>NC_138030.1:73987348-75424848 GCF_964106645.2 Podarcis pityusensis
CACAGTATTCATTTATTGACATAATTAATTCCATTTAAGAATCATTTCCCAAAGAATGTCTCAAAGCAATTTCACAATAAAAACACCAGCGATAAAAAAACCCAAACAGTTTGATATATGAAAACAATTATAACATATGTCAAAACAATTTAAATCCAACACAGATGCAAACTGGGATAGCACTTTTATTTATTTGCATTCATTGATTGATTGATTACGTTGTATGTACAGTATTTATAGGCCACCCTATATCAATCTTTTTTTTAAAGGAATGCTACGTGAAACAAAAATGCACTGGACCTAATCTGTCTTAATGTCTCCCGTCTTCGCTTAAAACAGTTAGTAATGAATAGTGGAATGTAAGGGTCAGGTTTCAAGGTCCAATGCAGAGGGAGGGAAACTTGTGCAAGTTTCATACAAGTTTAAACTTATTCAGCAGAAACTAAACTTGGAAAACTGCTAGGTTCTGGTCAAAACAGATGAGCTGTGTCAGCCCTGTTATATCCTAACCACAAAAGTGTGCAGAATCTCTTGGTACCTCTGGTGCATATCATTTTCTGATCCTTAGAAAGTACCTGAAGCAGCAGAAACTGACAGGATTAGCCCCCTCCCCTTTTTAAAGTTTCTGTACAATGAGAAAATCAGGGCTGCCCCTACCATTAGGCAAAGTTAGGCAGTCTCCTTTGACAAACAGCGGCAGCAAGATGGTGGAAGACTAAGATGGTGGAGGACTGAACTGGGTGTGCAACTGTTCCCCATAAAGTGGCCCTGCTGCCTTCAGGTGTGGTGATGTTAGGGACTGGACTGAGGAGGAATGGTGGAGGCCGCCCCCCCCTTCCTGAACCTTCCTGAGAAGAGAAAGACAGTATAGATTTACAGCAGTGGTTTGCAAAAGGTCATGACTCTGAGACAGAAGTAGGACGGAGCTGGGAGATAATGGAAGGGGAGGAGGAGGAAGCAACAGAGCCAAAACAGCTGACTGACACGTTATCATTAGAAAGCATTCCTGACCCCCCTTCTCACAGAACCAGGAGGGTTGATAAAGTGGAAGTGCAGAAAGCAAACAGACAAAGGGCCTTACACAGCCACTGTATAAAGGGTGACGCCACAGGCGATGGAGAGTAAAAGGGGGAAGAAGATTACTTGGAGAAATGCCATGAATGAATGAATCTTTATTTGTGTCTGTCATCGGCCATAGCAATAAAACAACAATATGATATACAAAGAACAGAAATAAAAAAGTCATTAAATAAAATACATTTTAGGGTTTGGAATCAATAGTCAAATAGTGGATCTTATTCTGATTGCCCCAGCTAAAAACCTTGCAACCTTTGCTGTCACCTGTTCATCTTGATCTGCTAAGAGAAAGGACACTGTGGCAGTGGTTGGGCAACCCAGAATGGACAATAAAAGAGGGGTGATAATCTCATTCCTCAAGCCTTTATAAAGAGTGCAAGCCAGAAGGGCAGGCACCATCAATTTGGTACTGCCATCTCCACAGGGACATAAGCGTTTTTTGTGTGGAATCTGTTGGAATCGTCCCTCAAGTACAGCCGAGGGCAATATATTCCATCTTGCAAGAGTAAAAGCATGTCTATATTTTAGAATTGCTAGGTTATGCAATTGATTAATAGGGACTACATTCCTTTCTCTCTGTGTGTAAATCCAGAATAAATTACGTGGTAAGGACTCTTCTTGTTACCTGCTTTGTTTTGCTGCCACCGGGGGAGGGAAAGGATTCCTTGAACCTTGACAGGTGGATGCAGCCGCTGTGTTGAAGTTAGAAACATGTGATGGAACTGCAGGAGAAGGCGCCATCTTGCTTCTTACTTCAGGCAACAAAATGCCTCGGTTCAGTCCTGAAAATACTGGAGACTTGTGCTGTTTTTTTGAAACACATTTTTCTTTACCAATATTTTGATTGAGTGGAAAACAAGTACAGTGGTACCTCAGGTTACATATACTTCAGGTTACATACGCTTCAGGTTACAGACTCCGCTAACCCAGAAATAGTGCGTCAGGTTAAGAACTTTGCTTCAGGATGAGAACAGAAATCATGCTCCGGTGGCGCGGCAGCAGCAGGAGGCCCCATTAGCTGAAGTGGTGCTTCAGGTTAAGAACAGTTTCGGGTTAAGAACGGACCTCCGGAACGAATTAAGTATTTAACCCAAGGTACTACTGTACGCAGGTAGACAATCCAAAGGCAGCATCAAGGGCGCTGCCTACTATGGCTTTGGAGATGAATAAGGCCTAGTCCTCTTTTCTTGGGTCTTGTACACTGGCTCTATGATATGATCTATGATCCCCACAGATATGTCCCCATTAGTGCATAAGAGGAATGGGAAGCTAATGGTCCTTCAGATGTTGTTGACTTCCAACTCCCATAAGCCACTGCCAGCATGACCTATATTTTGGAATGATGGAAGTTGTTGCTCAACAACATCTGGAGATTCACAAGTTCCCCATCCCTGGTATCTAGAAATGACTTGATGTGGGTATACATTCTGGAGTAAGTTAAAGACAAAACAAAAATAACAACACAAGAACAGAAGGGCTGAATTAGACCAAAGGTCTATCTAATCCAGCAAACTGTGTCCCAGTGGCCAACCAGATGCATGGGGGCATTTCCTATTGGTATTCAGAAGCATGCTATTCCTGATCCTAGAGGTGGCATATTACCATCATGACTAGCAGCCATTGATAAGCTCATCCTCCATAAATTCAGGGCGTTTTTAATCTGGAACTATCCGGAACTCAGTTCTGGCACCTCTCAGGTGGGCACTATTGCCATTCTAAGAGAATAAGGGAGGTGCTCATCGTGAGTTCTGGAACCCCTTTTTCTAGAAAAATAGCACTGCATAAATTTGTCTAACCCCCAAAGCCATCAAGGATGGTGGCTGTAAGCTAGGGGCCTTAACCCAAACCCTGAACATCACATGATAAGCCTAGAAGTCACAGGAGATGTTTTTTTTAAAAGCCATAGAAGAGAAGAAGAAGAAGGGTTTGGATTTGGATTTGATATACCACTTTATCACTACCCTAAGGAGTCTCAAAGCGGCTAACATTCTCCTTTCCTCCCCCCCCCCCACAACGAACATTCTGTGAAGTGAGTGGGGCTGAGAGACTTTAGAGAAGTGTGACTAGCCCAAGGTCACCCAGCAGCTGCATGTGGAGGAGCGGAGACGCGAACCCGGTTCCCCAGATTATGAGTCTACCGCTCTTAACCACTACACCACACTGGCCATATAGCTAAAATGCTGTTCATGAAGTGATTTCTGAATTTCTATGATGTAGTCCCATGAGTTTTTCAGTAGTTTTTTTCAGTGATGTTGGATAAAATGAGAATTTTAAAATACAGCTGATCTTTCTTTTTTTTTAAAAAAAATGAAAATGAAAATGAGGCAACCAGGAGCCTAATAAGAGTGGTGGCAAGAGTTCTGGGCCTCATGTTTCCTGCCTGCCTGCCTTTGTAAGTGCGTGTGAAAGAAAGAGTTCAAACGCTACCATTGAGAGTACATGAAGTCAGTATGGGGAGAAGGACTCACAGTCTCACAGCAAATAGGAACTAGAAAGGTTTTTGTGAAGTCATGGAAAAATGGCCTTCACACATCTTCCCAGAAATAATGAAGCCAGTCTCCTCAGTTACAGTTAGCTTGGACTCAGACATTTGTCTTCATTTTTCTCATAATTGGCTGGGCATAGGTATCAATTTTCAAGCAAAGGGCTTAAGGCCTCTACAGAAGTGTCGGGAATTGAAAGTTAATGTGTGCCCATGGACAGCTAAATATTGAGAGAGAACATAAATCTCCACACATAAAGGTGACTGGTGGGAGGGACGCAGTCTTCCTTGGTTTGAAGCTTCAGGAATTTTGGAAGCTGATAAAGCAATCTTTTTGTAACCATGATAGAATGGCAGGGGCAGCCCCTTTATGTTCATCTTTATTCTACCTATACAAGTTGATTAAACAATTGGTTGCGTTAAGTCAAACTGAGTGATGTACACCAAATCTGCCATGTTAATCTTGAGAGGTGGTGGTGGTGGTGGTGGAGGTGGTGGTTGTTGTTACATTCTAATACTGCGTTTTTAGTGTGAATTGTAACGTTCTATATGAATTGATGTGCACTGCCTATATTCTATAAGAATTCTATATGAATCTGGTCTGCATTGTGAAATTCTACATTTTATTTGAAAACGTGGTTTATAAATCTTTAAATAAATAAAAATTAAAAACAGAGCCAGTCCATGGTGGTCTTTGGAAATGCTGGTGTGCTGAAAACAAGCATGTCTATACTTTGCAAAGTT
This sequence comes from Podarcis pityusensis, assembly GCF_964106645.2. Taxonomy (NCBI): domain Eukaryota; kingdom Metazoa; phylum Chordata; class Lepidosauria; order Squamata; family Lacertidae; genus Podarcis; species Podarcis pityusensis. Next base: position 73,991,652 of record NC_138030.1, read on the forward strand.
CTGAAAGCTACCAGTCTTCAGTAGCTGGGCAGCTGCTCTGGGGATACTACCAGACAAAAGTGTGTGCTGAAATGGAACTTCCAACCTGCTAAACCAGAGGTTCTCAACCTTTTTGAGTCCATGGCTTCCTTGAGCAACTACATTCTTTCTGTAGCTGCCCTGGCCAGCCCTATTCGCCTGGGGAGCTTGTAGCCAGGGCTGCTGCAACAAACAGATGTGCAAGCCTTTGGGAGGCAGATACGCGAGAGGGCATCAGAGGAGGGAGGGGAGGAAAGAAAGAGGGATGGGGCCAATGTTGCCTGTGGCAACCCTGACTATCCTTCAAGGCACCCCAGCTGCCATGGCACATTGGTTGAAAACCACTGTGGTAAATGGTTGGGCAACGGGTCCTGCCCAGTGAAATAGGTGCAGCACATGGGCGTAGCCAGGATTTATGTTGAAGGGGGAGAGGACACCCACCTGCCACCATCCTCTGTCTCTTTTCGTTAAGTATTTTTATTCATTTACTTGATTTTGGGGGGCAGCTCCCCCTGCTCCCCCCGGCTACACCCTGGTGCCACAGTATTAAAGAAGGCAGGCAAGAGCAACAAACATGTAGAAGAAATGGAGGGAGTTGTACGTAGTGGTTACATACACATGATAGCAAGTGACCTTTTGATAAATGAATGGTCATCTGTTCTTACCCTCTTTGAATTACCGTATTTTTTGCACCATAACACTCACTTTTTTCCTCCTAGAAAGTAAGGGGAAATGTCTGTGCGTGTTATGGAGGGAATGCCTACGGGTGGCATGCCTACGGATTTTCCTCCTCTAAAAACTACGTGCGTGTTATGGTCGGGTGCGTGTTATAGAGCGAATAATACGGTAAGTTGGAACTGTTGTCTCCTGTCTCTGTTGCACTGGTGGTGCTAAGAAGCTTTTAAGTGGCAGAGGCACTGCTAGCAGCTGATAAAAACCGATGCATATGAAATGGTCCTGTAGTGTAGGAAGATGATAGGTCCAAATGCTTTTTCAGCTGCCCATTTTGCTATTGAATAAGGCAAGAAGAGTTCTGCATATGTCAGCTTATTCACCAGTGTGCTGTCTCATCAGCCCTGGATAATACTACAGTCCCCAGGCTATTTCTTGTATCCCTGGGGGGGAATTATTCCAATGAAATTACTTACACGTTTATCGAAAGCTGATGAGACTGGGTCATATGTTCTTAATTATACCAACTGAAAATTCAATTTCCACCCAAAAGTGGTGCCAAAAAGTGCACCAGACTTTGACAAATGCGATGCAATTTATAGTTTTCAGTCCGGTGCCAATTTGTGAGCGTGATTCAATATTATATTCACCCATCTTGGCAATAAATGGGTGACGGTTGTAATAATTTTCTAATTCATTTCCTAATTTATATTTCTTACACCAGGCAAAATTCTGACTGCTTAAAATCAGGGTCAGCAGAAGAGAGACAGCGGTAGAGTCATGGCCTGCTTGTGATGGATTGTTCAGTGCGGGCTAGCTGCTATGATTTGCATATCGCAGGCATGGGAAACCTGTGGCCCTCTAGATGATGCTGGATTCCCAACCTCCATGAGCCCTAGCCAGAATGGGCAATGGTCAAGGATGATGGGACTTGCAGTCCAGCAACATCTAAGCATAGGCTCTTTCCCTCTCACAGCCTCTGTTGGGATGGTTTCTTAGGAACATTTGAAGTAGCCTTTATACCAAGCCAGACCACAGGCAGGGGCTAATCTGTCAATTTTAGTTTATGCCAGTTTATGCCAGTTTCTTATTTTTCCAGCCTTAAGTTCAGTTCACATTTCTGCATCAGAAAGCCTTTCTTTTTTTAAAAAAGGGTCTTCATGAAAATTCAGTAGCATTTTAGTGTGAATTATTTTGTATGCAGTTTTCTCTAATATACACATTTTTGTAAGCAAACTCCCCAGGGATAGGTTAATCTGTCAGTTTCGGATTATGTCAGTGTTGTGGTTCTAGGGGTTGCTCGTGCGTAAGCCGGTGCAAACACCTGGCTGGGTTGCCTGAGTGAACCTTTTCTGTCCGGACAGCCACTCACCCGTGGCTGTCTCAATCGCTGGCAGAATCCGTCAGTGGGTGTTTCTTAAACTTCTTCCAGCAAAGAAGCTCTTTGACGCCTAGTCTCCTCCTACTCTCTCTGCGTGAAAGCCTTCTGCGCAAGGAGGGCGTAGGCAGCGGAGGACCTCTACTCTCCCCGCTGGTCCCCGGCAAGGAGTCATGGGACCGCCTCGCCGCTTCCCCCATCTGCCCCCCTTCTCCACTGGTGCTACGCTGATTCTCTTCCCCAGAAGATGGGCTGCCTCTCCCAATCCCGGGACGCTCTCTGGAATCCCTCTGGATTTTGCTCTCTCCCTCCGGCACTGATGGCAGTGTTACCATAAAGCACCAATGCTGCAGCAAGCAAAGGCTCTAGCAGCTCAGCCAGCTGCTTGTGGCTGGAAAGCCAGACAGGATGTTTGTGACTGTTGCCATGGGAACAAAGGGGCAGTCCATTCTGTACTGAGCACCGGATGTTAGCTCAGTGTGTGTGTGTCATATGACCCGTACTGGATGTACTTGGGAGGAGGTTTTCTTCTTGCTGTTGTTGAGTGCAGACATGATTCTCTGTACTGATGTAAGAGGCAGAAATAAATGATGTAAATAGTTTTCTGTCTGCTTCTTTCCCCTCCCTGGGGACACCAAAGGGGAGAGAGGAAGAACGGTGTGTTCCTCTCATACATCTGAGAAGAATCGCCGGACCTCGCCTGCTTATCAGCAGAGGTTGGGAGACGCGGGGAGGTCGACAGGAATATCTGCCGGTGCCTGCTTGTGGCACATTCCTCTGACCCAGGCAGAATTCCAACAGTGGCAGCCTTCGGATGGTTGCGATTCATCGAACATCTGCATGAGAGGCTGGTGGATTGTCCTCCTCTGCTCCAAGGAGGAAGAGAAGCGTCTGAGAACAGCCAGAGGCTCCACAGACAGCTGGTGGAAAGAAGAGGTGTTTTCCAGAGCAACGGAGTTCAAGGTATGCTGCATTTCGGGCTAAAAGTGTGAACGCAGGAGGATTAATTCCCTGGTTCACGGAGCTGCGTTTCAAAGAAAACAAAAGCTCCGGAGGAAGAGGCCTGCAGCTTGAAGGCTGAAGCCTGAAATTCCACAAATTTTTGTGGTAGATAAGATGTCCTACTGAAATGCATTGTTGCTAGGTAACGGTCCTGGAAAATTACTGGCAAAGGGGCTGGACTCTGCGTGTAAGCCTGGGAAAGCGAAACAAAACCAGAGAATGTTTTGGCTACAAGGTTTACGAGCTCTTGGAAGGGACTTTTCAGGAGCAGCCTGAGTTTAGCTGCCAGGTGCAAAGAGCACAAACAACTTGCAGTTTTGCTGCGTGAGAAAGACAAAAACAACTGTTGGATTTTACAGTTTGTTTGACAGTCTGAGCTGGAGGCTTGGCTTCAAGATGGATGCCAAGAAAGGGGGAGGTTTGCCTTGCCCGCCTGCCTTGACCAATGACAATTATTCATCTTGGTCTGTAAAGATGAAGGCCCTGCTGCAGAATCAGAGGCTTTTTGATGTAATTGAAAACCCCATCCCTGCAGCACCAACCAGAGGTTGGGAGTCACAGAATGTAAGGGCCAGGACTGCTATAATTCTGTGTGTCTCAGATGATCAGTTGGTGCATGTTCAGCATTTAGAAAATGCGAAAGAGGTATGGGACACGCTGCGTACAACGCATCAGAGAGATGCTGGTTCTTCAGCGTTGCTGTATTTTGAGAAATTGACCAATCTGAGACTTGCGCCTGATGGAGATGTTCAAGCGCACCTGACAGAAATGAAGTTTCTGCGTCAACAGATGGTGGAACGCAATTTCCGTCTTCAGGAGGAAGTGTTTTGCTTCATGATGATAAACAGCCTTAGCCGCACCTACAAGGTTGTTGCCAGTCAGCTTGGTTCCCTACCGGCCGCGCAGCTGACCGCGGAGAGAGTTTGTGCTGTGGTCCTGAATGAACACGACAGACTTGCTGCACTGGAAGAAAAGGACAGGGGGAGGGAAGAACAGAGTTCTAATTCCCCCACTGCTGATGCTACTAGGAAGCATGGTGTAGCATTGAGTGCTGTCCAATGCTACAATTGTGGACAGACTGGGCATCTACAGCGAAACTGTAAGAAGCCGCGCCAGTCAAGAGGAGCAAAGAGCAGCTCTACGAAGCCTCAGGCGTCAGGCAAAAGCCGTACCAAGTGCCAGGTGAAACCTGCAAAGGCTATGATGGCGAAAGGAACCACGCCAGATGTTGGGAACTCGTTCATAATTGACACGGGCGCAACGGTTCACATGTGCCCGCACAGAGGACTGTTTTCGACGTTGAAGAAGCAAAGCTTCACTGTGAAACAGGCCAACGGTCAGGAGTTGAAAGCGACTGGATTTGGGACTGTGTATCTTGAGAGTCTGAACTTGACTATAAGCAATGTTTACCTGGTTCCAGAACTGAGATTTAATCTGCTGAGCGTGTCGCAGATTGCAAAGAAAGGACTGAAACTGTCCTATGATGCTAAAAGCTGCAAGATCTACAAAGATGGAGAACTGTTTCTTACTGCCAAAGAGAAAGATGGACTGTATTTGTTGACTTTTGATCAAAGTGATTACATGAAATGTAATTCCTCTGTTTCTAACGAAATCTCTCTCGCAGGTGTGACCAGTGTGAGCACCAGGAAGGTGACTAAGACGAAGAAGGTCGACAGAGCATTTCAGCGGGTGTATGCTGATGTGATTGGTCCTCTAGAACCATCTAGAGGCGGTGCACGATTTTACCTTGTGTGTGTGGATTGTTTCACTAATTATTCTTGGGTTTATATGATGGAGAAACCGCAAGAAACTTTAGAAAAGTTTCAGGAGTTTTGTGACAAGGTTAAAAATATGCATGATGCTAACATTGGTTGTCTTTTCACAGATGAGAAGCAAATTTTTCTGTTACAGAAGTTTCAGAAGTTCCTGGATGGAAAAGGGATAGACCACAAAGTGGCAGTTTCGCAAGAAGCGTGGAACAGGGGGGTCTGTGTTAGAGTGAACAAAGAATTGCAAAAGGGGATGAATGCGCAATTGCTGAGTTCACATTTGCCACATGAATATTGGGCCGAGTCGCTAGCGTCCTATCTTCATGTGTGGCTGAGAAAAGTCTCAACAGAGTTGGGATGTTCTCCTTTTGAGAAGCTGTTCAATAGAAAACCTTCTGTTGCCTATTTTAAGGTTTTCGGGTCTCATGTGAGAACAGAAGCTCCAGGTGGAGTAAAGAATGCCAGAGGCATTTTTGTGGGTTATGAAAAGGGTCTCTACAGAGTAATTTTGTCTGAATCTGGTCAGGTGATTCTCACAAAGTTCCTAGAGAGTGCTCCAGAGCAAGAGCGGGTTGTAGAACACACATTTCCCACAGGAAACGATTCAGATGATGATGATGATGAGTTTGATCTTATTGAGTTCAGTAGTACTGATGATGACAGCGATAGCTCAGACAGCTCAGTTGTCACAGTCATTGAGAGGAAATCTCACATAATGACTAGACCCTCAGAAGAGGAGGATGAACCATTGATTAAGCTTAGTACTGGTTCTCCAGAGAGTTCAGAGGCTGAACCAGAAAGCAGAGAAGAGCAGCAACTTTTACGTAGGTCTGAGAGAGCAACGAAGGGTGTACCACCCAAGAGGTATTCAAAGGAGTTTGCTAACCTTGCATATGTTGCTATTGTAAACGACCAAGGACAGATTGAAGCTGTGTCTGAGTCAAAGACAAAGGCACAACAGAGAGTTGTTAACCAAGGTAATGCGAAGTCACACAACCAGAGAGGTACATTGGTTAAACCAGTGGCGGGTAGTTCCAAGGGTGGAACTGAAACAACAGGGGAATGTTATAAATATAACAACTGTTTGTTTTCTTCTCTGGATGACGCTTTGCTCGCGGCACACATTGATACTTTAGGGGGAGTATGTTACCATAAAGCACCAATGCTGCAGCAAGCAAAGGCTCTAGCAGCTCAGCCAGCTGCTTGTGGCTGGAAAGCCAGACAGGATGTTTGTGACTGTTGCCATGGGAACAAAGGGGCAGTCCATTCTGTACTGAGCACCGGATGTTAGCTCAGTGTGTGTGTGTCATATGACCCGTACTGGATGTACTTGGGAGGAGTTTTCTTCTTGCTGTTGTTGAGTGCAGACATGATTCTCTGTACTGATGTAAGAGGCAGAAATAAATGATGTAAATAGTTTTCTGTCTGCTTCTTTCCCCTCCCTGGGGACACCAAAGGGGAGAGAGGAAGAACGGTGTGTTCCTCTCATACATCTGAGAAGAATCGCCGGACCTCGCCTGCTTATCAGCAGAGGTTGGGAGACGCGGGGAGGTCGACAGGAATATCTGCCGGTGCCTGCTTGTGGCACATTCCTCTGACCCAGGCAGAATTCCAACAGGCAGTTCCCTGACAGTCAGCTTCGCATTTTTCCACTTAAATTCAGTTCTCCACATCTCCACATCAGTTTGTGAATCTTTTCTTTTAAGTCCTCTTGAAATTCTCATCAGTGCTTTGGTGCAAATTTCTCCTAATATATACAATTTGGTAAAGCCATTATTCCTAATATAACAATTTTTGCATGCTATTTTAATGCACACTTTACCCCAGTATGTGCATTTATATGCACATTAGCTGGATGGAGAACTGTGTTGCAAAATTCAGAGAACTGTGGCTCTCAAAGGACGGCTGTTTCGGTTTGAAAATTAGGCAGGCTTGCCTTTAAATGTGAGTTGATTCCTTCCCAATGCCTAACAATTGGTCCATCCAGACTAGTGTTTTCCCAACCTTGGGTCTCCAGCTGTTGTTGGACTACAGCTCCCATCTTCTCTAGCTAGCATGGCCAGTGGCCAGGGATGGTGGGAATTGCAGTCTGAATCCAGCTGGAGACCCAAGTTTGAGAAACACTCACCTACATCAGTACTATCTGCACATGGAGCACTGAGTGCTTCAGATAGTCCTACCTAGTCCTTCCTAGGTCCTACCTGAGAAATGCCAAAGACTGAACCTGGAGCATATGGCCTTCAAAACATGTGCTCTGCCGCTGAGCTTTGGTCCTTACCTAAGGGGAAGAGATTTTCCTCTGTGTGTAGACAGTAGGGGTACCTGCAGGTGAAGATGGGAAACTCCATTATGCTAGCACTCATCCATGAAGTAGCCTTATTATTCAGCTGAATACAACCAATAATAATAATAATAATAATAATAATAACAAGAATAATTTATTATTTATACCCTGCCCATCTGGCTGGGTCCCCCCAGCCACTCTGGGCGGCTTCCAACAAAACACTAAAATACAATAACCTATTAAAAAGCTTCCCTAAAGAGGGCTGCCTTCAGATGTCTTCTAAAAGTTTGGTAGTTATTTTTCTCTTTGACATCTAGTGGGAGGGCGTTCCACAGGGCGGGTGCCACTACTGAAAAGGCCCTCTGCCTGGTTCCCTGTAACTTGGCTTCTTGCAGCGAGGGAACTGCCAGAAGGCCCTCAGCGCTGGACGTCAGTGTCCGGGCAGAACGATGGAGGTGGAGACGCTCCTTCAGGTATACTGGACCGAGGCCGTTTAGGGCTTTAAAGGTCAGCACCAACACTTTGAATTGTGCTCAGAAACGTACTGGGAGCCAGTGTAGGTCTTTCAGGACATAAGAAGCTGTCTTATGCTAAGTCAAATGCTGGTCCATCTAACTCCAGCATTTCAGACAGGAGTCTTTCCTCAGCCTTACCTGGAGATACCAGGACTGAAGCTAGGACATTTTGCATTAAAAACATGTGCTCAACCACCTAGCTCCAGTCCTTCCTTGCCAAAACAGGTGATTGTTTTACCAAATAACTGATTCCATGAGCAGCATGGTAAGTTAACGTGGCAAAGGGTCATTTGTATTCACTCTTACACATTTGCAGCAGTGTGCAGGATTCCTTTGTTCCCCCTAGGAAACATTTCAATCCCTGCTTTCTTTTTTTCTTTCTTTTTTTAAGGAACAAAAGAGTGACAATTTCAACTCCTTTGTGCCATCACTAATTTTGCACAATCTATGTGTGTCTTTTTCCCCGTTGAGCATTCATACACAGTGCCGCTCTTTGCTTCTTGTTCATCAGACTCGCTCTGAGAGCTTTGAAAGCATTAATTACTTTAGTCATTTAATCAAGTGCTAAACAGCCGATGGGCTGAGATTGTGACTCAATATACCAATCACAATTGAGTTCACTGTCACCTCGTGTCCTCCCGCCCCCGTCTTTTCCGATTTCTCTGCTGTTCCTCATCCTCTGCTCAGGCTCTGTACAAGCTTCCTAAGCATTTGGGAGAAGAGGGAGGCAGGATTTACAGTGGAAAAAATATTGGAGGTAGAAGCAGCAAAAAAGGATTTCCTCTGACGGGTGCACTGGAAGTTCAGCCCCATTTCATTCCCACCAAAGCAGGTGTTGCAATCAGAGTCCTGCTTCAGTTCATAGAATCATAGCATTGTAGAGTTGGAAGGGACCCCAATGGTCATCTAGTCCAACCCCCTGAGATGCAGGAATCTCAGCTAAAACATCCATGACAGACTGCCATTCAACCTCTACTTGAAAACCTCCACTGAAGGAGCCATCTGAGGGAGACCATTCCACTGTCAAACAGCTCTTATTGTCAGAAAGTTATTCCTGATGTTTAGTCGGAATCTCCTTTCTTGTACAGTGGTACCTCGGGGTACAGACGCTTCAGGTTAAAGACGCTTCGGGTTACAGACTCTGCTAACCCAGAAATAGTTCCTCGGGTTAAGAACTTTGCTTCAGGATGAGAACAGAAATCACATGGTGGCGGCCTGGCAGCAGCAGGAGGCCCCATTAGCTAAAGTGGTGCTTCAGGTTAAGAACAGTTTCAGGTTAAGAACAGACCTCTAGAACGAATTAAGTTCTTAACGCGAGTGTCAGGGGTTCAGGAGCAGAGGCAAGAGCAAGGGAGGAAACAGAGAGCGAGGGGGAGGAGGCAGAAGAAAAGATGAGTGATGACGACGACCCGAGATCTCCGAGTCTTTCCAGTGAATCAGAAGATTCACAGAAAGGAGCACCAGTGGCCAGGGCAAGGGGGGAGCCTAGGGGGACACCCCAGGAAGATAAAGCCAGAGGGGACTCAGAGGGGAGCAGTTGGAAATCGGGACCAGCGTCACCGCCAGAGAGCAGGGAAGAGGAAGGGCGCCAGGGGTCAAGCGCTGGCAGCTCACAACAGGGGGGAGGGCACGAGTCAGGAGTGGCCACACCTCCATCGGGGAGCGAAGAAACGGTCAGACGGAAGGTGGAAGGTTGGGCGCGCGCACCAAGTTCAAATGCACAGGAAGGTGGCGCAGTAGGCAGCCCGGAAAGGGAGCCAGGTCCTAAAGCCCGCCGAAAGGAGGGAGAAGAGTCAGGGGGGTCAGCGTCAGCGTCAGAGGAATCCCGGAAGGAAGAGACCCCGGGGGGCAGAGGGACCCAGAGAAGAACAGTCAGGCGGAAAAGGTGGAGCAAGGCTAGGATATTAAGTTGGTGTACAAAGGGCGGAGACTCAGATGGAGCTTCGCCGATCTAACCATGAGACGTAGAGTTGCACGCAGCAGCTTGAGAATGGAAACTGTAACTCAATAAAGACTTTTATTTAATGATCGCTGGCTAGCGTGATCCTCTGTGAGCTAGGATCTGGAAGCAGCTCTGACAGTAAGCTCCATCTCTAGATTGTGGGCATCTACGTCCTCGCGGAGAGGAGAGAAAGCGGGTGCCTACTAGCGAGCTCACGAACGGCAGACAACATGACGGCCGAACAGCAGATAGTGGAACTCAGAGAAGCAGTGACACGACTGAATGCCGAGGCTCTTGCATCCAGGAAGAGAGAGGAGGACGCAGCTGCCGCCTACAGGGATCTCCAGGTCAGGTTGGAAGTGCTTACGAAGCAAGGGCAACTGACACCCAAACCGGAGGGGATTGGGTTGGGGAGACGAACAGGCGGTCTGGTCTCTCACTTCGATGGGAATTTGCAACAGTACCCCAACTTTAGAGCAGATGTAATGTGTGCACTGCAACTGCTGAACAAAGACTTTAGAGATGAGCAAGAGAAAGTGGGATTCATCATGTCCCATTTGCATGGAGATGCTAAAGCATGGCTGCGCAATTTGTGGAGAGATAAGGATCCGGCGCTCCAAAATGCGGATGCCTTTATTAAAGCGATGGATGGGTGCTTTTTATCAAGCATTGACGTGGATCTTGCTCGGCAGGAGATACATGGACTGAAGCAAGGGAGGGCCAGCGTAAGGCAGTACCATGCCCGCTTTTTCGCTTTGGTCAGTGCCCTGGAATGGGACAGAGATTCGGCTCCTGTAAGAGACCTGTTTTGGGAGGGATTGCACGGCTCGGTTAAAGATGAAATTGCGAGGGGGGAGAGACCCCGGACCACGCAGGAGATCGTTCGGAGGGCGCTGGCGGTGGGGGTGCGGCTGGAAGGACGTCCGTGGAGCAGGGACGAAGGGCGTGGAGGGCGCGAACCAGCCAGGGGCTCCTCCTTCCTTCCCAGAGAAGCAGCGCGTGCGCAATCCACGCCTCCACCAGGAGGAGGAGCGGAACCTATGGAGGTTGGAGGTGCAAGGGCTCAGTCAGCAGCCAGAGCCCTAGCACCGGCAGCAGTGAAAGCGAAGCCTCCTAGAGGGAACAGGAAGTGTTACATCTGCGATGATCCACAGCATATGGCGAAAGAGTGTCCCCAGAGGCTCCACAAGCACACTGCAGCCTCAGCAATGGTAACTGCAGCAACGCAGCAAGGACAACCACAGCAGGGAAACGAAGGAGTCTGGTTGGAAGAAGAGGCACTGGGGCCCAGCCAGACGTGTCAGTGAAGCAGTCCCCAGAGATTTTACAGCCCATGGACCCCCTCCCGCCCAAACCGGTAGTGAAGCTCACCGCGTCGCTCCAGCTGCCCAATGGAATCACCATGGACGTGCCAATCACCATTGACTCCGGAAGCAATGCGGACTTTATAGGGCAGGACTTTGTCGACCGGCACGCTATACAGTTGCTGCCTGCCACGCTGCCCCTGCAGGTTGTCACGGTGGATGGCAGGGAGCTGCTAGGGGGGCAAGTGGTGAAGCAGACGCCACCAATGGTGATGCGACTTGGGAATCACAGGGAAATCATCAGCTTCAATGTCACTCAACTATCGGACACGCCCATTGTATTGGGCATGAGTTGGCTGGACAAGCACAGCCCGACGCTGGCTTGGTACCAGAGGCAGCTGACCTTCAGCTCTTCCTTTTGCGCTGAACACTGCATCGTGCCCAGGCAGGAAGGAGGGGAAGAGGAGTCACAGCTGCAGCTAGGCACGCTGCAAGCGGTTCCCCACAAGTACGCGGAATTTTTGGAGGTTTTCTGCGAGAAGGAGGCAGACAGGCTACCCCCCCACAGACCATATGACTGCAAAATTGACCTGCTGCCGGGGGCGGCGCTGCCCAAAGGGAAGCTGTATTCCATGTCTGAGGACGAACTGCAGGAACTCAAAGAGTTCATAGATCATAATTTGGAGCGCGGTTTCATCCGAGAGTCCAAGGCAGCGGGGGGCAGTCCGGTATTCTTTGTTAAGAAGCGGGACACGCCCCAAAAAAGACTTGTAGTGGACTTTCGCATCTTGAACAGTGTGACCAAGCCATCGGACTTCCCCATGCCCCGAATCGACGACCTCCTCGCAAAGGTACGGAAGGGCAGAGTGTTCACCAAGTTGGACCTGCGAGGGGCATACAACCTCATTCGCATGCGGGAAGGAGATGAGTGGAAGACAGCCATGTTCACGCCCCTGGGCACCTACGAATATAGAGTTATGCCTTTTGGATTGCAAAATGGCTCCCACGTTTTTCAAGCTTTCATGCATCACGTGTTGGCGGGGCTCCTCTACAAGACGTGCGTCTGTTTCTTGGATGACATCCTGATCTTTTCGGAATCGCAGCAGGAGCATGACAGACACGTCAAGGAAGTGCTGAGCAGGCTACAGCAACATAGGCTTTACGCCAAGCTGGAGAAGTGCCAATTCGACGTGACGGAGGTGGATTTCCTGGGCTACAAGTTGTCTGATAAAGGGCTCGCCATGGACAGCGCCAAGGTCCGAGCAGTGTTGGATTGGAAAAGCCCACGCAACCGGAAGGAGGTCCAACGGTTTGTCGGCTTCGCGAACTTCTATCGCAAGTTTATCAAAGGCTTTGCGATGCAGACAGCGGCCATCACGGATACGCTCAGCTCCAAGAAAAAGAAGTTCATCTGGACAGAGCAGGCGGAGCAGTCCTTTCAGGCACTCAAGCGTCTCTTCGCGTCGGAAGAGCAGCTGCTTCATGTCAACCCCAGCAGGCCGATGAGGGTGGAGACAGACGCTTCAGACAGAGCCGTGGGAGCAGTCCTGCTGCAGAAAGACCCGCAGGGGGTTTGGAGGCCGGGAGCGTTTTATTCAAGGAAGCTCAGCAAGTCCGAACAGAACTACACCATCTGGGACAGGGAGTTGCTGGCCATTCATGCAGCGTTCAAAGCGTGGAGGCACTTCCTGATCGGCGCCAAGCACACGGTGCAGGTCTGCACGGACCACAAGAATCTAGAGCACTGGCGCACGGCACAGTTCCTGAACCAGAGGCAGATACGTTGGGCTGAGTTCTTTGCGAATTTCGACTTCCGAATAGAATATGTCCCGGGGGACACCAACATCATGGCGGATGCTCTCTCCCGTAAGCCACAGTATCTGGAGGAGGCAACGCCAGCGGCCGCCATGCACATCTTCGCACCGACAGTGTGGGCGTGCGCGGCGGCAACAGTTGACCTGGATGCGGTGCGACGAGCGTTGCAGGATGACTCCTTCGCGCAAGCAAAGATGGCAGAGGTGCACAGGGGCACGGCAGCGACCGACGAGTTCCAGCTGCGAGATGGTTTGCTCATCCGTAAAGGGGCCATCTACGTGCCGGGAGACGAACTTCGCGCCAAGGTACTGCAGCAGCTGCACGACGCGCCCACTGCCGGGCACTTTGGCAAGGAGAAGACGGTGGAATTAGTAGCCAGAGACTTCTGGTGGCCCGGAATGAGAGGGGGAGCCGCAGACAGCAGATGCGTTCGCGTCGGAGTTGCAGGAGGTCCACGATCAGCTGCGGCGGCACCTGGAGCTGGCTAAACACGCATACAAGGTACAAGCGGACAAACACAGAAGGGTTGGCGAAGAGATCCATGTGGGAGACTGGGTCTGGTTAGCAGCCCACGCAGTGCCGGCCAGGTCGTTGGCGAAGAAGAAACTAGGGCATAAACAACTGGGGCCCTACCAAGTCGAAGAACAGGTCAACCCGGTGGCTTTCAGGCTGGCTCTTCCGGAGGGTTCCAGAATGCATCCGGTGTTCCACAGATCGGTGCTCACTCCCTACAAGGCACCTCACAGGTTTCAGGAACCAGGAACGGCACCGGGTCCGCTCCGAGAGAGAACCGGGCAAGGGGGAGTGGCACAGGAGGAGCGCATCAACGAAGTCACGGAGATTTTGGACTCCAGATGGGGGGAAGAGGGGGTAGAATACCTTCTCGCCAAGGAGGGCACCCCGGCCAGTGCCAACAGCTGGGTGCCGGGCTACGCTTTAGACGAACCTCTGCTCAAAGAAGAGTTTCATGCCCTCTTCCCACATAGGCCAATGCCAGCAGACTTTTTCGACGACTGGCTTTTCACGCCCACGCTTTCAGCCAGCACGTTCCGGGGGTTCGACTCGGACGAGGAACCGACACGAGACGCCCGTTCCCCGGAGGGGTCACCCTCGGGATCTGCTTCAGAACCCTCGTATTGGTGGGATGATCGACCAGAGGAGCAGTTCCGCAGAAGGTGGCTGGAGGGTCCAGGACGAGCAACGTCTCCAGAAGGCAACGAGGGAGAGACGGACATGGACGTTTTCGGGGACGACCCGGGTTTCGAGCACGGCGGCACAGAGATGGAAGCGGAGGTGACCGTCGTCAACGAGAGCAGGGAGGAAGAACCGGAAGACTTCGGATGGCGGCCCGACACGGGAAGCGAACTGTATCCGACATTCGTCCCCCTGACACAGCAGCACCCAGATCCCGCACCGGAAGGAGGGGAGGGGGGAAGAGGGGGCTTCGAGGGGGGGATGGATGTCAGGGGTTCAGGAGCAGAGGCAAGAGCAAGGGAGGAAACAGAGAGCGAGGGGGAGGAGGCAGAAGAAAAGATGAGTGATGACGACGACCCGAGATCTCCGAGTCTTTCCAGTGAATCAGAAGATTCACAGAAAGGAGCACCAGTGGCCAGGGCAAGGGGGGAGCCTAGGGGGACACCCCAGGAAGATAAAGCCAGAGGGGACTCAGAGGGGAGCAGTTGGAAATCGGGACCAGCGTCACCGCCAGAGAGCAGGGAAGAGGAAGGGCGCCAGGGGTCAAGCGCTGGCAGCTCACAACAGGGGGGAGGGCACGAGTCAGGAGTGGCCACACCTCCATCGGGGAGCGAAGAAACGGTCAGACGGAAGGTGGAAGGTTGGGCGCGCGCACCAAGTTCAAATGCACAGGAAGGTGGCGCAGTAGGCAGCCCGGAAAGGGAGCCAGGTCCTAAAGCCCGCCGAAAGGAGGGAGAAGAGTCAGGGGGGTCAGCGTCAGCGTCAGAGGAATCCCGGAAGGAAGAGACCCCGGGGGGCAGAGGGACCCAGAGAAGAACAGTCAGGCGGAAAAGGTGGAGCAAGGCTAGGATATTAAGTTGGTGTACAAAGGGCGGAGACTCAGATGGAGCTTCGCCGATCTAACCATGAGACGTAGAGTTGCACGCAGCAGCTTGAGAATGGAAACTGTAACTCAATAAAGACTTTTATTTAATGATCGCTGGCTAGCGTGATCCTCTGTGAGCTAGGATCTGGAAGCAGCTCTGACAGCGAGGTACCACTGTAAATTGAAGCCATTGGTTCAAGTTTCTTCCCTCTTCCAAATGGCGGCCCTTGAGGTATTTGAAGATGGCTGTCATCTCTCCTCTCAGTCTCCTTTTCTCCAGGCTAAACATACCCAGCTCCTTCAACTGCTGCTCCTAAGGCTTGGTTTCCAGCCCTTCCCAGGTTGATGAGCCCCATCTGCCCCTTCAGCACATGCAGAAACCACCTTCTTGACTGTTGGACTAACTCTTGGTCTCGTCCGCTTAATCCACTGGAGCCTGTCTTCACATGCAGGGGAAGTCCCTAACTCACTGAGGGCAATGGGGTGAGTGTGTGAGTAGAAACAAGCTTCCTGTACAAAGGTAACATTTACATTCACTGACCCTCCCACTTTTGCCTCTGGCCCTGCCCACCACTGGCATGTGGTCTCCAGAAATTTGTCCTGAAGGGGATACAGACCTAAGTCTGAGAAAGTTTTCCTGTCTTGGTCTACTGCCCCATTCTTGTCTTATCTTTCTTTTTTTCCAATTTTTTAAAATTAGTTTTCCAAATTTATAACAAACGAATAAAAAAAAATCAAAAAACAAACAAACATTTATTCCACTTTTGTTAACATTATTGGGTGACTTCCTCGAATTCCCCTGGCTGAGTTTCCATATAAATCATTGTAGCAGTTTTCCAAAACTATTTTCACTAAGATTTACTTAATCAATTAACATCTTTCTTTCTTTTCATTTTAACTTTTAACATAGTATTCTACAACATCACATATTTAAATCCTAGGCCTATCTGATACTCACAAGTAATTCTATTTGAGATATCTTAACATATTTAGCTAAGTAGTCTTTGAATTTCTTCCATTCCTCTTGGTACTCTTCCTCCTTCTTACTCTTCCTCCTTCTTACTCTTCCTCCTTCTGGTCGCGGACTCTTTCGGTCAGGTCGGCTAGCTCCCAAAAGTCCATCATCTTCATCTGCCATTCCTCCACTGTTGGTACTTCTTGTAATTTCCAATTTTTGGCCAATAAAATTCTAGCTGCAGTTGTGGCATACAAAAACAATCTGACATCTTCTTGGGCAATTCCAAACTTGTTATTCCAAGTTGAAAGGCTTCTGGTTTCTTAATAAATGTATATTTCAACATTTTTTCCCCAATTCATTATAAATCTTTTCCCAGAAGTCTTTCACCTTGGGACACGTCCACCACATATGGTGAAAGGTACCTTCTTTTTCTTTACATTTCCAACATAAGTTGTCACTCTTGTGGTAGATCTTTGCTAGTTTTACAGGGGTTAAGTCATTCTTGTCTTATCTTTCGGCCTCCATACTATGAGTAGATTTTGCTCTCCTCTTCCAGTTGTAAGATTTGGTTTCCAGGCAGACAAAGATGACTGGGTTGATATCAACAGGACTGAGACTCTGTGGCTGCTCTGTTGTGGATCTTGACATGTTCAGTTTGTTTTAAAATTTTGTTTCTAACCTATATGATTCCAGGGGGCAGGGATCCCTTAGGGAACAACATGATTGGAATTCAAACATAGGAACTGGTACAACAGACAATTAAGCTTTTTTTCCCTTTTTCTTTGCTGGTATGTATGCTTGTAAGCCAATGTTTTCACTACTAGACCTTAGTAAATGTCACTTCGGATCTCAATTAACTGATGATCAGTTCCAAACATCCTAAGACCTGCCACTTCTCATCGCACTTTAGAAATTGCACAAATGGCATTGAAGAAGCAGCACAACATGCCTGCAAGCTAAATGCCATTTAAGAGGGAAGTAAATAAGTTCATACCCTGGATTCTGGGAGATTGGCTGCTCTGCAACTGAAAACAGTGTTTCTTTTTTTAATTTGACGTTTGTTGATGCTATCGAAAGGTTCTGAAATTCAAGCTCTTTGAAAGGAAGCATCCAGGCCAGACTATAAGAAAGCTCAAAGTTGGAGACAACAATAATACACAGAACTATATTCCATCAGATTCATAATTCCATATCTACAGTAGTGCATCATAATTTCTGCATACAAGCACAGTGGGGACTCCATTTACAAAGAAATTTCTTACTAATGCCTTATTTACCCTCAAGTTGAAATTAGTTACAGCAGTTACCGAATAAAATAGATGCATGCAGGACTCAAAATTAAACAACAATAATGGAAAACATCATCACAAAATAGTCAACTCAGACAATCAGGTTGACGGTTTGCGTAAATGTTAATAACACCCTGTATTTATTAATGGAGACCACGCATGAGAACCAAGTGACCCATATAACATCACTTTGCTATATGCTATTACCATTAGCATTTGGGGAGGTCACAGTTTTCCCACCTGTGGGCTAGAGGAATGATGAATGATTTGAAACACCTTTATTGTTCTAAGATCAACCTATAGGCCTTTTTGAAATACCTGGGGTTATGTGAACGTAGGGCAAGTCCTCAACTTACCAACTTCTTAGTACTAAGACAGTGGTTTTCCACCAGTGTGCCGTGGCACCCTGGGGTGCTTTGAATGATGGTCAGGGGTGCCGCAGGCAACATTGGCCTCTGTCCCTCTTTCCTTCCCTCCCTCCTCTGATGCCCTCTCATGTCTCTGCCTCCTAAAGGCTTGCACAGTAGTTTGTTGCAGCAGCCCTGGCTGCAAGCTCCTCAGACAAATAGTGCCTCTAGGGCTGCTTCCTTAGGCCCTTGTGGGGCAGTGGGAGGAGACACCTCTCTTTGGGGCAGGGGTGCAGATCAGAGACCAGGGGTGGCAGCGGTAGTTGCCCGGAGGACTCCCAAGGAGATAGGAGAGGAGAGGAGGCTGAGGGAACACTCCACAAGGGAGGGTGTTTGAAAAAGACTGAGAGGCTACCGGTTCTGCAGGCAAGGGGTGACACATCTGGGCTCCTGAGCCCACAAGTTGTGCTGCAGAACTAATGGAGTTTGTTAAGGAAGCCGTGGACTCAAAAAGGTTGAAAACCTCTGCACTAAGGGAATACCTGTGAATTATAAGCTTTACCATTACAGATCTCCACAGTCCAGCCTTAGCTGCGCCACTGCATACAGAACATACCCAATAGTTTCCTACCAGAGGATTCTAGTCCATTTATGCTAGGAGGCAAGCATGAAAAAAGTCATGCAGAAAGCCTGACTCTTTCATTGCTTCAGACATGTTGGGCACACCTCTTCAAGTGTGCCATCCTGTGTTGCTGAATGCATGGGAGTCTGGTCATCTATACACTGGGATTTTTCAAACTAGTGCCCTCTAGATGTCATTGACTCCAATTTCCATCAGCCAATGGTGAGGGATGATGGGAGCTGTAGTCCAACAAAAATCAGGAGGGCACCAGGTTGGGGAATGGTGATCTGTGTGCTGATAGGTAAAGTGGCTGGAATGTTTTTTGACTACGAGTTCTAGTGAAGTTTATTTAAGCAGTCTCTCTCCCTCCCTTTAAGAATGCAGATTTCCTATTCTGGAAGAACAACTTTCTCTGTAAGAACATACAAGTGAGCTGAGGACAGTTATATGTTCGGAAATGTTTGCTGCACCTGTCTACTTGCATTTTTTCATCAATGAAAACTTTATTGCTTTTTCAGCACACTGTCTTCCTTAAGTAAGGTGCACAACAGCTGCTTGTCAGCATCTGGTTCTTCTGAGCTACGGTTAAGTGCAACTGAATGTTGGAATAGGTGACCTGCATAAATTTAGGTTTGCCCTTTCGTATTCAGAAACTGTGCTTGAAGACGGGAAGGGGAGCTTTGCTCAACTTGCCTTGCCCTGTCAAAGCTTTAGCAGCGCAATTGTAACCAGGTCTACTTGGAAGTAAGTCCTGCTGAATTCAATAGGTCTCACACCCAGGTTAGTGCAGTTAGGATTGCAGCCTTAGTGACTAGGGAAACTTGGCAAGATCCTGCGGTTCTTGTTGTGGCTGCTGTGAATATTCTACTTCAACTTGCGAGACACATCCCAATGATTAATTCAGCTCATTAGGAAGCAAGCTTACCTAGCTTATGCATGGCACAGCACAACGCTGCTTATGTGAATGGCCTGGGGGGATATAATGCCTCTCCCTTTAAATAGATAAACAGGAGTGCTTTTTTGCATTGCGTTATTCAACTAACCGGGCTAGATGGGGACATAAAGAAACACCATGGAAAACTAGGTATTTCAGAAATCCAAGAGGCAGGCAGTTTTGAATTTTTATTGCAATTCTGCAAACACTTTCCGCTTCCATATTTTGTGTTTTACTACCATTTAAGCAATTGTTTAATAAAACATCTGATTTTTAGTAGCCAGCATTTGACTTTTTTAAAAAATGCACTGAAGTTTTCCTCTTGATAATATCAAGAAGGCAGCCCTGTATACGGAAGTTTTTAATGTTTGATGTTTTAGTATGCTTCTATATTTGTTGGAAGCCACCCAGAGTGGCAAGGGCTAACCAGTCAGATGGGCAGGGTATAAATAAAATAATGATAATTATAACGATAACGATGATAGATTTATTTGAACTGGGAGAATGTTTCACTTCATTCTTTCATAGCAATCATTCAATCCTTGGCTGTTCCCCCACCTCTCTGAGGCTGTGCATACACACACACACACACACACACACACACACACACACAGGATCCCTGGACAGTTAAGTCCAGTCAAAGGCGACTATGGGGTTGCAGCGCTCATCTCACTTTCAGGCTGAGGGAGCTGGTGTTTGCCCACAGACAGCTTTCTGCGTAATGTGGCCAGCACGACTAAACTGCTTCTGGTGCAACTGAACACTGTGATGGAAACCAGAGTGCATGGAAATGCCGTTTACCTTCTTGCCACAGCGGTACCTCTTTATTTACTTGCACTGGCATGCTTTCGAACTGCTAGGTTGGCAGGAGCTGGGATTCAA
This sequence comes from Podarcis pityusensis, assembly GCF_964106645.2. Taxonomy (NCBI): domain Eukaryota; kingdom Metazoa; phylum Chordata; class Lepidosauria; order Squamata; family Lacertidae; genus Podarcis; species Podarcis pityusensis. The sequence continues at coordinate 74,011,442 of NC_138030.1, forward strand.
ATTGCCAACCTTCTGATTGGCAAACCCAAGAGGCTCAGTGGTTTAGACCACAGCACCACCCATGTCCCAATCCTGTGCATATAGGAAGTGACTAGGAAGCATTGTGGATTTTGGAGGGGAAGTTCCACAGCTGTCACTGGAAGTACTGGTGGGCATAGTTGCTCCTGTGGCATCACGTTGGCAAACTCTGATGTAGGGTAGCAATTGTGGCAGTGGGGAAGGGATAGCTGGAGAGCTGTGAATTCAAAGAGTACATGTAGTGAGGGGGAAAGTAAATGTAGTGAGGGAAATTGTTCCTCCTTGTATGAAATCAGAACAACCTACATTAGAAAGCTCGGGTCATGCTCTCTTTAATGTTCTCTTTAATTCAATATCTAGATATTTGGGAAGTTCTTTTCACAGGGTTGATAAAGGACCTGCCTTTTCTCCAGTCCGATAAAAAGAATTTCGAAAAGAAATTCCACAAAGCTACTGACATTGTAAGTCGCCTCAGAAACATTCACCAGAGATGCCATTGGCAGCGTTTGTGTGCATGCTAACTGTTGACCCCCAGGAACGTTTGCCACATTAGCCACAAGCCCAAGCATAGCAAAAACATAATTGCTCCAGGACAAAACCAGTATTAATGTTCCATCAAGGCCAGATTTTCACGGTAGTTAATATTCCATAGATGTGCCTATGAGAATATTTTATTCCGGACCTGCAGTCCCAAAAATACATTGCATAGAAAACTGCATGACTCTCGCTGCACTGCACTGGCTCCCAGTGGAGTACAGGGTCAGGTTTAAGGTGCTGGTTTTAACCTTTAAAGTCCTATGTGGCTTAGGACCCACGTACCTACAGGACCGCCTCTCCTGGTATGCCCCACGAAGGACCTTAAGGTCCACAAGTGACAACATTTTGGAGGTCCCAGGTCGCAAGGTGGTTAGATTGGTCTCAACTAGGGCCAGGGCCTTTTCAGTACTGTCCCCGACTTGGTGGAATGCCCTGTCACAAGACACTACGGCCCTGTGGGACTTGACATCTTTCCACAGGGCCTGCAAGACAGAGTGTTCCGCCTGGCCTTTGGTTTGGACTCAGTGTGACCCTTATATTTCCCTCCCCTTATGGTTTTGATCTATGGGCTACTTTTAAAATGAGGCTGCATTTTAAATTGCATTTTAACCTGTATTTTAAATTGGGTTTCTTTTCCTATTATGTTTTTACTGTAATTTTACTGGTGTTAGCCGCCCTGAGCCCGGCTCTGGCCGGGTATAAATAAAATTTATTATTATTATTATTATTATTATTATTTGTTATGTGTGATGGATACACATGTAGATCCATTTCACCAGTGACACTATGTGACAACCTTATCCTGGAGATATGCAGCCCCCCCCCCAAATTGATGTCAGTGCAGGAAATTTATCTTGTATGAAAACAGCTGCATTGATAAAGAAAGTATTAAGCAGTATCAGTGGCTCAGCTACATTGTCTCATATGTAACTGTTGCATCCAGTAGTGTTGATGGAACAGAGAGGAAAACCTTACACACACATACAAACACACAAAAATACACACACTGCAATACTCAAGCAATTGCAATCCCAAATGTAGCATGCAGTTTTCCAATGGAAGAAGATTGACTCTGTAGCAGTGGCTGCATCCACATTATACCTTCAAAGCGCATACCTCAAAGAACGATGGGAACTGTAGTTTACCTCACACAGAGCTGCACCCTTAAACTACAGTTCCCAATGATTCTTTGAGGGGAGAAACGTGCTTTGACAGCATACTGTGTATGCAAGAGAACTCTTTGTGTGCCCTTTGTTTATTCAGTATCACGACCCTTCTTCCATCATGAAATTCAAGGAGGCACACAAGGAGATTCTGGGTGGCTTCTCATCCGGGTACTGGCCAAACCTAGGAGATTTCTGGATTGTCACTATTTTCAGGTAGGACTGAATCATGTTTTGGCAAGCCCAGGTTGCACAATGACTGCTGACTGGAGATTTTTGGGCTTTTTGCGATAAGGAAAGTGAGGAGGGGATTGCGCTAGAAAGTGTGGGTGCTTTGATGGAACATCATCTAAACGCAGGTCAATAGTGCTGCTGAAGACAGAGCGATGCTAGATGAAGTTGTGGCTTTTCCCGTTGGGCAGCCCTTCTGTCGTTTGCACCAGTTTGCATAAGAAGCCTCTCAAGATGGTTGGATTCTGAGAAGCGTCTCTTGTGTTTCTAAGCAGCTAGTACGAGCTGAGAGCCAGCTGCAATGCCAGAGCTTGCAAGCAGCTAGTTCTCAAAGCAGGAGGAGGAGGGAGAAGGAGCTATATATATTATATATATATAATATATTACACACATGGGAAGCTGATGCTTCGATTGACGAGCACGGGGGAGTTACTGCTTCCGCTTCTTTCTTTAAGGGGGAAAAAAGCCACACACAACCAAAAATCCTTAATAGGGGAGGAAAGACGCGAGCGAGAAGGAAGCGCCTTTTCAAAATCCACCCACCTCTCTCCCCACCCCCTCCAGCTCTCCGGCAGCCTTGGAAACGGCATTTGCGCTGCCTCCGCCGCTGCGTTCGGGCAGGGACCGGTTCAAAGCAAGGCAAGGGATTAAGCGCAGGGCGAGCTTTTCGCAGGCGCGGGGGCAGCCAGCGGAGAGGCGCCGGGGGGCCGCATCCCCGCGGCGAAGGATGGAACTTTGAGCGCGCCGGGGGCAAGGAATCCGGTCCTGGAGTGGAAAGGATCCCTCCGATCGTCTCCAAGGCTTGTTGGATCCAAGTCTCCAGTCTGAGGGATTTATTTAACTGGGGGTTTTTTTGGAACGAGTTACTGATTTTTTTTTTTTTTTGCACTCAGGCAAATCTGCAAGAGGAGACTTCCGTGCGCCTGCGGGGGCCTGAGTCCACTACCCACTCTGATCTATACGGGACGCTGCGGGATTAAAGGACCGGCGACGCCCCCCCCACACCAAATCCCCCTCAGTGGTCGCAGCGGAGCGCTGTGCGCGCGCGCGCCGCGACCCGTTTCCCCGGCGCGCAGTTGCTGCGCTCTCCTGCCTCGATCGGAACGCCTCGGAGAGCTGCCGCGGACGGAGCGCGCTTAGGACCCCCCTCCCCAGCCCCTCCAGCGGCGCCCGGGGCTCCGCCTGCTGCGGGGGAAGCCCGTGCTGGTTGTCTCCATCACTCCCCCGGAGGGGCCTTGCCCCACGTGCGCGATCCTGCGCCCAGGACCTCGCCGCCTCCGCCCCTTGCCATCCATGCGCTCGGCCGTGCGCCCGGACGCCTTTGGTCCTGCTCCTGCCTGGGACTAAGGCGCCTCCTCCTTCCCCCGGTGGATGCCTCCGGGAAGCGGGCGGAGCGCGCAGCCGGGGAGGGGGGCTGCCGCTGCCGCCGCCGGAGTACATGCCAGTGCCCTCTCCTCCTGCTCCTCCTCCACCTCCTGCTGCTGCTGCTGCTCTTCTCACCAGAATGCTTTACTTCCAGATGGTGATCATGGCAGGGACTGTGATGCTGGCTTATTACTTCGAGTACACCGACACCTTCTCGGTCAACGTGCAGGGCTTCTTCTGCTACGAGAGCGCCTATCGCAAGCCTTACCCGGGCCCGGAGGAGAGCAGCGCGGTGCCCCCCGTGCTCCTCTACTCGCTGGCGGCGGGGGTGCCCGTGCTGGTGGTAAGCGTCGCTGTCGGCAAGCGAGGTCCCTCCCCTCTGCCTCTCCCACCCTCTGGGTCTGTCCCCCTTTTTCTGGCACACCCCCACCCCCGGGAAATATATACAGTATATGCTTTTCGCCTTTTAAGTTGCTCAACTTGTTGACAAGGTGTCAGGAGGGCACAGGGGTGCCAACTTGAATAAAATATGGGGGGGGGAGAGGCAGGTAAGCCCCATCCCACATAATTGATCACATGATGGGGCACACCCACACCATTGGAATGCCAATGCCTATCAACTTTGGGGAGGCCCTCAAATATTTTATTGGGGGGCGGGAAGGCAAAGGGACCTCAGCCCCTAGGAGTTGGCACCTATCGGAGGGCACAAGGAGGGAGCAATAAATTGAGGGGGGTGGAATCCACTGTCAGTGGGTCAGTTGTTTGGGGGTAAGACATCCTCCTTCATGCTATGCCTTGTTGTTAGTATTTTGAGTGCTGGAATATTATCCAACATTCTTGCACTTCTGTTCCTTTATTGGGATCAGATAGCGCAACCCCCCTTTTTTTTGCTTGAGTCCAAATATGTTCCCTGGTGACTTTGAGATGGGTTCAGCAATTGGGCCACCAGTTGGACTCTCTCATTTGGGGAGGGGGCTCTCCACTCTTCTCAGCCATTTTCTAAGGACAGCTAGTTGAGAGAGGGCCTTCGAGTTTTCAGAAAAGCTAGATTCAGTGCTAATCTGTTTCGGAGAAGGAATAGTGCCTCCCCTGCCCCCATCCTTCTTTAAAAACCAAACCCAACCCTGACATGATTTTTGTTTGGCTCCATTCAAAGCATGTGTTAGTCACAGATCCAGTGGGTAGCATTCTGGAGGAGACCAGTTGCTGATAATAGCCACATGTTAATATTTCAGCCAACGGGAAAACAAAAAAAAGACAAGCTTGGTTATTTCTGACAGTAGATCGCTATTTAAAATGGAGCAGGTGCTTCTTCTGATTTCTGCCTAGTACATTTAAGAGATACACGGTGTGGCACGTGGCATGATGTGCAAGTGAAATCCTAAAATCCTGCTACTTATATGTGGTTTTCTGTACATATCTTTTTTTAAAATAGAAGTAATTACACACACACACACACACACACAGATATGTGGCTGTGTTGTAATGCAGTTCAGCTGGGTTCTCAACTGGGGGGTGGGGAAGAATATCAGCAGCAAAGCAACAAAACATCTGCCTTTAAACGGCTCAGTGTACAAGTTGTAATGTCAGCTGACAAAAGCATTAGCATCATTTAATAATCCTTGACCATATTGAGCAGATGAACAGAAAGGGGAGTGTGTGGCTGTTAGGGCTGGATTATATATAGACATGAACGCACACATGCGTGCATGTACACACACACACACACACAGAGAGAGAGAGAGAGAGAGAGAGAGAGAGAGAGAGATACTGCATAGAATTAGTCTTGTTCTCGAATCTGCTGATTTCCCCCTTGGTAGCAGTAAATATTAAGGCCATAAAGATGAATGGTAATATTTTGGAATTTGCAGTTTAATAAAGCAATGGTCTCCTCGGAAATTCTGAATGGAAAAATAAAACTCAGAGAGAATTTCCTTTCCATCACAGCAGGGCTTTGCTTAGGAGTCTCTTTAATTATAAATCAATCACACTTGCAACCCTGCGAGTCTTCATAGTGATTTTAAACCTGAGAGCCAACTTATGCCCTAATCAAGAAATAATTGAAGCCAGGGCTAGCACAGGTTGCCTCCCACCTTGCAAATGTTAAGGCAGAGTGTTGGATAGAATGATATTGTGCTTTTCTCAGGCTAGGAAGAACTGGAAAGGGGAAAACTTTTTGAGTGCCCTTCCAAGAAACCACACACAAAAACTTAAAGTTTTAAACTATGCAACTGCCTGTCCTCTTTTTAAAAGCTTCTTTGCTTTTCAGTTATATATATATATATATATATATATATATACACACACACACATATACACATACATATATATACATACATATAACAAACAATCCCCATATACCTCCCACCTCCAAGAAACATTCCATGCATCTACACAGTAAATGATAACAGCTGAACATTAAGCGGGGTTGTACTATACTGTAGTTTTGTGTTGATTTTAGCAGCTAAGGGTCTTTGCTTCTTAGCAGAGAGTGACATACTGTATTAAAGTTTGCTTGCATTATAGGAGGGGTCAAAGAAGGGAAAGCATTTGACTGTAGAAATGTCACCTGCTGACACTGAGACTTAAGGTTGCAATCCTGTGCCCATTTACTTGGGAGCAAGCAACACTGAACTCTATGGGACTTACTTGAGTAAGCATGCTTTGGATTGTGATGCAAGTCAGTTCCTTACATGGGGTGCAGGGAGATGGCAGGGCAGGGAAAAAAAGAGAGAGAATATTAGCCCATAATTCCCATAGAGTGCTGGGCTATTTTTTAAAATGTAAGGTAAGCTGAAATCTACTTCCATCAGATACCTGAAATGTAATTAACAGCAGGTATGTGATGGACACCACTGTTGCCGGTGTCAGCAAAAAACCTCAAAGGCATTGCATACTGAAGGTGTCATTTTCTTAATACATTTGGCCCCTTATAGGAACCCTTTAGCAAGTCCATGAGGGCAAAAGATTCTTGCATTGCAAGGGGTTGGACTAGATGACCCTTGTGGTCCCTTACAACTCTACAATACTCTGATTCTGTTAATGTACAGTGCCTTTGCATTAAATGTATTGGAGCAATTAGGGACCCTATTCTTCTCTCCAGATAGTTATTTTTGTATCCATGTGAGTACAGTACAGACCCAGCGGTATGTAGCATGGATGTTATTTTGTTAGCTTGGCTTCATTAGGTGGGCAGGGGCACCTAGGTGTATGAAATTCCAAAAATGGAGAGGATCGTGATAAATCACCAGTCAAGACCTCCATACATCTAAAACACTCTGTCGTGGATCCTCAGTGATCCACACTGGATTTGTGGCCGTGTCTGTATCATCCCAACGTGATTTCGAAAGAAGGAAGTTCACAGCTGCTTTTGTGTGGCTGTGCGATTCTGGATTATTACCCCAGTCCACAGAATTTCTCAAGCAGAGTCAGCGGTACCTACATGACTGCATCTCTGCATATTCACCTGTGGAAGAGGCGATTGCTGATCAGTTGGAGTGGCACAAGTTTAGAAGGGGATGCTGGGTTCAAAACAGTCGAGAAACACTGCCTGTGCCCTGTCATTGATTGGTCCCATTGATTCTATAGTTGAGTTTGGTACCTTTAGAGCTTTCTGCACAGATCAGCCATTCCCGATACAGGGATCTCATATCGAAAGAGATGGCATGAAAGAAAGAGGACACATGGGGGAATAAACCACCTTTTTAATTAGCCACATCACATGACTCTGTCACTGCATCCAATACACATTGGCTGCCAGACTTGTTTCCCAAGATACAAGATATTAATTTTTAAGGAGATTTGCGGTCCAGTTAAATATTCATTACACACTTCTATCTGGCAAGACTGTTTAAAAAGTGGCCGTTAGATACATTTTCTCCTCCTTATTTATCTTTCCAAATGCCTTGTTGCAAGCAGGAAACAGGAACTGGAGGGGAACTGGATGCCTCTGAACTCCCATCAGCCTCAGCCAGCATAGCCAGTGGCCAAGAATGTTGGGAGTTGTAATCCATCAACATCTGGAGGGCCCCACATGGGCTACCCCTGGTTTAGACAATCTTCCAAATCTTGTGTGTGAGAGACACATGAGCAGAGATAAATGAAAACCAAAAGAAAGAGTTGTATATTTGTTGAGTAACTGGTGAGAACAGCTGTTAGCTTCCTCCTTGCTTGTACTTTTGTACGTGGGTAGCATAATCAGGAGAGAGCGCTCAGCCAATTTTAGGCATGGTGACAGGATGGAAGAGAGAGGCAGAGTCTTAAGTATGTGAGCTTCAAACAATTCTACCATTTTTTGTGTGGATCAAAATCTGTACCCCAAATTGTGCCTCGAAGGCCACCAGAAGCCAATTTGGACTGCGGAATAAGTAGCTGAGTATTCTCTTTTCTTTACTGATTGAAGTATTTAATATCTAGAGGTCATAGTCATGTTGAGATATTTTTAGTTTCTCTGTTATGTCTTGAAATCTATTTAAGAAAGTAAAGGAGAACTGTCTCGCTTGATTCTCCACTGTGTGTGCTTTTCTTTGTCAAAAACATGTGAATTGTTATACAGAATTTTTTTATTCAGTTCTACTTACAACCTTTCCTACTATGCTTCCTGGTTCTTTAGTAGGACTGCTTGCCTTTTTTGAACTCTTGCCTTTGAAAGCTGGGAAATACATGTTAGCCTAATCTTTCACCTACAGTTGAAATGATGCGTATATTACTTTTCCAGGAGGACCGCAGTTAACCTACCAGATGTGCTATGAAAAGATGTGCCAATGGCCAACAACTTAGATGTATTTGAAAGGGGGTTAGATAAATTCATGGAGGTCAAGGCATGATGGCTGCATGCTATCTCCAGGATCAGAAGCCTTTGAATACCAATTTCTGGGGAGCAATAGCAGGAGAGGGCTATGTTCCTCCTGTCCTGCTTGTGTACTTTCCATAGGCTTCCCATCTGAGCAAGGGGATGCTGGACTAGAAAAGCCTTTCATTTGATGACTCCTTTTTCTATTTTTCTATTGTGCTTTATCCCTTCTGCTTTCAGTGTCAAACAAAGTTGTCTTCTATCGCTTTATCACTATTTTACTAAGATGCAAAAAGAATATCTTGACAGCTAGCAAACCCGATGCCACAGAACCATTTGGGCGTACGATTTTTGCGAAGTGTTGTGATGGTTTTGTTGCTTTTCATTTACCCTTGTAATCTGCTATTTGCCTGGAGCAAGTAAAATGTACGTTCTGGCAAATGCAAACTGTGTGTCTTTCTGCTTCTCCTCACCATTAAGAGGTACTGAGCTCTAAACCAGGGGTGGGGAACCGAATCTGGCTAGCAGACCAGATGTGGTGTAGTGGTTAAGAGCGGTGGACTCGTAATCTGGTGAACCGGGTTCGCGTCTCCGCTCCTCCACATGCAGCTGCTGGGTGACCTTGGGCTAGTCACACTTCTCTGAAGTCTCTCAGCCTCACTCACCTCACAGAGTGTTTGTTGTGGGGGAGGAAGGGAAAGGAGAATGTTAGCCGCTTTGAGACTCCTTCGGGATATCAAATCCAAACTCTTCTTCTTCCTCATGATCTCCTCATAGGGCAAGTTTGACATGTGGGTAGCCCCGCCAACAGTCAATCACTATTACATCACCATGACAACAGTTCAGCATCCTTCTTGCTCTGAACTCTGCTCCAGATAAGAGCGGCCAACTTAGGGGTGCTCTCAGAGTCCCCCAAACTCATCTTTCCTTCAGAGGTGTCTTGGTAAGTCCCTGGCTCCTAGCATAGGAGAGCTGAGACTCTTCTCATTGTCAAGCTCTCCTTGAGGTTAGCAGACAAGTTCCCTTCACACTTCCCTCAGTGCCTCTTCCGGTAAGGAGTTTACTTCCTAGGTTTCTACATCAGGTTGCAACCCGGAAGGATTTCCCTGTCATCTCTGAGGCTGAGACAGTGTTTCTCTGTGTATCTCTTCCTTCCAAATCTATGCTGCTCCTCTGGCTGCCTCCTTCCCACCTTCTCTCACTCTTCATAGTATGCAGAGGAGGAAAAGCACCACTCACACAGCTGTGAGGTTCCATGGAGGCAAGGCTCAGTTATGTCAAGCCCATGACAAGTCCCAGCTTTCAGCCAGCCTTTGACAGCCAGGTGACTCCCCCCCACCATGGGTTTTGCAAAGTGCTATGCAAGGTGCTGTGTTAAGCAGCTGTTCTGAATTCCCCAAGCTGCATGCACTTTTCCTTGCCATGAGAGGGAGGTGCTTGGAAAATGAATCCCTTCCCCCTCTCCAAATAAACACATTCAACAAGAGAAGGTTTTCTATTTGGATTGTGGCTGGCTGCTGCTGGTGCCACAACACGACTTACAACAGTTGCAAGAAACAGTTGAGAGAGCTGACTCAGATACTCAGCAAACAAAAGGGGCTTCAACGTTCTCAGGGCTCAACAAGAGTTTCATTGAGAAGGAGGGATCAATATTAAAAAAAACCTTTTGCACAAGCACAGTAGTAGTTGATTTTGGGTGCCTGGAGTGCTGAACATTGACCATGTAGCTACAGAATGTAGTTTAACATTCTAGATAGACATTGGCTTGTAATGCAACAGAGAATCATAAGCAGGACAAGTTCATAAACCAAACCAGATTCATATTCAAGCTTTGGCAATATCACTGCTTGAGAGACCAAGGGCCATGTAGGAGCAGAAATGGTCTCCCTACTCCTCATTACCAGTGTTAGAAACTCAGATTTATAAGCTAGGACCAAATGGCTCCTTAAACCAAGGTTACAGTCACCAAAATGAAATGTCTAGTTGTCATTTTGGGGCAAGACAGCTCTAAAGTCTTATTTTTGAAATGATGGACTGACTGTGAGTGATTATCAGTTAAACATCTGGCTAGTTCAGATGCAACTTTGAGTTAAGGTTAAGAGCTTTGAAAATTTAAAGAAGAAAAGTCACTTGATCCAGAGACAGTCCACCTATATACTGGCTTAGTCCAACCTCTTTTCCTTAATGGTGACATGGACCATTCATAACACAGGGATATTCTTCACAACTGTGAGCAGGGCAGTGGGGGCAGGGTGTAAGTGAGGATAGACTAAAACAATTAACTGTAACGTTGTTCATTGCTCCTCCTCAGGCTGCATAGAAAAAGGATTTTGGTTTCTGAAATTCATTCTGGCTGTGCGAATAAAATAGAACTGATAGAATTCTACAGGGTGTGGTATTAGTGTGTGAAAACAGTCAAGATCCAATGATGCCCAGGCATGCAGTTCCAGATGGTGCAGATGTTAGGTGCCATCCTGGCACCCAGACATCTTCACTTGGTCGCAAGTGGCCAATAGTCAGATGCAAAATGTGCCTGGCTAATTTCGAACCCAGTTCATTACATAAAGGTTATATGGCATATCGACTAATAAGGAGATACACTATCCAATCAAATGTGATTTACTTATAAAGATGATAACTGTGGATTATTATTATTATTTGCCAATTAAAAAAAATCCACATAATTCATTCGATAGGGTGTTTTGTTGTGGTTCCTAAATGTCTCGTTGCAGCTAAAATGTGGCTTTTCAAGGACAACTTTGAGAGGGCAGTTGATGGCAGCAAAAACAACATGTCTTGAGGCACTTTAAAGACTTAACAAATTTATTAGGGCATACGGTTCTGTAGAGACCAGAAAAAGTTTGTCCCATAATAAATTTGTTAGTCTTACAAATGTGCCATGGGGCTCTTGGTTGTTTCAAGGACAGTAGCACAGACCTGAAAACTTGAGAAATATGTCAGCTTCTCACATCTCGAGACTTTCTCCCCAAGGCACAGCAGTCAGAAATCACCTTTCTTGGCACTGTTATCATTTGTCCTGTCCTTGGTGGCACATGATTTTCTAGCTACTGCTGTGAACACGTTTTGTATCGTTTGAACAGAAAGGAAGGAAATAAATTTGCTGCCCAGACAATTCAGTGCTTTTTAAGTGATCACCGCATATCTGTTAAAAATTGAGCTCAGAATCGTGAGCATTATGATTTGGATTTGGGGCTCACATTTTGGATTTAGCCTTTTGATGCCTTCTTTGAAGTTTGTTGAGCTGTCAATTTTAGTACTTGGTAGCATTTCAGGACTGATGGGGGCACATCCTGGTGACGTGTAGATATAATGCCTGCTCCTTGTGAAGGAAGCAGAAACCAACATCCTCCCCCTTTCTGTGTACATCACTGGGCAGCGTGTTCGTACAATATCAATACAAACCCAACTTTTGTACATAGGTACAGTGTTGATCCCTTGGAACAACCTTGGACAATTAATCAGCAGGAATTTCATTACCTGGCATATAGGACACCGTTACGAGTCCCTTCTGAACACATTCCCTAGCATGTTGCAGTTTCAATTGCAAGTGCTTTGTGCTTTGCTTACAACCTTCAGAATTCAGCAAAGCCAAACATGCTTTGTTGTCCTGATAAACCTGGATTGGACATTTGACAGGAATTCTCATGTCTTTGCACAACTGTAACAACCATTCACAATCCACAAGTGAATAAGTTCAAAGTCCAGCCTTGAAGCCATTAATTAGGAACTGGCAGGCTTCCCGGAGCAAGAGCACATTCCTTTCATCAATCATCTTGATGCGCAGAGCAGATAACGTCCCGTTGCCTCCGTCGTCCGTCATTCCGATTCGACATCTGGGCCCATAACCAAAAATGTTAGTTTATTCAGCTCTGGCCCATATGGAGCTGATATGGCTTGTCTTATCCTGAGCTCAGCAGAGTGTAATCTTGTAGTCCGCAACGAAAGGATGAGGCCGGTATGGCCACTTTGCTATTTTATTTCACTATACCGAGAACACACAAATGTACATCTTGCCTCTGTGAGAGCAGAGAGCAACAACCTCAACAAAGAAACGACAGAACAAAGAAACCGGAAACCAGTGTACGTCACATCCAGTCTCCCTTTCCTGTGGGAACCCAACAGTAACTGAACTGTGGAATGTAAACATTGTCTTGTGACATGCAGCTGCTGCTCAGTGAAGGAAGCAGAAACCAACATCCCTGTCTCTGCTGGAAAAGATGCACAGTGTCTTACAAAGCACAGTATATTGTGTGCTTCTTTCCCTTCCCACTTTCTGTCCTTCTTTCCGGAGTGAATTCTTCCTTCCTTTTCCTTTCAGCGATAACTATGATGTAGAGTTATACATGCACCACCAGTGTAGGTGATGATTTGGTTTTTAATCTCTACATTGCAGTAATGATATCAGCCATAGTTAGTGTTGATAGCATGAACCCTAAACCATGGATCATAGCAACCAGGGAAGGGAGGAATCTGTGAGGCGTGATTGATTTTCCAAGGCTAGCCCCCTTTGTGCAAACCATGGTTTTCAGGAAGTCAACTTTGTACATGCACTGGTTCTTGGCTAATCACTTTCAACCATACATGAGTAACAACGAATGCTGCCATATGATGCTGATATACATTTCACTTTGCTTGACGTTGAGAGGATTCTGCACATCTAGCCTTTCTCGATCCTGAACACGTTGCATGGAATCTTTTTTAAAAATATATTTCAGTAAGATGTATTGCCACATTTTGTGCTAGAAAAGCTTTATTTACAAGGATAGTGACTGAGAATCTTCATACCTCTAGAGTAGGTCCCATCGTTTCAATAGCACGCAATAGCGTGTTGCCTGTTTCATGTAATGTAAAGGAAATGCACCGTGTATGAACAATGATTAATTGTATGAGTGAAACAGTAATCACAGAGCATCCACGACAGACTGGGCTTTCATGCTTTCCCTTATCACCCAAACCTTTGCAATGGAGGCAGTTTATGCCTTCAGCTGTGATTTGATGGGTGCGTTATTGAATGATGTACAGTAGAGGTGTGTGTCAATCATCCATTATTTTCATGCGTTGCAATCCTGCTGTTTTCGAGACATGTCAGATTCCATTTGGACTTAATATCATCACTAATGTGTTTAAGATCAGGATGCCAGTCATCATTATCTATGTCAAATGAGGGCACCATAGATGATAAGGAGAGCGAGCGTGATCCTTTTTGTAGTCCATTTCTAAGGCAACTTAGATGGTGACATACTGATGTTGTGGGTGCATATGTCATTGCAAATGCTTAGGATAAAGCTATTAGTACAGGCTATGTAGAAATGCGAGGGACACGGGTGGCGCTGTGGGTTAAACCACAGAGCCTAGGACTTGCCGATCGGAAGGTCGGTGGTTCGAATCCCTGTGACGGGGTGAGCGCCCATTGCTCGGTCCCAGCTCCTGCCAACCTAGCAGTTCGAAAGCACGTCAAAGTGCAAGTAGATAAATAGGTACCGCTCTGGCGGGAAGGTAAACGGCATTTCCGTGCGCTGCTCTGGTTCGCCAGAAGCGGCTTAGTTATGCTGGCCACATGACCCGGAAGCTGTACGCAGGCTCCCTCGGCCAATAAAGCAAGATGAGCGCCGCAACCCCAGAGTCGGTCACGACTAGACCTAACGGTCAGGGGTCCCTTTACCTTTACCTTATGTAGAAATACACAATCTATGCCCGTGGCAGGTGTCTCACACTGCCTTTCAACAGACCAGTAGCCAAATACAATATTTCCTTAGACCAAGGTTAAGGAGTCTCTGACCCACTGGTGCAATCCCAACCATTAAGGTCAGGGTAAAGAGGTGTATCTTGAACATGTGGTAAAAACTGTCTAGTGAAGGTGCCAGGCACACCTCTGTGGGGAGGGAATTCCACAAGTTAGGGGCCAACACAGAGAATGCCATCACCTCCGTCACCTTCTGAAGGCAGTGGAACTAACAAGAGGGCTTCCTCTGCTGATTTTCACACATGAAACTGTCTATAGTGAAGAAGGTGGACATTCAGATATTTGGGGCCTATGTCACTTAGGACTTTAAAAGCGCACATGAGCCCCTTAATTGATCTGTCTCCAAGGAGACACACTCTAGCCAGGTAAAAACAAAATGAGGTGGGTGAGGGATGTAGCCTGGGGAGAAGTGTGTGGGCTGGGGAGAGTCCAGAGGGTGAGACAGAGAGGCTGGGGCGGGGTGGCACCTGCCTTTGGCCATCCCTGCTCTAGAAAGAGGAAGTATTGACGTCCTCAGTATGCATTGTACGTAATACAGCCTATAACCTCACTGTATACAATGATAGACCAAATCACAATGCAGATCAGATACTACTCTGAGGGTGTGAGTTCTTTCTTCTGCTAGACTAAAACTGTTTTGCTGTCCATTAAGCAGAGGCGGATCAATAGATGAGGACTTGCAAAAAATCCTTGCATTGGAGAAATGTGTGCTATTAAGGTCCCTTACTTGGGAGGGATGTGCCATAAACATAACGTGTTGGTCTTTTGAGCATAGAGCTGTGTCATATCCAGCCCCTTGTGGGAAGGTTAGCCCACCCACATTGTTACTCTCTTCCCCCTTACTCTTCTCAGTTATCTACTTTTTCTAAGGAAATGGAGTTCATGTGTGCTTGCTTGAAATTTACATGTTAATTGGGTTTTGGGCTCTCAGGTTAATTAGGTTTAACATCTGTTTCACACTGGGATTATTCCTGTGATTGACTGAGGAAGCGATGAGGGTTTTGAGGTTACCAGGCAGGCCGTTGCATGTCTCTTCTCTTAACCCCCCAACCACACATTTTGCTCATATAATTCCCTGGGCTTGGGAACAGGCTAACTTTTGACTCTGCATGTTTCAGCTGATGCTGTTTGTCACACAACTTTAGTGACCAACATCCAGCTGAAGTAGGATTTAGTCAACGTATCTTTTGTTTAATGTCTCCAAATGTAGTGTAGTAAATAATAATGAACAGCCGTGAAATATACTCAAAACTAAAACCCCAGTGAGTTCAATGGGACACTGTTTCAAGGATAGGGGTGCGGGGTGCAGATGCTTCAAATAGTACTTTTGCAAAGGAGATGAGTGGGGATGCTCACCAAACCTTTGACCATCCTCCCCTCTTCTCCTTTGTACCCCTAATGTTGAAGGTGTAAAGGAGCAGTGCTGGGTAAGAGACTGCTAAACAAACAAACAAACAAACAAACAAACAAACAAACGGAAGTGTGTTTGCATCTGGATATGCAAGAGCTGATCTTGTTTTCCAGAGTCCTGCTAAACTTGTGCTAAAGAAGGATGATGAAAGAAGGGACACTTCTCTGAAATATGCTTCTGAATACCAGTTGCTGGAAACCACCGGAGAGAAAAGTGCTATTCTGCTAGTGTCCTGCTTGCATTTGGGTGGCTACGGTCAGAAGAGCATGCTGCAATAGATGAGCCCTTGGCCTGATCCAGCAGGCCCTTCTTTTCAAACCTTGAACTAGTAGAAAATAATGTAGGAAAACAATTCATAACTGATGGTGCCAAAACAAATAATTAAAGCTTGTCTCAGTTTCAGAGTACATAGAACTTCTTCAGCCAGTATGCAGCAATTACCGTAGCTACTATTCTAAGGCCTCTGCCAAAACCCCCAGATTGGCTGTGGTTCCCTAGCACATGTCAGGTAGGTGTTGGGAGGAGGGAAAGGACATGCATAGCCAAAGGGAGACATGTCTCCAAACTTGATTTTCTGATCTGCTGTTGACCTTGTTTGCCTTTGCAGAAAATGTATTCAAGCAGTGATAGTTTTCTCTCTCTCTCTCATGATGACTGATTTATGCAGTAACACTGTAGACAGCAGCGGTTTCAAACTGTGTCCCAGGGAATCCTGCATTCCTTAGAGGTTTCTCAGGGTTTCCTCAATAGGCAGATAAATAATAGGGAGTGAGTTTCTCTGAAAATTTGCTTACCCACCACGACTGATCCTCTCTCCTGTGTGGCCATAGGAGACTGTTAGCTGAGTCTAGGGGTCATTTTTGGTTCATGGAAAAGTGACAGAGAGGTCCAACAGGACTGGTGAACCATACTTCATCCCCCCAGCCTTCCAAGTTTTGCCCTGTAGGGAGATGAAAATGCCCTCTGGGGAACATTCATTCTCTGCCCCCACATCCTGTCTCTTCAGCTAGAAGAAACAGGAGAGGAAGCACCAATCATTAATGATTCCTCTCCCCCCACTACTTCAGAACATGTCAAGCAGCTCTGTGGCTAGAAGGTTGAGATCCACTTTTGAGGTGCAAGAACAAGCTACTGCTGAACTGGCTGGCTATGTTTCTTATGCCAGAACACTTTGTGGTGGAGATCAAGTTGCATCTTGAGGATTTCCTTCTGATGCCGGAGCCCCTCGCACAGTCAGTTGTGCATATGACTTTGTGTACAGGCTTGTGAGGCCGCATGGATGGTATGTTTTCTGCCACTCATGGCCCTTTGGCTCCGAGCTTAAATGATTTATCGTAGCATGAATTTTTTCAGACAACAGCATATGAAAGTTTATGCCACAATAAACCAGCTACTCTCTGAGGTGCCATAGCACTTTAAGGCTTACTGTAAATAGAAGTGCTGCCTGATTCTGAATATTACAGACAAATCCTTTTGCCTTTTGCTAGGCTTTTAGTAATATTCTTATTTTTGAAAAAAACAACACCATGTATGAGCATCATTTTGTGTGTGCGTGTGTCCGTGTGTGCTTTCTGATTTGGCTCCTGTTAAAAACAGTCTTAAATACTCTGCAGTTTCGAGGCTGAAGAAGCAGATTGGATACGTGCTCACACCCGCACAAGAGGCCAATGTGCTATTCTTTTTGCGGTACCTCATATAAAAGATACAAGCTCAGTAACTCAAGCAATTTGTCTACCTGTTTGTCTCTGAAGGGCCTCCTGACCCACTCATTTATCTCTGCAATTCCCAGCTGACATGGAAGGTTTTGCGCATGGTGTGAAAAGACCAATGTTCTGTTGCGCATACAGCCTTCATACTGTGGCTGTGGGTGACATGGCCCTAAAACTGTGCCTGTAATGAGGGTTTCTCATAGATGAGAGTCATATCCAGTCAGAGAGAATCTGCAGATCTGCAGTGATTATTGGGGGTTTGCGATTCAGCATTCCTTCCATTCTAAACCATTGAGTAATAGGGTTTTTGTCTGGAGTCCAAAGGAACAATCTGTCCTCTCCCCCCTGCTGGTTTCAGGAGGCACTGCCAGCCTTGGCGTTCTGAAAAAATGAGATTACTAACAGTTCTTTTAACTTTTCTCCCCCTTTACATAGTACATCTCTGAGGCTCGCTGGAGTCATGATGGCACTAAATAGGATGTGATTCACTCTAATCTATTGTCCCTGGGAAACTCGGAAATAAAATTCTGTACATTTCTTTAAGAAAAGCGATCGCTCATCTTCTCTAAATGAAACACTGAATGCAGGAATGCAGAAATAGCACTCCTATCCTGTATAGTCTTGTGCAACAGAGATTTGTAGTACTTAGCTCTGAAGAGGATAGGTTTCTCAGCTTGTCAGGGTTGGGGCAGTTTCCAGTTGGTACCCTTTGTACAGTTTGTACAATTTGTCATGGATGCTTTAGTTGAGATTCCTGCGCTGTAGGAGGTTTTTGGTCTAGGGTCTCTTCCAACTTTACAGTTCTATGACCATTGTATTAAGAAGAATATAGGATAATCTGCAACAAAGTCTAAGGCAAAAACCTTTCACTGGAAATCCAGAACTTGTCTTCATTTTAATCTCTGGCTGTTCAGTGGTTGAGTTTTTCATTGGGCCATTTGCTCTTCCCAGTCAAATATCTTTTTAAGAGGGGAAACATAAAGGGATATGTTCCTTGGAAATGGAGTACCACATGTGTATTATTTTTATGAAGTAGAATGATGGGTAAGCAAATGCCAAGGGAAAAAGAATGTAACGAGCTTCCATCTGTTCCACTTGGCATATAGCTTTGCGGATTTTAATGGCAATTTTGCCTGTTTAAGGGGAGCTGATAGATGTTCCATTCCGTTCACAGCGACATGCACTTTATAGGGATCTTTTCTTCCTAGGTTTTGCCTACGCTAGGAAGACAGGCTGAAATCTTCAGCCTTCCTCCTGTGCGTTTAATTCCACCAAACAATGTCAATACTAATGCTGAATAAGGCAATGATAACTCTCTTAATGCCATCTTCAGAATGCTGGCTTGGGTCCTAAGTTCCTCTGAGTCAAACTCTGCTCAGGAGATGTTCCTACTAGTGGAATAGGGATACGGCAATTGCGTGGCGAGTTCCCACCCCCCTCCCCCATGGAAATAATGACACATGACACAATTATTAAGGTTAATGGGCCAAATAAGGCCACAACTTTATTGGTTACAGGTGATGAGCGGTATTGGCTTAGGCATTGGTCCTAACCGACTATATATGACTTTAGCCCGTCCGCTTGAAGTCCAGGAAGGGTTAACCACCAGTAGGGGGAGTCCTGCTGATGCACATCAACTAAGAACTCCCCCGGGGTCACCGATTAGGGGTTTGCATTAGGCCCTCACCTCCCCCAGGCTTCGGACAGAGCCACACCCCTTGGAATCCTTTATCGGACTATCCTTCGATATGCGGGGCAGGTGATGGCGCTACCTACCCTCTTCCATTTACAGAACAATACCAATGCCTAATCGCCAATACCAAGAAAGTTGTGACAATTTGCTACAAGGTAGGCGAAAACCAAGTGGCTGCTGCCAATTTGCCAAGTGGAAAAATTCCTACCAGGCCCCTCAACGGTGACCAACAAGGTTCATGGCAAGATGAAGGAACAAAAACCTTATAGGGCGGGAGGGTAGGGAAAACCGGAACAGCTGGCAGGTGGCAAACAGGGAGATCCCCAGCTGTGTTCTGCCTTAAATAGGGCAGGTCATGCCCCCAGAGCCAGCCGATTGGCTGGCCAGGGGGTGACGTGGCAGGGAATCCCCCCAATCGTGTGGGGGCTGGGCTCCAGCCGCCGCATGCATGATGGGGCCGTGAAGCCCGCAACCCTACCTCCTCTGTAGGGCAGAAGTGGCTTTCTGGACAGTTGCTCCTACAGCACCACTATGCCACCCCAAAATGGTTTAACTGTTTGTTTGCTTTTTAAAAAAACAAACAGATTGGTAACATGAGGCCTGGGATGTTAATACTAATTTAGGGTTGCCATACGTCTGGAATTTCTTGGACCTAACCGGTAATCAGCCATCGGAAATAGTGTCCGGGCGGAAATTGCTTTAATGTCTTGGAAAATCTGTATGTATGCCATGTCGGCAGTGTCGTTTGCAGAAGAAGCTTAACAACTTTGGTCAAAACTAAAATATGGCAACCCTATACTAAGTGCACTGAAATTTCAAAAGCAGCAAATAAGTAATCTGCCACATCTGTATGGATGCCAAAGCTGTATTAAAAATCAACTAACAATTGACCAAGGAGAACCTGTTTGTATCTTCAAAAAGGCAGAAGGTGCCTTGAAGGAAATGTCACACAATGCATTTCCAGGAAGCCAGGAATTTTCTGCCACCCTAATAGTTCCATCAGCTTCCTTCATGGAGAAAAGAAAGAAAGAAAAAATCAAAAATTGAACTACTACGGCAATGGAAGCATAGTGCTGTTTTGTGTGTAGCATGACACCTACAAGAACTTATTTTAAAATAAAGCCCTTTGTTGTCTTTGTCGAACATTGTCTGGTGTTATGTACTGAGTTGAATAGGATCCAAACTGTAGCAGTCTGATTGGTCCTAGAACAATAGGATCCAAAAGGCAGCAGTCTGATTGGTCCTAGAACAATAGGATTCAGAATGCAGCAGTCTGATTGGTCCTAGAACAATGCAGCAGTATGATTGGTTGGCAGGAACCACCCAATCCTGCTCCAGATAGAAGTGAATCCACAACCTGATTGGCTTACAGTAGAATTCCAGAATTAGCCAATCATGTGCAGCCCATTGTGTAAATAATGTATATAAAGCAGATACTGTGAGGGGACATTTATTCATTCCTCCTCACCACTATGAGCTGAATAAAGAGCATGAAATCACTTTGCGACTCTGAGTATATTTCACTGGCGACGAGGATGGGATCCCGCTGAGCTGACTGCCACACACAGCACCGCAGCACCGCCAACTGCCGCACCGCTGCCTCGCACCGTGTATCCAGGCTTCAGCTCCGGGGCACAAGGAACTCAGAATGGCAGCCAACAGCAGCTTCTCGCCATTCAACCCAGCATCTGGAGACTGGGAAGCGTACGCCTCCCGTTTCACCTTCCTCCTAGAAGCCAAAGGGGTCACCGACGAAGAAGACGCCAAGAAGAGGGCGATATTCTTCAGCGTCTGCGGAGAGGAGACGTTTGAAATCGCCCGGGCTCTCCTTGCGCCTGAAGACGTCGCTACTGTTCCATACAAAACAATAATGGAACAGCTGAAGGGGCACTTTTCGCCGCAACCCTCAGTGGTGGCTCGTCGAAATGCCTTCTACGCAAAGCGGCAAGCCCCTGGGGAAACCATAACTGGGTTTGTGACCTCTCTCCGCCAAGCCGCCCGGTTCTGCAACTTCTCAGAGCTGGAGAACATGCTTCGTGACCGCCTCGTCGGTGGCCTGAAGGATGAGAAGCTGCAACGACGCCTCTACGCTAAGAAGGACCTAACGTTCCAGGTCGCTCTGGAGGAGGCCCTGGCAACAGAAGCTGCCGAGAGGTCGACCCAAGAGGCACGGCCGAGCCTGCCATCCCAACCGAGGGTCCACCATGAAGACCTCACCGACGACTCAGGATCCGACAGGGAGGAGGTGCACCGAGTACAGCAGCGCACTCAAGCAGCGCACAGACCACAGCTGCCTCGACGAGAAGGAGGGAACTGTGCAAGCTGCGGGGAGAGTCACGAGAGGAGGACCTGCCGTTTCCGCAACGCAGAGTGCAGGCAGTGCAGAAAATCGGGACACATCGCCCGGGTGTGTCGGGCTCGGCCCACCCGACACCAGGCATCAGATGACCAATCCAAGAGCCCCAGGTCCCGGGGCCCAACGCACCAAGGCAACTCGACGGAGCTCACGGACTTCCAGGTATACCAGTTGCCCCACCCCAACGTAGAGAAAATTTATGTAGAGGTACAGATAGAGGGGGCCCCATGCCGCATGGAGCTTGACACGGGTTCAACTCTATCCATAATCTCGGCAAGGACCTTAAGGAAACTGTGTCCCACTGGGGGTCCCAAACTCAGGCCGGCCCCATTCACCCTCCGGGACTTCCAGAAACGTAAGGTCCCCACAATGGGGGTGGGGACCTTCAGGGTGCAATACCGAGGGCGGACGCGGCAACTGGACTTGCTTGTGGTCAAGGGCCCCTACATTAGCTTACTGGGATTGGCATGGTTTGGACCACTGGGGCTAGCTGTCACCGGGGTGAACCACACTAGCTTACAAGTGGACGTGGACACCATATGCAAGGAATTTCCAGGGGTTTTCGATGGGAAATTGGGACAGTATACGGGCCCCCCCATTGCGCTACAGCTTGACCCCGCAGTACGACCGGTCAGGCTCAAGGCCCGCCGGGTCCCGTTCGCCTTGAAACCCCGTATAGACGAGGAATTGGACCGACTCGTAGAGCAAGGAGTGCTGGAGCCGGTGCCTAATGCTCCCTGGGAAACCCCAATCGTCACACCCGTCAAGCCTAATGGTTCGGTCCGCATCTGCGCAGACTACAAATGTACCATAAACAAGGCCCTCACGGCCCACGCATACCCAGTGCCAGTGGTCAGCCATGTCCTTGCCACCCTGGCTGGGTCGAAAATTTTTGGCAAGCTGGACTTGGCCCAAGCATATCAACAGCTGCCAGTAGATGAGGCCACAGCAGAGGCACAGACGATTGTGACGCACAGAGGAGCGTTCAGGGTAAAGCGGCTGCAATTCGGTGTCAGCGTGGCACCAGGCATATTCCAGAATATAATGGACTCTCTCCTTAAAGGGATTCCTGGCGTCACCCCCTTCTTCGATGATGTGTTGATTGCCGGCCCCACACCAGAGGAGTTTGAGGACCGCCTCCGCACCGTTCTGCACCGTTTCCAGACGGCGGGTCTCAAGGTGAAGCGGGAAAAATGTCTACTAGGAGTGCCTCAGGTGGACTTTCTGGGATTTATGGTGGACGCAGAAGGGGTCCACCCGACTGGGGACAAGGTACGGGCCATTTGTGATGCCCCAGCGCCCAAGAGCAAGACTGAACTTCAGGCCTTCTTGGGACTATTGAACTTTTACCATTCCTTCCTTCCCCACAAGGCGGCGGTAGCGGAGCCCCTACACAGACTCCTGGACAAGCGGGCCCCTTGGGTGTGGGGCCAGCGCCAGGAGGCCGCATTCCAGGCAGTCAAGGACTTGCTTGTCTCAAACTCGGTCTTGGCACACTTCGACGAGAGGCTGCCGGTGGTGCTAGCATGCGACGCCTCACCCTATGGCATTGGAGCTGTCCTGGGGCACCAACTCCCGGATGGAAGAGAGGTACCGGTGGCGTACTTTTCCCAGACACTCAACACAACCGAGCGGAACTACTCGCAAATCGACAAGGAGGGTCTGGCAATCGTAAAGGGAGTAAAAAAATTCCATGATTTCTTGTACGGGCGGCCCTTCACCGTGGTGACTGACCACAAGCCGTTGCTTGGCTTGTTTGCCCCCGAAAAGCAGACCCCCCAAGTGCTGTCTCCTCGCGTCCTCAGGTGGTCAATTTTCCTTGCCAGCTACCAGTATGCACTGATTCACCGACCTGGGAAGGCGATGGGCCATGCGGACGCCCTCAGCAGGCTACCACTACCGGAAACAGGCCCTGACCCAGCACCTGCACAAGAGGTTATGAGCCTGGAGCTGCTTCCCGACCGCCCCATTCAGGCACAAGAAGTTGCACACCATTCCAAGAAAGATAGGGTCATCTCCCGGGTCCTGGACTGGGTGTGGAGGGGATGGCCCAGCAGCAGCCCCGGGCCAGAATTCGCCGGCTACACAACCCGCAAACATGAACTGTCGGCCCACAAGGGGTGCCTGTTATGGGGAAGCAGAGTCGTTGTTCCCCAGCCCCTCTGCAAAAGGGTCCTCACAGCCCTACACGAGACACATCCAGGGGTAGTAAGAATGAAGGCCCTTGCCAGGAGTTATGTGTGGTGGCCGGGGATCGATGGAGAGATAGAGGCCTGGGTCAAACACTGCCAGGCCTGCCAAGAATCCCGCCCAGACCCCCCAAGGGCCCCAGTCCAGTCCTGGGAGTCCGCCCGAGCACCATGGTCACGCCTGCATGTGGATTTCGCTGGCCCCTTTCAGGGGAAAACATTCTTCATAGTGGTGGACTCCTACACCAAATGGCTGGAAGTCGCACTGGTACCGTCCACTTCCACGTCCGCAGCCATCCGGGTACTACGCAGGCTGTTTGCAACCCACGGGCTCCCTGACACTCTCGTCTCAGACAACGGGACTGCATTTACGTCAGGAGAATTCCAAACCTTCACAGCGCAGAACGCCATCCGCCACATCCGTTCGGCGCCGTTCCACCCTGCCACCAATGGCCAAGCAGAACGCATGGTGCGGACCACCAAGGACACCCTTCGCCGCATGACGCAAGGGGACTGGGAGTACCGCCTTGCCACATTCCTTCTAGCACAGCACAGCACCCCCAGCTCAACGACTGGCCGGAGCCCCGCTGAACTACTAATGGGTCGGCGCCTTGCAATCAGATTGGACCGCCTTCACCCCGATAGAGCTCAGGATGAGGTAGTGGTGGGGGAAGGCAGGAACCCCCGGACCTTCGAGGCCCAGGACCCAGTGTACGCAAAGAATTTTGGGGCAGGCCCAGCATGGGTACCCGCCACAATCACCAGGGTCACTGGCCCCGTGTCGTACGAGGTGCTAACGGATGGGGGGCAATGCTGGCGCCGCCACTGCGACCAGATACGGCGACGATTCCCGGGAGAAAACCAGGAGGAGGACAGGTCAGAGGAGTCCCAAGGGAACAGCGGGGCAGTGAGGCCCATAGAGCAGGAGGGGCCAGCAGGAGAGGCAGAATCAGTAAATACAGAGAGGACCCGTGAGCCCGAAAGGACACCGGAACCAGAACCACGACTGAGCGAGCCGGTTGCACCAGACCAAACAGCCGCATCACAGCCAGCATCCTTGGAACACGAGCCAGAACCCGGAGCCCGGACCAGGGAACACCCCAGGCCACAACGCACACGTAGGCCGCCGGCATACCTTGAGGACTATGAATGCGACCTCCCGGGCAGGACTGGAACTTAGAGGGGAGGGGTGTTATGTACTGAGTTGAATAGGATCCAAACTGTAGCAGTCTGATTGGTCCTAGAACAATAGGATCCAAAAGGCAGCAGTCTGATTGGTCCTAGAACAATAGGATTCAGAATGCAGCAGTCTGATTGGTCCTAGAACAATGCAGCAGTATGATTGGTTGGCAGGAACCACCCAATCCTGCTCCAGATAGAAGTGAATCCACAACCTGATTGGCTTACAGTAGAATTCCAGAATTAGCCAATCATGTGCAGCCCATTGTGTAAATAATGTATATAAAGCAGATACTGTGAGGGGACATTTATTCATTCCTCCTCACCACTATGAGCTGAATAAAGAGCATGAAATCACTTTGCGACTCTGAGTATATTTCATCTATAAAGCACTTTTGCCTGTCAGCATTATTATACTAAGCATTAACTCTACACATTGTTATGTGTTGGTTCAAAAGAAAAACACTAAAAATAGCATGGTTGTTAAATCACATGGAAGGAAGAAACACCCTCTTCCCTGTTTTCAAAAGGCATATTTGGAAGGATGATACTGGCAGGAAAAAAATGAGTTGCAAAAGGCAGGTTTACAAGCATATTATGCAAAAACTTTGCAGAGACATTTTTGGAAATAATTCACATTGACGTTTGGGTGGCCATCTAGAGGCAAGTCTGTTGACAGTTCGATGAAAAAGAAGCACGGGAAGAGATAAATGATCAAAGGCAGCAGTCAGAAGTGTCAGAGTAGATGTCACCTAAGATGGTTATTATATAATGTACGAGGAACCTACAACAAAATGTTGCTGGCAATGGTGTTCTCACCTCCTAATTGCTCAGGGTGCCTGCCAGCCATGCTCTCCTCCAGCCTTCCATTCCACACCCAAACTTCTCTGTTTTGCTTTTCTGACAGCCAACCTCCCATGCAGCAGTGGTTGGCAAGGTAGGGTGCCCCTCTGCTTACCTGAGCTCCCATCACGGTTGTTGCTGTGACATACCAGAAGGGTGAGAAGGAGGCAAAGTTGGTGTGGTGCAATTGCATTGGCAGGAGAGCTGGATTGACTCCATCACATTTGCATCTTGCTGCTGCCTCGCCCCTCCTTCTTGCCCTCCCAGTATGCCGTAGGGCAAACATTGATAGATGGTCAGGTGAGCAGTTTTGCCATGTCAACCACTAACTATTTCCATGACTATTTCCTCAATGGGCTATTTTTTTGGAGTTTTTGCTCCCTTGGATATTCTGTCAAAAGTTTTTTTTTTGTTTTGTATTCCTGAACACTTAGTAGTTCCCCCAAGCATGCAGATACTCCAGTCTTGTTTCTCAGTGGCTCTGTTTTGGCTATATAGTGGTATCTCGCGTTACATATGCTTCAGGTTACAGACTCCACTAAACCAGAAATAGTATCTCGGGTTAAGAATTTTGCTTCAGGATGAGAACAGAAATTGTGCTCCGGCGGTGCGGCAGCAGTGGGAGGCTCCATTAGCTAAAGTGGTACCTCAGGTTAAAAACAGTTTCAGGTTAAGAACGGACCTCTGGAACGAATTAAGTACTTAACCTGAGGTACCACTGTAATCCTGTTGGCACTAGTTACCCACACTCATTATTCAAAAAAAGTGACCAAACATTTGTATAGCGCTTTTAGGTGTTCAAAGCGCTCCACATTCATTATCTATTTGTAAAGATTACAACAACATTGTAAGGCAACCCTGCATTATCATCCCCCACACTGAGGGGGGAAACAAACAGCTTGCCAAAGGCTACTGTCGGGAGGAGGTCAGCAATAAAACACCCAGTGTCAGTGATGTTAACTCTTTATTCAAAGATGCCCAAACAGTGCAGGCCTAGCGATCACATCATCTCTTCTCTGTAGGTATTGCCCCAATGAGGCAGTTGTGAAGACTGAAGGTCGGTGCCTTCCACTGCTCTCTTGAAGCTCCTCCCCCAGTTCCTTCCCCAGCTTCTTTGTCTTGTCTCTCTTTGTCCCCCCCCCCCATTCCTCTCCATGTTCTGGGAGACCAGGGGGAAGGGGAGCTGGTCGCAACAGGAAGGGGAGACTCCCTGGCTTCTTCAGCAACCTGCTTCATCTCTGCCTCTTGGTCCCACTCCTCTCCAGCCTCTGCTTCTGCCACTGATTCTGAACTGCTCTCTGCCACTGCCTCCTTCTGCTCGCTAAACCCTGTTGCCTCTTCAGCTTCCTCTACCTCCTCCTCCCAGTCTGCTCCCTCTTCTCCCTCTGAACACTCATCGTCATTCCTCCACCAATCTCTGGGCTCTGAGCCTTCCTCCCTTGGGGGTTCCCCAGTTGATGCTTCCTCTGAATCCAGCCAGTCCATGACAGCTACTTACTGACTGCTGACTGTATGGCCCATGTGAGATGTTCAAGAGGCTTTACTGAAATATCAACAATAAACCAAACATCTGATCCTTTCATATTATATATATATATATATATATATATATATGCAGATATCATGTTTTAATAGTTGATGTTTCACTAAGATTCATCCACACTCCCTATTTTTTTTAAATTTCCAATAGAGTGGAGCATTTGTGGCTTCCAGTTATAGCTGTTGGTATAATGGTTGCAGTGAAGCAACCATTTTAAAATTGCTGTTAGATTTGAATTTCAAAGGAAGTTAGTATTGAATATCCATCTGGCATATATTTGTTCTATTCTGCATTGTGCAAACACCTGACCATAGGCTGTTGAGTCTCCAAAATTTCACATCTGATTGCTGCAATATCATGCTTGGATTCATTTCTTACTCACCTATTAGGGGTTTTCATGCCCACTGCTACAGCATGGCTTTAAATTCATAGGGCTGAGTAGGGAAGGGAGCATGGAGCAAGAGTGTCCTGGGAGAATATTGGAGATGCTGTACCTTAAGCGATGTAATCACGCATGGATGGCCTGAAGATCTTAATGTGCTTTATTGCTGCTTGTTTGCACAAGAGGCAGAGGTTTAGGAAAGGACAGATTGTTGTTGTTCTAGGTTCACATCTTCTTTTTTGCCATTTGATGAGTGAAGGCATTCTTGTGTATGTATCAATGGAAAGGTGAGATATTTATTCATAAACGGCCTCCACAGAAGTACATAATTTTGTTTTGCCTTTATAATAATATTTTTTTTTATTTATACCCTGCTCTCCCCAGCCGAAGCCGGGCTCAGGGCGGCTAACAACAATAAAACAGTGCAAAAGTACAACACAACAACACTCTAAAATCATTCATTATAAAATTAATTTACCTGGGCAAACGACACTGAACCAGGTATGAGCATTCGGTGCTGTTCATCTGAGAATGTGCTTATATAAGGCTAAAAAATCCACCCCTTTGTTCTTTTAAAAAGTACCCAAGTGCAAAGGCTGAGCATCCTCTTCAACAATGGTCACCTGAAAGAAGAGGCCTGCAATGTATCACAGCAATTCCTACAACCTCCGGTCCTAGTTTGCATTTTGGCTGCCAGTTGATTACCAATAGCTGTTTAATCCACTTCAACAAGGTATACACCTAGAATTGCTGTGGATTCAATTCAAGTTTCGTACAACAGTAATTGCATTAACAAGCAAACACTTCTTCTAATAGCACATAAATATAGTCTAAGGTAAGCAATAGTGGCACTTAACCATTTCTTACAAAATCTAGATCTTAAGATTTCAGTAGTTCTAAATAGGAGAGCATTTTTCTAAGTTTCCAGCTCTTGTAAGATATCACCACTCAAGTGATGAAAGCAGGCCGGTATGTTCAAACTTCTGAGTGTATACAGTTTCTGAGAATCTTATCATGTGAAGATAGTAAGTCACTACTCCATAAATTAGGGTCACAATTGAAACTACCTTACTGTTTCTTATCATTCCCACAACTTGAACATATACAAAGGGAGTTTATTAATTAAATTACTGACCCTAAAAATTCCTCAACAACACATATAATTCTTCTGAATAAGACAAATTCTAAATTTATTTTTGACAAGTTTGACAATAGTGCATTTTTTGGCTGTTCTTATGATATCACTATATTCAGCTTATCATGTCCAAACATTCCTTCACCCCAAATTTATTGGTCATTGATTGATAAAACATGACTTTAAGTACCATTGTGAACTTGAATGATAGATTGAGCATCCCTTAAGCTTCATATAAACCTTTGCACTCCAACAGTAGGGAGGAAGTCAATGTAGGGTTAAGCAGATTGCTCCATCAGCACAACCATATCTTTTTTCCTGGTGGAACAATTTGTCCCTCCTCTCCCCACATGCTGTTCTGGGATTCTCTTGACCTACATGGGGGATATGGGAGGAGGAGAGAGGGAAAGCCCCATTGCTCTAGTGGAAGTACTTGCGTGGGCTTCTGCTGCTGGAACCAAAAAACTAAATCTTAGTTTTATTCTCTAGCATTCTTCCTCCATATATTAAACCATTCTGGCTTGTGAACGAAGTTGATAGAATTCATTATGAGCTTGCTTTGAGCCTATATCCTTCCTTAGTATAATTATTGCTTTCACTTAATTACCTCTTAACATTTTTAATTATTTCTCAGGACCCGTTCCCATTTTGCAATGGCTTGCTTTTGTTCAATATCTTCTGCTCCTGATTTGGAGAAGTCATTCTTAGCAATTCCAGCAGAGCTAAAGGAGATGCACTGCTGTCAGAGGCCTGGCATATAGGTGGTGTGGTTGACTTAAAAGTGCTGTGTGACTGGATATATAACAGCACAGTATGTGTGTTGCACATGCAAGCTTCTGAACATGCACTCTGTTCTTTGTCAGGAGCTCGTCCTGCACTCGAGTAGGACCCTGGCAGAGACACATGCCCGACTGGCATGTTCTCTCCCTCCTGGTCGATCGTTCGGGAGCTTCAAAAGCTCTCTTCAGCCCGAACATCACAGTGACCGATGCCAACCGACATCGGCACACAGAGTCTGTGCAGTTTGCATAACAGACTTCAGCAACTCAGCATTTTGGCTAATCTACTTTATTTACATATAAACACACACGGAGCACTGCAATATGGCTACCTCTCTCTCTAGTATCAGACAGCAAAGAGAAAAAAAGAACAAAGGACAATAGTCCCACTTCATGGAACACAGTAACACAAATATCCTGTCTCCTCACTTCCCACTCTGTGGAGTCAAAAGATATACCGTCATGTGATATACAAAAATCCCATGACTGCAAACATGGGGCAGGAATTCTAACATCCTTCCTCCTTTTTAATGTGAAGTGGGACATGTGAGTGTAGGGATGTGCTGAAGTATGCTCTTTAGCATGCAGCATGTTCACCAGAAATGGACTTGGATCCTGAGTTGCCCTTCTGTGAATGGAAAGAACTCTGATCCAGTGGATGCTAATAGTGGTAGAAAGGTAGGCAAAGAGATTTTCACCAATTGTCCCTGAAGCCCCCAGTGCCATCTCCCACACTTTTCTGGAGTATCCTCCAACCCCCAGAGCATCATTTTGTTGGCTGGTACAGAGGACTATAGGAGGAAGTGATGGAAACCAGCTCCTTTTGCTAGCAGGGATATCTCATGAGATTGCTCTCTTTTGGCCCAAATTTACATTTCATATCTTCTGTAAAGTGTGTTACATGTGTTGGTTTGGCTTGAGGATGGAAACTCCTCCTGAATGAATGCATGAAATCATGATGAATAATTTCCAAGGCTTTTAATTTAGATTTGTTATCATGAATCAGTAATTTTTTTTTAAATAATAATAATATTATGAATCATCTTAAAAGGAGCCTCTTTTGTTTTGGTGTGCTTGCAGTTATTTCTGAAGTTCATGCAAATCTGCATACCAGGCCTTTTTTCAGGGGGAACTCATAGGAACTCAGTTCTGGCACCTCTCTGCTGGGTTTCAGCCTCTCTCCGGTGGGTGTCATTGCCATTCTAAGAGAATGAGGGAGGTGTTCACATTGAGTTCCGGCACCTGTTTTTTCTAGGGAAATAGCACTGCTGCGTACCATTAGGCTAATAGTTCACATCTGAAACCAGAGGAGGGGTGGCTAACCTGCAAGTTGGATACATTCCACCAAGAGGCTTGGAGTGGACCACAGAATGAGAGTGAATGGGATGGGGAAGGGAAGAAAGATAGAGAGCAGGCAGAAGAGGAGAAAGAGGGAGCTGTCAACCCATCTGCTGTATTCCACTTGGTGTGTCAGTCCTCCCTCTCTCGTGTGTGTGTCTTTGTGTATGTTTGTCTGCACATGCTTGAAAGAGCGGCCAACCCACAATGTAAATTTGGGCCAAAAGAGAGCCATCTAATTTAGCACATTGCATTTTACTTGTACTCATAGGATCGAGGCCATGGTGTGTGGTGATGCGTCAAATTTTTCTTCCAATTTCTTAACGCTCATGCATTCCCAGCATTGGCAATCTAGGCTTGAAGAGAAAACCTCTTTCATGGGGAATGAAAGGGCATACTCAGACGATGTATAAAATAATAGAACAAAAAAGCTTTTAGCTCCGCTGTGTCACAAAACATGCCACTCTATACCGCAGATTGTTTTTCAAAAGGCTGGGGGACTGAATAATAGATCTTGTCACTTGGTGTTGTGTGAAATGCTCTCATATAGATCTCCACCTGAAACTCCCAGTTCAAAATATCTGATTAATATGTTCTTTCCAGCCAGCCAGTCAATCTTTATATATGGCTTTTGCCAAATAATCGTTTCAGCTACAAACTGAAATTTAGTCTTCCCTACTTACCTGTGGTAAGTAGCAATTTCCCCCTGGGGACTGGAATAGAGACAGGTTCCACCGTTACTCCCTTTTGTCAACTCATAAGACTGCATCTATCTCAGCTGTGCCTGCTGTCCTCATTGTTTATATCCAGGACTGGCATTGTGAATTGCTACACACTTTTAATTTCTGTGATCTGTGTTGGCTGCCTCCTTCTGCCCTGATGTCATGGACTAGTTGGGCACAAAGGAATGGTGGGAGGAATCCACTGGGGAACCCCCAAGGGAAGAAGGCTTAGAGACGTGGTATTGGTGGTGGGACAATGAAGAGGGAGAAGACTGGGAACAGGAGGTACTGGAAGCTGAAGAGGTAACAGGTCTGTGGCAGAGTCCAGAATCAGAGACAGAAGCTGAAGCAGGAAGAGGAGGAGGAGTTTGGACTTGATATCCCACCTTTCACTCCTCTTAAGGAGTCTCAAAGCAGCTAACAATCTCCTTTCCCTTCCTCCCCGACAACAAGCACTCTATGAGGTGAGTGGGGCTGAGAGACAGGATTTACCGAGCCAGCCCCATAAAGACATTCCCCCCTCTCCTCCCCCATGTACCCCCAGGCCCCAAAATTGGCTGGAGAGGGGAATGGGAGAATCCTAGAGCAGTGTGTGAGGAGGGGGATAGGTCCACCAGATGAGCCGCAATGCTTCCAAGGTGGAACAATTGTATGACATTGTATCCTCAACATGTATATAAGTATAGGTAAAGGTAAAGGACCCCTGGATGGTTAAGTCCAGTCAAAGGCAATGATGGGGTTGCAGCACTCATCTTGCTTTTCAGGCCGAGGGAGCCAGCGTTTGTCCACAGACAGCTTTCCAGGTCATGTGGCCAGCATGACTGAACCGCTTCTGGCGCAATGGGACACCGTGATGAGTGCCAGAGTTGTTTACCTTCCTGCTGCAGCAGTACTTATTTATCTATTTGCACTGGTGTGCTTTCAAACTGCTTGGTTGGCAGGAGCTGGGGCAGAGCAACAGGAGCTCACCACCGCTGAGCAGATTTGAACCGCTGACCTTCCCGCACTGTAATGTGAGTAAGAAGGAATACAGGAGAGTACATTAAATGCCCTCAATAGTCTTCAGTGGAGTTGTGTGAATACCTGGAATGCCAGATACATTCAGCTTCGTCAGCCTTCCTCAGTAGTCTGCATTCTTACTCCAGTTCCTATGTTGTACGTGTCCAAAATTAAAACGTTTCCTTAAAAAATAAATTTTAAAAATGAACAGATTGACCACATATCTTCCATTCCTATGACTTAAAATGATCTTATGCTCACCAAATACTTCAAAATCACCCTTGCTTATTGCCAGGTGAATGGTCAGTGTCTTCAAATTGCAATAATTAGCAGAATCGCTTGTTAAGAATAACACATTAAAACCACATTTAAAAAACCCTCAACCTTCCTCATTGCAGCATGTCCAGGGGGGTCCCTGGCAGTTCCTCCCTCCCTGTGACACCAGCCCTGATTTTTACCATTTACCTCACAATGTCCATAAAGGGAAAGATGGGCTGTTTTATGCACCTTTGGTAATGTTACGATAGCAAATTAAGCTGACATGTGACCCACATTTTGCCCTAATATAGCTAGCTCCATTATACTCTTTAATGTGTATCGCAGGTCAATTGGTAAATAATATGCCGTGCACAAGCCCCATATCCAAATATCAATAACAAGCTGGAGGTGGTGTGTAATATTTTATGCACAGAAATCAGTCATTGAATTCCTAATTTCATTTATTTGTTTCAGTCTTTTCCTGCCACCGTTCAGAGAAAGGCCTCACCATCAGAATCACCGAAACAATTTAGGCATAGAAACCAGCACGTGAAACTTTAAACCAAGCAGCAGCATAAAAAGGTCCAGATAAAAGAAATTAAACAATTTAACATGATTTGAAGCAGAGAAGCGGCGACAATTTAAGATCACAATCGCAAAGGCAACATTAAATTTACGTGTGGCATCAAATTTGTTTCTTAATGTTCAGTTCCAGTGTCAATCTCATTATTTATTCTAATCAGCAAGATATCCAGCTGAATTTACAAGGAAATTGTTTTCCTTTCCCTTCAAAATGGCTGGTTATTTTTCCCAATAGTGGGGAGAAAAAACAGCATCCTGCTTATAAGGGAATTAAGCAGGGCATTCTGTGTCTATTAAACAAACAAGGAGCAATGGCAACAAGGATATACAACAAAAATGGCCCCAGGGGAAGGCTCAGCATAATGAACTAGAAATTGCTACTGATAGTTCTTTTGCTACTGCTCTTCCTGTCAGCGGTCTCACCTCACAAGCCAATATCAGTTTACAGAAAAGTGCAGTTCTCATTTACAAAACCTCAAAGGACCACAGTTTACACTGTTGGATTTTTCTTTAGAGCAATTGCCAGCATGCAAAGTAGATTTCCCCGAGGCAGCAACAGTTGCTAAGGATGCACAAATGTCACTTTTGGTGAGTCCAAGGGCAGATCTTTAAGATACACCTACCTGCTATGAATCTGCACAACAGCAACAAGCTTGCATTGACTTTTCCTTTGTGGTGTTTAACAGGGATAGGGATTAAGGCACCAGCTATGTATGGGGATGCGGGTGGCACTGTGGGTTAAACCACAGAGCCTAGGACTTGCCAATCAGGAGGTCGGCGGTTCGAATCCCCGCGATGGGGTGAGCTCCCGTTGCTCGGTCCCAGCTCCTGCCAACCTAGCAGTTTTGAAAGCGGGAAGGTAAACAGCGTTTCCGTGCGCTGCTCTGGTTCGCCAGAAGTGGCTTAGTCATGCTGGCCACATGACCCAGAAGCTGTACGCTGGCTCCCTCGGCCAATAAAGCCAGATAAGTGCTGCAACCTGAGAGTTGGCCAGGACTGGACCTAATGGTCAGGGGTCCCTTTACCTTTTTATGTGTGTTGTAGGGGTTAGAGTGCTGGATCAGGAATCTGGGAGACCAGGGTTCAAATCCTCACTTGTCCATGAGGTTCTATGGCACGTGTTACTGCAGCACTGGTGGGCAGTAAGGAAATTTTACCATCAAGAAAGATGCATTAGTGGGCGGTAGGTATAAAAAGGTTGACTACCCCTGCCATAGAGCATAAGGTCAAAGAAATCTGAGAGGTTACCTGCATGGTTAACAAGGGGCACAGGTGGCACTGGGGTCTAAACCACTGAGTCTCTTGGGCTTGCCAATCAGAAGGTTGGCAGTTTGAGTCTGCACAACAGGGTGAGCTCCCATTGTTCTCTTCCAGCTCCTGCCAACCTACCAGTTCGAAAGCACACCAGCACGAGTAGATAAATAGGTACCGCTGTGGCGGGAAGGTAAATGGCGTTTCCGTGCGCTCTGACACTCATCACAGTGATGCATTGTGTCAAAAGCGGTTTACTCATGCTGGCCACATGACCTGGAAAGCTGTCTGTGGACAAATGCCAGCTCCCTCGGCCTGAAAAGCGAGATGAGTGCCGCACCCCTTTGACTGGACTTAACCGTCCAGGGGTCCTTTACCTTTTACTTTTAACAAGCAGAGTCAAAGAAGCTAGAAAAGTCAGGGAATCTACTTTGAAATCTTGTTCAAAGTAAAACTTGAAGACAACATAAATTCTTGAAGACCTTTCAGTAATGCAAGCAAATAAACATTGAGAAGCATATTGATAAAATCATTTCATAAAACAATAATAATTTATTTAAATACACGAGATAGAAGAGACAGTCACAGGGGTAGGAAGATTGCAAGATGACAGAGTTGTAAAAGTATTACTGAAGAAGGGTAGCAAAACTGCAGAGAAAAATGAATTCTTTACATCCACCAGCAGAAGATGTTAGACAGGTACTCACACCTGAAACACGTGTTTTTCAGGAAAGGCATTTGAAGAACGAAGTCAAATGGAGGTGATAAGAGATGAAGTGCCAAGACTAACTGACAAATTAAAAATTAACAAGTCACTAGGCTTGGATGGAATATATCTGAGAGCTTCTGAAGAACTCGAGTGTGAAATTGTTGCTCTAGCAAAAATAGGGAACCTGTCACTAAATTGGTCTCCTTACCAGAGGATTGGACGGTAGCAAGGGTAATATAAATTTTTAAAAAGGTATTCAGATGAAACTTAGAAATTACAGGCCCATAAGTCCGACTTCTGACACTGCTAAGTTGTTGGAAAGCATTATTGAAGCTAAATTGTTCAACGTGCAGAAAAAACAAGTATTGATGTGGAAGAATCAGCATGATTTCTGCAAATGAAAGTCCAGCCTCACTGGTTCTTTAAGAATGTCAAAAAGAATGGTAGACATTATAAGCTTAGAAGCAAAACCTTCTGACAAAAAGTTTAGCAGTCGTTGGATAAAAAGGCAAGCCTTCTTGTGGATTGATCATTGGTTAAATAATATTAAGAAGAGGGTAGAAATAAATATATTTTTTTACAATGGAGTGAAATAAGCAGTGGGCTCCCCTAATAATTTATACTGTATATACAGTCAGAATTTAAGTCTTGACAGATCTTTGATTGACACTTGGGGATTTATTTTTGCTGTAACATGTGGCTTGACAATCACTCATAAAAACTATTTGCAATAAACCTGAATGTGAACCCTAGAGAGAAATAACATTCAATGCTTTGTTACTCAAATTATTGTGCAAGATCAAAGAATTGTTTACTCCATATTCTTGAGCCTCAGAATATGATATTTCTAAACTAAAGCACACAAGCCTTTAGCAGAGAAGAAAGTCAAATTCATATTTGCAGATTTGAATATTGAGATGCATTCTTAGCAGGAAAAAAGTATTAAAAAAATCACAAATTGTCCTTCACTGCCTGTACTTGGATTTACATTTAATAAATCCACAAAGAGCTTAGAGATTGCTGCCTTATACACTACTGTTTTGTGGTGTGTCATTTAGCTCTCAGATTAGGTTTTACTTAGCCTGTTTAAAACATGGGTTAAAAAATTAATAATTTTGAAAATAAAGAATAGTGGTTTGACACAACTAAATATTCAAAACAGGAACTGTCCTTCAATATTATGCATAGTTCAGTGGAAACTTCAAAGGCAGTCTCAAGTGTAAAAAAGAAGCAGGTGAAGATTTTCCTGATGTGAAATGTAATTGACTTGGGAGAGAGGTTCCCCTATTTAATTTTGGTGTGTTAAGACCTTATGTGGCATTCTTCAGGGCACAGGGCAGCCATTGACATGAGTCCTCCACCAAGTCTTTCTTCCCCAGTTAACTTCCAGTAAAAGAAACAAATAACATCATGCAATGAGGGTAAATGTTTATCTGGTCTGATCTCCAGTTTATTGGCTCTTGCCTGAATACGATACACTGGAGACAATTATGCTACACAGGACACAGGTTGGTTGGTTTTTAAACCCAAGATGTGGGAAGGTTGATTGGTGGCAACAATGCACCTCAGATCATGTCTACTTAGGCTGCTGTTATAAAAGACATATAGGAAGTTTCCTTAAAGGTAAAGGGACCCCTGACCATTAGGTCCAGTCGTGGCCGACTCTGGGGTTGCAGCGCTCATCTTGCTTTATTGGCCAAGGGAGCCGGCGTACAGCTTCCAGGTCATGTGGCCAGCATGACTAAGCCGCTTCTGGCGAACCAGAGCAGCGCACAGAAACGCCGTTTACCTTCCCACTGGAGCAGTACCTATTTATCTACTTGCACTTTGACGTGCTTTCGAACTGCTAGGTTGGCTGCTAGGCTGCTGTTGTAAAAGGCATATAGGAAGTTTCCTTAGACTGAGTCAAACCACTGGCTTAGTGTTGTCTGCACTGACTGGAAGTGGCTCTACAAAGTTTCAGGCAGGAGTATTTCCCAGACTTAGCTGGAGATCCTGGGGACTGAACCTGGGATCGAACCTTCAGCATGCACAGCAGATCCTGTACTACTGAGCTGCAGCTCAGGAACAGTAATGAAGCTGGCAAATCCTATCCATAGATTATGTGGATCTAATGATTTGGCCACTGGAATCTATGCTTAAAGTAGAATTGTTTTGTTTTTAATGGGTGTCTTGACTATAGGGTGTCTTGACTTTAAGAACTGCCACAGGGTTAATACAGTAGGTGCAAAATCCCTTCAAAAGAATACACACACGCACGTGCGCGCGCACACACACACACAAGCACACGAGTAGGATTCCACCCCTTTGGTAAGTGGTAAGAGAATAGTGGTTGGAGCAGACTGCTGAGCAGAGTTGTAAACTTCCCAATACCCTCCATTTTCAAAGAATGATAAATTGCCTTTCTAGAAACGAACTACTTGCTAAATGTGAAATAAAGCAGTTCAGCTATATTGAGCCATATATGTTCAACATGTATCATCTGTTCAGCAGCACATGGCAATTATTGGAGGAAATCCTGTCTCGTAAAGATGTCAGATGTGGCGTCCTTTTAGACCTCAGAATTTATTGCCCTGAGTACAAGAATATTAGGTCTATTCTTGGATATTTAATGAGAACATCAGTCATACCTTGAGGCCATATGATATTTCACCTTCATCCTGCAATTTCCAAGTTTTAAAATTCAATGCATTTGGTCTCTTCCAGTAGGTTGAGCGCAAGGATAAGACAATGTGATTTATTCTTGGTGATGTTGGACCCAACTCCCAAAGGCACCAGACAGCTTGGTGAGGGACGGCAAGAGTCTTAAGGGGTGGTGGAAGGTGACTAGCCTTGTTTTAACATCATAAACTTCTTCGTTTAACTTAGCAGTCTGCTTGTAACATGGCAAAATAAGGGTTTTTCGCATTGGTACACAAGGCAGCTACAAAGAAGTTGCAGGATAAACCCATTGTCAAGACTGGATTAGAAGACTGAATGCAGTGACAGAAACAGGACTCATGGTTACAAGGGCAAAAGCCAAAAATGGAGTAGTGATAGAATCAGGAATAAAAAATATGCAGGCCAGGAAACTTATGAATCATCTTAAAAGGTAGTTGTTGACTACTGGAAGTGGAAAGCTTGCCAAGACTAACCTTGCATGACCCAGCAAAACAAACAGGAGTGGAGGAAGGGGGCGGTGGGGGTGGGCTGTCCCGGGTGTCACCACTGAGGTGGGGGTGACAAAATGCTGGGCGGCACTCACCACTCGCCACCGTGTTACTCCCAGGAGAGACGCATGGCTCAGGCACACTGCAGGCCCAGAGCTGCCCTTAACTGCCTGCCCGCTGCCCCCCCCCCCCTCAGCTGCAGGGTGGCTGAGTGAAAGGAAGCAGGCAGACTCTTTGGAGGCCCCATGGAGCGTCCTGCCCCGGCTTGCCCCGCCCCTGGGCACAGGACATGCATGCCGCCCCAGGCACCCAATCGGCTTGCTCCGCCGCTGAATACAAATAATATATTTTTTTCTGTGTGTTGGTTTGGCTTGAGGATGGAAACTCCTCTTGAATGAATGCATGAAATCATGATGAATAATTTCCAAGGCTTGTAATTTAGATTTGTTATCATGAATCAGTAATTGTTTTTTAAAATAATATTATGAATCATCTTAAAAGGTAGCCTTTTTTGTTTTGGTGTGCTTGCAGTTATTTCTGAAGTTCATGCAAATCTGCACACCAGGCCTTTTTTCAGGGGGAACTCATAGGAACTCAGTTCTGGCACCTCTCTGCTGGGTTTCAGCCTCTCTCCGGTGGGTGTCATTGCTATTCTAAGAGAATGAGGGAGGTGTTCATGGTGAGTTCCGGCACCTGTTTTTTCTAGGGAAATAGCACTGCTGCGTACCATTAGGCTAATAGTTCACATCTGAAACCAGAGGAGGGGTGGCTAACCTGCAAGTTGGATACATTCCACCAAGAGGCTTGAAGTGGGCCACAGAATGAGAGTGAATGGGATGGGGAAGGAAAGATAGATAGAGAGCAGGCAGAAGAGGAGAGAAGGGGAACTGTCAACCCATCTGCTGTATTCCACTTGGTGTGTCAGTCCTTCCTCTCTCTCGTGTGTGTGTCTTTGTGTATGTGTGTCTGCACATGCTTGAAAGAGCGGCCAACCCACAATGTAAATTTGGGCCAAAAGAGAGCCATCTAATTTAGCACAGTGCATTTTACTTGTACTTAGTAAACACATTAGGTGGAATTCAATGTAGCGCTCTTCAATAATTCTAGCTTGCCAGATGGAATGATGCCCCCACCCCCCTGCATGCTGCTCTGGGAGTTTTTCTGACCCCCCCCCCCGAGCCAATTGTGTGTGTGTGAGAGAGAGGAAGAGGGTGGGGAGGGGGACACAAGCAGTTGTCTTTGCACAAAGCTTCCACTGATGGGACTGGTTAGATGAAGCCTGCCCATTGAAACTTCCATACTTTCTGAATCTACTTTACTTGGGCAACTTGAATTTTCTGGTGTGTGCTTGATGCCTTCAGAATAGTAACAGTTAGGGAAGATCCTTTGATTTTAGTCTGTTTCCTGCCATTCTGTAATTTTGAAATAAACTCTATTGTTTTCAGTGGGGCTTACTTCCTGATTAATGCGCTGCAACCTGAATACTTTATGCTTTTAAATTTGTTAGGAAAAAAACCCTTTAAAACACCCACTTTGAGAATCTTTGAGAAGCAGGATAAAAGTGTTTTATTAAATTTATAAAATGAAAACTGCATCAGATTGGCATTTTCTTTCATCAGCTTAAACAAGCATCAGAGACTTGACGCAATCCTATGAGTTTCTTCATTCGGATATCACTGAACAAACGATTGTCATGAGAACACTGAAACTAAATGCTCATTTTATGGGGAAAGAGAAGGCTAATGAGAAATAATGCAGCCAAGATTTGGATCGTTAGGTGCAGGTGTCAGCAGGTGCCTCAAAATTAGAAATAATCTGGGAGGGGAGAAGGAGGGGGGAATCTAAACATTGGTCTAACAGCAATTGAGAAGAATGTAG
The DNA here is from genome assembly GCF_964106645.2 of Podarcis pityusensis. Classification (NCBI taxonomy): domain Eukaryota; kingdom Metazoa; phylum Chordata; class Lepidosauria; order Squamata; family Lacertidae; genus Podarcis; species Podarcis pityusensis. Next base: position 74,051,414 of record NC_138030.1, read on the forward strand.
GCAGAAATCTACCGAATTACTTTTACGAGGTTAATAAATAAAATTTGCAGGACAGCTTGTAATTGGCAGTAAAGGAGATTCCAGAATAGAACACGGAACATTGCTTGACCTTCCCAGTGGGAGGAGTGATAACAGAATCATAAATAGCAGCTAATGCTGGAATACAGTTCAAAGTGTGGGCCATGTACTTGTATTGGATGAACTGGATGTAAATCCAAAAGCATGACAGTTTCAGAAGAGTAGAAAAGCCTACATCTCTATCCAAGCATGGACCTAAATCAACCGTTGCATCCAAGGTGTAAAAAACGCCCCCAGCATTTTGAGAAGGCATCTGTTGTGCTAGGATTTGTGTAGGGGACCTTTGGTTGCTAAAATACAGCTCCCATCATCCTTAGCCATGCTTGCTGGGACTGATGGGAGTTTTAGTTCATCATTGTCTGGAGGGCCAAAGGTTCCTCACCCCTGCACTAGTAGGGTGACAAGGCACTTTAATCCACTTTGATTGCGGAAACCTAAATTTGTACTCTGCCCTCGAATCTGGTGTGTAAAGCAGCACGGCAGGAATCCAGAAAACTGATAATAAAGTTTAGTTGTGCCTCACAACTAAATTTTGTTGGTGGGATTCAAGTCCAGAACTGCAGATCAAGGCCAGATATAATCTCCTGAGACCGAACCCATGACATGATCAACAGTCTAAAGATTTGGCAACCAAGCCAGAACCAGGACAATCATCAGATGAGGCCCATTCCAGCTTTCCAGGATGGTCCGTTATGCAGGAAAGCAAATTCTATCAGTAAGGCAAACAACTCTGGTGAGGCAAGCAGGGCTCTAGGAATCACGGAAGAATGGAGAGTCAGACCAGAACAACCAAGAGGCCTTAACTGACCTTAAAAGCCCTGTGTGGCTCAGGATCCCAATAACTTTCAGAGTTCCTCTCCTGATATGAGCCTACCTGGACCCTTCATCTGAGGCTCTCCTCTGGGTGTCCCCTCAGAAGGAGGTTCAGAAGGTGGCTTCTTCACTTGTGGAATTCTCTCCCCAATGAGGTCCACTCCATCACTGACATCTTTTGTGCACCAGCTGAGATCCTATCTCTTCTCCCAGGTGTTTGACAGATCATGATCAATGTTCTCCTCTTTGCTTGATAACTGCTTGCTGATGCTGAAGTTCTGCTGTTTAAGCAGCTCCAGGAGATGTTCCTTGTCCTCCTCTGGCTCCAGCTTTCCGGCAGTAAATCCAGCACCTTCATGGCTAGTCCAGCTCTGTTGACCTCACCACACAAGCTCCCTAAGCCTCACAGTACAGGCTCCTAGCAATCTTTGGCATCACCTTGCCACTGCCAGCCCTCGACTCAGGAACCATACTCTAAAAAATGCTCAAAAACTCCAAAAAATAGTTGGGTCCATAACCTGATGGATAGCGTCTTGCAGCCAACCAACCAACCAACCAACCAACCAACAAACAAACACCATGCAGAGTCAAAGGTCCAAAAGGGGGAAAAAAAAACTTTTACTAAAAGGCAAAGGCTTGTTACAAAAAATTTCAGAAAAAACGTCAGACACATGAAGTACAAACGAAAGTAAGAGAGAGCGAGAGAGCAGCTTGCTGAGCGCAGGAACTTATCTCTCCTGACTCAGTGTGACCTTGAGATAGTCAAAACAATATTTGCATCAGAAATGAACCTTATAGAATCTTCCAGAATCTTCTAGCGCTTTCCAGTTTTTGCCCTCAAAGACTTTAGTCATGACAAGTTTATGGGTCACTGTAAATGGTTTTACTGCAATGGCTTCTCTTTGTTTCTATGTAAATTCTTTTGGCTGTTAATTTTTGTAAGTTGCTTTGTAGTGAGCAAATAATTAAGTCAAAAAATAATAATGAGCCCCATTCCCCAAGAGTTTGAGAGTTCTGAGGTAAAGCTGGCTAGAGTTTGCCCAGAGAATACTACTGTCAGATTTCCTCAGGCATGAACAGCAAATTGGAGCAGATTCTTCTGAACTTGCACCCGCTGCCTTGGCCATTTATCTGCTTCTGGACTCAGTTAAAGTTGCACTGGAAATGAAGTGTCTACATACGGTGCCAAATCCATTGTGTTCTTTACAGTTGCTGTGGGGAGATGGAAGGAGAACAAGATTACCTCTGAAATACACATGCTGTCAAGGCTTTCACTCAACACTTGAGTAAACAACACTTAAAATGCTGTTTTAGGATTGGATATAAAGAGCTCTCTTTGTTGTTGTCATTGTTCTGATTAATTCACATTCAAGGTGAAATTCATATTTACTCAAGGATTGAAAGCAGAGGATATCATAGATATGTGAGAGATGAAGCCCTGTTTATAAGGATTGTAGGACTGGTGTGTGTTTATGTGTTCCATAAGAATCCAGAATTAATTTACTTCCAAGACTTCTAAAATTGTATGCTAAAACTGCCTGGCTTCTTTAACAAGAATATAAAAAACCTGCAGTGAAAAAATTCCAAGCTATCACCCATCATTTCTTCTGATCCCCGTTTCTACCTCACAGGTTGCACCTGAAAATATTTGTCTTAAATGCTCAATAAAAATCTAGAAAGAGGAATTTAAAAAAAAATACATGATAGCATAATAATTATAATACATAATCATAGAAAACTTTAAATAAACGAGTAGCCTAAAGTTTATTCCATAGTGGAATACAAGGTTCATATTTATACAAATCATATCAAATAATCATGAGTGTTGCCAAATAAACTCATATTTAGTAGCAGTGTGTCCACCATGAGTTTGTTTGGTCATATAAAGTCTGCCTGTAGAGAAGGGCAGGTCATTGGTTTTAATACCTGGCCAGTCACTGAAGACAAAACTGAGCTGGGAACAATATCTTCACTTAGTATAATGCAGTTTCCTATGTTCCATGGTGGTTAGGACTGGTGGGCGCCAGGTTGACTATCCCTGCTCTGGCATAATAAGGGAACAGATGACAATCTACAACCTCCCTCCTCCCCCAACATCAGTATACTCAGCACCTCACTCGGTTAGACACTGGCTTCTTTAGGGACTGTTTGCACACACTTTTAAGCATATTTACTGAAGTCCTTTTCTTCTTTGTTCTCTCCCTTCAAGATCATCGTTGGAGAAACTGCAGTGTTTTGCTTACAGATGGCCACGCGGGATTTTGAAAACCAAGAAAAAACAATATTAACCGGAGACTGTTGCTATATAAACCCACTGGTGCGCAGGACTGTCAGATTTCTTGGTAAGACTATCATGCATTCTTTCCAGATCTTCATGTGTCACACAGGCTGTCTACCTGTCAATCATCCATTTTTGTTTAAAGGCATGCGCCCTGACGCAGCACTTTCAAAGCCCTGATGATCAGTGGATTCTCAACGCTTGCAAAGTACTGTGTATAGGGTTTTGCAGCTGATGCCAGTCAGCGGTGCCTGCAAACCCCATTTAGTCCAGTTGGTTTTTCATCTGCCTCACATGTATATGATGCCCAGTGCAGGGCAGGTGAGTGTGGCTTCACCAAAACAATTTTGTGGGCCAAATGAGGAGGCCTGGTGGGATGAATTAGGCTTGCAGGTCAGTGGTTCTCTGCTGCTTCCTTTGAGGTTTTTGTGCCCTTTCAGGATGAAATTCTGTTGCTAAATCATCTACACCAGACTAGTCTTCAAAAACTTCTTACTTTGTTACATCAGACAACCTAGAATTTCATAACTCTTACATTATTATTGATGGGACGTGGGTGGCACTGTGGGTTAAACCACTGAGCCTAGGACTTGCTGATCAGAAGGTTGGCGGTTCGAATCCCTGTGATGGGGTGAGCTTCCGTTGCTCGGTCCCTGCTCCTGTCAACCTAGCAGTTCGAAAGCACATCAAGTGCAAGTAGATAAATAGGTACCACTCCGGCAGGAAGGTAAACAGCGTTTCCGTGCACTGCTCTGGTTTGCCAGAAGTGGCTTAGTCATGCTGGCCACATGACCCGGAAGCTGTATGCCGGCTCCCTTGGCCAGTAAAGTGAGATGAGTGCCGCAACCCCAGAGTTGGTCACGACTGGACCTAATGGTCAGGGGTCTCTTTACCTTTTTACATTATTATTAGTGAGCACCATGTGCAAAGACATGGTCAGCCTTCCGTGCAGATTTGTCCTGTTCTCTTGAGATGCCCACTAGAGTGATGTAAAGCAAAGACAATGCCAGTCTTCACCCTAGATCAGGGTTTTCCAAACTTGGGTCTCCAGTTTTTGGACTACAACTCCCATCATCCCTAGCTAGCAGGACCAGTGGTCAGGGATGATGGGAATTGTAGTTCAAAAAACAGCTGGATACCCTGGTTTGGGAAAACTTTTCCTAAATGGTGGTTTTTGCCAACCTGTTACTCACCAGATGTTTTGGACTACAACTCCCATCAGTCACCCAAAATCTCTGGAGAGCAACAACCTGGTGAAGAATGACCTATGGTAATACTTTCCCCTCACGTTAATATTCATCTTGAGAACTACAAGGAAGCAAATAAATAAATAAAAATAGGATGCTGCACTCCATAGTCCTATAAATCCCAAAACATAAAAATATGCAACAGTGAAAAGGAATCCCTACAAAAAGTGTAATTTTGAGGCATCTGAGAGAATGTTTTTTTTGTTGTTCCTGAAAACCTTTTCAGAATATTTTAAAAGAGAGGCAGTGATTTTCAACTTGGTATTCCCAGACAGGTTTCTAAGGAACTTGATGAAACCCCCCTGAAAGAATTCGTCACATGATAACGCATCTGCTTTTTCTTTTCAGTAATGAGATGAATACATCTGTACTTGATGAACAATAAAGACCCAGGGCCTAATACATGCAGCTTTGATAATAAAAGATTCAAAATAAACATTCCTCAGTTTTGCTAACGTTTGGTGGGAGGAAGGACAAAAACGCACCTAATGATGGAGCTGCTTCCTCTAAGGGAAATGATTACCAACATTTCCCCATTTCATCTATTTTCCCAAGCTTTCTTTGCCTTGCAGAGATTCTAGGACTTTATGTAAGCTATGCTAAAAAACAAACAAAAACAAAGTTCTCTCTTGGATTGCTGTGCCTCTAACTAGCTAGGACAATGCAAATATACAATACTTCCAACAATACCCAAACTATATCTTCTTTCTTCTTTGGCGATCACTCGTAACCGAGCAAGATTGTCTTCCACAAACACGGTTTTAACAATGAGTCCGTAAGTGACTGTGGAGGCCAATTCTGGATCCACATGTCCTTCCACAGTGGGGATATTGGTTTCTGGGCAGGAGTTGATCACAGTGTGGATTTGCCAAGCGTGCCTTCCTCTTAGCACGTTTCTCCTTTGCGTCCTGAGTTTGAGCGTCTTCAAAGCCCATGACACCTTCGGTAAAGGCTGTTCTCCAACTGGAGTGCTCGCAGGCCAGTTTTTCCCAGTTGTCAGTGATTATTGACCCGACTAAGGCTTTCAACATTGTAAATCATAATGCCCTGTGGACTGTCCTTCTGAAAATTGGCTGCCCAGATAAATTTGTAAACATCATTCGGCTCCTCCATGATAATATGACAGCAACCATCGCAGATAACAATGTCTCTCAAAGTGAACCATTCACAGTGGGATCAGGTGTTAAACAGGGTCGTGTTATTGCCCCAACTCTATTCATTATTTTCATTGCCATGATCCTACACTTTGTCGAAGGGAAACTCCCCACTGGAGTAGAAATCATATATCCAACATATGGAAAGCTCTTCAATCTGAGCAGGCTGAGTAAGAGTAAGGTTACCAGTTACAGGTAGGTAGCCGTGTTGGTCTGCCGTAGTCAAAACAAAATAAAAAAATTCCTTCCAGTAGCACCTTAGAGACCAACTAAGTTTGTTATTGGTATGAGATTTCGTGTGCGTGCAAGAAGAAGAAGTGTGCATGCACACGAAAGCTCATACCAATAAGAAACTTAGTTGGTCTCTAAGGTGCTACTGGAAGGAATTTTTTTATTTTGTTTCGGGTAAGGTTACTGTAACTTCCATCACAGAGCTTCAGTATGCTGATGACAATGTAGTGTTCACACGCTCAGAGGATGACCTCCAAACCATCCTAAATACCCAAACTATGTATTAGCATCGTTATTGCTCATGCATTCTGGATGGTATTTTAATGGAGAAATTGCCATTGCTGTTTGAAGTAACGTTTGGTCAGCATTCCAGATTATGAACTCTTCCTTTTCCTCTTCCTTTTCTCCAGGCATTTATGCATTTGGACTTTTTGCAACGGACATCTTTGTAAATGCCGGACAAGTGGTGACTGGGAATCTTGCGCCACATTTTATTGCACTTTGCAAACCCAACTACACCGCTCTTGGATGCCAGCAATTTACGCAGTTCATCAGTGGTGCAGAGGCTTGCTCTGGAAACCCAGATCTTATCATGAAAGCCAGAAAAACATTTCCTTCCAAAGAGGCAGCTCTGAGTATATATGCAGCGACATATTTGGCCGTAAGTAAAGTAGACAGCCTCGTTCTGTGATGCCTCGCCTGCTTCTTGAGCAACTACCGTATCTTGTTCTTCCTAGTTTATTTAAACTTGCTCTGCCTTAACACACATGCCTCATGGGTCAGTGTCAGGGGTGTACTGTGGGAGGTGCCAGGGGAGCCGTGGCCTCGGGTGCACAATTGGGGGGGGGGCATGAACACAGCGCCCCCCAGCACAGCCTGGACCAATGCTCCTCTCTCAGTTGGCTGGCCAGGCTGCCCATTGCTCGGGTGGGCAGCTGGCTCAGTGCAGCCCTATTTTGCTCTTATGGGGGCAAGCAGTGAGGGTTGGGCTGCTACCCTCCTGGCACATGCACCCACTCGCCCCAGGACACAGCAACCAACACTACGCCACTGGTCAGTTTTGCATTTCTTAAAAGTATGAAGACGCGGGTGGCGCTGTGGGTTAAACCACAGGGCCTAGGACCTGCCAATCAGAAGGTTGGCGGTTTGAATCCCCGCGACGGGGTGAGCTCCCGTTGCTTGGTCCCAGCTCCTGCCTACCTAGCAGTTTGAAAGCACATCAAAGTGCAAGTAGATAAATAGGTACCGCTCCGGCGGGAAGGTAAACGCCGTTTCCGTTCGCCAGAAGCGGCTTAGTCATGCTGGCCACATGACCCGGAAGCTGTACACTGGCTCCCTTGGCCAATAAAGCGAGATGAGCGGCACAACCTCAGAGTCGGCCATGGCTGGACCTAATGGTCAGGGTTCCCTTTACCTTTACCTTTAAAAGTATGAAATGCCTCTGTTTTATTTACCATGTGCAGGTGTTTGAAACAAGGGATTTTGGAGGGGGCGGAGAACAGATCATGGGGACCTGCCTCACCCCTCCTGTATCGGCACATTAGAGTGTTTTGTTTGGCATTGCAGCCCGTGAGAAGGGTAGAGTTCAACCTGTTTAGGCCAGGGATGGGCACAAGAAGCTGGGATAGCTCAGTTGGTAGAGCACGAGACTCTTAATCTCAGCGTCATGGGTTTGAGCCCTGTGTTGAGCAAAATGATTGCAGAGGGTTGGAGTAAATGAACCTTGTGGTCCCAGATTGTGTACAGGTATGCGCTAGATGAGGGATGCCTTCTACATATGTTTTGGAATACAATTCCCATAATTCCTGACCATTGGCCAAGCTGGCTGGGCCGATGGGAGTTGTAGTCCATGATACCTGGTGGACACAACAGTGACTACCCCTCATCTAGAGCATGTCTGCAGACAAACTGGGACCCACCAGCTGTGGCAACAGCTCTAAGAAGTGTTTCAGAGTTAAAATGTTAAAATGACTGTAAAACGATTGAAATGTATATAACTGAAAATCATAAATATATTATTATTATTATTATTATTATTATTATTATTATTATTATTAAAATGAAGTGTTTCAGAGTGTGGGGCGGGTCTGGGATAGTTCCAGGCAAATGCAAGACTCTTACCGTTTTGGACGTACTTAGCATTCCACCTAGGTTCATTTGTTCTTCAGATGGACTAAAATAATTAACCAAAATACCCAAGGACCGATCTGAGAAATGCATCCACTGTCAGATTGAGTTTGTCCCCAGATTAAGCAAGGGCATGTTTTAACCTATCAAATGGAATTTTCCTCCAGCTTCCCCATTAATGTTGGCACTGGAGTAGCAGAGAATAAGGGTGGGGGGGAAGCTAATTTCATGCTGCTTTCCCTAGTTTCTGCTGGCCTGGTTTTATGTGGAGTCCCAGCCACAATCTAAGTCTTCCACATGAGTGAAAAATAGGCCTTGGGAGGGCAATTTGACAACCCTGATGTTGACATCTTTGGGTCTTTTTCAGCAGCCAGAAGAGCATGATCACATGTCAGGGACTCTCATATGTACTTTATTTGGGTTTGTAGGTTGTGAGTTGTACATTTGAATCAATTAGGAAATAACTGATGGAAAGCAGGCAAGGAGAAAAATTCCAGGCATGCTGACACAGTTCTGGGTAGGGAGCGAAACTGAAGCAATATCGAGCGCCTCATTAAAATGAGTTAAAATCAAGTGTAACGAGTAACAACATAGCAAAAACTAAATAGTCTAGCTCTCAAAATGCCCTTTATACAAGACTACCTGTGCCGCTGCAACCGCGTTTATCTTGTCAAACTGTTTCCCTTACACTCAACAGCTTTCTCTGCTGATTATTTCAGGAATAATTCTACGGTGGAAACATTTTCCTTTTCCTGAGATCAAGTACAAATAAGAAATGAGTCAGATCTCACACAAAGCAGGCTGTGTCACACATTCTTTTGTGGCCCAAAGTCTTTTCACAAATTCTTGGGTGTATGCCAACTAGAAATATTGAGAATTAAGATGGGAGGGAGAGAAATACCAAAAGCATAGGGAAGAGAAATACTCTTTGGTTATTCCCCATAGTATATTTTCGTTTATTTTTTTATTTTTTTTAAAGACTGAAAACGTATATAAAAGCTACTTAAAAATAGTTTCTGCTTTCAAAAAGTTACTGGCATGCACTTGAGCACTTGTGCTGCAATTTCAGTGCAGGTAAAGCTTCAGATTTATGTCATTACTAGAAATACACATGGCTCATATCTACCAGGAGTCATGTGTGGTGAGTCCAGTTCCGTGAATTCCCCTCCCAGCTGAGATCAGTCGTCTCTCCCCTGCTCCCCCGATTGAAGTTTATTATTAATTATATTTGCACATTGCCCTTCATCTGAAGTTCACAGAGTAGTTCACAATATAAAGATTTTTTTATGTAAAATAATTTTAAGTAAAATGAAGTCTGCTTTTCTGTTGGATCCCATTGGTATGTCTTCTGTAATCCCTGTTGCAAACTCAGTGGTGTATAAATTATATAAAGAACAAAGTGCATACAAGTGACATAGAAAAAATAAATCTGTTAGCATCTAAAGCCTTGGTCAAACAGCCTGCACAACTTACGGTTCACGAGTCCAAAGGTAGTCGCAAAGTATGGACTTGAGGAACTTCCTGTTTTTTTTACTTCCTGCCAAGCACGCAGTAGTCACCAAGACATGGGAGGCTACATATTTGGGTAATGAATTATGTCCTGTCTTTGGAGGTTTGGAACAGGGAGTGGGATACTGCCATGGTTGCAGCGGGGCAACAGGTGGACCCGGTAATAATAATAATAATAATAATAATAATAATAATAATTTATTATTTGTACCCCGCCCATTTGGCTGGGTTTCTCCAACAAAGATTAAAAATACATTAAAAACATCCCTGAAAAAGGCTGCCTTCAGACGTCTTCTAAATGTCAGATAGTTGTTTATCTCTTTGACATCTGACGGGAGGACGTTCCACAGAGCAGGCGCCACTATCGAAAAGGCCCTCTGCCTGGTTCCCTGTATCTTTGCTTCTTCCAATGAGGGAACTGCCAGAAGGCCCTCAGCGCTGGACCTCAGCGTCCAGGCAGAACGACGGGGGTGGAGACGCTTCTTCAGGTATACTGGGCCGAGGCCATTTAGGGCTTTAAAGGTCAACACCAACACTTTGAATTGTGCTCGGAAACGTACTAGGAGCCAATGTAGGTCTTTCAAGACTGGTGCTATGTAGTCTCGGTGGCCGTCACCAGTCTAGCTGCCGCTTTCTGGATTAATTGCATTTTCCGGGTCACCTTCAATGGTAGCCCCACATAGAGCGCATTGCAGTAGTCCAAGCGGGAGATAACCAGAGCATGCACCACTCTGGCAGGTAGGGTCTCAGCCTGTGTACCAGGTGGAGCTGGTAGACAGCTGCCCTGGACACAGAATTGACCTGCACTTCCATGGACAGCTGTGAGTCCAAAAATGACTCCCAGGTTGTGCATCTGGTCCTTCAGGGGCACAGTTACCCCATTCAGGACCAGGGCGTCCTCCACACCAGCCTGCCCCCTGTCCCCCAGCCCCCTGGCTGGCAGAGGAGGGTAGGGGTGGCGTGGCTCACCTGGCTTCTCAGCTGTTGCCATTAACTGAGAGGGGAGAGGCACTAGGCTGGTTGGTGCAATGCAGGTGCTGCGTTAGGAGTGTCCGATGGGCTCCTGTGCTGCCCTGGCACTGCAGAATCTGCAGCAGTTTCTTCACCACATTGATTCCCTCTGGGGCATCCAGGTAAATAGCAGTGCCCCACCAGCTGCTGCCAGTTGGCATACGTGAATAGGGAGCAGGGAAATAACTTGGGTATCATCCAGGGCTACTTCACCAGTCCACCAGAAACATCCAGTGGGGGTGGGTGGGCAGGACTATGGAACTTGAAGACCAGCATAGAGTCAAATTAATTTGAAACCCATTATCATGATTAGTACCGTATTTTTCTGTGTATAAGACTAGTCCCTCCCCCCAAAATGTCAAAAATTAGGGGGCGTCTTGTACATGGATACATCTTCCCCCATTTTCTTAAATCTGAGTCCCCCAAAATAGGGGTGTCTTATACATGGGGGCATCTTATAGACGGAAAAATACAGTATTTGTTACATTTGAATGCCACCCTTTATTTGAAGATCACAGCGTAGTTCACAACATAAAAATCGAAAACAAAATACATAATACATAAATACATTATAAAAACAAAAACAAGCCAATAAGCCGCCTTCCACGATCCAACACATGGGTACTTGCTGAGTTCAATAGGACTGACTACCTAAGTGGGCGTCTAGGTTTTAAGATACAGATAATCATTAAGGCATCTTAATGATGCTTCATCCCCTTGATCATCTAAACCAGGAAAAACCATTTAGGCTAGTTACCAGCTTACATTGGCTAATTCCATAAGTTCAATAACTGTTGAGTGAAGAAACATTGCATGCTGTGTTAGGATCCAACAGTGACCTTATGAAGTGACCTTGCATATGGGTACTGTGGGTTGGGAATATGGTACCTCTGATCTCCTAAACAACAGCAGTGTAAGCATGGCCTTTTAGGCTGCTGGAGGCTGGGATTGAACAATGGAGAACAATGGAGAATGGTAGCCACTGTAATGAGTAGTGTTTTGGACATGGACTTGGGAGGTCAGGGTCAGACACCTGAAACTTGTAGGACAGATGGAGAACACATAGTCCTCCAGATGTTCCTCACCTGCATAACAAACAACATTTAGAGGGACGCAGGTTTTGGGCCACCACCTTCCACCCTAGCATTTCTCATGGTGGTTGTGAGGAGATGAAATGGTGAAAACTCAGGAAAGCAGCCCTGACCTCCTTGGTGGATGGGTGAGAGAGAAAAGTACACAAATATCCAATTTTACTCACGTTCAGTTCTATGCATTCTGCACTCTTAACTGAGAGGAGTAGCCAATGTTATGTCTCACACCATTATGCCCATGTTAATTATCTCCAGGGTATCTTCTAGCTTTTAAATATCTTAGCATATTGTTTTATTAACAATAGGCTCCCTTTTTTCGCCACTGTTTAGTGTGGGTTGATGCTGCTATGACAACTTGGGACTTTCTCTCCTGCTGGATATGCAGCCTTCTACCAACAGCTTTTATATTGCCTGTTTGGAAAACTTCGTGGTTATTTATTTTGTACTGTTGTTGTTTTTTAACCAAGAATCTCCCAGGAAAGATGGGAATGTTGTGGAAGTTTAGGAAATTGCCTCCTTACCTTCTCTCATGTGTAAAACACTCTAAATCAATTTATTTTGCACAGTTGGACACACTAGCAAAAATAAATACACTATGGGGTGGGGGGGGAAATCAAATTGGATATCATCATTTATGAAGAGTTTTATCCCCTCTACTTTTGCTACTTTCCAATGTGATACAATTTGTTCTGTTAGGGATGTTGGAATTGGCATCAGCTTGTAAATCTGTTTTCAGTAAACACTACTTGTCTCATCCTTCATTTTCAACAGAAACCCAAAAGCCAAGTACAGTCATAACCTTTAACTATGGCTAGTGATAATCATGGTATGTTGGTTAACACCCCCAACACCCAGTGGCTAAGTGATGAGATTTGGCTTCCCTTGGAGAACAATGAGCCCAGCATTTGTCACCTCCGGGCATTTCCTGGAGTGTATAAATGTCTTCAAGCTTGGGGAGGTGGCAGGGGAAAGAGTCCTTTTTCCAAGGGCAAAATGGTGTTGGAATGGAGGAACTTCGCAAAGGTTTTGATTTTATATGATTCATAAAGCTAGGTATATTCCCTGAGCTGTCAAATCGAAAGGATACATTCAGGCATAATATTTGTAATTGTTAACAACTTTAAAGATGTGGCCCCCCCCGTAATATTCGTAACAGTTTGGTTCTGTTATTGTTTGTATGTTCATGTGTTAGCTTGTAGATATAAGGTAAAATAGAACAAATAAAGGAACAACCAGGCCAACATGGAAAGGTCGGCGAGAGGGCCATTTTGGGTTTTGGTGGACCACAGGTTGTAGCAAGCTTGCCCTTGACACATTCCTTGCAAATACGACTGCTGGCTTTCACTTTGGTGATTGTGCTGGTCCTTTTGGAAGCTCTCAGGCAGGATGAAAGGATTCACCCACTGGATCATTTGCAGTGACTTAGGCCGCCTTCTCCCCTGGGCCCCCACTGCTCATTCACACAGGTTGAGAGATGGGAGAGAAGGGGAAGGAACTGTTGAGGCAGCGACGGGGACTCAGAAATTTCTCCAAGCTAGTCTCTTGTCTTCAGGCCATGCCCTTCCTCAGCCCCGCTTCCTCAGATGTTTTTGCCTTGGCTGGAAGGTGTGCTTGAACTCTTGACAATCCTTCTTGTTTCCCTGGATAGAAGTTAGGGGTGTGTGACTGTGTGCATAAACTACTGTGCAAAGGTAAAATTTACATTCCTTTACCCGCCTACTTTTCTTTCTGGTCCCACCCACTACAGTGGTACCTCGGGTTAAGAACTTAATTCGTTCTGGAGGTCTGTTCTTAACCTGAAACTGTTCTTAACCTGAGGTACCACTTTAGCTAACAGGGCCTTGCGGCGCCGCCATGCGATTTCTGTTCTCTTCCTGAAGCAAAGTTCTTAACCTGAGGTACTATTTCTGGGTTAGTGGAGTCTGTAACCTGAAGCGTCTGTAACCTGAAGCGTCTGTAACCTGAAGCATCTGTAACCTGAGGTACCACTGTACTGGCATTTGGCCCTCAGAAGGTTGGCCAGAAGGGAATGTGGCCCTTGGTTCCCCATCCCTAAATTTAGGGCGGCAGAAGGAAGGAGCCACAAGTGCAGACCCTCTTCCTGTTAGAGCACTGTAAGGAGCAGAAAGAAGGCTCAGGTTGACACCTGAGACTCCTACTTCTAATTTGCCTCTGTTTTAATAAAACAATGAAAGGGAACAGGACACAAGGACACACACGTTGTTTTCCCCTTCCCTACCAGTTCTGCTTGTTGCTCGTATTCTTTGATAAAGGAGCAAGACTCCTTGACCTATTAACTGCTTTTTTGACTATGAAAAATGGCCGAGGCTGCGATTCTGGACAAGAGCAGAAGGCGTGACACTAATTGGCTAACACCGCTGAGCGATTGATCTCCTGCCCTCCCATTCCAGTTGTGCATGAAGTCCTTCTGCATACTTCCTCTCATCTCACATATGTGTGGAGGCACTGCAGGAGGCTGCCGTTTCAGCGGTATGATGGTGACGCTGCTTTCTCCCTCGCTTCCAGATGGCACAGTCTTTCAGCTCACTCCCCTCCACCACACCTCTCTGCTTCCCAACGGCTTGCTCTGAGGCTGGGTGATGAATAACTGCTGGCTGAATATCAATGCAAACGAGGAGGTGGTCCCGTAGAAAACATTTGGAGGAAATGCCATTGCGGGGACTGCTTGGAAGTTGGGCTATACATTAAAGATAGATAGATACAATAGATGATAGATAGATAGATAGATAGATAGATAGATAGATAGATAGATGATAGATAGATGATAGATGATAGATAGATGATAGATAGATAGATGATATAGATAGATGATAGATAGATACATGATATAGATATAGATGATAGATAGATGATAGGTAGATATAGATGAGAGATAGATAGATAGATAGATAGATAGATAGATAGACAGATGATTAGATGATAGATATAGGCATTTTACTTGCTTGATGTACAGTGGTACCTCGGGTTACATACGCTTCAGGTTACAGATGCTTCAGGTTACAGACTCCGCTAACCCAGAAATAGTACCTCAGGTTAAGAACTTTGCTTCAGGATGAGAACAGAAATTGTGCTCCAGCGGCATGGCAGCAGCAGGAGGCCCCATAGGCTAAAGTGCTTCAGGTTAAGAACAGTTTCAGGTTAAGAACGGACCTCTGGAATGAATTAAGTACTTAACCCGAGGTATTGGTTTTCCCTCTACCTAAATTCATACCTGTTTCCAGTTAAGCCAAGCTGGAGTTGAAAAGCTCTTGTATTTTTTTCAGGTAACAAGTGATAATTAAAAGATCCCCCCCCCCAACTCGATGGAAGGGCTGTAGCTCAGTGACACAGCATCTGGTTTGCATGTAGAAGAACCAGGTCTAATCTTCAGGTCTGGTTGGAAAACAACCCTGTCTGAAACCCCAGAGAGTTACTGCCAGTCAGTGTGGACTATACTGAGCAAGATAGCGCAGTCATCTGACTTGGTATAAGTCAACTTCCTATGTTCCTGTGTTGTGGTTACAGGTTGTCTCCATGTCTAGCAAGTTCAGATAGAGCCTCAATACTTCATCCCACGACATACTTCTCAAAGCATACTTCTCAGTTGTATACACAGGAGCCATGTTTGCTGCACACCAGCAAACTGTATCTGCACAAATAAAGTGTTCTTCTAAGAATACCAGTTGCTGGGGATCACAAGTGCGAAGAGTGCTGTTGCATTGAGGTTTTGCTTGTGAGCTTCCCATTGGCATCTGCTTGGTCATTGAGACAACACTATGCTTGACTAGATGGGCCTTTACCCCGATCCAGCGGGGGCGGCTCTTCCTGTATTCTTCAGAAAATACCCAAATAGTACTGCCGCACAAAATGTGAATCTCAGACCTCAGTGCAACCCTGCCCTACAATCATGTCAGCTTTGTTCAGTGAAGATCTTTGTACCCACATAAAGCTTTGGATGGGGGAAAGAAATGGAAGAAATTTGAGGTTATCCTTTGAGGGTTAGTTTCCTTATGGCTATAGCCTGGTTGACACGTAATGCTAAACCACAGTTTAGCCTTTTTAAGCATAAGCTCATGTGTTCACCCTTCCCCTTGTCCTGCATGCCTGCAAGGAGCCTGAAAGCTTTGTCTTCAGTTTTCAACTAACCATAGTTACTGGTTATTTGACAACTGTGGTTAGGGTGAACTATGGTCTAGGAAAACTAGCCAGAATCATTAACCACAATTTGAGGTCTGTTGGTTTCCCTAAACTAGGCACATCCTTGGATTTAGAGGTCACCCCCAGCTATTACCATGATTTCTCCCCTGATTCTACACTTCCTGCTTCTTTGTTTGGCAGCCATGCTCTCCTCCAGGGCTGGGAGAGCTGGCCAGGCCTGTTGGTGATTTAAAAATGGAGCCTGAAGGGAGTGGGAAAGCAATTGCACTCTGTAGTCACATACTATAGTTCCCTTTCCACTTATTGTCAGGAGTTCAGCCTACACTCGAGTAGGACCCTGGCAGAGACACATGCCCGACTGGCATGTTCCCTCCCTCCTGGTCGATCGCTCGGGAGCTTCATAAGCTTTCTTCAGCCCAAACATCACAGCGACCGATGCCAACTGACACCGGCACACTTAGGGATCTGCAGAGTTTGCGCAACTTGCGTGTAACAGACCTCAGCGACTCAGCATTTTGGCTAATCTACTTTATTTACATATAAACACACATGGAGCACTGCAACATGGCTCTCTCTGGCGTCAGACAGCAAAAAGAAAAAGAACAAAGGACAATAGTTCCACTTCATGGAACACAAACATCCTGTTTCCGTCACTGCCCACTCTGGGGAGTCAAAGCATATACCGTTATGTGATAGACAAAAATCCCATGACCGCAATCATAGATCAGGAATTCTAACATCCTCCCCCAATTCATGCTCTGTTTTGCAGTCATCAGTGTAACTGCAACAACCATACAGATGTCATACACACAGTATACCCCGTATCACCTGTTCCACCCTTGGAACTACCTGCAACTGGATTAGCCTTGGGGGCCTGCCTGATGCCTCCGTCTCCCTGGCAGTATCCCAACACTTCTTTGCAGCTCCATTATCAAAACAGCAGCTGACCATCCAAGTTATCTCTTGTCAAGTTATCAATAAAAGTGTCACTTGGATTTGAAAGTGCATTTTCCTTCTGGTGTTTTAAAAACAGCAATGGTTTCCCTTGGGAGGTTAGCAGCAAGGTTGGACACCCGACCTTGGCTCAATCCAGAAGAAGAAATGAGAGCGGGGAAACTCTGGTCATCTCTCTCTGAGTGTGGAAGCTCCAGAGGTCGCAGAATTTGGTCCCCAAATCCATTCCTAGCAGCGCCACTGTGCTAAATCACAACTAACATTAACCACAGTTTTGTGTAAGGTTTTTATGTAGTGAGCAACCATGGTTAATGGACTATAGAAGCGAAAGGGGGAAGAGGGAAGTACAGGAATCCACATTGCCGCATGTCCTCTTAATGCTCAACTTCAGTTGAGCATTACATGCAAACACAGTCATTGTCATTTACTGTTTTTCTTATGGTAATACTGCTTGCGTGGTCAGAAATCTAAAATCTGAGTTGTGTGCATTTCATAAATACTTCATTAAATGAAAAACTAAATTGATAATGAAGCATCAGAGCCCTTGGCATACAGGTACTTTTTTGAGATACAAAGCGAAGCGACGTTCATTATTCATTAGCAGTGTTTGTTTTCTTACCTTGATGTGGGCTTTGCGTTGCACAGGAAAAGTTCAGCTCATTTTTGTCTTCTGGTAATCTGTGTAATAAACAAATATAATTAGGCCGGGTCAGTTTCAGGGAGATTTATCACTTGCCTTGCAGTGAAGTTTTATCCTTTAAGGTGCTAGGAAGATGTAAATCTTAATTCGCTCCGGAGGTCCGTTCTTAACCTGAAACTATTCTTAACCTGAAGCACCACTTTAGCTAATGGGGCCTCCCACTGCTGCCGCACCATGAGAACACGATTTCTGTTCTCATCCTAAAGCAAAGTTCTTAACCTAAAGCACTATTTCTGGGTTAGCGGAGTCTGTAACCTGAAGCGTATGTAACCCGAGGTACCACTGTATATAAAATGACAAAATACACGATAAAAGCAAGAACAAAACCCACAAACCAGTAAACCTCCCCCCCCCCCCGCAAAAAATAAAAAGTACATTTAAAGGGGTAGAAGATGTTAATCAGCCCAGACACTGAGGTCCAGCTCTAAGGGCCTTCTGGCAGTTCCCTCACTGTCAGAAGTGAGGTTACAGGGAAGCAGGCACAGGGCTTTCTCTGTAGTGGCGCCCGCCCTGTGGAATGACCTCCCATCGGATGTCAAGGAAATAAGTAACTATACAACCTTTAGAAGACATCTGAAGGCAGCACTGTAGAGGCTGGTTTTTAATGTTTTATTATGCCTTGTATATGCTGGAAGCTGTCCAGAGTGGCTGGGGCAACCGAGTCAGAGGGACAGGGTACAAATAATAAAATTATTATTATTATTATTATTAAAGGCCTGGTTGAAGAGTAACGTTTCCATCTGGCGCCTAAAGTTGTATAATGAAGGTGCCAGCTTGCCCCTTCATCCTTCTAAATCATGCCTGCCTTTGCCACTTTTCAAGGTATTAGGTGGATACCCAATTCGTATTCTCTCATCTCCCACCAGATGCCTAGTCCAACCTTTAGGCTGCTTAAATCCTGTTGAAGTCGGTCGGATTTAAACAGCTTGGCTGTGCAGAAGCTTACAGCTTTTGCTTCGAGTAAAAGGAAGGAGAGAGGAAAACAAGCTTAACTGTCCTACTTGCAACCCTGAAGTCGTATCTGTAGAGTCACAATAATACAGTGATTACTATATTGATCAAGAACCCGAAATTTTTATTTTTATTTAATGAAAAACTAAGCCTGCAGTCACAAGAATTGGCTGTTCAGTTCCAAACCTGTGAAATTCAGCTCTTCCTCCTTCTATATTTATTTACACCCACTTTCTTGACCTGCCCTGTCTCTTGTACTTATTATCTTTTTCCTTGGCAGGAACTGGATATAAGGGCTTTCAGGAAAGGAAGTTGTTCTGGTGTTGTTCATCCTTACATTGTGCTCAGCCTGCCCTGAAGGTCTTTGTGAATTTTGATGAAACTGATGAGGACTCAGCTATACAGCTACAAATAAAACGTTTTGAATGTGTTGTAAAGTGCAGCACACAATTGTGCCATCAGATGGCAAAAGTGAGCTATGCCAAATTCAATATATCTTTTGAAACGTTAATGTGTTTTATATTGCCCCACTCCCTCCCTCCCTCT
The DNA here is from genome assembly GCF_964106645.2 of Podarcis pityusensis. Classification (NCBI taxonomy): domain Eukaryota; kingdom Metazoa; phylum Chordata; class Lepidosauria; order Squamata; family Lacertidae; genus Podarcis; species Podarcis pityusensis. The sequence goes on from NC_138030.1 coordinate 74,070,262, forward strand.
TTTATTTTATTTAACAATATATAAAAAACACTTTTTTTAAAAAAAAGCCCTCTAAGCATTTTACATAACATAAGAGAAAAAAAATCATGAGAAATTGCTGATACAGTCAACAGATTTTAAGAAGCTAAAAGATATAAGAAAAGCATCACAATATAAAACCAAGTGGGTTTTTTTATTAAAAAAAAACACAAATATATATTTTTTAACATGTGTCTGGGGAGGCTTGCCTAAACATAGAAGCTTTTAACAGGTGTCGAACACAGTACAGTAAAGTCGGTTCCAGAAAATAGGTGCTGCCACACCAAAAGATTGATTTGTCGCAACTGCAGAAATGAACATTATATGGAACTTGTTATAGTGCCATTTCCGCAGATGGAAGCATATATTGAACACGGAAGATAAAACTTTGTGGTTTTTCAGAAATAAAATAATACGAGAGATTTTTAAATAATAATAATAATAATTGAACTAAATACAGTGGTACCTCGGGTTACAGACGCTTCGGGTTATAGACGCTTCAGGTTACAGACTCTGCTAACCCAGAAATAGTACCTTGGGTTAAGAACTTTGCTTCAGGATGAGAACAGAAATTGTGCTCCGGTGGTGCAGCAGCAGCAGCGGGAGGCCCCGTTAGCTAAAGTGGTGCTTCAGGTTAAGAACAGTTTCAGGTTAAGAATGGACCTCCGGAATGAATTACGTTCTTAAGCAGAGGTACCACTGTAGAGTATTTAAAGTAAAAGTTCCTTTTTTCAAAAAACAAACAAACACAGTTTGGTTAAAATTAAACCTGAATTATACAAGCACCTTATTTCCTTGAGCTAAACCCATCTCCCTTAGACAAAAGCTGAATTTGGGGTGGGGTTGCGCAAAGAAACATGGGCAATACTTTCCTGGAAGCAATCACTGGAAATATGGCAGATGAGGTCATATACAGTGGTACCTCAGGATGCGAACAGGATCCGTTCTGGAGCCCCGTTTGCATCCTGAACATAATGTAAGACGTGACAGTGTGTCTGCGCATGCGCGGGTTGTGTTTTGCCACTTCTGCGCATGCGTGTGACGTCATTTTGACCATCTGCGCATGCGCGAGTGGCGAAACCTGGAAGTAACGCACCCCGTTACTTCTGGGTCGCCACAGAGCTCAACCTGAAGCGTATTTATCCCGAGGTATGACTTTACTATATTACTGGTGGAACTGGACATGTCAGGGACATGTCATCACATGCACAGGACTCTGTCTCTAGTTCCTGGTTCCAGGAGATGCCCTCCTTAATTATCACTAGGAGGAGGATTCTACCCATGCCAGTGAGCTTGTGCCCTTTTATTTTTATAGCTACCTGAGCTATTCAGTTTGCTTAGTTCTCAAAATATGTATCTTGACCCTTTATTTGCTTTTCAACCTATGAAAGGAAATGATTCTACCCAGTAACTACTAGCTTCTCATTCTGGCACTGTCAGGGGTTGGACTGAGGAGGAATGGTGGGAACACACCCCTCTTCCTGCAGCTTCCCAAGAAGAGGAGGACAGTATAGATTTAGAACAGCGGTTTGCAGAAGGTCATAGTTCAGAGGCTGCAGAGGGGAGAAGCTGGGGAATATTGGGAGAGGTGTTACGATATAGAAGCAATGCGGCCGCGAGCTGGTAGCTTGAAAGCAAAACATAATGGGAATGTTGGGACTGTTCCGTGGGAAACAGAGGGACAGTCAATTCACAGTGCAGAGGGCACCGGAATTAGCTCAGAGTGTAATATGAGCTGTACAGGAAGTACAGGAGGAGTGTCTCTCGACTGCTGGAGCTTGAAGAGAGCAGTCATGATTTTTGTAACGCTGCAAAGACAGAAATAAAGGCATGTAAATACGTTTCTGTCTATCTCTTTCCCCTGCCTGGGGGGCAGGAAAGAGGGGGTGTGTTCTTCTCACTCTGAGAAGGATCGCCTATCGCGACCTAGCCTGGATCCTGCCGGGAATGCAGACAGGGAGGTCAACAGGAGATCAAGCCGGGTGCCTGGAGAGTGGCCAGTTTCTCCTGGTAAAGGCTTGAATCCCAACAAGAGGGACAGCAGGAAGAAGACGGACCAGGAAAGGGACAGCTGACAGACTCAGTGTCTTTGGAAAGCATGCCAGACCACCCCCCCCCCAGGTCCCAGCAAGCATTGAGAGTAGTAGAACAGAAAGCTCGGAGGCAGAAAGCACAGATCAGCTGGTGACGTAGAATAGGAGGAACTGGGAGTGGGGCTTTACTTGGAGCAACACCATTATCTAAGAGAGACTGCCTTCCTTCGTGTCTCTCTGTGAATATTGAATAAACTACTTGGTAAGAACTCTTCTTGTTTATCTGCTTCTTGGCATCTCACCGTGGAAGGGATAAGATTCCCTGATAGGCACACAAAATCAGCAAAGATCTTAGATGTTCAATAAGCGACACACCATCTTCTAAAAGGAGTAAGGATGCAACATTTATATAAGGTTAGCACCAACTAAGTTCTGCCAGAGTAGAACCTTTGAAATTAAATTAGCCAAGTTTCTTTGTCTCTTACTGCACTGAATTTATTTGTTGGTCAGGGACGCGGGTGGCGCTGTGGGTAAAACCTCAGCGCCTAGGACTTGCTGATCGTAAGGTCAGCAGTTCGAATCCCCGCGGCGGGGTGAGCTCCCGTCGTTCGGTCCCAGCTCCTGCCCACCTAGCAGTTCGAAAGCACCCCTAAGTGCAAGTAGATAAATAGGTACCGCTTTATAGTGGGAAGGTAAACGGTGTTTCCGTGTGCTGTGCTGGTGCTGGCTCACCAGAACAGCTTCGTCACGCTGGCCACGTGACCCGGATGTTTCTGCGGACAGCGCTGGCTCCCGGCCTCTTAAGTGAGATGAGCGCACAACCCTAGAGTCGGACACGACTGGCCCGTACGGGCAGGGGTACCTTTACCTTTACCTTTACTTACCATCTTGGTCATTTCAACCACCACTAAAAAGGAAATATATACATACTATACAAGCTATACAAAATACACATAGAGACACCATTACAAGGCAGTATAACCCAATTAGTGCATATGTATATTAGAAAAAAACAAGCTGAGACAAATAAGTTTCTCAAATTCATTGCTGATCAGATATTTACAGTCCACCATATTACCCTTAATGTACCTTCTCGGCTTTTGAGCAGTAGTCGCAAATCTTGCAATGTTGTGTGCCACAAAATTATCAAAGCCAGACAAAAAATACATGATATTCACTTGGTCGTCCACTTCAAAGTTTGTTATGCTCCTCAATTTTGCTGGGTCTGCTCTAAGTAAAATTATTATTGAGTACGACCCAAAAATTATACAAAGTGTACACTCCTAGGTAGTGTAAATGCTCTCTTTAGGTGTCAAATTTTAAACACATTTTATTGGTTAGATTAACCAAGAAGTTAGCAACATTGGTGCCTTCCTTCCTTTCCATTCATATATCTTGTTTTCCTCCCAGTTGCTCAAGGCAGCACACCTTGATCTCTTTGCTCCTCCTCTTTTTTTTAACCCTCACACCAACTATTTGAGAAATAGTTACCATTCTCAGCTAATGACTCTCACGCCTAGTCCAGAACTCAAAATGCTCCATAATGAAACCCAGCCAACTATTCTGGCCTTTTCTTTTCTTTGTTGCTGCTTTAAATAGCCTTGATTTGTATTGACCTGCTGCACTATGAACCTGCAATATCAAAGTTTCAAATGCATTTTTCTAGTCATGATTTCCACAAGCCGTTTTCTCAGCAAGATTCGTTTACCTTTCATCTTCCAGTATGTATAACGGTGAAGATGAGTATTCCTGACCTCTGGTGGAGTTTACCACAAATTACCATGTTATTACATAATTATGAGAACCAATTGTTTTGTCTAACTTTACAAAAAAGATTTAATATGTCTAGGGTGAAAGAATGAATTTATTTATTACCATGCCATGGGCTGGGCGATGATCATTTATTGTGCATTTATCATCATAAGAGGCTGCAATAATAAAATATTCCCTCCTCTTTGATATTTGCTAAATCGGACCGTTTGACCCAATTATATAAAATTTGTTTTTTTGTGCTTTGTTTTTTCTTATTTAAGAATTTTGAATTTTATTTATTGTGTTTTTTAAAAAATAAACCCCCCCATGAATGTATGTTTGCATGTTTGAGCTTGTTCCCAAGCATTTTCAGCAACATGCTTAGCATGTTCCTCCCTTTGTTTCCTCCCTTTGCCTCTGGCCAACGGGACTGGCCCATAACATTTTGTTGCCCGAGGTGGAAGAGTGTGAACAGTTAGAAAAAGATAATGGCTGCCTAGCAACTCCAGAGCAGCATATTGTGGATTTCTCTGAGCAGATGACTTCTGTAGGTCCACTGAAGGATTCTCCTTGGTTCTTGGTACAATCATCTATTCTAGGCTGTACCTGTCACGCTAGGCATATTAAGGTAAAGGTAAGGTAAGGGACGCGGGTGGCGCTGTGGGTTAAACCACAGAGCCTAGGACTTGCTGATCAGAAGGTCGGTGGTTCGAATCCCCGCTCCCGTTGCTTGGTCCCTGCTCCTGCCAACCTTGCAGTTTGAAAGCACATCAAAGTGCAAGTAGATAAGTACCGCTCCGGCAGGAAGGTAAATGGCATTTCTGTGCGCTTCTCTGGTTCGCCAGAAGTGGCATAGTCATGCTGGCCACATGACCCGGAAGCTGTACACCTGCTCCCTCAGCCAATAAAGTGAGATGAGTGCCGCAGCCCCAAAGTCGGTCACGACTGGACCTAATGGTCAGGGGTCCCTTTACCTTTACCTTTACCTTTTCAGGTAAGGTAGGACATGGGTGGCGCTGTGGTCTAAACCACTGAGCCTCTTGGGCTTGTTGATTGAAAGGTTGGTGGTTCGAATCCCCACGATGGGGTGAGCTCCCGTTGTTTGGTCCCAGCTCCTGCCAACCTAGCAATTCGAAAGCACGCTAGTGCAAGTAGATAAATAGATACCAATGCAGTGGAAAGGTAAATGGTGTTTCTGTGTGCTCTGGTCCCCATCACTGTGTTCCGTTGTGCCAGAAGCGGTTTAGTCATGCTGGCCACATGACCTGGAAAGCTGTCTGTGGACAAATGCCGGCTCCCTGAAGGCGAGATGAGTGCCGCAACCTCATAGTCACCTTTGACTGGACTTAACCGTCTAGGGGTCCTTTACCCTAGGCATATTGAATGGAGCTTGTTTCCAGTAAGGATGTTTACTTTATACCCACTGAATTTAGTGAGGGTTACTTCCAAGTAGACTTGTATAAAGGTAAAGGGACCCCTGACCATTAGGTCCAGTTGTGACCGACTCTGGGATTGTGGCGCTCATCTCGCTTTATTGGCCGAGGGAGCCGGCGTACAGCTTCCGGGTCATGTGGCCAGCATGACTGAGCCGCTTCTGGCGAACCAGAGCAGCACACGGAAATGCCATTTACCTTCCTGCTGGAGGTATTTATCTACTTGCACTTTGACGTGCTTTTGAACTGCTAGGTTGGCAGGAGCAGGGACTGAGCAACGGGAGCTCACCCCGTCGTGGGGATTTTAACCACCGACCTTCTGATCGGCAAGTCCTAACCTCTGTGATTTAACCCATAGCGCCACCCACGTCCCTAAGACTTGTATATAGAAGTGTGGTATTGTGGAGAAGTAAAATTAAGGATACACAGCTGTAACTTCTGCATTATAGTCATGGTGTTGTTAGTATGCTTGTTTGGTATGTGTGCCACTGTACATACCTGCAGACTAAGGCTGGGTAAGCCCTAAGGCACATTCAAAGCACAGTGTTTCCCTCAAAGAATTCTGGGTGCTGTAGTTTGTTAAGAGGTACAGTGGTACCTCAGTTTAAGAACAGTCTGGTTTAAGAACAATTTGGTTTACAAACTCCGCAAAACCGGAAATAGTGTCTTGGTTTGAGAACATTACCTTGTTCTAAGAATGGAATCCAAGCGGTGGAAGGGCACTGGGGGCGGGAGGATCATTAGGGAAAGCGCGCCTCATTTTAAGAACAGTTTTGGTTTAAGAATGGACTTCCAGAACAGATTACGTTTGTAAACCGAGGTACCACTATACTTGGAATTACATACCCTTCAACATTTCTCTGATAAAAATAGGGACGTCCCATTCTGTAATGATAATTTCGCTATTCATACCTCACACATCTTACTAGGTTGCCCCAGCCACTGTGGGCAGCTTCCAACATATATAAAAACACAATGAAACGTTAAACGTTAAAAATAACTTCCCTATACAAGATTGCCTTCAGATGGCTCGGGAGTCAAATAACTCCATAACCTCCAACATTTCTCCAATGAAAACAGGGACATCTTAAGAAAAAGCAGGACATTCCAGGATCAAATCAGAAACCAGGACAGCTTCTCTAAATCAGGGACATCCCTGGAAAATAGGGACACTTGGAGGGTCTGGAATGGTATCTATCTGAAGGATATACTACAGTATCCAGAATACTTTGAGGGAAATAATGTGCTTTGAATATGCTTTAAAGGTATATTGCATGCACAGTTTGCGTCTGTGTGTTCAGAGACTAGCCTCTTCTGGAATAGAAAGGACTGGGGGGAATTAGATCAAATGTGCTAAGGGAAATGTCCAGGGTTCTATTCTGCAATCCTGGCTCTGTTGCCAGAGGAGGTGTTCATGTCTATCCATAGAATCGGCTCATAAACTTAAGCACATTTAATTAAATGCACAGGATCACAGGCTGCATTAACTTTGGGTCAAAATCTGAGAAGCAGAGTGCCCTTGGACAGTGGTGGGGAGCAACAGAGACAAGATCAGAGCTTTCCCAAGAAGTGAGATTTATTGGGAGAGAAGAACAAAGTGGTCGTATAATAATTGACTGTGAAGGCTGTTCCAGAGAAGGGAAGGAGGGGTGGGGATGAGAAGTGATATGGCTGTCAGCCACGGAGGCTGTAATGTACAGTGGATTGCTTCAGGGAGGGGAAAGGAGAAGGTGTAGTGGGAATAGGAAAGCTGGAGAGAGAGAGAGAGAGAGAGAGAGAGAGAGAGAGAGAGAGAGAGAGAGACTTATGCTTTGTCTGTACAAGGATCAGTAGCATTAGGGTAAGCTGAAAAATAAAATAAAAAGGAGAGACTTCCTTCAATCTCAGCTAGTCTTCATGGCACACAGTCTACTGTTAGCAGGAATGAGGGAAAAGGAAAATGCAAAGCTAGGCATCCAGAGTAAGTCAGGTTGATTTTTTTGTAGCAAGACTTCTCCTGGGATCACCTAGAGTTCAGGGATCCCGAGGTTCAAAAGCAGGAACTCATCCAGGAATTCTAGAGGCCATACAAATAGAGTGTTTGCAAGCATGGCGCTAACAGTGGCATACTAAGTTGGAAACCAATTGTAAGACTGTGGAAAAGAGAATTCCTGCACAGCAAAAACAGTCAATTTCACGTAATTATTTCATATGTAAAGAACGTTGTATCATTTCTGTGCACTGTAACAAGAGTGTGTCTAGAAGAGAGGGCCTAAAAGGGAGAGGGGCCTGGAGACTAAGGGTTTGTTCACACCAGAGTATGTTGTGGATTCAAAGTTTGCTTGTGTTCTCATTAAATGAGCATCATCAGCATGACACCCACTGCGGAGAGCTGCAATTTCACACATTTTCTCCACTGAATTTGGATTTTCCCAATTGGGGGATAATTCAATAAGGGGAGAAATAAATGACCCCAAACTGCTGCACTGTGGTCGGTGGATGATTTGCATCAGGTTCCCCCCCTCCCATGAATGGATCAATCCTTCCCTTGTCCTTTCCATGTCCCACACTCATCCCGAGCTGCGAGTGTTGCTTTGATTTTTTAAAAATAAAAAAGTGTTCACTCAGATTGACAAACAAAGGGGGGGGGGAGGAGAAAAGCATTAAGAATAAATAAAAAATGCCCTTGCAGGTACAAGAAGTGGGAAAGAGAAAGGGGAGGAAAATAAGTGGCAATCTTTCATGTGAGGGACTCCAAATTGCACCCAGGGAGAAGACATGGAGCAGTGCTGGTGAAGAGTTAAGACTGGGGAGAATCCCAAGGAGCTGAATGAGAGGCTTAGACTTTGGTCCTCAGACTGAAAGTTCCCTGCCCCTGAAATAGCTCATAAAATCAAAAGTAGACCCCCCCCCCGATTTGTCGTGCTTTTCATTTGAATGTCTCAAAATGACAGCAGTGATTTCCCCCACATTTCAAAAAACCAACAACATAACTTTAAACAAAGTTTAGGCAATCCTTGCTGAGTTTATGAAGGCTCTATTTACCAGGGAGCTTGAATTTGAATTCCATTACTAAAAGCAATGTGTAGTTTTTCCTGAACATTCTGTAAATGTTTTCTCTTGACAGATACACAAGCTCTCGTTTCTATTTCTCTCCCTGCCAGCACACAAAACCTCTGTAGCACTGCGCAATCAGAATCAAGTTCAAGAAAGACCAAGATTAAAAATGGCAACAATACTGGAGGGCAGGATTTAACAAGAATATGGTACTGGAGGAGTTAGTACAGTCTGTGAAATGAATACAGTATCAGTTTTGACTGAATGCGGTCACAGATTTATTTGCTTGTAGGTTGCCTTTTACATTTAAACCCCTCCCAAGGTGACTTCCTATATATAAATTCATGGTGTAAAACTGATAACCTATTTAAAACAATAAGAGGAACCCACAATACCTTTCAGGGGAATCCATTGCATAATCTTTCAAAGTTTTGGTTCCCCTGCCATACCACTTCCATATTTTTAATTGCTGCCAGTCAATGAATCAATCAGTCAATCAATCATAGACATGTTCAGTCTATGGCTGGCTATTGATTTGTTTATATACTGCTTCTAACGGACGTATCTTAAGCAATGTACAGTAAAATCAACACACAAGAGACAAAAGAGGTTGAAGAACAACTACTGTGTCATTGCGTCTTACACACATTTCACTTGTGTGATTTCAACTATACACAGTTGCATAACTATTGTTCTTCAGTATCTTTGCAATTCTCCTTGGTATCCTTTCTAGTTTGTCAATGTCTGTCTTGGATTGCAGTAACTAAAAGGGGTAGTGTTTAAAGATGCCAGCCTGTTTTGTTAAATTCCTGCAGTTTTGTTTTAATAAGATGAGTCTATTCTATAAAGACAATTAAGAATAATGGAACATTTTGATACTGTTCACTGGCATCACCAATAGGTATGAGACTGATATTATTATTATTATTATTATTATTATTATTATTATTATTATTTAGATACGGTTGGAAGCCTTGATCTTACAGGATTTATGAGTTTGGAAAATGCACCTTTTAGAGTGTTCTCAGTATGATGTGTAAAGGTTGAGAGTATTTTGTGTGAAAGTGAAAAGCCAGTTTAATTTAGAACAATTTGTTGTGGTGGTGGTGGTGATTATCCCGTTGTGTGTGCTATTGAGGCTCACAAGGAAAGTAGGCAGCGTGTGGTGAAGTCAAGTAAAAAAAGATAATGCCTAGTTGAGATAAGCAAGGTTGAGTCACAGTAGGCCATGTCAGGTTCATCAGGTAAGGTGTAGTTTAGCCTTTCTCAAACTTGGGTTCCTATGTTATTGGACTACAACTCCCATCATTCCTCTCCAGCATAGCCAGTTGTCAGGGATTATGGGAGTTGTAGTTTAATAACATATGGGGACTCAAGGTTGAGGAAGGCTGGTGTAGAAAGTCAAAGCAGGCCAGGTTGGGAAAGTATGGTCAAAATTTCGCTTAACAAAAAACAGGACCTTGGATAGCTCCAAGAGAGCCCTGCTAGCTGAAGTCCCCTTCTACTGAAATAGCTATGGGAAGAGGTTGGCTCATCCAGGAATGAAACAGAACCGAAAATTTCTGTCAACCAGAGCCTTCTGACAAGACCTGTAACATGGTTGGCTTGGCTACCCGTAGAACAGCAGGCTGGTTAGTTAAAAGGCCCTTGCCTGATTTTGCAGAAAGCTATTCCCAGCCCTGCCCAACCCAAGGCCCCTCCTGGAGACCATCTGCTTCGGATCCAACCCCAAATCAATTCAGGGGCGGGGCTAATGCTTAACTAAGATGCTAATTAAATGTATGGTTGGAAGAAATGTTCTTCCCTCATCCCTGACCAAGAGCAGGAGGGTTCAATTCTGTGCAGGGTGCTTCTTCGCAAATGCCTTCCCCACAGGAAAGGTGCTTGTTAAGAAAGTATGCCCAGCAGGATGGAATTCCAACACTCTTTCCCCAAATATCTCCCTGCCAGGCCTCCTCACAGTCCACTCCCTAGGCCCCGTTGCCATAGCAACCCCACAGGCCTACCTCCATATGTGATGCAGCCTCCACAGCAGGGCTAGGCTGTATTTGGGCTCTACCAGCCATAGCTCTCCGCTTACTTCTTCCTGATCGGGATGCATTTTCACCAAGTTTTCTGCAGCCCAGTCATAGGCCTGGATGGTTGCCATGGGAACAGGGCCTTGGAAGAGGCCACAAGGAGGCCTGGAGTGGGGATTATATAGGGCACGCCTTCAAAAATGCCTTCCCTGTGCTGAGAGTCAAGTCCACACTTTATGTGGCAAGTGTTTTGTCCCCCCTGCTGGTTCAGCATAATGTGTGAACAGCGGCACATAAATACAGTAACTCAGAGCAGGGCTTTAGGTGTGGCTGCCTCTGTTCTGTGGGACAGCATCCCTGCTGACATACAAAAGGCACTCACTATTTGTACTTCCCAGAAATCATTGAAGACATTTTTATTTTCACAAGTTTTTTCAGCTACGTTTGAAAATCTCTGCTTATTCATTTTGTATTTTTCTTAATGCTATCTTTACTATTGCCTCTAAAACCCATTTTTAGCTTTTCATGGTATATTTGTAAATCACCTTGACACATAGGTAATCACTGAATAATAAATTTTATAATAATAATTGTACATTTGAAAACATTTGGCAGGAAGCCATGGGCTTCCAGGGATATGCACCAGGTTTTTTTAAGGACAAACATCTGTGCTTTTGAGTTTGCTGCAGGAGAAACCATTGAATCTTGGCCAGTAGGATGGCCACATTAGTTTGGGTCTGTGTTAAATGCAGACCTTAGGGAATACACCTCCCAAAAGCAGCTGAGTGTTTATTGGTATTTGAAGACAGATGCTGTGAGAAAGACAAGAGAAACTGAATTCTTTCTCGGTTCATCAGTATTATATGCTAATATAGCAACTTATCTTACTACAGAAGAGAGAATTCACTGCAATTTGGGGAACAGAAATAAAAGAAGAGCTGCAAAAACAACACTGATTCCCGACTGCAGGGAGAAAGAAGGAAAAGTGGTATTAGAGATGCAGCCTTTTTAAGTCATTGTTTATTCTCTATGTTAGGCAGAATTGTTTTTGTTAGCTTGCCATTCATAAAGGAGCACATTCACAAGCAGATGATGAGCTTCAGCATTTTTCTCTCAAGAAAAAAAATGTAATGTTTGCTACTATTTTTTCTTTTTTGCTTATGGAAATGTACGTTAAGCAAAATGACTAAAGTGTCATATTCTGAAAAGGACTGGAAGTTTAGCCTTCACAAAGGATCCCAGTGTGTATTATGGACAGACACATGTACAGACAGAGAGCCTTGCAAAAACTAGCCGGGCAATGAAAGTAAATAGTCTACATGCAGGGACTGGAGCTACTACTTGTAGCAAGCGGTTGCCATGAGGAATGGTTCCAACCATATTATCTCTTTCTTCTTAAACTGCCACCAAGAATATCTGTCAACAGCATGGGGGAAAACTTGGTGTGTGGTGTGGGCTTCAACTTGATGAGATGCTTACAAATTTAGTCAGCATATAAATTCAATTTCAGGTAGTGCATCATGGACCTGGATTTCCAGTTCTAGTTTAGCCTTGACTATGACCCTATGAAGAGGGAGAAAAACTTTAGTTTTTTTAAGAAGAGAATTGGAAGTACTGTAGTATGATGAAGTCATTGATTCCCTTGGTGTATATCAGCCTATCCCAATCTGGTGCTCCCCAGATGTTTTAGACAGCAACTCCCACCATCCCTTTTTATTGGCAGTGCTTGGTGGGAGTTGTAGTCCAAAAACATATGGCGATTACAGTGATGGGGAAGGATGATGCACACCAGGAGAAACAAGCATGGCGCCCTTTAGATGTTTGGGCTATAACTTCCATCAGCTTCAACCAGCATTACCAAGGATGATAGGAGTTGTAGTCCATAAGATCAGGAGCACAGCATGTTTGCTACTCCTGGTGCACACTCACCTTTCCTTTGTCCCACTGCCATCTCTGGTCAAATAGGTTTTGCAGGCATTTCAGAAACTCCCCCAAAACTGCAGAACCCTGTTTTCCAGGAGTGGCTATCATACTGCCTTCAAGATGCCAAAGAAAGCATCTCTAGCCTTGATCAGTAAAGCTCCCGATCAGTGTAGATTACTTGCTTCATAGGATTAATCTTCAGGATGAATTGGGTGATTGCCTCTTAGTTGTAACCTACACTGATAACAGGTTTCAAACATTGTTGCTGACCGGTTCTTGCATCCGGTGACTAGAAGCAGTGGAGAGCCATCAGGAATTCAAAGTGTAGCGTTTTGTTGTTTGTGTTTCATTCCTGAGTCTGTTGAACACATTTTACTGGGCAGCGAAGAAAGATGTTAAGTCACAGTTTAATGCAGAGTTATGTGCAATCAGTCCATTGATTTTACTTAAAAGTGCGCCAGTGTTGGATGGCAGCCATAGACTGCAGCAAGATTACTTGCTAGTCTGCAGCTTGCTGGAAATGTTAAGAGCAAAGATGTTTCTTGATTAACCATAGAGACATTTCAGCTTATGTCCTCTCCACACAATGAGGTTGATTAGCATTAATTGCCCTTAGTGAACATGAAGAGGCAAGAGGCAGAAGTGCATTAGCTCTCCAATAACACTGAAAGTGGTGGGCGCAATTTTTCTTGCTGCTGTCAGGGCCCATTGTTAGCTTATTCAGCCCAGAACACTGGATGAGTGCATGGTGCTGTTTCGACTGTGTGCACAAAGGAGAGGGGCGGGGGCAGGCAAAACAACACTAAGCACTTGTTTCTGCTGGGCTTTCCACTCTTCCTCCCCCATGACCATCTACTACCAACTGCCCTGTGGGAAGATACAGGGAAGTGAGGGAAGCAGAGATGGATTCCCTACTCCTGTTCAATCTGGACTCCCCTTTCTGACAACAGCATTTTGCCAACAATTGCTCTGTGAGAGCAGGTAAATACATCAATCTCCTGCTGGATGGTTCCTTCTCCTACCATCTATCTATCATCTATCTCTATCTATCTATCTATCATCTCTCTCTAATCATCTATATCTATCTATCATCTATCTATCTATCTATCTATCATCTATCTATCTATCTATCATCTATCTATCATCTATCTATCTATCATCTATCTCTATCTGTCTATATCTATCTCTCATCTATCTATATCTATCTATCAGCTATCTATATCTATCATCTATCTATCTATCATCTATCTATCTATCTATCTATCTATCATCTATCTATCTCTATCTATCATCTATCTATCTATCATCTATCTATCTCTATCTATCTATCTATCTATCTATCTATCTATCTATCTATGTATCACCTATCTATCTATCTATCTATCTATCTATCATCTATCTATCTATCTATCATCTATCTATCATCTATCTATCTATCTAATCATCTATCTATCTATCTATCTATCGATCTATCTAATCATCTATCTATCTCTCTCTTATCACCACCGGCCTGGTGGAAGTTGGTAGATAACAAAGGAAGCAGGTGAAGACAACATCCACCTGGTCCTAATGCAGCTAGACTGTCGTTGTCCCCACCATACACAGGGTCATTTACCACTAATTGCCTGGTGGGAAGGAGCCAGAAAGAAAGGGAGGAAGGTGAGGACAACATCAGACATGTATTCCTGCTGGTTTTGTTTTGTTTCAGGTGTATTACTTTTAGTGTATCCATTTGATAAATGGTTTCAGGTGCTTTGAGCACTTCTGTCTAAATTGCAGGGGTATATAAACAATTAAATGAATCAAGGCTTAAATTTGTATGTACTACATTGGATTGTTTAAAATCATTATGTTCTATTCCCCACCAACCAGCAAAGTAAGTTTTGCCTTTTTAAAAATCTGAGCAACGCTTTCCCCACTTAAGAATGAAAACTCACGCTGCTTTCATCCCCTCCCCGGTCTTTTCACCCTCAGATGTATATCACCAACACGATAAAGGCCAGAGGAACAAGACTGGCAAAACCAGTCCTTTGCTTGAGTTTAATGTGCATGGCATTTCTTACTGGTATCAACAGAGTAGCAGAATATCGAAATCATTGGTCAGACGTGATAGCAGGATTTCTAGTTGGCATTTCTATAGCAGCGTTTCTGGTAAGTACGGCTGCACGTGACTCTTTCTATGACTATGAGTTTGACCATGAATGGGTTCCTCACATGCTTTATTCATCAGAATGCAGGCGGCATGCTTGAATAACAATCATTCATAAATATAAACAAATGCACAGTTAATGCTAATCCTGAGCTCAATATGTGCTCCAGCATGGAACACATTCATATGAGAGATCACTGATTTCACTAGTTTAAATTGTTACATGCGTTCATCCCTTTGCCTGCAGTGAAAGTGTCTCCTCCACTGAGCTGTGTGCATCTGCAACTACTGGATCCCATGTTTAAAATAATATGTTAGTTTTTAAAAAAGGTTATTATCTAAACCTCACCATTCAGTTCCAAATGAGTCCACTGTATTGGAAGACTTCAGCACAAATTGGGGCTGAGGCCAATGTGAGTTCATGTTTGTCAGCAATGTCACTAAATTATTGTCAGTGCAATGTGTTAACTGGCTTTCCTTTTTTTTAAAAAAAGTTCAAAATACTATACAGTCATTTAGAAAATGGCATTTTTGTTGCAGCCTTCGGACAATGTGGATCCACGTTGCACAAGTTGAGTACAGAAAGTCACCATGTGCTGGAAGATATGCCACGTTATTTACAATAGTGGGCAATGCAGGCAGAGCTGCATTGCTAACCTGGTTTCCCAAAACAGTATGTCACTGCTGGCTGTTAAGAGGGAGGCGGGAGGTAGTGGGAAGCTTGATGTGGTGCAGTTGCAATAGTGGGGGTGTTGGATTGGCTTCGCTGCTGTACCTGTGAAGAACTATCTGTTGCCTTGTCTCTCCCTCTCGATAACTGGCAGCGATGTGCAGTGTTGGGAAACCAGGTCAGCAATACCACACCAGCCACTACTGTTTATTTTATCTATGAGCTCTTGATGGTTAGACTATTCTGTTCAAAGAGTGCATGTTGATTGATAAGTGCATATTGAGAAGTGCATTAAGTTGATGTATAAGTGCATGTTGATGTTTGTTGAAAAAACACTCCAGAGGCATCTAAAAATGTCTATTTACAAGCAATTGTTGGTAGGCATCTAAAAATGTCTATTTACAAGCAATTGTTGGTAAATTCAAAGAACGGCAATGTACACTGGCATCTTCTTGATAATTATCCTAAGCATATACTAGCTGTGTTTTTACAGTGTTGTGCTTGTGCTGTAATCTCATTCATTATGGAAGAATGATTTAATAATTAGCATTTCTATCGGAGGACATTGTACAGTTGATGTGGGTGTTCAGGATCCAATCTATTAAACTCTCTCATAATATCTGATTTCTTCCTTCTCTTTCTAGGTTGTGTGTGTGGTAAATAATTTTAGAGGTAGACAACCAGAACATGAACATTCTCACATGGACAATCTGGCTCAAATGCCTATGATCAGCCTCCCTCGAGTAGAGAGTCCTTTAGAAAAGGTAATGGATGCTCTTCTTGAATTTGAAATGTCACTTCCTTTCTAAATTCTGGTGACACAAAAGGAGAACTTTCTGATTCATAGCCACAAGCTACCATTCACCGAATGCTAGGACAACTGCAGACTTGGGATAGCAAGGGAAATCTTGCATATAATGCCAAGCCGGTATTTAGTGCAGGGGTGGAGAACCTAGGGAACATGGGCTGAATGTGGCACTCCAGCCCTTTCTGTCTAGCCCTTGGGAGTCTTCCATGGCCACACACCCTTCCCAGGCCACACCCACTCTCTCCAAACCACACCCTCCCTTTGATAATGCCTGTTGCTCATCTTAATGGGAGATGGAGAAGTGTGTGTGTAGAAACCTCAGACTTCTGCATGGTTGTAAAATAACCTAGTGTACAAAGTAAGAGTCACATCCATTGGCTTTCCCACTTTTGTCTCCAGTTCCTGCCCACCAGCTGGTTGCCCTTGAGGGAATGTGGACCTTGGATTGAAAAATGTTACCCATCTCCCCAGGTTTCGTGCTCTGTGCATGAGTGACATCAAGTCTTGGGTTTCCACACTTTTCTCTCCTCCTTTGGCAAACCCTGAGGGGGAAATCAGAAGCAGCATGTTGTGATTTAAAATTGCCTAGAAGTCTTTGGAACTCAGGGGAGCTGCAAGTATTTTAAACAAAGGTTTGTTCACACAAGACAACTTCACACCACTGTGTATGATCCAGCTTCCCTCCAACCTGGTCTCTTCCAGATGTTTTGGACTTGACTTCCAATATCCCAGATGATTGGCCATGGTGGCTGGGGCTGATGGGGGTCTGGAGGATACCAGGTCGTGGAAGGCTTGCTGAAACGATCTAGAATTCCCCTGAGTTCAGATGCAACCATGAATTATAGGTGCTTTAAAACCCGGTGTGGATGCTTTCAAAATCCTCTCGCCATGCCAAGGTGGAGCTTGTGGTTTCCCATTATATGCAGCACAGGCATGGTAGCTTCAAACCAAAATCCAGTAGAGGGTACCAAAGAACATCTTCATTGCTCCTCTCCTCCCAACATATTCTTTATATGAGAAGAAACATCTAGTGGAAGAAATTCAGGAAGTGAGTCAGCCAAGAGACAGCTGCATGAAAGAGTAGAAGGTTCAGGATGATAGGCAAGTGTCAGGGCTGCCTCAGGTCTCAGCTCACAAAAGACCAACGCCAAGTTCTTCTTACATACAAAAGTGTTTATTGGAGTTCATTGTTTGCTTCACATCCGAGGCGCGCAGCCCCACGTCTGCTACGCTTAGACCGTTGAAGTCCCCTCTGAGTCAGTCCCTCCCCTGCACCAGTTTAAGAGGCTTGCGCTGCTCCACCTCTTCCTCTCTTTCCTTTTCCGCAGGGTCTTCCTGCCCGCTGGGGTTTCGCCCCTCCTGGATTCCCCTGACGCGGAATCCCCAGATTGCTCTTCCCCCCTCCTGCGGGCTTTGGGACCCGGCTCCTCCTCCGGGCTCCCTGTACTTCCGCGCGCCTCCACATTTGAACTTGGCGTGCGCGCCCAACCTCTAACCTTCCTTTTGACAGTTACACTACTCCCTTCACTACTCCCCTCCCCTTCCGGGAGGGTGGCTTGCTCCGACCTCCCTCCCTTCTCTGCTGCCGGAGCTGCTTCCCCTGATACACTGGAACCTCCACCCCCTTCGCTGCACTCTGGCGGGTAGGCTGGTCCTGACGCCCAGCTGCCACTTTGGGATCCCCCGCTGGCCCCCTGCTCCTGACACGTCCCCCCTGGGGCTCCCCTGGCCTTGACCACCGGCGCCCCCTTCTGGGAATCCTCTGATTCGCTGGAAAGACTCATGGAATCTCTTGAGTCATTGTCCTCCGCTTCCTCGCTGTCCTGGGATTCATCCCCATCGCTCTCCATCTCCTGCCTACCCTGTGCCTCTGTCCCTGAACCCCTGACAGCAAGTCTTCCAGCAAACTCCCCCGCCCCCACTTCCCAGGCACAGAACTGCTAATGAAGTGAGCAGAATTTTGGTCTCTGGTAGGATTAAGCAATCAGGCATCACACTGCACTTCCTTTGATCAGGACAGCAGAACTGTGAATGGTTAGGAGTTATTATTACCTTGCCAAAGCAAGGGCTGGAAAGCCTGCAGCAATCACAGGTGATTCTAGGAGATGTCAGTCAGAATAAATAATACATGGGTATATTAGGCAGTAAGGAACATTTTTAGTTCCGAAAAGATGCCACATGGTTACATAATAGAAAGTCAGATTGTGTCAGAATGGCTTTTTGTGACAAAAGCAACCACTGAAATGGATAATGAGGCAGGACAAAATGTTTTAGAAATATTAATTACCTTGAAAAAAAGTTAGATTACCCCTTATTTGCACAAATCTGTCATTATCCATTAACCTAGCATGTAATATACAGCCCATTAGTGGTGGTCAGTGCTCCTATCATTTATTTACTTTTTAACCTTATACACAGTCTAGAGAACTAGAGAACATTTAGAGCATCTTACATGTCAACACAAGGGACGCGGGGGGCACTGTGGGTTAAACCACAGAGTCTAGGACTTGCCGATCAGAAGGTCGGCAGTTCGAATCCCCGCGATGCGGTGAGCTCCCGTTGCTCGGTCTCTGCTCCTGCCAACCTAGCAGTTCGAAAGCACATCAAAGTGCAAGTAGATAAATAGGTGCCACTCCGGCAGGAAGGTAAACGGCGTTTCCGTGTGCTGCTCTGGTTCGCCAGAAGTGGCTTAGTCATGCTGGCCACATGACCCAGAAGCTGTACGCCAGCTCCCTCGGCCCATAGAGCGAGATGAGCACCGCAACCCCAGAGTCAATCACGACTGGACCTAATGGTCAGGGGTCCCTTTACCTTTACCTTTACATGTCAACATGAGAGGTTGTTTTATTACTGTTCATTATACTGCAAAATTCTACACTTAAATGTGCACCTGGAGTTTCTACCAGGCGCACTCACCAGGGAGTTGTGGGCAGTGAGTGGCATTCAGCTAAGTTTGACTCAGAGTGTATCTATTGGAATGAATGAAGATGGCTAAATTAGGTCCATTAATTTCAGCGGCTCTGCTCTGAGTACAGATTCATTGAATACTAATCACTTTTCATAGACCCACAGGCAACTAGTCACACAAAACAACTTTTTGCCCCAAATGCGGATACACACTCCTGGTTTCCATCAAAAGAGGCACCCAGCCAGCACGAGAGAGCTCAGAAGATCAATACAGTGTAGGTGAGGTATATATCTGCATTGCCAGGGTGCATGAGAAGCAGCTTGCCACCATGGAAGCTCCTGGGTTGCAGTGGTAATACATGAAGTGGCTTAAAGAAAGAGATGAGAGTTGTTGTTCCTTGCTATTGTTTCACTTGTTTATTTTACCACGGCACTCGGTATCCTTGTCTTTGGGATATAACCCTGTGATTTCCCTGAAATTTGTGGGAGTTACAGATGATCAGGGACAAGTGTAAGAGCCTTTGTGTGTTTCAATGCCATCGGAGAATAAACAGATTTCTTCTTGGAATTCTTTGACACACCACTCAACGCAAAGATGCCTGGGACGCTTTGTCATAAGGAGGTCACCATCTCCTTTGCTCGAGCCAGCATTTGCTTGATGAATGTGCATCTTCTACACAAGCCATTCTGTTAGGCCTTTGCTAGATGTCAGAATGAAGCAAGATACTTGGGAAAGGGTTTAGCCTTCCCCAAAGGAACTGTGGAAGGGGCAGCCAAATATCCCATCGGAAGAGTTGTGTGGGTTGAAGAGAGCTCCGTCCTTCAGTGGGTCATCTTGTGCCCCATCACTTTAGGCAATTTACTGAGAGCCCAGCTCACTTCCACTCTCAGAGCTGGACTGAGAGAAAAGTATCAAGGAGGAGGTGAGGAGCTCCATTCGAAGATGAGGTGGGGGAGATTTCAGATTTCCTCACCCATGGACTTTTTCTGATGTTAAAAAAGCCAGTCCCCACCTGCTGCTTTGTTAATGAGTGGGGAAATTAAATGACCCACTCCCACCACCACTCCATGAATGTTGTATTTCATGTACAGACTGTTCCTTCTCAGATGGAGAGGAGAATATCCATGGCTGGGAATCTGGGCACATCATAACCACCTTGTGGAATCATATGGATTATTCCAAATCTAGCATGTGAAAGGACTCTACCTGTGTGTTTCAATGGAGAGCACTTTCTTGTGAGGGGGAATCCTGATTGGCCTGGGATTCCCTCTTATGTGGAAGAACTCCAGAAGCCTGTCTGAAGCAAAAATAAAACCTCTGTGAGCCTATCAGAGGTGGAGGTGGTGGGGGGAGCATGTGAAGGTTGTGTGTGTTTGTGTGTCCCCCTATCAACTTGTTAAATAACCAAAGAATAGTGGAATGTATTGGGAAGGAAACTCTTTCCTTTCAAGGCAGGCGTATGAAAGCTCAGACATGGAGCACAAAGGCGGCCTCCCAGGCCTCTCCATTCAGCCCTCAAGAGACTCCCCAGGCAGGCCACACTTCTTCCCCCAGACTCCACCCATTATTTCTCCTGCTGCATGCCTTCCTTGGGTGCATTTGCCTGATCAGAAAGTGTCCCTGAACTGTGATGATTCCTCTTGCTTGTCTGGCTGGTTGGCTGTCTGGCTGGCTGACTGGCTGTCTGGCTGGAGCTTATCCTTCCTAGCTGTGGCAATTGCAGAGCAGACGGAACTCAGGGCACTTTCCTGGCTTTGGCTAGAAGACTAGTGTTCTAGTGGTGCTCTTGGACACTGCACAAGCTGTCAGCTTGCTCTTCCTTCTTCCCCAGGTGATGGCCAGGACAGTGGGGGCCCACAGTGAACCTGATAGAACACAAACAGGGAGAGATGTTTTGAGACTGTAGGAAAACACAGAACTGGATAAGGAATGGCACTGTGAATCATTAGTGAAAAAAATGGCAGCTTGGCGTTTCCCATCTGTCTAGCTGAAATGCAGTATGTTACTTTACAAAGGGGAATCAAAGCCTGGTATGAATATTAGGAAGCCTCCTCTTGCCTTTGCTTGTCAAGAGAGCAATAACCTCTGCTTACTGCATTTCAGGCTTCAGCTTTTCCCTCTCCCAGCTCAGCCACTGACCTCAGGAAACCAGAGCTAGAAGGTCTAGATTTGGCACAGCTGCCCACAGGCCTGCCTTATCCCTTATGTTCAGTTTGAAAATTCAGTGTGACATTTGCATTGTCTCTGCTTAAATATATCCTTGGATCTATTCAAAGTGTTGGAAGGTCAGGAAATTCTTGTTATGCCCAGCTTTCTTCTCTGATTCACCAGGCATCTGTACACCTGTGGTCCTCGGATGAAGGGTGGTACAGGAATTTAATGAATAATAATGACAATACTGTAACGATGATGCTACAAACAATGGAAATTGTTGAGCTGGTTTTGCTGCTCTTCTAAAATATTCTGACAGCTGAAATGAGTATTCACGGTGTTTGGAGTATGATGCAAACCAAGAGCTCTGTTTGCTGTACCTTTCTCTGTCTATCCTATAAAACCAGCCATCTCTACAATCTAAACTATATTTCTTTCATTTGCCATAATGATCCATACCTTTTACTATCACATGTACTGTCACTGTGGCTTAGGATATCTTCCTAAATTGCATTCCATGATGCGCTGGGACTGCTTGTGGAAGAGAAAATTGACAAACCACCCACACTTAGCATGTAGAACAACTTTGTATGGAACTTTAGATCCCAGGCTGGTAGAAGTTAGCACTAAGGGAAAACTGATCCATTCCTCTATCTTGAGAGGCACACATTTACCTGCTTTGCATTTTCTAAAGCAAACACACACACACAAACATGACATAACTATTATCAGCAGCTAGGGACTGGGCAGAAATGGGAAAAGCTCTCATTTAAAGGTGAGCATATCCAGTTCAGACTATCTGAAACAATCTGCAACCTGAAACAGCTATCAATTCAAATTAGCCCTTTACTGAATTTTGCAATGTATTTCTTAAGCCATATGTGTACACAAATGCATATGTTTAAGTAAATCATGCATAAAAATGCATATATTAGCAAAAATAACAAGCGAAATTTGTCATATCTGGGGAAAGAAAAATGTGTATATTAGGGGAAATTGCATACAAGCCTTCTGTATTAGAAGAAATTTGCACTAAAATGCGGATGAAATTGCATGAAAATTATTTTTTTTTAAAAGTTGCAATCTGATGTCGAGAACTGAATTTAAGACTGGAAGACTGAGAAACTGAGATAAACCAAAATTGAGAGATTCACCTATTCCCACTGGCAACCCAAGAAACTGAAAGGATAAAAATTCCTTGCCCCCCCTCTCTTTATCCCCTGTACACTGCCATCTGTGCCACCTTGTGCCCTCCCTCCTTAAGATGTGCTTGGATGCAATCTCAAACTAAATCAGGAGTTTTTTTAAAAAGCAAGCAAGCAGAAACTACTGCTCTGTTGCCCAGACAAAGGCAAAAGGTCAAGCTTCTGAAATTTATACTAGGCCAGGCTCATCTGTGATTTCCCAGTGTTCAAGAGAGAACTTGCATTCCAAACAGACAGAAAATACCAAGAATGATTTAAAGCAAGGCTCTGCTTGACTAATGATCCACAATGTCATTCTTACCCATTGAGCACAGAGGATGTAAACATGCCTAGGGTTGTGTCATTTTTAAGAAATGCAACACTTTCAACTGTTGCCCATAGGCTGTGATTGTACTTTGTGCACAAAAGATAATCATTTTCCCACTGTAACTTTAAAAAATGAACTTAATTGAGAGTGTTACCTAGCATAGAGAATGCAGACTAATGGTAATGACCAGCAATTAATTATATGCTCATTCTATGTAATTGACAGTCAAGTGATCAAGTTTAACAGAGCTAGAGACAAGCCTTATGTGTTTAGCATAAAAGCTGGGGGAACTATGCCTCACCTCCAAGGATTGCTAATTAACATGCTTTTAACCCCAGCTATGAGTATATTTATCCTTAGGATTGTAAGATGAGGAATGGGAGGCAATAAATATTTCCTGTGTTCAATTCTCCCTGTGCAAAACTCTTCCTTGCCACTTCCAGGTTTCTCTTCAGCTCAAATATGTTCTCTTTCTCTAATTGCTGCCCAAACCAAGCTCTGCATTTTGCAATGAAAGAAAGAAAATACTTCCAAAACGAAAAACACTAGCTTCTCTACCTCCTTATGATCACTGCACCCGGGTCTTGTTTGCAGGCCAAAGATTGAGAATCCACTACACCCTAGGGAAAAAGAACCAGAGTAGATGGAAAAGGCAATGAGAAATATCTTCCAAGTAGGACCTTGCACAGATTCAGTGGGTAGACCACGAGACTCTTAATCTTAGGGTTGTGGGTTTGAGCCCCCATTGGACAAAAGATTCCTGAATTGCAGGGAGTTGGTCTAGGTGACCCTCATGGTCTCTTTCAACTTTACAATTCTATGATAGAATGGAAAAGATATGCCTCTGTGCCTGAAGCTACATGGAAGTAGAAAGTGCCACTGGTATTATATCCAGTGTAAGTTGGTTGGGCATCCTGACCTCAACAAAGAAATTGGGCTGGGGACATAGGCAACTGCCCTCTAACAGGAGCAAGGGAGGAGCAGGGCCAATGAGTTGTTTATCTCTCTCTCTCTCTCTCTCTCTCTCTCTCTCTCTCTCTCTCACACACACACACACGCTGTCAGGAGTGCAGGTTCCCACCTTGATAACACAGTAAGCGTAGGTAATTAAAAAGGAGGATTTATTGCAAAAACAGATAGCTCTGGACGGCTCTAACAAAGCCTCCGGCATCATCACTCAAGATGACCCTTCTGAAGATTCCTTCCAATGTCAACAGAAGATATTGAACTTATGGTGCTTACGTCTCTTGTGTTGCTTCCTGTCTTGTAGCCCTCCCATTCTCCGACTCCTTGGACCTATTGGATTAGCTCCAACCCCTTCATGTTCTGACATGCTATCTCTGTGTTTATTCGTGCCTGTTTGAGCTTCCTGCAAGCTTTGACTGTGTTCTAGCCTGCTCTCCACTACTGCCTTATCAGCCTGCCCTTCAAGGTCAGGAATAACCAAAGTCTGCAGCTGCCAGCTCTCCCCTGCCTGACTAACATCTAAGCCTCTCTGTTCTTGGCTGCTTTCTGCAGTTGGCTGCAAACCTTTGTTAGGAGCTGGCTCATTCCTGACACCCACACACTCAAAATAGTTTAAAGCAGACATTTCCCCCCTTTTGGTGTCTTCTCCTTCTCACTGTATTCAAATGTCTCCCTTTTCCATTCTCTTCTTTACCTAAACTTCTGCCATTATTTTAAACCATAATGTTCCCTCCCCCCAGTAGCCCTCCCTTCTCACTCCCATGCCATAGCCACTGGTGTTGTGCAACTGCCTTCACATTTGCTTCCCTATCTCATCCTGATTTCACATAATTCCAGGATTCTGATGAGGCACTACAAATCCTCCGATAGGGGCTACACAATGATATTCATACATTTTGTTAGAGAGAGAGAGAGAGAGAGAGAGAGAGAGAGAGATTTAAAGCATATTTTTTCCTGTTCTTCAGTCAAGAAAATCTTCCAGAGCAGCATACAAAGTTATGAGACAATCCTTGTCCTCCGGTTTATAATCTTAAAGACATGACATGAAAAGGGATTCGAATGAGAGAGATGACACACAAACTTGAGTGTTAGACTTATTTCCTTTATCGCCTTTTGTTTTGTTTTGTTTATTTATAGTCTGCCTGTCTGTCATATATGTATATACTTCCCACAAGAATATGAATAAATATATTTTCACGTGGGAAGTGCTGGCTGTTCTTGTTCAGATGTCACTAAATGTTAATACACAAGCCAACCATAAACCAAGGCCACAATCCCATGCCCACTTACCTGTTGGTAAGTCCCATTGAATATAGTGGGATGTACTTCTGAATAAACATGTCTAGGGTTACAACTGTTATTCTCAAAAGAGCTGGAAAAGATGTTATTTGAGGTCTCAAGCTGCAGATGGGGTGCAAAAGACCTTTATTCAAAATAGCTGTTGCATCATGATAAGATCACATGGAATTGTTCTCATATTGCCTTATTTATTTATTTATTACATTTATATTTATATACTGCCCTTCCTTCCAAAGGAGTTGAGGGTGGCAAGCAATAAGTGGCAAAACAATAAAAGCATCTTTAAAACATTTTTTAAAATCTGTACAATCTCAAGGTAGCACTGGTTGTCTTTACATGCAATGCATCTTTCTTTTCCTCCTAAATATATATACATTAACTTGCCTGAAGGCTGAAATAAAATCAGTCAATAGGCATTTCCACAGTTCATAATCCTTCCCACTCCACTTAAACTTGATTCTGAAAGCAGCTCATAGCAAGCAAGAGCCAGTGTGGTGTGGTGGTTAAGAGTGGTGGACTCGTAATCTGGTGAACCGGGTTCGCATCTCCGCTCCTCCACATGCAGCTGCTGGGTGACCTTGGGCTAGTCACACTTCTCTGAAGTCTTTCAGCCTCACCTCACAGAGTGTTTGTTGTGGGGGAGGAAGGGAAAAGGAGATTGTTAGCTGCTTTGAGGCTCCTTAGGGTAGTGATAAAGCAGGATATCAAATCCAGAATCCAATACCATACAGTCAAACCTCGGTTCCCGAATGGCTCCGTTTTCGAACGTTTCGGCTCCCAAACGCTGAAAACCTGGAAGTAAATGCTTCAGTTTTCGAACGTTTTTCAGAACCCGAATGTCCGACATGGTGTCCGATTGACCTCAAGAAGCTCTTGCAACCAACCGGAAGCCACGCCTCAGTTGTTGAACGTTTCGCAAGTTGAACGGTCTTCCGGAACGGATTATGTTTGACAACTGATGTTTGACTGTACCTGTTAAATCAGTTCAGAATGCTGATTGGGATGGTGTGAGGGTTCGTTCTCAACTGGGCTTAGATCCAGGCACAACTGAAAGGTTAAAATATGCTCCACAGGCCCAGAATTAGGCAGGAGGTTATTTTTGTCTGCTTGGTTGCAGATATATCAGTATATCTAGAACAACTGGAATGTATTACAGCGAACTCCACAATATGCGATATTGTTTGCACAGAACATCCACATTTCTTTCCCCATCACATATTTCTCCCCATTCACCGGCATTTTCCTTCAGGGAGCTGCCTATAAACTGTTGTTATTACTCTTCATGCTTTGTGCTTCGCCTTTCATATTTTATTTTATTTTTTGCTTCACTTGAAGTGCTGGTTAGATGACAGTACATAATGTGGAAAATATGTCTAACTCGATTCTGTCTGTGTAATTATTGTACATTTTGCAGAGTCGAGACATTGGTAATGGTCAAGAGGAGCCATTCCAGCAGAGCTCTTTTAAAGCACGCCTCTTTAGGGTTTTCTCCTGGATAGTAGGAATGGACCAGTTTGAGCATCTTCATATAAGGCAATAAACGTATGTGCGCATATAAGCGCACTGGTGTGCTTTACATGTGTTCTCACGAAGGCGGACATGTTAGCCTTCAGTGCAGGCTAAGGGCATTTTGAGAAACGGAACTTTTGTGAAGTATTCTTTTGTATTCTATACTTGGTTTGCCTCTGCTGTAACAGGGGGAGGCAAAAAGAATTCATTTGCTGAGGAGATGTGCATTTGCAAAATTTGCACTTCAGTACTGACATCTCTCATAATATCATTTTAATGCTCTGAAATCAGATCTAGAATACAAAGTATAAATAAGGAGTCTGTAGTCAAAATTTATATACAGATCTCCAATATTTAATACAGCCCCTTTCTTATTTTTCACAAAACATATTTTATATGACTGTGATACTCCTTCATATATATATATATTTAAAAATTAATAGAATAAACATTTAGCATAGTGCTAAATATGCTGAAATGTTTGACTGAAAACCTGCACTTGAGGTTCAGCCTTCGCATCCTGCTTTCCTAATGGGAGGGTGATTTTACTGGTTTGATCCCTTTGGGCTTTCGTGTTATGCCATTTTCTCTGGTTCTCCCGTGATGCATTGGTGGGAAATAATCATTACAATGCATGCTGTGCTTCTAATCTTTTCTGTTGCTGCTGCCAGTTACTGCCTCTGACGATTAGAACAAAACAAACTCGTGTAGTGCTCTGGTAGGAAGCCAAAGAGGAGGCTGATGCGAACTAATTGTGAACACTGACGGGTAGAAACAAACATTCATTTGGGAGCCTGCGTGTGTGTGCTGCTTGCTCGCACGACATTTCAATTTGTCTGCTGTGTGTGTGTGCTGTGGGAGTGCACCTCAAGGACTTGCTAAAGATTGCATGGTTAGAGAACTCCAGAGTTCACCAATTTGGGGTCAGACATATTACAAGCCCGCTTACTTGATCAAATATCTGCATTAGAATATATATCTCTTCAAGGTTAGATTTCACAAAGACGCATTTTAAAGAGCAAGGCTTGTAGCTCATTATTACAGGTGCCTAAAGGCATTCCTGAAGAATAATCGTATGAATGATTATTTGAACAACTGGCACCGGTGTGTGAAGGGTTGTGGCAGGATGGCAGCAGTAGCCTTCTGGTGACACAGTGTGCCAGGATAGGAATGGAGCGCACACAATTGCAGAACACCTTCGCACAGCCCAAAGCCCAGCCCAAAGCTCCCTCAATGTCATGGACTTGATGGACGCAGAGGAATGGTGGGAGGAACCCGCTGGAGAACCCCCAAGGGAAGAAGGTTCAGACCTGGGTATGAGTGGTGGGACAACAAAGAGGGAGAAGACTGGAGGGAGGAGGTGTTGGAAGCTGAAGTGGTAACAGGGCTTAGTGAGCAGGGAGAGTCTGTGGCAGAGAGAAGTCCAGAACAAGAGGCAGAAGCTGAAACAGGAGAGGAGGGAGGCCAAGTGGCAGAGATGAGTCTGGCTGGTGAAGAGGCATGGGTGTCTCCTCTTCCTTCTGCAACAAGCTCCTTTCCCCTCTGGTCTCCCAGAACTAGGAGAGGCGTGAAGTAGGAGGAGCATAGAATGGCCTACAGGCACAATCTCTGATTGCTTGGGAAACACCCGGCTGGAGGGAGGAAACAGCCGGCTGTCAGGAGGCAATGACCTTTAGTCTTGGCAACTGCTTCATGGGGGCAAGACTTGAGTTGCTGTGCTCATTAGGCCTGACACTTCTGTCCAGATTCTGTTTTACTAATAGAGAGTTAACTCCAGCTTACTCAGTGTGATTAACTGCTGGGCTGCTCCTGTCACTCAGCTTTACTGCCATCCCATCCAAATGTTGTAATCTGCCCTGGGACATTCGGGTGATGAGCAGGAAATAAATAAATAAGTAGGTCTTAACACTTAATTCAAGCGCTGGAGACCCAGCTGAAATCAGAGAAAGTCATACAAAAGTCCTGTTGAAATTAATGGGACATAAATTGGTCACAATTAACTTACCATATTGACTGCAAGGGGACTTAAGCACCTTGACAAATGTATGCCCTGTATCTTCCGTCTAGAACATCCATTTTTTTGCCATCAACCTTTTCTGGTTAAGAACTAAACCACAGGCTTATTTTGAATGCCACAATTTGCTATTGAGTACTTGGTTGTAAAAGCAAAATACCATGCAAGTCTGTGACTGTGGGCCTCAGATAATTTGTCAGTATAGTTAGACTTAAGTTTCTGTTTACAGAAGACCATACTTTGTGTTTTATATACAAACATGTATTTTTAAATGTTTGCTAATGTGCACAAACAATGGAGAAATAAAATCAGCCTGTTGAAAGAAGCAGAGTGAAGATCAGATCAAATAAAGGGGGCGTCTCACTGATTGAAAAAGAAGAAGCATTGTTAATGTGTACTGTCAATGAGCAAATGTCATTTTCATTCTAACATTTTGCTGCTTCATTCTGTGCCATGTGTCTCTCTGGGAGTAATTAATACTTTTTTAAAGTGAAAATGAAGGAAGAAATAAATGCAGCATTAAAATTGTATTAACAATGAAACACAATATGATCCGCTATCAGACACTGTCTAATTTGTTGCCTGGAATTTAAATCCTAATTATTATAAGATCCTTATAGAATTACACCTAAGTTACCCAATACTCACATTGCTAAGCAATGGCAAATAAAGTAAATGTAGAAACAAGGTGAAACTAAATGTTATAATAAAAGAGAAACATTAGGTCCTCAGTCCCATATTTTCCTTGTAATGAAAATACAGGTGGAGGACCTCTGGCCTACTCTGTGGTCCAGCATGACAAAACCCAGTTGGGGTGGAAGGTGGATACAAAACACTGGAAAACAAAGATCTCTGATGTTGTTCCAGCAAGGAACAAGCTGAAACTGAGTCTTATATAGTTGCAGTAACAGCAGGTGCAGCC
The DNA here is from genome assembly GCF_964106645.2 of Podarcis pityusensis. Lineage (NCBI taxonomy): Eukaryota > Metazoa > Chordata > Lepidosauria > Squamata > Lacertidae > Podarcis > Podarcis pityusensis. The sequence continues at coordinate 74,099,383 of NC_138030.1, forward strand.
TGGAAGGAGCACCTGTTCTACAAGATGCTATTTGACCCAAAGGGCATCAGCCTTCTCCTGTAATCTCCTACTTTTCTGGAGTAGAGGACCCTCTGGGAGCCTTCCAGTGGAGTTCTCTGAGTCAGAAGATGGCAGTGCCCAGAGCCAGCCCACCCCAGAGGCAAGGTGAGGCGATGGCCTTGGGTGGCAGGATCCACAGGGCAGCAGATCCTGATGTAGTTCTTTATCCCCCCCCCCCCCCGCTTGTTCCTGATGTAGAATTTAACTCTCCCCTTCTTCCCAGGCAGAAAGTGGGGGAGCCATTTTGTTGTTTGCCAAAATGTCTTCTGCCGGCCCTGGCAGTGCCACATCCTTGGGCCAGGGGGAGGGGGCTCTGCTGCCCCCCAGGTTCATCTGATAGCAGTACTTCTGGGGCTCTGCCCCTCAGGTTCCGAGTCCTTGCCTCCATCACCTAATGAAGAGAAAGGAGGCTGACTCTGGGCCCCTGACAATTTCCAAGCGAGAACTGTCGGATAGGAAAGTAGTGTTTAACCCAGGCATAGGCAAACTCGGCCCTCCAGATGTTTTGGGACTACAATTCCCATCATCCCTGACCACTGGTCCTGTTAGCTAGGGATGATGGGAGTTGTAGTCCCAAAACATCTGGAGGGCCGAGTTTGCCTATGCCTGGCTTAACCCTTCTCCTACCTGCTGATTCACCCTGCAAAAAGAGACCCAGGCTGTTTTTCATATTTTTTTTACCTCAAGTGGCCTGCAAAACTGGAAGTCAGTCAGAACAGAGGAAAATCAACTGGGGAGGGTTGGGAGTTTCAAGAGAGAATTGGCAAGTGTGTTATCTATGTTGTGGCGGCAGTGGGTTAAGTACAGCACACTCCTTTGGAATGTTCGTTCTTCCTTCAAATGTCCCCTCAGCCTCCCCGCATTCACATTGCGTTGACAATGACCTAAAACGGGTGGAGTCTTTTTTTTCTTTTTTCAATTTTTTAAATTAATTTTCCAAAGAATTTTTTAAACAGACAAACAAATAAACAAACAAACATAAATCATTACCTTAGTTAAACCAATCTTAGTATCATTGTTAAGTGACTTCCTTGTGTCCCCCTGGTTGAATTTCAGTGCGTATCTTTTTTAACGGTTTTCCAAAACCAATATTCTCTTAAAATTAACTTAATCACTTAACCTCTTTCTTTCTATCCAATTCTGCATTTAAACATATCAATTCATCACATTACATATTTAAATCCTAAGCCTATCTGATATTTGCAAGCTTTCCAATTTAAATTATCTTAACATATTTAGCTAAATAGTCTTTAAATTTCCTCCATTCCTCCTGGTAGTCCTCCTCCTTCTGGTCGTGGACTCTTCCAGTCAGGTCGGCTAGCTTTGAAAAGTCCATCATCTTCATCTGCCAATCTTCCAGTGTTGGTATTTCTTGTGTTTTCCAGTTCTTTGCTAACAAAATGCTTGCTGCAGTTGTGGCATACAAAAATAATTTAACATCTTTTGGGGGCAATTCCAAACCTGTTATTCCAAGAAGAAAGGCCTCTGGTTTCTTAATAAATGTATATTTCAACATTTTTTTCAGTTCGCTATAATAAAATGGGTGGAGTCTTGTGAAACATTTTGGACTTCTTGTAGGAATGTGTTTGCACCACCGCAGCGCAACAAAACTCTGAAAGCATGTGACTGTTCCCAAAGTGGTAGGGTAGAAATGCCCTGCCTTATTTCTTCCCCCAAACGCCAAGCGAAGAGGCTGTGTGGCTTAGATAAAGTAAGAGAGGTGAGGTTTAAGCGCACAGTCTATTCTAAGCCCCGGCATCCTTTAAAATTTCCCAGGGGGCTCCTGATTTAAGTGGTACCAATGGAAGGGATGGCAGGGTAAATTAAACCCATGCTAAAAGAGTAATAAATCAACAAACGGCAGGCACAAACACACGCTGCCAGCACACACACACACACGACTTAAAATTAGAGAGGAACAGGCAAGGGCAATGGAGAGGAAAAACGTACAAGCACCCTGGCCAACAAATTAAAATGTAAGGCAAACCCACTCAGTCACCCAGACCAGCCAGGCAATCGGACGGGCAAGGGCAATAGAGGGAAAAAACATACAGGCACCCTGGCCAAAATTAAAATAAAACGCACAGCCACCAAGGCAGAGGCAGGGGAAGGAAAGTGAGGAGACAAGGGAGATAGAAAGATGGCACTCACACTCAGACCTCGCTGGGGGTGGAGAGACCACGTGCTGGGCAAGGGAACAAGCTGCAGCTTAAGAAAGGTAATTCGCACTTAGACCGCCCAAACAAATCCAGCACCAGGAGTGGGGGATAAAAGGTTAAATGTGGGTTTTTACACAGAAAAGAGGACACAGCAAGACAGCAAGGCAAACTTGGGTGCCTAGGTTTTTAAAAGCAGTAAAGCAATGAGCGCACGCAAGCCTCCTAAATTTAAAAAGGCAAGCCAGGAACCAGACAGCCTCCACACACACAAACACCCCCGACTCCAAACCTCGTGGTTGAGCTCTTCCCTGCGATGACTCCTGACTCAAAGAAAATGTGTGTGCAAAGGTGGGGATGGCTTGCGCGGCTGCGTTTGAGCAGCAAGCCATGCCCCCGCCGAGCTTCCCTATTGGGTGCCCAACTGGGGAGGGGCGTGGCACACCAGCCCTGGAGTTGAAGCAGGGGGCAGAGCGCCCCCTGCATGACGCAGGAATCGTCTCCCGATCACAACCCCTTCCCTTCCTGTGATGAGGAAAGGCTTTGTGAAACATTTTAGACTTCTTGCAGGAATGTGTGTTTGCACCACCGCAGCGCAACAGAACTCCGAAAGCATGCGACTGTTCCCAAAGTGGTAGGGTAGGAAATGCACATTGTTGTTTTGTCAGTTACTGTATAGACTTTTAACTGTTTTCTTCTCTCTCTCTCTCTCTGTCTCCCCCAACCCTACGCCTTTTTTACATTTTTGTAGAACCACATCACGGCCTTTGCAGAAGTCACATGATGTTGAGACGGATGTCTATTCGCTGCACTGGACGTCATCCCTTTTCACAGTTCACTCATAATAACTGACATGTTTTCCAGCAGAGGAGAAAAATAAAACTTTTGTCTGGTTTTATGACCTGATTAGCAGCATTAAGATTTACATCAGCCTATGAAGAACATGCCAGAAATGTCAAAAGTTAGGAATATTTTCCAACAAAAAGCATTGCACCATTTAGGGGATGAGGGTTTTGGGGTGGGGATGTATTGGGAAAGCATGAATCTGTTCACATCACATAAATATATCATTTCCCATCTCTGGCTGCCCCTCCCACCCCCACCTAGCCATGTAAGTATCCGACGGAACATTATTATGTCTGATTTTTCATTGTTACTTATTTTTACATTTTAGCATGACACTTGTTCCCATTCAAACAGATTTCAGTGTATACACTTCTTTTTCTTTTCTTTTTTCATTTCTAAAAATCCCATACTCAAATGCTGTTTGCACTTCGTATTATGCCGTGTTTCACATACACATTTATATCTTAAGACTGGTGCTTCTGCTTTTGAAGAAACAACAACCCGCCAATTTTTACTGTAATAAGTATATTGTATCATAATTTTAAAAGAAATTATTTATTTGGATATTTTCCTGACTTCATGTGGTTGAATAGTTGATTTTGTAGTTCTTGAATGTCTACAATGTACCCTGTAGTTAGGATTAGAAGTGAGAACACTTAGGCATTGGGATATCCTATTATTTTAGCGATTAACAATCTCATACTGAAGGTTAATGGCTCTGTTCTGAGGTCCAGCATATTCTCCCCACCCGCCATTCGTAACATAAAAGTAAAATGATTGCTTTCATTGATAGTACTTGAAGGTTAATGTGACATAGCTAGCAACCTGTTTCCAAAAGTCATCTCAAAACCTTTGATTCTGGCATGAAGAAGGAGCAATATATAAGATGCGCTTGGCTCCCAGCCTGAGGGGTCCTCACATCCTTCTCCCTTGTTCTGATGATGATGGTGATCTTTGTTATTATTATTTTAATTTATCACCTACCCTTCACCACAAGGTTCCAAGGTGGGTTGCGACAATTTAAAATATTATATTACAAAATACTTTAAAAATAAATTACAGTCACAAGAATAGTAGGGGTCCTAAAATATATGTTGTAGCTGTGTAAGGCTAGGGTTAAGAGTTGCTTCTTCCTTGTTTGGTGGAAACTACACAATGAAGGTGTTGGACACACTTCTGTGGGAGGGAATTCACTACCATAGAGAATACCCTCTCCTGGGCTGACATGCCCCCAAACCTCGGAGGGTGGTGGAACCATCAAGAGGTTGCCTTCTGCTGATCTGAGATCTGTCCCCATCCTTTGTGTGAAGCAGTGGTGAATGGTGGGTGCTCCAGTGCTAGAAAGTGAAGCTTTATAGGGTAAGGAGAATGTTGGCCAACATGGAGTAGCCAATAGAGGAGGCCAGAGTTCCTCCCCGTGGCACATTATTGCTGTAGCAATGGGTTTCCCTATTCCTTTTACAAGTATGTGGACTTAAGATGCCCAGCTCTGCTTCACTGATATCAGTTTCAGCACATTCCTCTCTTCTGCAGCAGCTATGGCTAGGTGTATGATCAAGAATAAATCGCTGACAACTTAATGATATAGTCCTTCACACCCTAACAGTACCAGATCAGTGTGAATGGTTTGTAAGGATCCTGTAGTCATTTCAATACCTAATATAACCATGTTCTATCGCAGTTCTCTGCTATTTCTCCTGGAACTGGATTCACCATCTCTTATGACTTTCTCCCGACTCCTCTCTTCCCCTTTCTTCTCCAAAAAGTGGAAGCACCGCTGCTATGGTTCACCTTAAGTCATGTTGTAGCCCTGTTGCAGGTGTTCTGGAGCACTAACTCCCATTTTTACTGAGGGTTAAAATCTGGATTTGGTCACTTCGGGTCCCATCTCTAAGTCACCAATGCCAAACCACTTGTTGATTTGTTGACTCCAACCCACAGTGTGAAGATCACCGCTCCCTACTGCTTAAGGCACTCTTGAAAATGGGATTCGGGCTTCCAAATAAAGGGTCTTTTCACATTGCCTTTCAAACACCATAACAACCAAAGTAAAATGGGGCTATATCACAGCCTTTCTATGCCAGGAGGCTTCACGTTTCAATTTCTTTAGTCTGGGAGGCAGTAGGGGGTGGGTGCTTTTTTTCCCTTTTAAAGGACTCGTGAAAAAATGGTCTTGAAAATGGTAAGAAGTTTAACCAAAGTACTATCATCCTTCCAATTATTTATTGTATATCTCAGGAATTTTTTCAGTTACGCCAGGAGAGTATGTGAGAATACACAAGAGAAGGCCTAGTGAACAATTTTGCACGTGTTCCTAATTTTCAAAATCACAAAGGAACATAAAATCCAAAACATCTTCACACCTTGTGAACAACAACAAAAGTATTTTGGCTTCCGGGTCAGTGCCACTGGTGAATGGCGGAGTTCCTCCGACTGGAGGAACGGGCTCCGTGGAAACTGGGTCTTCCCGCCGCAGCGAAGGTGGGGACCCGCTAGAAATCCCAGGCGGAGGAAGCCTGGGAACGTGGGGTTTGGCAGGGCACCAGAAGCGCCCCCCTACTCGCGGGGAATCCCATCTAGGGGCTCCGGAGCGAAGTGGGGTGAGAAGCGCAGTGCTACGAACTGACTGCTACTTTCACGGAGTGAAGCCGCACAGCCATTGCTTGAGATCTAATTTACTCTGGCAACCTACAGACATAGTTTCACATTTCCTCCCCGGTGTGTCAACATGAGCTAGGCCTTTCTACAACAGACTTTGCACACAATCCAACTTATGCACCTTTATATTCCCTTGATTTCACTGAGAAAGTTAGGCATGCACTTAATTTCCTCCATTTGAAATCAGAGGGAGGAAAAATATGCTGCCCTTTGCCCTGATTAGCTCCCTTCCCTTTCCATTAATTGCTTTGAGCAAACATACTGAGACTTCCCTAGTAAAAAGGTAACCCAGCTATTTGCTCCTGCTAAAGTGAAATTTGTACAGGGCAAATGTCCAAGGAAAATTGTCCCTTGAGCCATGCTTTACCCATATACTTAATGTTTTGCTCTGTCTGGCAGCAGATGAAACTGCAACATAAATTCTATGTGGCTCGTGTACACTTGCCAAATTTTTAATCAAATGATGTGGTGCTCCATGCCATCCACAATTATTCTCATGGGCATTTTATTATCTTCATTCAACATGGCAAATTAAACTCTGTTCTCATCAACAGAAGATCCGAATTCTACGATCATCAGAATTACATGACTTTAGCCTTTTCTAGAGTTTGCTACTTCAGACTGAGGGTTATGGGTGGGGGGAATCACGTTGTTCAATACACCCTCTTGTTAAAATCCTCCTAAATTTTCTCAGACTAGCATGCCATGAAGGTTGCAACATAATCTTCAACATGTTACCTTCCTGTGTGCAGGAAAGTTAATTGTTGTCAATGTTTCCTTATGTGATCTCCCCCTTGCAGTCTGAAGTGATGCAGTCTGAAAGAGCTTGTACCATGTGATTCTGCTAATCATGTAGCTTGACTCATGATATTTCTTTCAGAGATAGATCAAATGCACTCTTGTATCCAGCCTGCACAATGGATGGTGATGACCATGTAACTTCAATAGCCAATTTCCAGCTCTTGGTCTAGGAGCATTCTTAAGGAGGGGACATGTCTTCTCTAGGGATGGATCCAGTTGTGTGATTTTGGATCAGAGGCAGTTGGCATACAAGTGTTTCCCAAAGATTATGTGATACTGTGTGGATCTTTTTAAAAAGAAGGGGGTAAAGTGCTCACTAGAAGCAAAGAATTGAGCCCTTAACTATAAGTCTAATGTGTGTTAAGAGCATCATTTCTTAAAGGATCAATTACGTTTGATAAATCATAGCATATCCCATATGCTCCCCTTGCTTGTTTCATTTCTTGGTCTAGCTGTTTAGGACCCTCCTTATGTACAATTGTTCACAACGAGGATTTCAGGGAAATCCTCGCTTGGTCAGTGCAGTACATCAATTCTGCAGATTTTATATCTGATTCTTAAGTTCAGGAAGAGACTCTTTTATGTTAAAAGAAAGACTATTCTTTTTCAGCATATTGTCTTATGTAAATCAGCATGTAACTGAGTCTGTCTCTCAGGATTTATAAGAGCCTAGTATTTGGGTTAAATTGATCATGTTATCTTTGTGAATCAGCAGTAACAGGGTGGGGAAGAGACACACTGCTGTGTACTGTATTTTTAAATAAAGTAATTTTTTTCAAGCATTCGTTGCAAGTTTCTTTCTTAGAGAAAGTCCCCTTGAGGGACTCAAAATGTTGTCAGGCTGCTTGTTTGTAAGATGTGATGAATAAATGAGGTACTGGCATTTACAATGGGAAAAAACAATTGTGCGGGGGAACGAGCTTCAGTGGTAAGAAAGAAGGCTCCATATTTGTCTGGTGGACTCTGTATACATCTGATGGGCTGCGTTGAGCTTGAGTCAAGTAGGAAGGCCTATTCGTGGCAGTTCTCTGCCTCTACTCTGCCCCAAAGCTCACAGGTTTGTGGGCTGGTGAATATCTCTGAGCCTCACCTATCTCTCAGGGTGGCTGTGAGGATAAAACGAGGAGGGGAGGAACCATGGAGAAACTGCGGTATGAATAAGTAAATCTATGTCTCTCAGAAGTCATCTCTGATGAGTTCTTCCATTATTCTAGATTAAGGTAGGTAGCTGTGTTGGTCTGAAGCAGTCAAGATAGATAGATAGATAGATAGATAGATAGATAGATAGATAGATAGATTAATTAAAAAATTGCCCAGTACCACCTTAGAGACCAATTAAGTTTGTTCTGGGTATAAGCTTTTGTGTGCATGCACACGAAAGCTTATACCCAGAACAAACGTAGTTGGTCTCTAAGGTGCTACTGGGCAATTTTTTGAGTTCTTCCATGCACAGCATTTGAAATGTGAATTTGTGACAAGGCATATGGGGATACCAGCTGGGTGCACATCCATACTGATGTCCGTAGATGTATTTTCTGGCATTTCTGCAATTATGAAATGCAGAAGGCATATGGAGGCAGCAGCTGGGCTTGCAACTCTCTTCAGCTTTTACAAAAGTTCCTTCTAGAAATATATATTAAAAAAGGTGGGGATAATGTCACTCCCCACCCCCACCCCCGACTGCAAATTTCATGGCTATTTGCAGTTTCATTCTCACTCTAATGTGCTTTACAGAGAACCACTTCATGGCCATTTTCAAGTCATTTCCTGCATTTGTAACGACAGGGAGCTTTGCAAATTACTTAACAGTATTATGCATGTGTGTCTGTATATTCCCTCCTCCTTCACCACCAAATCTTCCTATATACTGTGCTGAATGCAGGTGTGACTATAAGTGCTCTCCTGCGTTAGCATAATATATTCAGTAAAAAAAAACAAACGGGGCGAAAGATGATTGAGCATCTGGTGTGGAGGAAAAGGCAATGCAAGAAAGAAGAGGTAGATAAAAATCCAAAGCTGCAGAGCAGAGATGCAGAAATTTACATTAATTTCTCCAAGTGGCACAAAGTCACAATGGTGTTGCTTTGCAAATTGGTGTCTCTACGGTCGCCATATATACTGGAAAATTCTGGTAGTGTCCAGAGGCTAACATGGCTGCCTGAAGGGGATTTTAAATTTAAGATGAAATGTCTGGGATTTTGTCTGTTCCCCAGTGGAAGCGCAAGCTCTGTGGAGAGGTTGCTTCCTTGTTGCCTCCCAGATGGTGATTTCGGAAGGTTACTCGCTGCCCTGCTGCCAGCAGCTGCCGATCTCTGAAAAAAAAGCTCAGCAACTGTGTCTGTTCTTACTTCTTGAAATATGGGAACCCTAGCAAATATGGCTGCCTTCTCTTTCTCGTAATACTGTGCAGAGCAGTTTGCAGCAAGTTCAGAAGACAAATTAGAGAAGGTATCAAGTGTTTAAGAGACATCTTAATGAAACCTCTCAGGAGGTCCACGGCCAGGCATCTAGTCCTGTTCGACTGCAAAATGGCAGGATGTGTCAGCTCTTGACACTGGTCTGTGGATGGTGGTGCCAGCTGGGAGTTGTTACCTTCTTTGAATGACTAGTTCTTTTCCCTCAAAAAACTGAGGCATGTGAGCTTGCTGAGACCTTGCCATGCATTAATATTTGAGGAGATTTCCAGGCTCCTTGCCAGAGCCACACTGGCAGCCATAACAGATATTGGTGCATTGTTGTCATAATGCACTTGGTGTTCTAATCCTTTCAGGGACCAGTGACAACAATTCTGGAAACTACATAAGCACACACACAGGTTATAGGCACACACTTTGAGAGTAACTGTTGTCTTGAGGATTGGTTTCTTCTCATTTTGTCCTGCAGGCCTTGGAGATATGCTGATCTCATTCTAGAAGCTGGGCTTTTAGTGTTGCAGCTGCAGCCCTCTGAAATCAATTTACAGCTGAAATTAGAAAGTTGCCTAGCATCATTATGTTGCGGGGCGGGACTGTTGAAGACATTTTTTGTTTAAGAAGGTTCTCCCTGAAGTGTCACCCCCATCATATAAGGAATACAGTGGTACCTCGGGTTACATGCGCTTCAGGTTACATATGCTTCAGGTTACAGACTCCGCTAACCCAGAAATAGTGCTTCAGGTTAAGAACTTTGCTTCAGGATGAGAACAGAAATCGTGCTCCGGTGGCGCGGTGGCAGCAGGAGGCCCCATTAGCTAAAGTGGTGCTTCAGGTTAAGAACAGTTTCAGGTTAAGTACGGACCTCCGGAATGAATTAAGTACTTAACCTGAGGTACCACTGTATTGATTGTCTAATTTTAGAAATGGTTTTATTATTTTTAGAATCTGTATTTCATCTTATTGCACACCACAGATTGCTTTGACTGCAAAGTGGTTTAATAATATTTGAAATAAGAGTAATATGAATGGGGAGAAACCTGGCATCCAACTTTCTTCACCTCTTTTCCATACCTGGAGGGGCTGCCTTTAGTGAGGTAGGTGTGCACTTCAAACTATACTTAACGTATATAACATATATAAAGGGCTGTCTAGTTTCAAAATAAAGAACTGTAAGAAGGGAGTTGTCCACCAACCACTAGCATCTAGATAACAGACTGTGCAGGCAAACAGATCTCATGATTTCAGTCTCCCCACCCACAAGATGAAATGTGTTTCTATTTAAATTACAGTAATTATTTCTAAATTTGCATCTGTACATATACATTGGTAGCATTATTATCAATTTATGATAGGGTGGAAGGTTCGCAGGCTATGAAGGACTTGCTCACGAATTTATTGACAGCTGCACGAGTTGCTATAGCTAGGAAGTGGAAGGGGAAAGGTGACTATAAAATTGAAGAATGGTATAAAGAGGTGTGGGATATAGCTATTAATGATAAATTAACATGTGCTATTAAGGTAAGACGGGGAATATGTGGGAGAAATGATTTTGAGGAGATATGGAAGGTGCTTGTAGAATTTGTACTCTTAAAATGGAAAAGGGTCACACCATTGCAAGAGGTGTTGAAATTTTGGGAGTTGGATAGTTACAATGGAATGGTCTTGCAGGTGGGATGCACATTTTTATTCTTATTAGTTATGATTACTTTGTCAAAATAAAAATAAAAATATAAAAATATACATATAAATTTACTATGATGAAATGTACAGTTGTATCTTGGAAGTCAGACAGAATCCATTCTGGAAGTCCATTCGACTTCCAAAGTGCGGCTTCTGATTGGCTGCAGGATGCTCCTGCAGCCAATCGGAAGCCCCGGAAGCTCCATCAGACGTTCGGCTTCAGAAAAAATGTTCGAAAACCAAAACACTCACTTCTGGTTTTTGAACGTTCAGGAGCCAAAACGTTTGACTCTCAAGGTGTCCAGGAGCCAAGGTACGACTGTATTGCATTTCTATTTAAATAATAATAACATAATAATTTCTAATTTTGTATTTATACATATTCATTGACATATGCATTTTTTATGAAAACCTGACATTTTGGGGGTGGGGAACGATACATAAATGGCCACCCTACCAACCAGCTGAGGGGAACTGGAGTCCAAATCCAGCCTTTCCTCTTGCTCTGTTAACAGCTGATTGGTTGGATTTCACCTTTTCCTTCAAAAGGCTGAGCTCCTGAACAGGCTGAAAAATTGTTTGCACAACCCCCATTGGTTCATGTGATTCCCCATTCACACAATGAAGCATGCACTGAAGCCTGCTTTTCTGACCTTACAGCTCCCAGCTACAGTTAAATGGCAAACAATAACAAATGTAATTGTATGTAATTGTAAATGTAACAAATGTAATTTTTTATAAAATGCTTTGTCATTATTGTTTTCAATAGAATGCAGAAAACAGGGAAGAATAGCCTTTTGAGCCATGCTGTGAATCTCTCTTTGTGTCCCTCCCTCCTGGAAACTGAAATAGTGCTCTAAAATTGTACTATAAATATCATAATCATATCCATTTGGATCAGAACTCAATATTCAGCTAGCACCGAGACACAGTTGGTCTGCCTGTAAGCAGTAAAGACACCAGTCAGTAAAGAGAGCGAATGCATGATCTGAAAGTCAGATTGTTCCTGTTTTCACAATAATTTGCTCACAGGGGATAACAGACAAAATACTCTGAGGAGAATGCAGGATTTTAAACAGAAAGGCCATCAAGCAAGTCTAAGGAAATATTGATTGTAGCTACAATTTAAAAATCTATAGGTCCCCTCCCCAAAAAAATTATATTGACCTCAGCCATCTGAAATAATTTCACACATTTCCCTTTATCTAAAGTTTTTCTTAACTCCCCATCCCCTTGTTACATACCATCCCAATCTCCAAGCAGGGGTATCAGGCACACTTAGAGTGCTTCCTTGCGGACAATGAGGCACAGCAGAGACTGTGGTGTCTTTATGATATATGGTTTATTTGCACATTTATACAACCTGAGCCTGGATGGCAAGAGTGCAGAGCATTCACATCCCAAGAGGGTCCTGTTCCTTCCATTGCTGCAGCCTCAGATTCCAAGAGACCCCAGACATTGTGTCTGGCCCTCTCCCCAGCATAAAACAGACAGCCCCGCCTCAAGCTTGCAAAACTGACACATTTTCCCATGTTCTCTTACACCAGCACCCACTGCAAACCTGGATTTTCCCCCTCACTCCATTCTGGCATCATCTTCTGTTAATTTCCTAGAGCATGGGGTGGGTCACATAGTCTTAGACTTGCTGATGGCTTCTTTCTCTGTCTTTTCTTAGGGCAATGACTCGGCCATTCCAATGATTTCCTCTTGATCATTCCTCTTGATGGCGCCTATGCCAGGCAGTTTCCTGGGCAAGGAAAGCTGAATCCAGCTATTTAAAGTCTAACTTTCAGTTTAACCCACCAAGCAATAGATTCATTCTAACTTTTATTAGACCCAGGAATTTAGGAGAATCTGCCCTGCCCCATAATCACACATATATACACACAAAGAGAATGATATATATATATATATATATATATATATATATATATATAGGGCTGAAAATAGGGCAAAATGTAATGATGTAAAATTAGATATCTGTAATAGGAAGGGAAACTCAAACTATTTTTTTCTAGTTTATAAAATTATAAAGAAGAATAGATAGGCATGTGTAGCTACCACTCATTTATTAATTCTTTCCTGCTTTTTCATTCCTGGACAGAAAATAAGTGCCTTCTTTTATTATGGACAAGATATAAAAAGCTTTCACCTCTGGGCTAAAAACAACTAGACCAGCAAGAATTTGATTAAACTGAGTACTATAAATGCTGATTACAAGTGAGGTTTTTTTATTAGCTGCACTGGCAATAAAAAAATATCTACCAGTTCTATTACTGCTATTCTTCTGTGATGAGATTTCATCTTTCAACGTAATACATTTGGGGATCCCTTTCCTCTTATCACTGTTCAGTATCACAGCAGTGTACACAACACATTTCTCTTGAAACTGCTACTGCAATGGAATGAAGAAAGCATTTCCATGCAGAGATGACTTAGGGAGGCTGTTAAAGGGTAGCGAATTGGCAAGTATTTACCGAGATGTGAGTCCCACTGAGTTAAATGGAGCTTTACTTCCATGCAGACATGTCAACTTGTGGAGGAGATTGGGGGTGCCGACACTGCACACAGCTTCCTGACCTCAAGTCAGGTCGGAGGAACAGGTCGGTGGCAGCCCAGCTTCAATGGCTGGCAGCTCCTCCTCCTTCGTCTACAGAGGAGGAGAAGATGGGAGGCAGCCAAGTTTCACCCTAACAATTCTGCAGCCACAGTGTGGTTGCAATGGTTAGAGTATTGGACTATGACCTGGCAGACCAGGGTTCAAACCTCCACTCAGCCATTATTTATTGAATTTGTAGACTGCCCTATACATGGGGGTTTCAGGGTGGTTCACAGAATAAAATCAATATATAAAACCACAAAATACCTAATAAAAATTAAAACAACAACCCAATAAAAAAGGTTAAGGTACCCCTGACCATTGTCGGCATGCAGAGGGCTGGGAAGCCAGCTGGCTACCCCTGGCTGGGCTGTCTCCTTCCAGCCCTCTGGTGCGAAGACCATCACCTCTGCTCCAACGTAAATCAGCAACCCGGGCTTCTGAGCCAGGGCACACTATCAGCAGATCGAACTGCGCACACAGAATAGGTGTGAGGCTTGTGGAAGCATACTACAACTACAGATTTATTAATCATAAATCAGGACAAAGAAACATGTCATCTCTCTCTCATGTCGTCTCAGAGAGAACAGCTAAAAACAAAAGCTATACATGCAACGGATGTTCCCAGCATACTGTGCTGGAATGTAAACAGACATGTGACATGTAACGATCCCATATCTGTTCCATAAGGTGGAACAGAAATGTCAACAACCATTAGGTCCAGTTACGGACGACTCTGGGGTTGCGGCGCTCATCTCGCTCTATAGGCCAAGGGAGCCGGCGTTAAAACACATTTTAAAAGGGCATAGGATGTAAATCAAATCAATCAAAGGCCTGGTTAAAAAGGAATGTTTTTGCCTGGTGCCTAAAGGTGTATAATGAAGGCGCCAGGCAGACTTCCCAGGGGAGAGAATTCCACAGACGGGGGGCCACTGGAGAGGAGGCCCATTCTTGTGTTGCCATCCTCTGGACCTCTTGAGGGCCTCAGAAGGAGGGCCTCAGAAGAAGATCTCAGGGTCTGGGTAGGTTCATATGGAAAGAAGCGGTCCTTAAGGTGAGCCATAAAGCTCACTGGGTGGCTTTGGGCCAGTCACCATTTCTCAGCTCAACTTACCTCACAGGATGAAACAGGGAGGTGAAAAACCACATATACACCTTGAGCTCCTTGGAAGAAAGATGTGGCCCATAAATGTACTAAAACTTAAATAAACTCCAGGACATATCCAAGACTCTTCTGCTTACCTGTGAAGTACAGTAGTGGTAGGCAAAAGACCCTTCTGGAAAGTTGGTTCTCCATTATTATTTTCTTTCTTAACTTCATGACCAACTTCCAATAATCCCCAGAGTTCCCCACAACACAGTTTAAAAAATCCCTGCCATAGAGTGCAGCCGTTAACAAAACCAATTAGTTTCAAAGGGAATTTATATTAATCCTAATCTTCATTTAACCTCTAAAGTGTCAGGATGTATTTGTGTTCCTTTTGGAGCTACAGGCTAACAGGATTACTGGACTTCATCTATCTCCTACTATTCAATAAAAGAAAAGTATTACTTTCACTCTAAAGCAAGTAAGCTTCGGGGATATTTATTCCATAGTCTCCTCGCCAATTCTTTGCAGAAATGATTGAAGAAGGCTGCCTTCCCAGGAAACGAGAGGTTTATTAAGATGGTAACCTTGTCTGTGCTCATTCATGACTAAACCTAGTTTACTGTGGGACATAAAGTCAGGGAGCTGACCTTTTGTCATCATTTTAAAAATCCCTTGGCAATCTCTGCACAGTTATTGTAGAGAAGTGGCTAAATTTCTGCTAGATTCTACCCATATGAGTTCAGTCAGACATCCCACATCACCTTTTTGGGGGTCTCTCTCCCCCACCCCAAGTCTTGGCCTCATATCCAGTGATGGCTTTTAAATTTTATTTTAAGAACTGAATTTTGTCTTTCATGGTTATGCCCTGAGGGCTCTTCTGTTGTTGTGGGGTCATAAACAGGAAACATAAATAAATATAACTCATACAAAATAAACCCAAGCAAGGCTTGTGAGCTCCCAGAGGAATATGGCAGGTTTCTGTTGCAAGCAGGAAGCTGGACTAGATGACTGATGGTCTGATCTAGCAAGGAAGTCCTTTCTGAATGGTAGAACATCTGTTTTGTGTGCAGCAGGGCCCAGGTTAGATCCTTAGCATCTCTCTTCCTGGCTATTGAAATCTGACAGAGGGAGCTGGGCATGTGGACCCTGGAAGTGGTGAATGCCGTATTGAGGGGCAGGGTAATCCCTGCTATCCTAAAGAAGAAGTGGCCAGATCCCTGTTACACAATCCAGTTAAGTTCACATACCCTCCAGTGTTCCTCTGATGAAAAGAGAGACATCCTATTCCATAGCCTCCAACATTTCTCCCATGAAAATAGGGACGTCCTAAGGACATTCTGGGGTCAAATCAGAAACCAGGACGGCTTCTGGTGGAACGCTCTGCCACAAGAGATTAGGGCCCCGGGGGGACTTGACATCTTTCTGCAGGGCCTGCAAGACAGAGCTGTTCCGCCAAGCCTTTGGCCAGGGCACAGCCTGACTCCCTCCTTTGGCAATCTTCACAGAACTCTAGCCCAATGGTTGCCATCAATTTGATTTGAAGTAATTTTTTAATGAAATGATTTTACAATGTTGTATTATTTTATTGTTGTTAGCCGCCCTGAGCCCAGCCTCGGCTGGGGTGGGCGGGATATAAATAAAATTATTATTATTATTATTACTATTATTATTATTACTATTATTATTATTATTATTATTATTATTATTATTATTATTCTGTAAATCCAAGACTGTTCCTTGAAACTAGGGACACTTGGAGTGTCTGAGTTCATTTGGCGTGAGGGAACTGTCACCCGGTCTCCAATACTGAGTGCTTTAGAAAGGTAGTAGAGCAGCTAATGTCTGGATAACTCGAGAGTGAGGCAACTCATATGCTGGGAGATGTTGGTACCCCTCAAGTCTCCCTCCTGAGCTCCCTTACCATACCCTTCTGTTGGAGAAGAAAGCAGTGTGTCACATGCCTTCCCCTCCACCTTTATAACTAACTCGCTGATCTCCCTCAAGAGGCAGGGCAGTGCTCTGTTGCTAGTATTGAAGTAGGATTCACTACTAGACGCATAATACTATTTGTGTGTACATGCCATTTTGTCCTTTGCCTCAGGCTGCAAAACAACTTGGACTGGCCTTGACTCTAGGGAGTATTGGGCGATTCTGATTATTTGGATCCATCCCAGTGTGACTTGCTGGAAACAGCATTGGTCAGTCTGAAGCCTGACTTACACCAGAGGTGGGAGCATAGCATGGCTTTCAGTAACAGTTTGAAATACTGTTTTGAGAATTTTTTCCCTCGGTGTGTCACATTTTTGAGCTGTATTTCATTGTATGTTCAGTATCTGACTTGTAAATCACTTTCGGAAGAGTATTTTCCTGAAAAGTGGTTTAAAAATGTATTAAATAAATCAATTTGCTCCATCTCCTGCATTACAGTGGTACCTCGGGTTACATACGCTTCAGGTTACAAACGCTTCAGGTTATGGACTCCACTAACCCAGAAATAGTACCTCAGGTTAAGAACTTTGCTTCAGGATGAGAACAGAAATTGTGCGGTGGTGGTGCGGCAGCAGCAGCAGGCCCCATTAGCTAAAGTGGTGCTTCAGGTTAAGAACAGTTTCAGGTTAAGAACGGACCTCCAGAACGAATTAAGTACATAACCAGAGGTACCACTGTATATCCTTATCTGCCCCCATCACCAACAGTCATTCAGTATTCCACAGTGACTGAGCATGCTCAGTTTTCATTGTTTTGGGTATTCCCTGCTCCCTAAAGATTATTATTTTTTGTACTTCTGAAAAACTGGCTTCTCTGAGCCTGCTGCAAACTCTCTGCTGTGCACGGATGGTTCCATCTTGGCCACACAGGAACCAACATTTGAGGAACTGAGATTGCTATTAGAATATATGACCCTGAAAAGCAAAATAAACAAAACCTAGAAAGTGATAAGAGGGAAAGCGTGCAGGGTGGGGGAGGGGGGAGAGAGAGAATCAAAATAAAAAAATGTCACCCCATACAGCAGCCGATATTATATGTCTGAAATTAATGAAGGGAAATGTTAATAATTGAGATCAGCATGAGGGAAGGAATAGACTCGATTATTCCTTGGCATCGTCAAAAAGCACAAAGCAGCCCCCAGTGAAAGGACCTCTCATTGCAAATACCATTAATAATTCAGCGCATTACTTGCATATCTGAAGGCTGCCAAATCCCACCTTCTAAGACTCTGTTGAAAGCGATGCTGCTTTTCATTCTGCCAATATATTTGATGATTTTAATAAAGTAGAGAGGAAAAAATTGAATTATCAGGAGAAAAGAAGAAGAAGAAGAAGAAATTAAAAATGCATGGGGGTCTGGGGAATGGAAAAGACAAACTACGGGAGATGTGGAAAGGACAAGGTTACACCGAGTGAAGAGAAAAAGGAGAATCCACAAGCAGCGCTGGGTTGGCCCTCAGGATGTTGCCAGATGACAGCTCCCATCACCGCTGACCACTGGCCGTGCTCACTGGGGCTGATGGGAGTCCAACAACATCTGGAGGACCACTAATTCCCCACCCCTGATAGATGGAGAGATGGCTTGTGGACCACTAACAAGAGAACCCCTGAGAAATCCAGAGTTGGTCCTACCTGGTTTCTAGGTATCTTCCCATTAGGAACAGAAGGATCTGCCTTATACCAAGTCAGACCAATGGCCAGTATTGCCTACGCCAGGTATCTTCAGGCTATTTAGACCCAGAACCTACTTTTGACCCAAACATGCCTATGGTTGACCGACTGTATTTCTTAATCATTCACCATATATTTGCATGGTGGTAATATTCCTGTGTGGAAGACAGGACTGGCTGGCGTGCTCTGGTCCATGGGGTCACAAAGAGTTGGACACGAAAAACGTTCAAAAACTGGAACACTTGCTTCTGGGTTTTTAGAGTTTGAGAACCAAGGCATTTGAGAACCAAGGCATTTGAGAACCAAGGTACCACTGTATTGTAAACCACCTCGTGATCCTAAGATGAAGAGCAGTATGGAAATTAAATAAATAAATGGCTAATTATATATTAACAAATAATGCATGACTTATTTAAACCAATGGTTTTATTAAGGCAATCACAAAAATGGCTGTCTTCCAGAAAATTCCAGTTATTACTGGAAACTTTACAGGAGGCCGGAGAACAGCAGATTGATAGTAACTCATGCTTCTGTGAGTTCAAGAAAATATACAATATGAGGGGGATGGGACCAGAAAGCATGTGTGGCTTTGAGATTTTTTTAATAAAAAAACCCACTGCTTGACATTTTCAGTTGGAGAGACGGTCACAGACCAGCCTCCACTTTCATGCAGCTGTTGTGTTAACTTCAAGAGCCATATGCATGCAAAGATATAGGATTCCCGAATATTTTCCCCTCCAATTTCATCACTATTTATATAAATGTGAAAGCGTAAGCGTACAGATATAGCTGCCCATTCTTTTCCACATCTGAAAATATTCAATATGACCTTTCCTTCTAACAGGGAGCTGTGGCTTCCCTTCTCCCTCATTCAATTTTATATGCACCACAACCTCTTTCAAAAAGTAGTAAACACACGCCAGGGAATTTTAAAAAATTGTTGCTGTTTATAATCTATTGCTGGCTTTTGATCTGTTTTTATTCTCTTCCTGGTTTCATTCTGTTTTAGAGTTCATGGTAATGACTTTGTATCCAAGATAAAGTGCCCATCGACCCTTTGTTATTGAGCAGTATAAGAATCTTAAAAAATAAGTAAACTAAAACTAAAATAACATTTTCAAAACTGGCTCACCATGAAGAAGCAAATAAACCCCCAAAACAGTACTAACCAGCACCAACCATTCCAAGAGGGCATTTATTGATCATTTTTAATTGATTTTAGCTTTGATTTTTTTAAATGAGTGCCCTTTAAGCATTTGGAGCTGCCTCAGTTCTCAGATAAACCCTCCAAGTGTATATTTGTCAATAGGAGGTAGTGCAACGGAATGATTTAATAAAGTATGCTGAAAGACTGGAAGCTTTAAATCCATAGGCCAAATAATGGAGTAAAACGGTTTGTTGGTTTTTTTAGTTTCTTATTAGCAAGTCACACAAGCACATGAGGTTTAAAAATAAAAATATGTTCCCGGAACCTGCTGAAAAACAAAATTTCTTTTCCCCATGACAGGGATAAGGTTTCTACTTGTGTAGTAGTTACAGGATTCTTGAAGTTAAACATTCACTTTCCAGACTTATATTAGAAACAATGTTGTCCGAAGAATGGTGAGGGAAAGCACAAATAAGGAAGATTATCCCATGGTAACAATTCCCGGTGGATGCTAAATCTGAATCCCCTGGGGCAGTAGAAGGTAAAGGTAAAGGACCCCTGACAGTTAAGTCCAGTCACGAACGACTCTGGGGTTGCGGCGCTCATCTCGCTTTACTGGCCAAGGGAGCCGACGTTTGTTTGCAGACAGTTTTTCCGAGTCCTGTGGCCAGCATGACTAAGTCGCTTCTGGCAAAACCAGAGCAGCGCACAGAAACACCGTTTATCTTCCCACCGCAGTGGTACCTATTTATCTATTTGCATTGGTGTGCTTTTGAACTGCTAGGTTGGCTGGAGCTGGGACATAGCAACAGGAGCTCACCCTGTCGTGGGGATTCGAACCCTTGACCTTCCGATTAGCAAGCCTTAGGCTCAGCACCACGTGCATCCCTGAATCCTCTGGGGCAGTAATATATATCAAAGCAAGGATTTCTGCTTGTGCAATCAGACTTATCCCTGTCTCCTACCCTACCTCACACCCTGTGCCCTCAAATCTTCTCCAGAGTGTTGGGAGAAACCCTAGAACATATTTAGGGGGCACGGAGGAGGAGGAGGAGAGGAAAACCCTGTTGCACAAGTTGAAATCCTTGCGCTGAAGGGGTGCATTACTTAGCTCTACTTTGCATACAACTCCCGGGCACTAAATCCACCTGATGCATCCCCAAACAGCTAACAGGTGTGATTGCAGATTTATAAACCAAAGCAAACTAGAAGGCTTCAGAAGTTTGATCGGCAACAGTAACTATGCACATGGCACTGGGCTCTCTGTGTGGTTCGTCATCCAACTAAGCAGCGGAGTCCGAAAGCCTGCGTACGTGTGTGTGTGTGTTCCCCTCCTCCCAGCTGTTTTGGAGCATGTGCTTTTTTTCAACTGAAAGTTCCCTTTTATTCCCTTCATTAAGTCAAAACAGGCATCTATCCTGGGATTTTGTAAGATGCAAAACAATTCCTTTAAATTAAAGCCAGACTATTAATCACCTAAAAATTCTTTAAAAATTGCCCGACAGCTCTGTTATTTATTCCTGGTGTGTTCATTTTATTTCCCAGTTTGTGTTCAAATCAATTCACAGATTTTAACGGGCGCCGCCTGGCTGTTGGCTCGATGGTAAGGCAACTGCTTTTGAAGCTGAAGGTCCCAGGTTCACACCTTGGCACCTAGGCACCAACTCTGTTGGGCTGAGGACAGCTCAGCCCCCCCCCCATTATGTGGGGACAGGGCTGAGTCTCCCCCTCCCCCATCTTAAGGGTTTGGGTCCTACTGGGCCTCCTCATGGTGGTGGAGAGCCTCGCCTAGGCTCCCCGCAGTGGTGATGTCCCCTTGAGGACGCAGTGGTGGAGGGTCCCGCTGGGCCTCCCCACTGTGATGTTGGGCCTTGTTGAGCCTCACAGCCTCCTTCTGACCTGTGTGATATCATGTGTGTCATGTGTGATGTCACGAGCATGCAACGAGCACCGCCAATGTTGTGCGGAACTTGGCACCTCTGCCCTGGCATGTTCAGGTAGGGCTTGCGAAAGATTCCTGCTTGGAACCCTAGAGTAGCACTGTCACTCATCATAGACAGCAGTGAGCTAGATAGTCCCATAGTTTGACGCAGCATAAGGCAGCTTGCTACCATGACAGCCCGATTTCTGGCCTGGGAGCTCCCGCTATTTGGAAAGGATCTCTGTCGCCATTCTTGAATTTTCACTCTTTCGATTGTTTCTAAGAACGGTCCCGTAGAGAGGTGTCAGAGGAGACGGGATCCAAAAGTGACAAGTTCTGTGAACTTGGAGTGACGATCATTGTTGCCAATAGCACTTGGAAACCATGAACTCCCAGCCTCTGCCAAGCTTATTAAACTTCATAATGATTGATGCTGTTGAATCTCATTATAAAGGGGAGGATTCAGTCGAATCCTTGATGGAATTGCAGAGTTCAGAACTTAGCCCGTGGTTATCGTTTGCTGTACGGCATATTCCCAGCTAAGGCCTTTTGATTTTTAAAACCATTCCTCCCAGGATTTGCATTTCAGCACTCATTATTATATTGCTGCTAGCTTGGGAGTTGAAAATATTGTTCCAGTTCCCAAGAGTTTTAGTGCCATGTTTATTATACTGCAGGGGATATATTTCACCATTTCATTTTCCACAGAGATATTAAATAACGGTTGGATCTGACTTTTTTCCTCTCTCATAAAGAGCCCATCTTCTGAATTTCTTAATTGCTAGGAGGCTGCATTAAGCATTATGTTGGTAAGCTATTTGAAGGTTTGCGCCACAGAATGCGAGCTTATACGGCTCATATGTGAATCCCAGGAAAATGAGTGTTCCTGCCATCATAGACTATATAATGAAGTCTGTAGTAAGTGCCTTTCTTGCTACTTGAATTACAGCTACTTCCCATGTTGCAAGATGGAAGAGTATGAGCCATGATTCACGTGCTTTTCCATACAGCAGCAAGAAAAAGCAGGCAGCAAAACTTCCAAAGTGGTACATGTTTCTATTTGTACTGAAACACAAATATGGCTTGCTTAAGCTATGTGGTCTAAACTTGGAGCATCCAGCTTAGACCTCCTTACTGGTAAGCTTTGCATGGTGGAAGTGAGAGAACAAAGTGTTTGGTAACCTTCCCTCGCAAGGTGAGGGGGTGTGAGCTAGCCAAGCCTAACAGGAGAGCTTACTCTATGGTCTTAACCCCTTCATGCATTAATTAGAGTTAAGCATTTTGGTTATAAGAGGTATCCCACAGGAGGGACATGATGGAGGGTCCAGGGCCAGCCAGCATGTCCCTGCTCTCCCTCCAACAGTTCTAATCACATAAGAGAATTGAACCCCTCAAGGGGGCTCATTCTTGTAGTCAACTGGAATATTCTGCATTTGTGGGTCAGGAGTGACAGAGGATGTTATCAATTACCAATTAGGTTTCCTTTTATATCATGCAGTACATTTCTCGCTAATAATTTACAGTCCCTTCCTAATAGATGCCTATTTCACATAGAGATGTGATTTTCAGGAGCAGGTCCATGACACCCAGGCAGCCCTAATCTCTGTTCATATGTACGTTTGTGTGTCTACTGGGCTTTTCAGGTATTGCCAATCAACCGATGGCTGCAACCCTCCTTCAACCCAGCCACATCTTTACCTGTCCCACAGCTGATGTAATAATAATAATAATAATAATAATAATAATAATAATAATAATGCTTGTGGGTCACAAGTTCCTCACCCAAGTGGTACATAGCATGGACAAGGGTGGCATTCAACTAAATATTTGCATTAGTGCATGGACTTTTGCCATCCCAATGGGATTTCCTCTCTCTCTATTCCCTGCATGGACCCTGCACCCTCTACCAATTTGTTCCAGAGGGCTAAGGGAAACCCCATAACAGATTTAGGAGGTTGTGGAGGGCGGGAGGGAGGAGGGGGAATGATCCATTGCTTATAACACTGTTGAATGCTACCCAATGTGATCACAAAGTCTGACTGTCAATTTCAGTTTTAGACATGTTTTCCACTGCAGATTAAATTTGCCTATGTGGCATCTTTATGGAGCAATATTTTCATTTGTGGGAGGGGAGTATAATTGCTTTGTTGTTTTTGTTTTAACTATTTCCTTGTGTTTTCGCCTTGTATTTTTATCCTGTGAACTGCCCTGAGATCTTGTGATTAAGGGCAGTATATAAATCTTAATAATAATAATAATAATAATAATAATAATAATCTCTGCTTCTACAGGTTTGCTTTATGTCTGTGCTGGAGGTTCCTCTCATGCCCATTGCCAGGGAGATTTCATTTCGGAATCTCATCTTGTCTATTGACAAATGAGTGTTCCTTAACAAACCAGTCCATTTTAAAAAAAGATTGCTTTCATTAAGATGCCTACCTGTGACTTCGAGTGATTGGCGATAAGAACGTTTCTGCTTGGAAAAATAAGTACACCTTTATACAGCAAGCGGGGGGGGGGGGATAATTGAGAGAAACAGAGATATACGATTGCCGGAGAAATCCCTATGGCAATATTCTTTATTAATAGTACAAATAAACTCTTTTGTTTTGAGGAGATGAAATGAAGTTCTGTATCAGCAATAATACAATCGAGTAGCATTTTAATAGAGTTGAGTGCATCTAATTTGAAATGAATAATTTATTGAGTGAGTTTACCCATTTTTATTTATTTGTAGGTTTTTCTTGAGTTCATCCTTTACTCTCATAATTGCATTGTAAATTAGAAGCTTGCGGAGATATGCGTACAAGGGACTCTGGGAATAGCTTGGCTTAAGGCAGGGCAAGATGATGAAGAAGGACAAGATTATGATAAGACAACATAGTAAATTGTATTACGTTGTAAGGTGTGAGACAAATTGCAACAGCGAAAAGCAAATCATATAGACATATACTAGGTGAATAAGTCTTGTCCTCATGTAGCCCCTCCTGTTTCCCTCGCACACTCTGATTAACACTTGGTTTTGATTTGGGAGCAATACATAGTTATGACTTACATCCGAACCAAGTCAGGGCCATCTTTACCCGGGGGGGGGGTGCAAGGGGTGCGAGCGCCGAATTCTGGGGCAGCGGCAAATGTATACCTACTGTATACTGGTCCCTCTTGATTGGCAGCAGTGAAAAGCAGTGGAGCAAAAGTCCTCCCCCCCCCCCCCCGTTGCTCTGTTACTTCGTAGCATCAGATATTCCTGTCAAGTCAGAAAACAAAAGCAGTTACAGTGGTACCTCTGGTTAAGTACTTAATTCATTCCAGAGGTCCGTTCTTAACCTGAAACTGTTCTTAACCTGAAGCAACACTTTAGCTAATGGGGCCTCCAGCTGCCGCCACACAATTTCTGTTCTCATCCTGAAGCAAAGTTCTTAACCCAAGGTACTATTTCTGGGTTAGCAGAGTTTGTAACCTGAAGCGTCTGTAACCTGAAGCGTCTGTAACCTGAAGCGTATGTAACCCAAGGTACCACTGTACAGGTGAGCGATTTCCCTCCTAGGTAAAAGGTCAACAACTTTGGCTTCCCCTTTCCCAAAAAAAGCTCAATAATGGTTAATTTGGGGGTGGCTAAACTAAATTTGGGCGTGCTGGGCGGATCTTTGCACCCCAGTGGCACATATGCTAAAGACGGCCCTGACCCAAGCAAACTGTGGTTGATGCAAACCAGTTTTCCAGCCAGCCAGGATTGTAAGCCCAATTCAAGCTGTGGTTTGCCAATCGAGATATGATTGGCTTAAAATGCAGTTCAGATGAAGCAGAAAACTATGGTTTGCTGCTGAAGCAGAAGTGAGTGAAGGCACTGGGGACAGAGAAGAGAAAACATTTTTATCACTTTAAGTCCATCTTTAGTTGTTGGGGTTTTTTTGTCTTTGTTTTAGTATGTTCTTAGCTGTATTTATGGCATCTTTGTGAATTGCCTTGAGATATATGGCAAAGGGATTTCATAAATAAATAAAACAAATGAGCACAGGGCTCATTTGCATAGGCATCCCTCCTCCAAGGTTCAGTCTGCATTTTGGTCTAAAGTGACTCTCTGCTTATTCTTAATTTCAAACATTTCATCTTCTTTTCAAAGCCACCCTCAAGCCTTGCTGGAATCAATCACTTATGTGCTTACCTTGACTGTCACAACAGGCTTGACAAATTGAGTTGTTTGGAAGAAGGTGTTTTCAATAACAAACTTTTTTTTAAAAAAAAAAAGAAAGAAATGAAAATCTCCCACCTCTATATTTCACCGGACAGCAGAACAGACAGGGTATGATTGTCTTATAGTCGAACACCTTAGCCTTTTTCACATATACAACAATTCAGGTAGTAGGCCGGTTTCTGGGCTCCATTTCTGAATCTAGGTGGGAGAAATTTCAGAACTGAAATGGATACTATGGAAGTGGGATCTAGCTTAGCCTTCCCCTGAGTACGACAGTCTTCTTGTTGCAAGGCAACAAGGTAACAGGGTAGTTTTGAGGGTAAAAGGGAGGAAGGATGAATTGCAGAACCCTGAGGTTTGGAGAAAGCGTGGAATGGTTATTAAATAAATTAATTAGCTGCTAAATAAATCCATGCAATTATGAGTTCCTGTGTATATTAGAAAGAGTGCCATGATATCCTTTTTGTGTGTGTGTGCGCATGGAAAAAAAGGGTATCCTTTACTGAGCTTTCAAAAACTACAACATACAAACAAGACGAGCAATAACACTGGGCAACAATTTTTTACTTTTTGAATGTTGTCTAGATTTCTACAACTGATTTAGGGTATTTTTGCACTGCTGAATCAGGAAATGGCATCCGTTTCTCTCCATCAGGTCAGGTTTTTGTGTTATGTTGATTTGAAAAAAATCAGATCTTGTGACAAAATCGATTACATTTTTGTGGCATTATCAGCTGATTTTTGTGAACACATATCATCCTAAATATGTTTTTAAGAGAAAAAAATGTTTTCCCAACAACATATATTGATTACCTGATAGAAACATTGATTACTGTAAACTGAATGGTGGGCATTGATAAAGGTAAGTACACGTAAATTGCATGTTGCTTCACCATTTTTCAAACTTCAGGGCTTGAACTTCTGTTTCTTGGAACTCCTGGAATGCTCAGCGGCAGGGAGGTCTCTCTTCAGAGTCCAACAGTAGTCAGCCATCATGACTGCGTCCCAGCGACCCTGATACCTGGTCTCCATCTCTTTCATGTCCTGATGGAATCTCTCCCCCGGCTCGTCACTCACTGAACCCAGGTTCTCAGGAAACCGGTCCATATGTGAAAATAGGTAGTGCATCTTGACGCTCATGTTGCAGCCCAGGTTTCTGAAAGCAGTCAGCATGTTGTTGACAAGTTCTGCATAGTTTCTGGCCTTATTTTTGCCAAGAAAGTTCTTCACTACCAGAACAAATGCCTTCCATGCTTCCAGTTCCACTTTGTTCATTGAGTTTCCGAACTCTGGATCTCTGATGAGCTGACGGATCTGAGGACCGTCAAAGATGCCAGCTTTCAACTTCTCCATGGTCAATCCTGGAAAAGCCTGGCACAAGTAAGTGAAGTA
Organism: Podarcis pityusensis; assembly: GCF_964106645.2. Lineage (NCBI taxonomy): Eukaryota > Metazoa > Chordata > Lepidosauria > Squamata > Lacertidae > Podarcis > Podarcis pityusensis. The sequence goes on from NC_138030.1 coordinate 74,126,001, forward strand.
GTCACCATCCTTGTCCAGAGCCTTGGTGAACTGCTTGATTAAGCAGAGCTTGATAAGCAGCGGTGGGAAGAGTATTCTGTCTCTGTCCACCAGAGGGTTGTTGACGACGTTCTTTTCTTTGCAAGGCACCAATTCCTCCCGCACAGGCCAGTCCTTCTTTGTGTAATGCTGAGCATGGTCCCTACTATCCCACATGCACAGAAAACATGGGTACTTGGTGAAGCCAGACTGTTGTCCCAACAAAAAGTTCACCATCTTCAGGTCAACACAAATAAACCACTTATGCTGATCATAACCAATTTTCTCCAGCACATACTTCACCGCTTCATAGTTCTCCTTCAGTGTACTCAAGTGAGCCAGGGGTATAGAGGCAAACTGGTTGCCGTTGTGTAGCAGAACACATTTCAGTGATCGCTTGCTGCTGTCAATGAACAGTCTCCAATCTTTGGGTTTGTACTGTGGCACTCCAAGCTTGAGCAGAAGCTGCGCAATATCTGCACAGTACACCAAGTCCTTCTCTTCCAAGAAAAAACGGAGGTACTCTTGATGCCTGTTGCGGAAGAAGCTGATGCGAGCACTGTCAGAGAGGAGGTTTTTTTCCCTTCAATCTGGATGCCAACAGTTCGGCAGAGTCCTTTGACAAGCTGAGGTCATGAACTAGATCATTCAACTCCTTTTGGGAAAATGGATGTGGAGCATCATCTTCAAGAACCACTTCTTCTTCTTCATGTCCTTCAACACTGGAGGCATCTTCGTCACTAATGTCAGGAAGTTCTCCGAAGATAGGCACTGGAATTTCATCACAATGAGCTACAGGATGACGTGCTGATTGAAGATCAGGATACTTGAGGCTGCTCCGGTTCTTTCTGTTGATCCCAGTCACATCAACAGCGCAGAAGTAGCAGTCAGTGACATGGTTTGTCGGCTCCCTCCAAACCATGGGAATTCCTAAGTTCAGACTACTCTTGCCATTGGTCCACCCACGTAGAGTCTCGGTGCATGCCTTGCACACCATGTATGGTGCCCAAGCTTTATCCTGGTCACCAAGTTTAATACCAAAATAACTTTATGCTTTGCCGCACCAATTTATGGAAGATTCTGAAGTTTTATGACTTCAAACTGATCCCTTTTCGACATAATCACCCAGAACTATCGGACCTGAATACTTCTTGTCATTAAAATAATCATTTCCAATCAAAACAATTTTTCAACATGGAATTTTACCCCCATCATCAATAAGGTATTGATAAGGTAGCCTCGCCATAACCAGTGGTACCTCGGGTTAAGAACTTAATTTGTTCTGGAGGCCCGTTCTTAACCTGAAACTGTTCTTAACCTGAGGTACCACTTTAGCTAATGGGGCTTCCCACTGCCGCCATGCGATTTCTGTTCTCATCCTGAAGCGAAGTTCTTAACCCGAGGTACTATTTCTGGGTTAGCAGAGTCTATAACCTGAAGCGTCTGTAACCCAAGGTACCACTGTACAAGCATGTGGCACTGAGGGGCAGGCAGGGCCGGATTTAGGTTTGATGAGGCCCTAAGCTACTGAAGGTAATGGGGGCTTTTATATGTCCAGCTGTCCTTTGTCAACAACAAATTGTCACTGTTTTTTGTGTTGAATATATGCTATATGGTAATTTATGGACCTAATGGGTACCTAAAGCCATTTGCACATAACAAAATATGTATTTTATCAACACAAAACACTGTTGCTGTATGTAGGTTTTATTTTATTTGTTTTTTATCTTATATTTTGGAAATGTGCATCAAGCATTTTTTGCCTTTAAATTTTTTTTTTTGAGGGGCCCCAAGAGAGTGGGGCTTTAAGCTATAGCTTGTTTAGCTTATACGTAAATCTGGCACTGAGGGCAGGGCACTCTGCAGTGTGTTATTTTTATTTGTAAAGCATGTAAACGGTGTCCATACAACATCACAATGGTCTCACTTCATAACAGCTCCTAGATCCCTTCTGTGATTGGTTCAGACAAGGCACACACTCTCAAACCATCCATCCCTACAGGAATCAGATGCAGACTCCCAATGTTTGGCGATTTTGAGTCTGGCTCCAGCCAGCAGCAGAGCTGGGTGGCATTTAAGTGCCATGATGTCCCCCAAAAAGAGAATTTGCTCTATGCAATGGTTGTTATCCAGCTCAGGATGCCATGACACTTCTTTACTTGGTAGAAGCCATACATGCTCTTGCGACATCCCATTCCTGCCAGAGAGTTAAGCCCATTGTTTCTCAGAAACCCAACTATCCCACCCATTAACAAAGTCTTAACTTGTGCTGGTAGGATTGCGCAACAACAATACACCCAAGCCCTGGTCACAGTTTGCATCATGTTTATTGGCATGTTGCCATTTGAGAAATTGCTTTGAAGGTGCCTGCATGGGCAGGGAAGCATCTGATTAAACAGATCGGCTTTCAGCTTAAAAATTCTTAACCATAATAGCATCATAGGAGACTTAATTGTATAGCATGTCAGACTGCACTTTATGGCCAAGCTGACAGATTTTGGCAGATAATGTTTCCTATTATGTTAATTACAGCCTAAACAATCCATGATTAGTGCTGGAGAATGAATTTTGGTTGTGAAATCTCCTCCTGCCTGAAATGTTTAGAAGCATATTTGATTGCTGTACAACTCATTTTCCTAATTATCACGTGCATCTCAAAATGCAGGCTTATGCCCGACTTCCATTCCAGCTGCCTTTACAACACGAACTGTGACAGCTATTTTCCCCTCAATGTCAGGTGAATTGCTACAGTTATATACATAGTTTTTCTAAGGTTTAATCTTGTCTGCTTTTTCTTATGTCTTCATTTAGTGCATTTATGCTGCAGAATCATTGATATCCCCTCCCCACCCCCCCAGATTTTACTGACTTCCAATTATAGAGGTTTCTGAACATAAACTTTGATTAATTTGTAACAGTAACGAGAAATGCTACATCAAAAGACACCCACCTGCTTACTGACAAACACTGCAGTTCATTCATGGTGCTTTTTCAGGAATCACATGCTGTTTGGGGCTATCCATGACTAATGATCAAAATAAGGTTTAATAGCAGGAAACAGTGAACGGGTCATGCAAAAGTACTGTGTGATTTAATAAATGATGCTCTTAAAAATGCACCCGCCATTTGAACCTAACATAGGCATGTGGAACCTTTTTTCAGGTTGATGGCCACAATCCTGTGGGAGAGCTTTAGATGCATATTTTGCTAGTTAGTATATGAAGGAGTTAAGGATCACAGAGTTCTAATTGCTAGAGTTGGTTCAGTTGGTTAAGCCCCACCCCCACCCCGGTGAGGGAGGAAGTGATGTATTTCTGATTTTCCTTTCCTCACTTCTTTACGATGTGGCCATGGGGGGAAGATGTACCTCTCAATAGCTCCCAGACTCAGACACATGTCTGAAGCTAACTTCCTGCATCTCTTCTACTAAGCTGCTGTGGGGCATGGCCTAGAGCCACTATTGAAAAGGCCTTCTGCCTGGTTCCCTGTAACTTCGCTTCTCACAATGAGGGCCCCAGCAGAAGACCCTCAGATGAGGACCTCAGTGTCTGGGCTGAGCGATAGGTGTGGAGACCCTCCTTCAGGTATACTGGGCCAAGGCCGGTTAGGGCTTTAAAGGTCAGCACTAAAGGTATGCAAAGGTAGCTTTGCATGCACAGAACAAGATGAGTGCTCTAAATGTAATTGTACACGAAATATCACAATGTAACACATACTAATACTCTGATTGGCATGAGATTAAACAATACCGTATATATTGTCTCTGGTCAGTCTTGAAGTGATATATACAATTCTACAAATGACTTTCAATGCCTCCACGTCCAAAAGTTCAACTATATTGTACTGAATTCCAGAGTGCAGATTCTCTGTATTAAATCTTGTAGTTGAAAAATGGTGTACAAGGAGGACTCTGACAATGAGACCATTTCACCAGGAGCTGAGTGCCCTCACAAGGCAGGAACTGACCTAATAGTTGAGCATTAAGTTGCCTGTATATGTAAGTGTAATATTTTAATATTTTGGATTATATTAGGTGGCATTTTGCGTATAGGATTGTATTATATGAGTCATTAACCGCATGTCATGTATCATATAGCAATGTACTTGGACCGACCTGATGAAGCCTTTACAACAGGAATTTAATCCAATCAGTATTTGTTGATGTTTTCCAGACATTTTTAATGGTTATCTTTGTTGAATTTATTTGTATATGTTGTATTCGGCCTTGCTATATTTTTATGAATGTGCAAATTCATAAGTAAATAAGTAAACAAACTCCAATTTCCTTCAATGTTTCAGAAAAACACTGGCATTGAGAATTCTGTAATATGCCAGTTTACCGTATTTAATCCATTGGATGGCAGATAAGACAAGGAATTGACTAAAGTTGTTGATTTGTGGTGTCACTGTTGAAAGCATAAAGGATGTAATTCTGTTGCAAGATGATGTTGATGGGACTTTAGCCATTGACTTCTTCCAAAGGTCACTGTAACTTGAAAAGGATTATACATGACAGCATTTTAAACACCAGGATTTATAGGTTTACGCCTACAACCCAGAACCCGTCAAATTCTCAGTGATGCGTTGAGTTAAATAAGCTAACATTTGGCAAGGGAGTCCAAGCGCTGTACTTGAGGCTTGTGGGAGATTTCATGTCTCATGAATGCTGGAAAAGTTTCATAAATATCATGAAATTGTAAGGTGTGCTCTTGGGAAGGAGCAGGTGGGATTCATAACCCTTGAATTGCTTTTAGTAGCCCCAGTAAGCCAAGTAAATAACCCAAGGTACTATTGTCATTGTATAACCCCAACAGACTGTGATATGGTAAAAACAAACAAACAAAATAAAGCAAAACAAAACGTGAATGTAGGCAAAAATGTATCTGTTAGGGAGAAATGTGCAAGTAATTCATATATTAGTAGAAAACTACATACAAAAAATACATGACTAAATTGCCTAGAGACATGTGCAAAAGGCAATTTATAAATCCACAAACCAATAAATATTAGAGGAACTTGTTTGCTATAACATCCATATCAAGCAAAACTGCATACAAGTGAGTGTATCAGGTGAAATGCAGACTAAAATGCATTTTTGTGAGGACCTTGTTCAAACAAAATTTGCAAACTAACATGGAAATGTGGATAACTTAAAACTGGAAAAATGGGAAACGGAGAGAAACCAAAACTGATTGATTCAGCCAGCACTACCTGCAATTAATGATGCTAAACCACAGAAAGAGAGTAGTCTATGCAGGTGTTCTGCACTAAAAACAGGCACCAGCATTTCTGCCTCTTCTGCATGTATCTGGGCTGATCAGGTGAAACTACAGGAAGGGGAGATGAAGGTGAAGGTGAAGGTGAATGCGAGAGATGCGAGGGACTTGGTGGAACCAAGAGAAGCCCAAGGGAAGAGTGCCAGTAGTGAAATGAAGCTGAAAAGGCTGAGATGTTGCTGGTCCCTAGAGCTTGAGTGGGCTGAACGCAGAGACACTGCCTAAAGTTTGGGGTTTCAATACTGCTTGATGAGCAGCTACTGCAAAAAGCAGAGGAGAGAAGCGGGGTGGGGGTAGGGAGCTGGACAGAAAATTATATCGTTCCCCAATAAAGGCTCCCTCATCCAAAGGAGGTGTGTGAGAACCTCTCATGCCCAAGCTACTAAGCATTAGGAATTTTGTCATTGGGCCAACGTTCAAGCCAGTTGGAGCCACTGGATTCTTGGAGAAGGTTCTTGAGCAGGCGCTCTTGGGGGAAGCTGATTTTCTAGATCCATTTCAGTCAGCATTTAGGCTTCATCCAGTTAAGAGCCAAAAGTAAGGGTCAGTAGCTTTGGTTGCCCTGTATGATGACCTCTGTTGGGGGAGAGACAGGAGGAATGTGTCTTTGTTAACTCTACTTGACCTCCCAGCGGCTTTTGATACCATCAACCATTATAACCTCCTGGAGCAGCTGTCTGACTTAGAGGTGAGTGGCACTGCTTTGCAGTGCTTCCAGTCCTACTTGGGTGTTCGCTTCCAGAAGATGATGCTTGTAGAGTGCTCTTCGGCCCTGGAGCCTTCAATGTGGGGTTCCTCAGGGTTCAGTTTTATCCCCCATGCTGTTCAAAATCTACATGAAACCACTGAGTGATCCCAGAACAAATGAAGGCCACACAATTTTTCTCCTAGCAGAGAATCCAGTGTGAGGGCAGGGAGCCCTTCTGAACCATAGGGAGATTCTTTTCGGTTGGGGGTTAAGTATTTGTGAAACTGCAACACTTTGGTGCCCGCAGTTTCTTTGCACGGGAGAAGGATGGGGAGAAAAGCAAAACAACTGGCCACAAACGATGACCTCTCATTTGCCATGCACCCCCATGACTTCCTAGCAGTCCTGCCAGGTTCCTTGGGCACCACTGCGCATGGACAGATGAGAGCCAAATTACTTCTAATTCTTTTGTGTGGGTGCAAATTGCTGGTGTTACTTTTCACCAGATTGGGAGCTTAATGGAACAATCAGTCAGATGCAAATCCATCCAGAGGCAACAGCACAGTTTGGGGGGGGCACTGCTTTTAGCCTAACCCACGTTATAGGAAATGCTAGGCTGCTATTAGTTTTGTATTCTACCTATAATACAAAACTAAAAATTTCCATCCCTGCAGTGTGCTAAAATCAAGCTACTGTCCCCATGCATTTTTTAAAAAGTACAAGAGATCTAGTTCAGATGTGCACACAATAATGCGCCGGTTTTATTGACTCAATGGAGCAAAGCCGCAGATCAGAAGCGGACCAGAGCGTATTACATATTGTATGTCTAATGATTAGGTTTGGAAGATAACATTTGGAAGCAACAAGTTCAGGAGAGTAATTTTGTTTAATAATAATTAATTTTGTTTTGCAATAATTTTGTTTTCACATGGCATTAAACTACCCAAAAGGGAGAATGCAGTGGAAGGGGAGAGCAAAGCATTTCCCCACAAACAATGAAATTGAATGATTTCTAATCTCCTGCCCCACTTTTTAGTGTCCAGGGGAATTTCAGAAACTTGCCAAAATGTTCGGGATTTTGAGGTTTATTGTCTAAGAAAAGCTCAACAACTTTGAGTTTCCTAAAAAAAAAGCTCAACACATTTTGTGTCCTGAATTTTACTTCTAGAAACATGGCAACCCTAACCCAGAGGTGCGAAGATCAGCATCCTGACCCAAATATGTACACCTAAGCTGGTATAGGCATACATAAACACTACCTGTTGAATTGAGAGCTTGGGTTAAACTGTGGAGACCAAGCATAACCATTATGGCTAGCAACCATAGACAGCCATCAATAATTTGTCCAATTCCCTTTTAATGCCATCCAAGTTGGTTGCTATTGTGGCTTCCTGTGCATAAAGTAGGAAAGGCATATTTTAAAGGTCTAACCATATAGATTTCCAAACTTTTCTTTGCTGCACATTTTGTGACTTTCAATCTCTGCTAGGGTTCTCTCACCAAAGAGTCCTTGACCCAAACTAGAGTCTTGGCATCCAGGAAGTCTCCATTTCTGCATTATTATTATTGGCGCAAACAAGAATTAAGCCACAGTATGTTGGATGAGACTTACTCCCAGGTGAGTGAGTACAGGATTTCAGCATGAATGACTTTTTAGAATACTAAATTGACAGGGGGGCAACTTCTCTGCAACCAGCTGGGAAGATGATGGGCAGTGACTGGGTCTATCCTTGTAAGGAAAAGAGCCCAGATGGGGAGCGGTTCTGTGCCATACAGCAGTTCCAGCTGTCACCTCTTCCCTCTCCCTTCTAGTTTATAACATTGATGAATTAGCCCATTAATGAAAAGCAAATGTTAAAAACCCATGTAGCACTTAGCAAGCACCTCCAAGGGACACGGCTGGCCAACTCTCTCTCTCTCTCTCTCTCTCTCTCTCTCTCTCTCTCTCTCTCTCTGTCTCTCTCTCTCTCTCCTCATACTGGCATTTAAAATCACTTAGACAGATAAGACAGAAGCACCTAATAAAACGTGACATTTCATTTTATTATCTATATTTGTTAAGCAAGTTCTTAACAATCCATCTCGTTGCCGTCAGTGCTGCAAAACACTCCGATTCTGACAGGCGGCAGTTGGTACCAGGCCGAGATGATTTCTGTGGGTCAAAACTGGGAACTGAGGACAAATAAGTATTAATTGCAACCGTGTAACTAGGTTCTGTAGGATGCAGGAAGAGAGCATGTCATGAAAATTCAACCACAAAAATCCTAGCATGGGGATGACTCACTCTTGCCAAACTTATCTCTAATCCAATGGAGTAAAAATCATTTTCATGTCTATTTTCTTGCTCATGCTTGTGAATTAGACTTTCTGAGAGAGAGAGAGAGAGAGAGAGAGAGAGAGAGAGAGAGAGAGAGAGAATGTATGTATGTATGTATCGGGGGGGGGGGGAGGAAGAATCTGAGGTTAAATCCTTGCTCAGATGTGATGAGTTTACTGGGTGAACATGAGCAAAGTATGTTAGAAAAACAGGAATGTTAGGAGGAATGAATGAAACAATCACATGTACACTGTCCCGAGCTTGTAAAAGGAAGGATCTGGGACGGTAAAAATGTAAGCTGCCTTGATGACCTTAAGATGGGTATAAATGGTTTTAAATCAGGGTTTCCCAAACTTGGGTCTCCAGCTGTTTTGGGACCACAACTCCCATCATTCCTAGCTAGCAGGACCAGTGGTTAAGATGGTGGATGGGATTTGTAGTTCTAAAACAGCTGGAGTCCCAAGTTTGGGGAACCTGCTTTAAATCAATATAAACCATAACAGCACAAGCTTAGTTTCTCTGGCCCTTCCATGCAGTGATGATGTTGGAGAGAAATGCCAGGTGCTGGGGGGTGGAGATCTTTGTTCCCACCACAGGGCTCGGCTTGCATATCAGAGGTGTGGGCAATTAGATTGAGAAGCGCTCTATTCCCAATTTTGAAGATCTGGATATGCATACTTGTTAGGCGGGAATTAGCCAGCAGTAGATAACACAAAGTAAGTGAAGTTAAATCTTCATTAGAAAAAACAACAACCAGGAGCTGCACAGGAGTGCAGCACAGCATATTTTCTTTGGTAGGTCTTGCCCACCATGAAGCATTTACAGAGACTGGGGGTTCCTGCCATGCCACAGCTGCCTGTCCCATCCGCTCCAGGCTCCCCCCCCCCAGCAATCTGAGACTGTGCCTGTGTGATGCTAACTTCTCCCCTGCCCTCTTCATGCCTCTCCTGATTCTGGGGAGGGGAGCTTGTCACAGTGGGAGGGGAAGACACCTGTGACTCTTAACCTAGGGTTACCAGATGTACCCGTTTCTGGTGGAAAGTCTCCGGATTTGTGAATAAGTCCCCAGAGAAATTCCATCCCCGGAATGTCCCCGGATTTCATCTAATGTCCCCAGGAAATGCAGCAGTGGCAGTCTCAGCAGCCCGGAGCAGTTGGCTCTGGCTGGCTTCAGGAGCTGCTCAGAAGTCCCCATATGATGGTGGTGCAGGGGCTCTAAGATGCAGCTTCCAGGCTGTCTCCACCTTCCCTGACCCCAGCAACTAAGCTGTGAAGGGAGGCTTCATGCTGCTTATCGGAGCAGCCTCCCAACTCCTACTTGCATGCAAGCAGGAGCAGGGCAGGGACCTCCCTTCCCAGCTGAGGGATCCCTGCCCCCTCCTGCTTGCACGCAAGTAGGAATGGGATTGGGAATGCTCCAATGGCCTCACCGCCGCTGCTCTCGGCCCTCCTTCTCTGCCTTCCATGCCTGACCCACTGCGCACCGCTTCCCCACCACCACCACTGAAGAACCAACAACTCAGGGGCTGCCCAGGCTCGTGGAGAAAGGAGATAGATGCCTCGGAGGAAGGGGAAACATGGCCGTTGAGGTCAAGGTGGTGGCTGCCCCTCTGCCACTACCATCGCTGCAGCAGTAACATCCCGAATGTGTAGTATTTATTTATTTATTTAAAGTGTCCCAGGATTCATTGAAAAAAATCTGGTAACCTTATCTTAACCAGCCCGACTCAACTCTGCCTCTTGGCCTCCCTCATCCCACACTCCAGCCTCTGCCTCTGATTTTAAACTTCTCTCTGCCACAGAATCTCCCTGCTCATTAAGCCCTGTTACCTCTTCAGCTTCTGATACCTCCTTGTCAACGTTTTCTCCTTTTGACCACTCATTGTTGTCCCACCAGCTATCTCCAGGCTCTGAGCCTTCTTACCTTGGGGGTTCCCCAGCTGGTTTCTCCCACCTTTCTAAAGTATCTATAGATGTTGGAACAATTGGTTTCAGATGAATTTGCTGCCATCTCTAGTTTAATACAGGGACCAAAACTCTAAGAGAAGACTCTGTCGAAAGTTGGGCAGCCTACCTCTTTTAATTTATTAAGGAGAGGCTAAAACCTGATGCTAAAGCTCTGAAAATAGCAACACATTTTTAAAATCAAAAAAGAAAATGAACATTTTATCAGGGCACTCTGAAAGCATAATTGCTAGCATTGGCCAGGCTATACTTCTCTAAAGAAAACTGACTGTTAAGTGTCCGCCTTTTCTTTTCCCAGATCAGTCATGGCTGAGTTAGGCAGCAATCAAACCACTTAGCATTCATTTATGAGCTAAATTGGGAAAGTGGGAGCACCATGTCATTAGCCTTTTAATAGGAAACTAAATTGAAATCTGCCCGTCCAGTGCTTGAAATGTTACACAAAACATAGTTCAGATTAGGCAAGGATCCCTTATGATGGAGGGTGAATGTGTGAAACCAAGTTAGAGGGGAGATCAAGCATTACCTGGTGTTACGTAATACATTCACAGCCTGTCTGAAACTGTATTCTTGATGATTTCAGTTTTACTAGTTACAGATACACCTTCCCTTTTTCCTTAAGAAAACTGGGAGCTTGCGAGAAGGGAAAGTAGAGCTGATCTTACAAATCTTGTTTTTGCAGAATTTTGTCCATATATTTGCTGCACAGATAAGTCTTCAAATATTGTCTGAGTATGGGGTGCATTCAGGTGTGGGAAATATTGTGCTACTTTTCCTGATTGCGGTGTCCCATTTTCTCATGTCCCTTTCACACTGCTGTACCTGTTGCACTGTGGAACTAAGGCCTTTTGACTGACAAACTAGCATGTCTGCTAAAGGTCATTCATACCAGTGAGTGCCATATGGAACAACAATGAACATCATTGGACAACGTCGCTACTTCCCCACCCTTTCTGCACATGTGTGCTTCTGTTTCCCCATGATTCACCTATGAAAATGGCAGGAGAGAATTATATGCTGGTACGTCACCCCCAAAGTTGTGACATTACACTAACGTGCGCTAGACTCTACTAGATTTCCAGAAGTGGCTTTTATGTTGCGTGAAAGCACAAATATAATGTGGAAAATTTCAGTTAGAGTATACGAAAAAAACTTCCATGTGAATGTAGCTTGAGTGCATTTGCCCCTGAAATATTATTATTATTATTATTATTATTAATAATAATAATAATGCCCTGCCTTTTTCTCCACACTGACCTTGGAGATTAAAAAGAACTGCTAAGAACATAGGGAAAAACATCGGGGGGCCACTAGGGGGCGCATCGGAAGATGGCTGACAATAACATCTCTCCGACCCACACGAGGTAATTTGGAGGCTGTGATGGGAGTAATTAGCCTCCCTAACCCCCCCCAGGACGGTGGGGGGACTGCCCTTGCCTGCTGTGCCCTATACCACCCCTGAACTTGTGGGGATGGGGGCACTAGGCACAAAGCCCTCCTGTGGGATTCCGGGGCTCCTGGACGCCGTCCCTGATTCGCGCCACTAGCTGCAAGAACTTCAAAAGAAAACAATTTGGATGAAGGAATGCACATATTTCAAGGAAGAAGGGGGAGTAAAGACTGCTATAGAAGAGATCTCTGATAAAACAAGACAAGAATAAAACATGAGAAGATACGCCAGGACACGGTATGGCAAATGACTGATGTGGGAGGGGGAAAAAAACTTTCCTTTCTTTTCTTATGTGATTAACAAGAATCCCCCTCACGAGTCACGAGTCAGAAATGCCGTTTTAAGGACTTAAGCTGTGGATTTAAGGCTGTGTGGAGATAAACTTTCGAACCAAAGCATGTTTTAAGAAGAGCGAGGAATGTATAAGAGCTTGGGAATGACGCAGTTAAAAATGCCGTCGCCATATTGGGAAGTTCTGTCGGAGGTCTTGAGTCTGGGAGGAGAAAGAGAGAAATAGAGCTGTTTATATATTGTGGGTGAAACTCCTCAGAGGGACTTAAGAGCGACAGTTTTGCAAGATGGAAAGAGCGATGTTATCTATGAAGGCGATGATATATGGAAACCATCTCGATTTGAGGAATGGAAGAACGGAAAATTCACACAGGATTATTATTATTATTGGTGTTTATCGGCTTAAGGAGACTATCAGAAGAGATCATAAAGAAAAAAGAGAAAATATATAAACAAGATGTGATGTGGAAACAGCAAGATAAGACTGGATAGAATTATGAACTCTGTTTGGACTGATTTGGACATTAACGCAGTAGCAAGAAGATGATCAGAATCCCCCTTCGGATCTTGAAATATGGCTCCCCCCAACAAAATTTAAAATTCGGCTTTGTAATTCGGAATTTATGTGATGTGATTTAATTTGATTTGATTGGCCGGTTAATAAAAATTATTTTTTAAAAAAAGAACATAGGGGAAAATCATTTAAAAGATCAAATACTGATAGAGTTAAATCATTGCATTTTGGAAGGCAATGATGCATTGGATAAAGCGTGTTCTCCCTGAAATGAGAGCACGTGTTGCGGTGGGGTCTGCCAAGCCAACCCTCTGTTGCCAGGCAGGTAAAAGTGAGCTGGCCTGGGGCAACGACTGGATGGCCGGGTTGCTGGGGAAAATTGCATGTTGCAATGTGGTGGGTGGGACCAAAGGTTTTAAATATTGGGGCACTCAGCTTTTGCTTTCTCTTTCACTGAGTGCATCGGATCACCTGCCCGCCCGCCCTGAGTTCCAGTTGACCTTGCTATGCCTGTCATGGGGTCGTCTGCCTTTGGGGCAGGGGCCTAGTAGGAATTTTGTCCATTTGGCTGATTGGCTGGTGCCATTTGGTTTTTGCCTACTACTTAGCAATTCGTCACAACTTGTAAGGTTGCGGTTAGGCATTGGTTATAAAAATTGGTTGGAGGAGGGGTGAGGATAGGCTGGGCCTGCCCCTCCAACGGTGGTGTGGAAGGGAATTACGTTAAAGGAATCCAGGGGCTTGCCATGATTTCGTCCAATCCCTGAAACGGGACCAGGGCCAGCAAGCCCTGGGGAGCAGGTTGGATGAGCGGTGAGGGCCTGTGACTCAGCTCCATTGCTCCCCAATATTGTTTTCCCTTCACTGGCTTCCGAGGGAGTTCAGAAGATAGTTCTGTCCCAGGCGGGGGGACAGATAGTCTTAACCAATGCCTAAGCAACCACTCACAGATTATGTATTTTAATAAAGTTGTGGCCAAAATTATGCCAAAAACCTTAAACAAAAATTATGTGTGAATTGTGAATTATTTTGAGGGGTGGCTTGGGGACCTCGACATGCAAAACCCTGCATACAGAAATACAGATATCAAGGGAAATCCTTCTCCCTGATAAGCTGGTTTTCTATTTGCAGGGAGCACCAGTCTGGAACATTCCAGATGCAGGTTTACCACCTGACTGAGCAGATACTAGGCTCCCGTCATTTGCTAGGAGGCTCTGTGCAGAAAAAGTTTCCAGGCCTGCCAACGAACTGTCAAACCTGGGACATGGAACAATAAATGAACCGCGTCTTTGCTATTACACAATGCCGCGCTCAACAAAACTGTTATGTAGCAGCAGCCAATGACAGTGGAAGAGGCTTAGGAAGAGATGGGAAATAGCAGTCATTTTGCAGCCCTGTCCTGTCTACGCTTCATCAAGCTAACAGCCGCGCAACATGTCAAGCGAATCCCCAAGAGAGCTGTGCTGTCTGTAGGATCCAGAACAGTCATTCAGCAGCACTGAAAGGGGAAACTTCACCAAATGGAAAAGGGAAAGGGGGAAAAAAACCCACCAGCCAATCTAAGTTTGGATTTGATGCTCACATTGCATGCTGAGAAATTCAGTATCCATTCAGAAATGTCATTTTCATTTCATTTCTCACTGCCAGCATTTAGATGTTGGGGTTTAATAAGTCTCTCCTGGCAGACTTTAAAATTGCTCAAATTCCCCCTGCCCCTTTTTTATCCAGTTGGAGGTCAGAATTGAAACTGCCGTTCGTAACTTCTACCTCTTCCTTCCGGATTGACTTGCTGGGGTGGGTGGAGGGAGAGAGGGAGTTGAGATCATCATCCTAATTATAGGAATTTGGCCTTCTTTATAAACTGGAAGTTTTAAGTCGGTTTACAAGATCACAGTCTAAAATGTCATTCAGAAAACAAAAACAAGAAAACACCCCCGTGTGAGTTGATTGCATCTTCCCCAAGGGACCATCTAGCTATAGAACTTGCATTTGTGGCTGTCCGTCTGCCCTATAATTAAGAAACTGCTGCTCCCTTTCTGTGCATGTTGCTACGGTGCTGGAATATTCATTTTAAGAAGAAGAAAAGCTTTTTGCACTGCCGTCACCAAGCTATGGAATGAAACTAGCAGCTGACAATCTGATCTCAATTTTTTTACATCAATCATTTTTTTTCTCGTCGTTTCCCAGGTATATCCAGAATTGATGTCTCATACAATACGGAGGTGCTATTGAACAATAATTGTTCTGATCGGTGTTGACCAGTATTTAAAAAAACAAATTCGGAAAAATCCCACAATATGTGGAAACACTGCAATAATCTGTTGTGTCATTGTAAGAATCATGTAGACAGTATGAAACTGCAGTGGTTTGAAGCACTACATTAAAACGGCTCTTGTTTATAATGGACAAAAAGAGTAACTTGTGTTGTGCCTATTGATGGAATGTTATATTCTCCCCTGTGGTTTTTGCTTCAAATGCCACATTATTCTGATGTGTGGGTGTTTTTAGTGACTATTTTGTAAACTGCTTTGTGACCCTTGATGTTGAAAAGGGGTCTATAAATGTTGCGAACAAATACTGGAAGCAAATACTACATGTTGTTTGCTTTTCTGCCAAGAACACACAGTGTTTCTTAGATTCTTTATGGGTCGCATTGACTTGGCCTGTGGTTTTTGTGGCTGGGACACTGAACAGGAACATTCTGTAGGGCGACATGTTGTCACCAAAATATATTAAAAAATAAAAAAATTGCCCAGTAGCACCGTAGAGACCATCTAAGTTTGTTCTTGCTATAGGCTTTCGTGTGCATTTCTTCAGATACCTGCATGCACACGAATTGCATGCCATTGGTCCCATCACCTCCTGGCAATTAGAAGGGGAAGAAACAGAGGCAGTGAGATTTTACTTTTTTGGGCTCCATGCAGATGGTGACAGCAGCCACGAAATTAAAAGACACCTGCTTCTTGGGAGAAAAGCAATGACAAACCTAGACAGCATCTTAATAAGCAGTGACATCACCTTGCCAACAAAGGTCCGTATAGTTAAAGCTATGGTTTTCCCAGTAGTGATGTATGGAAGTGAGAGCTGGACCATAAAGAAGGCTGATCGCCAAAGAATTGATGCTTTTGAATTATGGTGCTGGAGGAGACTCTTGAGAGTCCCATGGACTGCAAGAAGATCAAACCTCTCCATTCTTAAGGAAATCAGCCCTGAGTGCTCACTGGAAGGACAGATCCTGAAGCTGAGACTCAAATACTTTGGCCACCTCATGAGAAGAGAAGACTCCCGGGAAAAGACCCTGATGTTGGGAAAAATGGAGGGCACAAGGAGAAGGGGATGACAGAGGACGAGATGGTTGGACAGTGTTCTCGAAGCTACCAGCATGAGTTTGAGCAAACTGCGGGAGGCAGTGGAAGACTGGAGTGCCTGGTGTGCTCTGGTCCACGGGGTTATGAAGAGTCGGACACGACTAAACAACAACAACAACAAAGGTGCTACTGGACAATTTTTTTGTCTTTTATATATATTTCGACTGTGTCAGGCCAACAGAACAACCTACCTGAATGTTGTCACTGGTCCCACTTGTGTGAACTTACCCCCAGCCGTAGTCAGAGGATCCATGTATTAAATAGAATGCTTGTTTTTGGACTTTTGTGAAATGTGCAAACTATTCCTTTACCCTCCTTTGGTTCCCATCTGCAGAAGCGATGACTTCCAAGTTGCAGAGAAGTCAAAAGCATCACACAGCTCTTGACATTTTAGCTCGGAGGCGTTCTTTTGTACCCTTGCCCTGGTGGGGCTTCTGGTGACACAGTCCCCTCATTATAAGATTGCGGAGAAGAACTAATTGCGTGTGCAGCTCAAATCCATGTTGCCTCCGAGCCAAACACACAAGACTGTTGAAAATCTACATATCTTTCAACAAATCTACCACTGCCGGATGTTAGATCAATATTGAAAAGGACGGGTTTAAAGAACTTGAGCTGTAAATTGCAGGGACGCATGTCTCTCCTGGTTTCAGCACATGCTGGAAGGTCATAGTACTAAGCTGGTTGTACAAACCAATCATTTTCATCATCTGGTGCAAACTGCAAGCTCCAGCTCCCTGAGGGAATGGAACAGGAGAATTCCCATAGCAACCTTTGCATCGCAAGACAAAATAGAACGAGAGACACAATATCCTTATATGAAGTAATTCAAACAAAAAGGATTCAGATGATTAAGTGGTAAGAGAGCTTGACAAATACAAATCCAACTGGGAAGCAAATACTGATTTTTAAATGAAAGGCTCCTAAATGGAATATTTGCATTAAGTATTTATTTATTTAAGCTGTCTTCAAACGCATTTCTTCAGATGCAGTAAATATCGTTGCACCTTTAGGATATGATCATTTAGAAAGAAAACACACACACAATCCTGTGATTTCTGACTTCTTCAAGCTGAAGATTCGGCCAATGCAGAAGGTGTTTTGCATTTATATTGATCTGCTAACCTTTAGCCAACTTGTTCCTTTTGTACTTTGTAAACCCTGGAATTGCAAAGCATATGCACAAAGGAACATTTTAAAAACAAACAACTGTTTATCTCCCACGGCTCCCCCTCTCCTTTCCTCCTCTCCAGAAGCATCACTAACAAATATAGACAGATGGTTTAGCAGCTAGGGCTCAGTTCTGGTCCCAGGCCCAGCGAGTGACAAAGGGAAAGGAAGGAAGTGGGATCGTGTGGGTTTGTGGTGTGGGTGTCAGAACCAGCAAGGCCAGAGAATCACTATGCCTCTTATATGTTTCCATGGAGCAATTCCCCAAAATACATGGTAACAAGCTCATCGCTCGAGCTCCCTTCCTTCTGAGCCCTTCAAAGCACTGCTGTTTGCCGAAATCTTTGGAACAAAGAAAGCTGTGATCAGTTTGGGAAAATGATATCACATCAATTACCTGTGCAGTTTCTGTGTGCTGTGAATTAGTTTTCATTTTTCCTCAAAGAAACACTGTCTGTTCCCTCATCTTGGGTGATTGCCAGTGAAACCCACACTGAAAGGATTCAAACACCTAGCTGATACCCATACCTAGCACACAGGGCTGGCTCACCCATGAGGCAAGGTGTGGTGAGTGCCTCAGGTGGCAGGATCCAAAAGGGCAGCAGATCCGGCCTTCAAATAAAGCAAAAAACGGGGGGCCACCCTTATGCTACCCTTATGCTATTCATATAATCAGTTATCAGTAATCAATATATTCATATATGCTCACACATAACAGGGCTTACAGTGATTTTTATAATCCATTTTGAATCAAGAAAGCTTTTGCCTAAGCTAACTGCAAACTGCTTGGAACCGCAAGTCCAGAACCGACCTTTCACCTAGAAACATCCTTGTACCCCTAAAGGAAAAGGGAAGCCATGAATCAGAAGACACTGGTACAAACTCCCCCTCAGATGCAGGCTAAAATGGTCCACAAAACAGGAAGGGCCAAACCACAAAAACTCCCTACATGAGGCAGAATGCATAGGGGGAGGTAAGGCCAGGAGATTCCCTCCCTGAGTCTCATTTCCCCGTTCTGTCAGAACTAGGGAAAAGGTCAGACTGTGCATCATTGTGCAGACAATGGAAAGCAGAAGTTAGGGAGTGAACTCTGCGCATGGCCAGGAACCGGGAGCATGGCAAGAAGCGCGCTAATTGGTTATTCGCTGGCGTTCGTGACTGTCTCATGATTGTCTCATGATCTGTGATTTGCTCAGGTATAAAAACCTCAGGATTTGTATGCTTCGGGGTCCCAGTCTTTTGGAAAAGATTCCAACTGGGTCCTTATTGCTCAGCAATAAAACCTCACCTTCTTTTTCTCCAAAAGCTGTGTCTGTCTGGTCCTTATTCCACCCTAAGTGGGAACCACGATATTTTCACGTGCTTCACAAGGAGGTAAGGAAGTGATACAGGGCTTCATACAAGCAACACTAGCTGCTTCAGGAGTGGAGATGTTGCTCCAAATGTTGCTGGACTACACTTTCCCATCAATCTTGACCATGGGTAGGCAAACTAAGGCCCAGGGGCCGGATCCGGCCCAACTGCCTTATAAATCTGGCCCATGGACGGTCTGGGAATCAGCATGTTTTTACATGAGTAAAGGTAAAGGTAAAGGGACCCCTGACCATTAGGTCCAGTCGTGGCCAACTCTGGGGTTGTGGTGCTCATCTCGCTTTACTGGCCAAGGGAGCCGGCATACAACTTCCGGGTCATGTGGCCAGCATGACTAAGCCGCTTCTGGAGAACCAGAGCAGCGCACGGAAACGCCGTTTACCTTCCCGCCACTTTGAGGTGCTTTCGAACTGCTAGGTTGGCAGGAGCAGGGACTGAACAACGGGATTCGAACCGCCGACCTTCTGATCAGCAAGTCCTACGCTCTGTGGTTTAACCCACAGCGCCACCTGCGTCCCTCTTTACATGAGTAGAATGTGTCTTTTTATTTAAAATGCATCTCTGGGTTATTTGTGGGGCATAGGAATTCATTCATTTTTTCTGCCAAAATATAGTCTGGCCCCCCACAAGCTCTGAGGGACAGTGGACCGGCCCCCTGCTGAAAAAGTTTTCTGACCCCTGTTCTTGACCACTGACCATGTTAGCTGGGGGAATCTCCAGAAGCTTTGGAGTGGGTGACTCCCAGACGATACAAGCAGAGGGGAAGGAACTTTCTGAGAACTTATTTCATTTACCTTAGGATCCAAGACTAATTTTAGACAATTCCTTCCTTTTTCAGCACTGCCCCCACTGCCATGCACCAACTCACATTTCAAGGTTTGCAGTTCTTTATGCAATCATGTACACAGTCACATCAAAATTACTTTTTTTGTTTTTAGGGAGTTTTAATAATGCACAAATGCAGATAAAAACTTCACAGCAGAGATAGAAAACCTTTAAGCAAATAGAAGAAGGTGAAAGATCGGGTGAGTCCTGCATGCTTTGCCTCAAGTGAACATACCTGTAAACATGCTCACATTTCATTGGATACCAGGATTGGACACCTACCTTACCTTCTGTTCTGGAAGCTTCTAGAATGTGATGGTGGCGAATGCAGGTGCCTCTCCCCCATTGACGAGGGGGCGTTCCCGTACCATTTTCTTTCCCTGTACTTTTCAATGTGTCGATATTCTGTGTTAAGTTACAGCCCCATGGAAGCCACACCCCAAGGCAACCATTTTGTGTCATGCCACAACTACGCAGTCGCCATTTTGTGGCTGGCACCCATGGCACTTTCTTGATTCCAAATGGGCTCACTGTCCCCAAAATGTTGGCAAGCTCTACCTTATTGTAATGGAATTTCACTAGAATATGCTTTTGGCATTTTATATCTTTTTTTTTTAAAAAAGTGTGTGGAGGTGGAATGATCACAGCCAAACATTCCCATCTGTGTCTCAGCTTCTTCTGCAACTGAGTGTTGGCATGCCTTGGGTTTCAAGGGAGAGAGGGGGGAAATGTCCTGTTTTCGTGTTTTTATAGTAATGAGCTGTGCAATATGCACCATCCAATTACAGCTGTGTTTTGTGGAAGTACTTCAGCAAGTACTTCCACACTAGTCGGAAGCATCTTCATATAGACATAAGATGAACTTGCAGGATCAGGCCAATGTCTCATCTAGTCCAGCATTCTGCTTTCCCAGTGGCCAATCAGAAGCCCGAAAGCAATATGTGAGTGCAACATCTAAAGTTCCAAATTGTGGCAACTTTACATTTTATTTCCCACTATTGTCTTATCTGTGTTTCCTAGACCAGTATCTTCCTTTTTTTTTTTTTTTGAGAAATTGTGTAGCCATTTTATAACAGAAATGTTTTTCACTTTCTACTATGAGAAAATAAAAATAACTACCTCCAAAATGAAGGGTGTCGAAAGAAAGAAAGAAAGAAAGAAAGAAAGAAAGAAAGAAAAGATACAAGTGCTGTCTCTCTCCCCCCCCCCCCCCAGCAAGGCCTCTTTTTTTAGGAGTGAGGGTATTGGAAGTGACATACAGTGGTACCTCGGGTTACAGACACTTCAGGTTACAGGCTCCACTAACCCAAAAATAGTACCTCAGGTTAATAACTTTGCTTCAGGATGAGAACAGAAATCGCATGGCGGTGGTGCGGCAGCAGCGGGAGGCCCTATTAGCTAAAGTGGTACCTCAGGTTAAGAACAGTTTCAGGTTAAGAACGGATCTCCGGAACAAATTAAGTTCTTAACCTGAGGTACCACTGTATATGCAACATCCTGTATTTTTCCCACTTGAAGAACCAGACCACGTTTCAGCGTCTTTTTTCTCTCTGTGGTTTTCCTTCATCCCACAATAGGCAGTTTAAAAATGTGTTGATAAAAGGCCAGAGTATATTATTCAAACTTTTCTGGTAGCTACATAGCTTGTGTTTATTCCTTGTGTTTCAGGCATAATTATGATCATTCCAGCTGTGCATATAATACCAATGGCACATTTGGAACCATCCCATCTTGTAGCCTTGACTGTACATTTCTATGCATGTTTACACAGAAATAAGAGTGGGGCTCTTGCAATTTCTTATTTTTCCATTCTCAAATCAGTTCTCCACATTTCCACATCAATAACGGGATACCTTGTTTTTAAAGTCCTCCCGAAAATTTCTCCTAATATACAGGTTTGTGTGCAATATTGCTCACTATCCACAATTTGGGAAAGCTTCTACTAATACTTGTATATCCCCTAACATAAGGCATTTTTGTATGCAATACCTGCATTTTTATGCACACTTTATCCTACAATATGCATTTTATTTTTATTTTCTACGAATTACTAGGCTGGAGAACTGCACTGCAAATTTCAGGCAAGTGTGACTTTAAAAGGATTGTGTTTCCAATCTGCGTATTGTTTCAGAAAGTGCAAATTTGCCTTTAAATGAAAAAAAATCAAACTTATTTCCCATCCCTACACAGAAGTAAGTTCCACTTTGTTCAGTGAGGCCTGCTTCCAGGAAAGATTGCAGACGTCCTTTTGCTTCTTCCTCATTTAAATAAAAATAAACATAATTAAAACTGTTCACCTGCAGTCATCTAAAGAAAACAGGTAAAGCATAAGGACATTTCCAGTCAAATAAGTAGGCGGCTGAGATTTTAACAGAGCACTTGGGATGCATGAGCTGTGGCCTGAGGGAAAACAAATGTTGACAACCAAGAATACTTAAAGAAATGAATCCCCTGAGATGGGGCTCAATGGGTGATAAATTGCCAGAAAGATTCCTCCTGAAAAGTAATATAAAGTATATAACCACATAATATGTAGGGAGGGGGAAGGTTAGTGGCATTTTGATGCCTCCATATAGTAAAACTATAAATGAATTATTGAAACAAGAAGTGTTTGGCATACTTAACATAAGAGTATTAGAAGAAGGAAGATCATAGAATGGACAATATTGTGATGTAAAGGAGCTTTGTGTTTATGGGCTACTTGTGAGATTCTTCCTTCCATAATTTACAGCTTGGCTGGATAAGGAAAGCAGAAGTACGAATTTTAAAAATGTAACACGAAAGGGAAACCTCACTAGTGGGAGGATTAAAGCAAATGTAAAATGTGCTATGATGTAATCAACAAAAATGGCCACCTGCTCTTAGAAAACTACCATCGTCCATCACCTCCCTGATTTGTGCAACACAATAGGAAAACAGCCCCCCCCCCCCCTTTTAAAAAAGGGAAAGAGTGTGTTCTTAACTTGCAGATTCAGAAGCGGCTTGCCTAGTGGGCTAGAGCCACAATGTCTAGCATCCCGGCAGCATGTGGGAGGAAGAGGTGTGAGGGGGCTACCAGGGTCATCTAGTCCAACCCCCTGAAAGGCAGGAAGCTTTGTCCAATATGGGGCTCAAATCAATGAGATACAGAGTCTCATGCTTTACCAACTGAGCTAAGCTAGTGTTGCGGTTCCAACCCACCGGGAGAGAAGCTTCTGTGCAAATTAAAATTTACCATCAATTAATCACCACTTTAATTGGCTGATCTAGCAATAATGAAAGTGTACGAGCCTTGTTTATATTGATTAATATAGAATAACATCATTTGTTTCTGCGTGTGAGCGTGCAAACACACACACACAGAGTAGTCTGACAATCTAAAAATAAAAATAAAAAATTCCTGGTGTCAGACACGTTAGACTAATTGGTGTTGAATCTGCCGTTAGCGGCATCCGCATTCCATCTAGTGAAAGCTTGGCTGCAATACATTTACCAAGATAAGATTTCATTCAGCGATTGTTCTGAAGTTTTATAAATACTCAAAGCCAGTTAAACAGGCTGCACCAATGAGCCTAAAGAGAGAGAGAAAATCCTCTTAATTTTTATTTATTAAAATGGAGCTATTTTTACATATTTAAAATATTTTATATCCAAATTACAGGGTATTTAAAAAGAAAAACCAGATAAATGCACAAAACTGGTAAAAATAAAAGCAGATCTCGCTCTCACTCTGACTCAGTTTGGATCCAGTGCTAAACCATGATTTGGTGTTATAAGGGTTATAAGGCTTGCATTCTCCTTCCTCCAGCACAGCCATGAGGGAGAGTTTGGGCATTTTTGTTCCATTTTTGATTAACTGCGGCTTATCATCCAAACCCAACAAACCGTGGTGAATCTTAACTATGGTTAGCTGAAACAGACCATCTTCAAACCGTGGTTTAATAACGAAACGATGCTTTTAACAAACCTTAGTTTAGGGTTATGGCATAATGTGGTTGATCAAAACCTTCCAATGTCTTCCAAGATCTCATCCTCATAACATTAACCATGGTTTAGCAATACATCCAAAACACTACCCTCACCTCCTCTATAGATATATACCATGATTCAAAATATAGTCCAGGACTGTAGAATACCTGAGACTTCAATAGGTTTGTTTTCTACATGTTACAGAATCTTAACAGTTCTATGGAAAAATGGATTTGATCTCATAGGCAGAGAACTTCTTTGGCTAGACATATTTCGGAAGAAGATTAAGGAACAGGTCCTTGCTGGCGGAAGTCAATGCCGATCTTCAGGTTCTTCCAAGCAAATGTCTGTTTGAGATGTCAAGAAGGACTCCCAGGTAGCAAGGCACTTAAAACAAGAGGGGGGAAATTAAATTGAAGTCATGCAAACCTGTTCAAATGTCTTGATGAGCGTGTAATATAAAACAAGCAGTAGGGTGAAATGTTAGGACCCATTAATTTTCCTAAGGAGAGCAACATTTTATGTCCATTTAAAAACCACAAGGAGTGATGAGCAGGGCCATAGCTTATTCTGACAAGTAGCTGCTTTGCCCGTGTTCAGCAAATCGATTCCTGGTAACTGGCTGCTTATTTTAGGTACTTTTAACTTGAAAAGGTCTGCACTGATTATTACAGTCTTGATCACACTACAATAAGAGGTCAACGAATACTGGCTCTATGGATGGCAGCTCTTTAGGCAAAGGATATAAAAAAGTCAGCTTGCCTTCCTCTCAAAAGCACAGAGGCCTACCCCTTATTTATTTACAACTTTTACACATTGCTCTTTAGTCATGAAGCACACAGGCTCATTCACAGATCTGCTTGCCTTGTGCCTAGAAAGCATGGGTTCAAGCAGTTTTGCGCCTGTCCCGTGCTTTCTAGACACAGATCTGAGCGGTTTTGCCCTTTCCCTCTGCCTTTACCCAGAAAATCCGCTCTCTAGTGCTAAATCAGAAGAAACAGCAACTCATGGGAAATCCTATTGCTGTTTGTTCTGATTCAGTGCTAAACTGCGGGCTTTCTTGTTTGAATCTTTGAGCATCAATTGTGTGCACGAAAAAGAGAATCGGCTAGGCATGGAAATTGCTATTAATCTTGAATTGTTTTGAAAGAAGATACTGGGGGATATTTAGTAAGCAGGGAAATTAGTCAAAGAAGGCCGTTGAAAAATGATCAGGGCTTTTTTTCAGCTGGAATTCAGTTCCGGCACCTCTCAGATGGGAGACATTGCCATTGTAAGAGAACAAGGAAGATGCTCATGGCGAGTTCCAGCGCCATTATTTCTAGAAAAATAGCACTGAAAATGATTCTATGTAATCCACATGGTATTATGATAAGGGCTGATCTGAAGATCTAAATAATTTTGATTGGTTCAGGATAATGATGTTGGGTTACAACGGCTAAGATTGCTGTGATCCTTTGAGTGGTGAGCAGAAATCATGCGTCTAATAAGAAGAATTGCTTTCACTTGAAGCTGGCATCGCTTTCTTTTGGGATTATGGGAGGTATGCCTCCAGTGTAGGAACCACTTTTAAATTTATCCAACAGTACAAGGTGCAGAGTTCAGCTTCTCATGAAACTGTTTCTAAATTAAAGACCAAGTTGGTTCCTAGCCCCGGTGGTTGTGAATACAGTGGAACCTCGGTTGTTGAACGCTTCGGAAGCCGAACAATTTGGAACCCAAATGCCGACAACCCGGAAGTGAATACTTCCATTTTTGAACGTGCCTCAGAAGTCAAACAGCTTCTGAGGCACATTTCTCCATTTTTAAAAAGAAATTTGCCGACCGGCAATTGTGCCTCGGTTGTCGAACGTTTTGGAAGTTGAACCGTCTTCCGGAATGGATTACGTTTGACAACCGAGGTTCCACTGTACAGGAGTTCAAGGTATTGCTAAGTAGATTGCCCTGTCTGCCCACCCCCTGTGGGCAATGATTCTGTGCTAATGATTCTGAATACAGAAACAGAGGTGGCAGCAACTAAGAAATATACAACAGTGTGATCTTCCATGCATATAGCAGAGGTCCCAGTTGGACCACAGCCTCCAGTCTATCTGACTGTAAAGACAGACTGTGGATCAATTTTACAGTAGCCACAACTGTGGAAAGGGCTGCAATGTTGTCATGTAACACTGGCTAAGGGAACACTTTACTGCTCTCCAGATAACAGAATGGAGCGAAAATGCACTGCACTGGATCAGAAATTACTTCACATTTGTAAATACTTCATAGAACTTGCTGATGCACCAGACAGGATTATGGTGTAATTATTGCAGTTGCTAATGATCTTTAGGCACAGCTGCATGCAAAATTAAAACACTTTCTGGGTTTCCCCCTATAGCTGATGTTCTGGTTTATATGTTGTAACTTGCAATGATATTCCCATGTAATATGTCATTCCAGGCAAGCTTCTTTCATTTTGTGGTCGTTATCCTTTCCCTGTGACCCAGAACAGTTTTATGAGTAATTAGATCCGTAAATTACAAATCCAATCCCACACGTTAAAATTAAACTCCGTCTTAACATTTTACACTCCTTTGGTGAGTTTGTGCTAAAGGTCCTTTATCTGGAATCAACCACCTCCCCGCTCTGTGCTAAGGGAGCGGAATGGAATAATTTCAGAGTAGCTCAAATGAATGCCTCAAAAGTAATGTCACTTTTGCAGCTGATGTTTTTGCAGAAGAAAAGGCCTGGAGAGCCTGAGGCACAGAGACCTACTTTTGTATTCGTATGGTTAATTATATATCTTGTCAGCTGGAGCAGAGCTCTGATCTCCGACAACAAAATAAGCCACAGAAGGATCTGAATTTTGGAACACACATTTGGTTACATAAATGTGGATAAGCTTTAAAAATTGAATAACTTATGTAAGTAAAAGAGGCTCTAAATCTTTGTGTTGAAAGGCAGCGCTACACTGTTGCTTCAAAGACGAGTCACTGTGATTTTAATTTTAAAATGTCTTGCTTTGTCAGTTATAAATGAGAGCCATTTTAATGTGCTTCTTCGAACCAATTCTGCTTCATACTTAAGCTGATGTCTACATGGTGTTCATCCTTGGTATTGCTTGTTCTTACAATGGTGCACCTGATTCCTGCAATGGTTCCATATATTGCTGGATACCTACCTATCTATCTAGGGACACGAGTGGCGTTGTGGGTTAAACCACAGAGCCTAGGACTTGCCAATCAGAAGGTCGGTGGTTCGAATCCCCACGACAGGGTGAGCTCCCGTTGCTCAGTCCCTGCTCCTGCCAACCTAGCAGTTTGAAAGCACATCAAAGTGCAAGTAGATAAATAGGTACCACTCCGGCGGGAAGGTAAACGGCGTTTCCGTGCGCTGCTCTGGTTCGCCAGAAGCGGCTTAGTCATGCTGGCCACATGACCCGGAAGCTGTACGCCGGCTCCCTCGGCCAGTAAAGCGAGATGAGCGCCGCAACTCCAGAGTCGGCCACGACTGGACCTAATGGTCAGGGGTCCCTTTACCTTTACCTTATCTATCTATCTATCTATCTATCTATCTATCTATTGTATATTGCTGGAGACATTGGATAGTACCTCCTGATCACCTGTCTCCCTGGCTTGGAAGTTTCTGCCCAGCGCTTCCGCCCTGTGGTCATTGAGAGCTGGCAGTTTCACAATCCTGACTTAGCAGATATAATAAACAAGGAGACAATGTCTGCCTCTGAGAATTCCTTAAACTGTGACCCTTGAACAGTTAAGGATTATATGCCCATTATACTGTAGGTTGTCTTAACTCTAAGGGAAGGGTGTAGAACTTTACTCTGCCTGAGGGATGCAGTCCTTCTTGTCCAACCCTTTAGGGCCTACATGCCAGCGGTGGATATAGCCAAGGGAAGCGGGTGGCGCTGTGGTCTAAACCACTGAGCCTCTTGGGCTTGCCGATCGGAAGGTCAGTGGTTCAAATCCCCATGATGGAGTCCTGCTGCCCTGTCCCAGCTTCTGTCAACCCAGCAGTTTGAAAGCACACCAGCGCAAGTAGATAAATAGGTACTGCTGTGGCGGGAAGCTAAATGGCGTTTCCGTGCACTCTGGTTTCCGCCACAGTGTCCTGTTGCACCAGAAGCGGTTTATTCATGCTGGCCAGATGACCCGGAAAGCTGTCTGTGCACAAACGTCAGCTGAAAGTGAGGTGAGTGTTACAACCCCATAGTCAGCTTTGACTGGACTTAACCGTCTAGGAGTCCTTTACCTTTACTTTACCTTATAGCCAAGGAAAAATGGATGTGGCTACTACCTCCTGCATATACAGGGGCCTCCCCACTCGCTTGCGATCAGCCCACACACGACTGCTGATGTGTGTGCGCTGGTTTTGGTGCTGGAAGGAGACAGGGCAGGAGTGGAGCAGGCTGCAACTGACTTGCATGTGTCCCGCTGTCACACATGGCGACCCGGAACAGAACATCCATGTATGCAAGGATTCCCCTGTACTCACATGATTACATATGGTGGCCACCACCACGAAACTGCCCCTGCATATTTTCTTCTTGAAGTCATGCTCTCCCTGCCTCCCCCCCCCCACTGTCCTGATCTATTTTGTGTGGTGCTGGCAGTTTAGAACCTTGCAAGGAGAGCTTGATGAGAATCTCTGCTCAGCTGTGAAGACTCAACAGGTACCAGTCACTTTTATTCAGCCTAACATTCCTCACAGGGTTGCTGTGAAGAGGAAGTGGGATAACCCTGTGTAGGCCACTCGGATGAAGGGCAGGTTATAAACCTTTTATTTTAAAAAACAATTGGGTTGAATCCGATTTCTGCCATGTGCAAGGTGAAGTATGGGGACTCTAAAACAGAGCTGCAGTAGATAGGGGGCACTGTTTAAAAATCAGAAGGAACCAGAAGAACAAATCCTCCATTGGGTATTACTTCTAAAGTCATTGCTACCCCACCCCTAATAATAATAATAATAATAATAATAATAATAATAATAATAATTATTTTTATTTATACCCCGCCTTCCCCAGCTAAGAGCGGGCTCAGGGCAGCTAACACCAAGTATAAAACAATTGATTAAAATACAACTTAAAAACAAGATTAAAATACAACATTAAAATGCAGCCTCATTTCTGTAGAAACTCAAATCAAAAACTTTTGGGGGATGAAAACGTCAAATCTTCACCAAGGCCAACTATCCAGACTGGTTCTACATGGGCCAGAAAAAAGCCAGGGAAGTCCCCAAATAGGAGTTTCATCACAGAAGGAAAAAGGAAAGAGGGGGAGGGGATCAGGTTGATTCCAAGCCAAAGGCCAGGTGGAACAACTCTGTCTTACAGGCCCTGCGGAAAGAAATCAGATCCTGCAGGGCCCTGGTCTCATGAGACAGAGCGTTCCACCAGGCTGGAGCCAGTGTTGAAAAGGCCCTGGCTCTGGTTGAGGCTAATATGACTTCCTTAGGGCCCGGGTCCTCTAGGGTGTTGCTTTTTATGGACCTTAAGGTCCTCTGCGGGTCATACCGGGAGAGCTGTTCCATTCATCAATACCAGGGAAGATTCTGGAGCAGATCATTAAGCAAACAGTCTGTGAGCACCTAGAAAGGAATGCTGTGATCACCAATAGTCAGCATGGATTTCTGAAAAATAAGCCATGTCAGACTAACCTGATCTCGTTTTTTGACAGAATTACAAGCCTGGTAGATGAAGGGAACGCAGTGGATGTAGCCTACCTTGATTTCAGCAAGGCATTTGACAAGGTGCCTCATGATATTCTTGTAAAGAAGCTGGTAAAATGTGGTCTTGACTATGCTACCACTCAGTGGATTTGTAACTGGCTGACTGACCGAACCCAAAGGGTGCTCATCAATGGTTCCTCTTCATCCTGGAGAAGAGTGACTAGTGGGGTGCCACAGGGTTCTGTCTTGGGCCCGGTCTTATTCAACATCTTTATCAACGACTTGGATGATGGACTCAAGGGCATCCTGATCAAATTTGCAGATGACACCAAATTGGGAGGGGTGGCTAACACCCCAGAGGACAGGATCACACTTCAAAACGACCTTGACAGATTAGAGAACTGGGCCAAAACAAACAAGATGAATTTTAACAGGGAGAAATGTAAAGTATTGCACTTGGTCAAAAAAAATGAGAGGCACAAATACAAGATGGGGGACACCTGGCTTGAGAGCAGTACACGTGAAAAGGATCTAGGAGTCTTGGTTGACCACAAACTTGACATGAGCCAACAGTGTGACGCAGCAGCTAAAAAAGCCAATGCAATTCTGGGCTGCATCAATAGGAGTATAGCATCTAGATCAAGGGAAGTAATAGTGCCACTGTATTCTGCTCTGGTCAGACCTCACCTGGAGTACTGTGTCCAGTTCTGGGCACCACAGTTCAAGAAGGACATTGACAAACTAGAACGTGTCCAGAGGAGGGCAACCAAAATGGTCAAAGGCCTGGAAACAATGCCTTATGAGGAACGGCTAAGAGAGCTGGGCATGTTTAGCCTGGAGAAGAGGAGGTTAAGGGGTGATATGATAGCCATGTTCAAATATATAAAAGGATGTCACATAGAGGAGGGAGAAAGGTTGTTTTCTGCTGCTCCAGAGAAGCGGACACGGAGCAATGGATCCAAACTACAAGAAAGAAGATTCCACCTAAACATTAGGAAGAACTTCCTGACAGTAAGAGCTGTTCGACAGTGGAATTTGCTGCCAAGGAGTGTGGTGGAGTCTCCTTCTTTGGAGGTCTTTAAGCAGAGGCTTGACAACCATATGTCAGGAGTGCTCTGATGGTGTTTCCTGCTTGGCAGGGGGTTGGACTCGATGGCCCTTGTGGTCTCTTCCAACTCTATGATTCTATGATTCTATGATTCTATGATTCATGGGGTGTGGCTGCCATCACATGCTGACAGCTTCTAGGAGCCACTGGTGAGAGCTGAGTGCAGGGTTGACACCAAAGGTGGACAAACTATCTCAGAAGCAGCATGAAGAAACCACCAGAGAAACTACCCCTCCTTTAACACCCCATACACAGGCTGGTGAGGGTAGCCAATGGGGTCTCAAAACCTCAGTGAGTTAGGGACTTCCCCTCCGTGTGAAGACAGGCTCTGGCAGGTTGGGTGGGCGAGACCAATGGTGGGCCCAGTGGTCAAAAAGGCAGGTTCTGCATGTGCTGTAGAGGGAGGTGAGGGGCAGAAGGGGCTCATCAACATGGGAAGGGAGCTCCTCTAGGTGAAGGAAAACTCTGGTCCTAACCTCTACTGTCTTGTGAGAGAAGAAGGGGCTAAGGAGTAAACCCTACACAAATCCAGAGTGGAGCTCCTAATATGGTTAAATGGCTCCTTGTACGCCTCCTTTGGCAACTCTTGCAGCCAAGCTGGTGCCAAAAGTAATGCTCTCATTTCTTTTGGACCATATCAGTGAGGCTAAGAGGGAGTCTTGTCATCTGGGCAGCCTGGGACCTCCATACACACTTCTGGCCCCACACCCTAGGGAGGTCACTTCAGTGCTGCTAACGCAACAGTCTGACTTCACCCCCAGAGGCTCCCTCTGTTGTTTTTTTGAGACTGACAAATGCCAACAACCCCCAGGGCTGTGTACTCTCTCCTGTGCAAACTCCTCATTCTACAACACTCATCCCAGGCTATCATCTCTCCATGAAATGAGTAGTATATACAGGTAAGCCTTGCTTTTGAGTGCTACTGATTTCATCTCGACTTAAAACTGCTTGACACGTTTTTCTGGACGTACACCCCTTCCAGCAAGATGCTGCAATGGCTAATGAAGCTATCTCCCCCCAAAATGATGAATTAAACATTATAGATATGGAGCGCTATGGAGAACAGCAGAAAACTCATCTGTTCTTGTCGCAGGGGAAGCCCTGCTGATATGTGACAGTACAAACACAATAGTGGTGGTTACCTGCTGGTTTGTGAACAGCGTGCTGTTCTTTTGATTGTCAAGCAGGCTGCACTTGTGCATCCATGTTGTTTTTTTTATAATACCCACCACGGTGTGGGATTTGTGTGTGTGTCACGCACACGCACACACATTTAAAAGACACCTGCTACACAGCCTCTGAGGGATGCAGGCACAGCATTTGATTTCTCATTGTATGATTACTCCACACTTGGCAACTGGCAGCTGAATATCTGACTGATTACAATGAAAGGCATTGTGCTTTGCGAGGATACTGAAGTTCTGCCTGCGATGGCTCATTCATTGGTACATACAGGTTGCTGCTGTGTCACAAACCAGTCTGTGGCCTAGCTGCCTTTTTCACTGAGCCAGAGGGGCAAATTCTAGATTGGCTCCGGATGGGTGCAATTGACCCTGATCAGCAGCTGGCTTCTTCTGCAAATATATATAAAGTCAGTCTGCATGTTTTCAATCTTTGCAAAGGGAAATGTCCACAATGCTAACGGTCTAAGTGGAGAATCATGCTCCTAACTCAGACACAAACAGGATTGTTGGCAATGTGAGAAGGGCCAGCACACCGTTTCCCCAAACTTGTGTCCCCAGCTGTTTTAGGACTACAGTTCCTATCATCCCTGATCACTGGGGTGCAATGGTGTCCACCTGAGAGGTGTCAGAACTGAGTTTCAGTGATTTCCGGCGGGGGAAGCGGAAGCCTGGGTTGTACTGCTAGTAAAGGTAAAGGGACCCCTGACCATTAGGTCCAGTTGTGACCGACTCTGGGGTTGCGGCGCTCATCTCGCTTTATTGGCCGAGGGAGCCGGCATACAGCTTCCGGGTCATGTGGCCAGCATGACTAAGCCACTTCTGGTGAACCAGAGCAGCGCACGGAAACACCGTTTACCTTCCCGCCAGAGCGGTACCTATTTATCTACTTGCACTTTGATGTGCTTTCGAACTGCTAGGTTGGCAGAAGCTGGGACCAAGCAACGGGAGCTCACCCCATCACGGGGATTCGAACTGCCGACCTTCTGATCGGCAAGTCCTAGGCTCTGTGGTTTAACCCATAGCGCTATCCGCGTTTCTGGGGTTGTACTGCTAATCATTAAAAAAAATCTTATTGCTTGATAGTGCTAGTTGAAACCAGTGGGGTATTCGCTACACAGTCCAACAAAATGTTGATAGCATTCTGCATTGCTAGACCAGCTTTAGGCACCCAGAATAGAATTCCACTACATGGCAAAAAAAAAAGCTTAGGTATCAATAGTTATGCATAGGAGGCTGACTTTTATCAAATCATTGCTCCTTCCAACTTAGTATTGTCCACACTCTCCAGTGTTTCAGACAGGACTGCTACAGTGTCAACAAAGCCCTGCAACTCATTGTAAGCCATTTCGCTCTGTGCAGATCAGTTTGCAGGTACGCTCTGTTGTTGAAGTACTTCATACAGTGACAGCATTAATCTGGCTTAAGGTGGATGAGACGTATTCTTCCATACTAGCTAAATGGGGCTCGACAGACTGACAGCAAAAATCCTCAGGCAAACGTACCTAAGAAAGCATGTGGAACAACTCTGAGGTCACATCTTTACCCCAGACTTAACAAAGGGGAAACAACGTTTTAGAAATACTTGTGTGATACAATGGAATCCAAGGCAATAAAAGGAACTAAACACAAAGCAAAGGGGCCATTGCAACCTCTTTGAACATCTCAGGGGGTCTGTGCCAAAGACACCCTTTAAAAAAAAATCTGTTTAATGTTTTACTATGCTTATTGCTCTTAAATGTTCTTTGGATACTTTTAATTGCATTTAAATGCTTTAAATAGCATTTGTTTTTTCACTGGTGTGTTTGCCACCCTAGACTCCTTTGAGAGGAAGGGCAGGATATAAATTTAATAATGAAAATGTAATAAAAGGGGGGGGGGAGTATCATCACCCAGAATACATGCCATGATTTTTGCATGCATTTGATACCAGCAGGTAAATGGAAGTGCAACATAGTGGCTAGGAGAATGAACCCTGAGTCAAGAAATCACTGGTTCAAATCTCAGTCTACCTAAGAGGTCACTAGGTTTCTGTAGGCAAGGCTCAGCTCCCCATCTACACAAAGGGCACAATAAATTATGGTATACATGAGAAGGTTGATGGAGGGTTACGGAGAGAGCACGTCTGTGAGACGCAGAGATGGGCAAGCCTGCTGAGGCTCTCCTCAGATTGGTGCAGGAGCCCTCCAAAGTTTCCTGGAAATGGTGAAATCACAAATAAATTTCCCCAGTCATTCCTAAACTATCTCGGAAAAGCGTTGCTCTTTCCCCTTGCCAGCACCCCACTGCTGCCCGGGCACACGCTTTTCATCTTCCCTTCCTCTAGCATCACTGGCAACCTGGAAGAAAAGCAAAAGAGAGATTTCCCCCCTACTTTTTTGTCACCCTGACGAGATTCTGTGGGAGTATAGGTGACCCGTTGAAAGCAGGAGATGGTGGGGAAGCCAGAAATTCCCTTCCAGCTTGGATTTTGATCTAAGCCAAAGAAAAATGTCAAGGCGTGTAGCATTCTCTCCTCTGTTTGAAGACAGTTCCCTGAGGCCCCAAAGTCTGACAATCTTTCCTGGCATGTCTAATGTGACAAACCTTTTAAAGGCAAGACTGGAGAACCTCTTTTTGGCCTGAGCAGTGGGTGTGGCCCAGAGTCTCATGCATACCATATATATGCACACACACACACACACACACACACACATGCCCCTTCCTTGCACATCCATGCAGATCAGCTGAGGAAGGGAGAGGGAATTAATATGCCTTAGCTCCTTCTCATGTTATCAGTCTGATAGCCCAGTTCTGAGCAGTTGCACCAGCATATAAATGCTGGGGATGGGTTAGAGCAGATGTTGTTGGGACTCCAGCTCCCATTAGCTCCAGCCAGCATGGCCAATGGTTGGTGGTGATGGGAGCTGCCATATAACAACATCTGGAGAACCACAGGTTAGCCACCTTCAAATATCTTGAGAGCTGTGCACTGGCACTGCATCGTAATAATACTGGAGAGTTGGTGCAATGGTGGGCATTGTAAGGAGGCCACTGTAAGAATTCACAGAGATACTCAAAAGCAAATGCATATGTTTGGGTTGCAGATCCTTTTTTCCTCCTACGAAAAACCCAAACTGCCTCAAGACCAGTCTGTGAACAGTCTAATAATTTTAGAGCACAACATTTGTATGACTAGCTTTGGGGCATGCATCTCTGATAGGAAAATCCAAAAGTCATGAGTGGATAGGAGGAAGCTAAGGAAATGTCAAGAAGCAGCAAAGCTTCAGATACGAGGAAGTGTTTTGATCTTGATTTATAGGAGCAGATTGCCAATGCCCTGTGCCTCTCTTAGACAAATTTAAACAGACCTGATAATCAAGAGCTCTCTCTTTCTAATTACATTATGTTGAAAGCATTTGTAAATTCAGCACTGAGAGGTCAGATGAAAGCCATTCATATTAGGGAAAACCCATATTAGAATACAACAAGGTATAGAGACTCTCTCTATCTTTTTAAAGGAACTAATTAATACGGTGCTCTCAGTCAGAAAATATAGCACGGCTCCTTTTCAAGGTTGTTAAGGGGGAGAAAAAAAGAGCTGTGCCTTGTATGGTAATTTCATTTGTTCAAAGGCTCCATTCAATTGGTTTTATTCACAAAGAAAACTAGTTAAACTTACTTATTTCTGCAAAAAGCTCTTAGATGGCAAGGGGGTACCACATTAAGGTTTCCTGTGGATCAGGTCCTTAGCATTTTGCAGCAAACAGAAGACATCCATGTAAGACATTCATAGTTAGATATCTTTTATGATATACTCCTTATTGCAGTGGTCACATCTGACCATCACACTAAACCACGGTTTACTGTGACCTGCAAGAGCAGAGACAAGCTGCAACAAGCCTTGAGCTTTCATGCTCCTCTCTCCTCGTGTATGGCTGGTTGGAAGCTTTTAATTTCACTTTTGGTTAATCTAGTTTGCCGTGTTGCCTGGTATGACAAATTGTGGCTAATGTAAACATCTGGTCAGTTTGCAACAAGCCTACTCCAAACTGAAGCTGGCTTGTTAAAACTAATTCATACCTAAGGTGAACCATAATTCCAGGAGCAAATGGCACAGCAAACTTTAGTCAACTAAAAGTGGAAGCAAAGGTTTTCACACTCCTCCTCTTGGCTGCATGGGAAGAAGAGAGGGGAGATGAGGAGCATCCGAGTTCGAGGCTTCCTGCAACTTGTCCCTGCTCATATATGTCACGCAGAACCATAGTTTAGTGTGATGTGCGAATGCAGCCAATGGCTTTAAGAAAATAAAACAAGTGTCACCCTCTATTAGTCTCCCCCCTCTTGCCCTACCCCAGTGTCTTTAACAACAGCTTGACATTCAGAAGTTTAACAGGCAAAACTTTTTTTTATTGTATGGAGATAAGAGATAGGACCCTTGTACCGACGGGACCGCCTCTCCCGGTATGCCCCACGGAGCTCCTCAAGGTCCATAAAAAGCAACACCCTAGAGGTCCTGGGCCCTAAGGAAGTTAGATTAGCCTCAGCCAGAGCCAGGGCTTTTTCAACACTGGCTCTGGACTGGTGGAACGCTCTGTCCCATGAGACCAGGGCTCTGCAGGATCTGATTTCTTTCCGCAGGGCCTGTAAGACAGAGTTGTTCCACTGGGCCTTTGGCTTGGAGTCAATTTGATTCCCTCCCCCTTTTTCTTTTTTCCTTTCTCCTCCTGTGATGAGGCTGCATTTCAATGTTTTAATGTTGCATTTTAATCTTGTTTTTAAGTTGTATTTATTCAACTTGTTTTTATTATTGGTTGTTAGCCGCCCTGAGCCTGGCCTTGGCTGGGGAGGGCGGGGTATAAATAAAATGTATTATTATTATTATTATTTATTATAGCTTAATTTGCTTGATCTCTTCATGCTGGGTTGCTGTTTAAGGAATAGGAACAAGTCCAATAAAAGAGGTGGCAGCTCTACCTTGAAGCTGACACTAATTTCCATCTCAGCCACACCAATTTAAATTTGGCCTACTGATTAATCAACTAAAGCGCTCAGTGATGGATCTACTATTCAGATCTTGCCGTCTTCTTCTACACAGCCCTGGAAGGCAAAGTTTTCCTGTCTTAAACGCTTGCAGCTCTCTTGAAGCAAGATAAATATATCCTTCCATCCTTGCACTTTGTAAAACAAGACTGCCCTCTGTTGACCGTCAACTCAGAAGCAGTTCAAGCTCACAGCAGCTAGCTGAAAGGCCTATGTTGGAATATAAAGCTGCATTACAAATGGTTTCTTTTCTTAGCGAACTGTACAGAGAAAGCAAACAATCCCACAATGCTTTTCTAAAAGTGCACTTACCTGTTCATAATAGTGGATATTATTTTCTGCAACATCGCCAAAAGCCAGTTTCATATCAAGACGCATACTTTCTTTCCATCTATCCCAGTCAGCTTTCAGAGCATTATTGGCACACTCTACTTTATCTTCAAGTTTTCCAATCTCTTCTGATAGCTAGACCAAGCAAACAAACAAACAAAATCAGACTAAGTAACAGAGGGTGAAATTCCAATCAAGAACTCAGTAATGGAAACTTTGTTAGCATCAAAGCAAGGTCTTTGTTGCGTTTCTAGAATGCAGATGCAGGCAAGAGACCTTTCCTCTTGGCTGCAATTTTTAAAAACCCAACCTATTTTCCAGCAAACTCGGGTTCTTTGGAAGGTCAGTGGTAGCTGACAAGTTTCCCTGAAGAACTGCTTGCCTATTGCATTCATGAATGAATTTCATGTCACTCGTAGCTGTGGTATAATGAGTTAGCTTTGTTCCAGGTAACACAAAGCAACTTATACCCAAAAATAATAAAAACCTAAGAACACAGCAGTGCAGGAGGAAAGAGAGATAAAAACACAGCTAAACAAAAAGGCAGGACCAAATATCCTGTCCCACTAAAAGAGGAAGTGCCACTTTTCATGCTAAGTACCAAAAGCACAAGGAAAAAATAAAGAGTCTTTGGTGCCTCTGCTTTACTGGTAATTATTTTTTCCCCCCTGGAGTGTAATTCAAACCTTCAGTAGCCATCATTCTTCCCTTAATGTGCCCCTCAACTTTCCCCTTTCTCTTCCAGGCTGTGGCGCTAACTGGAAGAGAGAAAAGGGTCACGTTCTCTGAGCAGGGGGCAGCCACATGGCCAGTTTTCAAAGTGTGCCACAGCTGAGCGAGTTTGGACATTAAAATGTTCTTTTTTAAAAAAAAGAAATAAATGAAGAGGACCCCTGTGCCACCTCCTCTCATTGCAAATTAAAGAACGCTCCCCAAATCTTTGCCCCAAACATAAACTTTTTACCCTAAGATCTTGAGGGGAGGCTTTCCTGTCCCAGCGGAGAATGTTCACTAGACTTCTTATCGTTTTCTCTCATTTCCCTCCCTCTTCTTTCCTCCTCCTTTCCTTTATGTTTTTAATTTATTTAGATTAACATTGGATAAGAAAGATATCTGGTATTAAGTTTTATACCTATCTCTCTTTATAAGTTCTAATAAAATTTATTCAAAAAAAGGTGAATGTTCACTACAGACTAATACACGCACATACAAACTTCTTTCTTTCTCCGACTGCTTCAACAAGAGTGGAAACCAAAGACATGTTGACACCTTCAAACAATTCTGGAATGGAACTTGTGCATCCCTAAGATTTCTGGCTGTTGTAGAAAAAAAAGCTGACGACTCATGTTGGCCTCAGGTTTCCATGACAGGGATATATATCCTTGAGAGCTTATAGTGGTCATTGGGAGTAACAATAATTACATTTTTGCTGTGCTGACTTCCTGGTGGTTGCCATAGTAACCACCTTGCTGCACCCGCTGCAGACAAGCTGCAGTTACTTCCTGGTCGATTCTTGTTTACTGCCATGTAAGTTGACCAGGGCTCAGGTACCTTTAGCAGGGATGTGTAAGAGGCATTTTTTGGGCAGGCGACACTTGTTGTGTCATAAAGCCACTGAGATGAAATGCACCTGCCAAAATGCTGTCTTCTCCACAGCTGTTCAAAGTATGAAAGCCCAGTTCCCATTCCTATTCTACCCAATTGCTTTATTACAGTGTCAGGTTGTATCTATCAACTATCTATTTATATACAATATATATCTATAATTTTTATTAAATTTTCTGTTTTACAATTTAAAATATTCATTTAAACATCCTTAAAAATATCAATGACTTCCTTTCTTCTCTTTCCATGGTTCATTTTGCATATCATAAATCCCTGCATACTTTACAAAAACTAAACCATTCAGTATTCCATTACTGCATCATCAAAACTTATTTACATTGTTGTATTTATCTTAATGCTGCCAATGTTTTCAGGTATACATATTTCCCCCCCATATATTCAATAAACGTTTTCCAATCTTCTCTAAATGTTATGTTCTTCTTGTTCTCTTATTCTATATGTTACGTCTGCAAACTGTGCATATTCTGTCAGCTTAAGTTGCCATTCTTCTTTAGTTGGGACCTCACTCGTTTTCCATTTTGGGGTTAACAAAACATTGGCCGCAGTAGTAGCATACATAAATAACCTTTTTTGACACCTGGGAATTTCAGTCTTAATTATCCCCAACAAAAAGGACTCTGTTTTTTTGTTGGGGGGGGGGATACTTTTAAACATTTTTTTACAATTCATTATGGATTATTTCCCAATACGCTTTTACAAGTCCAGGGTTTTGTATCTGCCTCTTAGGTTGATGGGACTTGGGAGTTCCACATCTGGAGGGCCACAGGTTGCCCATCTTTGGTATGCACCAATGTTTCCCAAACTTGGGTCTCCAGCTGTTTTTGAACTACAGTTCCCATCATCCCTGACCACTGGTCCTGGTAGTTAAGGATGATGGGAGTTGTTGTCAAAAACAACAACTGGAAACCCAAGTTTGGGAAACACTAGTATACACAATACTGAGCCAATTGAAGGGCCAACTGGGTATAAAGCAGCTCCATCGGTTCCTCCTTAGTTTCACCCCTTCAGTTCTGTCTTCATGTAACCCTGAGAGGTAGGTTGGGCAGAGAGAATGGGTCTAATCCAGGATTTCCTATTGACCTTCTTGGCTGAGTAGGACTGTGGACCCAGATCTTTTTGGTCCAAGTCCCACGTTCTTTCTGAACTTGCAAACCTGCTCTTAAAGGAGCCGATTGCAAGGAAGGGTCAGGAAAGGGGCAATTCACAGCTGGCCCAAATTATGCGCTTCAGCTTGGAAGCTATTGCTATTTATCACATGGCCTATCAGATGAGATCCATTTTTCAGTCTTAGAAATGACTGCCAAAACTGTTCCCGGTCCCAATCTCCTCCCTCTT
Source organism: Podarcis pityusensis (assembly GCF_964106645.2). Taxonomy (NCBI): domain Eukaryota; kingdom Metazoa; phylum Chordata; class Lepidosauria; order Squamata; family Lacertidae; genus Podarcis; species Podarcis pityusensis. Next base: position 74,165,465 of record NC_138030.1, read on the forward strand.
ATCAGGCGTCACAGCTGACTTCCCTGCAGGAACAAATCGATGTCCCCTATAAAGACCAAGCGTTCTAGCCTTTTGTCAGCGCTAATGACCTGTTTGTGATTCCATTTCTCTGGCACAACTACTCTTCGCATTACATTCACGCTCATGCCACTCACTGTCAACATAATTTCTGGGTATCCGCTTTCAAAGGCAAGCTCAACCGGACAGTTGTGTTGTGCTCATTAAGGTCGATGAAAGCGCTGCCTACGAGAGAGAAAGGGGTGGGGAGTTGCTGAACAGAGCCAGATTCCGTTCTGCACAGCAACCAAGCATCTACAGAACCAGTTTTCGTGTACCCCAAACAAAGTCTTTCCTCGTCATGTGATTGTGCTACGGATTGCCACAATTTTATTGCCACAATTTTATTAGGAGGCCGTTCACAGCCTCAGCTCCCATCTGCAAATTCATGGATAAGAAGAATCATTTTTATATGCAGTGCTTTTTTTTCTAAAAAAAATAATGTTTAGGGGTACTCTCATTTTTCTGTTTGTTTGTTTGTTTGTTTGTGTCTGACTCTTCGTGACTCCATGGACCAGAGCACGCCAGGCACTCCTGTCTTCCACTGCCTCCCGCAGTTTGGTCAAACTCATGTTAGTAGCTTCGAGAACATTATCCAACCATCTTGTCCTCTGTCGTCCCCTTCTCCTTGTGCCCTCCATCTTTCCCAACATCAGGGTCTTTTCCAGGGAGTCTTCTCTTCTCATGAGGTGGCCAAAGTATTGGAGCCTCAGCTTCAGGATCTGTCCTTCCAGTGAGCACTCAGGGCTGGTTTCCTTAAGAGTGGATAGGTTTGATCTTCTTGCAGTCCATGGGACTCTCAAGAGTCTCCTCCAGCACCTACTCATATTGAAATACTGCCCCTCAATGAGGCCAAACTTAAATTCACAAAATGTTTAGGGGTATGCGTACCCCAGCAAAAAGCGCTGTTTATATGATTTGTTGGGGGCAGGAGTGAAAAAAAGACACCCCATATTCTGAATACTTGAAAGACAGATAGACCATACAGAATCATAGAACTGTAGAGTTGGAAGGGATCCAAGGGTCATCTAGTCCAATCCCCTGCAATGCATGTGGCTCTCCAGATGTTGTTGGACTCCAGTTCTCATCAGCCCTATCCATCATGGCCAGAGAGGACATGTCAGGGACTGGCTGGATGAGGAGAAGTGGTGGAAGCCGCCTGGCCAAGAGTCCCATGAGGCTGCCTCCCAGGAAGAACTTGGAGAGTAGCTTGATCCCAGCCACTGGCCAGACAAGAAGCAATTTCACAAAGCTTTGTTTTCTCCTCCCTGTCAGAAAAGAACACACAGATGCCACAACACTAAAAGCAGCCTCCAGTCATAGCATGCTTTGCTGCAGAGGCAAAGCTTCTAAAGGTGGCACAATTTGGCCTCTGCCATCAGAGAAGAGACCAAAGGCTGCAGGAATAATAATAATAATAATAATAATAATAATAATAATAATAATTTATTTATACCCCGCCCATCTGGCTGGGTTTCCCCAGCCACTCTGGGCGGTTTCCAACACACTATTAAAATACAGTAATGCTGCATCAAACATTAAAAGCTTCCCTAAACAGGCCTGCCTTCAGATGTCGTCTAAAAGTCTGGTAGTTGTTGTTCTCTTTGACATCTGGTGGGAGGGTGTTCCACAGGGCGGGTGCCACTACCAAAAAGGCCCTCTGCCTGGTTCCCTGTAACTTGGCTTCTCACAGTGAGGAAACTGCCAGAAGGCCCTCGGCACTGGACCTCAGTGTCCGGGTAGAACGATGGGGGTGGAGACACTCCTTCAGTGCCTCCCGGGAAGAATGCCATGGCAAGCAGGACACCACCCTGGCTCCAGCCATCATCTTGAAAATGAATGGTGCAGGCAATTTCCTTTCCTCATCCCAGCCAGCTCCAGCCACCCTCATCCACAAATCTAAGTGACCGAGGTGGGATTTACGGGAGACGTGGTTTTGTCATTGCTTCAGAACCATACAGAGCTTCATACGGTAAAGCAACTGGAAAGAAATCAGCAGCCTACTTGTGGACGGAAGAGTAGGCATCTGATTGGCCACTGTGTGAACAGAACACTGGACTAGATAGGCTTTGGATTCTGATGTTCTAGTATGGTCATCACGCCTAACGTGAGCAAGATGCGTTCTGCTTTTTTAACCGATTGAAGCTCTGCTGTCTAACGACTGTGTGACAGGCAGGTGTTGACAGGTGAAGCTTTTACTCACTGGAGAATGACTGTCCCTCAACTACTCTGTGATTGTGAGTTCCATTGCATGCTATCATGATTAAGACAATTTGGTGGTTTTGTGAAGCTTGATCACTGACCGCTCGTTTCACTCTGCTCCCATCTCTGCATTCCCTGAGAAATTTTGCAAGTCACAACAAAACTCTTTTACATTCTCCCTTATTCCTCAGATGTCTGACCTGAGCAGCAACCTGCAGATTCATGACACGATTTCGATTTAGACAAATGCCAGCAACAACTCAATGGAACACCCTTGAAGAAATGATACTTCTTTTTACCCGAACTCATTTTGCTTCCCTTGCCATTTTTCAGATGTTTTGTCCAAGCAGGAATCTCCAAACTACCTTAGGACAAATCGGATGACAATTCTATTAGAAAGCGTTTTGTGTGTGCGCGCACGCTCAAGATAAAAATCTGAAATACAAGACCAGTACTGTGACATCATCTCTCTTTCGAGCACAGACTAGCAAACTGTACCTCCTGAATTGTTTTCCCCACAATAAAAGATGTAGTTGCTGGAGTGTAGAACTTAATTGGAAGCCAAGGTTCAAATCCATTGTTCTTGACATGTGATTAGCTTGCAAACATGTGGGGAGGAAGAGGGATGGCAGCTAAGAGGGGAAGTTTGCATTCTTTTTCCAGACACCATCTGTAGATGGGAGGGGGCAGTTTCCAACGATGTGCTTTTGCTTTTTTTTTTTTTTTAAATAATATTTATTGATTTTCCAACCATTTAAACACAATAGAACAGAAAAAACAAAAAAGGAAAAGAAAAAGCAAAGAAAAGGAAAAAACATAAGATTAACAAAACAAGACGCAAACCATTTAAAACACAAAACAATTTCAATATCTTAACTTTCATTCCCTTGTTTCCACGACCTCCTCACACCTCCCTTTTTGTATTCCACTTCTATTAATTGTTTCAGCAATTCCTTTCCATCTTCCTCTGTTTTCTATCCTATAATTATCTTAACATATTCTAATCTTATTTTTCCCTTTAATACTCTATTAGTCTATTTATACTTAATTCCTTATAGCATTTCTACTAAAGCCATATAACTTCATTCCAACATTTTTCTAACATTCATTATTTTTACAATACTTCTATAAATAGTCTTAAACTTTTTCCAGTCTTCTTCCACCGTCTCTTCTCCCTGGTCTCGGATTTCTGCCAGTCGTTTCCGCCAATTCCATATAGTCCATCAACTTCACCTGCCATTCTTCCCGGATAGATAAATCTTGTGTCTTCCAGTACCTCGCAATGAGTATTCTTGCTGCTATTGTTGCATACGTGAAAAGAGTTCTATCCTTCTTTAACACCAGTTGGCCGACCATGCCCAGGAGAAAGGCCTCTGGTTTCTTCAAAAAGGTATATTTAAATACCTTTTTCATTTCATTATGAATCATCTCCCAAAGTGTCTTAATCCTTGGGCATGTCCACCAGAGGTGAACTCTAATCCTCATATTCGTCTGTTTTTCTTTGAGTTCAGTCATAGCAAGCGTCAACTTATATTCATCAAGTTGCTTCTGTAGGGCTGGGGCTCTCTTGCTCTTTCTCTCCAGTTGTGTTTCTTTACATTCAGCAACAACAGCTTTTTCCCTGGCCTCCTCCGCAGTTTGCCGTATCGAAATAGGTTCCTGTGTCAATTTCTGGGTAGTTTCTATATTAGTATTATTTATACTTTCTATATTTAAGTTAGTTTTAATGATTTCGCATTTATCGTGTCCATTTTCCTGTGAATCTGATCCAATGAATCATTTATCTTAAATAATGCCGCCACTAGAGCCTCTTCTGTCAACATTTCTCTTGGTTTTACATATACTGGTACAAAGGCTCAGAAAAAGCAGGGGGGCCTGATGGTGGACCTCTCCTGGATTGTTGCCAAGTCCTCCCAGACCTTAATGTTTTGTCAGCAGTTGACTGGTCTATTTTTCCTCTTCCATTAACCATAACACTTAAAAGCTTCAAGGTCAGTCCCAGAGTCTCACGGTTTTTAACTTGCAGCTGGAAATTTCCCTAACCCAACTCTTGTAAAGCAACCGGTTTCAAAGGCTTCCACTAGGGGGAAACAGTTTCTATTTATAATAGTCAATAGTATCCTCTTTTAAACAATCCGAAAATTAGTTTCAAGTTAGTTTCAATTTTCAGTTACTTTTACTCCTTTTTAAAGCAGCTGGAAACAGTAGAAACAATGTATTTCTCTTATTTAACTAGCTGTCAATGAATGTTCTAAACGCTGTCAATGAACATTCCACAATACATCAGTCCTCCTAGCAGCCCGTTTCCAGGGTCAGAGCGGCGGTGTTTTAGATCTCTTCGCTCTCTCCTGCAGGCATATTCAGTCCACAACTTCCCCCCCCTCTTCTCCTGCCTACAAAGGGGGGTTTTGTTCTTTACCGATGGAAATTTAATCTTTTACAAAAGACTTTCCAGGACTCCAGCTTGCAACTTCATTGCCTCAGTCTATTTACAAAAGGGGGAGGCAGACTTCCTGTTTTGAACCTCCCCGCTTCGATACCAAATTATACTTTTAGAAATCCAATTCTCCCGTTTCAGCTCTACTCACAGGTAATTACTTTAAGGTCAAATTGTCCACAGGAAAAAGTCAGCGCTCTCCGGCAACGGCTGTGCGGCTTCGCTCCATGGAAGAAGCAGACGATTCGAAGCACCGCGCCACTCACCCCACGTCACTCCGGAGCCCCGAAAACGGGTTTCCCCGCGAGTAGGGGAGGCGCAGAAGGTGCCCGCCGAATCCCACGTTCACAGGCTTCTCCCGCCTGTGATTTTTACGGGTCTCCGCCTTCGCCGTGGCAGCCAGACCCAATTTCCCACGGGGCAAATTCCTCCCGGTCAGAGGAATTCCGCCATTGCCGATGGCGCCAACCCGGAAGTCTTCCAACGATGTGCTTTTGCATCCTTCTACAAAATGGGACTTAACAGATATCATCACTCAAGAGGTTTGTAAGATGCCATGGTGAAAGGAGAAAGTGGTCTGCTAAGTATGTTCAAGATCAGCACACCAAATTACTGCAGTGGTACCTTGGTTCTTAAATGCCTTGGTACTCAAACAACTTGGAACCCAAACACTGCAAACCTGGAAGTAAGTGTTCTGGTGTGCGAACTTTTTTCAGAAGCCGAATGTGCTCCGTTTTGAGTGCCATGCTTCCATTTTGAGTGCCATGCTTCCATTTTGAGTGTTACGCTGTCTGTCTGTTTTTGCTCTTTATTTTGCGTTTTTATTTTTGCGGCTCTTTTTTGTTTTGTTTTTGTGACTGTGTGGAACCCAGTTCAGCTACTGATTGATTGTGTGACTGTAGTACATTGTGTATTGCTTTTGTTTTATGGATCAATGGTCTCGTTAGAGAGTAACATTCATGTTAAATTGCTGTTTTAGGGGTTGTTTTTAAAAGTCTGGAATGGATTAATCCATTTTGGATTACTTTCTATGGGAAAGCGCACCTTGGTTTTGGAACGCTTTGGTTTTGGAACAGATTTCTGGAATGTATTAAGTTTGAGAACCAAGGTACCACTGTATTTGGAAGATTATTGGGGCAGGAGCTGTAGAACTGTAGGCTCAATCCCTAGCTATTTCCAGTTAAAAAAATTATAGGAAAGATCTCTGTCAGTGATCCAGTAAAATTTGACAGTATACTGAGCTAGAGGGATGCATCCCAGGAAGGCAGTGCCCTGGTGCAAGCCCTTTGCCATCATGTTTCATTAGCACAATTATGTGATGCAATGGCATCAATTTTTTAATTACAGCAAGAAGTACCCCATTATTATTTAGCAATGGTTGGCATACTCACCAGATCATTTTCTGCCTTTTTATTATATAGAGCGTCCACTTTGGAATCCAGCTCTGCTTGTATGTGGTCTCTTCTTTTCAAAACCCCCTGAATTGCAAAACAGGAGAGAGGGAAAGAGAGTGAGTGAGAGAGAGAGAGTGAGATACATATAACGGAGCAATGTTTCGTCCAGTTAAATAACTTATGAAAGGGAGCTCCCAACAAATATTTTCATTAGAAACTTGGAAGAAGGTGGATACAGACATTCCCGTCTCTTGTCCTATGAAATTGGCAGATTCACTACAGATAAAGGAAAGTACACAATGCATATTTAATTTAAGGAATCTGTTGCCAAAATAATAATAATGTGATAATGGCTGCTAACTTGAACTTTTTAAAATGAGCACTAGACAAATCCATTGAGGATACATCACATGTCAGCATACTCTGTCTCCATCAATTGGACAGGGGACTAAAAGCTACTGTGAGGCTGCCTCCTGGGAGAAACAGTGGAGAGCAGCTTGATCCCAGCCACTGGACAGACAAGAAGCAATTTCACAAAGCTTCCCCCACCCCCGTCAAAAGAAGACAACAGCCAGCTCCAACCATCAGCTTCCCAGGGAGTGCAAAGCTGAAGGGGAGCACATTTTGGCCTCTGCCGTCAGAGAAGAGACCGAAGGCCGCAGGGAAGCTGCACCCAAAGTCTCCCAGGAAGACTGCCATGGCAAGCAGGAGACCAGCCTGGCTCCAGCCATCGTCTTGAAAATGAATGGCGCAGGGAGTTTCCCTCCCTCATCCCTTCCAGAAGGAACACACTGCTCCAGCCTTTGTTTTCCTCTCCCCTCCTCATCCCCTTTTCCTTATCTATCACATTCATTAGACTGTAAGCACATGGGTTGTGACTGCCTTATTTTTAATCTCTGCAGAGTGCTTATACTTTGAGGCACTTTAGGGGGCTAACTTGGGGCAAAATGCAAGCCAGCAGGGCTGTACGGAGTGGCAGAGCCTTCCCCTAATATCCACAGTTCCCTGACATGTACAGTGGTACCTCACGTTAAGTACTTAATTCGTTCCGGAGGTCCGTTCTTAACCTGAGACTGTTCTTAACCTGAAGCACCACTTTAGCTAATGGGACCTCCTGCTGCCGCCGCACCACCGGAGCACGATTTCTGTTCTCATCCTGAAGCAAAGTTCTTAACCTGAAGCACTATTTCTGGGTTAGCGGAGTCTGTAATCTGAAGTGTCTGTAACCTGAAGCGTATGTAACCTGAGGTACCACTGTATAAGGAGAGTTTGTGTAACAGCAGCAGAGCTGCTTCAAAGCAAACACTCCCCCCCCCTTATGCCTTAAAATGGCTATTCAGGGCTACATTCTCGAGTGAATCCTGCCAAGTTGTGTACAGATGCCATATATTTTGAGCAATTTTTCCTCTACTGCTGTGGAGGCTTCTACCTCCAATTTTCCTTTGATAGCTGCACAATCAGATTGGCCACAAGAATATACAGTATACAACACACATACACACAGACAAACACACACACACACACACACACACACACACACACACAAAATTGCAGGCAGAATGGAGCTTTCAAATTGTCCCCTTTGCTTTGAAAACGCTATGCCATTCCTAGTAAGTACCCTATAAGTAGAGGGGGTTCAGTTGTGATGAAAGCATATTGGATGTGATTCAGAGAAAAACAGACACATCAAAGTTCTCTTCATGCCACTGGAGTTTAAGCGCATTTTACTCTGAGCTGCAGACCCACAAGTTCTGGCCCACCTTCCAAATAATCTTTCACTTCTGAGTTTCTCTAGCTAGAAAACAGTTATTGTGCATTGCTGCTCAAGAGAAATTGTACGTAAGAGGTGGTGTTGAGGCTGGCAACCTTTAAGAGGTGAGAAAGTGAGGAGGGGAAGACAGTTTTCCACTCAAGATGCTGACTACGGCGACAGAAAACAGCACCCTTGAAACAAAGATAAGGATTTTGCTTATAGGAAACTCGAAGATACGGACAACCAGGGCTTTTTTTCAGTTGTAACTCACCAGAATTCGGTTCTGGCACCTTTCAGGTGGGGACCATTGCCATTGTAAGAGAAAAAGGAAGGCGTTTATGGTGAGTTGTTGTTGTTGCTATGATAATGATGATGATGATGATTAAACAACAACAATATTTTTTATTATTTATATCCCACCCATCTGGCTGGGTATCCGTAGCCACTCTGGGCGACTTACAGCATACAGTGGTACCTCGGGTTACATACGCTTCAGGTTACATATGCTTCAGGTTACACACTCTGCTAACCCAGAAATAGTGCTTCAGGTTAAGAACTTTGCTTCAGGATGAGAACAGAAATCGTGCTCCAGCGGCGCGGTGGCAGCGGGAGGCCCCATTAGCTAAAGTGGTGCTTCAGTTTAAGAACAGTTTCAGGTTAAGTACGGACCTTCGGAACGAATTAAGTACTTAACCCGAGGTACCACTGTATATGGTCGGCTTACAGCACATAATTAATTAAATTTATACACTGCCCTATACCTTCAGGTCTCAAGGTGTTTCACAGGACAAAAACTCTAGCCCTGCAGACAATGCAATGCTGGACTCACTGGATACTGACAACTCATCAGTACCCTATTACTTATAAAGTTTGCTTTCAGAGCTCAGAACCACTCAGGACTGGGAGGTGGTCTGGATTATATCCATGGACCCCAACCAAGCCTGTGATTGTAGTAGAGGGACTGGTCAAACCAGCCTCTCCATAAGATAATGGCCTTAGCTGGCCCAGCTAAGTACCCCATTAGCATCTTGATGAGTGGGCCATGTTGCCATAGAGACAAATGTGTGGGGCTTCCCCACTCACCTGGCTGAATGCCAGGTCATCAAAGAGCTGGAAAACCAATAGACTAAAGCTGAAGAGACACAGATGCTTGTCTTGCTTTGGCTTTAGGAACTGCCTGGAAACTTAATGGGGAAGCAAGATCTGTTGAAGGGCTAATGCTGTGAGCCCTGCCATCTCATGCTCAGGTTGTAAAAAGGTAAAGGGACCCCTAACCATTAGGTCCAGTCGTGGACGACTCGGGGGTTGTGGCGCTCATCTCGCTTTATTGGCCGAGGGAGCCAGCATACAGCTTCCAGGAGCATGACCAAGCTGCTTCTGGCGAACCAGAGCAGCGCACGGAAACGGTGGAAGTCTTTTAAAAAACAACAACACTTTTTAAGGTAGATAAGGACAAGATGAAATTATACAATTGAATATAAATATAGATGGGAAACGGCTATGTATAGTGAATACTTATCTACCTTTAAAATTTTTCACCTATGATCCTTTTCTTTTATTTCTTTATTTTTTCTTTGTTCTTTTTTTCTTTTTTTTTGATATCTTATCTTTCATTTCACTCCTTTATTGTGAATAGCATTTTATAGAGGTATAAAGGTAAAGGTAAAGGTACCCCTGCCCGTTCGGGCCAGTCTTGCCAGACTCTAGGGTTGTGCGCTCATCTCACTCTATAGGCCGGGAGCCAGCGCTGTCCGCAGACACTTCCGGGTCACGTGGCCAGCGTGACAAGCTGCATCTGGCGAGCCAGCGCAGCACACAGAACGCCGTATAAATAACTGTAAATATGAAAAGAGGCAAAGTATTCTCTAATTTTTCCCCTTGGTTATATGTATTTTCTTTTTCCTTTCTATTTTTTGTTGTTGTAAATATGTATGCTTTCTAATTTGTACTTAATAAAAATTATATATATATATATATATATATATATATATATATACACACACACACACACACACATACATATAAAACACCGTTTACCTTCCCACCGGAGCAGTACCTATTTATCTACTTGCACTTTGAAGTCCTTTTGAACTGCTAGGTTGGCAGGAGCAGGGACCGAGCAACGGGAGCTCACCCCGTCATGGGGATTGCAACCGCCGATCTTCTGATCAGCGAGTCCTAGGCTCTGTGGTTTAACCCACAGCGCCACCCGCGTCCCTGGTTGTATGTATGTGTAGCGTTTACTGACCTCCATTCTAAGGTAACCACAGTCTCTCTCCTCTCATAGATGCATGCAACACTATCTTGATTATAGCTTCAGACGTTCGTTTCCCCTGGTGGGATTTTGATACCAGGGTTTCCTCTGATCTGCTTCCTATGTTATGGATTTGAGCATATACTACATGCACAACCTCACATTTGAACCAACAGCACACATACTGCAATGGGAACACCTATTGTTCATAGCCCTAGGGATTGCTGTTACACATAGTGGAAAAGATGCATATGACAGCTGATGGTGTGTATGTTCTTGAACCCTCCCCCCCACAAGAACATCTTGTGGCACCTTAAAGACTAAAAAATCCAGTATTTTACGCAGCAAATAAACACGGATCTCCCTCCCTGGAGGACAGCGGCCACTGAATCAGGAAGTCAGACCAACTGGATCATCTAGCTTTGTTTTGTCTACACTGGCTGGCAGAGGATCTCCAGGGATCGAGCCCTCCATGGAGATGAAGACGACTGAACCTGGAAACTTCTGCTTCAAGGAAGATGCTTTACTCTAGCATCCTGTGCGCCAGGCAAGATGGTATATCGGCTCTCAAGGACGTTAGGCCCACCCTAAACGGCCCCGGCCCTGTATACCTGAAGGAGCATCTCCACCCCTGTGATTCAGCTGAGATCCAGCACCTCTAACGGCCTTCTGGCAGTTCCCTCACTGCAAGAAATAAAGTTACAGGGGCCTTCTTGGTAGTGGCACCCGCCCTGTGGAACGCCCTCCCATCAGATATCAAGGGAATAAACAACTATCTGACTTTTAGAAGACATCTAAAGGCAGCCCTCTACATTTAATGTTTGGTGCTTTACTGTGTGGTGTTTTAATTTGTTGAAAGCCGCCCAGAGTCGCAGGGGCAACCCAGTCAGATAGGAGGCCTATTATTAGTTATGATGATGATGATACAGAATAAAAAGGCCAGATGCTCAGTCTCTTAAGCCAGGGGGTGGCCAGACCTTCGGGTGTTGTTGGAACTTCCAGCTCTCATCAACCCCAGCCAGCGTGGCCAGTGGCAAGGGCTGATGGGAGCCTAAACGGCCTCAGCCCAGTATACCTGAAGGAGCGTCTCCACCCCCATCATTCTGCCCAGATGCTGAGGTCCAGTGCTGAGGGCCTTCTAGCAGTTCCTTCACTGCGAGAAGCAAAGCTACAGGGAACAAGGCAGAGGGCCTTCTCGGTAGTGGCGCCTGCCCTGTGGAACACCCTCCCATCAGATGTCAAAGAGATAAACAACTACCTGATATTTAGAAAACATCTGAAGGCAGCCCTGTTCAGGGAAGTTTTTAATGTGTGACATTTTGATGTATTTTTAATTTTTGTTGGAAGCCGCCAGAGTGGCTGGGGAAACCCAGCCAGATGGGCGGGGTACAAATAAATTATTATTATTATTATTATTATTATTATTATTATTATTATCATCATCATCATCCAGCAACACCGAAGAGAGCACCAGGCTGGCTGTCCTTACCCAAAGTACTGCATTGCCAACACCAGCTAAGAAAACACACTCACTGCAGTCATCTAACAGGCTGCTTACACTACAGCAATGCAATCAGAGGGAAGGGTGTTGAAAAGAAGAGTTCATGACAGATGAATCCACGCAGTGCCTGTTCCATCTTACCGTTAATATTTCACTGTACAGCACATATTCATGCAGAGTAGGGAAGAGGCTTTCGGAGAGCCCTGCCATCTGTTTCTCGGTCGCCTTACAGCATTTGTCAATACAGCTTGCCACCCCTTTCAGTGTGTCTGCCAGGTCTACTTCAGATGCGGACCAAAGCGTGTGGATGGGGCCAAACTCCTTCAGCTCACAAAAATAGTCTTTAAAACGGGGGGGGGGGGGGAGGAGAGAAGAGAAGGGATTGGCATTTAAATTCCGTTTCTAAAATAAAATAAAAACCAGAATATTTTAAAAAATGTCTGTGACCAGGTCAGTCCCATTTGACAGGTGAGGAACACATAATTAGCCGAAGATCTGGTCTTGAGTTCATGGCAGACAGTTCTTTAATTTCAATTTGGGACAAGTGGGGTCTGCAGCAAAATGTTGCAGCGTGGCATCTCACGGATTAGAATTCCAGCTACTCCGGTTCCATCACCCTCCCACCAGGTTTACTATTTACCGACCCTCAATAGTTAGTCAGCATTCTGCAAGCACTGAGCATGCTTGGTCCTCATTGGACCAATTCTGCCTCCTCAACCCTAGGCTTTCTAAATATGTTTACTACTTTTCCAAAACTTGTGGCTCCTCCAAGCCTCCTGATATCCCCTTCTTGTGTGTGACTAGTACCATTTTGATTAAATATCCCTACTCAGAAAATGGGGATCATATTGGTATACATGAAGTTTAGAGAGGGAACAGAGGCTGGATTCTAATTTGCCCTACTGTGGGGATTCCAGAAAGGAGGAAGAAACTGGAAGCCCACCAGAAATAGCCAAGAAAGTTGGCTTTCTTTTCCACCAACCTCTCTCTTCCCTGTAGACTCGGTGGGAGATTTTATCCAACAAATTGATTTTCTGGCTAAACACCTCCACATGGTCCATCATTTCTGTAAAGGCTTCTGGGCGGCTCTTCACGGGCGCTCCTCGCATCGACGACGCGACAGCTTTGACCGTTTGTCCCATTCTGCTGAGCAGACCAGGCCCCTGCTTCTTGTGAGATGAAAGTTCCTAAAAATTAAGGGATGAAATCAAGCTTTGACTTGGGTGAGTGGTTGTTTATGTACTTGGGAAAAAAAGATGTAGTAAAAACCCAAGTTCACATCACAGTCCATATGAAACATGACAACCTTTGTTCCCATCGCTAATGGCAAAATTAATCTGCTAACTCACACTCTACTAAGATATAACCTCTGGTGGTTTCTGCATTGTGAAAAGTGAGGTTGAAGGGAACCAGGCAAAGGGCCTTCTCTGTAGTCATGCCTGCCCTGTGGAACACCCTCCCACCAGATGTCAAGGAAATAAACAACTATCTGACATCTGAAGGCAGCTCTGTATAGGGTGGTTTTTAATGTTTGATGTCTTACTGTGTTTTAATTTGTTGGCAGCCTCCCAGCATAGCTGTCAACCTTCCCTTTTTTTGTGGGAAATTCCCTTATTCTAGTGCCGTTTCCCGCTGCTTCCCGCTGCTATCCCGGATTGTTAGATATCCCGTAGACTGTCCCCAGGACAGGTGAGGCTGCTGATCCCTTATTTTCGAAGCTGCTGATTCCTTATTTTCAAATCTGAAAGTTGACAGCTTTGCCTCCCAGTGTGGCTTGGGTAACCCAATCAGATGGGAAGCACATACTGTATTTTTCGCCCTATAGGACACACTTTTCCCCCTCCAAAAATGAAGGGGAAATCTGTGTGCGTCCTATGGGGCGAATACAGGCTTTCACTGAAGCTTGGAGAGCGAGAGGGGTCGGTGCACACCGACCCCTCTCGCTCTCCAGGCTTCAGGAAGCTATCAGCAAGCCTGGGGAGCCTGCAGGAGTTCCTGCAGGGCTGCCTAGGCTGAGGATAGCAGCCTGCTGCCCGGCGTGCGGGTGCCCTGAAGCAGAGCGCCCCTCGCGCCGGGCAGATGTCCGCAGCCTGGGGAGCCCTGCAGGAGTTCCCGCAGGGCTCCCTAGGCTGTGGATAGCAGCCTGCTGTCTGGCGCGCGGGCGCCCTGAAGCAGAGCACCCGCGCGCCGGGCAGACATCGGCCAGCCCCACAAGCTCGGGGGACAGCGGGGAGGCGGAGCGCCGCCATACCGCTGTTCCCCGACCTGGTTTGGTTTCCCCGACCTGGTTTGGGGGGGGGAAATAAAGGGGAAAAAATTCCCTTTATTTCCCCCCAAAAAACTAGGTGCGTCCTATGGGACGGAGCATCCTATGGGACGAAAAAGACGGTAACTATTACCTATTACAGTCATACCTCTGGTTGTGAACGTGATCCGTGCAGGAGGCATGTTTGCAACCCACAGCGTTTGCAGCCTGAAGCGCCGCGTCTCCGCATGTGCGTGACGCAATTCGGCGCTTCTACACATGCGCGTGACGTCATTTTGCGTTTCTGCGCATGCACGAGTGCCAAAACCTGGAAGTAACCCGTTCCAGTACTTCCGGGTTTGGCGCAGGCCGCAACCTGAAAATGCGCAAACCGCAGCGTTTGTAACCCGAGGTATAACTGTAAGAATTATTATTACTATTATTATTATGTCTTTTTGCTCTTTTGTTCCTTGTTTTGTCCAGTGCTTTCAATGGCTTCTTTAAAAGCGTGGCTTTGTCTACAACCCCATTTCAGTAAAAATAAACTGGTGCCTATAAATATTCAAAGGCATTCCCATAATGGAGGGGTGTATGTGCATTTTGATACTCCAACTAAGCTTTCTGAGAAGATGTGGCTTTCCTATGGTCCTATGCCATCTCCCTGAATATTCCATTAAAAAAAGAAAACACAGGATAAATGCAACAGGGTATTTTTGATCTGGACTGTATCCAGACAGAAGCAAGGAGGAGATCTTTTGCTCTGAATGAACAAACAGGGAGTTCTCTCTGTCTGCTTTCTCTCAGTTTTGGTCTTTTCTCCCTGCAGTGCAGAGAATGTGGAGGTGTATGGGAGAAGAAAAGAGGTGTCTGAAGTTAGTGCACAACCTCTTCCCAATTACAATCCTGGGGGACAGAAGGGGGAAAAGTCTGAATTCATCTTAACCCAGGTAGATAGGTACCTATTTCGGTCAGACTTGACAAATCTTACTTTTATGATCACCACAACAAAATAAAAAAATAATCTTTACCCAGGCTTGTGCAGTAAGAAAAATTTTGAGGTCCTCATTAAAAGTTAAAGTGGGATGATCAGCAATCCGGTTTAAAAATTTATGCAGTGCTTTCTTTCTTGTTTCAATGAATTCTTCATTAAATCGTTCCACAACTCCTTTCATTATGAATTTTTCAGGCAATGGCTAAGGCAGAAAGATAATGGAAGGGAAAACACAGTTAAGCTACATAACTGCATGTATATGTAAGCAGCCATTCTAAAAATATTGGTCTGCTTTGGATGTAACCCGAAACCATAGTTGATAGTGTCACAAGAATGAGGCTACGTGATTCAATGGGCTCACATTCTCCTCCTCCTCCTCTGGCATGGCTTGCTTTCATTTAAGATTTGGGGTTTTTGCATTATTCTAACTGTGATTCATCTAAAATAAAAGCAGAGGCTCAAAGGGTGAGAGGAGGGGGGTAGTGTGCAAGCCCAAGGCTCACTTAGGCTTATCTTCAAAACATTAGAACATGGTTTAGTGTTACATGCAAACCAAGTCAAAATAAAATATGCAGTGGTTTCATTATTAGAACAAATATGAGGGAGAGGACACACTGCAGAAAAAGAACAGTTACCACTTATCACTCTTAAGAAATCAGTTTAGCACATCCAATGTGCTTTTTCTCTTCTTTCAATCTCAGCTTTCTGCCTAACAAAACAAGAGTTGATTAGACCTACAGGAACGATGAGAGTTGGGTGTGCTTCCTCAAGCCTTCCCTTTAACCAAAGGAAATCTTGATAGCGTCGTCTAACTTCATACTCACTGGAGTCGAATTCACCACGCATTGTCTAGAAAACATACAGAAGACAGTCAAATGATGCATATGTCGAAAAGGCCTTCAGGCACTCATGGTGTATAATGGCTATTTGGCAGAGAGAATGAGTGTTTTAAAAGCAAACAGTGCATGATTATTGAGTAGCCACTATGAATGGGACTTCCGCTTCGGCACAGAGGTCCTTTTGTATCAGAAGAACTGTACACAGCCAGAGAAGAACTACAATTCATGACTCTGAGCATGAGCTAGGTTCATGAGATCATTCAGTCTTACTGCAGCACAGATTAGCACAGATTGTATTTACAGCATGCTCTGAAGACGTCTAAGCTTCAAGCAGCCTTTTGAGAAGAACCTGCAGAGAAGAATCTAAAATGGGTGGCATCTTCTTGTGCACCGGGGAACAAGCTCCTCCCTGTCCCCCCTTGAATACAATTGGACTGACTTCCAAGCAAATATGCATAAGATCAAGCTGCCTATCCTCTCCTTCACTTACAAATGGAGAAAAAAAGAAAAGCACTCAAAGCAGTAGATGGATAACTCAGTTGGTGAAGCATGAGACTCTTAATCTCAGGGCCTTGGGTTTGAGCCCCACATTTGGGCAAAAAAGTCCTGCATTTCAGGGGGTTGGACTAGATGATCTTCGAGGTCCCTTCCAACTATGATCTAAGCTGGTCCTTAGAAACTCAGCACTTCTCAGGGAGACTTCAAAACTGACTGGCTGTATGGTTTTTTTTTAATTTTAAAAATGGGCAAAGTACATTTCAGTGCAGACACAAATACAGTGGTGCCTCATAAGACGAAATTAATTCGTTCCGCGAGTTTTTTCATCTAGCGAATTTTTCGTCTTGCGAAGCACGAAATCCCATAGGAATGCATTGAAATTCAATTAATGCGTTCCTATGGTCAAAAAAAGTCCAAACAAAGCCAAATTTGGTACAACAAGAGTTTATTAAGTGCTCTTTAAAGTCACACATACTGTAAAGAGCATTTCAAAAACTGAAGGAACAATAAATTAAGTTTCTAAACATGACAGAAAAACATTTAAAAATCAACAAAGTGTACAGTACATTTTCTAAGACTCTGGGGGACCACTCGAAGAAGGTTCCTCTTCCACTCTTTGCTTCTTGCTTGGTCTGCTGCTTCATCCGCCTTTTCAGCACCTCCCTGAAAGGTGACATGACCCTCGTATCAAAAGTGTTCGCAAGGTCATGTGCCATGTGCTTGTCAGGGTGGTGCTGCTGTGCAAAAGCCTGCACATCCTTCCACTTCATGCAAATGTCCCTCAGTTCTTTGGAGGACAGCCGTTCCTCAGTTGCTTCCTCCTCTTCCAGCGAGGCCTGCTCCTGCGCAGCCTCTGTCTGCAGTTCGACCAGCTCCTGGGTGGGCAGCTCGTGGTCGTGCTCCTCCACCAGCTTGCTGATGTCCTCCTCTGTGACCTCCAGGCCCATGGTCCTCCCCAAGGCAACAATGTCCTGCACCACTGTTGACTCTGGTGCATCAGAGTCACTTGGTGCCACACAGTCCGGCCACAGGCTGCGCCAAGCGCAATTCAAATTTCTCTGGCTGATCCCGTTCCAGGCCGTGGTGATTATCTTCAAGCAGGTGACGATGTCGAAGTGGTCCTTCCAGAATTCCCACAGGGTGATAGTGGTGCAATCAGTCACTTCGAAGCATCGCCTGAAAAGCTCCTTGGTGTAGAGTTTTTTGAAATTGGCGATGACCTGCTGATCCATCGGCTGGAGCACTGGCGTGGTGTTAGGTGGCAGGAACATGATGCTGATGAAGCTGAACTCCTCCAACAAGTCCAACTCAAGGCCTTTAGGATGAGCAGGAGCATTGTCCATCAGAAGCAAAGCCTTCAGCGGCAGGTCGTTGTCCAGCAGGTACTGTTTGACAGCAGGGCCAAAAGCAAGATTGACCCAGTCCACAAACAGCACACGTGTGACCCAAGCCTTACTGTTGGATCGCCACATGACACTCAGCTGCTCCTTGTCGACCTTGTGTTTCTTGAAGGCCCGTGGGTTCTCTGAGTGGTACACCAGCAGGGGCTTGATCTTCAGGTCGCCACTTGCGTTGGCACAGAAGAGCAGGGTCAGACGGTCCTTCATGGGCTTGTGGCCAGGCAACTTGGCCTCCTCCTGAGTGATGAAAGTCCTTTTGGGCATCCTCTTCCAAAACAGCCCGGTCTCATCGCAGTTGAAGACCTGCTGTGGAACATAGTCCTCCGTCTTCACAGCCTCCAGGAACTCCAATGCAAAGTCTTCAGCTGCAGGAACATCAGAACTGGCAGCCTCTCCATGCCTGACCACGCTGTGGATTCCAGATCTTGCCTTGAACCGGTCAAACCAACCTCTGCTTGCCTTGAAGACTTCTGGCTCGCCTGAGGTTCCTGGCTGTTCCCGGACGAGGTCTGCGTGCAAGGCCTTGGCCTTCTCACAAATGACGGCCTCAGTCACTGTGTCCCCTGCACGCTGCTTCTCTTCTAACCAGATGAGCAGCAACTTCTCGACCTCCTCCAGAACAGCTGGGTGGTTCTTTACGATCCTGGTGACTCCCTTGGCTGCATCAGTCGCAAGGATCTTCTCCCTCATCTTCAGGATGGTCCTGATGGTCGATGGATTCCTCCCGTACTCCCTGGCGAGGTCTGTCACACGCATTCCACCGTCGTGCTTCCGGATGATCTCCTTCTTCATTTCCAGCGTAACCTTCTCCTTCTTTCTCTCGCCGGCCTCTGCAGCAGCAGTCTTCTTGGGCCCCATGGCAGCACAGCTCCTACCTTCGCAACCCCCCCCCCCCAAATCAGTGCTTCACATCCAAAAAATTCAAAAGCACGAAACCTCCCAGAAAACACACAAGCTTCCAGATTCTTGCAAACCCCTCCCCAACACCAAGTCCTTGAATTCCAAACACCCCAACCCAAAATCCAAAAACCCCCAAAAAAGTTTTAAAAGTTTAACTTACCAAATGGCTGCAAAAGAAGTTTTGGAAAAGCTTCAAAAATCGCCAAAGTCTTCAAAAACCTCAAAAAAGGCTACCACACCGCGTGCTATGAGTTGCTCCTTGAAGTCAAGTCGCAACTGCACCTCTTGAAGCAATGCACCTTGGGTTTTAACGGTTTTACGAAAAAGGAAACAAACTTGCAAGACGTTTTCATCTTGCGAAGCAAGCCCATAGGGAAATTCGTCTTGCGAAGCAGCTCAAAAAACGAAAAACCCTTTCGTCTAGCGAGTTTTTCGTCTTGCGAGGCATTCGTCTTGCGGGGCACCACTGTATATTACTATATTCATCACCCCTCATTTTAATATTGTCGTGTAACTGCCAGACAAACGTGTGTGTATGTGTATAGGAGAAATATCTGTGAAAGGTTATAAAGCATAATCACAAGGCAGGAATATGTGTGTGTAGAACTGTAGATATAGATGCAGGGGTGTGTGTTTGTGTGTATGTATGTATGCAGAAGGTAACTTTCATAAACTGGCAGGCAGCACTGCCAAACCACTTCCTTGTTATCTTTCCATTCATATAAATAGCTTTGGCCAGGACACCCCATGGGATTTCTGACCATTTTTTTTTAATTCTTTTTTTTTTTCATTCATTACATACATCTCAATTTCTTAACATTTATTATATATTCCTCCCTCCCTCCCTTCCAGGGCTTCCCCCAACTTCTGCTTCTGGTTTGTTTCTCTTTTCACCCACTTTGCTATCTCCTAACAGAAAAAGTTATTAATAACATAACATCATAAATAAAATTAAATACACAATAATATTTCACTATTTTCTAAACATTTTCTAATACTAATAATGTGAATGTTTATTTAAATCCTTCCATCAAGTCTATTGACTTTCTTTGTTTCTGCAAATATAATATAAATGGTTCCCATTCTTTTTCAAAGTCACTGTTGTCTTTTTCTCTTAATCTATCTGTCATTTTTGCCAGTGCTGCATAGTTCATCAACTTCTCTTGCCATTGTTCTTTAGTTGGTATTTCTCCAGTCTTCCGATTTAGTGCAATCAACATTCTTGCTGACCATTCCTTCCCAGCCACAGCAGAATCGCATGCTATATCACACACAGCTTTTGAAACCCCCCTTATTTGGGGGTAAAAAAACCCTTCAACATTATTCTTATTTCAAAAAGTCTGTCACATGGTTGTTGGAAAAGCCCAAGCCCAAAGCCCTCTCAGGTAGGAGTAGCTGCCCCCCAGGTAATGTCTCGGATTCCCATCAGTCCCAGTGGTGAGGGATGATGAGAGCTATAGTCTGACAACATCTGGCTTCCTCTAAGGCAGGGGTAGGTATCCTAAGGCCCATGGGCGACAAGCAACCCATGGGGGTCGTTTTACCAGCCCACGAGCTGCTCCTGAACCAAGTCGCCCGCTCGGTGAGTCCTTGTGAGCTGCGCTAAACTGGCGTGGGGACTCACTTCCGCGGTGCCGGAAATCGCGTCTACATAGATGCAGATGCCGGAAATCACATCTGCGCAGATGCAGATGCTGGAAATCTGCACAGACGCCAGAAATCGCGTGCGCACTCAGGCACGCAATCCAGCCCACAGAGAGATCTCCGCTGGAGTGAACTGGCGCATGGGAGGTAAACCTTGCCAACCCCTGTTCTAAGGCAAGCGGAACAGACATGCTTCTTTCTCACCAAGTACCACACAGTGGGTTAAACCATAGAGCCTAGAACTTGCCGATCAGAAGGTCGGCGGTTTGAATCCCCACGATGGGGTGAGCTCCCGTTGCTCGGTCCCTGCTCCTGCCAACCTAGCAGTTCAAAAGCACGTCAAAGTGCAAGTAGATAAATAGGTACCGCTGCGGCGGGAAGGTAAACTGCGTTTCCGTGCGCTGCTCTGGTTCGCCAGAAGTGGCTTAGTCATGCTGGCCACATGACCCGGAAGCTGTACGCCGGCTCCCTCGGCCAGTAAAGCGAGATGAGCGCCGCAACCCCAGAGTCAGTCATGACTGGACTTAATGGTCAGGGGTCCCTTTACCTTTACCTTACCACACAACACCTGCGACGTCGGTACCAGCTGCAAAGTTTACTTTAAATGGCCAAAGCGGAAATTTGTGGCAATAGGAAACTAACCTTTGTAACAACTCTGTAGGTGATGAACGTCTCTAGGGCAGTGATGTGGCTTTCCGGATCGTCAACTGTAATGAAAAGATCCTTTAATTCTGGTTCATCGTCAAATTTGTACTGGTTGATCATCGAAGACGGGGATGTGGGCATCAAAGGACTGAATGAATTGATCTCGGTGAGGGAGGCATCCTGTGGACAAAACAAGGGATTTTAAAGAATTGCCACTTACACCAAAAAGATACAACTTACTTGTTGTCATCAGAGCTCGTAGTGACTCCTATATTATATCATTGATTTGTCATAGGTTGTGAGGCTAAAATCTGTGGGGCTTTCAACATCCAAAGGAATGTATCATAATCACGACACTATCAGTCTTCAAGACTGTAAGGAAATGGGGGCATCAACAAGTACTAACCAGAACCATTCCTACCATTAGGCACATTCAGGACCATTCCTACCTTAGGCAGCTATTTTTGAATGTCATGGAAAGTAAGCAAATGGTGAATTATCTCGGCTTGAATCCAAGCAGTGCAAGGGTTTACAATATTAATAGAAAAGGCCATTGTTCATTGAGAAGAGGCTGTAACTGCTGCTTCTCACTCACCTCAGGGTACAGTGGCTTAACAGAAGCCCCTGTGGAGAGGTGACAGTTGGAGGAGGGAGGAGCCACCCCTGGGAACTGGATGGTTGCAGAGGTAGTTTTAGGGTAGTGTGACCAACTGGGTGCCCCACTGCAGGGGGGTCACAAGAATGCTGCAGAACGGGGTGGGGTGTGGAATGCCAGATTTCAGCATCGCACAGGGCGCCGCTGAAATTTGAGAGCCCAAAGTCCGCCACCGATGCTGCTGCAATGCAGGTCTGTGGAACCTTGCTAAACTACAACTCCCATCTTCCTTGGCCATTTGCCACACTTGATGGGAGCCGTAGTTCAGCAACAGTTGCAGGAGCAAGGATTCTCCAGTCTGGGTCTTGTATGGCATTGTAAGATGGCTCAATGTGCGATTTAATGGCTCCTAATGGGAGCCATTAACACTTGAAGATTAAATTATTGACTCACTTCTCTCTGGTTAACTGCTTTTTCCATATATAATAAAATACTTTATTCTCAGGCTTTCTCAAAACACTTCTCCAGCATTGCATCCCTGCCCCCCACCGCTGGCACACCAGTCTCAACTAGCTGTTTTTTTTTATTGTCAGGCAACACCCAGATCCACAATGGCAATCGCCTTGAAAACTGGCCACTCAGTTATCAATGAAGCAGCAAAAGGGGTGAAAAAGACATATCAATCAATCAGCAAGACACAATAGCTTTTATTGCCGTGAAAATCCCCTTCAAGTCTGGGATGACTGTGGTGCTTTCCCTGATTTCCAAAGGTCATGCATCTTTGCCTTTTTGTTTCTTTTCGAGCAACAGAACCCCTTTGTACAAAGGAAGCTTAACTTTGCACTGGATACCACATTTTTACAATGGCTAAAGTGCCAGTATTCCATGCTTCTTTTCCTGGCAGATCATTACAAGATATAAATTGCTAAGTCACACAAAAAGGTGACTTTGCATCCCGAAAAACTCCCTGAGCTGCCATGGGAGCCTTTCTTTGCATTGAACATTGGGTGGTTGTTTTTAACTTTTCTTTCTCACAAACACAAATCACTGCCTCTCTAGAATTAGAGTTAGAGAACCAATGTGGCTAAGGGAATGATCCATAGATCAGGAAGTCCCTGGTGCAGTTCTTCACCACAAACCACATGGGATGTCCTTCAACGAACTACCTTCTCTCATGTCATATGCAACATGCATAAAATAAGGGACACATTAGATGTGACTTTATGTATGTCATCCAAAACAATGCTTAGGCAGATCACATCTTTTTTGTTTATAAAGTGCAGCCACAAGGCCCATTCCCAAACTTGATCAGGACCAAAATACTTCAATCTTTTCCCCATGTCAGTTTCTCACCAGAAACCCTCCTTCCACAGCTGTATCTTAATATAGGGATGCTCACTCCCCAATATGTATCGTGATGCTTACTGTATCTGAGCCAAATTGAACTGGTAGGACGTTTTTGCTGTGTTTTTTTTTAAAATGTAGACTGAGATGTGCATAATCTTCTAGGTGTTAAGTACAATTAGTTGACTGGCAAAACAGATGGACTGGGTGTATATTTCCTTATGTCTATAGCCCATCTTTCTTCCATCATGGAACCGCATCTTACATTGCAATATCTCAAAAAAGGTCTATCCAGCCCTAGTGAAAGCACAAATGTGAATGCTATTCCATCTTGTACGTTCTGGTTGGTTCACAGAGTACTCGCCTTCTGCTTTTGGTACATTTGATAGATGGTGTAATGAGTATGGGTTGCTCGTGCGTAAGTTGCCGCCTCTCCTGGCTTTGTTGCCTTGTTAAACCTTTCAGTCTGGGCAGCCCTTCACTTCGTGGCTGCCTCAGTCTCTAGCAGAATCCGTCAGTGGGCGTTTCTTAAATCTTTTCCAACATAAAAGTTTGACACCCAGTCTCCTCCTACTCTCTCTGCGCGGAAGTCTTCTGCGCAGGGAGGGCGTGGGTAGCGGAGGACCCGTGCTCTCCCCGCTGGCGTCCGGTGAAGAATCCTGGAGCCCTCTTGCCGATTCCCCCATCTGCCCCCCTTTATCCCTGGTGTTGCGCTGATTTGCTTCCCCATCTGCGGAGCTGCCTCTCTCCCTGCTGGGCCCTTCTCCAGCATCATTTGAGAGCCTTCCCTCCACCTCTAGCTCCGATGTCAGTTCCCTGACAGATGGCTTCAAGGGTTTTTCAATGTATTTTTCAACATTTTCTCTTGTTATAGATAATGTAGTTTGTGCCTCTCTTCAAGTACTTTTTAAAAAATGCTCTTTCCTTTTGTCTCTGTGTGCAGACTTTTGCCTCGTCTTTGGCCTCATATGCAGTATACATTTAAAGCAGTATTCTAACACTCCATACATTTCAATGGTTTATCCCCTGTGTGAGCCCATTGATGCTTTCTATGGGTTTCTCACTGAAGGTCCTTCCACATTGCAGACATTTAACTGGCTTCTCCCCTGTGTGAGTTCATTGACGGTAAGTAAGGGAAATACAAAAAACTAAACAAAAAACACTTCTCTTTCTGTTTGTCTCTGTATGAGTTTGTAGACGTACAGTAAGTTCTGACTCCTGAAGCTCTTTGCATATTTAATGCATCTGAATGGTTTATCCCACATGCAAGTTCGTTGATGTGAAGGAGTCAACCCTGACTGAAACCCTTTCAGCCTTCCATTCATCTAAATAGTTTCCCCTGTGTGAGTCTGTTGATGTTTCTTAAGTGTTCCACTCTCACTCTTCCCATGCTCCATACATTTAAATGGTTCCTCCTGTGTGTGATGCTTTCTCCTTGTCGATGTGAAGTTAGTTGTGCACACTGACTGTAGCAGATTCCACAATCCAGTCATTTAAGTGGTTTGTTATTCCGAATAAAACTACACATGGCCCCCGACAATTCCGGCCGTCTTCTCCATTGCCTGCTTTCAATTTCTCCTGGACAACCAACATCTCTGTATTTATATTTTTCAAGCAAGCAGATGAGCTCAGACTTGGGCATCAGAGTCTCTCCAGATGTCTCTAAGGGTCCTGGGTGGGAAATCTCAGAGGTTGTGGAGAGGGGCCCAGTTAACAGCCTGACCGGGTCAACCATCCACCTTCCTCCTTCCATTCAGATTCAGCCTCATCTTTCCTGAGGAGCTCAGAATCTAAAACAAGTTGTTGATTCCCAGGTGGACCATGGCCGGAATCCACATAAGACAGTGTCCTGTGTTCAGGTCTTCCAACCTCCAATGCAGCAGCAGCAGCTTCAGCTTGCCCTGACCATGGTGAGGGGGGTGGAATTTAGCTTCCAGGGTAGAACAGAGGCTGGGAGGAATTGAAACTCCCCCTTTTTAGGGATCCCTCTCCAGGATGAGTCACAGATTCCTGAGAAGATGGGAGAAGCCAAGGCAGCCTGGGAGCCCCCCCAGAGATTTTCCTACCAGCACCCCAGATGGAGAGATTCCCCAAAGGTCACACCTCTCTCCCCACCCCTGCCCAGCTGGGATTCTCTCCCTGGGGATCCACTCAGCCCCCTCAGAGTCTGGCCTATGCCCAATGGCCCCGTTTGGCACAGCTCACCCCTCAATTATTTTAAGTTTTGATGCCTGCCTTCCTACTTAAAGCTCTCTGCTGTGCCTTAGCTGTCCTCACTACCATGATACCTCCCTCTCATCATTCAGATCACTTACTCCTTTGTACCACTCCATTCACCAGCTTTCTCCTGCTTGTTGACTTTGCACTAAGCTTCTTATGCTTACTTTCAAGTATTTCCGTGGTCTTCCTTATCTAGATCTACGGTCTCGTCTTTCTTTGTCTGCTGCTGCAAGACACTTGTACAGCAAAGCTTCCAATCTAAAACCTAAACCTTACAGAACCCTTTATATTTAGCAATGGGAGCACAGCTTGGAAATTTAGATATCTATACCAAAAGTGGGTTTTAAACCTTAAAAAAAATTTTTTTTGCAGCACTTTTAGTTATGTTCCAGTATTTATAATGTCATATGTTAGCCCTGGACTCTTTTGGGAGAAAAGGTAGAATCTAAATCAAATAGATAATAAATCATCATCATCTATTTACCCTGGAACTTTCTTACTGGCCTTCAGTCTCTTTTCCCACCCTTTATTTTTCTGTCCTGCCCCCCTGGCAATGTGTCTTTAAACTGTAAGCCTGCAGGTGGATCTGCTTAATTTTAATATTACTTAAAAGTGATTTGCTCTTTCACTAGTAATTTGCAGCAGTTTCTCAAACCCATCAGCTTGCATGTGTCTTCTGCTATCGCACAAAGGAGGGGGGTAATAATGGAATAGAAACTTAAATATTTTTATTGGCTCAACTTCAGTGATGCTAATAATAATAATAATAATAATAATAATAATAAATTTATTATGTATACCCCGCCCATCTGGCTGGGTTTCCCTAGCCACTCTGGGCGGCTCCCAACAGAATATTAAAAACACAATAAAACATCAAACAGGGTTGCCTTCAGATGTCTTCTAAAAGTCAGATAGTTGTTTATTTCCTTGACATCTGATGGGAGGGACTTCTCGCAGTGAGGGAACTGCCAGAAAGCCCCTTGGAGCTGGACCTCAGAGCTGGATGGGGGTGGAGACGCTCCTTCAGGTATACTGGGCCAAGGCAGTTTAGGGCTTTAAAGGGCAGTACCAACACTTTGAATTGTGCTTGGAAACATCCTGGGAGCCAATGTAGGTCTTTCAAGACTGGTGTTATATGGTCTCAGCGGCCACTCCCAGTCACCAGTCTGGCTGCCGCATTCTGGGTTAATTGTAGTTTCTGGGTCACCCTCAAAGGTAGCCCCACATAGAGCACATTGCAGTAGTCCAAGCGGGAGATAACTAGAGCATGCACCACTGTGACGAGACAGTCTGCGGGCAGGTAGGGTCTCAGCCTGCGTACCAGATGGAGCTGGTAGACAGCCTCCCCGGACACAGAATTAACCTGCGCCTCCATGGACAGCTGTGAGTCCAAAATGGCTGCATACCTGGCCCTTCAGGGGCACAGTTACCCCATTCAGGACATGGATATAACACATTTTGGGCACAATCCTATGATCCCTGAGTTGGCATTCCAAAGGCCATAGGAGATTGTGGATTGTGGGTGGAAAGGGAGGCCCATCCCAGACACATGGAAAGAACCACCCACATTGCTCCTCTGCTATCAGCTCTCCAATGGTAGAGAGGAAATGTGAGGGCAGTTCTGAGTGTTGGGGTGGCTTTGCATTCTCCCCCTGACCTGCTTCCAGAATGAACCCTGGAACTGGCATGCTTCCAGCTCTTCTACCTTCCAACCTGACGGATGCAAAACCAGGAGGGCTTCTGGCCGTTCCGGTGCCACAAATAATCTCTGAACCACCCTCATGACTTCCTTCTGCCCAAGGGCACATTGACACCATACTTTTCGAGCACATGGCTTCCTCCAAAGAAGCCTGGGAACTGTAGTTTAAGGGTGCTGGAAAATGGGACTCAGATATGCATGCCTAGAGCGCTTCACCACCAAACTCCTTAATGCCTTTAATCAGGTCTTTTTTCAGCCGGAACTCACCAGAGCTTAGTTCTGGCACCTGTCAGGTGGGTGCCATTGCCACCGTAAGAGAAACGAGGGCATTCATAGTGTTCTAGAAAAACAGCACTGCCTTTAAGTATATAAGTTTCATATACAGTGGTACCTTGGGTTAAGAACTTAATTCGTTCTGGAGGTCCGTTCTTAAACTGAAACTGTTCTTAACCTGAAGCACCACTTTAGCTAATGGGGCCTCCTGCCACCACGCCACTAGAGCACGATTTCTGTTCTCATCCTGAAGCAAAGTTCTTAACCTGAGGTACTATTTCTGGGTTAGTGGAGTCTGTAACCTGAAGCGTCTGTAACCTGAAGCGTCTGTAACCTGAGGTACCACTGTACTCGTATCCTGCAGATGGATGATCTAAGTCTGAAAGAATTGCTTAAAGCCACACAGCATAGTGAGTTTATGGCAGAGGTGAAATTTAAACTGGTAACTTTAAATTTCATAATATATACTCTTAGCTGCAGAGCCACACTGGCTCCAAAGGCAGAAAAGGGATAAATTGGCATAAGTTGTTCCCCGGTGCCAGCTAGATTTCAAAGCAGATGTCTGACACAGATAAACCATAAAAGCAGCCCTCTGCAGAGCAGTTTTGTAACCTTTTAAAACATATTAGTCAAAGTTCTTTATACAGAATATAAAAGTCCGGGAATCTAATGCCTATCAGGAATGATGACAAAGGATGATGGCCTACATTATTATCTTCCAAGGCACCTTCCAAGCTTTCTAAACACCAGGGGCACCATTAGGCCACACAGCCAGGTAGCTGCTAAAATCACATGTGCTTTATGTTTATGCTTTGAGTAATAATCTGGATTATTACACTTGACAGTTTTAAGATTCTCATTTTTCACCATTTAGGGAGCTGTTTTATTTCCATTGTGCAAGCTGCGAAAAATGATATATGAAGTCAATTTACCTCCAGGTACTCATGCACTAGAAAAATAATGTTTTGGTTAGGCAGCAAACTTTGAAGATGAATACATAGAGGGGGCATGGAAACGGAGGAATTTCCTTCATATTAATATTGATTTCATAGGAAATCTTTTATTAATGTTCGTAAAAACCGGTTTATGAAAATAAAATAAAGTAAATACTGACCAGGAAACAATGAGAAGGCTGCTTCCCATTCAATATCGCTATACCACAGTGTACCAATATCAGAAAATGGTATTTTGACACAGGAATGGCTAAAAATCTTAGTGAAGACTTAGTGAAGATGGGAAGGTAGCGATTCCCATCAGCCTCAGTGAGCATGGTCAGTGGTCAAGGATGATGGGTATTGTAGTCAGTGTTAGAAACTCAGATATATAAGCTAGATGCCAAATGGCTCCTTAAACCAGGGTTACAGTAGCCAAAAAGGATTGCTTAGTTGGCATTTTGGGGCCAGGCGGCTTGAAAGTTGCATTTTTCAATACGAAGTTTTGTTTCCTGAAATTCATTCCGATTGTGCAGATGAAAGATAACTGATAAAATTAAACAGGGTGTGGTATTAGTGTGTGAAAACGGTCAAGATCCAAGGATGTACCGTGCCACATTAGAAGCAAAAAAACTTGTTTGGATGAATTGGAAGAGCCGCAAAAAGATCCCATTGAGCACATGGATTGACAACATCGACAGACTAGTTATATACGAACAAATTGCATATCGACGCAAATTAAGAATGGATAAATATGAAGAAATCTGGAATACTTAAGCGATAAGGCAGAAAATGGTGGGAAGTAGGGGGAGGAGAGGTGGGGAAATATTGTTAAAAGGGTGTAGTTATAGGTATATCAGTACAGTGGTACCTCAGGTTAAGTACTTAATTCGTTCCGGAGGTCTGTACTCAATCTGAAACTGTTCTTAACCTGAAGCACCACTTTAGCTAATGGGGCCTCCTGCTGCTGCCGTGCCACCGGAGCGCGATTTCTGTTCTCATCCCGAAGCAAAGTTCTTAACCTGAAGCACTGTTTCTGGGTTAGCGGAGTCTGTAACCTGAAGCGTATGTAACCTGAAGCGTATGTAACCTGAAGTGTATGTAACCTGAGGTACCACTGTACTCAAATCTGAATTGTTAAATTGTATTATTAGTGTTCTTGTGGTTTTTGTTGTACAGTGGTGCCCCGCAAGACGAACGCCTCGCAAGACGGAAAACCCGCTAGACGAAAGGGTTTTCCGTTTTGGAGGCGCTTCGCAAAACGAATTTCCCTATGGGCTTGCTTCGCAAGACGAAAGCCCATAGGGAAATCTCCGGGACAGCGGGGAAGCGCAGCGCGTCTTACCCACTGTCCTCGGACCTCCTCCCCCCGCCCGGCATCGGAACGAAGCTCCGATGCCGGGGGGGGGGAACGCTTCCTCCCCCCCCGGCATCGGAACGAAGCTCCGATGCTGGGCGGGGGGGGGGAATGCCTCCTCCCGCCGCCCGGCATCGGAACGAAGCTCCGATGCCGGGCGGGGGGGGGGAGAACGCCTCCTCCCCCCCCGCCCGGCATCGGAACAAAGCTCCGATGCTGGAGGGGGGGAACGCCTCCTCCCCCCCGCCCGGCATCGGAACGAAGCTCCGATGCGGGGGGGGGGAAACGCCTCCTCCCCCCCCCGCCCGGCATCGGAACAAAGCTCCGATGCCGGGCGGGGGGGGGGAAAACGCCTCCTCCCCCCCGCCCGGCATCGGAACGAAGCTCCGATGCCGGGCGGGGGGGGGAATGCCTCCTCCCGCCGCCCGGCATCGGAACGAAGCTCCGATGCCGGGGGGGGGACACCTTCTCCCGCCGCCCGGCATCGGATGGCTTTCCTGAAGACTTGGGGTGGGAGGAGGGTTTTCCTTCCCACCGCCAACATTCAGAATGCTGTTCTGAATGTTGGCGGTGGGGAGGAAAAACCCTCCTCCCACGCAAGCCCCGGGAACAGAGGGAAAGCGCTGCGCGCCTTCCCCTCTGTTCCCGTACCTGTCCTGAAGGCTTGCGGTGGGGAGAAAAGCCCTTCTCCGCACCGCCAGCCTGGCAAGCGGTTTCCCTAGGAACGCATTAATTGATTTTCAATGCATTCCTATGGGAAACTGTGCATCGCAAGACAAAAAACTCGCAAGAAGAAAAAACTTGCGGAACGAATTAATTTCGTCTTGCGAGGCACCACTGTATGTGGTTTTTGTGGTTGCTCTCGGTATTAAAAAAAGAATAAATAAATTAAAAAATATATATCCAAGGATCCCCAGGCATTCACCTCCAGATGGTGGAGAGGTCAGTCACCATCCTAGCACCTGGGAATCTTCACTTGGTCGCAAGTGGCTGATAGCCAGGGCAAAATGCACCTGGAGCCTGCCAAATTTTGAACGCTGGCTGTAGTCTAATGCATCTGGGGAATGCCATGATGGGGAAGGTTCCTATTAATTTCTATGGAGGCTCTCACAATCTGGGACTCCTTGTGTGCAACACACAAATTTGTCCAAAGTGTGGGGAACGGTGTGATTTGTAGTAGTGGGCACAGGGATGGCTAAGGAGAAGAAATGAATTTCTCTCTCTCTCTGTCTCTGTCTCTGTCTCTGTCTCTCTCTCTCTCTCTCTCTCTCTCTCTCACACACACACACCTATTTCAGCCCATCCACTTCCCCAAATTCACTTGACAGAATCTGCTCCTGTTCTGGAGGACTTTGGAATCAGCATATTCAAGTATTAAATTGTTGCCTTCCAGTGTTTACCCCATCGCCACCCAAAGAGGATTCTGTACACAGAGCAGAAGCAGAAATATTATTTCAGCATTAGCTGGATGTATTTTTAAACATTAGGAGAAGTGTACAATTCATAAATGATTCATTAATGCCTCTTAGGCTTCTATTCAGGAGCAAATCTAGCAGTCAAATCTAAGATGCTGACATTTGGATTTTTCACTCCATAAATTTCTGTCATAAACAGATCTGTGAACACGGGTTTTCAAGAATGAAAAATGTGTGTCGTCTCCTACAGCTGCTCTGTGAATGCTCTTCTGCTTAATTTGTAGAAAGGCAGCAGGGGTTGAATGTTTGCCATTCCAAACAGCTGGTTTTGAACCAGTAACTGGTGAACTACAGTATCCTGGAACAGTTTTACCTCACAGATTAATCATGGAAGTAAGGTAATTCTTCTGTGTTCCAAGGTGCCACCTTTTGATTGCCAAATTCTCTCAAGCCCCAAATGGCTTTAATTCTGGCCATGCAAACAATTTGAAGTCTTCTACAAACTTCCTGCTTCAGGACAGCCATCGGTCATAAATATCCTGCTCATGGTTTCAAATTTCCTCTGCCACCTGGCTCTTTAGGGTTTTGTTTTTGCTCCTTTCCCAACTGACAGGCTTGCCTTTACACTCTTTTCTCAATATTTCCCATTCTTCTGCCCTGAAGCATAGACAATTACTTGGACAACCAGGGTTAACATGACCCTACACAAACACACACATACACACGACTGTGCAAGGGGGTTGTGGGTAATGTGAACTAATCCCACCACACATACCAATGCGTCTGGTCGCTACACACATGTCTGCCATCCACAGGTTTGGAGCACACTGAAAGGGACTCTATCCTTGAATTATGCGCACACAGCTCTTCCACACAAAGGAACACTCTGGCCTCATCTAGGTTCCCCCTTAAAGCCCTAAATGGCCTTGGCCCTGTATGCTTGAACGAGAGTCTCCACTCCCATCCTTGAGCCTAGACACTGAGGTCCAGCTCCGAGGACCTTCTGGAGGTTCCCTCATTGAGAGAATGAAGTTACAGGGAACCAGGCAGAGGGCCTTCTCGGCAGTGGTGCCCTCCCCATAGATGTCAAAGAGATAAATAACTATGCAGCTTTAAGAAGACATCTGAAGGCAGTTTTTAATGTTTTATTATGCCTTAAATTTGTTGGAAAAAGGGACTTGCCGATCAGAAGGTCGGCGGTTCGAATCCCCGCAATGGGGTGAGCTCCATCCCTGCTCCTGCCAACCTAGCAGTTCGAAAGCACGTCAAAGTGCAAGTAGATAAATAGGTACCGCTCCAGCGGGAAGGTAAACGGTGTTTCCATGCACTGCTCTGGTTCGCCAGAAGCGGCTTAGTCATGCTGGCCACATGACCCGGAAACTGTACACCGGCTCCCTTGGCCAATAAAGCGAGATGAGCGCCACAACCCCAGAGTCGGCCATGACTGGACCTAATGGTCAGGGGTTCTTTTACCTTTACCTAAATTTGTTGGAAGCCACCCAGAGTGCTTGGGGCAACCCAGTCAAATGGGTGGGGTACAAAGAAAACAACAACAACAACAACAACAATAATAATAGCCTGCACTAGATGACACTTGTGGTCCCTTCCAATTCTACAACTCTATGATTCTATGTTCTTTTAATGCATGAGGGATTGCCAGGAAAACTCCTCCATGACTTCTCCATGGCCTATTTGAGCATGGCAGTGTTCAGATCCTAACAACCAGTAGCCTGCCTGCTCACTAAAACTATGTGCACATTATCAGCTGAACACACAGCGAGATCATCCCCAGGCCCTTCTCCATCTCAAGTCACACTTGCACATTGCTGTACACAGCAGAGAGCAGGACAGGGATGCATTCACTGAATACACATTGGCTGCTTGGCTTCTCCACCTCTGTGACTCACCTCGACTCATATGCACAAAGCTGTCGTACATGCATGTGCAAAGTCTGCCTCAAATGTATAAACCTCAACTTAACAGCAAAGTGAATGTGCCCTATATCTTCAAATCAGATGGAAACTGGCCTAAGGGGAAATGCACCAGACAGCAGTGTTTATCAAGGAACTACGACAGGCTTCCTCAAACTCAACCCTCCAGATGTTTTGAGACTACAGTTCCCATCATCCCTGACCACTGGTCCTGCTAGCTAGGGATCATGGGAGTTGTAGGCCAAAAACAGCTGGAGGGCCGAGGTTGAGGAAGCCTGAACTACGAGATATAGATGTGGATTGTGGCTAGTATCATGGCTTCAAATACCAGAGGTGGGAGTGCACTGGAGCCAGAATAAAACAGAAATATGTACACAGTCTAAGAGCTTCTAGGGAAGTTCTCCTTTGCATCTCTTCAATATCTGAATTTCATTTAGTTTGGATATAGGAGATGGCCTTCTCAGTGGCTTGGGAATTCTCTCCCTAGGGAGACCTGTCTCACTTGCTTCTAAAGACCTTCTGAAGACCAAAGCACAGCTTTCTCTTCTATCAGGCAATTTTTTCTGCCAATTTGTGAAATATTCTACATTTCCAGTTTTCTTTACTTGAGTCATACCTCTCTGCTGTTTTATCTTAAACTTGTTTCGGGACTTTATATCTTTTTATTGTATATTATGAAGCTGTACCTAAATCTATTTGTAAGCCAGCTCGGTTTCTTCTTTTAATGGAAAGGAAGGGTAGAAATAGTTTAACATATAAATAATAACAATAAAATAGTTACAGACCTGACTTGACCCAGGCTAGTGCCGCAGGCATTCCTACCTAGAGGCAGGGCTCCTGACGTTTGGATCAGAGAAAGAGATTCAAATGCACACGCTGCCATTTAAGAAACTCGAGAAATACAAAACGACTGTTAGTCACTAATTTCTTCACAATGAAATATGCCATGATTAATTTAGGCCATGAGCCTTTCAAACCAAACTCTGACCTTAAAAACTAAATTCTTTGCCTGAGAATATATAACAGTGGTGGTTAGCACTTTAGAATGTACGAAGCCCCTTTAAATGTGCTGTGGGGGGGATTATTGGTTTGTTACTGTTCTTACTTTTACTATGTATTCTGAGGTTCTTTTTTTTAAATTTATCTTGAGATCTGTGGATTAAGGGCAGTACAGTGGTACCTTGGTTCTCAAACACCTTGGTATTCAAACAACTTGGAACCCAAACACTGCAGATCCGGAAGCCGAACATGCTCCATTTTGAGTGCCACACTTCTGTTTTGAATGCCACATTTCCGTTTTGAGTGTTACGCTGTGGTCTGTCTGTTTTTCCTATTTATTTTGCGTTTTTGTATTTGTGGCTCTTTTGTTTTGTTTTAGTGACTGTGTGGAACCCTGTTCAGCTACTTACTGATTGATTGATTGACTGACTGATTGATTGATTGTGTGACTGCAGTACATTGTTTATTGCTTTCATTTTATGGATCGAGGGTCTCGTTAGAGAGTAAAATTCATGTTAGACTGCTGTTTTAGAGGTTGTTTTTAAAAGTCTGGAATGGATGAATCCATTTTGCATGACTTTCTATGGGAAAGTGCGCCTTGCTTTTGGAATGCTTTGGTTTTGGAATGGACTTCCGCAACAGATTAAGTTTGAGAACCAAGGTACCACTGTATACAAATTTCTGAGATCTGCAGATGAAGGCTGGTATACAAATTTACTTACTGACTAAGGAAGTATCAACAACAACAATAAGACAAAGCATCAGTCTATAACCCTTAGGAAGGAACACAGTCAGGCCACTGGTCCATCAACTTCAGTATTGTCTACTTGGACTGGCAGCTCCAGAATATCAGTCAGGGAATCTCCCTCAGACCTATCTAACATGGAGGTTAGATTGTATCCAGTCTTCAATGTGCATTCCTCCTGATTTGTTTGCGTGGAGGTGATATGCTATCTGCATTTGTCCTTCCTCATTTGCTAGCAGAGCATTTATACTCCTGTTAATCGTGGCGTTTGGCCCAGAAATAAAGCAACGACCAATTTATGCACATCTAATTGACGTGCGACCGCCTCACTGCACTGAACCCGGAAGCAACTTTTAAAATGGCAAAATAGCCCAGAAAGGGCAAAAAGGCGCATAAACAGTGCCTAGCAATCTCCCCAGCCTTTGCAAGCGCAATCCCAGGAGCCCTTCAACCAATTGTTGAGGCCTGTGGAGAGCTGGAGTTTGAGCAAAGAGGTTTGGAGGGAGCAATTGCCAGTATTCATGGCCAGCTGGTAAGTGCTGCTGGTTTTTAAGGGTTTTTTCAAGGGTTTTCAGAGGGTGTTTGCAGGATCTGCCAATGGCGTTTCATATATATGCAGTTTCACTGCATGTGTGGTGCCTCAGAACATAACCCCCGCATGAGATGGGAGTTGCCTGTTCCTCGCTTAGTCTTCTTCAGATCCACATGCAACAGCTCCCTTTCCATGAAACTTAAGAGACGCCCATCACTCAAGTCCTATTGTGGAGCAGGGAGTCTATTACATCACTATGGTCAATGGAGCAGGCAGAAGCCACTCAAAGAATCTCTCCTCCTCTTCCAAATGGCAGTGCATGAAATAAACCCTTACCTAAACTGCAAGAAGGAGGGAAGGCGGGTGCTTCGTGAAGTTGTGCTTATCCATCAAGTAGGTGGGAGCTTCTATATGCCTGTTGTCTTTGTCCATGGAGTTTTCTTGGCAGGGATACTGGAGTGGCTTGCCGGATCCTGCTCCAGGTGGATCACGATTGGTCAAAACTCTCCACTATGACCTGTCCAACTTAGGTGGCCCTGCACAGCATAGCTCATAGCTTCTCTGAGTTATTCAAGCCCCTTCGCCACGGCAAGGCAGTGATCCATGAAGGGGAAGTGAGAGCTGGACAATAAAGAAGGCTGATCGCCGAAGAATTGATGCTTTTGAATTATGGTGTGGGAGGAGACTCTTGAGAGTCCCATGGACTGCAAGAAGATCAAACCTCTCCATTCTGAAGGAAATCAGCCCTGAGTGCTCACTGGAAGGACAGATCCTGAAGCTGAGGCTCCAATATTTTGGCCACCTCATGAGAAGAGAAGACTCCCTGGAAAAGACCCTGATGTTGGGAAAGATGGAGGGCACAAGGAGAAGGGGACGACAGAGGACGAGATGGTTGGACAGTGTTCTCAAAGCTACCAGCATATGTCTGACCAAACTGCGGGAAGCAGTGGAAGACAGGAGTGCCTGGCGTGCTCTGGTCCATGGGGTCACGAAGAGGCGGACACGACTAAACGACTAAACAACAGGTGGGAGTAGCACAAGAGATTTGTAATAGCTTCTGCTTGCTTCAAAGCCCAGAGCACGATGGAGCATCCTTCCTGTACCCCATATTTCTGGCTGCAAACCAGACTTGGGAGAGAGAAGCAGTCAGTGGTGGCCACAAATTACGGCTGATTAGTGAACCAAAAGGCAAGATTTGTGGATCCCTGCTACAACACCATGGAGAATGGTGGGATGTGGATTGGGAAGAGGTGGGTTCTAATCCTGGAATAAGCTCATAAAGATCACTCAATGGTTTTGGGCAGGCATAGGCAAACTCGGCCCTCCAGATGTTTAGGGACTACAACTCCCATGACCCCTAGCTAACAGGGCCAGTGGTCAGGAATGATGGGAGTTGTAGTCCCAAAACATCTGGAGGACTGAGTTTACCTGTGTCTGGTCTTGGGTAAGTCACTCATCCCTTTCATGAGAATAACTTGCACCAGAAAAAAAAGGAATAATCCCATTTCTTCCACACTCAACTGCTGGGAAAGACCATGAGTTATCAGAAGTTCTAAATGGCCTTGTATACCTGAAGGAGCATCTCCACCCCCATCATTCAGCCCGGACATTGAGGTCCAGCTCCGAGGGCCTTCTGGCAGCTCCCACACTGCGATAAACCAAGTTACAGGGAACCTGAGAAGGGGCCATCTCAGTGGTGGCGCCCACCCTGTGGAATGCCCCCGCATCAAATATTAAGGAGATGAGTAATTATATAATGTTTAGGAAACATCTGAAGGCAGCCCTGTATAAGGAAGTTTTTTAATGTTTGATGTTTTATTATGTTTTTATATGTTCTGGAAGCTGCACAGAGTGGATGGGTCAACCCTGTCAGATGGGTGAGATTATTATTATTATTATTTACAAAGTATGATTATTTGAAAGAACTCATGGCCTAAATTAGGGACACTGCAGAGTCTCCACACCCTCCTCTCATGTCTACCAGATATGGAGAAACAACATGATGCTCCTGATCCATGTCCTAAGCACCACCAATTATTAAAGCAAAGAGGAAATTAGTCATCACAAGAAGTCTGCTTTCCACACTAGTCTCATGGCAAGTATAAAGTATCCTTCAAAACCCCTCCTGACCTATGTTGTTTGCAGGTATCTTTTGCAACATGTAACTGACACAACAATAGCGCACATTGGTGGAGGATTTATACTGGGTCATCCACACATCATTTCATTTTATTAGTTGTTCTGAATGCTTTCTCAGTGTTATCACATCATTGCCATCTGGTGGGGCATTCCTGCACTATAGCACAGCAAAAGCAAGGGGAAAATAAAAAATAAAAGCAGGATATTTGTGGTATAAAAAGTTATGGGATGTGCACTGATTGGAAATGAAACTATAACCACACTCGCACCATACATTTAAAGTGCTAAAGCACTTTAAGCAATCATGGCTTCCTGCAAGGAATTCTGGGAAGTGTAGTTTGTAAAGGGAGAAGAGGGTTGTTACAACACCCCTAATACCCTCCCAGAGCTGCAATTCCCAGAGTTCTGTGGCAAGAAAAACTGACAGCTAAATTGTAGCTCTGCAGTTGGGGGCGGGGGAGAATAGGAGCCTTCTAAGAACTTTCACGGGACACGGGTGGCGCTGTGGGTTAAACCACAGAGCCTAGGACTTGCCGATCAGAAGGTCGGCGGTTCAAATCCCTGCAATGGGGTGAGCTCCCGTTGCTCGGTCCCTGCTCCTGCCAACCTAGCAGTTCGAAAGCACGTCAAAGTGCAAGTAGATAAATAGGTAGCGCTCCAGTGGGAAGGTAAACGGCGTTTCTGTGCGCTGCTCTGGTTCGCCAGAAGCGACTTAGTCATGCTGGCCACATGACCCAGAAGCTGTACGCTGGCTCCCTCGGCCAGTAAAGCGAGATGAGCGCCACAACCCCAGAGTCGGTCACGACTGGACCTAATGGTCAGGGATCCCTTTACCTTTAAGAACTCTCAGCACCCTTAACAAACTACACTTCCCAGAATTCTTTGGGGGACTGTTGAAAGTAGTACCATAGCGCTTTAAAGGTATGATGTGCATGTGGCCTATATCCGCCCTAAAACGTTTGCAGGCGCAAACAAGTGTCAGAAGCGGGGTTGCATGCAACTGCCCTGATAACCATCATGAGCACCAATCTTCACCAACAGGCCAGAAAAGGGAAGCTTGACATCTCACCACTTCCATGGGCTGTGATGGCTGAGCAGTCTTAAGAAGGGTTATCAGGGCAACATGAATTTTTGTTCCGAAAAGGATGCCTGAAGTTTGCTTGGGTCCAAATTCACTTTCAGAGTTCTGCGGCATTAAAAAGAACCCCCCCCACACACGTCAGGAATGGGGTGGAGTGGGAAATCTCCTTTGGCCATCCTGATGTTTCTAATCTCCAATGACCCTCAGTCACACCTAGCATGGCCAATCAGGGATCCTGGAGACACCAGTTCCTCATCCCTGTGGGTTGGGAAAATCAAAGGCATAGGTCACTCTATGCCAACAGCAGACTCAGCGATGCCCTGCACCAAGAGGGAACCTGAACACCCAACCTAGAATCGTAGAGTTGGAAGGGACCCCCTGCGAGGCAGGAATCTTTCTCCGGACGTAGGACTCGAACCGACGACCGTGAGAGGAAGAGCCTCGTGGTTCCGTGGGCGGCGCTGTCTCCCCGCCCCTTTCTCGCCTTCCTGCCAAGGGCGGGGATGCTAACCTTCCCTGCTGATGCGGGCGGACCGGAGGAGCGCTTGGCAAAACTTCTCGGGGTCCCACAGCCTTTCACCGACAAGGAGGGCGCGAGGCAGAGAGGGGCCCGGACGGGGCCGGTCGCCTGCCCTTCTTGTCCCGGTCCCCTCATCACAAGCATGTTGGTCGGGTTGGATGCGGGAAAAATAAAGAGAAAGAGAACTTTTTCTTCCCAGCCGGCCAACTTCAGGGCAAAGGGCGGCGCCATCTGGGTGGAGCGCCTTGCGCTTGGAGGTGGGGAGGAGAGCGGGGGCGTCCCGTCGGGGGACGGCTCTGCTTGCCTCCACCCCACCCCCAGGGAAGCCAAGGGGGCTGACAGGCTCCCCGGGAACGCCGGGGAAAGAGGGATCCCCCTTTCCTCTACCTTGCTGAACACTTCCAGGTCCTCGTCGTCATCGAACTCCAGCAGCTCCGCGGGCACGGGGCGATCCGGGTCCGGGGGCCACGTCGGCGGCTCGGTAGGGGCGGCAGCCTGCCCGCCGCCAGGGGGAAGGCAGGAGGAGGCGATCGGCGGCGGCGAGCCGGGCGCGCAGCGATCAGCTTCCATCCCTCCCTCCCTCTCCGGCTGGTGTGCGCGCCCCGCCCGGGAGGCGGGCACGATCCCCGGCGGGCGCCCCTCCTCTCAGCGCCGCAATTGGTCGCCGGAGCGCTTCTCCAGCCCTTTCCTGCCACTGCTCAGGACTGGAGGAGGGCGCGGGGCGGCCGGGAAGGAGCCCGAGGGGTCCCCGTGGAAGGGATCCACGCGGAACGCGAGACGAGATCAGCCCCGGCGCGCGCCCAGCCTTACACCTTAAGGAGGGTGGGAGAGGAAATGGGCGGGGGCAGCTATACCCGGATTGCGTCTGGCTGGGTTTCAGGGTTTCGCGCACGCACCTCTCTGACTCTGACTCTCACTCTCTGTCTCTCTCTGTCTCTGTCTCTGTCTCTCTCTCTCTGTGTGTGTGTGTGTGTGTGAGAGAGAGAGAGGGGAGGGCAGAGCAGCAGCCAGTAGTTCAACAGGTGAAGCCTGGCTGTCACGCGGCAGTTAAAACACACGAGAGATGATTGGGAAGGAGGGCATGCCAAGGTCTTGGACTGGCAGAGGGACTCTGGAGCTGAACAGCAAAGGCGTTTTGGGTTATGTGGCGCTGTCAAACTTTTGAGTCCCCTCCCTCCTCTGCATGTCCTAGGAAACACCAGTTTGATGCCTTGTAGGATAAAAACTGCAGCGACCTGCAACTTTTATTCATTTTAGCTTTTAATTAATGAAGCCTCAAATAATGAAAAAGATAGATATAGATATAGGTACAGTGGTACCTCAGATTACATACACTTCTGGTTACAGACTCCGCTAACCCAGAAATAGTGCTTCAGGTTAAGAACTTTGCTTCAGGATGAGAACAGAAATCGTGCTCTGGCGGAACGGCAGCAGGAGGAGGCCCCATTAGCTAAAGTGGTGCTTCAGGTTAAGAACAGTTTCAGGTTAAGAACGGACCTCCAGAACGAATTAAGTACTTAACCCGAGGTACCACTGTATATTGATGCTTTTGAATTACGGTGTTGGAGGAGACTCTTGAGTGTCCCATGGACTGCAAGAAGATCAAAATTATCTATTCTTAAGGAAATCAGCCCTGAGTGCTCACTGGAACGACAGATCCTGAAGCTGAGGCTCCAATACTTTGGCCACCTCATGAAAAGAGAAGACTCCCTGGAAAAGACCCTGATGTTGGGAAAAATTGAGAGCGCAAGGAGAAGGGGACGACAGAGGACGAGATGGTTGGATAGTGTTCTCGAAGCTACCAGCATGAGTTTGACCAAACTGCAGGAGGCAGTGGAAGAAAGGAGTGCCTGACGTGCTCTGGTCCATGGGGTCACGAAGAATCGGACATGACTAAACGACTAAACAACAACAACAATAATATGTGTGTGTGTGTGTGTGTGTGTGTGTGTATACACGCAATGTTGCTTTTCAGGACCAATACATAATCACTACACACAAACACAGTTTTACAGGGATAACAGAATTAAAAACAGTTTTACTCTGCCCCATAAACCCGATTTGAAAGATGTGTCTTCACAATGTATCTTTAGGCCAGGGGTGGGGACCATTTGGGGCGCTGGTAGGACTGAACCCTGCCCAACCCTAATGGGCCAACTTGGACAGGTGGGGGGGATTGTTAGGTTGTTCTTGTTTTTATTTTTATTATGTATTTTGTGTTTTTATCTTGTGATTTTATCTTGTGAACCACCCTGAGACCTGTGGGTTTAGGGCAGTATACAAATTTAATACATAATAATAATACTAATAATAAAGTGGGCGGGACCATTCACCCATCAATCATCTGAGGTCAGAAGCACTTCCCAAACGCTCAGCAATCAGATGGTTGTCTGGTGCTTGCGCTTAAGAGTCTTGAGTCTAGAAGGGAGTTCCATAAAGGAAGCAACTCTTCCCTGTGCCGCCACCCCACACCCCATGCTTGGTGATGGGATTGTAAGGGGAGCCTCCCCAGCAGGTGTCTATTATTATTATATTATAATATTATTATTATAATTATTATTATTAGTTGACAAAGTCAACTGTTGTAGGGACGTGGGCGGCGCTGTGGTCTAAATCACTGGGCCTCTTGGGCTTGCTGATCAGAAGGTTGGCAGTTCAAATCCCCGCGTTTGAAACCATGCCAGTGCAAGTAGATAAACAGGTATTGGAGAATAGGTGCTGGGGAAGGTAAACAGCATTTCCATGCTCTGTGGCTTCCGTCATGGTGTCCCATTGCACCAGAGGCAGTTTAGTCATGCCAGCCACATGATCCAGAAAGCTGTCTGTGGACAAACACCGGCTCCCTCAGCCTGAAAGCAAGATGAGCACTGCAACCCCATTGTCGCCTTTGGCTGGATGTAACCATCCAGGGGTCCTATTACTACTAGTAGTAGTACTATGACTACTATTTCAAGGAGTCTGGGGTGGCTAGACACAGGCTGGCAGATAATCAAAGAGTCGCTCCTTCCG
The DNA here is from genome assembly GCF_964106645.2 of Podarcis pityusensis. Classification (NCBI taxonomy): domain Eukaryota; kingdom Metazoa; phylum Chordata; class Lepidosauria; order Squamata; family Lacertidae; genus Podarcis; species Podarcis pityusensis. Next base: position 74,207,016 of record NC_138030.1, read on the forward strand.
GTACTTGTGACTTTACAAGTTATCAACAAAACATTGAATTGGGGCCGGTAGCATATTGGGAGCAATTGCAGTTTGAGCAGGACTGGTGTTATATGGCCTGAATGGAAGCACCACTCACAAGTTTGGCTGGTTTCCTGCAAAGCTTCCCCATAAGTAAACCAGGTCAAAACTGAATGCTATTACATGGTTATTGCATAATTATTGATAATAGTATTAATTCATTTTTTATGCATTTTGTACAATTTTTATACACACAATATACCATATTCATCATTTATCTCTTTTCCTAGGACTTCCCAGTCCATTTCTCCATGGCTTTCTAAGCAAACCTTAGTCGGCTGCATATCCCAATATTCCACCCGTTTTCCTCTCAAATCTTCCTTTATTTTATGTTAACTGCTGCCAAATGTTAACTCATACTTGTAAATTAAATTGAATATTGTATCCTCTACGATATTCTCCAGAACAGTTCCACTCTTATCTGTGACTCATCCTTTTTTCTTAGTTTCGCGGTCATAGTTACAAATTCTATGTATTCTATCAGTTTATTCTGCCAGGTTTCTTTCGCAGATACCTCTTTTACTTTCCACTTTTTCGCATATACCACCCCATAGAAGTATTAATTCAATTTATAGCCCACTCTTCCTCCTGAAGGAGCAGAAGGTGGAAAACACATCAATAAGCAAACACTTCTTTTTTTTTAATTCTAAAAGCAGGTAAAAACAGTTACCATATTTTTCGCTCTATAAGACGCACCCAACCATAAGATGCACCTAGTTTTAGAGGAGAAGAACAAGAAAAAAAATGATCGATCCCTCTTGCTCTCCTGTCTTCAGCAAAAGCAATGCGAAGCATCCAGAGGCTTCCAGTGGCTATCCCTGAAGCCAGGAGAGCAAGAAGGGTCGGTGCGTTGCTTTCACTGAAGCCATGGAGCCTGCATTTGCTCCATAAGACGCACACACATTTCCCCTTACTTTTTAGGAGGGGAAAAGTGTGTCTTACAGAGCGAAAAATACGGTATCTCATGGTTTCCAGGAAGAGTGTCTCAGCCATCAAATGTCTGGGCAACCCGAAATGTTGATACATTTCTCCTGCATTTCAGTAATGACAGAGGCCGATACATCTCGCCAGGGAGGGCAATCTGCAAATGGGGAACCACCACTGAGACTAGTGGAAGGTTTTTATATATGCTGTGTTTTTATATAAGCTGTAAGCGGCTGGGAAAACCCAGCCAGATGGGCGGGCTATAAATAGTAAAATGGTTGTTGTTATTCCTTTGGAGGGTCTCTGTGCAGTTATGCCATTGCTACAGACTCACTGTTGCGTAATTTCTTTACTGTTTTCACACAGTTCATTCTAGATATCACATGGGAAATTAGCCTTCCTGACAGAAGTCCAGCCTTTTGCATCAGACACCTATGGCCCACACATCAGATGCTTGTGTGTACATGTTTCCAAGTGATTGGCTGTGAACTGAAATACCCAGCTTTGCATTTCTGGAGTGCCAGTAGTGACATTTTTTAAATCTTCTCTGCATAGCTCAGGCCACGATTTGTGCTATCTGAAGCATCTCTGAGTAAACAAAGCATCCGACTGTAGGATTTAAACCTCTAATCCAGCCGTCAGAAGGATGGTTTACGTGAACATTGGCTTTTCATTCTGGAATGCTATGCACTCATCTTAAAAGACTGGAACTTGAATAGCTGCCAGATACATCAGTGTTACAATGTTTGTTAACTCTGGCATAATCACAGTTTATGATGTGCTGGGATACTAGTCAATTCTATTTTCTATTTTATTATATTAAATTATAGGCCACTTTTCAAACAAAATGTTTCCCAGAGAGGTTAGCAGAAATATACACAAATATAGAGGCAAGATAGTACTTACCTCTAAGTACGATAGCACCACAAAATATTGTTGCATGCCACCCTAATCTCTGAGTGGTGAGCGGCGTTTACCCAGAATTCATGTTTCTTTTTTTGAAATGAGGCACAGCAGAGACTGTTGTGGCTTTAGGATATATGGTTTATTTACACACATATACAATCTAAGCCTGCAATGGAGGGGTTCACAGCATTAACACCCCCAAAGGATCTTGTTTCTCCCTTAGCTTGTTTCTCCCCCCTCACCCAGCTTGTCTGGAGTTTTGGGCTGGGTTGCCATCAGTATGCCGATGACACCCAACTCTATCTGTTGATGGATGGCCATCCTGACTCGGCCCCAGACACACTGACCAGATGTTTGGAAGCTGTGGCTGGATGGTTACGTGGGAGCCGGTTGAAGCTAAATCCTTCGAAGACAGAGGTCCTGTGGCTAGGACGGGACGATATGGGATTGGGGGGGGCAACTCCCATCTCTTGCGGGGGCGCAATTAGTGCCAGCACCGTCCCTTAAGAGTTTGGGTGTAATCTTCAACACCTCCCTTTCCATGGAGGCGCAGATTGCAGCTATAACAAAGGCGGCATTTTTCCATCTCCGCCAAGCTAAGCAGTTGGCTCCTTCCCTCTCTCGCCCTGACCTAGCCACTGTGATCCACGCAACGGTCACCTCCAGACTGGATTATTGTAACTCGCTCTACATGGGGCTGCCCTTGAGACTGACCCAGAAACTCCAGCGGGTGCAGAATGCTGCAGCGAGACTCCTTACGGGGTCTTCGCTGCGAGATCACATTCACCCGGTGCTATACCAGCTGCACTGGCTCCCGGTGGAGTACAGGATCAGGTTTAAGGTGCTGGTTTTAACCTTTAAAGCCCTATATGGCCCTGACCTAGCCCTAGCCCTCGTACCTACGGGATCGCCTCTCCTGGTATGCCCCACAGAGAAACTTACGGTCTTCAAATAAAAACATCTTGAAGGTCCCAGGCCCCAGAGAAGTTAGGCTGGCCTCAACTAGAGCCAGGGCTTTTTCAGCTGTGGCTCCGATCTGGTGGAACACTCTGTCACAAGAGACTAGGAGCCTGCGGGACTTGACATCTTTCCGCAGGGCCTGCAAGACAGAGCTGTTCCACCAGGCCTTTGGCCAGGGCACAGCCTGACTCCCTCCCTTGGCAATCTTCGCGGAGCTCTGGCCCAATGGTTGCCAGTGGCTTGATTTGAATTAATTTTATAATGAATGGTTTTAGAGTGTTGTTTGTGCTGTACTTTTGTACTGTTTTATTGTTGTTAGCTGCCCTGAGCCCAGCTTCGGCTGGGGAGGGCAGGATATAAATAAATAAATAAATTATTATTATTATTATTATTATTATTATTGCTACAGCCTTGGATTCAAGCTGAAAGCAAACATCAGATGAGGGCAACCGAGATGATCAAGGGTCTGGAAACCAAGCCATATGAGGAACGGTTGAAGGAGCTGGGTATGTTTACCCTGGAAAAGAGGTGACCGAGAGGAGATATGATAGCTGTCTTCAAATATTTTGTGGGCTGTCACATGGAAGAGAGAGCCAGCTTGTTTTCTCCGGCTCTGGAGGGTAGGACTCGAATCAATGGCTTCAAGTTACAAGAAAGGAGCTTCCGACTAAGCATTAGGAAAAACCTTTTGACTGTAAGAACTGTTCAACAGTGGAACAGTGGAACAGACTCCCTCCAGCGGTTGTGGATCTCCTTCCTTGGACGTATGTAAGCAGAGGTTGGTTGATCCTCTGTCGTGGATGCTTTAGTTGAGATTCCTGCATTGCAGAAGGTTGGACTAGATGCCCCTTGGGCAGTGTCAGATTTATGTATAGGCTAAGTAGGCTGAAGCCTAGGGCCTCTAAATCTAGGGGGCCTCACCAGCCCATCCGCTACCCAGCGGGCAGTCTCCCCTCTCCCATAATTGCAAACCCAAGACTTCATGTGAGGGCAGGGCAACTCGGGCCTCTAAATCTAGGGGGCCTCCCCAGCCTGCCCTCTTCCCAGTGCTGCAGTCTCACACCTCCCAAAATTGCAAACCCAATGGAAGTGCAGGGCAACTCAGGCCCCAGCAACTATGAGACTCAGGGGTAGCCAGTGGGGTACAACTTGAATTTTTGTTGTTGTAGGGCCCCACTTCACAGCCAAAGTCTGCAAAATCTTATAGATATAAATAAAACCCATCTACATTGCCCTGGTACGGGGGAGCCCCTTAGGAGCGGCATGTGGTGCCCAATTTGGCCAAATTGCTCCAATTGCCTTAAGGTCTGCCCTGATGAGACTGTGCAGGGAATGGACTGACAAGCCCTTGCACATTCTAAGTCCCTGGTGTCACTATTCAGAGTACAGACTCAATGACTTGTTATGGAAATAAAGGGGGGCACTTATTGGAAATCAGTTTTGTCACCTCCCTCCCCAAACCCTGAGACAATGAGGCCAGCCACTTTTTATTCACAGCTGCATAAGCACTACATTACAGCATGGCCATAAACCTGTACGTTCAACAGCTGAAATATACACCCAATATGTAGCAATGGAGATTTGTTACTGCTTTATGAATGAACACAATGTTTTATGAATGGACTCTGTATTTTTGGAATTACCTAAGAGCCACCAATAGGGAGCTCTAGAATCTGACAGCTAACGATTTGGGTACTAACAAACGACGACCCCTATTGCTGAAAGCAGATAACCAGGAGGGAATGCTTCAGCTCAGCCTTTGCGCTGTTTACTAAACACCCTCTGCTGTGCAGATAATGGAGAAAGCTTGTAAACTGTATCCCTTCCGGCATCCTGGTCAACTCTATTATGCTGATGTAAACCCTGTAAACACCAGAAGCCCAGAATAGCAGCAAATAAAATCCGCTCATACGTCAGTGACTGATAAGACTTGTCAACCAGTTCTTCCAAAGTTTTCCTAAATTATAAAGCTCCAAAATACAGGCCAAAAGAGAACAGGTCTGGGAAGAGCGAGGCAAACAATGGGCACCACCAGTGAAAAGGCCCTGCCCCAGTAGCTCCTGCCCTGTCATTTGATAGGGTGCCCACTTGCCGTCCTTCTTGACATGGAATGCTCTCTATTGGAGTCTCCAGGTCCAGTACAAAGACCATAAGAAGAGAGAGCAGGGACCTTGAAGTTCCAAACAGCTGTTATTCAAGCAAGCAAGCAAGCAAGCAAGCACACAGGTCACCTTTGTCACAGTCAGGATGCCTATGTCCTGGCCAGGCCTGCGCCCAATCTTGCTTTTGTACAATCTTGTTCTCAGTAACCAAAATTCTATTATCAACATATACAAACAGTAAAGTTGTTTTCCTTCATTCTCAAGCAATCGTACAAAACAAAGTGGCACTAATAAAGAAAAGCTCCAGGGTGGCAACAGAAAGCAAACTAAAAATGCTTTTGCAGTTCATCAGAACTATCCAGCAATATCAAGTCACAGGAAAACTGGTGCTATTAACAGTAATCCTTCTAGTTGGTTAAATGGTTCGGCAACTTCCATGCACATGATGTGTGATGCTAATTATTTCCCCCAAGAGTTAAATGATAACTAATCAGAGGCAGCTACAGTCGCAAATGGAAACAAAATATCTGTGATAGGAAGAGGAGCAGGTTTGCTCAAGTGTGTTGCAGGTAGAAATACTGTTTGTAATGAAGTGAGAGCAGTAGCTGCTCGAATTAACAAATAAGAAAGTTTTGAGAATTTACATGCTAGATTGAAATTGAATAATTCATTAAGAAGGGGATTGTAGGGAAAACACTGGGGCCTAATCTGAGTAATAGAGTGGGCAATCTCTTCCTTTATCTCCACACTGTGGCTGCAGACCAAATCACCTGTCAGGAGAGCTATGAGATTCAGGTGAGGGTCATATGCCTTGTCAATCCCAGCAGGTATATAACAGGAAGACACAGCCTGCCCACTATATTATTCACTCTCACTTTTGTATTTCTAACAGAGCCCCTATCACCTTTCCTTTGTTTTTTGAATGACCCATCAAGCCAGGCCATCTCCAGAACACAGGAAGCTAGCCTGGCTTATTTAGCTTTTAACACTTGCTGGATTCATGGCACCCAGTTTAACACTTCAGACCATGATTAAATTCTAACACTTACTGGATCAAGGAATGTATAGTGGTCTGTCACCCACAAACTCATAACAATATAAGTAGTGGTGCCATATTGGACTGGGCAACAGGGAGAAGAGCACACCTGATCTGAATCTAGCATCCATCTCCGCTTTGATCCAGATAAGACAAGATAAGATGTACATCCACAACCCAGCACAACGAGGGAAAAATACAAATCAGGCTATATAGCTCATGTTCATCTCATGTTCAAAGCCAACATCTGTGCCGTGTTTCAATATCATTAACAGAGGAATGAAACTGTTAAGGTCTGATCAACAAATGCTCCTGCTGGAGATTCTGTTGACTGATTAAACTGATTAGGATGAACATTAAAGGATTTTTAATAATGATAACAGTCACCTCACAACAGGGGCAAATTAACTGATCTGTTAGAGAACCATCTTTGGTACAGTTCCAGAATTTCAAAAAGTGCCTGCCATCAGCATCTCCATCCTTACAAAATTCAAACGAATGAAAATTTTGATTTATAGCCTTGATTGTTCCACAAGGAGGCCCCCAAAATGATATATTTACCTTCATTATATTTACTGATTTCTATTCATTAGCATTTGAGAAATATGGGATTTGAGTTCACTCAAAGGCTAGATTTCCAGTGATCGTGGGCAAAATTGCAGTGTTCTGTGTAGTTCATTGACTCTCTGTGTAGTGAATTCTGCAAAATAGTAAAAATGCAGCAGAAATAAAGGCCGCAAAATAACTTTGTCTGGATCACATGCATGCAACTCTACACCCCAGCAATACAATTACCATGCCAAAAACAAGCAAAAACCCACCTGAATTTTGCAGCATGTGGAAATCATAAAATTGTACGGGTTGCATTTTTCAATAGCAAATAGACTTGCTGGGCGCTGTGTTCTAAGTTTAGTGCTTTTTAACCGCTGATTTTGGTCTGGATATTAGCTATGTGCTCTCCCTCCTGACATCAGTTGGACTTAGGACAGATAAAAATGAGGGAGATGTGTTTATGATGAGGGAGGTACGTTCTTTATTTATAAAGGTTTTTATATACTTCCTTCTCTCAAAACATCAGGGTGGTGAATGACAACATAGAAGCATTTAAATGAATGCAAAGCAATTATTGGATCTCCTGACATATTTTTCCTTCAAGGCAGGAGAGGGGAGGGGAAGTTCTGTTAAAGATCTGATCAATGGAACTTGGAAAAGCCACACCATTTTCCAGTTCAAAAACGCTCCCAAGGCTTCTTTTAGCCCCAATGGATAAAAATTTAGATACTATGCTATCTGCATTGTGCCTTGATTTTTTTCTCTTTCTCTAGCAGAGGTAATAGCTGCCTCTTTTTGAGGGTGCGGGCATTTGATCAGCCTCCCCAAGGCTACTTTGAAGACAGGGAAATGTTCCCTCAAATCCCTTTGGAGGCCAAGAAAACACTTAAATTTGGCTAGATGATGAACTCCTTTGTTTTAAAGAGTTGCACTGGAAAACTAGCTCTGTAATCTGCTGTTAGACATGTGTTCTCCAATTGTGTGTGTGTGTGTGTGTGTGAGAGAGAGAGAGAGAGAGAGAGAGAGAGAGACACGAGAAAGAGAATATGAATATATACCCATTTTGTGAAAAAGAATAAACTTTTAATCATAACTTTTTTAAGGCCTACAATGCATTTTATCAAACTAGACACCAGTTGCTTCAGTTAAATTTTGCGTTCTAATAGGAGGAAATACCTCTCTATTTGCAGTAATCTGGACAAGTGTTTACTGGAATGATTTCTGCTACAATTGCAGAAAGCACCTGGGGAAGTGAAAAAACAACAACAGCAACGGCAGCCTAACAGCTAGCACTGAACGTTGAGGAATTTTACATTAAAGCCTGTATTCCTTACTGTGGCAAAAGCAAAACACTTTCCTCAACAATTTCACATTTGCTTGTTTCTGGCAATTTAGACTAACTAGAAAATATTGGTGGACATTTTACCTGTCAGTTCTCATTTCTGTCACTTTTAACCCACTAACTCAGCTTCTCGCTTTAAAGGCATCAGCTGTTTTCTGAATGCACTTTCCCCTCCCAGCAAATGGAGTACATCTCAGCCAGGCAATTCTTTCCAGAATGTTGAAACAAAATATTTAGGTGACTCATACGGAACCAACCTCTGAGTGTTCCTTGGCTACCTGTCCATTTACGCATTTTTTGCAGCTTTTTTGTACATGCAACCTGCGCATGTTATTTTTTTGTAATGTATCTCTGGATCACTCAGGGCCATCATGTATTGTACAGTGGTACCTGTACAGACGCTTCAGATTACAGATGCTTCAGGTTACAGACTCCGCTAACCCAGAAATAGTGCTTTGGGTTAAGAACTTTGCTTCAGAATGAGAACAGAAAGTGCGCAGTGGCGGCACGGCGACAGCGGGAGGCCCCATTAGCTAAAGTGGTACCTCAGGTTAAGAACAGTTTCAGGTTAAGAACGGACCTCCAGAACGAATTAAGTTCTTAACCCGACGTACCGCTGTATAGGCTGTTGAATCCAAACAGCAGTACTAGTCCTACAGGAGATTGTAGCCTATAAATGGCTGCTCAGAGATTCCTTCCCCCTTCTCTCCACATTGTGGCTCTTTTTTCTGCCACCCACCCACCTCATCAGTGTTTAATTTATCGTAGCAGTAGTGAAAAATATGTTGGATATGGGGACACAGGTGGCGCTGTGGGTTAAACCACAGAGCCTAGGACTTGCCGATCAGAAGGTCGGCATCTCGAATCCCCGCAGTGGGGTGAGCTCCAGTTGCTTGGTCCCTGCTCCTGCCAACCTAGCAGTTCGAAAGCACATCAAAGTACAAGTAGATAAATAGGTACCGCTCCAGCGGGAAGGTAAACTGCGTTTCCGTGCGCCGCTCTGGTTCACCAGAAGTGGCTTAGTCATGCTGGCCACATGACCCGGAAGCTGTATGCCGGCTCCCTCGGCCAATAAAGCGAGATGAGCACCACAACCCCAGAGTTGGCCACGACTGGACCTAATGGTCAGGGGTCCCTTTAATTTTACCTTTATGTTGGATAGCTCAGTTTGTTAGAACGTGGTGCTGGTAAATGCCAAGGTTGCAGGTTTGATCTGCATATCGGACAGCTGCCTGTTCTTGCATTCTAGGGGGTAGGCAAACTAAAGCCTGGGGGCTGGATCTGGCCCAATCGCCTTCTAAATCCAGCCCGCAGACGGTCCGGGAATCAGCATGTTTTTACATGAGTAGAAGGTGTGCTTTTATTTAAAATGCATCTCTGGGTTATTTGTGGGGCATAGGAATTTGTTCATCCCCCCCAAATATAATCTGCCCCCCACAAGGTCTGAGGGACAGTGGACTGGCCCGCTGCTGAAAAAGTTTGCTGACCCCTGGACTAGATGATTGTCAGGGTCCCAACTCTACAATTATTATTATTAGAGGATGAGCCAGGGCTGGATTTAGCTTTGATGAGGCCCTAAGCTACTGAAGGTAATGGGGCCCTTTATATGTTCTTTTTTTTTTAATAAGATATTTATTAAAGTTTCAACATAATACAAAAATAAGCGAAAAAAGAAAGAAAAAAAGAGGGGGGGAAATAGAAAATGAAAGTACAAAATAAAGACAGTTAAAAAACAGATTAGTCTTTCCATATCTTAACTTTCATTTGCTTGTTTCCCCGACCTCCTCACACCTCCCTTTTTTGTATTCCAGTTCAAATTAGTTAATTCAGCAAATCCTTTCCCTCTTTGATTCTATCTTAATCTTTTATCTTAATATATTGTAACTTTAGATTATCACCTGTTAACAATCCACTTTTACATATTCCTTTATAACATTGCTGCTAAAAACCATTTAACTTCAATCCAACATCATTCTAACATTCATTAATTTTGTAGTATTTCTGTAGATAGTCTTTAAATTTCTTCCAATCTTCTTCCACCAACTCTTCTCCCTGGTCTCGGATTCTGCCAGTCATTTCCACCAGTTCCATATAGTCCATCACCTTCATCTGCCATTCTTCCAGAGTGGGTAAATCTTGTGTCTTCCAGTACTTTGCAATAAGAATTCTTGCTGCTGTTGTAGCATACATAAAGAAAGTTCTGTCCTTCTTTGGCACCAATTGGCCGACTATGCCCAGGAGAAAGGCCTCTGGTTTCTTCAGGAAGGTATATTTAAAAACCTTTTTCATTTCATTATAGATCATCTCCCAGAAAGCCTTAATCCTTGGGCACGTCCACCAAAGGTGAAAGAATGTACCTTCAGTTTCTTTACATTTCCAACATTTATTATCGGGCAAATGATAGATTTTTGCTGTCCTTTGTCAACAACAAATTGTCGCTGTTTTTGTGTGTTGAATATATGCTATATGGTGATTTATGGACCTAATAGGTACCTAAAGCCATTTGCACATAACAAATAGGAGCCTACACAACACAAAATACTGTTGCTGTATGTAGATTTTATTTTATTTGTTTTTTATCTTATATTTTGGAAATGTACATCCAGGTTTTTTTCCCTTTAACTTTTTTGGGGGCCCCCAAGAGAGTGGGGCCCTAAGCTATAGTTTGTTTAGGTTATACATAAATCCGGCACTGGGATGAGCAAGCAAGCAACAACACTACAAGAGATGCTTTCTCTAAATGGCTGTACTATCTGTCAGGACCAACAACTACTACAGTCATTCAGAGGCTTCTGATCAATGGCGGCTCATTCATAGGCATCTGTGTGCACCTTCTCTTGCAATTTTGAAAATAATCGTCAAGCACACTACTGTTGTAAATATTTGGCTCATCACAAAAATTTCAGAGGGAGGTAAAACTAATTTTCCGCTTATTTTCAAAGAAAGGGGTAGAAACTAGACAACCTGCTCTGAAAATATCCCCCAGACTTGTTGCACTGTGTTGCCTTTATCCAGTACTTTATATAGTTTACATAATGAGAATCTGTGCTTTTATTTGAGTTTGCAAAATGCTTGATTATTATTATTTTTTTGAAAAAGCTTTGTGATTCATCCTCTAGCTATCTTACAGCGATTGAGAATAGTTCTTAAAAGGTTTGCAGATTTGATCTAATGGGATTCAGTCAAAATGATTAGCCTTCCTCATTTGCCTTTTCCGGAATAGAAAAGTTCTGATATTATTATGTAAAATATTTATATCCTGTTTCTCTCTGCGCTTGAAGTAGTGTTATGGTTTTAATTACTGGAAGCTAACAGAGCAAGTCTAAAATAATGAAATTATTAAAAAGCAGGAACAAAAGAGAAAAATATGCTTTGGGCAGGAAAATAAAACTACTCAAAGCTGAGCAGACTAGATCCACAATTCCTTAAAAGGTTAACCCCACAAACAAACCCGATCTGGCACTACAGGCCAAATGCTCTACAAAATAAATGGGTCTTTCACTTTTCCTCTAAAGGCCAGGAAGCATATCCTTTGATAAACCTGGAAGGATATTTCTCACAGTCCTTGTAATCTTGACTGATTGTAGTGTCCATTCAAGAACTTGCTTTTAGATAATCTCTCTCTTTCTCTCTATCTCTCAACTTTACTCTTTGGGGCCTTTGGTTTTAGCTGTAGAAGCCAAAAACTTTTCCGTCAATAACAAGTGCCATCAAAAGTTAGCTTAGGCAGGCTGCCAAAATATATAACCGCTAAAGCTTTGTGCTGAGACGCAATCCCTGAAATGAGACAAGTTGAGGCAAGCACCTGCCTCTTTTGACTGAAAGTGATTTAGGTCAGATTGAAGAGGTTTGTCTATGGTGCTGGTGCAATTAATTTTGGAAATTGCATCTACCTCCAAAACCAGTCCCAGCACTGTTGCTTTTAGGAATTGATGAAATACCATAAAGATCAGAAAGAGATATCCATTCCTTCAGTCTGAGATGCAACTCTATGCACGCTTACTTTGAATTAAGTCTCATGAAGTCAACGGAATTTGTTTCAAAAAAATGTGCAAAATATCAGGTTGTGGAATGCTCTCCCCAGAGAGGTTCGTCCGGTACCTTCAGTATATATTTCTAGGCACCAGGCAAAAACGTTCCTCTTCAACCAGACCTTGGGCTGATTAATATTCTAAAGGACTATTAGGTCCAGTTGTGGCCGACTCTGGGATTGCGGCGCTCATCTCGCTTTATTGGCCGAGGGAGCCGGCATACAGCTTCCGGGTCATGTGGCCAGCATGACTAAGCCACTTCTGGAGAACCAGAGCAGCGCATGGAAACGCCATTTACCTTCCCGCTGGAGCGGTACCTATTTATCTATTTGCACTTTGATGTGCTTTTGAACTGCTAGGTTGGCAGGAGCAGGGACCAAGCAACGGGCGCTCAACCCGACGCGGGGATTCGAACCGCTGACCTTCTGATCGGCAATATTCTACAGCCTTTTAAATGTGTTTATGGAAGAGTTTACTGTTTTGTTGCTTCTGTTATGACTATTTATTTGTGCTCTTGTGTTTTCATCTTGTGAACTGTCTCAAGATCTTTTGATGAAGGGCAGTATATAAATTTGATAAAGAAATAAGTAAGTCGTAAAGACATATTATCTTGAGCATCCAACCTGAGCTGACTAAAGGAACATCAAAGCAATTAAAAATGAAGGCTGCAACCTTTAATCAATTAATCAATGTGATTGCTCGATTTAGTTGTCTCTTTGCAAGTAACGTTTGCCCAACCAATTCATTTCTCTCCCGTTTAAACAGTCAAAAGCCTTATTAAGGTCTCCAGTGGGGATTTGGTATCTGTGATGCAACCTTAGAATCTGGACCCCCAGGTTTCGTGGATGAGCTATCAAACAGAAAATAATCCTCAATATAGATTCCCAGCAAGTCAGAAACAGAACAGCTTTGCTTTCCAACTGAGTATTGGAACTCAAGTCTGCTGGGCAAAACTGCAAGCCTGTAGCCATTGAACATAAGATTGCTCTGTGCAGGCGTTGGTGGTACCATTTGTTTGTGTTGTATTTTATAGGTGCTTTGAGTTGCTGCGTCTGGACTGCATTTCTAATGTTGGAGGCTAAGATGTTCATGAAGCAGATGAATGCATCTGCCTGTTATGATGACCAGATGAGTGACAGTACTCCAGATTCTGAGTTGTGCTTTATACACAACAGTAATGTGCCACAGAGTATTTGTTCCACATTTGTAATAACTCTTATCATTTAGTGTGGCAGCCCCTGAACGCTGGAACTCCCTGCTTATTGATATCAAGCAGGTGCCATCACAGTATTCTTTTAGGTACATGCTAAACACATTCTTGTAGACAAGGGATTGAGGATTGGAGTGATCGTTCTGTAATACAGTGGTACCTCGGGTTAAGTACTTAATTCGTTCCGGAGGTCCGTACTTAACCTGAAACTGTTCTTAACCTGAAGCACCACTTTAGCTAATGGGGCCTCCTGCTGCTGCCGTGCTGCTGGAGCACGATTTCTGTTCTCATCCTGAAGCAAAGTTCTTAACCTGAAGCACTATTTCTCGGTTAGCGGAGTCTGTAACCTGAAGCGTATGTAACCTGAGGTACCACTGTATTATGACAATGGCCAAAGCTGTATCGTAACTTTTGAATAAATGTGTTTTGATCATAATAAAAAAAGACAAGCCTACCCAGATACTTATGAAGCTTAGGTAATTTTAATCTGTTTTAGTATTTAAACCTTTGTATGTTTTAAAGCAGGGTTGTGCAATTTTTCTAGATTTTATTTTAACTTTTTGTAAACCTCTTTGAGGGTTTGGGTTTTTAATTCACAATCAAGTGGTGTAAGATTTTATGAAATAAATAAAACAAATGAATAGTGTGGCCAGTGCCCCTGAGCTTTCTGCTATGAGTATTTCTTGTGCATGGGTGGTAAGGTACCATTGTGGCTACGTAAGCTGCAAAGCCACTCACACCCTGGAATTTGAAAATAAAAAGAAATGTGTTTTTGTTCTTTTGTCGCTTTGTTCTTGTAGGGTTGGTTGGTTTCTGTATCAGTTTCTATTCTTTTCCCTGTCCCCTCTTCTCCCTTGCAACCACTTGCAACCCTTAAAAAAGCATTTCTGGTGTGTGTATATGGGGGGGGGGGATGTACGCCCCAAGCAATATGGGAGAATTAAATAAACTCATGGAGGGAAAGACTATCAGCGGCTTTTGCTCTTGTTGGCTAGATATCGCTTCTAGTATGAGAGGTAGCATCCCTCTGAAAACCAATAGTCGGAGAGCACAAACCAGAGAGAGTTGTGGCACTGAAGCCTTGCTTGTGGGCTCCTCGGTGCCAGATTTACGTATAAGCTAAACAAGCTATAGCTTAAGGCCCGACTCTCTTGGGGGCCCCCAAAAAATTTAAAGAAAAAAAAACGGTGTACATTTCCAAAATATGATAAAAAAAAACAAAATAAAACCTACATATAGCAACAGTGTTTTTGTTGTGTAGGCTCCTGTGATGTAAGTAATGGGCCCCGCCTGCTAGCCTGCTCCCTAAAATATCACTGGTTTGCTCATTTCTATATATAGGGTGCCTACATTCTGCATGGACTGGTTGCATGACAACATGTAGCATACCTATTAGGTCCATAAATTACCATATAGCATATATTCAACACAAAAAAACCAGTGCATATACAGGGCCCCATTACCTTCAGTAGCTTAGGGCCTCATCAAACCCTGGGCCTCCTATAGGCATCTAGTTAGCCACTGTGAGAACACAGTGCTGGAGCTCTTGTTATGTTCCTGTGTGTCTGGAGTTGTGGGAGGAGGGAGGAATCGTCCAAAACGAAGCTTGGATCTTAAAACAAGCCAAGGGATTTTACAGAAGGAAAACTCTTTCTTTCTTTGTTTGTTTCTTTCTTTCTGTCTTTTTTTCTTCTCCCAGGGAGGCAGATGGGCCAGCCACAATGTTCATCTGAGATGGCACGAACGGTGCCTGATATCTGCATTAATAGGGAGACCACCTTTCAAAACTAAGTCTGAGAACTGCAGAGCTGAGTAAACTCCATTTTTAACTGTACGGTTCTGCCATTCTTATCTCTGAAGTTAAGACTGTGTGTTTTTCTGCTCTGCTGAGCTCCTGCAGCCTAAAAGACTAATGCATTTCTTCTATATCATATCACTTAAGACAGCAAATGGATATCTACTATATCACACTCTTCCCCTCAACCTGCAGGCTTCTTAGCTACTGTATTTGATTTTTATTTTTTTTTAGCTCCGCAGGAAGTCTTCTTTAAATGGATTTAACACTATATGCTGAAGAAAGGGTCACATTTAGGGTTTTTGCCCCCTAAATTGGAGAAAATAGGAGGAAATTCTAATACATTGGCCTGTTTTGTTTTTGTGAAAAAATCATGTAGCTATTTTTAATATACAGTGGTACCTCGGATTTTGAGCATCTCAGAAGCTGAATGTTTTGGTTCTTGAACGCCAAAAACCCGGAAGTAAATGCTTCCATTTTTTAACGTGCCTCAGAAGTCGAACGGCTTCTGCTGCATCCCCCCCCCCATTTTCTCCATTGAAACTGCAGACCACCCTTTGCGCCTCGGTTTTTGAACGTTTCAGAAGCCAAATGGTCTTCTGCAACGGATTACATTTGAAAACCGAGGTACCACTATATCACCAAGAAGAGGTGTGTTAGTACACTGTTTGAAAACATTCTTTTCCCATCAGCCCCAGCCAATGTTGAGGGATGATGGCAACCGTAGTCCAAAACATCTCAAGAGCACCTTGTTGAGATTGATCTAGGTAATTGGCTTCATCCAGACACATTTGAATGAACGTGATTATTGCTATCTAGGGAATCTAAAACAAGCCACAGAAGATCCCATGGACTTCATGCGCTCCCTTTTCCATGGCTCCACTTGGCCCTTTTCCTGGGATAAGGAAACTCTGTGTTTCATCTCAGTTACATTAGGGATAGCTCACCAGAATGAATTAGTGGCAGGGGTCACCTATGCTTATCTGCTGTACTGAATGCTCTTGTAAACTCTTGATCACACTATTGCAACATGCTCTGCCCTTGAGGACAGCCCAGAAGCTTCAGGTGGTGCAGAATGCGGCAATCAGGTTGTTGACTGGTGCCACACAATCAGATGTTATTACACATGCCCGGAAGAATCTGCACTGTCTGCCTAAATTTAAGATGTTGACCTGATAGCCAAAGGGTGTAAGGGAGATAGAATACCAACTAAAATGGAGTGGCAGGCAAAATTATTCGAATATGTAGAACTGGCAAAGATGACAGGAAAAATTAGGAACCAGACAAACCAAAGGTTTAACAAAGAATGGGATATATACGGACTATATTTAAAAGAACATTGTTCGTATATGAAATCTTTGACATGCTTTGATTAACTTCTGCAATGTTATATGCTACAAAGATTATAGGCAATTTATGATAAGTTAAAGGGACGCGGGTGGCACTGTGGGTTAAACCACAGAGCCTAGGACTTGCTGATCAGAAGGTCGGCGATTCGAATCCCTGCGACGGGGTGAGCTCCCATTGCTCGGTCCCTGCTCCTGCCAACCTAGCAGTTCGAAAGCACGTCAAAGTGCAAGTAGATAAATAGGTACTGCTCCAGCGGGAAGGTAAACGGCGTTTCCGTGCGCTGCTCTGGTTCGCCAGAAGTGGCTTAGTCATGCTGGCCACATGACTTGGAAGCTGTACGCAGGCTCCCTCGGCCAATAAAGCGAGATGAGCGCCGCAACCCCAGAGTCGGTCACGACTGGACCTAATGGTCAGGGGGCCCTTTGCCTTTTATGATAAGTTAAAGTTCATACAATATGCAGTCAATAAGGAAACAAAGGACCCATGTTGAGGTAGATGGAGGTCTCAACGTATGGAAGAACTTTATTTTATATGTAACATTTTCTTTGTATTTGATGCAATGTGTTTTTTTCTTTTGTTCTTTTTTTGGTGAATGGATTCAATATTTAAAACCAATAAAGATTAAACTGCAAACTTAAGATATTGATGTTGAGTTATAAAGTCCAACATAGGCTAGGACCCAAGTTTTTGAAGAACCAACTTTCCTATTAGCCGCCAGCTTATGTGGGTGGTGCTGTGGTCTAAACCACAGAGCCTAGGGCTTGCCAATCAGAAGGCTGGTGCTTCGAATCCCCGTGACAGGGTGAGCTCCCATTGCTCAGTCCCAGCTGCTGCCAACCTAGCAGTTCGAAAGCACGTCAAAGTGCAAGTAGATAAATAGGTATCGCTCCAGCGGGAACGTAAACAGCGTTTCTGTGCACTGCTCTGGTTTCACCAGAAGCGGCTTAGTCATGATGGCCACATGACCCGGAAGTTGTACTCCAGCTCCCTTGGCCACTAAAGCGAGATGAGCGCCGCAACCCCAGAGTCGTCCGTGACTGGACCTAATGGTCAGGGGTCCCTTTACCTTTACCATGCTTAAGATCTGCAGGAGAGGCTCCACTCAGCCCCATGAAGATTCACAGTTTGTGGGAAAACAGCATTGAGCAGAACTTTCTCTGATGCGGCACTGATACATTTGTTTTATCAGGTCTATGGAACTGGTTGAGAACTTGACTGCTTCTAAATTGTTGGAAACCCAAGCTCTATGAACTTGACTGTACTAGCTTAATTTTATTATTTAGCATTTCTTCTGTTTTTGTCCTTGAAATTTTCTTTTCCTCCTTAAAGGGTGCCGGTCTCCATTCTCTAAACATACACAACAGACTACCTAGATTAAAAAATCTTATACCTTGTTCTTTATATATTTATATTATTTGATTAATTCTAAGGGCATTTTGCTGATCTTTTCTGCACTGAGAATTCCTGGTTATTTTATTAATCTCTACCCCAACCAAGAGCTCACTTCTGAATTAATCTTGGTAGTTCTGCCTGAAACAGCCACACAGCCTAAGTTTCAAATCGCCAGTGTTAAATCAACATTGTTTCCCAGTCTCTCCTCATCTATTTGTCATCTAGATAAGCCCCACCATCTCCAGCCGCGATGCCCTATTATCCACAGCTCTGACTGTTTCCTTCCACAGACTTTCATCAACTCCCACAGAGGTTCTATACCCGGAGACATGTGCTGTCGCTCTCCACGCCACTTTTTAGCTCTGCCACTTGCAGAGACATTCTTAGACAACTAATAATTCTAAAAACGGAGCAGTGTCGTGGGTCTCCACTTTGCCTGGGATGTGGCGCTGGGAACCTAGGCAGACGTTGGGATGCAAAACACTTCTTACCATCTCAAGAGATCAAACGGATGTGAGGATCCAAAAAGTCAGGATATCAGGGGAATATCAGAGTTGGCGTAGCTCAACAGCCAAGAGAGTGCTCAAGACCATTTTAAAGTTCTCTGCAGGAAACTGGGGGGAAGAAGCCAGTAGACTAGCTGTTTACTTGCCAGCAGCTCAACTAGGAATCAGCTCAAAAAGACTGCAGGTGGCAAACACTGGGGTGGGTGAGATTCTGCAAACTTCTAGATGCTTTCGGATAAGCCTCAGATACTGGACTTGGTGGAGAAGGGTATCTGTGTCAATCTCTGTCAATTTCAGTTTCCCTTTTAGCAGTCTAAAGTTCACTTTTCCACATTCTCACATCAGGAAGCAAAATGAAAATTCATCAACGTTTAAGTGCAAAATTCTCTTAATAGTCACACATTTATATGCTATTTTACCCAGTATACACATCTATGCAAATAAATTTCTCCATATCTAACATTATTTTTAATGTTATCTTGCTAATACGTGCATTTTAATCCACAATTTACCCTAGCACATATATTTTGGGGCAAATTACTTAGCAGAAGAAATGGGCTTCAAAATTTGGAGATGACCATAGAATGATAAAATTGTAGAGTTGGAAGGGACAATGAGGATCATCTAGCAATGCAGAAATCTTTTGCCCAACGTAGGGCTTGAACCTTGAGATTAAGAGTCTGAGGCTCTACCAACTGAGCTATGCTTGACTCTGATTAATTAGATTTCCCCCCCCCCCCACACTCTTCACTATGAGCTCCCAGGGTGGGTAACAATAATTTAAATTTGCAATATTAAAAACTGGTATGATCGATGACAGCCACAATAACAGGGTGGGTTCTAAAAAATAGATCTCAGTTGTCAAAGGTCAAGGTAAGAAGGTGCCTCATTTGCATAAGATGGAAACTGCAAAATGAAGGTGCCAAATGCACAACTTAGGGGCTGCCACAAAGAAGGCCCTCGTGCTCTGGTCCATGGGGTCACGAAGAGTCAAACACGACTAAACACAAACAACAAATAACATCCAAAAGTTCTGAAGAGGAGGTCCTTCAGATATTGAGGCCTAAGAGGTTTGTACAGAGGTGTTCCAATTCCATGATAATTTTACCCACATTTTTTGTACTCTTTCCCATTTTTTTTTTATGAGGGGCGACCAGAACAGTACACAGCACTGAAAATGTGCCTGCAGCAGCTCTTTACAAAGAAAAATAGATTTCCAATGCCTTATCCCCCACCCCAAGTTCTATTTGTTTCAATGGAGCCTTTCATCATATTTGTTTTATTTTTACTTTTAACTGGAGATACTTTTGAAACATTGTTGAAAATGGTATCAGCATTCTTTGTTTCCAGGAACCAATGTGGAAAACCCTTCAGCAATTAAAAAATAAACAAGAAAGAGCGAGGCAGATGCAGAGAAACAACCCAAGGGTGTTTAGAGCTGCGTTGAAATGCTTGCAAATACATTTCTTCCCCTCCCTCTTTAAAGATTTTCCTCCACAATTTTTCTCTCTTCAGAAAAACACAAGATGCCGATTCCCTCTGCACCCCCACTGCTGCTGCCCAAGGCTTTTTGCTATGTTGCAGCTGTGATCTGATAAAATAAATGACACTTCTAGGGACCCATGTCCTTAGTAACAGTTATAATAGAGATTCTAATGTGCAATAATATTCAAATGAATATTAAAACGCCACAAAGCAATAATAAAATCACAGCTGTGCCACTATAGAAAAAAACAAGTCATGGATTCGCAAGGAGTAGAATTCAGCCCTGCTCATAGTTCTGCCTGGATACCTGCACTGGAGCGCAGCCAAAGTTGTAGAGAGCTGAGGGGAATGGAAGTGGGGGAAGGGATCTGGACACAAGAAACCAAATGAATGCCCTGCAGGAGCCAAGAAGGGCAGAGAAGAGTCCCATTACCCAGCCTGTTGTTTGCTTCCCAGCTCCATCTTTCCCTTATGCTGTTGCAAGCACGCCTATCTCTGAGTGGTGAAAGACTCTAGGGGTTCCAGTGTTTAGTTTTCTTTGAATGGGGTTGAGTAGAAATTGTGGTGTCTTTAGGATACAGTAGTACCTTGGTTCTCAAACTTAATCCATTCCAGAAGTCCTTTCCAAAACCAAAGCGTTCCAAAACCAAGGCACGCTTTCCCATAGAAAGCAATGCAAAATGGATTAATCCGTTCCAGACTTTGAAAAACAACCCCTAAAACAGCAATTTAATATGAATTTTACTCTCGACGAGACCGTTGATCCATAAAATGAAAGCAATAATCAATATACTGCAGTCACACAATCAATCAATCAATCAATCAATCAGTAGCTGAACTGGGTTCCACACGGTCACAAAAACAAAACAAAAAAGCCACAAATACAAAAACGCAAAATAAACAGCAAAGCGTAACACTCAAAACAGAATTGTGGCATTCAAAATGAAAGTGTGGCACTCCAAACCAAAAGCATAACATTCAAAATGGAGCATGTTTGGCTTTCAGAAAAGATTGCATACCAGAACACTTACTTCTGGGTTTGCAGTGTTCGGGTTCCAAGTTGTTTGAGTACCAAGGTGTTTGAGAATCAAGGTACCACTGTATATTGCTTTATTTACACATATATACAACCTGTGCATAGGATAGAAGGGTTCAAGGCAGTGGCGTGTGGTCAATGAACTAGAGGCACTAGTCTAGTCCCCTAAATGTCCTAGTAAATTAGAGCATTAAAGCCTAGCGCCTCCTTTCCAAAGCCTAGGAAGCTTCTGCCCAGCTTGTGTGTGTGTGTGTGTGGAGAGTTGTGATGGTCACATGTGCAACATTGTCCCTCTCCACCCCTATTGCCCTTGCAAGCTGGTGGCTCTGGCCCTAACTGTTCCCCTATGAAAAATTTCACTACTGGATCAAGGTATTTACAATCTAGCAGATTTCCCTTCCCCAATTCAGGGATACTCCAAGATGCAGTCCAGCGCAGAACAAGACATGCCTCTGGGTCTCCAACTTCTATTACACAAAGCTTATTGTTCTCGTTCCCATTCTGACACAGCATCCAGCCAGGTGAGGTGGGGAAAGACCCGCTCATTTGTCTCTATGGCAACAGTGGAACCTCTTTGGACATGTAAATCGCGGTACTTAACTGGCCAGCTAAAGTTATTGTCTCACAAAGAAACTGGTCTGAGCAGTTTAGCAGGTTTCCTCTTATAAATTATTTTCCCCCCATTTAAAAATAGTTTATTTGGCACATATTTCAAACATTCTCATAATCTTAAAAACCATAAAATAGCACATCATTTGCTCCCATCTCATTAAAAGGAGGGAATACATTATACCTGCAACAATTTGAAATGTTAAAATGTATACTTCAAGTATTCCAAACGATATTACCCACCCCAAACACTACTCCTCCATGTGCCTCACTACCTGTGTGTTCAATAAAATTGCCCTATACTGCATAGAAGTTATCGTTTTTCTTTTGACCTCTTGCTACCTGCAGTTTACATCTTAGCTTTTCCAACAAAGCTGTCTGCCAGACAGCTTCATACCACTTTTCTCTTATAGATTCTGACTTCACTGATACAGGATCACAAGCTTGGAAGGGACCACCGGGTATCATACAGAATGAGCCCCCAAACCTTTAGTAATATACACTAATAGTGAACTCATAATAACATACGGCTGGATCAGGCCATAGCCATCACGTTATCCATAGCTTTATCATCCATTAGTTCATTTAATCTTTTTAGAAAAACCCTTCTGGAGCATCCCAAAAGTGTGACTTCACATCTCTGTGTCTAGACCCTTATGTAGCCAAAGCAGCACCCATCCTGGAGGTATTAAAAAAGTTGGGAAATCCAAAGGTTAGCAGAAGTTTAAAAAATAAATAAATCTTTGGACAAAAGAAAAAAATCCCTAGCAGGGAATGGGAAAGAACAGTCCATTTTTGGTGGGCATCAGGGAATGGAGACATCATTAAAACAATTCCAAAATCTATGCAAACTCGGAAAGACCTCAGTTTAACATGCTTCTTCAATAGGCACAGAGACAGCACTTGCCTAATGTTCCTAGATAAAGGGACCCCTGACCATTAGGTCTAGTCGTGACCGACTCTGGAGTTGCGGCGCTCATCTCGCTTTATTGGCCGAGGGAGCAGTTGTACAGCTTCCAGATCATGTGGCCAGCATGACTAAACTGCTTCTGGCGAACCAGAGCAGCGCATGGAAACGCCGTTTACCTTCCCGCCAGAGCGGTACCCATTTATCTACTTGCACTTTGACGTGCTTTCGAACTGCTAGGTTGGCAGGAGCAGGGACCGAGCAATGGGAGCTCACCCAGTCGCGGGGATTTGAACCGCCGACCTTCTGATCGGCAAGTCCTAGGCTCTGTGGTTTAACCCGCAGTGCCACCTGCATTTAAATGAGCAACTGCTTGCCTACATAGCTTGAAGTAGTCCAACCCAGAATAAAATGTTACCACTTATTTCTGAGTTTCAAGTAAATCTTCTGTGATGGGTGGAGGTGATGGGGCCCACACATCCCATCTCAACCAGATCCACATCTTAAGCCCAGAATGAAGGGTGTGTTTTTCAGTCTAACTCTGACTCCGAATGCCTTCCTTCACAGATGAAGAGGCCAGTGATTAATAAATGATTACTCTTGCTGGAGATAATTCAGGGCACTAGATAGGAAAGGCATTAAATGCATCTGCCCCTATGCACTAAATTTCCTTGTCAAAACAAGAAATCAATATGAAGTTCTCATCACCATAATTCATTTCTATAGCTCCTTCAATGTGCTGGACAGTCAATACTCTGTTTGTCCTCAAAACAACCCCACATAAGATGAAGTCGCATTTATTCCCATTTTACAGCTTAAAAGTTGAGTCTGAAAGACAGAGAGTGACTTAAATCTTGTCCACAAGTAACATGACCTGTATGGCCAAAGTGGAACCAAACCAGCCATTTTGCACTACAACTCCCAGAATCCCTGGCTGCGCCTGATGGGAGATGTAGTCCAAAATGCCTGGAGGGTACCTGGATAGCAATGACCAATCTACATAATACCTTCCTGGTTCAGTTTGTTAGGACTCCTCCGACCTGGAATATTGGTTTTATGGGTGTGTTCTGCAGCATGGCATACTATTGCATTTTTGGTGGGTTTATACTGGACTGTCCACACATCATTCTGCTTTATTTGTTGCTCTGCAATGCTGTCCAGAGGGGCACTCATGTGCTATAGTGCCACAATGAGGGACAAGAATCCCTTCCCAGATCATTTGTTGTATGAGAACTTACATGCTTTCCGATTGTAAATGAAGCTGTATTCCCAACATTTTGGCAGGTGCTAGCAGTATTGAAAGTGGGATTGTTCACCCAGATACTGCCATGAGATCAAATAATCATGAATGAGTAATAAATGGGACCTATCCTATCAAAATAGAACATAGGCTACATATCTACAACAGATATTCTCTTTCTATCGTCTTCCTTCCCCACCCCTCACTAAACTCACTGTTATGGCCTTGGAAATGAGGAAGGGTAAAAAAGGAACAAAACTAAAACTAAAAATAATAAAAAGATTGATGGGCAAGGTTGCACGCTGCATGGTTATTTGAGGAAGAAAGATTCTGAGCCATGACTTGATGAATGTAGTTTTAGAACCTCTGGTTATTCATATGTACTGATTAAGTTTACATAAGCTTTCCGCGCAAGCCAGCGTTGGTTAATGTGAGACAAAATGCCTAAAATGTATCCCAGAGGAATTTTCTCCAGAAAGTTGTGAATTGTAAAAAAAAGAAGAAGAATCTTAAAGCATTGCTAACATCTGCCATTTTGATCCTGAAAAAAACAACAACACTTGGCAGCTCCTCCAGAGGTAAAATATTTGTCCTGAATATGTGTGAATGTTCCTAAACCAGGGATGCTCAGCTGCTGTATCCTGTATTGTGGGCTTCTAGATCTTGATCCAGACAGAACAAGAGAGATGGAGAGTGAGACCTAGGGGAGGGAGAGAGAGTGAGAGATACCTTATACAAAGTCACACCATTGGTCCATCTCGCTCAGTATTGACTAGCAGTGGCTTTCCAGAATTTCAAACAGGGGATCTTCTCAGCCCTACCTGGAGTTGCTAAGGATTGGACCTGCATGCAAATGTCTGACATTGAGTTTTGGGCCCTTTCTCAATCCTGCTAGACAAACCTTCAATGCCTGCTGCACTCACTTTTGACTCCAGTTCTGTCCATGTCGGTTCTGGGTCCTTCTTTCATCAGCTCTAGCTCTGTTAGATGTAGCCCCACTTGACTTTCCCCATGAATCACAGCCATTCATAGGAAAAAGAGAAAGTTCCCCATCTTCCCTCTTAATTGTGGTTTAGGAGCAACAAGTCTTTTGGTGGGTTTTTGCTGCAGATTCCATTCTCTTCCCAATAACAAAGTCTGCACTACCTAGAAACAATCATTACCAATATATTACACTAGCAGTCACATAACTGGTGCATAGCTGTCAACGTTTCCCTTTGTTAAAGGGAAATTCCCTTATTCCAAATAGGATTCCTCGCAAGAAAAGGGAAAAGTTGACAGCTATGAGCTGGTGTTGCTCAGGCATTTGAAGAAACCCCTACATCAGTGCCATTTTGAAATCAATGGCTAAAATCTGTCCCTATTTGAAAGGCTCAGTCCATCATCTTGATTCAAAATGGTCTCCAATTGTATCCAAATATAAGAATAAGAATAAGCCGCCTATCTGACTGGGTTGCCCCAGCCACTCTGGGCGGCTTCCAACACATTTAAAAACATAATAAAACATCAAACATTAAAAACTTCCTGATACAGGGCTGCTTTCAAATGTCTTCTAACAGTTGTATCTCCTTGACATCTGATGGGAGGGCATTCCACAAGGTGGACGCCATTGCCAAGAAGGCCTCTGCCTGGTTCCATATAGCTTGACTCCTCAGAGGGAGGAAGTCACTGCAAACAAGATGAAAATGTGTTCTTTGATCTTAGGAAACTCTGTGCAAAATTTTGTGGAAGCCAGTGCCATTTTGAAAGGTGCTGCCCACCATCTTGATTCACAATAGCATCCAATCACATCACAACATTGACAAAATCCTGCTCCAAGATTGCAGGAACCTTCATCCAAAATCAGGTGACGATATTTTAATAGGTGTCCAAATACATAGAGAAGAAACAACTTTCCAAAATAGTTGATAGAAAATGCAAAAGGGATGTGTTATTAATGTGTGGACCACTTCTTCCTTTTACTTATGCATGGTGTGAGCAACCTTTTTACTGTTCTTTGATTGAAATTTAACAGGGTTCAGATAAATTGCCTCTGGAATGTGCATGAATCTGGCTCAGAGGCCACTAGATTACATCTCCTCTTCTAAACCATCATTACAACCACTCATAATAGCGGGCTCTACTTTTCAGCTAATCTCTGGTGGTGGGGGAATCTCTGTGTGAAAGATCCATTTCTGTTTGTATAGTTGTTGAGAATCTACGTGTGTCAAATTATGTCTTCTGTAATCCTTAATGGGATAGACTGGAGCGTTTTTCAGAGTCAGCATCACACTCACTTAGAAAACATCTACTTATGTTACTGTCTGTAACAGGATCAAACTTTTATGGCAAATCTAAAGAGTTGCCATGGCAATTCCAATTGTTGCCTTTTCTTTTTCTTTTTTGCTTCTGCGCTGTACTCTGACATTCTGCTGTAAAGCGGCGATTATGAAGAAACACACACCACCAGAAAAGGAAGGTTTTTCTTACATCCAAAGAATTGTGGGGTGTGCGTGTGTAATGTTTTCTGATAAATCAGCGTTTTTCATTAGATGTTTTCTGTTGCCTGGTGCTTGGTTCTTCTCATATATATATATATATATTATTTTTTTTACTATCATCTGTTGCCTATGGGCTCAACCTTCACCAAATCCAGATTCACAGAAAGATATAAGAAAAGTCGGAATAGAGAAAAAAACTGAACGACGAAGTAAGATGGCATGTTACATGCATGTAGCATTTAACATGTCTGCTTTTTGCCTTCTAAATAGCAGCCATAGTGGGAGGGGTCATGGGAAGCAGCAACATGGCAGTCCTGATTAAAAAATAGCCTCACCACTATTCCTCTCCACAAAACCTTCCTTGGTAATGAGAGCACAAAGCTTAAGGGCTTCACCTCAGCGGCAGAGCTCATGTTTTAGCTGCACAAGATCTCAAGTTCAATTCCCGGCATTTCCAGGTTGGGCTGGGAGGGTCCGCTGCCTGAAATCCTGGAAAACAAACATGTTGACAACACAGCGCTAGGTGGACCAATCGTCTGAGTCAATATAAGGCAGCTTCCTGACCGGAAGCTGTTTACAGACAGGGAGGACATGGCTATTTTGTCAATGTGTTCTAAGAACCGTTACAGCATGCAGAGTGCCAGCACAATGGAAGGATTCTTGGGGATGAATGCAGACATCATGAAAATCAAATTACTGTGTAATAAGGGGAGGGCTGTGTTGCTCTGGCTCTCTTTTCATTAATAGTAGCATTGACAGATCTCAAGTTCAATCTCACCAGCAGTACATTATTATTTTTCTTCTGCGAAATGACGGCGTAATAAGGTCCTTAATTTACCAGGGTAGCGGGTGGAGGGTGGAATAGCTGCTGAGCCACAGTAGCCATATATCTTTTCAGACAGTATGAAGATATAACAACCCCCACCCCGTGTTTCGGAAATCCTTGCAAGCAGTTGCATCTGCAGACTTGTGCAGCTCCAGTTCTATGAGGTCTGGTTAGGAAATGGGGAGGACCCCTAGCTTGTGGGTAGAGCAGATTCTTTGTGTATACAGTGGTACCTCGGGTTACAGATGCTTCAGGTCACAGACTCCACTAACCCAGAAATAGTACCTCGGGTTAAGAACTTTGCTTCAGGATGAGAACAGAAATTGCATGGTGGCAGCAGCGGGAGCCCCATTAGCTAAAGTGGTACCTCAGGTTAAGAACAGTTTCAGGTTAAGAACAGACCTCTGGAATGAATTAAGTTCTTAACCCGAGGTACCACTGTATAAAGTTGCAGCCTCGAGGCATGACATCTTGAGGTAGAACAGATGCATGAAATCTGTTTCTGAGACATAGGGGCTGGGATGGTTGCTGCCAATCAGGGTGATCTTGTGAGATCTTGCTCAGAATCAGCGCCAATGCCAGCATCACATCTCCGCTGGTCCATGGGGAAGCCATCATGGGAACTCAGGCTGCCCGAGGCAGCTGTTTCATCCTGCCTCATGAGTGAGCTGGCCCTGTTCGGTAGGCACCAGCTACTAGTGATGGAACAGAATCCTTTCTAGAGGAAAAAGCATATTGAGGTAAACTTGCTTCAGGATGGGTCTGAAAGGCCCTCAGAGCTGCACTTCATCCCCCAGTAACTCAGAACTGCTCGCCAAGCTCTCCCAATCATCCTACATTTAGAATTAGTGGCTCAGCCAACAGCCCAAACGAACAGCAGGAGTGCAGAAAATGGATGCCATTGTCACTTTCCAAATAATGCCATTTCCACAAGAAAAATCACAGCACAGGGGGAAAAAACCCCCAACATGATTGAAGTTCAGCCTTCATTTATTTGGAATCAAGGGCTTACAAGCTGTTTGGCAACGTGCCCGGCTCTGCCTCCCCAAGCCCACTCATTGCTAAAACATATCATTGGTTTCAGGAGGAACAGATTTCAAAGGCCTGTTAAAAGGTGTAATGATGCACAGCTTTAGAAATGATTCTTTTAAATCACTTTGTTTTATGGAATGGGCTCCCCCCAATATTTATAGTGCACGGTTTCCTTCCAGCCTCCTCTCTCGCCTTCCAGCAAAGCAATTCATCCCAGAGACATCCACTAGATGGAAGTGTTGTATAAGGACGGCCAGCCTGGTGCCTTTTCGGCTTTTAACATCAACTAATTTGCCTCCCAAACATATATGTGTATAATTAGACACTGTCAGTGTCTTTCTTTTAAAATAAGTTTAACATTCCTAATTGGCTATATCTGATAAGCTGAAAATCACTTTAATTGGGTAAAGTTATGCTACCAGTTAAGAATATTGGGGGGTGGGGTGGGGGGAGAAGGGGACATATTTATATCTACTCTTACACAGTTTATTCACTGTTTTCTCAGGGTTTTTTTCTGTAAAAGAGAGAGAGAGAGAGAGATCAGCATATCAGTTTAAAATTGGCATTCTTTTCAATGGGAATGACATAAGCGATTGCGTTATCATTGGCTCTGCTGTGCAGATTCTGGGAATGTATCTAATAATAATAATAATAATAATAATAATAATAATAATAATATAAAAAAGTAATAATAATAATAAGCCCAGCACCAGCCCTATAGAAATGAATGGGACTTGATCAAGAGCTCTGCTATCTTTATTCACAAGTCCCATCCATTTTACTTTGGTTTGTAGAGCAGACTTACCCAGTGGATTGAAGCTTCATGTCAACAATTTCTCTCCCCCACCCCGAAACCCCTTTCCTCTCCTGTGCCAATTATTTTGCAATTAGATCCACATATATGCTCAGCATCAACAAGGAAGCAATCTATTCAAGAGGCAAATATCAGCTTTCGCTCCCTAGCCCTACGCAGACAAATACAGTCTTCCAAATGGCACTTAATGTCAATAACTTCTGTCTAAAATGATTTGCAATACAAAATCCAGTTAGGAAACTCTGGGTTGTAATTTTTTTTAAACACACACACACACACACACACACACACCCCTTTCCATTGGCCTTCATGGAAGAACTGAGCTGCCTTCCAAACATATTTCCTAAACACCCTGAAATGCAGCTTTTAACAAAGTCTAATCTCTAGTAAAATAACACATTTTATCGTTAACGGTTCAATAAGACAAAATCTCTCTATCTATCTCTCTCTCTCGTGTGTGTACATGTGTGTGTGTAAATGGTGTATTCAACAAACATATTTAGCCAATATCATGTGAGGGGCTAAATGGGGAAGGCAACCCTCTGTCTGTTATGCCAAATATACCTGAGAATGAATTGATGGAGGTCCCTTAGAAGCAAAATGGATCTCTCTCCTTGTGGCAAATCTGTGAGGGAAAGAACAGCAAGAGGGAGAAGAAAGAGGGGTGCTAGTTGTAAGTAGGGCTGCAACACTATTGGCAATACTGAAAATGCTTTCTGGCACAATTATGCTTTCCATTGACAAAAGAAGTCAATGAACATGTTTGGTCCCTTCCCAGTTAATTGCCATGGCCTACTTGCTGCAAAGCATCTTCTCAAGCGCTGCTTCCACAAAGCAGAGAATGGAATTGTCTAGCCTCGGAACTGCTAGACACCTGGATTTCATTTCCCCTGCACATTTTAGACCAGTTCACACCTGTGCAAAGGCAAGTGGGTTATTCTAGATGAGTCTCCTCCTACCTGGTGTCCTCTAGAGGTTTTGAACTACAGAGCTCAGCCCAGCCAGACAGCTGAAGAGCACCAGACAGGGAAATACTGCCCTAGATGTGTATGTGCCCTTCTTTTTCTAGAAAATTAGCACTGCATATTCAGAAGGACATACCGTATTTTTCGCTCTATAAGACGCACTAGACCACAAGACGCACCTAGTATTTGGAGGAGGAAAACAAGAAAAAATATATTCTGAATCTCAGAAGCCAGAACAGCAAGAGGGATCACTGTGCAGTGAAAGCAGCAATCCCTCTTGTAGTTCTGGCTTCTGGGATAGCTGCACAGCCTGCATTCGCTTCATAAGAAGCACACACATTTCCCCTTACTTTTTAGGAGGAAAAAAGTGAGTCTTATAGAGCAAAAAATACGGTACTTTGCTGGTGTCAGTGGGGAGAAGTCATGTAAAGTCTGAGCAGTGAGCATAGAAATATTGTTTATCTGTGCAATTTGTGTACTGCCCTTCATAGGGCAGGTTACAATTGAAAGGTTAAAATGCAATCAACAATGACAGTGAACGAGTGTGATAGTACCGTAAGGTCAGATGCACACCCAACATTTAAAGCACACTTAAAGCACACAGCTTCCCACAAACAACCCTCACAGAGCTATAACTCCCAACACCCTTAACAAACCACTGTCACAAAGATTCTTTGGAGGAAGCTGTGGGCTTTAAATGTGTGCCGGACGAGCTTTGAATGTATGGTGTGGACCTGCCCTCCAAGACCTAAGAGGTGGGGACAATTTTTACATTTCCCCCTCATGTGTAAAATAGGTGCCAGGTGAGTCTTTCCGGGGAGGGAGTTGCACAAAGGGCAGAAAACACCTTTTCTCTTGTCAATACTCACCTCACCTCAGATGGTAGGGGCACCTGAGGTAGATCACCAGCAGATGATGGAGACCTGGAAGACCTGCTCCCTGCCTTGCAGGCCTTTTTTCACTTGGCCTGGGAGGGTGGGGCCTGGACTGACTCCAGCTACAAAAACTGAGGCTGCTGAAGAGGCTGGAGACCATCCTGGCTGTCTCTTGTAGCAGATCCAGGGCATTGCACTTGAATATCTAGAGTCACCACCTGCCATGAACCACCATTGGCAGGCTTGGCAGCAACAGCAGCTGATATGAGCTATGCCTATAGCATTTTATTCTCTTGTTGATTATCCATTTTTAAATGACCCATTTTTAAATTTCATATTTGATTTCTTTTAGTAATGGTTAGATTATATGGTTAACTTTGCTGTGTTATATGTGCACCCTGTAATTGACCTCCTTTGCTATGTTTTATTTTGAAATCTTTAAGATAATATTTTGCTTCCCTGTTAATTATGTTGCTTTGATCGTATACTTTACCTTTGACTTTCTTCAGTAATGTTTTATTCTAGATTGCTTTATTTGATGCTTTAATGTAGGTTGTAAATGCTTTGAAGATGTAAGTGGTATATGGTCAACCACAGTCTCTTGAATTGGTCTTAGGCAATAGACCAGCAGTCACTACAGTTCTTTAAACACTGATACATTGCTCGCAAGCCATCTCAGTCACAAATCTCCAAGCCACATGCTATATTGTACAGGTCTGAACTGGTCAGCCCTAAGTACAATGCACTGCAGAAGCTTAAAATAGTTGATTGTCTAATACCACACAAAAACAGACCCTCCAAGCGTCCCTATTTTCCAGGGACAGTTCTGAATTGACAGAAGCCGTCCCAGTTTCTGATTTGATACCGGAACATTCTGCTTTTCCTTAGGACATTCCTGTTTTCCTAGAATAAATGTTGGAGGGTATGGCAAGACATCCCTATTTTCATGGGAGAAATGTTGGAGGGGAAAGAAGTTATACTCTTGTGCAAATTAATTGAAACAAACAATGTAGTTTATTGTACAAAACTCACATATACATGTACAAAACTCACATATACGTATATTAGTAATGGATATGACCTCCAATATTTTTAAGCAGCATTTGAAGATGGTTTGGCATGGAGTCTACTAGTTTCGAACAGTCACTGTTGATTTTTGGATCCCTGTACCACACTTGAATCAGCACCTGAATGAGCTTCTCCATAGTCATACAGTCTACAGCACGGAGGCGACTTTTGCATATAGCCCACAAATTCTCAATGGGATTTACATCTGGGGAATTCCCTGGCCAATCTGCTGCTCTGTATTTGCTGCTCTGTCATTAATTTCTTCACCACTTTCAATGTGTGACAGGGGGCTAGGTCCTGCTGCAATATCCCAGTACCATCAGGATACCTCTTTTCCAGCTCTGGAATAACTCTCTTTCGTAGAACCTCAATATAGTGTGGTGAACGCATAATTCCTTCTATTGGCTGCAGGCTTCCGACACCGTAATGATCAACTGACTTTTCATGTTTGTTTTGAGTACAGGATTACGAGTAAGATAGAAAACATGCTTTGTTTCAATTAATTTGCACAAGGGTGTATGTGACCCGCAAGCCAAGGAGATAAGTATATA
Organism: Podarcis pityusensis; assembly: GCF_964106645.2. NCBI lineage: Eukaryota > Metazoa > Chordata > Lepidosauria > Squamata > Lacertidae > Podarcis > Podarcis pityusensis. The sequence goes on from NC_138030.1 coordinate 74,239,070, forward strand.
ATTATACAACCTTTAGAAAAGATCTGAAGGCAGATATGTATATGGAAGGTTTTTTTTAATGTTTAATGATTTATTATGTTTTTCTATACATTGGAAGCTGTCCAGAGTGTCTGGGACAACCCAGTCAGATGGGCTGGGTATAAATAATAATAATAACAAAATAACAAGAATAACAAGAACAACAATAATTGAATAGGGTGTCCCTATTTTCATTGGAGAAATGTGGGAGGGTGTGTAAGAAGCCTATGTTAAATGGAGCAGTAGGTTTTTCCAGAGGGCTCCAGCACTTGTGGATTTCACTCCAGCTCACAGGACAGAAGACATTATTGTTGATAGGTCCTTATCAGTTTTAGGCATAGGCAGCACCCATCAGTAAGGGTGCTCATCTAGAAAACAACAGCAGCAAAACTCCAAACTGGCTAGTTCATAAGCCGCAACAGCTTTAGGGAAAGGGAACCGAAATGCCTCGTGAAAACTATTAAGTACAAATGATGCACTGGCGTCTGGTCTGGGAGTAGAAAATCACACTGGCACAAGGGCATCTCGAGCAGAGGGCCTAATCTCTTATGTAAAATCTATGCAATATGATAATGCAGTTGTATTGAATATTCAGTTTTGATAGGTAACCTTTGAAATAAATTGGAATATTCCTTTCTCCTACTCTGCCACACACCAAGAAAGCATAAACAATAATCTTATAAAGGTCACCTGTACAGTAAGCACTTAGAACTTATGGCAAGTAGAGTGTAGGGCTATTAAAAGACCTTTTTGGGGGGGATGGGGAGAAGTTAAGTCTGTTTTCTCTCTTTCCATGGTTGTCTTTCATCTGCATTGACTCCAAATGAGCCTTTCTCAGACTCTGTGGACTTGGCTATGCAACCTTTATAGTCGTGGGCTCAAGCCAACCTTTCTAATGTGTTTGCATTGTTTAGAGTGACTAACAAGGACCAAACCAATGAAATCTCAAAATCATCTATGCATTGGCCACACGTAGTACATGGAGAAGGGTCTCCTCAGCAGTTGTTGTCCATCAGTATGTGGTGGCCCATACATTAACTACCCCTGCTTTGAATTGGGTCTGGCAGTGAATTGGTACCAGTGTAGCTGTTTCAATATCGGCACAATAGGTTCCCACCAGTGCTTTGAAGGTAGTGGGGAGAGTGGTGGTGCAGGAATTCCTGGAGGATATGAATTATTAGGAGCCTTTTCAGTCTGGTTTTAGGAACAGTTCTGGGACTGAAACAGCTTTGGTTGCCATGAGATATCAAAAATAGATCAAGGAGAGTGAAACTCTGCTTCTGTTTCTTAATACCTAGGTGGCTTTTGATACCATTGATCATGGTATTGTCATGGATTGACTCTGGATGTGGTCATTCAGAATTTTGGGGGCAAAATGTCATCAGTGTGTTGATGACACACAGCAATCCTTCTCCATGCCATCTGAGTCAGGAGAGGCTGTGTATGATCTGGACTGTTGTATGGGTGGAGTGGTGGAGTGGCTGCGGGTTAATAAGCTGAGCTTGAACCCTGGGAAGAAAGAATAACTCTGGATTGGTGGCTTCTATGTCCAAGAGATGGTCCATTTGCCTGTTCTGGATGAGGCTGCACTCCCTCTGAAAGAACAGGTTCAGTGTTTGAAGGTGCTCCTGGATCCATCTTTGACACTGGAGGCAGTGGTAGTCTCAGTGGCTAGGGGTGCCTTTTACCAGCTACACCTGGTATGCCAGCTATGGCCGTTCTTGGACAGGGACACTCTTGCCATGCCGATTCATGCATTTGTAGCCTCAAAAGTTGATCATTGCAATGTACTGTATATGGGGCTACACTTGGACCTGGTCTGAAGTCTCCAGTTGGTGTGAAACACTGCAGCTAGACTGTTCGTGAGTATATAGACCATCAAAAGCACATAACTCCAGTGCTGAAAAACTTGCACCGGCTGTATGCTAGTGGGTCAGGTTCAAGGTTCTTGTAGTACAGTGATACCTCGTTGTAAGAACTTAATTTGTTCTGGAGGTCTGTTCTTAACCTGAAGCACCACTTTAGCTAATGGGGCCTCCTGCTGCTGCTGTGCAATTTCTGTTCTCATCCTGAAGCAAAGTTCTTAACACAAAGCACTATTTCTGGGTTAGCGGAGTCTGTAACCTGAAGCATCTGTAACTTGAAGCGTCTGTAACCCGAGGTACCACTGTAATTTACAAGGCCTTTAACAGCTCAGGTCCCAGATACCTCAGTGACCACCAGATCATCTATATTCCTGCCCAGTCAGAGAGGTACTCAGGGCAGTCACTGGTGGTGGTCTTCTATGGCTCAGATGTATGGTTCTTAACCCCCAGGAGCTGTGTGCTGAGTATTGTGGGCCCAGTTTTATGAAACACTCTTCCAGTTGTGAGAAGGATCCTCCGTTTGAGGCTGCAGTGGTGACGGAGGGATCCCACCGCTGTCTGTACTGTGCTTGAGCGGCGCCAGTGGCAAACCACTATGTACAGCCTCGTTACGTACAGTGCATGTGTGTGACGCAGCACATGCGTTGTACATAGTGGTTTGCCGCTGGGGCCAGGATCCTCTGCTCGCAGCTGCAGCCATGAACGAAGGATCTTTCACATGCACCTGCAGCAGCGCGATGGCTGCTCGCAACCCTTATGAGCCCCCCATGGGGTGCCTTCTTGTCACCCCTCAGACATGGTGCCCAGGGCACACCGCACACCGCCCCCTGTTGTGACACCACTGGGTGTTCATCCTCACTTAAGCCCTTCCCAGGTGAACTACTCCCATATTCCATCTATGCATGAGCCATGTCAGCTAGCCCTGACATCACATGGTCCAAGTAGCTCTACTCACTGACATTATTGCATTTATTCATTGTTTTATATGAAAAGATGTCTCAAAACAGCATAAGCAGATAAAATGCAAAATGGCTAAAAACCAATAAAAAATAATATAACAAAGGGGAGAAAATCAATAAACAAAGCTCCTCAAAGAGCTCATCCAACCATACTGTAAAAATGACAAATCCTACCTCACCCCACTAAAATATGCACAGCAAAGAACAAAATCATACCAACGTATGATACAGCGGTACCTCGGGTTAAGAACTTAAGTCGTTCTGGAGGTCCGTTCTTAACCTGAAACTGTTCTTAACCTGAAGCACCACTTTAGCTAATGGGGCCTCCTGCTGCCGCCGCGCCGCCGGAGCACGATTTCTGTTCTCATCCTGAAGCAAAGTTCTTAACCAGAGGTACTATTTCTGGGTTAGTGGAGTCTGTAACCTGAAGCGTATGTAACCCGAGGTACCACTGTACAAGCATCACAAACAAAATGAATGTCTTAACCTGGTACCTGAAAGCTGAAAAAGATGGTGCCAGGCCTGTTTCCGTGAGGAAGGCATTCCACAAATGCAGAGCCACCGTTGAGGAAGACCATTCTCATGTTTCTATCCTTCACACTTCTCTCAGTGGGGGCACGCAGAGAAAGTACACATCATCCCTGAGTACCATACAGACATCTTCAGGAAGGGAGCCTTTGCACATACAGCTGTATTCACAATGGCTCCCTTCCTGGAGCCATTTTTTTTTTACTGTATGGAGGGATGCTAGTGGTAAGAGGCTACTTGGAGTGCATGACATTGTGGATGGAGCTAACTGGTAAAGTCCCATGACCTGCTCCCATCTTGATAGCACATGCGATCAGTTCACCTGAATAAGCCTTTCTTCAACTTAAAATCTAGTATACAGGTTTCTTCAGGGCCGGTTGCCCTCCCCTTTGCAAACTACTCTTGTATTCTACCTGCTGGGTCTTTTTGCTTTTCAGTTATAGGGAAGAAAGCCTCGATCAATACCCTTTTCTATTTTCAGACTTCTATTACTTTAAGGAAATCCACAGCTGCCTTGCTGACAGTCAGCATTGGGGAAAATTCATTCCCTCTTGTAATGACATCAGAGGACAACCCTCAGCAGGCTAAGTGAGGTCTACCTAATGCCATTAATACTTGCAGTACACCATGAATGTGCATGGCATTCAGAGAGAGAGAGAGAGAGAAAGAGAGAGAGAGAGAGAGAGGGTTTTCTTAAACTCTCAGTGTTCTCTGTTCTTTCAGAAGAAAAGCAAAATGCTTCATTTGGGTGGATCCATTCTACTGGCACAAAGCCATGCTCATCTGACTAAAGCAGAGATATTTTAAGGTGTTTTTTTTTAAAAAACAACAACACAAAACAACGTTTTTCTTCTTGCTAGTGCTAGTATAGAATCTTAGAATTGTGGAATTGGAAGGGACCATGAGGGTCACCTAATCCAACCCCTCTTATGAAGGGATATTTTTGCCCAACATAGGTCCTGAATCCATGATCCTGAGATTATGAGTCTCATGCTCTACCATCTAACCTACCCCTGATAACAATGCATAGCGGAACTATGAAACTCCCTGCTTCAAGTTGTAGCAGTGTCTGCCAACTGAGATGGCTTTAAAAGGGGATTGGACAAATTTAAGAGCCCTGTTCTTACATTCTGAAATTCTGTCCTTGGAAGGGGTGCAGAGCCCTGCTTTCTGGCTCCCCTCTATCCCACCCCCCCATACATTGAGTAAGAAGGTCTGAATCAGGATTGTTCAGGTGAATGTGCTTATGTAACAGGTCCCACTTTCCAAAAACCATGCGTTTCCTGGAAATTGTTTTTAAGCGAACGTTTGCATAATGAGTTGGCAATTTCCATTGATTCCTATGAGAAAATTTCCAATGTGTTCCTGGCAATGGAAGTTTGACCCCCGCAAAACCAACCTTAATAAAGTACAGAACACTACAGTTCTTTTCCTCAGCCAATCAAATAAAAATATGCTCTGTTTGGATATCTGAAATGGTGGCGAGTATAGCTAGGTTTTGGTACCAATTCCTTGGGTTTGGATATGTGAATATTCACATAGCATGTGTTTGGAAAGCGAGACCTGAATGCAGTCCTCCCCACAAAGGTGATCTCAAGGAAGATCGAAGCCATGCTCAGTCAGTTGTTGGGGAAGATGAGCAAGAGAGGGGTTGTATGCTAATGTCCTACTCATGGGCTCCCCCTAGGGATTTGGCTGGCCACTGCAGGATTCTGAACTTAAGAGGCCTTTCATCTCATCCCACAGTGCTCTTCTTACGTCTCTGTGTTAACTGGAGAACAATTTTTTTAAATATGCAAGTCCACAACGCAGTTTCATGCCATTTAGTTATTTTTATTGTAATTATTTGATTCGTTTCATTAGTGGTGGGCTTATGTGGGATGAAAGGTGGGATATAGGGCTACAAATCATTAGATTAATTGACTAGCACTGTAATCCTATATAGGCTGACCTGGGAATAAGTCCCTTTGAACTCAGTGGGGCTTACTTTTGAGTAGATATGCATCTACATGTTTACATATATGTATATACACTCAGAGGTAAGCCTTTCTATGTTTAACAGGGCTTACTTATGGGGAAAAGTGTGTGGGTTTGCGGCATAAAGTTTGGTAATTTAATTCATGAGGGCTAGTTTTAATATGTGGAGCTGAGATGTAAGGGCTCACTTGTTTATTTTTGAGGCTATTGTGGTTTGATAGTATTACCATAGCAGGGAATGGAAAATCAAACAGTACTAAAGATGACCTTTCCTTTTCACAATGAGTGGTTACCTACAATCTAATAAACAAACACTATCTCACATTTTTGCCGGGATCTCAGAAATGAACCCATATGGGATTTTGGTAGTTCTCAAATTTATTTAAATCAAATGGAGTAATTCAGTGGTTAGAGTTCAGAGCAGCAATGGACTGAGTGGGGCTGAATTCTGAATAGACGCACATGGGATGGTGCTGTTAGACTGCAGCCTATACATGTTCACTCAGGACAGGACTTACTGAAGATAGTGAGTATTCCATCTGAGTAATCATGCCTTGGGTTGTGTTGTTGTTGTTGTTGTTGTTGTTGTTGTTGTTGTACCTTTCATCAAAGATCACAGGGTGGTTTACAGCATGAAATCAATCCACATGAAATCAATTAGAAAAGAAAACTTGAACACATTACAGTGGTACCTCAGATTACAGACGCTTCAGGTTACAGACTCCGCTAAACCAGAAATAGTACCTCGGGTTAAGAACTTTGCTTCAGGATGAGAACAGAAATCACACAGCGGTGGCAGGGCAGCAGCAGGAGGCCCTATTAGCTAAAGTGGTACCTCAGGTTAAGAACAGTTTCAGGTTAAGAACAGACCTCCAGAACGAATTATGTTCTTAACCTGAGGTACCACTGTACTGAGCTATTGAAGCAAAACAAATCACTCATGTAGACAGTCAGTGACAGGAAATGGGGTGGCTTTTCCCTGTTTTTCTTTCCCTGCTACATAACATTTAGTCAGGACACTGAGGATGTTCAGTCCTCATTGGGCTTAGGAGTTCCCCCCAAATATTTTTTGTACTTCTGCAAAACTTGGGGTTCCCCTGAGCCTGCCAATACCTCCCGTGTGTGTGTGAATGATTCCATTATGATGACACAAAGATAGGCATTGAATTCATTTTTAGTATTGTTATGAATTGCGGTGGACGGATTGCCCTAAATTCTTAATTTAGTAAATGGTAGAATTTAGCTAACATCGGTCGTATTAAGGGAAGATGAGAGGTGCAGTGTAAAAACTACAGGCTGAGCCAGTTCTCCTGTTCGGGAGACTGGCGGGCTGAGGTGCCATCAAATAACAGACAGCTGATGGCGAGTCATTACCCTGACAAAAAGTGGGACATTTGGCATCAGACGAAAAGCAGGTGGAGTATCTCCCCCAGCTATGAGTTAGTTAGCAAAAGACAATAGCAGAGTTGGGGGAGGGAAGTGGCCAGGGTTCCGGTGGGGGGGCATGATATCATCATGGGAAGAAAGATGCAATTTTTACATAAGGTTGCTGTTGCAGTTGGAGCAAGGGATTTTGGGAAGAAGAAGAAGGAAGGGGCAGAGACTGGGGAACATGCCTTGCTTCTGCTCTGGACTCAGGCTTGCTGAAGCTATGATGTGAGGCGTCTCTGCTCCTCCACATGCAGCTGCTAGGCGACCTTGGGCTAGTCACACTTCTCAGAAGTCTCTCAGCCTTACTCACCTCACAGAGTGTTTGTTGTAGGGGAGGAAGGAAAAGGAGATTGTTAGCCTCTTTGAGACTCCTTCGGGTAGTGATAAAGCGGGATATCAAATCCAAACTCTTCTTCTTCTTGAGATGTAATGTTCCACACTCCCTCCCTCAAAACTCAGGTGTAAATATGTGTAAATAAACCATATTTCTTAATGACATGGCAGTCTCTGCCATGCATCATTCCAAAAGAACACAAACCCTGGTTAAGTTCCAAGACCCCTGGAATCTCGTACACTGCTTGGCAGAGATCGAAGTGACCAGTAATGATATACAGTGGTACCTCAGGTTAAGTACTTAATTCATTCCGGAGGTCCGTTCTTAACCTGAAACTGTTCTTAACCTGAAGCACCACTTTAGCTAATGGGGCCTCCTGCTGCTGCTGCGCCGCCGGAGCACGATTTCTGTTCTCATCCTGAAGCAAAGTTCTAAACCTGAGGTAATATTTCTGGGTTAGCGGAATCTGTAACCTGAAGCGAATGTAACCCGAGGTACCACTGTATAGGACTGTAGATTCAGGTAGGTAGCCATGTTGGTCTGTCGTGACCTCTGCTTCAGAGTGTCTGAAGAAGTGTGTTTACACATGAAAGCTCATACTTAGTTGGTCTTTAAGGTGCTACTGGAACATCTTTCAATATTTTTCTTCCATCTTTCATCATTGTTATTTATATATATAGGATTGTGTTTGCTTCCATTGGCTAAAAGAAAGGTTGCCTTCTTTGCTGTTAAACAATGACAGGGCTTGTTGTTGTTGTTTAGTCGTTTAGTCGTGTCCGACTCTTCGTGACCCCATGGACCAGAGCACGCCAGGCACTCCTGTTTTCCACTGCCTCCTGCAGTTTGCTCAAACTCATGTTCGTAGCTTCAAGATCCCCTTCATCGATCACTGCCTTGCCGTGGCGAAGGGGCTTGAATAACTCAGAGAAGCTATGAGCTATGCCGTGCAGGGACACCCGAGATGGACAGGTCATAGTGGAGAGTTTTGACCAAACGTGATCCACCTGGAGCTGGAACCGGCAAGCCACTCCAGTATCCCTGCCAAGAAAACTCCATGGACAAAGAGAACAGGCATGGCAGGGCTACTTCAGAACAAATGGATTCAGCACGCATTGGTTAGAGAAAGACTTGCATCCGGATGTTTGTGTGTGTATATACTGTATATATATATGTGTGTGTGTGTGTGTGTGTGTTTGTGTGTGCAGAGAGTGTCCCTGTTTCCTTTGTGAAACACTGGAAGGGGTATGCTGTTGAAGACAAAGCATTTGAATATGTGGGAGAAATTGCACCCGAGAAACCATCAGCAGAGAATAGGATTAAGTCGCTTATCCCTCCTTTCTCCATCTTCAGCAAGATTTGGCATGCGAACATGCTCAGGTGCTCACTGGGTTTTTTGTGTGTGCAAATACATAAACTTGGACCAGCTAGCCTCACATCCAGCCAGCTTGTCATTCAACATGTGAATTCAAGATGCTACACATCATTGCTAATCTCCAGTGGTTGGGGAGGAGTGGGCTGGGAGGGGGAGGAAGAGCAGGAATATAAATCTTTCTGCTTATGCAAAGCAAGTCTCCTGGCACCTGAAAATGCAAAAGGGCTTGAGCATCGTGGAAATAATAGCTGCACTCAAGGCTCGATCCACACAAGCTTTGCGCAGGTGGTCCTGTGTTTGTTACCTGGGCATCTGCCGAGATAAATCGCCCTCACATTGCATGGGTGGACCGTCACCAGCTGAAGATAAAAGTTTGTGTGGCTGTTGTGAGCAGAGCCTGGGACACTGGCAAAGGGTCACGGGTATCCCTTCATCCTTTCTGAGACCCTAAGGGACAGATTCACGTTTTAAAAAATTATTTTTGCTACGTAAAATAAAGAAAGGTGCGTAGCTTGGGAATCACTAAACTAGGAAAGGAAAGGAAAGGAAAGGAAAGGAAAGGAAAGGAAAGGAAAGGAAAGGAAAGGAAAGGAAAGGAAAGGAAAGGAAAGGACAAGACAAATATAGCCCTGAGGTGGTGGGTTTTGTTTACACAATTTCATTCTTCCAGGAAAGCAGCTCATGGATGTTTGTATGTTGACAGGAGGAAAATGTGTGGAAAGGGACAAAGACTGGATCATGCTGCATATATTTAACATATATTATGGGTAAGGATGGGCACATCTGTCAACTTCATTTTCTTTTGGTTTCTCTTTTTCCTGCCTTTAAGTTCACATTTCCACATTCCCAATCAGTTTGTGACTTTTTTTTTAATTCCTCATGAAAATTCATTAGCATTTTAGTGCAAACATCTCCTAATAGACACATGTTTGCATGCCATTTTGCCTAATGTACACATTTTTGCAAAGGACTTTTTCTTAATTTAATGCATTTTTGTATGTGATTTTCATCAACATATGCATCCCCTCAGCCAACCCCCCCACACTTTACCCTGCTACTTTCATTCTTCCACACATTACCTAGAAGAACTGCATTGCAAAATGGGGGGAAGGTGCATATTTCAAAGGATAAGTGTGTTTCAGTTCACATATAGTTTCAGAAAGTGCAAATTAGGGTGTTTTGCCTAGGCAAACTGAATGGAATTTCTCTCCATCCCTAATATTGGGCACATACATATTAGCATAGGGACGCGGGTGGCGCTGTGAGTAAAACCTCAGTGCCTAGGACTTGCTGATCGTAAGGTCGGCGGTTCGAATCCCCGCGGCGGGGTGAGCTCCCGTCGTTCGGTCCCAGCTCCTGCCCACCTAGCAGTTCGAAAGCACCCCTAAGTGCAAGTAGATAAATAGGTACTGCTTTATAGCGGGAAGGTAAACAGCGTTTCCGTGTGCGGCGCTGGTGCTGGCTCGCCAGAGCAGCTTCGTCACGCTGGCCACGTGACCCGGAAGTGTCTTCGGACGGCGCCGGCTCCCGGCCTCTTGAGCGAGATGAGTGCGCAACCCTAGAGTCGGTCACGACTGGCCCGTACGGGCAGGGGTACCTTACATATTAGCATCTCTATAGGTTCACCCACACCCAATTATGGTTCAGACCCAGTTTTTGTTACCCTCCCTCCATATTTAATGAGCACCTTTACAAGAACAACAACCAAAGACAGACAGGCAGAAACAAAGACAGAGAAGCAGGAGGGACAAAGGAAGTGGCTTTCTGATGACCACAAGGGCCAGGCTGTCACCACTCTTTACAGTCAGCATCCCACTGAGACAATGCAACATGTGCCATATGAAGCACGTGTAACAAAAGGTGTGAATTTACGTATCACAAAATAATGTGGAAAGCACTTTTGCTAATGAAGGATAACATTTTGGATCTATTCCAGATAGCTTTATTGTTGTTTAATTTCAGCACGAGTCCTGCATTTCCCCAGCCTAGTGTCAAAGGTAATAATCTTAGCAGACAAGAGACAGCATACACAACTAAAATTGCAGAGCTCAATTATTCTGTTTACTAGTGGGGTTAAAGTCCTGTTTTCCATCTGAGTGATTTGTGAAGGCTGAGACTTTTACCCTTCAACCTTTGAAAGTGCAGCAGCTTCAGTCCTAGATTTTAATACTTAATTTGGTCTACGGCACTGGGAGATGTTGGGGAGGTACGAGGGAAGAGCTAGATAAGAGTTGTTCAGAATGAATGCATTCCTTGTGTTCACAGATGCACAAAAGGGTATGGCTCTGTGGAGCACAATGCCACAATTTGCTTATTCAAAAACAGAACAAAATGGAAACAATCACAATTAAAGAACTGGAATACAAAGAGGCTGGAGATGCAGGAGAATGAGATGAGAAGAGTCCAAGGGTAGAATGAATTGTACCACTTAAGCTACACAGAGAGGGTACTCCTCTGCTTAAAAGATGAAAAACAACCACAGAGCTCTAAAAGTAGTACACACACAAAACTAGGAGAAAAAAGTATTAGATCAGTCTCTGCCTCCTGTGTGCTAGTTTTCACCTGCACTCTGAAGTGGTGCAGACCATGAGATCAGGTCGTTCTACTGAATATGAAGGTGAGGTCTTAGAGGGCAAGATGGAAGGAAGGCTTTGAAAACTCTGTTTCTGGCTTCATGTGTTAGCAGGTAACAGGGCTGCCAACTTGAATAAAATATTGGGGGGGGCAGGTAATCCCTGCCTCTATAATCGATCACATGATGGGGTGCACACACACCATTTGAATGGCAATACCCATCAACTAGGGACGCGGGTGGCGTTGTGGTTTAAACCACAGAGCCTAGGACTTGGCGATCAGAAGGTCAGCAGTTCGAATCCCTGTGATGGGGTGAGCTCCGTTGCTCGGTCCCTGCTTCTTCCAACCTAGCAGTTCGAAAGCATGTCAAAGTGCAAGTAGATAAATAGGTACCACTCCAGCGGGAAGGTAAACGGTGTTTCCGTGCGCTGCTCTGGTTTGCCAGAAGTGGCTTAGTCATGCTCGCCACATGACCCAGAAACTGTACGCCGGCTCCCTCGGCCAATAAAGCGAGATGAGCACCGCAACCCCAGAGTCGGTCATGACTGGACCTAATGGTCAGGGGTCCCTTTACCTTTACCTTTACCCATCAACTAGGAAGCAGGCACCCTCAAACATTTTACTTGGGGGGACAAAGACCCGTTAGCCCCTAGGAGTTGGCTCCTATGGCAGGTATGAAGGAAGCTTCCCTAGGGAAGATATTTAACAGCAAACAAGACTTCTTCAGGTCCCAAGATGGCTGACTTGATGACTTGAGTGATCCAGGCTGTCTTATTCAGACTGTGGACCCTTGCTGGGAGAGGTAAAGGCAGATGCCCAGGAAAACAGGCAGTAAAGTCTTATTTTGCTGAGGCAGCTGGTTCCCACACAAGGGTGCCCACTTCCATGCTCCCTTCTGTCACCAATTTTCCCCTTCCTTTCTCCCTCAACTACCTTATGAAGCCTCAGGATCCATTTTCTCATCCTTCTACAGTCAACTGGGTAGAAATAATAACAATAACCATAACAATAACAATAATAATAATTTTTATTTATATTCAGCCCTCCCCAGCCAAAGCCGGGCAGAGCGGCTAACATCATACAAGTAAGACAATGCGTAAAAACAAGCAATCAATAAATTAAGATACATCCCACAATTAATTCAAACAAATTAAAATTAAAACTGGACAAGTGGCAATCTTCAGGTTAAAATGGAAGGCGGTTACCAACTGTTTCCACTGATATTATAAGAACCTGTGAGTGGGCTGGGAACCTCCTTCGTGTTTGTTCTTATACAAGGAGAAAATGAGTCAGACTGAACCCTGACCAAAGGCCTGGAAGGACAGTTACATCTTGCAGGCCCTGTGGAAAGATGTCAAATCCTGCAGGGCCCTAGTCTCTTGTGAAAGAGCGTTCCACCTATAAGAATATAGGAATCTGCCTTGCACCAAGTCAGAGCACTGGGTCATCCAGCAAATCATCTGAACTCACTGGCAGCAGCTCTCCAAGGTTTCAGATAGGAGACATGTCCAGTCCTAGCTGGAGATGTTGGGGACTGAGCCCAAGTCATTTTACATGCAAAACAGAGCTACTGTAGCCACTGAGCTACCAACCTTCCTCAACAGTCCTCATGCCAGCTCATGGAGCTTCAGCTCTGGTGTGGTTCCCTCCCTTCCATTGTGTCTGGGGAGCACCTTCCACCAGGCTAAGAGAGAGAATAGTAAAGGGTCTTAGCTTAGCAGGGATTTGAAACAAAAGCTCTTTCTAGTCTGCGGTCAACATGCTTTCCACGCTAGAACACTGCCTCCCTCCTAACAGTCAAATGAGACATTTGAGGAAACGTTTTGAAAATTATGATTATCAACATCCCACCCCAAAAATGCCTCTCAAGGGTTGGTCTTGGTTATCCATAGCACAGCCTCAAAACCAAAGTCAAGCTAAGCAGGATCTGCCTCTCCATCACTGACTGTTAATAATTAAATCAAATATTATATTCAACAATAGAACATAGGCATCAGCTTCTTTCAAATTGCATTTCCTTCCTGTTAGGGCCATTAGTGTAAACCAGACTGCCTTTAGAGAAACCCCTTATTGCTGCTGTCTTTCAGCAGAGTTCCTGAAATGGATAATGTGGGACATATTATGGGCAATTACACAGAACTCCCTAGCGATAGGGTTTCAGAGCTTCAGAATAAAACAGCTGGAACTACAGGGCTGTAAACTAATCAGAAACCAAAAAAGAGAGGAAAATAAGGAGAACCTTTTGTTCCACATTGTGAGGCTGTGGATAAAAAACTAGCATGAAATGCTGGCGTACACTTTAAGCGTTGTTAAGCATACCAAAAGACTCTTGAAAGTCTCATAGAAATGCATGAAAGCTTACGTTAAGATTGATCTCTGAGCGTGCATATTGCTAAGTCAGCACAAGGCGATGGGTGGCATTCAACCAAGGTCTACTCAGAGTAGCATACCCTTCAGCATTTCTCCGATAAAAATAGGGACACTCTCTTCCACATTAGGAAGATTCTCCCGCGTTTGATCTCGCCACGCACATTTGTTGTTGTTTAGTCATGTCCGACTCTTCGTGATCCCATGGAGCAGAGCACAGCCAGGCACTCCTGTCTTCCACTGCCTCCCACACTTTGGTCAAACTCATGCTGGTAGCTTCGAGAACACTATCGAACCATCTCATCCTCTGTCACCCTCTTCTCCTTGTGCCCTCCATCTTTCCCAACATCAGGGTCTTTTCCAGGGAGTCTTCTCTTCTCATGAGGTGGCCAAAGTATTGGAGCCTCAGCTTCAGGATCTGTCCTTCCAGTGAGCACTCAGGGCTGATTTCCTTCAGAATGGATAGGTTTGATCTTCTTGCAGTCCATGGGACTCTCAAGAGTCTCCTCCAGCACCATAATTCAAAAGCATCAATTCTTTGGCGATCAGCCTTCTTTATGGTCCAGCTCTCACTTCCATACATCACTACTGGGAAAACCATAGCTTTAACTATACGGACCTTTGTTGGCAAGGTGATGTCACTGCTTATTAAGATGCTGTCTAGGTTTGTCATTGCCGCCACGCGCATATGGACATATAAATCTGTCACCTTGATCCAATTCCAACATCTCAGTCTAACCTACCTCACAAGACTGTTGCAAAGAAAAAGATGTATGATGGGATGGGAGAATGTACAACACCTTCCACAGATAAATGGAATAAAATAAAATTTTAGCTGTAAACTGCCTTGAGGCCCTGTCAGGGAAAAAGAAGGGTAATAATAATAATAATAATAATAATAATAATAATAATAATATTGTGAGAATGATCAGGGGCATACTAGAGAGAAAATCCTATTGAACTCAGTGGGACTTAGTTCTGAGTAAAAATGCTCAGAATTTCAGTGTAAGGTTGCACAGTCTTTACCCGGTTACCTGGGAATAATATCCATTGAATACAGTGGGACTTACTTCTCAGTAGACCGTGTAAGGCTCCATTTACAATAAAGGAATAAACACTCAACTTTTTTTCCAAAAAATGGCTGGCTGCTGAAGCATTGCAATTAAAGAATGTAAAGTGGATTGGTGACATTTTCCTTCAAAATGATCAGAAGGGCTTCACAGGAATTTTATTTTCGGTGTAAACAGGACTCTGTTTTTGCATCTACACACCTACACACACACACCCGCCACTTTTAATTGTTCTCCAAGATGTGGAGGGGAGGAAAAAGGAAAACCGGGACATTCTGGGATCAGATCAGAAACTGGGATGACTTCCTGAAATTACAGGACTCTCGGTGGAAAATCAGGAGACTTGGAGGGTTATGTTGGAGGCCCATGGAAATTAATGGTTCTAACTTAGTCATGCTCATTAATTTAATTGGGTCTGCTCTAAGTAAAACTAAGTAAAACTTAGCAAATAAAAAACAAACAAACAAATAACAACAGCAACAACTGTTGTTTGGCAAGTTAGTGACTCAAGGAAATGATACATAACAGTGGGCTAGCAACAGTTGTCTTTGTATTGATTGTAACTAGACTGTGCACGGTTTCTCATCCAGTTCTTGTGCTGGGGTTAGACACAGAGCCATGGCAGGTAGCTCCTGCTGTCTTGAGGGACCTCAACTCCACCTTCCTTTGCAAATATACTGAGCCACATAGCTGCTGCCAGGGCAGTAAGGACCTGCTTGGGTCTTAAGATCAGCCTTGTTTGTCTTCGGTATGCCAGCATCTTGGGTCTTTTTGGTGGGAACAGTGAGGCTATGCCATTTCCTCCCTGTGGAGAGCTGCTAGGCTCTCTGCATGGCCTTTTTCTACGTAAGCTGAAAACCTTTTTCCTCATACAGGCTTTTAATGTTAACTGCACTACACCTTGGAACAAAGCCAGGCACACGTAACTGAAGCAAACACATGCCATCTCCCAGTTTACTGTAGCCTCCCTTTCCTTTCCTTCCCTTTCCTTTTCCCTCTGTTGTTCCCCTGGAATTACATTATAGATTGTAAGCTTCCTGAAGCAGAGACCTGCCTTCTTATACTCTGTAAAGCACAATCAAGACATAAAGCACAACAATAATGACAGGTTATTTTTAGAGAAGTGTTACATATATCTATGTAACATTTTATAAACTGCTCACTGCTATAAATATCAATCTGTGCAAGTACATTAAAACGTAAGACCTCAGAAATGCAGAATACGAAGAAAATACCTGTTTCATCTTAATTACGATTAAGATGATAGTAATACAATTGACTCACAACTTACTGTGCATTTAACTTGTGTAAATACAGCTTCACGTGCTTGGCAAAAAAAAAAAAAAAAAGAACAAGAAAGAATAAGGGGGCAGTAAGGGGGCAGGAGTTCAGGGGTGGGGAAGTGTCAGCAATCCCACGGGCCATTATACTCACCTTGGGAGAGCATTTAGGGGGTGTGAGGAGAGTGTGTCTTAGCTATACATGATTCTGGCTTTATGTGCCATCCCTGAAACCTAACTCCCACGTAAGTTGAGAGCAAACTGTATAATTACTATTTGAAGTGGGTGCAGACACCCCAAGCTATGGTTCACCCTGCCCCACCGGGGGGGAACTATATTTTCAATTTGTGACATGACAGACAGCTTTCATTCAAAGGATGCCATCTTGTTTTAGGAAGTCAGAGTTTGTTTATTCTACAACTATTATAGAGTTATATCCTGTACAGTGGTACCTTGGGTTAAGAACTTAATTCGTTTTTAACCTGAAATTGTTCTTAACCTGAGGTACCACTTTAGCTAATGGGGTCTCCCGCTGCTGCCGCATCGCCGCTGCACGATTTCTGTTCTCATCCTGAAGCAAAGTTCTTAACCCGAGGTACTATTTCTGGGCTAGTGGAGTCTGTAACCTGAAGTGTCTGTAACCTGAAGCGTCTGTAACCCAAGGCACCACTGTATATGATACAGGATTGGGTGCTTATTGCTAAAGGGTGAATTAAAGAGATAACGTAAAGTGATCTGGAAAAGTATCAACCCTAAGTTACCCTTTACTCTTTTAAAGCACTCAATTAATGGCTTGGACGTGAATGTGAATGGCTCCATTTAAAAGCTCTGGGTTTCACTTCATTTGTGAAAGGTTTTCCTTGGGGCTGCCTTATGTCCATCTCCCTTGCCCAACAAGCATGTGCAATGCATACAGACATGCAGACAGGGACTGGCACAGGCCATTACAGAGGTTTACCTTTCATGTCCCATCCAGGCCCCTTTCCTTTTATCTTTGTGGGGAACTGAGGACTTGTACCACTTGACTGAGCAGAGTGGAGCATGGCTTGTTTAGGGACATGCAAGGTGCACAGAGACTTCCCATTTCCCATAATAGTCGAAAGCACTGCTTGTGTGCAGGCCCCTGCACTCACATACTGAGGAGGAGCATGAGAGCACCAGAAATCTGCTATGCCCCATGGGTGCCCTTCCACATGGTTTGGGGAGCTAGGCCTGAACCAACTGAGTTTGAGACACTGCAAAACTGTTGATCGGTGATGGTTCACTCATCAACCACGCAACCTGCCAGTTCATACCGCATTTATTATTGAGTCACACATTAGTTGATGTGCAAAACCACATAGTACATTTCCTCTGTAGAAAGGAATTCTTTCCGAAGTGTTGTAAGCCATTTGTCTTGCATTAGTGTGGTGTTGTTTTTAATGTAGCGAGCCACCTTGGGGACGGGGGAATGCTTCATTTTAAAAGCACTTTAAAATGACTCAAGCAAACAACTATTACATGTCCTTCGTGAGCAGCTGTATGAACTAGAGGATATCGGGAAAAAATAAGTAACGATTGGTACAAAGCAGAACTCCATGTGCACAGGAAAGGTGGGTTTTGTATAGCAAATCAAGGTCCCCTTAATGTTTCCTGCCATGCTTCTTTTATGGGCAGCTTGTGTGACAGTGTTATTTCACCTGTGCTCTCTGTGCTGCTATGTCTTGGGCAAGGCAGGATCTTAACCAGATCTGAATTGTAAAAGAAAAACACTGTTATAAATGTTGGGTGCCTCTCCTGCTCTCTGCCGAGCGGTAGCAAGAGTCCACCGAGTTCCAGGCACTTGCCCTTAGGAGAACTGAGACACAGTGGACACTGCTGTAGCTTTAAGAAATATGGTTTATTCTCCTATGCTCACCTTCTGTCTGCACAGAGGGGGTCCAGATCTTACAGCATGGTCATTTCAAGAGGGGCTTGTCCCTCATAGCAGTGCAGCCAGCCTTCAGCCAGCCTGCCCAAGATGGATCCCAGTCTTTCTTCCTCCTCCTTCTCCCCAGAACACCCTGCTAAAAGCTCTCTGCTCCTGTCACTTCACACACCCATCACCTTGGCAACATCTGTCTTCCCAGGCCAAAGTCTCAGGTGGCACATCAACACCTTTTTTCATGTTAACAGATTTGTTCTTCACTAGGCCAGCCAGGCTCGATTGCCTAAGCCAGTCCAAGGATTCTCTGCTAGCACAGCTCTGGCATAGTTTCATATCCCAATTAATCAAAACCCTAACATTTATTAATTTCTAAGGTTTAGGGCCCCACCCCCAATCCATAACACCATACATTCTGTAGAATCCAGCTACATGTCAGGAGCTTGTGTGATTTCATGCTAACATCCAATAAAATCAGAAGCATTTTCCCCACCATCATCACTGGAGGAAAAGCAATGCTTGCTACATGATAAAACTCAAAATACTTGCATTGCACTTCTTTAAACATGCAGAGTAGGGTAAATAACTCAGCAACGAGGGTACTGTAGATCATGCATT
Organism: Podarcis pityusensis; assembly: GCF_964106645.2. Taxonomy (NCBI): domain Eukaryota; kingdom Metazoa; phylum Chordata; class Lepidosauria; order Squamata; family Lacertidae; genus Podarcis; species Podarcis pityusensis. Next base: position 74,257,366 of record NC_138030.1, read on the forward strand.
ATTCCACCACGTGGAAGAGCTGATTTTATTCCTGGCTAAATTTAGGACTTCCACAAATTGGCTGACAGGGAAGCTGGAAGCTTTGCAACGCTCTCAAGCTCTCGTACTTTGGTGGAGCTGGTGATGGTGGGTGTATGGCATGTGCCTCATTACTAATGAGCACAAGCTAGCAGCCATCTGAGAGAAACATTACATTGTTTTGAGAAGCGTGAGTGTCAGCCTTTGGGGGATGTCTGTACAGATGCCACAGTATTCTGTCACTCTGACATGTGAATAATGAGGGCGAAGGATTCAGGATGGTCCAAGAAATGTTTAGGACCCCATGCTTTTAAAACCCAGTGAAATCAACCAAACAAAAAGCAAGAAATGCTTCCCGTACCCTGCCATGCATCCACACTAATATAGGTCCATCTCCCTGGTATTTGCCAGCATGAAGAGAAACGAGAAAGTGTAGAATAGAGATGCAGAGCTTTCAGGTGTTGTCAGACTAGAATGCACATTGCGGACTGAGGCCCCATGACCTCCTAGGGTTCAAACAACTTGACCACACACAGAATATTGGTTTTGGGGAGCAAATAAGTCCACAACTTTATTGGTTACAGATGTGAAGGTTTGGCTATAGGCATTGGGGTAAGTAACTACATATATCACCACAGCCTGTCCACTAGTAGTGTCACTAACGGGTAAATACAAGCAGAAGCGACGCCCTATGACCTATGTCAAATCGGGGCATCCCTCAAGTGGTCCCCGTTGAAGGAGTGGTATGGCCCTAGCCAGGACAGGAGCCACTCCTCCCAGATACCCATACCCATGGAGGCTACAACCTCCCCTCCAACCAAGACCTATGCTTACCCAGTGCCTATCCACCTTACAAAGTTGTGACAAAGCATGGTGAAAAGAAGCCAAAGGACCAGCAGGCTGGGAATTTATCCTGGCCCTGTGCATAGAGCCAAGCGCTGCTATTGGGCAGTTGGTCCCATGCCCAGGGAATGCCCTCCAATTCCTGCTGCCATTGTCCAATTTGGCGCAGGAGGATGATCTGGCCTGCGATACACCAGTTCACAAGGGAGGCCTGAGAAGAGACAAATGGACTCATTCTTAACCATTGGCCATAGTGGTTGGGGCTGATGGCAAGTGGAGTCCAACAACAACTGGTGGGCCACTGGTTCCCACTTCATGCTGTAAAATAGGAAAGCCCTTATTGTGATTATTGTGAGCCTCTCCCAGTCCAATCCCCATCCCTAACTCATTTCACTTAAAAAACCAAAAACTTCCACAATAATGAAACTAAGAATCCCATTTTTCCCCTAAAGCTGAGCTTCCCAAGAATGAACTGAAAATTATGGTTCATCACAGTCATTCTTGATGCCTCACTGCATGATACTATATGTAGTAGTAACCATTGGTTAGGTTACTAAAATTAAAGATAGGGTAAGAGAAACCACACAGGCCTTATTCACAAGCCTTTGGACATGGGGGCTGCTGCATTTCTGCTTCAACTTGCTTTGGGGCTGGGGGTGGGGGGACGGATCCTGTCACCAATTGGATGCAGTGACTTGTAGAATTGGTTGGATGCAGAGGAATAGTGGAAGGAAGCAGCTGGGAAACCCCCAAGGGAAGAAGACTCAGAGCCAGGGGATTGGTGATGGATCGATGGGAGAGAAGAGGGAGAAGATTGGAAGGAGGAGGTATTGGAAGCTGAAGAGGTAACAGGGCTTAGTGAGCAGGGGGAGTCTGTGGCAGAAAGAAGTCCAGAATCAAGGGAAGAAGCTGAAGCAGGAGGCCAAGAGGCAGAGATGAGTCCAGCTGGTGAAAAGGCATGGGTGTCTCTCTTTCTCCTGCTGTGACAAATTCCCCTCTCCACTGGTCTGTCTTCCAGAACCAGGAGAGGTATGAAGAGGGCAGAGAAGAAGTTAACCCACAATTTTTTTTTTGTGGGTGCTCAGCACCCACACTGCAGGGCCTCTGAAGCAACTTCAGGTGCCTCATGAAGCACTGGAAGCACGTCCGAGGCCTCATGACCTTGGAGATGCTGTCTGAGGCCTTGCAAGACATCGGAACCTGATTTCCAGTGCCACCGGAAGTCAGGTTCCAAGGCCACGAGGCGCATGATGTCATGACATCACATCACGCACGCTGGGCAGCCATAACCTGGGGCGCATGTTGGCGCCCCTGGGAGGCAGGGACCTTCAGTAGGCCCCTCCCTGCTCATTAGGCCTGAAATTCCTGTGCAGGCCCTCTTTTTGCTAATAAAGAGTTAACTCCAACTTCCTCAGTGTGATTAACTGGTGGCTCACTCCTAAAAATATATATGATTTATTAAATTTGTATAACATCCTTCATCTCAGGATGGCTCACAATCATAAAAACACAATATCAACACAATATAAAAACCCACAATATATAATAAAAACCCACAAACCAATAAACCCTCCCCCCTCCCACAAATCCAACAATATCTGAAGGGCAACAGGCTCCCTCTCCTAAGAACTGTCTGGTAGGAAACCCTCGGCAATGCAGATACCAAACTGCCTTCCTTCCCAGTGCATGATGGGTACTCAAAGCAATTCTCTTAATTCCATAGAAATTCACTTTTCAGCGGAAAGCTGTTACAAAAATTCTGAGTTTTCATGTAACTGATCTCATATTGCAATAATGTACTTTATGGTAAAAAGCTGCCAGTTGCTTCCATATTGCATCCAATTATATTTGTAGGAACAGAGGGATGCTAGAACTCTATGCATATGCACATATGCCACCCCACACTAAATATAGCTTCTGGTCCACAATTTGGTGTCCTCTAAATCTTAGTTAACTTCTCAAATAGCAAAATTCTAACCTAGAGATCAGCAGCTAGAGGCCCCAGAGACTATTCTGTCCTTTGGAGGAAGACCAGCTGACCTGCCAGTGGCCAATCAAGAGACAAACGGCGTCTATGTTGGGAGTCTGTGGCAAAGGGCCGTGCTGGCACTCCCACTTAGGGACCGGGGGATACCGATAGCCTAGCTATCACTTTCCATTTCCTGTAAAACCAGGTGCTCCTGAGTCTTAGGAAGATGTAGAAACGTTTGGGAAATGCATTTCTGCAGATACCCATTGAATGTTTCTATCCAGAACTGAATACATTTCCATCTATTTCTTCTAAAAAGCAATCTGGACATTTGTTAATTAAATTAGCCAAGTGCTTTACACCTTCCACCTAATTGAAATGTTAATGTTCATATTTAGGTAGGTTGATTAATTGCTTTCTGTTTTAAGTGAGAATAATAGTTAAGGTGTGACCACACTTCTGACAAAGACATACTGTCGAAGCCTTAATAGACAAATGTGTTGAAAGAAATGTTTCTGAGGAATGTTTCACAGGTTCACAGCTGAGGTTTGTCTCAAACTCCATGCAGGCTAAATATTACTATGCCAAGGTTGCAACTTCATTTCCATAGACGGGAAAGCTCTGTGCGAGTACATTTGCAGAGCTCTTCTTTCTGTTGAATCTGGCATGCATTTATGGCAACTCTGGATGCACATACCAGGTGTCCTTCACAGCTATTGGACTGATGTGTAGAAAGGTACCGTATTGGCCTGAATATAAGCCACACCCATAAATAAGCCACACCTTTAAAATTCGGCGGCTTGGGGGAGGCCAGGGAATTGTGGGCAGGCTGGGCGCCATTGCGCTGTGCTCCCGGGCTGTTTTTTTTTGGGGGGGGCGTGCTCTTTTGCTGGTGGCGTAAGGTTGCGAATATAAGCCACACTTGAACATGATCAGGATTTGGAAAAAAAGTGTGGCTTATATTCGGGCCAATACGGCCATTCGTAGAATGCCCTGCAATGCATTGAACCCCATCTAGTCCAATGCCCTGCAATGCAGGAACCACAGCTAAAGAATTCTTGACAGGTGGCCATCCAACCTCTGCTTTAAATCCCCTAAATCTAATAATAATAATAATAATAATAATAATAATAATAATAATAATAATTTATTATTTATTATTTATACCCTGCCCATCTGGCTGAGTTTCCCCAGCCACTCTGGGCGGCTCCCAATCAAGTGTTTAAACAGTACAGCATTAAATATTAAAAACTTCCCTCAACAGGGCTGCCTTCAGATGTCTTTTAAAGATAGGATAGCTGCTTATTTCCTTCACATCTGAAGGGAGGGTGTTCCACAGGGTGGGCGCCACTACTGAGAAGGCCCTCTGTCTGGTTCCCTGTAACCTCACTTCTCGCAATGAGGGAACCGCCAGAAGGCCCTCGGCGCTGAATGATGGGGGCGGAGACGCTCCTTCAGGTATACAGGACAGAGGCCATTCATGACATGTGTTTATATTCCCTAATTATCTAATGCAAGATCCTGTCCTAAGCATGCAAGCATAAGTACAGAGGTGCATTCTAGAGCTCATGCCAATAGGGTAACTGTAGCAGCAGAGATCTTTTTTCTACCAAGGTATGTTCACTTTTGTTAGTCAATGGGTGATCATTCCGGCAAGTTATCTGCATTTTGGTTTGGGGACTATTATTTAAATAGCTTTCTTCCAAGGAGCTCTCATACGTTGTTCTCTCGTTCCTCATTTTATCTTCGCAACAACTCTGTGAGATTGGTTAGGCTGAGAGATAGTGACTGGCTCAAGGTCCTAGGTCCTACCAAGCTTCATGCTTAAGTGAAGATTTGAACCCGGGTCTCCCAGGTCCCAGGGCAAGGCTCTACCACTATACCACCACACCGACTCTCTTTTCCGTTTTAATTATCGAGGTGGCAGGAGAAATTTCTGATCTCAGCACCTGCCGCATGACAGCCAAGACACAATAAAACTATAGAAAAATTATGTAAACAGGATAGAAAAATAGATTTGCAATAAATATGCAGGGATAGAAGCCTGGGCTGCTTTTTAAACATACCTGTAATGGAAAATAATATTTTGAACTGTGTTCATTAAGGGGCGGAGGGGGAAAATCCACCTCCCATTTCCCCTTCCAAGCTGCTGCAAATCTTTGATGTTTCCCTCACTGCAGGAAAAAATAGTTATGAATTTATGCCTCCCAAACACTTTCATTTGTGCCTCAATTTACAAATTTTATTATGGCCCTGCCAGTCCAAATTATAGTATTCTCAGTGCATCTGGAATCTATAGTGCTGTATATTTTTGACCACAGGGCTAAAGTTCAGTCAAGCAAATATTGTAGTTGCTGGAATCCCATAGACTTTCCCCCTTTCTTCTTTTTTAAAATCCTGTGTAACAAAACTTTATAGCAACTATGATTGTAGATGTTAAGCAACATGCGGAACAAAATTGAGCTCTGCATAAGCCCACAATGAAAACTCCACGAGGACTGGACAGTATCCTGCTTACACCACCTGAGAATGATCTTTCAAGTAGGATTGGAACCGCTGAAGAGCAATGCCACCCATCCACAACATGGACAGCTACTCCAGAAGGGGCTACCTTTGAAGGTGACCTGGAAACTACAACTAATTCAGAATGTAGCAGCTAGACTGGTGACTGGGAGCGGGCTCTGAGACCACATAACACTGGTCTTGAAAGAACTACACTGGCTCCCAGTACATTTCCGAGCACAATTCAAAGTGTTGGTGATGACCTTTAAAGCCCTAAACAGCCTCAGTCCAGTATACCTGAAGGAGCGTCTCCGCCCCCATTGTTCTGCCCGGACACTGAGGTCCAGTGCCGAGGGCCTTCTGGCAGTTCCCTCATTGCGAGAAGTGAGGCTACAGGGAACTAGGCAGAGGGCCTTCTCGGTAGTGGCACCCGCCCTGTGGATCGCCCACCCACCAGATGTCAAAGAGAAAAACAACTACCAGACATTTAAAAGACATCTGAAGGCAGCTCTGTTTAGGGAAGCTTTTAATGTTTAATAGACTATTGTATTTTAATATTATGTTGGGAGCCGCCCAGAGTGACTGGGGAAACCCAGCCAGATGGGCAGGGTATTAATGATATTATTATTATTATTATTATTATTAATTACCATGGTCAATGGTATTGAAAGTCACTGAGAGATCCCTTCCTCTTTCCCATCAAAGGTCATCATTTTGGGCAACCAAAATGCTTCTGTGCCAAATGCATTCTAAACCCCAGTTGAAATAGATCTAGAAAATCAGTTTCATCCAAGAGAGCCTAGATCTGGCCCATGAACACCTGCTCAAGGATACTGCCCCAGAAAGACCTTGCCCAATGCAGTGCTAAGTAAGTGTCCCATCACTGCAAGGATTTCCGCTTGTACAGTGGGACTTTCCTTCTCTCCTCTACCCACAGGTACTCTATGCCCTCTCCCAATCTGTTCTGGAGGGTTGACGGGAAACTCAGAATAGATTTAGGGGCCACATGTGAGGAGATGAGGGGGAAAGTCCTGTTGCTTACTTAAGTCTGCTTTGGATACAAACCATTGAACTTAAAGAATCATTAAATTCAATTGATGTACTGTGAGGAGGGCTATCATTGGATACTACCCATTATATGCAGTGCTGAGCCTAAATTTTACTCAAAATCGAGGCTGGGGTAAAAATTTTCAAAAGCTAAAATACTCCACTATCTTTGATGTATCTGCTTCCCCAGCCTGGGGCTCTTCACATACATTGAACTACAACTCCCACTATCCCTGACCATTGGTTACACTGGCTGGGGCTGATGGGAGTTGTAGTTCAATGTATATGAAGAGCACCAGGCTGGGATTGGCTGGACTGTAAGCTTCATAAAGCATCTCCCTCCTTTCCTCCTCCCATCTTGTTTAACCTCCAACGAGGTCACAATCCCTCTGGAAGTTCCGCTGTGACCCCAGAGACTGTCTCCAGTTAACAGAATGGCAGCTGGATCAGGGCTCCTCGCAGCGTTGGGTTTCTTTTATTTTCAGGAGGGTTTGAAATGCATATGAGCTGCAACAGCATTCAAAGATCTCTGTGCTTCAACTGCTTCTGAAGCATGTTAATCTCAAAAGGAGTTTGGCCTCTGAAGTCGGCACTTAGAAGAAGTCCCACGGAGGTCTCCACAAGGGCCAAGGGGCTTTGGCAGTTCTGAAAGCAATATGGAGATTCACAGCCACTTCCCATTTGTGCTCTCGTCTCCCTAAAACTAGCGGAACATATACAAGTTCCCTGAGCTGAGCTGACTCCTTTCCTTCATCACATGCCTCTCTATTCTTAGAAGCCTACGCTCATATTATTGTCAAGCAAAGTGAGCTCTATGATTTAACTTGTGTGATTAGCATCCCATTTGTTTGTTTGCAACATGGTCACTCTCCCTTGAATGCTGGGATGCCAAGAAGTGCATCTGGTATACACATTCAGAACACAATGGATTGAGCCTGTCACTCATTTTCTGGGGGGCGGGGCTAGAGAGAGATAGGAAGCTGCCTTAGTTAGTTCATTGATCCATCTAAGCTCAGTGTTATCCATTCTGATGGACAGCAGATCTCCAGGGGTCTTTCCCTGGAGATGCTGAGGACTGAACCTAGGATCTTCTGCATGCAGTGAGCATGCTCTACCACTAAGCTATGACACTTCCCCTGCAATACGGGTGGAACCCTGATGGAGTGGAAACACAGCTTTGTGTGAGGTAGCCAAGGAGGTACTCTCCAGATGTTGCTGTACTCCACATCAGCCCCAGCCAGCATGGTCAATGACCAGGGATGACGGGTGTTAGAGCCCAACAACATCTAGAAAACACCATGTTGGTTATGCTTGGCTTAGTGGTATATCCACCTTGGTAGCTCTGTCGATAGAGCATGAGACTCATCTTAGGGTTGTGGGTTGAAGCCCCATGTTGGGCAAAAGATTCCTGCATTGCAGATGGTTACATGACCTTTGTGGTCCCTTACAACTCTACAATTCTATGATTCTACATGCATGGCATGCACAAGGCTCCAGATTAAATCCTTTGACATCTCCAGTTTAAGAGAATCAAAGGGCTGGTGATAGAAAAGGCCCTTCCATGCTATCTGCCTGAGACACTGAAGAGCCTCTGTTAGTCAAAACACACAATTCTTGGCGAGATGGATATATATTCTGACCTAGTGGTAGGCAGCTTCCTATCTCCCTGCTATCTGTCTTGGAGATTAAGATATCAGAATGGAAATGAATGTGTATGTTGAGGACACCATTCTCTGCTACATCTTTGAGTAACTGCTTGACCCCTCCTTGCATCACCCATTTCTGAAGAAGCCAGGGAAGATTTAACACATGCACCAGGTAATATATCACCCCTGAGCACTGAGAAATTGGAATACCATTTGGTAGGTAGGTTTACAGCATCATTCTTTGAAGTCCAAACATTACCTCGACAGAGACACACACATACACACCCATTTTCAAGGCGGAGATGCCAAAGTTTGCAGTGCAATATCTGAAGGGAGGTTATTCACACTCTAAGCCTTGATAAGGGTGTGTATGTATGTGTGTGTATATACTAATCCTTGCTTTCTCCCCTAGTTTTAGAGATTGGTTTTATTTATAATGTAACAGAATGAACTTACTGGGGAGTAGTTCATATTTGCCAGCACTGGGAAGTTGCAGGTTGGTTGCTGTAGTTAAATAACTATACGGCAGCCTCTGAAGTGTTGAATATACATTACCTAAGTGTTGGAAGTGGAAGTGAGAGCTGGACCATAAAGAAGGCTGATCACCGAAGAACTGATGCTTTTGAATTATGGTGCTGGAGGAGACTCTTGAGAGTCCCATGGACTGCAAGAAGATCAAACCTATCCATTCTTAAGGAAATCAGCTGAGTGCTCACTGGAAGGACAGATCGTGAAGCTGAGGCTCCAATACTTTGGCCACCTCATGAGAAGAGAAGACTCCCTGGAAAAGACCCTGATGTTGGGAAAGACTGAGGGCACAAGGAGAAGGGGACGACAGAGGACGAGATGGTTGGACAGTGTTCTTGAAGCTACCAGCATGAGTTTGACCAAACTGCGGGAGGCAGTGGAAGACAGAAGTGCCTGGCGTGCTCTGGTCCATGGGGTCACGAAGAGTCGGACACGACTAAACGACTAAACAACAAAGTGTTGGTTCATCATCATAGCCACTCCAGGATTGAGGGGCCCCTCAACACAGTGCCATGCCCCCTCCTTCTGCTCAGGGGCCCCTTCCTACCTTTTCATGTTTATTCAACAACAGCAGATATGATGGTTGGCAACAGAACTCTCCATGTCCTGAGCAGCTCTTTTAAAATCCCTTTTTTTGCTCATCATCATCAGACTCTGAGCCTTCATCACAGTGAATGAGACCACCATCTTGTTTTCTCCAAGATTGCACCAGGGCGGTAGGAAGCCACAAGTGTTGTAGAAAGACCTGTTGTCATTGCCACGAGACAACCATAGCATATTTATGAAACATGTCAACAGTTACATACATAGGAAACATGGGCAGGGGAAGGAGGAGCCTGATCTGATCATCAGTGGTCCCCAGGGATGCTGAGGCCTCCACACCAACCATGGGCTGCCAGGTCCTAGCACTGGCTGAACCCTCATGATTGAAATTGGTTAAGTAACCAACTACCAATCAACCTCTGTGGTGTTTTCTGAAGTCCATACACTAACTCTTTATCTGTTGTTGGTGCTTTTTAGAGTACTCTGTTTCAATAACCTTCCATACCTGATCCATTGCCCGTCGGGAATTGCATATTAAGAATAACAACCCAGGCTATATCTTATCATGGAATTGAAATCTATAGATTGACGTTTCAGGTGTAGTGAGGCACTTTTGGTCTTTTCGGTGTTACTGTGTATTCTCATCCCCCCCCCCCTTTATTTCATTTTTTTGCTATCCCAAGTACTTCACTATTTGGCTCATAATAAGGTATTTATTAAGGGACGCGGGTGGCGCTGTGGTCTAAACCACAGAGCCTAGGGTTTGCCGATCAGAAGGTCAGCGGTTCGAATCCCCGTGATGGGGTGAGCTCCCATTGTTCGGTCCCTGCTCCTGCCAACCTAGCAGTTTGAAAGCACATCAAAGTGCAAGTAGATAAATAGGTACCACTCTGGCGGGAAGGTAAACGGGGTTTCCGTGCGCCGCTCTGGTTCGCCAGAAGTGGCTTAGGCATGCTGGCCACATGACCCGGAAGCTGTCTGCGGACAAACGACAGCTCCCTTGGCCTATAGAGCGAGATGAGCGCCGCAACCCCAGAGTCATCTGCGACTAGACTTAACGGTCAGGGGTCCCTTTACCTTTAAGGTATTTATTGTGTGAACCATCCTGAGACCTGCAGCTATAGGGCGGTATATAAATTCTAATTCTAGGGAGGAGGAGGAGGAGGAGGAGGAGGGGGAGAAGAAGAAGAAGAAGAAGAAGAAGAAGAAGAAGAAGAAGAAGAAGAAGGTGGTAGCCTTCCTCAAGCTAGTTGGTTCTCTCCTGACATAGGTGCTGGGTCCAGGGGGCCGTGGCACTGTGGGTCCCCTCAATCTTTTTCTTCTTCTAGGGGACTGCCCCTCCATTGTTGGAGCCAGTCATGGTGCTATGTCACATGCATGACACCAGGACATCACATCAGCCCCCCCCCCCCAGTGTGCTTCAGAAGATGGTACCTCTGTCTCTTGATGTTCTGGGCCATAGTTCCAAGCATTCCTGATGACTGTTCACACTGGCTGAGGCTGATACGTGTTGTACTCCAAAACACGTATAGGGTACTATGCTGGGGATGGTTGTGAAAGGGTCTAATCACTCAGGATGGGGAACCAGTGGCCTTGCATATGCTGCTGGACTCCAGCTCCCATGGCCAACGGTCAGCGACGATGAGAGCTGGAGTCTTAACCAAACCTGGGCTGCCACAGTCTCCCCATCCCTGTTTTATGCCATTAGCGATTGTTTAGGGTAGATCAGTGAATCAATGTGCAATTACAAGGTAGTGCATAGTACAAGACAGCAGCCAAAAATGGGCTCACATTTTAAGTAGTGCATAATGAATTTTAAATTCCAGACTGGAAGCAGGGCAGGAACTGAGGTACGATCTCTCTTAGTAAATAACACAATGCTGTTTGAGCTAATGCAGATATCTTTATAGAAATCACGCTCTAGCTTAAAGTCATTAATTTCCTCCCCGCCCCTCCCATCCGCCTTTATCTTTTGCTCCTCTCTGAGCAGGTTCTGCTGCAGTCGGTATTAATTAAGTTTAAGTAGGATTTCCGAGACCAGATCATCATTAAGCCTATGCCCCACAATTTGGAGCTGCAGTAAACCATTTCTCCATTTAGTCTGGTGCTTTCACGCCATATTTCATACACTAGTTGTCTCTTAATTAAATCCATGATGGCCCACCAACACAGGCGATTAAAATAACTATACTCCGCACTTGACATATTTACGAGACAGATTCATAAGAGTATAGACTTGATACTTGAACTTCTCACTGAGAAATGCTAATAAGATTATGATGAAGGTAAGATTAGAACATTTGTCTCTTTCTCTTGTTTTTCTTCTGCCATGATGTAGTTTTATGAAACTACCAGCTCCATCCTCTTTCAGACAGCAGTTTTGTATACATGCTAAGGACACTTTCTCTGTGAAATGCAAAGCAAGCTGTTAATTTATAGCTGATTAGGAATAATAATAATAATAATAATAATAATAATAATAATAATAATACTGTAATAATGATAATGACGACATAGCTTTTGCTTTGTGCTTCCCTTGAAACACAAATGTTTGCAGACATTTTGCAATAAGTTCACAGAGACTGACATTTTCAAAGTATTGGGAATGATATATTAAAAAAAAAGGTGCTACTTCAGGGAATGAGGCTGAGAGATACAATATTAACAATTACTAAGGGGTATAGAGGGCCTTGTTAACAGGAAGGCAATATCTGGATCCAGCAGAGGAAGGACAAAAAAAAAAGTTCATAAGCAGGGTGGAAAGTTTGGCAAGCTTCTTATTTAACGGGCAGTGAAGTCATCCTCTTGAACTCTGTTCTATCTGTTTTTTCTTTACAACTGTAGTCCTAAAACAGCACACTGGAGAATTATGTCATTTATTTATTTTTTAAAAATTATACCCCACTTTTCTTTATCAAACAAACTGAAATTGGCTAACAACAACAACAACAACAGAAAACTCAATAAACAAAAAGGACATTGGAATTTACTCCTGAATAAATGTGCATTCAGGATTATTTGTGTTCTTGAGGCTATCATATGCACTCCTGAATTTAAGATTATTTCTGACCTCAAAACTTTCAGGGTGGTCACATAGCAATATTAGAAATCTCTGTGTGGCCTATAGCTTTCTGCTGAAATGCCATATTTTTGATGCCACAAATGCTCTGCATTTTTTAATCGCTTTTGTTTAGCTATAGCACTATGGTGTCCTGGCATTATGCTGAATTAATTTTTTTTCTTTGTGACATAGCTGTTCCCATATACTTCCAGCTGATGACCACACCAGCATTCTGTGTGGTTTGTTTTTTCTTTTTTGTGTGGAACCAAGGGAAGGTTTAGCACAGAGCAGTTGTGTCACAGACATTAAAAATTAAAGTTTGGTGCTGTCATAGCACCAATAGCTTATGCTTTAGAAAGAGGAGAGAAGCTTCTGCTTGCCTTGAGCAGTGGCAGAATGCAGAATGCTAGAGAGGGAGGAGAGGGATGGGGTGCTTTTTAAGAAAACAAATAAATTGGTTTTAACAAGAAGAGGTATGTACAGCACAGAAGCTAACATGAAAAGTGAACATTACAGAGCCTTTCCAAACTCCCTTCTCACTGTACTCAAACCTCTTTTGTTTATTATAATCACCTCTCTTTCCCCCCTCAGTGGTATCTCCATCTCTGCTTCACTCAAACCTCTGCAGTTGTTCAGCCACTTTTTTCCTTTCAGTGCCTGTCCCTTCTTGCTGTACTTAAACTTCTCTTCCTTCCTGAAATATACTCGGAGTCGAGAGTGGATTTCATGCTCTTTATTCAGCTCATAGTGGTGAGGAGGAATGGAAGTTCCTCCAGAATGTCTGCTTTATATACATTATTTACACAATGGGCCCCACGTGATTGGCTAATTCTGGGATTCTCCTGTAGGCCAATCAGGTTGCGGATTCACTTCCAAATGGAGCTGGATTGGGTGGTTCCTATGGACCAATCAGACTGCTGCATTCTGAATCCTATTGTTCTAGGACCAATCAGACTGCTGCATTCTGAATCCTGTTGTTCTAGGACCAAACAGACTGCTGCATTTTGGATCCTATTCAACTCAGTACATAACACTTCCACTCCTTAACTGCCTCATGTATGAGAGTTAAAGGATGTGGAGCTCTCAAATATTCATTCTGCCTTTATAGCTGCCTCCACCTTTTGCTCCCCTACCCCACCCTGACTTCATGCAAAGCCGGGGTTGTTACAAGGCATTACGAATCTTCTAATGGGGGATGCACAATGCCATTGTTACAGCTTTATTCTATAGAGAGAAATACACTTTCCCAACACACTCTTACACAAACTGATGTCATGGCCCATCCCAGATGAAGAAAGATGCACTCATACGAAAGTTCAGACCTGTCCCTCTCTGATCTGTCCCTTCTTCCTCCACCACATCTTCCTTCTTCGACCATCCTGACTTTCCCTCCTCCCCTAGCTCCTGCCATGTGGGTGGCATCATACCCCATAAATCACTGGTCCCCTCTTCTGGGTCACTCCCCTGGTCCCCTGCCTCCATAATGCACTCTTCAGGGCCCTGCCAGTCCCTGACAACTGATGGTCAAAATAGTCAGATAACTTTGTAGCACTGAACTGAGTTTGTAGTCAAGAGTACAAGGCAACATTTAAGAAAAACATTCATATAAATTGACTGACAAAAAACCAAATGAAAATTATTTTCTCCCTGTCTTCCAGTGCATTCCTTAGTTGCATTTTTTATTTTGGATCCCAGCCATTTTATTTAATCCCACACCATTTGATATGCCATCTGTAAGGGGTAAAAATATGAAAAACCTGACTTTGGAACACACACACACACACACACACACACAGAGAGAGAGAGAGAGAGAGAGATGTATATGCACACACACACACAAATACATGCACACAAGTGCACATATTATACAGTTATTCAAAAAACTGAATACAAAGCAGTGTAATTAAGCACTCTCTCTCCTACCAAAGTAAACCATCAACTGCTTCTCTAAATGCATGAGATCTCATAAAATCAGCCACACGTACTCCTGACACTAGTAGTAATTACAATAACTTGTTTCAGAAAGTTGGTCCTATACATGAATACTTATTGGCAATTATTTCTAAGTTCTTCAAACTCAAGATAGCATAATTTGATTCACACACAATGCTCTTGTAAATGTGGTTCATATTGGGTTTTATATGCAGCTTAAGACTGTTAATTGCCATTTGGAGTCTGGCAATAAAATAGAGTTCACAATATGTCGCACTGAGAAATGTCTGAGAAATGCTTTTCTTAGTCTAATCAACTGTGAATAATGTAGATTTTGGAGTCTTTCTTTTCAGTCAAAGAGGATAGGATACCCCCCCCACCCTGCAAAGCTTATAAAGTCTAATCACCTTGTTATTGGCCTAATTAAATAAATCTGCAGAGAGCAAAAGCAAGTCATTTTTGCCAAAAGACACGTTCCGTGAAAAAGTCACCCATATTTTCATCACGGGGTTGCTTTTGTCTATCATCTTGGCCTTCTCCTATAATTTTACAGGGAATCTTTGATAAATGCATGGATATTTGTACTCTGCACTAAAAGTAATAATAGTGAATCACTCAGGTTTCTGCTTCAGGGACGTGAAATGGATGGAATAATGTTGAATTCTGCAACCCATATAAATTATGCAAATCCAGCCATTTCCATGAATGCATCTTATTTTACATAAATGTATTCCCTTTCTGGAGGAAAAGCAAGGGGCTGTTCAGGGCACTAGAGCCCTTATTCTATCCTGCCCTGTCCTATGATGGCATAGTTCACCTATTTATTTGACAAAACCAAGGAACAATATTAGCATCTCAATTACGGCATTGAATTTTATTCCCTCATTTGTGTTTGGCAGCTTGCCCTTTTAGATTTCATGTAGTCTAACCTTCAAGACCAATTCTAGGTTTGTGGAGAGGTCCTCAGCAAATTAACCTCTGGTGGCCAACTTCTATCATGGCAGCAGGAATGGGGAAGAAGAAATTCGATTCAGTTCATACCCAAAGGTGAACCCTACCTAAATTGACAGTTTCTGAAACAATACGCAAACTGAAATGCAGCCGCCCTTCAAAATCCACATTTCTCTGAACTTTACAGGGCAGTTCTCCATCCAGTGTGGCCTCTTCTAAAAACTTCCAGCACTCTTAACAAACCACAGATCACAGAATTATTTGGGGATGGGGGAACTATGGCTGTTAAGGTGGTATAAGAGTGCTTTAAATGTATTTGTTTTTTATTATTTTTTTAATTTATACCCCACATTTGTAAAACAAGCATTCTGAAACAGTTAAACCATTCTTTAAAAAGAGTTTTAGTTAAAAACATTTTAGTTAAAAACATTCTTTTTGATTTTTAAAAAAATACCATTAAAAGCATTATCTATCCAGTGATCTTAAGGCTGCCAGTTCTTCAGTCGCCAAATGCCTAGATATACAGGAACACTTCATCACTATCATTCTGAAAGGCAATAATGACTGAGACATCATTATGCATTATATATGCTGTAGACATGACCTTAGTGCTTCTCATGAACTTCGTGGAGCACAGTTTACAGAGGAAAAGCAACGTCGAAATGAACGTAAACAGCTCCAGTTCTTCTGAGTTAGCTGATGTCTTTCCTGGGAAAGCAAGACAGTGCTCACAGCAATGCACTGTGTAATGGCTGTTCGCCCACATTCATTTAATGGATAATTCTGAAGCTGCAAAGATCAAGGCTGCAAACTGCGCAAAAGAGAATACTATTTTGTTTGACGTTATGATGAAGCAAAGAGTGGGCAGGCAGGGATCCAAACCATCAGGAACAACACGTGTGAAGCAAGAGGAAAGAAAGTGGAGAAGCCACATCATATGGGACTAGGAACCACTCCCTTGCCCACACAGATAACTCCCAGGGGCATAGACAGAAACATGCCCTCCATTATTTCACCAGTAGTGAGATGCCCACAAAACAGAAGGAATTTATATGGGCAACATTTTTGAGACGAAGGACCGTATTCCCATCTGGGCAACCTTCCAAGGACCACATGCCACTGACTTTGGTCAGTGGGGCCAAAGGCAAAAGTGCACAGAACAGTGAATGCAAATTTTACCTTGGTACAGTCTTCTTCTTCTTCTTTGGTGATCACTCGTAGCAGAGTAAGATTGTTTTCTATAAAGACGGTTTTAAAAGTGATTGTGGAGGCCAATTCTGGATCCGCACGTCCTTCCACAGCAAGGACATAGGTTTCTAGGTGAGAGTTGATCACAGTGAGGGTTTGCCAAGTGTGCCTTCCTCTTAGCATGTTTCTCCCTTGCATCCTCAAAGCCCATGACACCTTTGGTAAAGGCTGTTTTCCAACTGGAGCGCTCGCAGGCCACTGTTTCCCAGTTGGTGGTGTTTATACTACATTTTTAAAGATTTGCCTTGAGAGAGTCTTTGAACCTCTTTTTTTGACCACCAACATTACACTTTCCATTTTTAAGTTCGGAATAGAGTAGTTGCTTTGGAAGATGATTATCAGGCATCCCCACAACATGACCAGTCCAACAAAGTTGATGTTGAAGAATCAGTAGGCTCGTTTGTACATAGGCTAGTTTCTACACACTTTCACAGATCCTCCAATGTCCCTATTTTCCAGGGACAGTCCCAGATTTACAGAAACCACTTCAGTTTCTGATTTGATCCCAGAGTGTCCTGCTTTTCTTAGGACATCCTTATTTTCCTTGGAGAAATGTTGGAGGGTGGTGTCTCTGTTTTCCATGGAGAAATGTTGGTGGGTATAGAATAGGATGTCCCCATTTTAATCAGAGAAATGTTAGAGGGTATGCACACACAAACCCCTCTCCATCTAGGCAAGCAACAGGCATTATCACAGATCGAGGGCACATTCCAGGCAGGCTAAAACACTCAACAAGGGTGCTTATGAGGCAGGGCCTATGAAGGACGTAGCCTGCAGAGAGTCTCAAGAATAGAACAAGACCTGCTGACCATTTCTCTGCTGCAGCTACGTGGAATACTAGATGACCAATGAGGGAGAGAGGGGGGGCAATAGCAGCTGGTCTCTCAAGTGACCCAGTAGGGTGGGTCATGCAGTCCCATCCCTCTCTCTACCAGGCATGATAGTTTCTCCTCCTTTCCTTGTTGCGACTTGTGTAGTTGGCTAAGCAAATAGGTCTGAGATGAATGTTGGGATTGGACGAATGGCGGATGCTGCCCCAAAGGCAGGGGGGAAGCAATTCTATGTCTGTCTTACCCAAAGAGAAAGGCGTGGGGGGGGGGGGAATGTATTTTCCCAGTGAAATATTACACATTCTTCTAACACTGTCTAAGACTTTTCATGCTTTTCCGCGTATATTACAGCAGCCAAGCAGGGCAGAATGGAAAGCAGGCGAGCATTATTACTGAAGATGATGCAATGCTCACACATTTGATGAGATGTATGGCAAAAATTACACCTGCAATTCCCTCCCCCTGCGCCCCCGCAATTCTGAATTCATGAGCCACCACACATGAAGAAGAGGCTGGCAGGCTTTGTGCTCACTCATTCCTTCCTTACCCGAACGTCATCCCTTTCTCGTGCTTCCTTTGTTGTCTTGCCTACATGTGGAATGCATCTGATGCCTGCTAGTAGCAGAGCTTTTAGACTGAAAGCCCTTTTATTTATATATTCTCTCTCTCGCTCACTCACTTTTGTGCTATGCTCTGCCTCCTTCTGACCCTCAGTGATTCTTTCCCCTGCATCAGTGTGAATGTTTTTCGTGAAGGTGGATTGAAATGCAATGGAATTTAAATGCAGCCCGGACCTTTCTTGGGTTCAAAAAGCCAGCCAGAGCTGGAGGATAGCAAAACCAATTTGCCACCAGTATACATTGGCCATTGATCCTTTTAATTTGGGGTTTTCATCTCAGGGGCCTTTGAAAAAAACACCATCCAGCATTCTCAACTGTTTAAATGAAACTTTACTATGCTTTCCCTCCTGCCCCCCCCCCCAATCCCCTACAAAATTATTCTACAAGTGAATCTTTATACACTTCCCAGGCCCCTCTGAAGACAATAAGACTATCTTCAAAAGGTCAAGTGGAATCGGCACAGTCTAGTTTACGTTTCTTTCTGGAGCTTTTGGAAATAACAGGACATTTGAATTCAGCCTGAACGTGCTATTGAAATTTGCTATTCTCCATATGGGTTTCTATATACGCAAAGCAATAAAAAAATGAACTATGCTGCCCATATCAGTTTCTACAGAGATTAAGGTCAAAGGAATGCAGGGTAACTTTGAATATTAAAGGATCAGTACAAAATATTGCAGTTGACTAGTTATTTTGACAGAGAAAGGTGAGAGCAAAAATAGCTAGTGGTATGTAACCCTCTATCAAAGTTGCATATGAATAATAACATTGATGATGATGATGATGATGATGATAGAAACTTATCCATTCTCTCATTACTTCCCTCTCTAGGTAGCACTCATACCACTAGGGCCATGGTCCTGGGCAAAGTGCTGTTTTCCAGATCTAAACTGCCCCCCCCCAGTAGGGCTGCTATATTTTGAAGAGCAAAAAAGAGGACACTATGACGACTCACATTTCAAATACTCCAATTATATGTAGGCTATAGAAGCTGTGATATATTGCTGAGGGAGGCAGTAGAAGAGGAAAGCAATTCTTTTTTTTTTTAATAATATTTATTAATTTTCAACCGTTTAAACACAACAAAATAGACCAAAAAAAACCATAACAAAATAAGACACAAACCATTTAACACACATAACAATTTCTTATCTTTCATTCCCTTATTTCCACGACCTCCTCACACCTCCCTTTTCGTATTCCACTTCTGTTAATTGTTTCAGCAATTCCTTTCCATCTTCCTCTGTTTCTATCCTATAATTATCTTAACATATTCTGACCTTATTTTTCCCTTTAATACTCTATTAATCTATTTATACTTAATTCCTTATAGCATTTCTACTAGAGCCATATAACTTCATTCCAACATTTTTCTTACATTCATTATTTTTACAGTATTTCTATAAATAGTCTTAAACTTTTTCCAGTCTTCTTCCACCGACTCTTCTCCCTGGTCTCGGATTTCTGCCAGTCGTTTCCGCCAATTCCATATAGTCCATCAACTTCCTCTGCCATTCTTCCCGAATAGATAAATCTTGTGTCTTCCAGTACTTCGCAATGAGTATTCTTGCTGCTATTGTTGCATATGTGGAAAAAGTTCTATCCTTCTTTAACACCAATTGACCGACCATGCCCAGGAGAAAGGCCTCTGGCTTCTTCAAAAGGGTATATTTAAATACCTTTTTCATTTCGTTATAAATCATCTCCCAAAGTGTCTTAATCCTTGGGCATGTCTACCAAAAGTGAACTCTAATCCTCAAATTCGTCTGTTTTTCTTTAAGTTCAGTCATAGCAAGCGTCAACTTATGTTCATCAAATTGCCTCTGTAGGGCTGGGGCTCTCTTTCTCTCCAGTTGTGTTACTTTACATTCAGCAACAACAGCTTTTTCCCTGGCCTCCTCCGCAGTTTGCCGTATCAAAGTAGGTTCCTGTATCAATTTCTGGGTGGTTTCTGTATTGGTATTATTTATACTTTCTGTATTTAGGTTGATTTTAGTAATTGAAACATCCATTTTCGCATTTATCGTGTCCATTTTCCTGTTAAGCTGATCCAATGAGTCATTTATCTTATATAATGCAGCCACTAAAGCCTCTTCTGTCAACATTCTTCTTGGTTTTAAATATGCTTGTACAAAGGCAGCAACAGAGGGAGCAGGGGGGCCTGATGATGGACCTCTTCTGGATTGTTGCCAAGTCCTCCCAGACCTTAATGTTTTGTCAGCAGTTGACTGGTCTGTTTTTCCTCTTCCATTTACCATAACACTTAAAAGATTCAAGGTCAGTCCCAGAGTCTCACGGTTTTTAACTTGCAGCTGGAAATTCCCCTAGCCCAGCTCTTGTAAAACAACCGGTAATACCCCAATTATATGTAGGCTATAGAAGCTGTGATATATTGCTGAGGGAGGCAGCAGAAGAGAAGAGGAAAGCAATTCTTCAACCATGTCTATGTCTCATCCAGAAAGTATAGCCAGAGACATTTTGGCAAATTTTAAAAATGCACCTGGACAAAAATTTTACCTCTGGAAAAGAAGACATGTCCTGGAAAAAGAGGACACATGGCAACCCTGCCACCAGCTGCTATTCTTTTTATCCATGGAGGAGAACCACGTCCATATTTACTGTTGGTGTAATTTGGAAAAAGAGTGAAATTGTGCTCAGTGCTTAGGCACTTAGCAGCCCACTCCCTACATCTGGATTCTGTTTAGAGAAAGCCCCAGCTGCTAGTGGGTGGCTGGAAACAGTCAAAGGCCAAATGCCTGAAGCATGACTCCTTCACCTTCCCTTTCTCTGAGGAATGTGCGTACGTGCAGTGGCGGGTATAAAGCCACAGCTGCATTCAGCAGCAGTTGGCAAGCATGTGAGGTGCTCACAATGAGTTCAATGGAAGGTATCAGTGGCGAAGCTGAAGGTTACATGCTATGTGGTGATAATATAGCATGGTGAGCTAGCATGGTGAAGTGCTAGTGGATCTCTCTGTAAGCTTGTATCTTTAAAAGGTTGACTTCTAAGACCAGAAGGACTGTGGTGGTCTTGTAGTAAGGTTAAAGCTTATTGGGAAATTATATATAATGAACTGGAAAAGATGTTTAATTGGGTCCTCCCTTAAAGAGGGCACATATTGTGGTAAGACCTGGAAAACCGACACCCTGTGTTGTGGGTGGGTACGACTGGTCAGCCACAACACCCGATAGGTAGGTCCCTCAAAGCTGGGTGCAATTTGACCAATGGGACGCAGTCCAAACGGTTCGAGGGACCTATTTATGCCCATGCACGTGACCCAGAGCTTCCTCTTTCGGAGTGTGCATTCGGAACACCCGCCCACCTCTCCCTATTTTGGGGGCTTTGTGCTTGACCTTGCTATGCCGTCGTGTGTCATCTGTGGTTGGGACAGGGGCATGGCAGGAATTTTTCCCACTTGGCTGATTGGCTGTTGCCATTTGGGTTTCACCTGCCGCGTAGCAAATCATCACAACTTATAAGGTTGCGGATAGGCTCTGGTTCAGGTGATAGGGATGGGAGAATGCTCTCCCCATCCCTATGTGAAGGGTATTCTGTTAAAGGAATCCAGGGACTCAATGGTTTGGTCAACCCCTGAGAGGGGGTTGTGCCCGTGCCTGAGTCCAGGGGGACATTTGGGTGGTGGAGATAGCCTGTTCCCGGCGTTCCACTTATCCAGGTGTTTACCCTTGGCTGACCTATGCTGGAACCCTGGGTCAGCGCTACCTGCATGGCAGGGAGCTAGTCGAACCAGAGCCTATGCAACCATTCACTTTCTGTAATCAATAAATTTGTGGCCTAAATTATGCAAAAAACCACACCAAAATTTGAGTCAAGTGTGAATTTATTGTTGTTGTTGTTTAGTCATTTAGTTGTGTCCGACTCTTCAGGACCCCATGGACCAGAGCACGCCAGGAACTTCTGTCTTCCACTGCCTCCTGCAGTTTGGTCAAACTCATGCTGGTAGCTTCGAGAACACTGTCCAACCATCTCGTCCTCTGTCGTCCCCTTCTCCTTGTGCCCTCCATCTTTCCCAACATCAGGGTCTTTTCCAGGGAGTCTTTTCTTCTCATGAGGTGGCCAAAGTATTGGAGCCTCAGCTTCACGATCTGTCCTTCCAGTGAGCACTCAGGGCTGATTTCCCTAAGAATGGATAGGTTTGATCTTCTTGCAGTCCATGGGACTCTCAAGAGTCTCCTCCAGCACCATAATTCAATTCATAATTGAATTTATTGGGGGGGGGGTATTTCTGGGTCTGAACACCCAAAAATAATGTTTGTAAAACAACAAAAACCCAGAAGCTTTCCTTTTGGGAATTATAGGG
Organism: Podarcis pityusensis; assembly: GCF_964106645.2. NCBI lineage: Eukaryota > Metazoa > Chordata > Lepidosauria > Squamata > Lacertidae > Podarcis > Podarcis pityusensis. The sequence continues at coordinate 74,279,425 of NC_138030.1, forward strand.
ACAGAACTACCCAAACTCTATTGAAATTTATCCATGTATGCGACTACAGCAGCAAGAAGGTTACTTGCCCAAAAATGGAAAGAAGAAGAAGTCCCAGCCAAAGAAGAATGGATATAAAAACTTACGGAATATGCAGAAATGGTGAAACTTGCCGGATAAATAAGAAATCAAAGTAACAAACTTTTTGTAAAAGAATGGAAATGGTTTATTGAATATTTACAAATAAACCATAAACAGATAAGAACATTGGCAGGATTATTGTAATAACCTGCACAAATATAGGATGGGGGACACATGGCTTACTAGCAGTACATTTGAAAAGAATCTAGGGATCTTGGTGGACCACAAGCTTAACGTGAGTCAACAGTGTGATGCAGCAGCAAAAAAACCCCTAATGCTTTTCTAGACTGCATCAATAAAAGTATAGTGTCCGGATCAAGGGAAGTAACAGTACCACTCCATTCTGCCTCAGTCAGACTATGCTTGGGATACTGTGTCCAATTCTGGGCACCACAATTTAAGAAGGATGTTGACAAGCTGGAACATGTGCAGAGGAGGGCAACCAAGATGATCAAGGGTCTGGAAACTAAGTCTTATGGGGAGTGTTTGAAGGAGCTGGGTATGTTTAGCCTGGGAAAGAGGAGACTGAGAGGAGATATGATAGCCATCTTCAAATATCTTAAGGGCAGTCACATGGAGGAGGGAACACACTTGTTTTTCCCGCTCTGGAAGGCAGGACTTGAACCAATGGTTTGAAGTTGGAAGAAATGAGATTCTGACTAAACATTCGGAAAACTTTTTGACAGTGAGAGCTGCTCAGCAGTGGAACAGATTCCCTCGGGAGATGGTGGACTCTCCTTCCTTGGAGGTTTTTAAGCAGAGGTTGGATGGCCGTCTGCCATGGAGGCTTCAGCTGAGATTCCTGCATGGCAAGGGGTTGGACTAGATGACCCTCGGTGTCCCTTCCAATTCTAAGATTCTATGATTCTGTGATATTTTGACCTAAGCCAGAGAGTTTTAATTCTTTTTTTATTTAAACTTTTGGATGGACTTTTCTCTCTGACACAGTTTGGTATAGTGAGAGATGCCATTAACTTTTTTTTTTTTTAATGTAGTTTATACGCGCTCGGCTATTACAACTATTTTTTAACATAATTTATATGCTTTCAGTGATTATGGCTGATCATTGCGTTTTCCCTAGCCTCCTAGCTTCCTTGAATGGCATTAATGAAAAGATGGGCTATAAATGTAATCATAATAATAATGTCCATTGCAGCTTAATTTTGTGTTTCTACAAGTAGAACTGCCCTCCCACATGTGATTTCAGAATGCTTAAATTCAGGTGTGATTGAGGGTGGCGGGGGTGAGTACTGACTAAACTTTTTTTAGAAATATCCAGGACTCCATAATGAAATAAAGAGCAATTTGGGGGGCACTTTTTAGTCTGCACATTTTAATAGGCACCCTTAATAATTATAAGCTTCATTCCAATTGACTGTAACTCACACAGCCTGGCAGCATTGCATTCATTTCTCAATACCCTTACAATGGCAGCTTGATAGCTGTTCCGCATTTCGACACAAAGGCTGGTGTCGAAAGGCTATCAGACAACTACTGTGAGGTTGTTAGCAGTGGGACATTCAGACCAAGCTGAATGCGCTGCAGTACATACCATCCGTTTCAAAAGAAGCACCACCCCTCTCTCCTCAGGAGGACTAGCAACTTTTGTCTTAGCAACAAATAGCCATAAATGCTTTGCACCAAGACATTATACTACTGGCAGCAGACCGCCTGTGGTTTCTGGACCACTGCCCTGTGAACAAGTAGAGGGAGAAATCACAGATAAAACCAAATTCTCTGGTTTTAATTATGTTTTGTAAGCAGTGGTCCAGACACTGGAGTGTAAAAGTGCACTGCCACATTCTCATTGTGAGGAGACAGGCCCATGCCGAAAGGATATAGATTTGAAATTGTGAAACTGGACAAAGCACAGAAGTCAAAATTCAAAATGTCTCTGACACTTTCCCTCCCTGAAGGCTGTTTGATTGGAAGCAAACATACTGATTCTGCAGTAAGTCAGAAAGGTCTGGAGAGATGATTAGGTATGTTTTCTACAGATTCTTTCACTAGAAGAAGAAGAAGAAGAGGAGGAGGAGGAGGAAGAGTTTGGATTTGATATCCCATGTTATCACTTCCCTAAGGAGTCTCAAAGCGGCTAACAATCTCCTTTCCCTTCCTCCCCTACAACAAACACTCTGTGAGGTGAGTGAGGCTGAGAGACTTCAGAGAAGTGCGACTAGCCCAAGGTCACCCAGCAGCTGCCATGTGGAGGAGCAGGGAAGCGAATCTGGTTCACCAGATTACAAGTCCACTGCTCTTAACCACTACACCACACTGGCTCCCGAAGACTGAAAAAATTGAAATGCCTCTAGGGAAGCTTGATTGAAGGATTAAAAGCATCCATGATAGGAATTTTTTGGGGGTGGGGGTGGATAAATCTAGTTCTAGTCCATGTCAATTTTGCATTTGTGTATTTGTAACTTCATTCCATTTTAGCAATAATCTGCCATTTAAAAAAAAAAAAAACCATGAAGAAAATGGGCTCAATACTATGACCACAAAATGCTTATTTAAATAAGTTTATGTCATCGCATTTCTAAACTGATTTCATCTGAAAATATGCACATTAAACACATTTTGGAACATGATGTGAAGAGAGAACTGTATTGCAAGCAGTGTTATTTTGCTAGAAAAAGAGGTGCCAGAACTCAACCTTGTTCCTTACATTGGCAATGGTGCCCACTTGAGAGGTGCCAGAACCGAGTTCTGGTGAATTACGGCAAAAACCCCCACCTTGACTGCAAGTTTGTGAAAAGGGAACAACTGAAGGAGAATGACATTCTGATCCACATATTAGTCTGGGAGGTGCAGATCTGCTCAGTTCACTTTGGAACTTACCAAACCTGAATTCATCAAACACCCATGTTCCACTGTGCACACTTTTCGTCAAGCCTTCAGGTCCAAGACATACTATGAGGTTTGGCGCTTGTACCCACCATTGCTAGGAGGTTATGAAAACAGTCAAGACTGCTCAACAGATTTCAGGGGGGCCACAGAGCAGCAGTTTATCTAGCATCAGCTACCTACCAGCATCAGGCAGAGCATAGTTCAACTTCCACATAGCATATTTGCAGAGAGCTGGGGCTATTTTATGTCTTGCTGAGGCCTTGGCTCTAAAGAGAAGAATGGCCACACCTCCTTTGCAGAGGACACTTCTCTACTTGAAAGTCCTTCTTAATGACAAAGAACAATAAGAGGGAAGAGCAAGGGCCACAGCTCACCTAGTCACAGCCTTCCCCACTCTGGAGAGATATCTAGTGTTTCTGTTTAAATTATAGTAATATTGTCTACAATTGCATTTATGTAGATAAATCACCACCTGTAAATTCTAGGCAAGTTGATGTCTTTTTTGGATAATACATTCCTTCTTCTTTGGAAACGCAAAACTGGCTAGCCAGTGTGGTGTAGTGGTTAAGAGTGGTAGTCTCGTAATCTGGTGAACTGGGTTTGCGTCTCCACTCCTCCACATGCAGCTGCTGGGTGACCTTGGGCTAGTCACGCTTCTTTGAAGTCTCTCAGCCCCACTCACCTCACAGAGTGTTTGTTGTGGGGGAGGAAGGGAAAGGAGATTGTTAGCTGCTTTGAGACTCCTTCGGGTAGTGATAAAGAAGGATATCAAATCCAAACTCTTCTTCTTCTTCTACCCTAAGACATAGGAAAGCAGACAAGAACATTAGTAGCACCACGGACAGCGATCTTTAAGTCTGACCACCACCATGCCAGCCAGTTCAACGCTCCTCACCCGCATTCCTTCGGATGCATGGAAATTAAAGGCTGTATGAGAACAGTTGGGTGTGTAGTTAGCATAACTGCAAAGGCGGTCATGCTGTCCAAGCTCAGAGGCTTACATCGCCTATGACATCCAGATCAGATTTTCAGAGGTAGCATATATCTAAGAGCCAGGTGCCACAGACAAAAAAAGGGAACACGAGGGGGGTTTTTTTGTCTCCTTGCCCTGCTTGTATGCTTCCTAGAAGCATCTGGCTGGTTAGTTAAAATTAAATGTTGGACTCGTGTTCTTATATACTTCTCCTTAGGCAGGGCTGAGAAACCTGTTGCCATTTAGATGTTGCTGCGCTCCAGCTCTCATAAACCTTAGCCAGCATGACCAGTGGCCAGGGATGGTGAGGGCTGTAGTCCAATGACAGTTGGAGAAGCACGAGTTCTCCATCACTTGCTTTAGAAGATCAAGCAGCGTACAAAATCAGCACGATCTGTTGACATATTTCTGCAAGTTGTCTCTTAATTTCAGGCATGTGAGGGAATGGAAGAGTGACTCAGCAGTGAGGTCAAAGCACAGCATGTTTTTAGTATTTTAAAGGGACATTGCTAAAGGCATCGGGAAAAGAAGGAAAGCAGATGTGGCTGAAGGAGGGAAGGGTGTGTGGCGTTTGCCCTCCTAGGTGACATCATGCTGGGTCATAAGGAAAGGGTTAAATGAGTGCGAAGTGATTGGCAAGTGGGAACCCAAGGGGAGGAGTTAGAGTTAGTGTTGTTAAGGAGTCAGTCGGGTGTTAGAGAAGAGAGAGGGAGGATAAGTCTGTGGGTTGGGATAGTTTGATGTGAGAGAGTGAGAGAATCTGTTAAGAGGAGTCAGATCAACAGTTGGGATAATCAGTTAGAAGTTATTAGGAAGGGATAGGCCGGTGAAGAAACAAAGATTAAGAAACTGACAAGAAAAATTATCTGAAACCATAAACTTGTTAATGCTTATAAAATAAACTTGTTTATTTGGTTTAATGTTAACAACAGTCTGGACTCCGTGTGTACCTGAGAGAAACGGGTTGGTGGCAGCGGGGAAGCAATCACAGTGGTGACACAGGGATCAATAGACCGTCAAACATCCGGGGACCCTGTGTGATCGCCACAGGGTGGTACTGAAGTGACAGCAGGGAGGGCTGAGGCTCAGGACAGAACACACCTCTCTCTCTCTCCGAAAGCCTTCCTGGTGACACTGGTAGGGCACCGTGACCTCCAGCCCTGTTGCAAATAAGGGAAATGTGTGCTGGCTATGCAACACACAGCACCTGACACAGAGATTGCTTTTTGGCTGGCTTGCTCCTTTCTTTAAAGCACTTTTAATGATGTCAATATTGCCAGTGAGCTGGTCATCCCTGGGAAATGGTGACGACGAAAGCACCCTGGCATTTTCCAGTGTGAATACTTCATTTTAATAAATGGTAGAAGATGCAGGTTGCTCTTAGTCAGCAGGAAGTGGATATACACCAGAGAACAGACTGATTGTGTTATATTCATCCAGAACATTGAACAGCCCACAGTCCAAGGGAAAAAAAATAACACAACTGCTTTTATTCAAATGATCACTCTCCCTGCCACCGTATCCTGCTGATTCACACATTTGTCTATTATTCTCTGACCTCACCCCAAATGCCCCCACTTGCAGGATTAATTAGAACGAGTGTTTCCAGTGCATGCCTCCGTCTTCCCAACAAAAACCGTAATGAAACGTTGCTTTTGGAAAAATATGCCATTAATTAAACTTTTCTTTCTTTTGCATGATTAATAGAGTTCAACTGTGCTTGTGTTTGGCGAGATCTATTTTTCAGCATTTCAATTCCAAACCAGTGTAAACAGTGGTGCCATCGGTGACAACAATTCAACCACTGGCAGGGCTCCTTCTGGCAGCGATATCCGCCAGCTTGGTGCGTTTGTTTAGAACAGCGATACTCCATCACTCGCTTTGCTCAAAATGGAAGGGTGGAGAGATAAAATGGAGGTCATTCATAGCTGAGATTATTCACATTTAGAAATGAAATGCCAGTCATGTCAGCCGCTCCTGCTGGACATGTGAGCTTTTGGTATTGGCGCATCTAAGCTCACAAAGCTGTTTCAGTAATATGTTGGTTAAAATATGGTTCTTAAATATGGAGCCACACCATACAATTAAACGATGATACCACTTCAAACTGTCATGGCTCCCCCCAAAGATTTCTGAGAGTGGTAGTTTGCTGAGAGTTGTTAGGAGAACCCTATTCCCCTCACCAGTGCTTTTTTCTTTTAAAAAAATAAATGTTTAGGGGTACTCTCATTTTGACTCAAGAAAACTACCATTTGATAGTTCAAATCAAGAAAAATAAATACAGTAAATGGACAAAAGTACAAAGAACATGCATTACCTCATATTACACAGCTGACAGTAACTTCCACACTGCTTCACACATTAAACACTCGCTTCCGTCTGAGACTCAGGAAACACCGGGAAAGGAAATGAAGTCACCATCGGAGGTGGTAACTGTTAAGTTGTGAGTGAACATATCAGACGACACAGTGATTTGCATAACTATCTACAGTATCCCCCTGCTGGCCCAGGGTAAGAACTTCAGTACATAATAGTAACAACGAAACTGACCAATCACAATGCTAGATTCCAACTCCTTCTTCATGCATTAAAAGCTCACTTCCGTCTGAGACTCAGGAAACACCATGACAGGACATGAGGCCGCCATTGGGGGTAGCAACGGAACTGACAATTTACCATGCTAGAGAAGAAACTAAAAATTTTAAAAATTTCACAAAATGTTCAGGGGTATGTGTCCCCCTGCGTCCCCCCAGAAAAAAGCACCTCCCCTCACAGAGCTGCAATGCTCAGAGTGGTTTCACAATCAATCCCTCTGCAAACTCTTGGAATTGTAGCTCTGTGATAGGAATAGAGGTCTCCTAGCCAGTGCTATTTTTTCTAGAAAAAGAGGTGCCGGAACTCACCATGAACACCTATTTGTTTCTCTGAGAATGGCAATGGCACCCACCTGAGAGATTCCAGGACCTACTGAGTTTTGGCAAGTTCTGCCTGAAAAAAAAGCCCTGCTCCTAGCAATTTGCAGCACCCTTAACCAACTCCAGCTCCCAGGATTCTTCAGTGAAAGCCCACGGCTGTTTAAAGTGGCATGAAATGGCTTTAAATGTATATTGTGAATGTGGGTTTGGTGAACAGACCCAGGATACATGTCTCACATCCAGGATACATAGGAAGCTGTCTTTTGCTGAGCCAGACCCATTGGTCCATTTAGTTCAGTATTGTCTATGTTGACTGGCAGTAGTTCTCCAGGATTTCTGTTGTAGGTCTGATGTGGAGATGCCAGCAATTGAACGTGGGACCTTTCTCAGGCAAATCATGTGCTGTGTTCCTGAGCTGCAGCCTTTCTCCAAAGCAGATGGATAATTTACATCGCCAACTTCAAGTGGTCTTGAAGACCTACACCAATATGGCATATATTGGGTAACAGGGATGGTTTCTTATCTTAAATTCTAAGCTCCAAGGCCCAACTACATGTGATGTTCAATGCATCACTTCAAGCTCTGTAGATCTTTTAAAAATGCCAAACAGTAGGGGCTGGAGAACCCAATGTGGCAGCTCGACTGGTGTCTGGGGGTGGCCGCCGAGACGATATAACACCGGTCCTGAAAGACCTACATTGGCTCCCAGTACGTTTCCGAGCACAACTCAAAGTGTTGGTACTGGCCTTTAAAGCCCTAAATGGCCTCGGCCCAGTATACTTGAAGGAGCATCTACATCCCCATTGTCCAGCCGAGGTCCAGTTCCAAGGGCCTTCTGGCGATTCCCTCCCTGAGAGAAGTGATGTTACAGGGAACCAGGCAGAGGGCCTTCTCGGTAGTGGCGCCCGCCCTGTGGAACGCCCTCCCACCAGATGGTCAAGGAAATAAACAACTATCTGACTTTCAGAAGATATCTGAAGGCAGCTCTGTTTAGGGAAGTTTTTAATGTTTGATGTTTTATCACGTTTTTAATATTCTGTTGGAAGCCGCCCAGAGTGACTGGGGAAACCCAATCAGATGCGTGGGGTATAAATAATAAATTATTATTATTAATAATATTCAGCATTAGGGCTACAGTGTGTTTGTGTGTGCACATGCATGTGTATGGGACATTAAATGCCACCACAGTCCTAGTGAAAATCCCCATTCAAGTTGCTTTTAGCATCAATGGAATTTCCCTCCCAGGGTAAGAGAAAATTCGGTAGGGAGACTATTTTCATTGAGACTGTGGGGTGTGGTCAGGGCTGGATTTAGGTTTGATGAGGCCCTAAGCTACTGAAGGTAATGGGGCCCTTTATATGTCCAGCTGTCCTTTGTCAACAACAAATTGTCACTGTTTTTTGTGTTGAATATATGTTATATGGTAATTTCTGGGGTATCTAAAGCCATTTGCACATAACAAAATATGTACTTTATCAAAGTAATTGTTATTTTTTCTCCATTACATTTTTTTAGGGACCCCTAAGAGAGTGGGACCCTAAACTAGAGTTTGTTTAGCTTATACGTAAATCCGGTACTGGGTGTGGTAGGAATGCAGAAAGAACAACTACCCTCTCCATGTGCTATGGTTCCGATCCTGGTTAGGTCCATCCATGCCTATTTAGAGTTTTAAATTTAAATGTGGCACTTGGCATTATGTGTTTAAAGTCACATGTACTCTGGGCTTCGTTTTTAAATATGAATTGACGCAATTGTCAGTTGAGCAGGGTGGGGTGGGCGGAAACCTAGACAAGCATGATTACGTTGCATGCAGGACCCAACAGCTGTAGCTGTAGTTTGGCTGATTTAATAAGAATCTATATGGATCTTTACATTCAGCTGGAAACTTCTTTAGAGGCATCTTCTTTATCTTAATTGCTATTTGCTAATTGCCTGTGTAACATTGATAGGAATATTTATAGAAATGTTAATTTAGGTTTAAGCCCTTAATAGCCTTTTTAAAGTGTTAATTTCATCTTCTCATTTAATTTCATTATTTTTCTTTCATCCTCATTAAACGTTAAAACTAACAGAAACTCATAAGGGCCTTATTTTGTCATAACAAACAATATTCCGAGGTCGGTAACTATTGCTTCGATAATGAATCACGTGCTAATTTAGCTTTGATTTGTAACTTTCATGCTTTGAAATCTCAGTTAAAATTGGTAAAGGGCTAACAAGACAATCTCAAACCCTGCCAAGACGGTTGTGGCAACATGGTGGAGTGGCAAAGCTACAATCACAACCCACAGCACCATCAAATCACACCAGCTGGAATGAAAGGGAAGCAGGTAGAAGTAAATTGTGGTGCTAATCTGGAATAATCAGTCCAGGTTGGGCCCAGTGCTGTCAAGTGATTGCAGTGGGACCAGCTTAGAATCCAGTGGCTCCTAGGCCAACTCAGATCCTCTACCAGAACACCCAATTTGGGGACTTTCTATGGACTGCCATTACTGGGGATCCTGTTGCTGGTACTTCTACCTGTCCACCAATCAGGTGAGCAGAACAGGGTGCAGTAATGCTGTCGTCCCTCTGCTGGTGGAGGTCAGGGACTGACAGGAGTCTCAGGAGTGGGGGGATGTGTGGGCAGAGGAGACAGGGAAGGAGGAGGATGAACCGGGGAAAAGGGACAGTGATTTACAGTGGTACCTCGGGTTACAGACGCTTCAGGTTACATACGCTTTAGGTTACAGACTCCACTAACCCAGAAATAGTACCTCGGGTTAAGAACTTTGCTTCAGGATGAGAACAGAAATCACACGGCGGCAGCAGGAGGCCCCATTAGCTAAAGTGGTGCTTCAGGTTAAGAACAGTTTCAGGTTAAGAACAGACCTCCAGAATGAATTAAGTTCTTAACCCGAGGTTCCACTGTATAGGGTTCTGTGCCACCCGGGATGCAGCTGCCAGCAAAGGAGGAAGAAGAGGGCCAGAAGCAGGAGACCAGACCGCCAGAACAAGGGGCAAAAGGGCAGGAGTCAAGGGAGGAGCTGCAGAAGGTTTTGGAGCCTGGAGACCCTTCAGAGTTCCCAGAGGACTTCAGGTCTTCAGAATGCAGCATACAAAAAGTGGTGAAGCACCTTCAAAAGCTGTGTGTGTGTGTGTGTGTGTGTGTGTATGTGTGTAGCTGAAGCAGTGTTCTTTTATACAGTGGTACCTCGGGTTAAGTACTTAATTGGGTCCGGAGGTCCATTCTTAACCTGAAACTGTTCCTAACCTGAAGCACCACTTCAGCTAATGGGGCCTCCTGCTGCTGCCGCGCCGCCAGAGCACGATTTCTGTTCTCATCCTGAAGCAAAGTTCTGAACCCGAGGTACTATTTCTGGGTTAACGGAGTCTGTAACCTGAAGCGTATGTAACCCGAGGTACCACTGTACAGTGTTCTAGCTCTATATTCCTTCATTGCAGGGGGCTGGACAAAATGATCCTCGGAGTCCCTTCCAACTGTACCGTTCTATGATTCTTTAATTCTATGCAAGAACTGTGCAAGTATTACAACAAGCACAACCCCATTTTCACCCGTGAAATGGTGCAGGGTAGGATATTCGATTTCCCCATTCCTTTCTTCCATTTTGCGGAAGGCTTGGAAGAAACTGGGCAGGCAGAAATGGGTCTGGCAACATACTGTACACAAAGAAGCTTTCCATAGCAGCACCCACACACTATGCCACATTCAAGGTAAATGTCAAGCACCCATATGAAATGCTACAAGCATTTGCACAGATGGCGAGCAGTTATCTAGAGACACCAGTCTATCATGACTCTTTGGGAACTAGTTTTAGAACTGTCACATCTCCCCTTGGGTGAACTTCTGCAGCAGGAGAATGCCTTCCTTACAGAATTTCAGCTTTCATTACTGATGCAAGCCCAGGCTTTTTAAAGCGTACGTTTCAATCTCCCCATGCTAAAAGGGAAATACATTTGTATGCCATTTCCTCCCTCCCTCCCAGCAGATATCAGGATTCAAATGGCTAATCAGAGGTAATACGGGAGAGGCCACCCCAGTGTCTGCTATTATCTTTGTTTAGGGCCTGACCCAATTCTTGACCTAGAGATGATGATGATTGCTGTTATTCTTTATTTCTATGGTGCTTAAAATAAACTAAGTGCTGCACAGAGAAGAGAAAAAGGACAAGTCCCTGCCTGAAGGCTTAAAATCTAACTATTGACATGGCATGAAGGGGAAGGGGAAGGAGGTTAGAAGGAGCAAATGTCATGCATCATTTATAAAGCATGAGCCATTCATAAAACTGGGTAATCATTCTTTCAACTCAGTGGAAGTTTCCTTTATTTTTATTTTTTTAAAAAATACAAGTGAAATATTCCAAGAGGAAATGCAAGAGAAGAAAAATGGTGGGCCGTTAAATAGCCTGGGAAGGCCCACCCAACTTTGTCTCCTTGACATGATGGAAGGGGAACTCTCAGGCAGAAGGACTCAGGTCCCATCTACACCATATATTTATGGTAACCGTCATGTCTTTCCCCCAAAGAATCCTGGGAAGTGTAGTTAGCTGCTGCTAAGAGTTGTTAGAAGACTTCTGTTCCCCTCACTACTCTAGGTGGACCAATGGACAAAACTGACTGTGGCTACTTCAGACAGCTGGTTCAGGTGGCATGTGTCTGTGATACTGAATGTACAAGGCCTTTGGGATAGGTGGGACAGCAGAACTATGACAGTTCCCTTTCACCTATGTGTGAGGGGACTTTTGTTGTTGTTGTTTAGTCGTTTAGTCGTGTCCGACTCTTCGTGACCCTATGGACCAGAGCACGCCAAGCACTCCTGTCTTCCACTGCCTCCCGCAGTTTGGTCAAACTCATGCTGGTAGCTTCGAGAACACTATCCAACCATCTCGTCCTCTGTCGTCCCCTTCTCCTTGTGCCCTCCATCTTTCCCAACATCAGGGGCTTTTCCAGGGAGTCTTCTCTTCTCATGAGGTGGCCAAAGTATTGGAGTCTCAGCTTCAGGATCTGTCCTTCCAGTGAGCACTCAGGGCTGATTTCCTTCAGAATGGAGAGGTTTGATCTTCTTGCAGTCCATGGGACTCTCAAGAGTCTCCTCCAGCACCATAATTCAAAAGCATCAATTCTTTGGCGATCAGCCTTCTTTATGGTCCAGCTCTCACTTCCATACATCACTACTGGGAAAACCATAGCTTTAACTATACGGACCTTTGTTGGCAAGGTGATGTCTCTGCTTTTTAAGATGCTGTCTAGGTTTGTCATTGCTCTTCTCCCAAGAAGCAGGTGTCTTTTAATTTTGTGGCTGCTGTCACCATCTGCAGTGATCATGGACTAGGGGTATTCTAATAACTCTCAGTGCCCTGCAGGCCCCTCTAGCAATGCAAGCTCACTTGCAGAAACTGTGATCCCCTGCCAGAGTTCCACAGGTGGTGATAGCAGTTAAAATACACAACTCATTGTGCACAGAATTGTGTGTGCCATATCTTTGTCTATAGTTAATGCCAACCTAGCAGTCTGAAAGCAGACCAGTGCGAGTAGGTAAATCCCCACTGTGGCGGAAAGGTAAAAGGCATTTCCATGCGCTCTGGCTTCCGTCACAGTGTCCTGTTGCAGCAGAAGCAGTTTAATCATGCTGGCCACATGGACCCGAAAGCTGTTTGCGGACAAAAGCCGGCTCCCTTGGCCTGAAGCAAGATGAGCCCTGCAACCCCATAGTCAAGTTTGACTGGACTTAACCGTCCAAAGGTCCTTTACCTCCCCCCCACCATGGTTACTTAGCAGTAAGTGGCTTCAGAGAAGTCTTGATAGTGCAGAATAGTTATTCTCTTAGAGAGTTTGAGTACAGGTAGGCATTTGAGCACAGTCCTGTACAGGTCTAGTCAAAGGTAAGCTCTCCAATGAGTTTTACTCCAAAGTAACTGTGTACAGGAGCGCAACCTTAGCTCCAGAATTTGTATATACCTTAACTACGTGCTTTCTCTCTATCTCTTTCATGTTAAATATGAATTCATTCAGATTGTTTTGGAGAAACATAGCCCCCCCCCCCCCGAAGCACACATGCATGCACATGCAGAAAGCAATGCATTTTCAATAAGCCATCCTTTAAAACAACTGGAAATAATCATGAAAGTATTCCGTCTGCTGTGTGCATTAATGTGAGTTATTTCATTGCTTAGAGAAGGAGGGGAAGAGAAAAAAAACAGCAATAAAGGGGGAGAGGAATCTGACAGCTAAGAATGTGTGGATCAGCCATTTTGGTAATTAACCACGGTTCCACCGATTTGAGTATTTCCAGATGATGAGACATGGAACAAGCTACATCTTGGGAGAAATTGCCCTCTGGAGAGAGGTGGGAAGCAAACAATTGTGAGGTTGACAGCTTGTACCGGCACCATTTTCTCTTCCTACTGGTTCAAGGAGTTCCAAACACCCTTCTGTAAATCATAATCTCAGACCTATTTATTATCTTCCAGCTCAGTGCACAACAATATCTGTTGCACATGGATACCGGTGCTATTACAAGGTGGACTCGAGGGATAAAAGATGGCAAATGCTGTACAGCTACCTACCCATTTTGAGGCATGCCCTGTATTATAACCGGCAGAAGTTCACATCATTGTCTCAGGCTCCCCCCCCTTTTTTTTTAGTAATTACATGCGTGCCTTCCAAAGGCCTTACTCAAATTGGAATCCAACAACACTACCCTAGAGTAAGTTATTTGGGGTGGGGGGTGGAGAAGAGCACAGATGGCATAGCATCATTTAAGTGTGTTTTCTATAGCAGGCCGGTGATCCACCAAGCTTAATTTAGCCTACCGTCCGTGTATAATAACATGCCAGGTGTTTCACATCCCCCTGTTTTGGCAGGCAGGGAAAGTAAAAGACACACGGCTGGTGGGCTGCATTTGGCTCAATGGGTCATGAGTTGCGCAGGCAGGCTTGTTCTATAGCAATTTCCTAGATTACTCAATCAGCACTTGACATCTTTGGCACCCATCACTCCTGGGTGAACAGAGATAGTTCCATACATGCTCAACATTTACTGAGATAGCAGAGAGGTTGAAATCTAGCCTTCTTAATTGTGGATATCATTATGGGTCCTCCCCGCCCCCCCAGTTTATCCTAAGACTTCTTCATTTGCTGCTTTTGTTCATTGATAGCAATGGTATCAATATTTGTGTTACTGGCATGGATGTGTAACCCTCAGAAAACTTAATAATAATTATAATTATAATAATAATAATAATTTATTATTTGTACCCCGCCCATCTGGCTGGGTTTCCCCAGCCACTCTGGGTGGCTTCCAACACATATAAAAACATAATTGGCATCAAACATTTAAAACTTCCTGATACAGGGCTGCCTTCAGATGTCTTCTAAGCGTTGTGTTTTTATCTCCTTGACATCTGATGGGAGGGCATTCCACAGGGTGGGCACCGCTATTGAGAAAGCCCTCTGCCTGGTTCCTGTAACCTCATTTCTCAATGTGAGGGAACCACCAGAAGGTCCTCAGAGCTGCACCTCAGTGTTTGGGCTGAAGGACAGGGGTGGAGACGCTACTTCAGGTAGGGATAATGCTTGTAATTCTTGCCTCGAATGCAGACCCTCCAAGTGTCCCTATTTTCCAGGGACAGAAGCTGTCCCAGTTTCTGATTTGATCCTGGAATGTCCCACTTTTCCATTGGACATCCCTGTTTTCACTGTAGAAATGTTGGTGAGTATGGAATATTCTGACCCCCAAGCCATGTGAAAGCAGCAAAGTTTTAAAATGTTTAATGTTTTATTATGTTTTTATATAATAAGTGGCTGGGGCAACCCAGTCTGATGAGTGGGGTATTCTCCTCCTCCTTCTTATTAATATTGGACATCCCTATTTTCATCAGAGAAAAACTGGAGGGTATGCAAATGAAAGGCAGTACGAGCCCCAGGATTCTGATTTGGCTTCAGTTTCCATCTAAGTCAGAAAAGAAGTAAAGGTTACTCACTCACTCTTCCTTCTCACACCAGTCAGTAGTTCACAGCAATTGCCATCATGTTGATCTCTGGCTCATAACATAGCAACACAACACACTAGCATTTGGTAGGGTGGTATGGGAGGGGTGGGGCAGCTCTCCTGCCTTCCATACACCAAGTTTCACTGCAGGGTCTTGAGAGGGAGAGGAGGAGTGGTGAGGCATGAGGAGATAAGGCTCAGTGTCTGTGCCATGGCAGGGAAGTGGGTGACACTGTGATCTAAACCACTGAGCCTCTTGGGCTTGCCAATCAGAAGGTCAGCGGTTCGAACTCTAGCAACAGAGTCAACTCCTGTTCCTCTGTCCCACCTCCTGCCAACCTAGCAGTTCAAAAGCACAGCAGTGCAAGTAGAATAATAATAATAATAATAATAATAATAATAATAATAATAATATTTCCCCAGCCACTCTGGGCGGCTTCCATAGAACCCAAAAATACACTAAAATATCACACATTAAAAACTTCCCTGAACAATAGGTACCACTGCAACAGGAAGGTAAACAGCTTTTCTGTGTGCTACAGCTTCCGTCAAGGTGTTCCATTGTGCCAGAAGCAGTTTAGTTACGCTGACCACATGACCTGGAAAGCTGCTCCCTTGGCCTGAAAGCGAGATGAGCGCCACAATCCCATAGTCGCCTTTGACTGGACTTAACTGTCCAGGGGTCCTTTACCTTTAAGCCAGCACCATGCCTCACTCCTTGATTCTTTCCCTCTCAGAAACGGCAGTGACACTCAGTGTTCAGAAGGCAGGAGAGCAACACCACACCACTCACAGAGCCCCATAAACCACTAGTGGCATGACAGGTGTTGGTGGGGAGGTGGGTGAGTGGGGAATGGGAGACCTTCTGCCCTTCCTCCACCCCACCACCACCTCAATAGCAAGCCTTTGAAGAAAGGGTTGCTCAAATGGCAACATTCATCTTCCTTGGATGTCCATGTGTTTCAGTGTTATGAGAGACCTCTATCTGCTTTCTCTGTACAATGAGTCATTTCGTTTTCTTCCATTATGTCACGTCTTACATTTTCTCTAAACTAAAAAAGCCCCAAATGTCACAACCTTCCCTCCTATGGAAATGGCTCCATTCCTTGGATCATTTTGACGGCCGTTTCCTGAACCTTTCCTGGATGAGCGTGCAGCTGAACTGGTAAACACCGGGCTCTGCAGACAATGGAAGGTAAGGGCACAAACTTGTGGTCTCAACTATGAGGATGCGGTCAGTGCAGCCTTTGGCAACCAAGTGGCCTCCATAAGTTTTAGACTACAACTCCCATCATCCCAACCAACATGGAGTTGCGGTCCCAGACATTTGGAGGCCACCAGGGTGCCAAAGGCTGGGTTACAAGACTGGTGGAAATCATGGTGGTGAGTTCTGTTGTAGTTCGGTAGGGTTAAACAGAAACTCCAGGTTCTGCACTGCAAAAAGGGCAAAAATATCCGTGGTCTCACAGAGTGCGTCAAAGCTACCTAAGGCCATAGTAGGAGTGCACCATGTGCTGCCTCTCTAGTAACTGCTGGGAATTCAACAAAGTCAAGCTTACGGGATTTCCCATCTATCACCTAGTGTAGGTTACTCCATAGGAGATGACTAAGCCCATTAACTGTGTTGCCATGACACATGATATGCTCCAAGTATAGATTACAAAGGGAGCAGATGGAGCTGGGATGCTGCGCTAAAAGGTATGCTCTAATTCAATCACTTCTTGATGATGGGCTATGTGCAGGAATCAGCGGGTGAAGTTCCATCACAGCCTATTTTGTGCAGGAGGTCAGGAGCATATGCCCCACAAGCATCAGGGGCAGCCATTCTAAACGGCCTCCTTCCATTTTAGAACCGGTGAGATGGATTTCATTATCCGAAGCCTATAATTAGCCACAGAACTTTGTGTTCTGGCTGTGCAGCTGCGTTACAGGTGCCTGTATAGGTAACTAGGGTGCACCTAGTCAGGAGAGCAGAACAGCAATGGCAATCATCGCAGGTCGGTGTTGCTTTTCCTGATTGGAAAACAGCATGCTACACAGACGGGATGTTGGTTCTGTATATCAAACTCTGGCAGGGCTTTCTGCCTCTTTATGGAAACATCTCAAGTCAAATAGGCTTTTGGAATGTAAAGGACAACAAATTTGGAAACAGTATCTACATGCCAGATGGGCAAGTAGGAAGAATCTGTGTGACAAATATAGCATTAAAGCGGAATGTGCATGGGGAAAGGAGCTTGTGCCCGGCTGCTTGGAGGATGGGCAGGCAGGGAAAATGACACCTCTTTCCGTCTCCCACTAATGCATTCTAATGGATTTCTTTTCCCCAAAAATCTGCATTTTCACCAGGCTGCATCAATCACCATAATCTAGGAAGTGCTCGGCAATAAAACACATGCTTTCCATGCAAAAGGACACAGAATCCATCCTCAGCATCTCTCTTTGGGGAATTTAATATGTGGAGCAAACCTCATCCCATCATCAGTGTAATGAGTATGGGGTTGCTCGTGCGTAAGTTGCCGCCTCTCCTGGCTATGTTGCCTGGTTAAACCTTTCTGTCTGGACAGCCCTTCACTTTGTGGCTGCCTCAGTCGCTAGCAGAATCCGTCAGTGGGCGTTTCTTAAACCTTTTCCAACATAAAAGTTGTTTGACGCCAAGTCTCCTCCTACTCTTCCTGCGCGGAAGTCTTCTGCGCAGGGAGGGCGTGGGTAGCGGAGGACCCGTGCTCTCCCCGCTGGTGTCCGGTGAAGAGTCCTGGAGCCATCTCGCCGATTCCCCCATCTGCCGCCCTTTATCCCGGGTGTTGCGCTGATTTGCTTCCCCATCTGCTGAGCTGCCTCTCTTCCTGCTGGGCCCTTCTCCAGCATCATTTGAGAGCCTTCCCTCCACCTCTAGCTCCGATGTCAGTTCCCTGACAATCAGGATATGCCCCCCCCCCATGTATTTATTTATTTGCCCTGGCCTGCATGCATTGCTGTATAGTACTGCATGTGTGTGAAAGGTCATGTATTTAAGATCTGTGTAGGAAAGCACAGACAGGCTTACAAATTTGTGTGACATATTCCAGAGAGGCCATCCTGTTAGGCTGCAATAGATTGGATTGCTTTGAAGTCATTTCAGCACCAGGTGAAAAAAAGTGCCCTCAAACCTCCCCGTCCTGTCCTGCCTTTTGCCAGAACAAAGGTGACAACCCTAAAGGGATCCCAAGGCAATGGTGTGTGGTTAAAGGACTAGGGGGTCTAGGATAGTCCCCTAAATGTTCCCTTGGCACCTCTTTCCCAAAGCCCAGGAAACTTCTGCCTAGCTTACGGAGGGAGGCATGATGCTCTGACAGGTCAAAGAGCCCTCCTGTCATCTTCCGAAAGCCTGCAGGCTTTGGCAAGGAGGCAGGAGGGCTCTAGGATCCTGTCAGAGGCCTGGTAAAAAAGGTAAAGGACCCCTGGATGGTTAAGTCCAGTCAAAGGCAACTGGGGTTGTGGCGCTCATCTCGCTTTCAGGCCGAGGGAGCTGGCATTTGTCCACAGACAGCTTTCCAGGTCACGTGGCCAGCATGACTAAACCGCTTCTGGTGCAACACAACACTGTGATGGAAACCAGAGTGCACGGAAATGCCGTTTACCTTCATGTCGCAGTGGTACCTATTTATATACTTGCACTGGCATGCTTTCAAACTGCTAGGTTGGCAGGAGGTGGACAGAGCAATGGGGGCTCACCCTGTTGCGGGGATTTGAACTGCTGACCTTCTGATCGGCAGGCCCAAGAGGCTCAGTGGTTTAGACCAGAGCGCCACCTGTGTCCCATAGAGGCCTGGTGCCTTCGTCTCAAAGCCCGGGAAGCTTCTGCTTAGCTTAGGGAGGGAGGCTTGATGTTCATGTGCATGACGTGAGGACGTTGGGACATCACACACACAACCCCCCCCCAAAAAAAAAATCTGTGGGAATGTTCAGGGATGCAGGAGAGGATATATTGTTTGATTATAGCCTTTCCAACTTGTGTTAACAAGTTCACAATTTTAGCAGAGTGGCATTCCCCTTTTTAAACTCACAGCAGATGCGTTTGCTCGGGCTCGCTAAAGCCTCTATAATAACTGTCCTGGTATTTCCCCCTTATTCCCTTATAAAAGATAAGACACAACACAGTATAAAAAAGAGTTTATTCACATTCTGTTCACAATCGGATCCCAGAAGGCAGACTTAGCTTAGATAAGTAACATACACCTGGAAACTATCTCATAAGGAGATTGTCCCTTTGTCCTCTCTTGGCACATTTTTGGCTAAGCAGATTTTGCTTTTTCGATGCATGTAGTCAAAGAGAGAGAGATGGCTGCCCTGCCCTGTGCGTTTGTCGTTACCTGCACAGCTGAGACCACGCCCACCTCTAGTCACATGTAGAGGAAATCTGTCCCAGCCCAGAAGGAAACAGGAGGTTTACCTGCTGGGTGGACAAACATTCCTCCCCATGTATAAACATATTCACTCTAGGAATGTTGTACTTGACTGCTCTTGTGTTTCACATCCCACAAAATCACCCTCACAAGCTGGTGCCTCCTATGAAAAAATTCATTGCATGCCACTGACCCAAGGGTAATCTAGTATAACACTAGAATCCCAGCTCATTCAACGAAGCTAAGAGCCCGAAAAATTCAGAACAGAGAAAAGGAAGCATTTCTGCATAGTTAAACTATGGAACTCACTTCCACAGGAGGCTGTGTTTCCCATCGACTTGGATGGCAAATTCATGGAAGAAAAGGCTATCAGTGGCTACTGGACAGCTTGACTATGCTCTGCCTCCAAGGCTGGAAGCAGTAATGCTTCTGAATGCTGGTTGCTAGAAACTGCAGGAGGGGGAAGTCCTGCTTGCGGGTTTTCCACAGGTACTTGAATGGCAGCTGTGAGAAAAGGATTCTGGACCAGATGGGCCATAGGCCCGAACTAACAGGCTCTCCTTATGACTAACTGACTAACTCAGTTACAGATAGGTAGCCGTGTTGGTCTGCCATAGTCAAAACAAAAAAATTCCTTCCAGTAGCACCTTAAAGACCAACTAAGTTAGTTCTTGCACACGAAAGCTCATACCAAGAACTAACTTAGTTGGTCTTTAAGGTGCTACTGGAAGGAATTTTTTTGTTTTGACTAACTCAGTATTAGCCTGCTTCCTCTACTCCTAGGCACCTGGTGTCTAGTCACTCTATATGCAAGTCTGAATATTTCTCAATGTATAGGCAAGATCTGAATTGTTTCATCTGCATTGATTTTCATCCCAGGGTTTTCAGGTCAGAACAGCACTATCTTTGTTCATGTAACGAATCTGCTGTTACTTTCTGTGATGGTCTATATGCTCTTCCATGCCACATGGTGTTACAAACAACATATTTTATCTGCAGCTCCAGCTATATATATCTTGAGGAAGGACCCCAGCTCAGTAGAAGAGCACATGCCTTGCATGCAAACACATTTAATCTCCAATCAGGGTGTATGTGTGAGAAAAAGTGTATATATTTCACGCTAAAGAGAGAGAGAAAAAGATAGGCTTTGCTCAAGTGGATGTTATTCTAAAGCGATGTAGAAGAACCGAGCCTTTGCAAAATGTTCAGCTGCAACATTCTTCATTCATAATTGCATGTGAGCGTCTATGTGATTTGGTTTTCTTTTTCTTTTTTAGTGCTTTGTGAATTAAAGGATGGTTTTTAAGAAATGAAATTGCTGGAGGTTTTGCAGTACAGAAGCACACACATGTAAACGTGCCTGAGTATTTGGTTACTAGCCCATCCTCACTCTGCACATGAGATCAGCCACAAATGGCAACCTGTGCTGGGTCACCGTGACACACCTTCCAAATGTCACCTCACCGGTTGACAAGTGGCAAGCTAAATAGAAGCTTGTGCTTGTGGTGGATGATTCAGACAAACTGTTCACCTTTTTATTGTTGTTGACAGTCTGTTTAAACACAAAACAAAGTGCCCAGCCAGAGACTCAGCATGAGTCAGTCCTTTTGACTATGGACAATACCAGATGCTTCTGATGAAATGATGGGGGGGATCACAGAACTAATTCTCTGGATTCTGATCCAGATGCACCCATCATTTTCACAGTTGATTATTTATAATGACATTGACATCCCACCAGAGCAATTTTTTTTTAAGAAAAAGAAGTGCCGGAACTCACCTTGAATGCCTCCCTTGTCCTCTTATAATGACAATGGTGCCCACCTGAGAGGGGCTGGAACTGTGAAAAGAATGCCCTACATCTCACCTTTCCCCCAAGGAGTTCAAGGTTGTATCCATGGTTCTTCCTCTACCCATTGTTATCCTGCCTCATGTACTAACAAGAAGATGCAGGTAGCGCTATGGTCTAAACCACAGAGCCTCTTGGGCTTGCCAATCAGAAGGTCGCCAGTTCGAATCCTCACAACAGACTGAGCTCCCGTTGTTACGTCCCAGCTCCTGCCAACCTAGCAGTTCGAAAGCATGCCAGTGCAAGTAGATAAATAGGTACCGCTGAGGCGGGAAGGTAAACTGCGTTTCCGTGCATTCTGGGTTTCATTAAGGTGTTCCATTGCACCAGAAGCAGTTTAGTTATGCTGGCCACATGACCCCGAAAAGCTGTCTGTGGACAAATGCCAGATGAGCGTCACAGCCCCATAGTCACCTTTGCCTGCACTTAACCATCCAGGGGTCCTTTACCTTTACCTTTTTACGTGCTAACAATAATGGTCACACATGTTCTGTTATGAATGCCCTTCCCAAAGAACCTGCTATTGCTTTTTCATTCCATGAATGTGAATATAGACTTCCTTATCTTTAACCTCATAAACTCCTGAATACGTCGATCATTTCTTACTTTAGCAATTGACATTAGGCCCTTCCGCTGCAGTTTTGGTCCAAACCACCAGGATTGCTTCATGGGTTTTCAGTTGTCTTTTATCGCTGCCCTGTACTCTCCCCCACCTTCCGCCACAGCTTAATACATTGCCTCTGAAAACTTGAGGTGTTGATATTCTAATGAAAAGTGCAGGAAGAAATCTTTGGATTATGAGCTCTATGAACTGTCATGGCAATAAATATATTGAAGAGCTTCCTTTCGAACCCCAGGATTACCAGCAAAGTCAGTGGCTTCTGAAATCATGACATTTTTGATTGAATGTTTGTTTTGCTAGAGATCTCGGAATGCCTTCCGGTGTAATACAGTGGCCAATTTATTCCACCTACGACACACTTTGCGGAAATTGTGAGAAGATGAATGCCTGAATAACGGTTGAGTTGCAACTGTGATATAAATATCTGAATTTTTTTTATGTATTATGCAGAATTTTCAAAGTTAAACAGTGTAATATTAGGTGTATTTAGTGTATCTGGTTCTATCAATTTCCTTTCCGTTGCCAAATTCCCTGCTTTCACTGAAGCTAATGGGAAACTGCCAAGAACGCTGTTGGCACTAAATAAGGGAGCATGTAGACTAAAACTTAAACAGGCTTTAAACAGATTTAATTATCGTGGCTGTCTCCATGGAAATGTGGGCATGGTCACTTTGTTGTAAGGTTCTGTGGAGATTTTGTTAGAGAAGCTTAGAACTCTCTTACAAACTAAATTTTTCTGGAGTTCCTTGAAAAAAGGTCAAGATAGCTAAGCCAGTATTAATTTGTGGTCTAGAAAACTGTGAAATGTAAAAATGTAGTAGCAATAATAATAGTCACAGTCAATGTTATTAATGTCTAATTTTAGTGTTGTCATTCTCTCTATTAGCTAAGTCAAGTGGTCAAGTGAGGGCTGTGGCCTTGGGAAGAATCCCAAGAGCCAGGCAGAGGGGCAGAGGGAGCTACCTTTGCTCCCCAAGCTTGAGGTTCCCCATCTCTTCTGGAAAGCTTACTTCTAGCTTCCTCTACCCCTTCTTTCCACATGTTTGTCAAAGTGCCACTTCATTTAGTCTAATATGGAGCAATATGTCCCCATCTGATGGCTCATTTATGATCTCTTGAAGACATTTGCAGTTTTGGCATTGTTGACACAGTTCTCCAGCCTGCATCTGAACTGCTGTCAACTTAGGGAAGCAAATTGAAATGTAAAGCGCCGAGAAACTATAATTCAATTAGCAATGACCAAGACTGACATAATGATCTGATGTTTCCTGCTCTAACAGTACGCTGCAGATTTCATGCATGACGATACTATTATGCCATCGCATATAAAAATGAGGTTAATATTCAGAATGGCAACAGTGGGGAGAGGAATTATCCCTTAAATTACTAAAGAAGAATTCAGATTGTATTGCAATGCTATCCCCTAATGATCCCAGCTTCCCTATGGATCTCAGTGGGAAATTTAGCTTCTAATCAATGTCCAGAATTGTAGCTTTGCCAAAATGGCATAGGAACAAATACTGTTAAAAGTCAAGGTGAAAAGGATGATATATCATAGAAATATTTTTTTTATATAAAAAAGACTTACAAGTACTGGAAGATAGGCAATATTTTAAGCTGCAGGGGAAACAGGTTTATAAAAAGGTATGTGCCAAATTTTTATAGTATTAGATTTTTGATATGAAAATCAACTTTTTGAAGAGGCTGGAATGTATAAATTCTTTTTCAGTGAAAGTCCAATGTCCTATGTCCTTTCTGGAAAAGAAACAAACAAAAAACACAAATGCTTGTGCTGGAAATGGTTGCTCTTGGTTTAAATGAGTGGTCTTTTTCTTCTTCTTCTTCCTCCTTGGACAACATTTCCCAGAGTGCTTCAGGGTGCTGATTGGCCCTGATCAATGCCAAGGAGTCACTACAGTTCTTTCCTCCTGCAAGAGGTGTGACTATCACACTAGTCAACTGTGGATATTCCATCTGGAACAATGACCATTAATTCAAGCTGGTCTTACATCTACTTACATCCATTCAAGTCAGTAGCACTTACTTCTGAGTAGACACATAAATGATTGTGCAGGAATGTAATCAGTGCTAACCATAAATGCAATAAGCTGCCCTTTATCAGCTTAAATCCAACTCTGATGGGCAGCAGTTCATGGAGATGGTTCTCTGTGTAAGGCAGAACAGAAAACTAGTCTCCACCCTCCCACTATGGGGTACAAAAACCAAATTATCTTGGCATGTGAGTAGTCGATGCATAAAATCACAAAAGGACCATGTTGTTGGGATTTTCCATTCCACCTATAGTTACAGACATGGGACTGTTACATGTCACATGTCTGTTTACATTCCAGCACAGTTTTGCTGGTGTAAGTGGAACTTCCGCTGTGTTGCTTTTGTTTTTGCTTTTCTCTCTCTCTCTCAGAAGAGACGGCAAGGAGAGACGACATTTTTGTGTGTCCTGATTTATGTTTAATAAATCCGTAGTTTGTTAGTATGTCTCCACAAGCCTCAAGCCTCTTTCATTGCACAGTTTGCTCTGCTAAGTAAAGTATGCCCATGTCAGCAGACTTGGGTCACTGATTTATGATGCACCAGAGGTCGAGGGATCTTCACAGTGTGACGGCTGGAAGGAGACAATCCAGCTGGGGGCTAGCCAGCTGGCCGTTCGACCCCCGGATGCCGACACATTCTATCTCCTTAGCAGTAAAAATAAAATACATGCTTCTCCCCTCTTGCAAGGTCAGTTAAGCTAAAAGACAGTGACTGGTTCAAGGTCACCCAATAAGTTTCATGGATGAGTGTGGATTCCCAGGTCCTAGGCTGATACTCTAAGCTCTGGTATCCTTGAATGGAACAGATGATAAGTGCAGATCAGGGAATCAGTCACTTTGACACTCTCTCAGTTTCCCAGTCTCAGGTTCAGCTTCCTAAGTCTGCTTCCCAATTATTCTTTTTAAAGTCTTCGTGAAAATTCAACAGCATTTTACTGTGAACTCAACTGCATACCTTTTAAATGCCTAATATGCACTTTTTTTTTGCAAAGCAAATTCTCCACATGTATAATGCATTTTTATATACACTCTTTTCATGAACATATTCCCTGATACACACATTTTAACCTAGTATATGCATATATGCATATCTGCACGTGTTATTTGATTGGCGAACTGACTTGCAAAATTCAGAGAAGGGTGAATTTCGAAGGATGGATGTGTTTTTGTTCAGATCCTGTTTTAGGAATTAGGTAGGTTTGCCCTTAAACATGAACCAAATCCAATTCCCCACCCCCACCCCTATAGCTGTTCCAGTTCGTTTTGTTATATTGCTTCAGAAATTGTTTCATAGCAAAGGATTTCGAAAGGGCTGCTTCCCTCTAAGTAGGTGGCTTTTCACTTTCTATCATTTTACCCTTCAAATATTTAAAACAGAGGGATTGAAGGTCCAGATTAGAGCTTTAGTGATGATAACAATTTATTTTATTAAAAATAACTTAAGCTCACATTAGTTTCACTGTACATCTGGGATCAGCCGCCCACATCAACTGAGTGACATCCCTTCAGAAGAGGCAATGTGGAGTAGTGGTTAGATTGTTGGTTGAGGATCTGGGAGACCAGGGTTCAAATCTCCACTCACGAAGCTCACTAGGTGGCCTAGGGCCAGTCACTATCTCTCAGCCTAACCTGTGCTCACAGGACTGTTGTGACGATAACAGGAGGAGGTGAGAACCATTATTATTATTATTACCATTATTATTATTTCATACCATTATTATTATTTTATTATTTCTTAAATTATTTATTAAATTTGTATACCGCCCAGTATCCATAGGTCTCTGGGCGGTTCACAACATATAATCACAATATGAAAACACAAAATACATAATAAAAACAAGAACAACCCAATAACCCCCCGTCTTCCACAACACATTTTAAAAGGACTTTGGGTGTCAATCAGCCAAATACCGGGCTAAAGAGTACACTACCTTGAGCTACTTGGACAAAAAGGCAGGGTACAAATGTAATAAAAAAATAAAAATAAAATCACCCTTGAGGGGTTATAGACATAATGGCAGGAGTCAAAAGAAAGGATCATTCACAACTTAAGAAGGAAAGTAGGAGCTAACGCTTGTACCTTAGATCCCAAAGCCCCGGAACTCGGATGTTTTGGCTCCCAAACACTGCAAACCCAGAAGTCATTGTTCCAGTTTGTGAACATTATTTTGGAACCCAAACATCTGACGGGGCTTCCATAGCTTCTGATTGGCTGCAGGAAGCTCCACGATTTGGTTTTCGAAAGGTTTTGGAAGTCGAACGAACTTCTGGAATGGATTCTTTTCGACTTCCAAGGTACGACTGTAATGGCAAAAAAAGAGAGAGGCTTCTTAGAAACTCCAGGATCGCTGCCAGAGGCTTTAGTATTTGGTCTGCTTGAAAAGAATGCCAAATGTGTGCTCTAATTGCCCTAACAGGGTTCTACCTGAACACAGTTCAGAAGTCATGAAATGGCATTGCTTCAAAATGGGGCAGTTAGCAGAAAAGGGCTAAAACAGAAACAACAAGAGGAAAGGAATTTGGAAAAAGACCCCTTCTCTCTTCCTTCCAATGTCCTGTTTGTGCCTTATTACTGTAATTCCTACACTGTGTACTGAGGCAGATCACAGACTACCATGACAGGATCTGAAAATATGCTTTGGAAGATTAAGTCGCTGTGTTGAATGCATCCATCATTCTGTGTCTGTTGGAGCAGAGAGGTCGTGGGCAGCATTGATCTCACTTCTTTCTGCAATGTGTGGGTAGCAATAACTTCCTGAGAGAGGGCATGGGGATGCATTGTGATTCTTGACGTGTCCTGCAGTACGGCTGAGTCACAGACATGGCAATATGGAAACACAAGGATCTGCCTTATACTGAGACAGATGATTGGTCCTTCTAGCCAGCATTGTCCACACTGATTGGCAGTTGCTCTCCTGGGTTTTAAGGGAAGGGTTTCAACTGGAGATGTTGGGGGCAGCCATGGGAGAGACCCCTGAAAGGATGGCTCCATTCTTGATGGGGCAATAGGGAGAGTGGAATGCCAGGAGGTATTATTATCCCACAGTTGCAAAAAGGTGCACAGTACCCATACCCTCCAACATTAAAGGGACATCCTATACTACAACAACAACAACAACAACAACAACAACAACAACAATTATACCCCACCCATCTGACTGGGTTCTCCAAGTCATTTTGGGTAGCTTCCAACATATATAAAAACACAAAGCATTCAAAAACTTGCCTGTACAGACCTGCCTTCATATGTCTTCTAAAGGTTGCATAGTTACTTATCTCCATGGCTTGGAGGTCGCTTAACTCCATACCCTCCAACATTTCTCTGATGAAAATAGGGGTGTCCTAAGGAAAAGCGGGACATTCTGGGATCGATTCAGATGCCAGGATGGCTTCTGTATATCCAGGACTGTCCCTGGAAAATAGGGACACTTAGAGAGTACCCAAGGCTGGGCAAGTTATTTTTGGCAGCTGAGGCAGAAAATCCCACAAGGACCTCTCTCCAGCAGTAAAAATTCAGTAATAATACACTGGGAAACTAACAATTTGCTGCCCTTTCATGACATCTCAAATAAGCTGCCACCACACTCTCCCTAATGGTGGGGCCAACTTTGCAAGCATGCGTTTGCAGAAGGCAAATATTCGTTGGGCGGGAGTGAATATTATTTTGTGAATTAACCACTGGCCCACCCATCCCAGGCTTAAACGCTTCACAATTAAGCATCCTAGCTCCTGACCGCGCGTCAAATTGTGTTCCTGAATTGGCTGTCTGGACTCGTATTTTGGTACGTACGCTGAACAGGGCAATTGAGCTCTTTCTATACATGTTGCTAGCGAGAAAGCTGAAGCCAGCAAGGTTACTAATTTATCCTGCTGTGGGGGGAGGGAGAAGAAGGGGGGGCTAGGGGAACGCTTTGTAACAGGTCCTGATTGATTGTCATTCTCTCGCTACCCAGCAAGGTTCCCTCCATATTATCACAGCACTTACCTCCTAAGAGGAAACAAAAGAACATTCCCTGTATGTAAAATAATTACTTTAAAAGGAGGTGGGGGGGAGGAGAGGAGGAGGAAGGGGGCATTTTCCCACATGAGTTCTACATCACAGAGCGCTGTGCTGACACTCGCTCCTTTCCTCCCTAGAGGAACACCTGAGTGCCATGTTTTAGCTGTATGCTCCAGGCTAGACTAGCCTGCTAATCTCTTTCTTGTGCCATTGTGGGTCATTTGCGGGGAAGATGCAAGAAGAGGCCTCCATCCCATTAACAATCTATTGCCGGCACTCTGCACCACTCAGCCGCCTGTATCTCTGGCGGTGTTTATAGCCTCACTTCACAGCCACTTAATAACTTCCCTGCTTTCACAGTCTCCTAGTTATTGCTTCACACTCACATATAAGTATCTTTCCTTTTAAAAAGCGAGTGGGGGGAGATGGCATATAAAAACAGCAGTGGGGGGCTGAAGCGATCTGCTGAACAACATGGTATGGTGGGTGCTGGGCTCACCTTGTCAAGCGCACCTGCAAATTGCCGCTAACTCCTCTCTCTCTCTCTCTCTCTCTCCTTCCCATCCCCCACTCGAGCAAAAGCATTCCAAATTCCAAAGGGTCCTGGATCCAGATGAACCCCCCTCCCCTACAGCGAGAAACAGCCACCTGCAACATCTAAAAGTGGCTAGTTGAGAGAGCTAAGTCGAACCAAAAATAGGAGTGCGGTTGCCATCCAAGTATCGGGACGCGTTTCCATTCCGGCTGCCAAACGGAGACTGCTTCAATTGCTCTGCGAGGGAAATGATGACACGGTGAGTAGCTTATAGAGAACTTTGGAGACGAAGCAGATTCTGTAACAAAAATAACGCATTGCGCGGTGTGGCGTGATTCTGTTGTTATTCGCCTTGAGCCTTTTTCTGAGGAAAGGCAAGGTGTAAATGTTTGAAATGAGTCAATGAAGAACATAAGAACAGCTTGCTGGATCAGGCCAAAGGCCCACTTGGTTCAGCATTCTGTTCTCACAATGGCCAACCAGATGCCTGTGGGAAACCAGTAAGCAGGATTCAGTCGCAAGAGCCCTCTCCTGTCCTGTGGCTTCCAGCAACTGATATTCAGAAGCATTGCTGCCCCAATCTGTGGCGGGAAAGTATAGCCATCACAGCTAGGAGCCCTTGGTAGCCCTCTCCTCCATGAATTTCTCTGATCTTCTTTTAAAGCCTACATTGGCTTCCACTATGTTTCCAAGCACAATTGTGCTGGTGCTGACCTTTAAAGTCCTAAACGGCCTCGGCCCTGTATACCTGAAGGAGCGTCTCCACCCCCATTGTTCTGCCCGGGCACTGAGGTCCAGTGCCAAGGGCCTTCTCGCGGTTCCCTCACTGCAAGAAGCCAAGTTACAGGGAACCAGGCAGAGGGCCTTCTTGGTAGTGGCACCTGCCCTGTGGAACGCCCTCCCACCAGATGTCAAAGAGAAAAATAACTACCAGACTTTTAGAAGACATCTGAAGGCAGCCCTGTTTAGGGAAGCTTTTAATGTTTGATGTATTACAGTATTTTAATATTTTTTTGGAAGCCGCCCAGAGTGACTGGGGAAGCCCAGCCAGATGGGCGGGGTATAAATTATTATTATTATTATTATTAGCCATCCAGGTTGGTCATCCCTGCCTCCTGGGGGAGTGTGCCATAGTTTGAGTACGCATTGTGTGAAGAAGTACTTTCTTTTATCTGTCCTGAATCTTCCAACATTCAGCTTCATTGGAGGGCCACAAGTTCTATTTGTTATGAAAGAGGGAGAAGAAAAATTCTCTATTGACTTTCTCTATGCCTTACAAACGTCTATCATGCTGCCTCTTACTCGCCCTTTCTCCAAACTAAAGAGGGTTTTGTTGTTGTTGCTTGCCTGTGTGACACCCTTGTTAGATAGGAGACACAATTATTTTCATTTCACAGATGAGGAATTGAGGCTGGGAAACAACGACTTGCCCTGCAGATGACTTAAGAGTCCATAACAGAAGCAGAATTTGAACCCGAGTCTTCTAATTCCCAGCCGACTGCTGAGACCGCTGGCACTGAGGGCCACGGACTACTTTAAAAGTAATTTAAAAACAGCTACCACTTCCTACCTGCAAAGTAATGGTAAATGCATCAACTGTATTTTAATTAAAAGTACAGTGGTACCTCAGGTTACAGACGCTTCAGGTTACAGACGCTTCCGGTTACAGACTCCCCTAACCCAGAAATAGTACCTTGGGTTAAGAACTTTACTTCAGGATGAGAACAGAAATCGTGCTCCAGCGGCACGGCGGCAGCAGGAGGCCCCATTAGCTAAAGTGGTGCCTCAGGTTAAGAACAGTTTCAGGTTAAGAACGGACCTCTGGTCTGGGATGAATTAAGTTCTTAACCCGAGGTACTACTGTACCAGGAATTACGGTACCTTTGCAGCTACTTTAAAGTAGTTAAGCAACTACTTTTTTAAATAGCCAGTAACTAGATACTGACCTAATTACTAACCAAGCCAAAAAGAACAGCAAATGAGACTAAGAGATTTATTATGGCATATGCTTTCAGGGGCTACAGTCCATTTCAGCAGATCAGGGGATGTTAACCTGAGTTGTAAGTCTATGTCTGTCCACCCACCCACATGCTTGTGCCATAATAAACTGGTTAGCCCTCCTTTTGTGT
Source organism: Podarcis pityusensis (assembly GCF_964106645.2). Lineage (NCBI taxonomy): Eukaryota > Metazoa > Chordata > Lepidosauria > Squamata > Lacertidae > Podarcis > Podarcis pityusensis. The sequence continues at coordinate 74,309,837 of NC_138030.1, forward strand.
GTGCGTGCATAATGATTTGCACACATGATGGGAGCAGGATGGTTACACATAACAACAACAACAACAACAACAACAACAACAACAACAACAACGTATTTGTTTCATGCCTGCAAAAGTTTCAGAGGAGACATAATACACACTGCCTGTCCAGTGATTTCTTGCTGAAATCCTATAACTTTTTATATACTGATAGGGCAGGTTATTCTTGATTGTGTGCCCCTCTTTTTGCAAAATACACTTGCAAAAAACCAATGCAAACCCCTCAGTCTGGAGGTGCCACAAGGTGCTATAACACCCTTTGTTGCTTTTCCTGCAACTGACTGTCATAACTACCTCTCTGGAATGAGCTAAAAATAGTTGCACTTGAATATAATGTTGATTTAGTCCAGTCGAAGAGAACAGAAATCAATGAACTTAAATCTTTGAATTGGAGTTTAATTGGGTGGTGGGTTGGGCTGTAAATAGTGTCAAAAATGACACAAGCCAAGATACATATTGCATGAAATCTATATGACATATTACAGGATTTTTTTTTATTAAAAAATGAAATATTTCCTAGGTGGTAGACTTCCAATTTTCCTTGCTCACACTAAGGCAGACTTATGTGTCAAAATCCTCCAATTGCACAAACAGAAGAATTGGCAAAAGTTAACACAGAACAGTTCCCCCCCCCCCCCCCAGAAAGGGAGGTGGGGTGGGGAGCGGAGAAGCAGTTTGCTCTGGCTTAGAAATTTCTATTCAAGATCAGGAAAGAATGCCAAAGCTTTGATATTTTGAAACGAGTGAAATCTTCATGAGGAAGTGGGGACTGCATGGTTGAGGGGCTGCCTAGTTTTTGCTCACATGCTGAGCCTCAGAACAACCTGGTGGATCAAGCCAAAGACCCATGTAGTTCAGTATCCTGCACTCACAGTGGCTAACCAGTTGCCTATGGGAAGCCTGAAAGGAGGACCTGACTGGCAGTAACCCAAGGAGACAATGTCAGGGCCGGCTCAATGCATTTTGCTCCTTGAAGGAAAGGAGAAGTTAGTAACTCCCACCCCTAGGCCATATCCAAAAGCTAAGATTCAGACTGGGAGCTGAATCTGACTTTGATATGGCAATGAGATGCCATCCTCCAGTGCTCCTGAGGGCAGCTGGATAGTTTACAGGGGGACATGCATGTGACAGTAGTAGTCACCATCATCACAGGAGAATGGCCAGAGGATTCAGGAAGAATAGGTGGGTGAGCTGCCAATGACCTTTCCAGTATATGCAGCCTGAGGCAATTGCCTCAGTCTGCCTAATGGTAGGTAAAGGTAAAGAGACCCCTGACCATTAGGTCCAGTCGTGGCCGACTCTAGGGTTGCGGCGCTCATGTGGTCAGCATGACTAAGCTGCTTCTGGTGAACCAGAGCAGCGCACAGAAACACTGTTTACCTTCCCGCCGGAGCGGTACCTATTTATCTATTTGCACTTTGACGTGCTTTTGAACTGATAGGTTGGCAGGAGCAGGGACCGAGCAACAGGAGCTCACCCCGTCGCGGGGATTCGAACCGCCGACCTTCTGATCGGCAAGTCCTAGGCTCTGTGGTTTAACCCACAGCGCCACCCGTGTCCCTCACCTAATGGTAGAGTGGGTCCTAAATGAGGTACCCAATGGGAGGAGTTATGATAGAAGGGAAGACAGGAAGGAATTTGCAGTAATGATGCTTCTGCAATTCTTCTGATATTTTGGATTCCCAAAATGGCCCGAAGACATTAGGCACTATTCAGTCTTCTGTCTGAATATTGCACAGAGCTCTCTGCAGGCACAGTTTACTGCTGTTGTCAGACTCTGTAGTTCCTTCCTGTCTTTCTCTGCTCTCCCTTTACCACATGGATAAAACGCTACAAAACAGTATTGATCATACATATCAGAATTGGTAACACTCATTGGTAAAATTCAGTGGCACGCAATCACCTGACCTTGTCATTAAAGGAAATGGCTATTATATTATAAGGATCATCATTAGACACTTCAACTTTTTTTTATTAGTTGGGGTGTGAGGATGGAAAAAATACTGTATTAATAAGAATGGAATATGTAATGGAATTTGGCTACAATAAAAGATCCTGAAAATACAGTAGCAAGACTATCTTGTAAGTCTGTTAAACTATCAATGATTCCTTCCACTTCTTTCTGCCATGTGAGTCTGAAAAGATGGGGCAAAAAGAAGCCTTTTTCTTAAAGCCAATGTTAAACTTTCTTATTACCAGCCCATTGAAAATACGTTCGGTGTCTTAACAAAACTACAGTAGGAATAGGGGGCAATCTAAACTCTTTTCAAGTTGTATGTAATATCTCTGTGTACGCTCTGGCTCCCTAGCTCTGTGGAGTATTTCTGCAGTTCTGACATTAAGACATTTGAATACTGCATGAGGAGCCTTAAGATTTTGTCGAGAGAAATCCCTCTCTTCTGTGGCTTATTTGAAATAAACCTGTCAGTCATCTTTAATGATCTGCGAAGCCCCATCCTAGAGCTGCTTCAGGAAGATCCCTCTATAAGAGCCGCATACAGCTAAGCTCTTTGGCATTGTGGAAGCGAATCAGGGTGTCTCACAATGAAGCTATACGATAAAGTCTGGCTGCATTATGCAGTGTCAGAGTGATCCACAATAAGTGACACAATAAACCCTCTTAAGGATATTAATCTTTCCCACTATTAGCCTTTGTTGGTGGTTGCGATCAGAGCAGACTAAAAACTGCAATGGTGCAGGACTGAAATAATAATAATAATAATAATAATAATAATAATAATAATAATAATAAATTTTATTTATATCCCGCCCTCCCCAGCCAAAGCCGGGCTCAGGGCGGCTAACAACAATAAAACAGTACAAAAGTACAGCATAAACAACAGTCTAAAATCATTCATTATAAAATTAATTAATTCAAGCCACTGGCAACCATTGGGCCAGAGCTCCGCGAAGATTGCCGAGGGAGGGAGTCAGGCTGTGCCCTGGCCAAAGGCCTGGTGGAACAGCTCTGTCTTGCAGACAGAGCTATTCCAGGCACGGAAAGTGACCAGGACGCATGCTATATTTGCCATAAAAATGCCAATGGAAAGTGACCTCCTCGTGGAAACTCACCTTCCTTCCTGCTCCAATGTTTGAAAGGGCTCAACCTGTACATTGTTTTGACGGATATACACATTTCCCCCCCAATGCAATGCATTCATGTAACTTAGGACTCAGCTACATTCGTAAAGAAAAAGTGCTTTATATGCATTATAACACTGTGGCACCAGATGGCACTGTGGAATCCCTTCTTTCACCAACGTGATTTCCCTTTATGAAGTTTACAACGCGTTCGACCGAAATGTTTCTTTGATGTGTCTAGATCTAGCCCCAGTTTCAGTAATACAGTGGTACCTCGGGTTAAGAACTTAATTCATTCTGGAGGTCTGTTCTTAACTTGAAACTGTTCTTAACCTGAGGTACCACTTTAGCTAATGGGGCCTCCCTCTGCCACCGCGCGATTTCTGTTCTCATCCTGAAGCAAAGTTCTTAACCCGAGGTACTATTTCTGGGTTAGCGGAGTCTGTAACCTGAAGCGTCTAACCTGAAGCGTCTGTAACCCGGGGTACCACTGTATATATGTTTCTATGCATATTTGTCCCAATGTATGCCTATATTGTGTTTTAATATTAATGTTGTGTTTTAGTTGTTATAACCCACCTTGGGACCTTACGGTGAAGGATAGGTAATTAACAACAGCAGCAGTAACAACAACATTTGGAGAACTGCATCACAAAATTCAGACAAGTGTGAATTTTGGAGGCTAGTGTTTTGGTTGGCATATTGGTTCGAGAAGTGAGAATCTGGAAGTTTCTTATCAAAATGCCCACAAAACTGAATTTCTCCTCCATCCCTAATTAAAATGCACATTTGTGTTGTTGATTCTATCTAGACGAATGTAGAACAATGACCGGGTGAGGTTTCTGTAGCGTGGCAATGGAAAGAGTGAACTACTTGTAAGTTTTGTGTATGCATGGGTGAGAGAGCGATGATGGGGTTGGGGCCAAGGAAAAGGGAGACAGAAAGAGAGTTAAGAATACCAATTTGTTGGGAATCCATGTGCTCTTGTTGCTTATTGAACTCTATTGTTAAGGAATAAAATGTACAAAGTACTTATTGTGACGTCTGCATAGTGTGAAAAGCACTTCACTGATTCCTTTTTTTTTTTTTTTACCTCCCTGCCTTGCCAGAAAGGGACTGTTATTACTCTTTGAAGGGGAAAGAGTTTGCTGCCTCCTTTTGTTATGCACAACCACCAGATATTTTTTTCCATTCCTAGCCATTCTGCAAGGTTAGGAGCGCAGTGGGAAAGGTTAGCGATGTGAAATTTATCTTTAGTCATTCAAATTCTGATGGGATGTGTTGTTTACTGGCCTGCACACCAAACAGAGAGCAAATTGTACGAGTTTAAAATAACCCTCAGGTGGATGTTCTCCCACAACTTGAAGTGGGAGTTTTTTTCTGTATAGCTATGGCTGCTTTTAATGCTCAAACTTCTCAACAAAATAGCAAGTATTTAGAAGGACCCATAGGCACTTGCTATAGGTGGTTGGGTATAATCTCAGATTCCTAGAGTACTACTCTAAATTGTTCGTTAGTTACAAGTTTGTTTCCAAGCCCAATTCAAGGTGCTCATGTTAGTGTTTGAAGCCCTAAATTGCTTGGGCCCCAAATACCAGACAGACAGACAGACAGACAGACAGACAGACAGACAGACAGACTCCTTCCTTACAGACCCTCTCTGGTGTTACTACCAGCCGTTGCTCAGAAGCTCTGGGGTGGTGGTGGCCTGTGAAAGACCATTCTCTCGAGCAGTCGAATCCCCCCCCCCCGCACAGGGGTGTCTTGGGCACCTTCATTATCCTGCTTTCACCATACGCTCAAGACAGACCCTCCAAGTGTCCCCATATTTCCAGGGACAGACCTGAATTTACAGAAGGGAATCACCAGAAGGCCCACGGTGCTGGATCACAATGTTCTGGCTGAACAACAGGGGTGGAGACACTTGTAATGCTTGCCTCGAACGCAGACCCTCCAAGTGTCCCTATTTTCCAGGGGCAGTCCCGGTTTCTGATTTGATCCTGGAATGCCCCACTTTTCCTTAGGATGTCCCTATTTCCATCAGAGAAACGTTGGAGGGTATTGAGTTATTCAGCCCCCAAGCAAAGGAGATAAGTAACTATACAACCTATAATGTTTAATGTTCTGTTATGTTTTTATATATGTTGGAATCTGTCCAGAGTGGCTGGGGAAACCTGTCAGATGGGTGGGGTAATTACTACTACTACTTTTCATCAGAAAGTTGTTGGAGGGTATATGAAGACACACCTCTAAACCCTGGTTTTTGACACTCTGAGATATGTAGTTTTAGGATGTACTCTAGTCGTGACTTTAAATGGCTTTGTTGCATTTTACAATGTTCTAGCCCACCTTGGAGCCTCATGGTGAAGGGTGGGTAACAACAACAACAACAGCAACAACAACAACAGAGTGGTTAGACTAGGACAGACCCAGGTTCAAATCTCTAATTGGTCACAGGGTGACCTTGCAGTGGCCACTATTTCCTATTTAGCATAACTGTTAACCTGAGCCATCTTTTATCCATAGAATTAAGAGACAGGAACACAATAAAGCATACATTGTAGTAATATCTAGCAGCTCTGGTGAAGATGCTCAGGTATTCTCGGTCTGCCCCGATCACAACAAAGTATTCACTGAAAATTTCTTAAATTCTCAGAAGAAATAGCTTTGTAGCTCAGATTCCAATCAAGAAAATCTCATTCACTCAAGATTTCTGACCTTCGGTGAGCAAACAATTAAAGGAAGCTGATCAAACACAACAAGCCAGCAAAGGGTTGTAGAAATGAAGCTGTTGGGTTTTGGTTTTTTTACTAAAGAGGCCAAAAATATATATCACAATTGCTATCTCAATGCAGTAGATGATGCTTCCAGTAATGGAAGTAGCAGCCAAACCTTCTAAAGCAAAGAGATGGCCTCTTAAGAGTGTGGAGGGTTCATCTTCTGTGATGTTTTGATCTGAAGTCTCTTCTGTCTCAGTGGGAAGACTCAAACCAGAGCTGGCATCTTTGGGCACATGCCAAGACCCACATCCTTTCAAGGGGTCCAGTGTCAACCCCTGGTGCCTCCTGGCTCCACTTCTCCTGCTCTTTGCAGCTGCTGTCTATTTAGCGCCATTCCCTGAGCACATAGAGCAAGGAGACAGGGCAGCTTCCTTCACTTGCTTTGCACTCATTGCAGAACCACAGGAAATTGCCTTACCTCAAGTCAGACCATTGGTCCATCTAGCTCAGTGTGGTTCACACTGACTGCCAGCAACTCTTCAGGGATTCAGGGTGGACAATTCATAGAATTGTAGAGGTGTGAAGGACCCAAAGCATCATCTAATCCAGCCCCCTGCAATGCAGAAATTAAATCCCACTTGAAATTCATCTCCATTTTTATACAGTCACTTCCGCGATGACGAGGAGGTGGGGTTGCGGGCTTCACGCCCCTCCCCACACTCTCAGGGGCTGGCTCCAGCCCCAGCAATACTAAAGGGAATCCCTGGCCGCATCATACCTCGGGCCAGCCAATCGGCAAGCTCCGGGGCGTGGCCTTGGCTATTTAATTCCCTTGCAGCCGAGGCTCCTCCTCTTTCCCTCGCTGCAGCTGGGTAGTCTGGTAAAGGATTCCAGGGGGCGTGGCCTTGTCCTAAGCCTAGGGAGGTGTGGGCCCATGGCACGCCCCCACACGGTGACGTCGGGGGGAGGTCCTAGTTGACGTGCCTCAGCAGGACTCCTCCCACTGGTGTTCAACCCTTCCGGCCTTATAGCCGGTTAGTAGTTAGGACCAATGCCTAAGCCAATACCGCTCAATTCCTGTAATCAATAAAGTTGTGGCCTAATTTGACCCATTAACCTGAATTCTTGTGTCCTGTGACTTTATTTCCTCGGGGGTAGGCGGGAACTCACCACACAACTCATTTTCTTTAAAACAGAGGGTGCATTCACATGGACAACTCTGTAAGGTATTTGTTCTATGTAGTATTTGTTGTCGTCATCATCATCAATTTCATTTGTTAAGACACCTAGTACAGAAAAATCTTGAGGCAGCTTCCAATACTGCTGGGGAAATGTTCTTCTGCTGGATCTTTCCACCTTCACAAGACCTATTTCCAGAAGACCAATCAAGAAGGCATTCCAGTATTCTTCTCAATTTATTTATTTTTTAAACTTACAGACTGCAATTCATTTTTTATATGGAGATGGTGGAAATGACAGCAAAAACATGAGACTGAAAAGAAGAAACGCTTGTAGGAGAATTATCTGAGAAAATATTATAGTTTTATCTGAGAAAATATTATGAAATTGCAGGCAGTACTGGAAATATAAGCAGAGGAATGAGAATGAGAAAGGTAGGGCAGCCATACAATCAGATTTTCCTGAACATTACTGGGATTTCAAAGGTGGAATTGACATCTGGGCAGAATTTCCATAAGGTGGTGCTTTGTCCTGGATCTTAGGCAAGTCAAATGAAAAATGGCATTTTTGGTGTTTTTGTAAAACAAAAAAAGCTCAACAACTTTCTGGTGCTGTTAAAAAAAGCTCCTGGTTTTCTACTTTCTGAAACATGGCAACGCTAGATATAGGAACATAATGTGGGATATATGTTTTAGAGAAATATTACATTTATGGCAATAGATGAATGATTTGAATAGAAACATCATGGAAGTAAGTATGGGAAGTCCAAATCTTAGGGGAATATTGTGTTGAAATTGAATTCAATTTGTTAAATTGCTCAAAAACCAATAAAAATTTATGACACCCCCCCCCAGACTACAACTCATTTAAAAAACAGACTCTAGGATTTTGAATTCTAAAATGAATTAAAGACACTAGCCTAAAACATGCTTTGTTGTTTAGTCATTAAGTCGTGTCCGACTCTTCGTGACCCCAAGGGCCAGAGCATGCCAGGCACTCCTGTCTTCCACTGCCTCCTGCAGTTTGGTCAAACTCATGCTGGTAGCTTCGAGAACACTATCCAACCATCTCATGCTCTGTCGTCCCCTTCTCCTTGTGCCCTCCATCTTTCCCAACATCAGGGTCTTTTCCAGGGAGTCTTCTCTTCTCATGAGGTGGCCAAAATATTGGAGCCTCAGCTTCAGGATCTGTCCTTCCAGTGAGCACTCAGGGCTAATTTCCTTAAGAATGGATAGGTTTGATCTTCTTGCAGTCCATGGGACTCTCAAGAGTCTCCTCCAGCACCATAATTCAAAACAGGCATATAAAAAAACATGCTTTCATGGGTGTAAATCAACAGACTTCCATGGATGTGAACCTAAATTGAAATCCATTCAGATTACTGCTCAATAAGGACAGGACTGCTAATGTGAAATAGGCAAATGGTTCTCTTTGGAAAAGATGTGACATGTGAGACACCCCCCCCCCAATCTTCTTAATCTCGTCTTCATGACCCCCTCAATATATATATATATATTTAGGGGCCAGGGATAGAGAAACTATTGATCAGGGGCTATTTACAATGGAGACAGCCTTAGCATTACTGGACTATAAAAGGAGAGGAGCAGATTGCCATTAAAAGGGCAGGACGATAAACAGAAAACAGGTTTAATGAGACGAAACTGGCTCGAGCCCAAAGCTGACCATTCAAAAGCCTCCTGCAGCCCTTTTGCAAGCCCTGCCAGCTTCACTGTACTGCCTGAGATGTGGGAAATGGATTAGAAAAGCATATCGGCAGCACATAATAAAGACAATTCTAAGTAGGTAGCTTGCTTATCTCGCTGACAGTACCGGATAAAAAATGTAATAATCCGGGGGACTCGGAGCAGTGCCACAGATTAAGATGGCATAAGTACCTGATATATATATAAAGAAAGAACTCTGACAAGCATTATACCTTAAAGCCTATTGGAGCCGGTGCCTACAGATTCTCACTGTGAATGAGGAGACATTTTTCAGGTAAAATGAGGCAAGGGAGGATTATTACAAGGCTGACAGGGCTCTGGCTGAACAAGAGTCCCACCCAGGCCTTCTCTGAATGCATGACTTAACCTAATGCTATCCAGGACAAGGTGGGAGCATACTTTGTGCTTTTCAGATCAACTTTTCTTTTTACTAGAAACTCAAGATTTACCAAGCATTGCTGGGAACAAAAGACTTCCAGTTAGGATTGAAGAGCAGTGTGCTTCTGGGCACATTCTGAGCTGAGGAATTTGGTTTTGGTACCAGAACTGAACTAAGTTAACATAGAAGTCTACCCCTGGTCACTCCAAATGTTTCATCAGCCTTATCTATGTTAAGTATAGTAATTTAATTCACTGAAACAGTAAATGCTTGTATGCATTACTATGTGTTTGAATTTGATTGGTTGGTAACTGAATTCTAGATAGTTCTCTTGTTGTTCTCATGTGATTGGCTAATGTTGGTCACATGGGAGGTATCTTGTGAAGGAGATACTCCATTTTATGTGAAGGAAGATGGCTGTGTTTTAGAATCCACAGTGAACACTGCTAAGTTGAATAGAGTGATGGAGCACTTCTTCTCTGCTTGAAAGATAGAGAGCAAAGCTGCAGGAGAAGGTGAAAGCGGAAATCTCTCCTAGGAGCTTCAAGGCATGGCCTAACTGAGATACAGAAAGCTGAGTGCTGAGCTCTGGAGAGAAAAATACAGTTGTTTGGAAGTTAGAAGTGATTGTAAACCCATGCTTGGAAAAGCACGTGGCTGCAAATATTATGTTTTAGTTCATCCAAAACTATAAGTTCCTGCAAGTAAAGTTTTTGAATGTTAAAGTCTGGACACTGGTTTAATTTCCAAAGATGTCAGTCACATATATAATTTGAGCTTCTTAGCTGCGTTTTCACTACTCTTGCTTCAACAATTTAAGGAGGGAAAGGTGGCTTTTGTTGTTGTTGCCAAATATTAAACAACTGCCCCTTTGATTTGCTATTAGCACAAGAAGTGGCTAGATTAGAAGCAAAGCAGTAGAAGGGCCAGAGACTGCTGCCTATGTCATATTCACCCTTGCTGACATCAAGATCTGTGGCCTCAAACTCACTGTCAGATTCTGTCAGATTCTAAACACAGTTGTTATTACCCCTCCTCTAACAACAAACTTGGGGTGGAGAGTAGTGACCAGAAGCAGACAGTGGAGTGGGCCGCCACCACTCACCCAAGCTCTGGTTGGTAATATTGCTGCTGTTTTTCAGGCAGTAGAGGATGAGAGAGTGCAGTGGAGGTGTTCATGGTGCAGTTTGGCTCTGCCGGTGCATTAGCACAGTGCTGACCTTGCTGCTGCCTTACTTATCCTACTTACTTGGCTGGTCAGCAACAGCGACATGACCAACCAGATGTCAGATGAGCGATGGTGGCCCACTGTCCAATACTGGTGAGGATACAAATGGAGAAAATACAGAGCCACTGAGAATCAGAATGGTCAAGGGAACCCAGAGGTTTGCAAAAGGAGGGGAGGAAGAGTAAAGGGGGCAAAATGTTCCCCCACTCCTAAGAGGCCCATGAGGATTGAGAATATTCAGTAGCCATGGGTTACTGTGTGTCATTTGGAAAAGAAAGCTGTGGCAAGGAGGATTGGAAAGCCATGCTTGAGTTAGGCTGAGCTGCTTACAGGAAGATATGGCTGGCTGGCAGGAACCCTGGGCACTCAGAGAAGATCCAGAGGATATTTGACATAATGATTTCCAGCTTTTGAAAGGAGCATTATGGTGAGAAAATTCATTTCAGCTCTGCAACAGCTGAATGGAATGCACATAGCTCCTGTTTCTTTTCTTGGTGGTGGTGTTGCGGGGGGGGGGGGTTGCTTGAAAGTCTGAAAACAGTCCTGTTCTCAGACATTTCTTTTGCTGGTTTCTGCAGGGCAAATGCAGAAGGGAAAATGTAACCTTGGACAAATTGAATGGGTATCTTGTCCAAGAGTAGCTATGGTAGAGCGCATGCCTTTGCAGAGCAGTGGCAGGGAACATGCCTTGGATGCAAAAGGTCCCAGGTTCAATCCTTGGCACCAGGCAGGAGAGACCCCTGTCCAAAATTCACGGAAAATTCACTGCCAGTCAGCGTTGTACATAATGTTAAGCTAAATGGGGTGATGGGGTGAAACACCGTTTAGCTTCCCGCTGCAGCAGTACCTATTTATTTACTTGCACTAGTGTGCTTTGGAACTACTAGGTTGGCAGGAGCTGGGACAAAGCAATGGGAGCTCACCCAGTCATGGGGATTCGAACCACCAACCTTGCAATCAGCAAGCCCAAGAGGCTCAGTGGTTTAAACCACGGCGCCACCCGCGTCCATATTGCCATTGGGCAGAGATCCAGCATAGTGTGTGTGAAGATCTTTGTGAATGGCAGGGGGAACTACCAGCGCATTGGGCCTCCCCATCTGATATGCTGCCTACCTTCCTTGTTCCTCCCCCCGTGGTTAAAATGCTCTTACTTACGTTCCTTCTAAAGCCATTAGAAGGGCTTTTACAAGTTTCAATGGAGGGGTGTTAAGGAGGAGTCACAGCTGGGGAGGGAAGAGTTAACTCTGGTTATTAGAGTGTCGGGCTACAACTGGAGAAAGCCAGGTTCAACCCACCACCCTCAGCTATGCTGGGAGACCTTGTGGCAATCTCTCTCTATCTCTCCCCCCCTTTCTCTCTCTCACACACATTCAGACTGACCTACCTCGCAGTGTCATTGTGTGGAAAAACTGTGAGGAAGGGGAGAAAACCCCAAGTACTACGTCGCATTCCTTGGGAAAAGTCAGGATATAAATGTGAAAAAAACACACACATTAATTTACAGGTATCACTGTCCCAGTGCCTGCAGATCCCCTTACCACTTCCCTGCTGCTCTGAGCTTTCTGATCATCCACCAACGTGATAAGATTTTCTTTTGGCCATTTAACAAATGACTGGCTTATGACTAAGTGATTTTTATGCATTGCTGTGGCAAATTACCACTTGGTAAATGGTTGTCTGTACATTCACCCAGAATCTCGCCTGTGTTCTAGGCGGCTCGCCAAGTAGCACAGCAGCTGAAACGTCATATTTGGGGGGTATTTAATTTCAATAGACTATGCTGCCACAGTAAATGCACCAAAATGATCCCATTATATAAAATGACTGTGAGGATGTTGGGGGCAGCATTCATACCTGTCAGTCAATAATCCTTCTTTTGCACATGTCACATAACTAGCACTTTTAAAATAAAAGGGAATTTGGGTAGGAAACCCAACCTTCAGCCACTCCATTTGTAGTGAATGAAGTGGAATAAATGCAGCCACTTGCAAACCAATCCACTGTAAGGACTAGTTTTACTATATGAGGTAAACTAAAAACATCCAGAGGAAGGTATCCAGATAAGTCATTCTCAGGGAAGAAGATTAGTTATGAATTATTAGTATGTTTAGCCTGGGAAAGAGGAGACTGAGAGGAGATATGATAGCCATCTTCAAATATCTCTGTTATGTACTGAGTTGAATAGGACCCAAACTGCAGCAGTCTGATTGGTCCTAGAACAATAGGATCCAAAAGGCAGCAGTCTGATTGGTCCTAGAACAATAGGATTCAGAATGCAGCAGTCCGATTGGTCCTAGAACAATGCAGCAGTATGATTGGTTGGCAGGAACTACCCAATCATGCTCCAGATAGAAGTGAATCCACAACCTGATTGGCTTACAGTAGAATTCTGGAATTAGCCAATCATGTGCAGCCCATTGTGTAAATAATGTATATAAAGCAGATATTTTGAGGGGATTCATTCATTCCTCCTCACCACTATGAGCTGAATAAAGAGCATGAAATCACTTTGCGACTCTGAGTATATTTCAGTCTCAATGGCTGTTGCATGGAAGAGGGAACAAGCTTGTTTTCTCCTGCTCTGGGTGGTAGGACTCAAAGCAATGGTTTCAAGTTGCAAGAGATTATGATTAAACATCAGGAAAAACTTTTGGACAATAGGAGCTGTTTGACAGTGGAATGGTCTCCCTTGGGAGGTTGTGGACTCTCCTTCCTTGGAGGTTTTCAAGCAGAGGTTGGATGGCCATCTGTCATGGATGCTTTAGTTGAGATTCCTGCATTGCGGGGCATTGGACTTGATGATCACTGGAGTTCCAACTCTACAATTCTATAATTCTATGAATGCTTTAATTGTGATTTCTGCATTGCAGGGACTAGATGACCCTTGGGGTCCCTTCCAACTCTACAGTTCGATGATTCAATGACATCAGTGCACATAAGTATGAAATGATTAATTTGATTGATTTCAATGGGTCTCCTCTGAGTGGGATTTTGTCAGATATGGGTCTCCCTTGGCCCTTAAAAGGCAAGGCAAAACCATGGGGCAGGGAGTTTCTTATTCAGTCTGGATACACATTTGCTCCCAAATCTAAAGGTTGGCAAACCAACAGGAAGAGGGATTTAATTGCCCCTGCCATGCTTGGTTGGGCTCACTTGCAGGAACCACCTAAGACTATTTCGCATAGATACATCTTGACATCTTGTTCTGGTGTATCTTATGCAGACTGGGTTGCATCCAACTAAATTCTATTGAGAGCAGACCCATTTATATTAATGTCCCAAGGTCAGTCATAGCCATGAATTTCAGGAGGAGGTCTACTCTGAGTATGACTACGGTTGAATGCAACCATTGTTTCTTACGACATGCTCAACATTTAGATAATGTAGATTACAGTACTTATTACTGGGGTGTTAACATTTAAGAATCAAAACTGCAAAGATAGACTTCTCAGCGAACCTGTTTCTATACCAAAATAATCATAGGAGACCAATTTCTTGGTCCAATTTCTTTTGCCTTCTGAGTTAAGACAGGTCACTACTGGAGACAGCCCTCCCCCACCTTTGGGAGGGACGCAGGTGGCACTGTGGGTTAAACCACAGAGCCTAGGACTTGCCGATCAGAAGGTCGGCGGTTCTAATCCCCGCGACGGGGTGAGCTCCCATTGCTCGGTCCCTGCTCCTGCCAACCTAGCAGTTCAAAAGCACGTCAAAGTGCAAGTAGATAAATAGGTACCACTCCGGCGGGAAGGTAAACGGTGTTTCCGTGCACTGCTCTGGTTTGCCAGAAGCGGCTTAGTCATGCTGGCCACATGACCTGGAAGCTGTACGCGGGCTCCCTTGGCCAATAAAGTGAGATGTGCGCTGCAACCCCAGAGTCGGCCACGACTGGACCTAATGGTCAGGGGTGCCTTTACCTTTACCTTACTCACGGAAAATCACCTGGTACTTACTCTGCTGTCATTTTGGGGTCATATTCCTTCTGATTTTATTACTCTGTTGCTCATTTGCTCTTAAAGTGCCTGTTGCTCCATTACATTTATCATTTTTAGATTTTTAAAGTTCTTATCTCTTACGATTAAGACACCTTGAGAGCTGAAATACTGAAGGACAGCATGTAATTGCAAGCAAACAGTTAATCATGCAATGTGATACAAGGGCATCCAAGTTCCATTGGGTTCAGTGGGGTTTGGTCCCAGATAAGTGGATATAGGATTGCTTCAATTGTTCCATTTAAGTTGATGAGACTTACTCCCAAGCAGCCATGTGAAGGCTTGCTCCGTAAACCTCTCTCAGAGCAGCTGATATGAGGATTGTTTTGAGTTCTTTTATCCCTATGGCAATACCTTAGATACAGTTCTAGTGGAAAATATTTTCAACCTTCTCTAATTTTAACCCTAGGAAAAAAAATATTGTTCCTACTATACAGTACTAATGAATCCAGCTGCATTCTAGCTCTGTGCTCTTGCAAGGCAAGGTACATCCCTGCTGAGGAAAGGAGCCCTCCCGCATACAAATTTCCTATCTTTTATATAAGCATCACAGCCACATAGATAGAAGTGATGTGAGCTCAGGCACACACACACACTCACATGAACTAAGTGTAAGGTAGCCTTTCCAAAGGAGCACAAAAAATAGCCTAGCCTATAAAGTTAGTCTGTGCTGACTGGTCTTGTTTGCTTTTTCTGTTTATGTGCATATGTGGCAATAATGTCTATAGTATACACATCATAGATGTGCACGTACACATATCTCATATGTAATATCCTTTCAGCGTGAAGACATTTCAGCTTCACAGAACACTCTCTAGATGTCATCAATTTGTTGGGTGCAGAGGAACGGTGGGAGGAACCAGCTGGGGAATCACCAAGGGAAGAAGGCCCAGAGCTCTCAAGGAATGGTGGTGGGACAACATTGAGTGGCCAGAGGGAAAAGAGGGAAGAGACTGGGAAGCGGAGGTGTCAGAAGCTGAGGAGGTAGCAGGGCTTTGTGAGCTGGGAGAGTCTGTGGCAGAGAGAAGTTCAGAATCAGAGGCAGAGGATGGAGCAAGAGGGTGGGAGGAGAGAGGCCAAGAGACAAAGATGAGTCAGGCTGGTGAAGAGTCACGTGTGTCTCCCGCTCCAGCTGCAACAAGCTCCCCTCCCCACTGGTCTCCCAGAACCAGGAGAGGCATGAAGAGGGTGAGGAGAGGTTGGCAGCACACAGACGTATTCTCTGATTGCTTGGAAAAAAACCCTAGAGTAGAGAGAACTCAGGCAGCTGTGGGGAAGCAGAGACCTTCAGCAATTGCTTCATGGGGGCAAGACCAACAAGAGATGAGTTGCTGTGCTCATTAGGCCTGACACTCCTTGAGGCCTTGGTGGGCTTCCATCCTATGTCTCTGCAGATTTGCAGATCTGGCTTAGCAGCTCCCAGGATGTGGAGTCCTAACCAAGGTTTTGTTTTCAGGCATGAACTCTTATAATAAAATTGCTTGTTGGGATTTAAAAAACAACAACCCTGTTATGCTACTTGTGGAAAGAGCTTGCTCCTGCTATACTAGTCAGCCGAACAACATCAACCCTACCTGAAATTCTGCCTCTCTTTAATCCCGGAATGAGGAAACAATACCTATCTTTCAAATTTTAGAAAAAGTAAAGAAGTGTTCCTATGCGGTGACCATATATATATATATATAGTGATAGCAAATTTTTTTATATTACGTTAAAAAAAAAAAAAGTGTTTGCAGATCAAGGCCCGGAAAATACAAGGGTGCCTTAAAGATTCACAAGCCTAGTGTGGTATTTATCTCCTAAGGAATCTTGTCATTAGAGCGAAACTTTAAAATGAGCTGCCAGGTTCTATTAATAATTAATGGCAAAATGTTAGCACTTTGAGAGGCTGCCTCAAGTCTGGCGTGTTCCATTTAAAGTTTGAACAGTTTTATATTTACCGTAATTCCACCTTTCATCCCTTAATGTCGGCCTCTGAGGCAGGAATGACAAGTGAAGGGGAGTTGCATGTATCTTTTCCCCTGGCTTGTTTTGTTTTTTTTAAGGGAATAAAATAAAAATAAACCAAAAGCACCTTCATGGGGTGAGCCCTCATGCAACTCCATGAAATATTGCAGGGAGAAGCATATGGGTACCAGTAGTGGCTCCTGCCCCTTGGCACTGGTAAAAAGGTAAAGGGACCCCTGACCATTAGGTCCAGTCATAGCCGACTCTGGGGTTGCAGTGCTCATCTCACTTTATTGGCTGAGGGAGCTGGCGTACAGCTTCCAGGTCATGTAGCCAGCATGACTAAGCCGCTTCTGGCAAACCAGAGCAGCGCATGGAAACACCGTTTACCTTCCCACTGGAGTGGTACCTATTTATCTACTTGCACTTTGACATGCTTTCGAACTGCTAGGTTGGCAGGAGCAGGGACCGAGCAACGGGAGCTCACCCCGTTGCGGGGATTCAAGCCGCCGACCTTCTGATCGGCAAGTCCTAGGCTCTGTGGTAGTGGGGAGCCAATGACAGACAGACCTCTTGATTGGTTGTAACAAAGATGGCCTGTGGGTGGGGATTGGCTGGGGTTGGTGGGACCATGTCCCGAAGGGAAGTGGGTATGACTTTGAGCAGGAAAATGGCAGAAGGGAACGTGTTAAGCAACCCCCTCCTGCATGTCCTCCGGTTAGAATGGTCACTTTCTGGGCACAAAGAGAGGAGAAATTCAGTTCAGTTTCCACATCCTGAAGCAATATGTGAACCAAAACAACACTCTCCTTCAAAATTCACACTGCCCTGAATTTTGCAATGCAGTTCTCCAACCAAAAAATGTGTAGAAAATGTGTATATATTAGGGAGAAGTCTGTGTAGAACTGTATGATAGTGAAGGTAACAAAAAAAAAAAAAAAAAAAATCATCAGCATTTGAGGGTGCATTTATCCCATTAAATGCATTTTTTTTGTATTCAACTTTGCCTAATATACACAATTCCCCAGCAATTCGTATTGTATTTTTGTATGAGAAATTTTAACAGATGCAGAAATGTGTGGAACCAAGCTTAGGAAACCCAGACTGTCAGAACTGTTCATTCTTATTCCTGAGGATGCTTTTTGGTTTGTTTCCTTTTTAAATATTTTTTTTGGGGGGTGGGGAATTAACACACAGCGGTGTATAATGTACATTTTATGCCTGAGACTACAATCCTATATCTACTCACCTGGGAATGCATTCCATGGAACACAGTGGTTCTTCTGAGTAGACATGGCTAGGCTGGCACTGCGTTAATCGCGCTTCTTAGTTGGCCTTCCCGTGTGGAAACTCCTAACATGTGTCCTCCCTTTTAGATAATGTGCCCATTTTGCTCTAGGGAGGTTTGTCAGCAAGCCACTGTTAATTATGAAGGAGAATAAAATGCTACTAGTGGAAAAGGCTTACGTTCCCAACAGCACATGTAAGCTTTAATGCTTTTTGACAAGCAGCATGAGGAATCATTAAAAAAAGAGAGGGCGAGAGAGTCCAAAAGAGAAAATTGAGGGGAGCGTTATCTCACATAGATGGGGGGAAAGATTTCGATTTAAAGTGAATTTAAAGTGAAACTAGCTGTGGGACTTTTTTTCCCCATCGTGAAATTTCGGGGTATTGCCAGGGGGAGTTGATCTGCTGTGTGAGCTTCATGGCAGGTAGGTTGTCATTGCTGACCATGAACTGAGGAATGGCTCCTCCACAATGTCCCAGATTCAAGTGGCCAGATTCAATGAAACAGTTGCAGTAGCAGAAGCTAGCAGAATAAGTCCTTCTAGTGCAACAGGACTTCACTCTTCCTCCTCTCATGCCTCACAAATTGGCTTGAGGTTGTTTTTTCCCCGTGGGAACCCCCAGAACAGCCCATGGGGAGAGGAGAGGGAAGATGGTTCCATTGTTAAGGATAATAGTTTAATTTTCTGAAATGGAAATGTTTACTTAGGTTAAATTACTGCATATTCTTAACATGGGCTTTTCCCTTTGGCAGTAGCTTTCATGTGATTGGCTTACTGTGAGTCACATGAAAGAGACATTCCATTCTGTTGTGATTGTTATTCAAGTAACTGTTGTTTTTAACTGTTTTCTGTCTTCTCTCTCTGTGTGTGTGTGTGTGTGTGAGAGAGAGAGAGAGAGAGAGAGAGAGGGAGAGAGAGGGAGGGAGAATGGCTGCTGAGAGAGCTCAGTGTGCACTGGTGTGATCTGTCTGAAGTGAAACAGACAGAGGAAGATCCCAAAACATTAATAGGGAGAAACCTGTGCAGGAGCTTTCTATAAGGAACAAAGTAAATAAGCATGAGAGTGTAAATATATTCTTCTCAGTTACATGTTTATGAAAGTAAAGGGTTTTTTTTAATACAAAGAGTCTGGACATTGCATATCATCAACACACACACACACACACACAAACAAACAAACAAACAAACACACAACATCCATCTGGCAAGCAGATCATAATAGAATGGCGTTGAATTCCTCCCAAAGTCAGTTTGGTCATGGGCTAAGCTAAAAATAACATAA
This sequence comes from Podarcis pityusensis, assembly GCF_964106645.2. Taxonomy (NCBI): domain Eukaryota; kingdom Metazoa; phylum Chordata; class Lepidosauria; order Squamata; family Lacertidae; genus Podarcis; species Podarcis pityusensis. The sequence goes on from NC_138030.1 coordinate 74,328,694, forward strand.
AGACAGTGAATCTGAGATGTTTTGTCCAAAATGTTTCACTGCAGGGTTCCAGCTTCACCTGCTCTCTACATTCAAAGCAGCATTATGCTACTTTAAACCATCACAACTTCCCCCAAAGAATCCTGGGAACTGTAGTTTATTAAGGGTGTGAAGACCCCTGTTCTGCTCACAGAGCTACAATCCCTAGCATTCCCTGAGCTAGGACTGATTGTCAAACCACTCTGGAAATCGTAGCTCTGTGAGGAAACCATGGGTCACCTAACAAGTCTCAACATCCTTACAATTCCAAGGATTCTTTGGGAGAAGCCAGGACTGTTTTTAATGTGGTATGCTAGTCAGTGCTATTCTTCTAGAATAAAAGGTGCCAGAACTCACCACAAATGCCTCCCTTATTTTCTTATAATGACAGTGACGCCCACCTCAGATGCCAGAACTGAGTTCCAGCAAGTTCTGACTGAAAAAAGCCCTGAAATAGTGCTTTCAATGTGTAGTGCAAACAGGGTCTTTTTAAAGTGGACTACCCACATCAGCCATGCATTGCATGAGCCAGCAACCCAGAAATTTCACCTGCAGCAGCTTCTGCTGTCAGGAAGGATCCCAAAAGTTCTCTGGAAGTCATGAAAGTTAATCATATCTTACATTGCTTGCTCAGGTGTGGGGGGAGTAAGGGAGAGGGAACAGAAAGCAGCCCAAAATAATGTGTGAATTTACTTCTGGAAGCATATAATCTGGCAATCCTTTATGCTTCAGGCAATTACACCTCATACCAGCTGTACGCAAGTGAACTAGCAAAAGCAGAAGGGAAGGCAGAATGTGAGCCAATCGATTTTCTGACTCTAAATTCCATCCAGTAGCATTTAATTCTCTTTTCTAATGCGGTCTGCACGTCTCCTTTCCTGTTTCTATTATCTCTGCAAATTTCCCTAACAACCCAGGCACTTGACAAAATCTTCAACACCATCAAAAAAGCCACAGGATGCTGCCAATTCCCGTTTCTAGACTTTCCGACAACTTTGGCATCCTCCCCCCACTCTGGAAAAAAAAGAAAGAAAGACCAAGACTGAAAGACTGGCAAATCTTGCCGCCACTGCATTATCATACCAGCTTTTGATTTCATTCTTCCACTTGATGGATACATCTACTGCATACCAAAATAAAATAAAATAAAAATGTCAGGAGCATATTTATAAGGTGCCCAACAGGACAAAACAAATGGAGATGTGCAATACTGCATATTGTTCATTATAAAACATGATTAGTTTATGTATATAAAAGATACGGCGTTAAAGCACAGTGGTCCCTCTGAAGTTTACAAGTTTGTTACGGATTGATTTATTCATGAAATGCTTTGTTTCTATGACAACTTTATTGGTTTGCCTGTGGTCTAAATACATATAGGCATGGCAGGAATTCTCCAGTACAAAACAAATTACACACTACCTCCAGTACCTGAATAGTTTCTTGCCTTTAGGGAATCTGCAGAAACAGCCTGGGCAAAGGGTAGAAATCACTGTATGAGTGCCAGGCTTAGGAGGATTGCCTAATAAAGAATATTATATATATATATATATATATATATATATATATATATATATCTCACAGCATAAAAAGGAAAGATGGAAATGAGAGAAGGAGACTTATGGAAAGATAAAAGGGACTCCTACTGTAGCTGCAGACATACTAACACGCTGAAGAAAAAGCCACAGATCAAAGGGCAGTCTTTTCTGCCACAAATAATAGCCCTTACAGGAGGCCATTAATATTCATAACAGCGGTATAGCTACAAGAGAAACTGGAGAAACATTGTTTAGCGAGGGAGAAAAAGAGAGAATGAAAGCAGGGGGCATTAGGTGATAAAAGGATACCAAGACTCACAAGGAGAAGGTGCGGGCGGAGGGAGGGAGGGAGGGGGGAGAGAGAGAATAAACAACAACAAAAGATCAGAGAGCAAAAGTCAATAAAAGCATCCAATGGGAAGAGAGGGAGCCCTGAAAATCCTGAGGTGGTAATGAAAGAGGAGCCAATGATGGCAGACTGCATGTGGACAGATGCTGTAAAGCAGAGAATGGAAAAGGTTTTAAACAAATGTTATGGGAGTTACAAATAAACAGCGGAAAAGGAGGCAAAAAGGCAGGAGTCTCATTTCATTGACATTTCCAAAAGCTCCGTTTCCTAACTCAGCTTCTCCAACATGTGTGGGTTTGTTGTTGTTGTTGTTTTTGCCACACATTGTTTATAGCAGGGGGTATGGCACTGCTTTCAGCTTGAGGACAACATTCCCTTCAGTACAAGAAACTGGGAGCAGTGACTTTTTTTTTAAAGGAAGGATGACTTCCTTATTGCCTTTATTGTTGAATAAAATATTTGTACAGTTGGCTAGTTTCTGCATGCGCTCGCACACTCCTCTCTATCCTCCATCCGGGCAAGGAAGAAACATTACCCCAGTCCCAGGAGACATTCCAGCCAAGCAAAAGCAGTGAAGGAGGGTGAAAAGCAGAGCCAGTGATGGGTGTGGGTGGAGAGTGGGATTTGTTGGGTGGGGTGAGGAGGGGTGTGGCATGGGGAGAGTCCAAAGGCCAGGGACAGGGTGCCTGGAGGGGTTGCATTTGGTCCTCAGTCCTGAGGCTCCCAGTATTTGGGGTTTGTAGGCACTGCATGCCCCTTCATGGATCACTGCCTTGCCGTGGCGAAGGGGCTTGAATAACTCAGAGAAGCTATGAGCTATGCCGTGCAGGGCCACCCAAGACGGACAGGTCATAGTGGAGAGTTTCGACCAAACGTGATCCACCTGGAGCAGGAACCGACAAGCCACTCCAGTATACTTGCCAAGAAAACTCCATGGACAAAGACAACAGGCATATAAAAGTTATGACGCTGGAAGATGAGCCCCTCAGGTCGGAAGGCGTCCAACATGCTACTGAGGAAGAGCGGAGGACAAGTACAAGTAGATCCAGAGCTGATGAAGCGGCTGGGCCAAAGCCGAAAGGACACTCAGTTGCGGATATGCCTGGAAGTGAAAGGAAAGTCCAATGCTGTATAGAAAAATATTGCATAGGAACCTGGAATGTAAGAACCATGAACCTTGGTAAGTTGGATGTGGTAAAAAATGAGATGGCAAGAATAAATATTGACATCCTGGGCATCAGTGAACTAAAATGGATGGGAATGGGTGAATTCAGTTCGGATGACCATCATATCTACTACTGTGGGCAAGAATCCCGTAAAAGAAATGGAGTGGCCCTCATAGTCAACAAAAGAGTGGCGAAAGCTGTACTGGGATGCAATCTCAAAAATGATAGAATGATCTCAATACAAATCCAAGGCAGACCTTTTAACATCACAGTAATCCAAGTTTATGCACCGACCACTGGTGCTAAAGAAACTGAAATTGACCAATTCTATGAAGACTTACAACACCTTATAGAAATGACACCAAAGAAGGATGTTCTTCTCATTATAGGGGATTGGAATGCTAAAGTAGGGAGTCAAGAGATAAAAGGAACAACTGGCAAGTTTGGCCTTGGAGTTCAAAATGAAGCAGGGCAAAGGCTAATAGAGTTCTGCCAAGAGAACAAGCTGGTCATCACAAACACTCTTTTCCAACAACACAAGAGACGACTCTACACATGGACATCACCAGATGGGCAGCATCGAAATCAGATTGATTATATTCTCTGCAGCCAAAGATGGAGAAGCTCTATACAGTCAGCAAAAACAAGACATGGAGCTGATTGTGGCTCAGATCATCAGCTTCTTATAGCAAAATTCAAGCTTAAACTGAAGAAAGTAGGAAAAAGCACTGGGCTGGTAAGATACAATCTAAGTCAAATCCCTTATGAATACACAGTGGAAGTGAGGAACAGGTTTAAGGATTTAGATTTGGTGGACAGAGTGCTTGAAGAACTATGGATGGAGGCTCGTAACATTATACAGGAGGTAGCAACTAAAACCATCCCAACGAAAAGGAAATGCAAGAAAGCAAAGTGGCTGTCCAACGAGGCCTTACAAATAGCGGGGGGGGGGGGGGGGGGAGAAGGCAAGCAAAGTGCGAGGGAGATAGTGAAAGATACAGGAAATTGAACGCAGATTTCCAAAGAATAGCAAGGAGAGACAAGAAGGCCTTCTTAACGAGCAATGCAAAGAAATAGAGGAAAACAATAGAATGGGAAAAACCAGAGATCTGTTCAAGAAAATTGGAGATATGAAAGGAACATTTCGTACAAAGATTAACATAATAAAAGACAAAAGTGGAAAGGACCTAACAGAAGCAGAAGACATCAAGAAGAGGTGGCAAGAATACACAGAGGAACTATACCAGAAAAAAATGGATGGCTCGTACACCCCAGGTAGTGTGGTTGCTGACCTTGAGCCAGACATCCTGGAGAGTGAAGTCAAATGGGCCTTAGAAAACACTGCTAATAACAAGGCTAGTGGAAGTGATGATATTCCAGCTGAACTATTTAAAATTTTAAACGGTGATGCTGTGAAGGTGCTACACTCAATATGCCAGCAAGTTTGGAAAACTCAGCAGTGGCCAGAGGATTGGAGAAGATCAGTCTACATCCCAATCCCAAAGAAGGGCAGTGCCAAAGAATGCTCCAACTACCGCACAATTGCACTCATTTCACACGCTAGCAAGGTTATGCTTAAAATTCTTCAAGGGAGGCTTAAGCAGTATGTGGACCGAGAACTCCCAGAAGTGCAAGCTGGATTTCGAAGGGGCAGAGGAACCAGAGACCAAATTGCAAACATGCGCTGGATTATGGAGAAAGCTAGAGAGTTCCAGAAAGACATCTACTTCTGCTTCATTGACTATGCAAAAGCCTTTGACTGTGTCGACCACAGCAAACTATGGCAAGTTCTTAAAGAAATGGGAGTGCCTGATCACCTCATCTGTCTCCTGAGAAATCTCTATGTGGGACAAGAAGCTACAGTTAGAACTGGATATGGAACAACTGACTGGTTCAAAATTGGGAAAGGAGTACGACAAGGCTGTATATTGTCTCCCTGCTTATTTAACTTATATGCAGAATTGATCATGCGAAAGGCTGGGCTGGATGAATCCCAAGCTGGAATTAAGATCGCCGGAAGAAATATCAACAACCTCAGATATGCAGATGACACAACCTTGATGGCAGAAAGTGAGGAGGAATTAAAGAACCTTTTAATGAGGGTGAAGGAGGAGAGCGCAAAATATGGTCTGAAGCTCAACATCAAAAAAACGAAGCTCATGGCCACTGGTCCCATCACCTCCTGGCAAATAGAAGGGGAAGAAATGGAGGTAGTGAGAGATTTTACTTTCTTGGGCTCCATGATTACTGCAGATGGTGACAGCAGTCATGAAATTAAAAGATGCCTGCTCCTTGGGAGAAAGGCGATGGCAAACTTAGACAGTATCTTAAAAAGCAGAGACATCACCTTGCCAACAAAGGTCCGTATAGTTAAAGCCATGGTTTTCCCAGTAGTGATGTATGGAAGTGAGAGCTGGACCATAAAGAAGGCTGATCGCCAAAGAATTGATGCTTTTGAATTATGGTGCTGGAGGAGACTCTTGAGAGTCCCATGGACTGCAAGAAGATCAAACCTCTCCATTCTGAAGGAAATCAGCCCTGAGTGCTCACTGGAAGGACAGATCCTGAAGCTGAGGCTCCAATACTTTGGCCACCTCATGAGAAGACAAGACTCCCTGGAAAAGACCCTGATGTTGGGAAAGATTGAGGGCACAAGGAGAAGGGGGCGACAGAGGACGAGATGGTTGGACGGTGTTCTCGAAGCTACAAACATGAGTCTGACCAAACTGCGGGAGGCAGTGGAAGACAGAAGTGCCTGGTGTGCTCTGGTCCATGGGGTCACAAAGAGTCGGACACGACTAAACGACTAAACAACAACAACAACAACAACAACAGGCACTGCATGATCTGCAGACTGAAAAGGGCAACTACTATGCCCCCAAACAGTAACATGGAAGAACGTGATGTGGCATCTTTGATTCTTACTAGTGACCTAGAAATTGAGATGGAAAATGAGAGGTTAGATAAGCCCTACTTGGAGGTAAGCAGAAGATTTTTTTTAAAAAAGATATTTATTAAAGTTTCAGATAAAAAGAGACACGTCAATGAAAACAAGAATTTAAAAGTAAAAAGAAAAATACACAATACAAAATACAGAAAAAAGAAAAAGAAAAAACAGTTAAAAACAATTCCATCTTTTCATCACTACTTTTAAATTTACTTATTTTCTGGACCTCCTCATACCTCCCTCTTTTGTATTCCAATTCAGTTTGTTTGTCCAGCAATTCCTTTCCCTCCTTTTTAATCCCAATCCTTAATCTCAATATAATATAACATTAAATTTTTATCTATTAATAGCCAATTTTCCATTCTTTTAACCTTTTTAATCCTGATCCTTAATCTTGATCTGTATATAACTTTAAAGCCTGTACAGCTAGAAACCACTTAATTTCAATCCATCATCACGGAGGTAAGCAGAAGATAGAGTCCTGGGGTGGAGAGGAAGAAGAAGAAGAAGAAGAAGAAGAAGAAGAAGAAGAAGAAGAAGAAGAAGAAGAAGAAGAAGAAGAGTAGTAGTAGTAGTAGTAGTAGTAGTTTGGATTTGATATCCCACTTTATCACTACCCTAAGGAGTCTCAAAGCGGCTAACAATCTCTTCTCCCTTCCTCCCCAACAACAAACACTCTGTGAGGTGAGTGAGGCTGAGATACTTCAGAGAAGTGTGACTAGCCCAAGGTCACCCAGCAGGTGCATGTGGAGGAGCAGAGACACGAACCCAGTTCACCAGATTACAAGTCTACCACTCTTAACCACTGGCCCTAGCCATTCAAATAGGTAGTACAAACCATTCAAGGAGCCACCATACCAGCTGTCGAAGACCATGTTTTCACCTCTTTCTCATTGGCCAAAATCCCAATGGGCCCTTCAAGAGAAGATGGAACATGATGGCAGATCCACATGATTTTGAATTGTGTATGCTTTGTTTGACGTACCTTTCAGTTTATTCTTGCCTTCCTCCATCTGTATTTCCAGGGCAACCATAAAGAATAATAGAATGCTACAGTATCTTGCCTTGACCTGTCAAAAATGAAAGGGGAACCAAATAGGCCACTGTGAGGAAGCCCAGGATACAAACAATGTTTGCACAGCAATTGACCAATGTGCATGTGCACTTGTGTGCATTGAAGAAAAAGGGTTCTACCCAACACCGCCCCCCCAAAACAATCCCAATGCAATTGGACATACAGCTCTATGGTGAGACCTGTGGGTATAGGGCAGTATATTAGTTAGTTAATTAATTAATTATAATAATAAGCATAAGCATAGTGATATAGATTTTTTGCATTGTATTATCAATGAGCACTTGTTCCACACACCATCACATGTTCTGATTTCAGAATAAATTTTAAAAACTATCCTCCCCTTCCACTTAAAGCTAGAATTCAGGAGGAACGAGAGGACAGACTGAAGCCATGGAACAACAAGGAGAAATGCACATTTTTAACCTGTTCTGTTCCTTGTTGAGGATTCAGTTCTGCTCTGTAGAGATTACTGGAATGAGTCGATTGCCTAGGAGCTGTCCATGGTCCTGCAGGATTTACGTCTGGCTGACTTCCTGCCTTGGTTTCGCTGTTCTTGCCAGCCTTCCACTTGTTCTAGCCCAGGCCTCTGCTGAGTCACTACCACTGGCTGCTCGCTTTAGTTTGGTTCCATTCAGTATCCAATGGTTCTGCCTTTCTTAGCTCACTTCAGTCAGCTTAGAGAAGAAACCAATCACAGAGCCACCATCCACTGAAGCCAGTGATTAATTTTTGAAAAGAGAGGTTTCCGCAGCTCAATTCAGGCCCTTGTACCCAGAAAGCTATCTCCCAGATGTGTTGAGGGGCATGCTGCTGATATCCAGGAGTGACAGTACTCTCTCTTCTCCATTAATTCTTCTTAGAGCTGAGTTTTAGTGCTGAAAGCCAGTTCCGATCTGGTGAGTGTGGCTCAAATTAAGCTCTAGTATGATGTATAGTGTCAATCTGAAAAATCTAGCAAGTGGTACAAGTGAGTACTGGGTGTAGTTTCACCAAAATGCATGCCCTAGCTGACAAAGAGGCACTAACTTCAGCTCAGTTCATAATAATAATAATAAATAATAAATTTTTATTTATATCCCGCCCTCCCCAGCCGAAGCCGGGCTCAGGGCGGCTAACAACAATCAAATAATCAAAAAATCAAATAATCACACAATCTAAAAATATTTCATTATAAAAATTAATTAAATCAAATTGATGGCAACCAATTAAGCAAAGTTCTGTGCAGGTTGCCAGAGGAGGGAGTCAGGCTGCGCCCTGATCAAAGGCCTGGCGGAACAACTCTGTCTTGCAGGCCCTGCGGAAAGATGTCAAGTCCCGCAGGGCCCTAGTCTCTTGTGACAGAGCATTCCACCAGATTGGAGCCACAGCCGAGAAGGCCCTGGCTCTAGTTGAGGCCAGCCTAACCTCTCTGAGGCCTGGGACCTTGAGGATGTTATTATTTGCAGACCGTAGGTTTCTCTGTGGGGCATACCAGGAGAGGCGGTCCCGTAGGTATGAGGGTCCTAGGCCGTATAGGGCTTTAAAGGTTAAAACCAGCACCTTAAACCTGATCCTGTACTCCACCGGGAGCCAGTGCAGCTGGTATAGTACCGGATGAATGTGATCTCGCAGCGAAGACCCCATAAGGAGTCTCGCCGCGACATTCTGCACCCGCTGGAGTTTCTGGGTCAGTCTCAAGGGCAGCCCCACGTAGAGCGAGTTACAACAATCATGAGGCTCTTTCAAGACAGGCATATTTGGGTAGGAATTTGCAATCTCCTGCAAGAACAAATTGAGCATAGAATGACCAAGCATTTTGGGTAGGGGCACAAGCAAAGCTCCATGGGATTCCTTCCCCAAGTCATCAAGCACTGAAATTTATCAGTTTGCAATGAGAACACAAACCACATGATTTCAAATGGTCTGAATTATGTAAACAAGTTATATGTGTAAATATTAATTTAATTGCAGGTCCCAGTGTGGTTTGAATGCGCGAAAAGAAACTTGGTATGCCTTTATCTTTAGAATGTGGCTATTTGCTCCAAAGGGAACTGCTCTGTGCAGGTAGAACACTGTGATCTAGATGACCGCATAGATGGATATGTGGCAGACTGGCTATGCTAGATGATTTTCAGCAGACAACACACTAAATGGCTGTTGGAATCCACACACCTGAATTATTTTCAATTGTAGTACCTCAACCTCCCCATAAAGGATTCTGGGAATTGCATTTTCGTGAAGTGCTGATAATTCTCTGTCAGAGATCTCTGCCCTCCCTCACAGAAGAAAAGAAATAAGTGTTAGATCAGTTTCAGTTCTGCAGAATAGATATGGCCCTATGAGACCACATCAAACCAGGAGACATTGTTTTATGTTCTGTGTTTTGTTACCTTTTATTCTAAGAAGGATTTTTGATGGCCCAGGACCTGCGTGTTCCAACTTCTGTGGAGTCTCCCTACTGTACCTAGTAAGGCTAATCTTACTTTATAGATATTCTTTTAAACAAGAATAAATCTGCCGAAAGCCATCCTTCAGAGGGAATAATCTTCACAGCTTCCAAGTTCTTACTTATATCAATGAAGCAGAGACAGCCTGGTTGAAAGTGTTCTTTAGACTGAATGATTTTTATTTTTTATTTTAAAATAATCAAAGTAACTATAAAAAAAACTAACAGCAGGAATACAAACAAAAAGGGGTGGTGGTTTGCACATAGCATTAACAAACCACAATTTATCCATGAGTTGTCCAACAGAGGATCAAGCAAACCATGACGTGTTTCTACAAAGTTTCTTCGGTTTTCCAGCTACTCTTGCCTCATATGCTTGTAATTTGGTGAGCATCTGGATTAGCCAAACTAAGTACAGTTGAGGAAATCCACTCCACTTCCCAATGGGGAAGAGTTGCGCTGGACCATGTGGCCACCCACTCCTCTCTGGGGGTGGGGGACAAAGTCCCGCGTCTCCCAGAGGTTCCCAGCCATGTCATTCACCTGCCAGTCAATCTGTTGGCTGGGGGGACGTGGCATGGCCAGGCCCCATTTAAACTGAGGTGCGAGCCAGATAGCTTCCTCTTGGCTCACTTCCTTGATCTCCCACCCTCCCTCCGTATTTTCAGGTTTCAATTTTGGCCTTGCTATGGACCTCGGTTGGTCACCGTTGAGGGGCCTGGTAGGAATTTTTCCACATGGCAAATTGGCTTGGGCCAACATTAACCTAATATCCATGTCCTTGTGTCTTATTCATCAACAAGAGGGTGGTCTCGGGGTCTTGACACACAAGGATGCTTCTTCATATGTAACATCAGTCTATAGCTAACTTTTGTAAGCCAACAACAAACCATAGCTTCATAACGTGGTTTGTTAGCAGTACATAGAAAGATCTCTTAGAGTGATTCAGATCTTTGTTACAGCTAGTTCTGTGTTGTCTTCACAGACTGGCAGTGGCTCTCCAGGGATTGTGGACAATCCCAGCCCTACCCAGAGATGACATGGACTGAACCTGGGACCTTCTGTGTGCCAAGCAGATGTACTACTAATGAGCTGTGTCCCTTCCCTGAAGCTAAGCTATTAGGTAGGTTTCATACACAAACCACAACCGTGTCTTAGCATTCTGAGTAAACCAGGCCAGAGGGTGCCTACAAGAAACCACACAAACCTGAGATGTATATACAAAAAATAATTGACAATTTAGAAATACTATTCTAGGCAATGCAACCCTATGGCAGGGGATCTGGAACCCAGAGCTCTGGCTTTCTTCCACCAGTCATAAGTGTTCAGTACACAAGCCATCTCCAACTCAAGTGATGCCCTTGTTTCCACCCATTGGAGTTAATGGGAGTGGAATTATTTATGCTAGGTGCTGTCCTGGCATAAATTTCTGAGATGTTGTGGGCAGCTTTTTGAAAAGTGAGAGGTTGGCTCTGATGTAGCAGTGCTCTTCTCCTTGTTGCCACTCTATTTGCAGAGGACCATAGGAAGGACATCCATAGCAGAACAGCTTAGCTGGTAGAGCCTTTCTTTACACAGTGGCAATTCTCCAGGCATATTTTCAGCAGAGATGATGGAACTGGACTTCAGGTACCCTCTGCTTCATCCTAATGGACCTCAGCCATTGAACTGGTACCCTCAATTCATGTGCAAGCAAAGAACGGCTAGTGTCTGTGGCCAGCACTTGGAGTGAAAACTAGAGCCAGACGTTCAGCAGTAGCAGGAGCTGAATTAGGAAGATTTAGAGCTCAGCCAGTAAGAGCTAGAGATTAATGAGCTCAAAAGGGACCTTTAACACGGCAAAGATACAGCAGAGATTGAGAGATTTATAGAGTCACTCTCAGTTCCTCCTCTACCTAATCCTCTGCTGAGCCATTGCCTGTAGATGGATATTCTCCCTCCTCCCAAGGGGGCCCTTCCTCTTGAGTAGACCCTCAGGGGTAGAGCAGTCTGACAGTGACCCTGAGTTCTCATTGGGCCAGCCTTGCTGGACCAGACCAAAGGTCTATCTAATCCAACATCCTTATGTGCACAGTGGCCAGCCAGGTGCCTCTGGGAAGCCTGCAAACAGGGCATGATTGCAACAGCCCTCACCCTACTGGCAATATTCAGAAGCATGCATACTGCATCAGACACCTGATGTAGCACATCATAGCCAGTCTGCTGCCTGGCCTGCTTCTGAGGCCAGGGGAATGATGCAAGAGAAATGGGGTCAGAGGGTCTCTTTGTGAGCCCAGGCAAGGCACACCTATTTTAGATCATTGCCCTTCGTTCCTCTACAGGATGTTCTTATAAAGGATATTAATTTAGTTATTACCATAGTATCCCCATCTTTACTGCCTACACCTTTACGTCCATAATTTTAGGTAATTTTCTACTAGTCTTGTAGCTACAAGCATTTCATCAATTTCGTATGTCATTTGCATAGAAAGTCTTCTGTATACGTTCAAAGAAGAAACAGCCTGCTGATAAAAACCACGCAAACTTCAAAGTCAGCCATTACAAAGACTTTTTGTTTTGTTTTTTAAAAAAATCATTTTTCTGTGTTCGGTATAATATATCCCCATAGCTACAATTCAGAAAATCTATTGTGCATAGCCATGAGATGTTACTTTTTGTCTTGTGCTAATAGTGAGAACCATTTGGGTGGAAGATGCCACAGCATGCAGGGAATCTGTCTCTGATTGCTAAATATTTTCCCCTGCACTTAATGTGTTTCCCACTTGCCTATGCAAGCATTGCTACTTCTGTACATATTAAGTGGCATTATAGCTTAAGAGCTCAGCCAGACAATCTTGTGGCCCACATCCTTACAGACGAGGGAGAAAGTCAAGGCGATTCCTCATGCAAAAAGCACCAGAATAATTCAACTGGGATAACATCCATAGAATATAACCCTCTTTACCACCACACTAATTTGACATGTAAGAAGTAATAAGATAAGTCTCATTCTTGCTTTAGCCTATTAGCGCATACTCAGTATTACATCTGACTCACATTTCTGACCTGATTTCTTGCCAATTCCCTGCGGCGCAAGACATAGAGCTTCAGAACCCCTCTGCATGTTCTTATGATCTTTGTTCGTTTGAAGAGATGGCAGAGAATATTCAGCACTAGCCGGTGCTATTTACATTATATTACTGCATGAATGTTAGGAGGTCAAAAATCCAAGTAAAGTATTTACAGAAAAAGAAAAATCCACAACCTGCAGAGGAAACAGTCAACTCTGTAACACTGAGGATTTGGCTCCCATTTGTATTCAAGCCTTGTTTACACCATTCTGACAGTGTGGAGACGATTCAACCTGAAGGTAAGCTTGCAACACTCTGTTCTAGGTCTCTTTACACTGCCAGAATAATGAGAAGGGCCTGTTCCCAGATCCCTACCAAAAAAAAGAGGTCAATCTTCCAGACAATATTGCAGGGCATATTGTAATCCATCTGTGCACTTTTTCTTATGATTGTGGTTTCCAGACAGAGCCAGCCCTACCATTAGGTAGAGAGAGAGAGAGAGCTGTTTCAGGTGGCTGATTTGATGTGTCATGAAAGGGCAGCAAATCATTTATAATAATCAGCCTCCTCCTCCTCCTCATTCATTTACTGCTGGGAAAGGAAGAGGTCTTCTGCCTTGGTGGCCTTGAGTTGCATGTTGATTTGGAGGAGGGTGGGTTCCATATGCTGCTCTGCTTCAGGCAGCAAAATGCATTGGATCAGAAATTATCTTTTAGATAGCCTGGGAAATCCAGATTATTTTAGTGACTCAGTCATAGCAAGTACCTTGAATTGCTATCAGGGCTAAACTAGATACGATAGTTAAACACACAGTTGCTGAAATGGCAGACACACAACTAGTTTGCTTTCCTTTACTCCATACTGCAGAAATGTGTGGCTTTTTAGATGCTACTAGACTCCAATTTCCTTCATCTGTGAACACTGGCCATGCTGATAGGGGCTGACGTAGTCCAACACATCTACAGGGCACCCCATGAGTTGATCTAGTAGAATATTTAGTAGTGGAACTGTAAATCCAGCTATCAAATTTTAAATATGAGTGGGAAGAAGAAGCACAAATCTCTAGTACTTCCACTCTCTTCCTTCGATCCACTTTGTTTAAACCCTTTTTAAGTCACTTGCAGTGCAATCCAAGATCCACTGGGATGAGAGCATTTAGATCCAATAGATTGTGGGCTTTCCTGGCTGAGCCAGGGCTACCACAGTGTAAATCCCTCACCCCGGTTAAACTAGAAATATGCTGGTACAGTGGTACCTCAGGTTAAGAACTTAATTCGTTCTGAAGGTCCATTCTTAACCTGAAACTGTTCTTAACCTGAAGCACCACTTTAGCTAATGGGGCCTCCTGCTGCCACCGCACTGCTGCCGCGCAATTTCTGTTCTCATCCTGAAGCAAAGTTCTTAACCCAAGGTACTATTTCTGGGTTAGCGGAGTCTGTAACCTGAAGCGTCTGTAACCTGAAGTGTCTGTAACCTGAGGTACCACTGTATAAATCCAACCAACAAGATGGTGTAATTTACACCAATAAGGGACATTCCAAGGGGATTGTGGGATGGGGCAAGGAGAGACAGACACCTGTTCCAAACCCCTTCCTGCTTTGTTACATGACTTAGCAACTTGACAGAACTTATTTGGGGAAAAGGGTGGTGCAAATTTAATTCCTCCTAAACAAAGTTGGGAATAGGGCTTATGCCAGGCCAAGTTACACTGGCTTTATGACTGCAGTACTCTTTGGAATAACATCATGGTGGTGGTAGTGATGATGATTTATAGGTTTCCAAACTGCAACCTAATAGAGATTCACTAGAATATACATGGAATGTGGCATTTATATTGTGCCACCCCATGGTGCATTCTTTAAATTACAGTATATCATGGTGCAAGCATGACTCATAGAGGGAAGTGCCATAAATTAGTCAAAATAAGTTGGAAGGTTTCCTTTGATTCCAGTGAGGCTCTGATTTCTCCTCATTGAATGCAATTGAGTAAAAGTTTAATGACACCATTGCACTAGCAGAAGACCTTGCATGGGGTTCAGCTAGTGGGACTCATTAGGGGAATCCAGCCTTCTGGATGTGTTCCATAAGCTATGACTTCACTGGGCCAGCTTGGCCTCAGTGAAGTGCTTTACAGTGCAATCCTACAGTGGTACCTCTGGTTAAGAACTTAATGCGTTCCGGAGGTACATTCTTAACCTGAAACTGTTCTTAACCTGAAGCACCACTTTAGCTAATGGGGCCTCCTGCTGCCCCCATGCCGCTGGAGCACGATTTCTGTTCTCATCCTGAAGCAAAGTTCTTAACCCAAGGTACTATTTCTGGGTTAGCAGAGTCTGTAACCTGAAGCGTCTGTAACCCGATATACCACTGTACTTATACAAACTTTGAAGTTAGTCCCACTATGCTCAATAGAACTTACTCCCAGATAAGTGCATGTTAGGGGTGTGAAACTCAGGCCAGGGGGGGCAAATGCAGCTCTTCCATCCCACCCCACCACCCATTGGGAGTCTCCCCAGGCCACACCTCTCACCACCCTTGTGCCACACACCCCATGGGCAGTCTACAATTTTCGTCCATCACTCTGGCCCCCAGAAATTTTCCCAGAAGGCAATAAATCTGCTTGCACATTTGCAATGGTTTCAAATTGGGTGAGGGACCACCTGCTGAGATTCCTACATTGCAGGGGGTTGGATTAGATGAACCTTGGGGTCCCTTTCCAAATCTTCAATTCTATGAAATGTGCCCCCCCCCGGCTGACAAAGGTTCCCCACCCCTGGTGTATGTCATTGCAGCGCCCAAATCCTGCATGAGAGTTCACAGTAGCACATCTATTTGGCTTCTCTGAATTTCTTGTGTGGGTGAGCATCCATAGACACACACACACACGTTGCAAACAGGTACCCCTTTTTCATTAAGCAAGTGACATTTCTTATGCTGGTGCAGCACCTATCTATCTTCTTTCTGGCAAAACCGTCTGCCTTTCAGTCGGCATCTGACTCAAGATCAATGAGAGAAAGCTTTTTGAAGGTGCTTTCAGGTCCCGTGGCTGGGGAGATGATCAGAAAGCTGCCATAAGCTTCAGACCGGCTTGACAAATGAGGGACTATTTTGGTACTCTGCAAACTGCTGTCACATCACTTACAAACGCTAATTGGAACTACTTTGCGGTTGAAAGTGTCCAGTGCCTTAAATACCACTTCTGCTTATTGCAATTAGCTTAGCCATTGACTTGCTCCTCATACCACAAGACTATCAAAGATGGAAATGCACAGGGGGGTGATTTAATAATTTATAAAGTAAATTAGAGTTGAATGGCAAAAAGCTTTCGCTCGCCACTCTCTGCCTATCCCTTCCTTATATGGCCTGGAGCCCTCTCATGCAAATGAAGCGATTCTCATTGGCCCACACCTCAGGTCACATGGAGAGGAAACTTATCCCCATTTGCCCAGAACAGTCAGCAGCTGAATCAAATGGATTTAACCGCCAGCCAGGAAAACTATCTAATATTAAATAGTGCTATTTGGATTGCAAAAAGGTTGTTGTTGTTTTTAATTCATTCGTGCCATTGTTCCACCAACAGCCAACTAAATTGCCAAAAGGGCCACCACATTTCTAAGCGGGGTTTCAGAGAATTGAACGGAAAATCATAGCTGACAAAAAAATGGCTATATTTCTGTCATGAAGCCCAAACCCAAAGTGCATGGTAAACATTGTTGGCATAAGAAATGAATAAAAATGATTATTATTTTAAAGTTCAAAATCCTTGGCTTACTTGCACTGCACGTGTTCCTTCATAAACAGCATCAGTAACTTAACCTCTACTCCTATTAACTACCCTGTTCATAGTCATAATAACTAAAAGGGAGTATTTCTAACCCCCCCCCCCGATGAAAGCATGAGATCAAATCCAGATCTTTATTACTTAGCCAAAGGCCACCACCAGTACAACACTTTAATAAAAAGCAGAATACCACCCAAATTTGATTAAAGAGTGTTGTATCTATATTGCTATTTTTATTATGTTTTTAAATTTTCTATTATTATTATCTTGGATAAATGCAAGATAAAAAAAGAAGAAGCTGATACTGATCTTGAAAAAGCCACCCTAAGTCTGGAAGAATTTCGGGTGTTAAAGAACTGGATGAGTCAAGGAGATTGAGTTTGGAGCACGACAAACACAGGGGAAACAGCTAGGGAGATACCAACAGCCCTTTTTTTAAAAAAAGAAGAAATTTGTTTGGTTCTAAAACCAAGCTCCAAATCTTAAAATAGGAGCTATCACTCATGTTTAAGTCTGTGTTTGTTGCAGGGAAGGGTTAGCAGTCTTAGGTGGGAATCACTGGAATGAATTGGTGCTGCAAGTGGGATGGTATACCAGCTTCCCTCACCCTGGCTACAGAACCTACTCTTTAGGTGAATAAAATCAGAGCGAGAAATCCCTATTATGCATTTTTCTCCCATGCCTCAGGTTCCCAGTTTCCATTCTGAATTTCTAAGTATGGGGGCCTGCCCAAGGCCTACACATGACTCCTAGGGGCTGCAGAAGCCACGAGTGGCACAGCAATAAAACAGCTAGCACATTTGCAAAGCTAAGCAGGGTCCAGCATGGTTTCAAACTGGATGGGAGACCGTGTGTTGAGATTCCTGAATTGCATGGGGTTGGACTAGCCTTCCGACTCCATAAGTTTATCAATTGTATCCAAGTCATTGTGGTCCCTCATAGCACTAGAACTCATGGGCATCCAATGAAGCTGAATGTTGGAAGACGCATAGGATCATAGAAGTGTAGAGTTGGAAGGGACCTCCAAGGGCCATCTAGTCCAGCCACCTGCAATGCAGGAATCTCAGCCAAAGAAACCCTGACAGATGGCCAGCCACATACTGTTTAAAAACCTCCAGTGAAGAAGCGTCCACCATCTTCCAAGGTCATCCGTTCCACTGTGGAACAGCTGTTACAGTCAAATTCCCCCCATAATGTTTAGTTGGACTCTCCTGTATTGTAATTAGAATTCATTGGTTCAGATCCTACCCTCTGGAGCAGAAGAAAACAAGCTTGCTCCATCTTCCACGTGGCAACCTTCCAGATATTTGAAGATGGCTGTCATATCACTTCTAAGTCTTCTCTGCACAGTTCCCTCAACCATTCCTCATAAGGCTTCATTTTCAAATCCTTTATCTTCTTGTTCGCCCTCTTCTGCAAACATTCCAGCTTGTCAAATACCCTCCTTACACTGTGGAATGTTACATATGTCTCTATTTAAATTCATTTTGTTAGCAGTGGCTCAGTTCTCCAATCTGTTAAGGTCATCTTGAATCCTGATTCCATTTTCTACACCTCTCAGTTTGGAGTCATCTGCAAATTTGATGAGAATCCCCTCTATTCCTTTGCCCAAGTCATTTATAAATAATAATAATAATAACAATAAATTATTTATATCCCATCCTCCCCAGCCGAAGTCAAGCTCAGAGCGGCTAACAGCAGTAAAAGTAATACAGTGGTGCCCCGCAAGACGAATGCCTCGCAAGACGAAAAACTCGCTAGACGAAAGGGTTTTGCGTTTTTTGAGCTGCTTCGCAAGACGAATTTCCCTATGGGCTTGCTTCGCTAGACGAAAAAACTCGCGGAACGAATTAATTTTGTCTTGCGAGGCACCACTGTACAGCATTCTAAAATAAATTCATTCTAAAATAAATTCAAAATCAAATTAATGGCAACCATTGGGCTAGAGTTCTGTGAGGATTACCAAAAGAACTTGAACAACACTGGGCCCAGGACAGGCCCACTTGTCACTGTTTTCCAGGATAATGATAAGCCATTGATGAGCACTGGTTCTGTCAGTCCATCAGCTACAAATCCACCTAACGATAATATCGTCTAGCCCATATTTTACCAGGACAGATTAAAAAAACAAAAACAAAACTTCTTCCAACAGCACATAGTTCAACTATGGAACCGACTCCCACAGGAGACAATGGTGGCCACCAACTCAGATGTTCTTAAAAGAGGATTAGACAAATTCATGGAGGATAAGTCTATCAATGGCTGCTAGCCATGATGTTTATGTTTTGCCCCCATGATTGAAGGCAGTAAAATGTCAGAATACCAGTTGCTACAAACCATAGGCGGGGAGACTGCTCTTGTGCTTGAGTCTTGCTTGAGGGTATCTCACAGGCATCTGGTTGGCCAGATCCAGCAGGGCTCTTCTTGTGATTTGAAGCAGAACATGAGCACACGTCCCACTCGTGGGGTAACTCTTATGCAGAAGAATTCTACCTCTTACACTGATAGGTAATATAGGTAAAGGGTAAAGGACCCCTGGATGGTTAAGTCCAGTCAAAGGTGACTATGGAGTGCGGCTCTCATCTATCTTCAGGCTGAGGGAGACAGCATTTGTCCACAGACAGCTTTCCGGGTCATGTAGCCAACATGACTAAACCAGTCTGGTGCAATGGAACACTGTGACGGAAGCCAGAGCACATGGAAATGCCGTTTACCTTCCTGCCACAGCAGTATCTATTTAACTACTTGCACTGGTGTGCTTTCAAGCTGCTAGGTGGCAGAAGCTGGGGCAGAGGAATGGGAACTCACCCCATCGCATGGATTCAAACCACCGACCTTCTGATCAGCAAGCCCAAGAGGCTCAGTGGTTTAGATCACAGCGCCACCCACTCCCCAATTATTACCTTTATGACAGGTAATATATAGCCATCATGACTAACACTCAGGCAGCTTTGCTTTGACTTGGTAAGTGAGGGCTCATTTATGAACCTGCTGGCTGGTAAAGGATGGTAGAAATCTTAATCCACATGCCAGACGTATTAAATCCATTTTCTCAATGTACCTATTTGACGGGGCAGACTGACCCTTGGTGACCAAGCAGACAGGGATGATGGAATCTTTTGAATGGAATCAAGGAGGGAACGTTCCTCATATAGGGAGGAGGTGTTCAGTTTTATGTCTTTCTGTCCACCCTTCAAATAGCAGCTGGCAGACTGCAACACAATGCTAAATTTCAAATGCCTCCATAGCTAGCAGTGCTCCATAATGACACCCAGCAGAATACAGAAAGCAACACACAGTTGTCCTCTAAAAGCTTTTAACCTACCCTCAGTCGACTGCTCATCTACTAAATTCATCTCTTCCCATAGTTTCACACACACAGTTGTATGAAGATGCATGCTTTTAATAATGGGAGAATGACAGCAGAAGCATCCTATTTTGAAATGATAATACAGCTCTGGAAGCAAATCCCTGCTTTGACTTCAAAATGAAAACACTGAGCTGAAAACAAGTCTGTCCATCCATTGATCAGCACTGTACTTGCTCTTAGAGACCCATACTGTTAATGACCATTTGCTGAAGCTTTGCAAATAATTTTGTCCTCCTCTTCCTCTTCTTCTTCTTCTTCAAATACAAATATAAAACAATAATAATAATGATCATTTATTACTTATACCCTTCCCATCTGGCTGGGCTTCCCCAGCCACTCTCATATAACTCATCCTATCTTTAAATCAAATACTTTAATTATATTGCATATAATTACTTTATATTTTTGAAAGGTTTCTGTTTGTTTGTGTGCTATGTATTTGAACATCTCTTAAGATACGATAACTAATTTTTCATGATAGTTTTTGAGATCAAGGAGCATGTTTGCATCTGCATTTGAATACAATAGGATGCGATTGTGACACAAACTGAACCTTTCAAAAGCTGCACTGATTTTGTTTGTTTGTTTCTTAGGATTCCTAAGCAATGCTAAGGCAACTATTATATAATTATAATATAATATAATATAATATAATATAATATAATATAATATAATATAAATAATTTAGCAGCAATAGCATATATGGTTGATTATTATCTTGATATGTCATATTCCAGTAATGAAGTCCACTTTTCAATCACCGTATCTAGTCAATGTTCTCCTTAAATTTCTTATAATACGTGTAGTTCTGTTAGAAATGCCACAATTTAAACTCGTTCGTAACAGGGAAATATTAAAGTGGTTCTTGATTATATCCAGCGTGCTGCTAGCACTTTATTTGCTGCAATAGGCAAATCATTCACCATTCTGAAGTTCTCCTGCAAGATGTCATCCTTCGAATATTGCAGAAGCAGTACCTTAGGACAGAGGACAGATTTGGGTCAGCAAACTTCAGGAAGTGTCCCACCAGTGCCCACAGCTTTCTCTCTCCATCTCAGTGTGGACACCACTGAAGCACTCCAACTGCTCTTTAGCAAGCAATCTGTAAAAATTCTTGTCTATCCCAATCTCGGTGCTTTGGTGCTCAGTGCTGAGAGATAAAATCCTTCTTCCTGCTGTTTAGACAGTGGTCGGGAGGTACAAAACTGAACACCACAGCGATTAGACTAGGAACATAGGAATATGTTTTACAGTGAGTCAGAATTTTGGCCCATCTGGCCCAGAATGGTCTACAACAACTGGCAGTGGCTTGTCATCGTTTCCATACCCTACCTGGTGGTGGGATGTTCTGCATGCAAGCTCCAACAGTGGTGGATCTTAGGGTCTCAAATTTCAATTGCATCCTGTGTCGGGCCAAATTCAGCATCCCTCCATCTCTCATGCTCCAGTTTAAATCATAGGTGCCCTTGACACCCCGTTCCCAGTGTGACCGAAACAGTTGTGCTCCCCTATACAGTGGTACCTCGGGTTACGGATGCTTCAGTTTACAGACGCTTCAGGTTACAGACACTGCTAACCCATAAATAGTACTTCGGGTTAAGAACTTTACCTCAGGATGAGAACAGAAATTGCACACCAGCGGCGTGGCAGCAGCGGGAGGCCCCATTAGCTAAAGTGGTACCTCAGGTTAAGAACGGACCTCTGAAACAAATTAAGTTCTTAACCCGAGGTACCACTGTATCTGTTCTGGCCCCACCACTGAACTCTGGCTTTTCCAGATTGGGTGATAGATGTGAGCCTGCACTTTAGAGCTGAAGAGTAAATGAAAATGGCAGCATCCCTCCCACACAGTGCTGGGGTGGGGATGACTGGAATTGCTGCGTTTCCTGTTGTGTTTGGTATTCTCACAGGGACAGGAAACAACAACCACTGGTGTTCCCAGTTTCTGTTTCCTCCAGCTCACAAACTGGTGAGAGAAAGTTTCCACCACTGATGCAGGATTTTCACACAGGCAGGGCTTTTTCCCCAAGGGCGCCTTCTGTGTAACTGCCTTCCTCTCAAAAATGTCCTTCTCCAAATAGTATATTTTAAAATGTACAAGCAGAAAGTGGTGAGTTGTTTTTTTTTTTCACTTTCACAGTTCAAAAGGAAGGCAAACAACTCCTTATCAGGACACTGAAAGAATCACATCCTTCCAAAAACAGACTTCTTTGGTACAAGATGGGTGTTTAACAAAACACCATGGGAATTATTTAGGAAAAGGAGTGCCTATAGGTTGGTTTCTCATTGTAATACAAAATAAAAATAAAAATCTCTATCCCTACCTACCACTGTTCTAGCTGTGGGAGAAGGAGGAGGAGGAGAGAGGAAGAGGGGGAAGCATTCTATGGTTAACTGCCAAGCAGTTTCTGCATTTCTCAATCTTTAAAACCTGTTATATTAAAACAGAATCATTTTATAACACAGTGGTAAACCTCATTCAGAATCACAGCTATTTCCATCTCAGACAATTTGGCCTCATTGCCTCAGGTATACGGATTGCAGAGATCCAATAACAGGTGCAGCCATTTGGTTTTTGCAGATCTATAAAAGTGAGGAAGAGGGTTTTATTTTTAAAAGGAAGGAAGGAAGGAAAGGAGGTCCTTTGTGGTGATTTTGCAAATACCATGCAACCTCCTGCTGATCAAAGAATATCCACCTGATTTTCATCTCTTTTCCAGGTTTCACACAGTGTTAGTCAAGTTTGAACCTGAACATTATTTGATGTTATTTTGGGCATTCATCTGCTTGGTAATGGATGTTTTTCTGTCTTCTGCTGCCAAGGAATCTGGACAGAACGGTAAATTATGCAGGGGCAGTTCTCCATAAGGTTGCAATTTTATTTATTTATTTTGGTAAAACAACCCACTGCTTGGAAATAGAGCAATATTAACTTAAGTCAACATGTGGCATGATACAGTAATGTGGAATGTTTGTTGTTGCTGCTATTTCCTTTCCGTATTTTTTCCTTAAAAAGAGCAATAGTTTGTGATGTGCATAGCAGCTTTGGGAATGTCCTGAAGGTTGAGGGACTTTCAAGAGCGGCAATCCAGTACGCACAAGGAGTTGCACCAGAAAAGTATGTAGCGCCAAAAAAAACCCCACACCATCCTATGCATGTCTTCCCATACCAGGCTGCTCATGTCTTGAGATCCTCTGTAGAGGACCTGCTCCAAGTAGTTTCTTCAGTATTAAGTACATTCTGCTTTCACAGAGGACAGGGACTTTTCTGTGATGGTACTCTGACTCTGGAATTCCCTCCCCACATTTCTGTGGCAGATGAAGACCTTCCTCTTTGACCAGTCACTTGAGATTTTAGATCATCTGTGCCATTCACTTTATCATGCTCTTTAGCTTTTGTCATTTCTTGAAAAAAAAGTGAGGCATTTGTTTATTCATTGGTCTTTATTTATTTATACTATTATTTAGATTTCTTATTCCGCCTCCAAGGGTAGGTTACAACAATGGAAAAATGGAAAATTTAAAGAAGTTAAAACACTTTACAACCATCTATCAAAGAGATATCTCTCTATCAGGTGTCAAAGGCCAAAACAAAGAGGTAGGTATTCAGCCTATGATGAAAGCTATACATTAAAGGTGCCATTCATACCTCACACCTCTGTGGGGAGGGAATTTCACAGCTAAGGGGCTACTACAGAGAATATCCTCCCCTGGAATGTCACACTTTTTGAATCCCAGCTCTTGCTTCTTGTAAGATTCTATTCTTTCCTCTGTGTTACACCTTCAGCATCATGGCTCCATCAGTCTGACAGTCACTTTTCAGTGTTACCTATTCCTCAGTGCAAAATTCTCCGGCGCTGATAGGCCCTAGGCTCCCAAGGATAAGCACAGAACAAACCAGCAATCTATCTGTCTTCACATTTATCCCCCAGTGTCAAAAGGTAACACTCTGCCTTTCAAAGTAATTGCACCTATTAAACCCAATTTGAGTGATATTATCATAGGAAAGGAGACACAAGTCAATGCCATCTTACAGAGGATGCTCAGAGGATGCTTTGAGATACACTGCGGGGGAAGAGAAGAATTTTTTCAGCCATCCATGTCCCGCTAAAAGATGCACATCAAAGCAGAAAGCATTCTTCCTGCATTTGCAAATTAATCCACAAAGGCAAGTGTTATGTATCTGTCATGGTCACAACCCCATCCTAGAGGATGTGAAGTAGAAAATAAAGCACCTTTGAGATTAGCTAGATATTTTCAGTGTATGCAATAGCCCTGTTTGGGTGCTTGGTACCCATGGCTCCCAAATACATGAAGGGATGTGTCCCATCCCTGACAGAGAGATGTACTCTGGTCACACACCCCAGCCCAATGCATAATTGGCTCTATTGGAAAGCACTCAACATTTACACATTTCATTCCATTTTTAATCTGTATACCACTTTTCTATATTACCATACACAAGCCGGTTTACAAGCTGAAGAAACAGCAAAGATCACACGCCTTATAACAATCTGATCCAATACAAAAATGCTATGATGGAAACATAAATTTAAAATAAAGAACTTATATAAAGTAATATTCAATAATCCATTAGAATATAATAGCACACAATAACATTAAATATCAGGAAATAATCAAATAACTCACTCTTAACAACTGCAATAATTTCTAGACTATAATCGATAAAAAATAACAGCAAGTCACAGTGCATAAAACAACACAATAAAAATTCAAAAGCAAAGAAACACAATTTATAAAATAATAATTATTGTTATTATTGTTATTATTATTATATCCCTGAACTCCTCTCTTCCCAGATGCTTCTACTGTTCCTAAAGTCATGGTTTGGGAGAAGGTCCTAGGGCTAGAAAGTGGGGCAAGGCAGGTGGAAAAAGCCATTGCTTGATGGTCAGCACATAAAGGGCTTCCAACATTTAGAGAGGAAACCTTGATGGATCAGGTTCATGTTGCTGGGGAAGAAGACCTCTATGCACTGACGCGGCAAACCTTCAGGCTGAGCTGATCTCAAGCCAGCTGGGGGACTTTGATGCCAGGCACCACTCTGTAGCCCTAGGCAATTCTGCTGGCCACACCATACCTGAATAGGACTATCACTCTGAGGCATGAAGCAATGGCAACCACCAAGGACCACCAAGGCCAAATCCTATGTCCATTTCTTCCTCCTGCACTACACTCTCTAACCCCAGCATTTCACGATTGCTTTTACATCCCATCTCTCCTCCAAAGAGGTCATGATTCTCCTCCTCGTCCTCATTTTATCCTTACCACAACCTTGTGAGGTAGTCAAAATAAAAAAAATCCTTCCAGTAGCACCTTTAAGACCAACTAAGTTAGTTCTTGGTATGAGCTTTCGTGTGCAAGCACACTTCACGAAAGCTCATACCAAGAACTAACTTAGTTGGTCTTAAAGGTGCTACTGGAAGGATTTTTTTTATTTTGACTATGGCAGACCAACACGGCTACCTATCTGTAACTTGTGAGGTAGGTTAGGCTCAGAGAGGCTGTGACTGGCATGTGGTCATCCATTCAGCTTGGTGAATTAGTGGGGATTTGACCCATGGTCTCTGAGGTCCTAGTTCAGAATTCTAACCATTACACCATACTAGCTTTTTGTCATTGTAGGTTGCTGATCTGCAAAACAACAACAACAACAACAACAACAACAACAACAACAGTGCACATGATGGACAGTTCTTTTTTTCTTTTTCTTTTTTACAACAACAATACCCGTCTGGATATAACAACAGCATAATCACTCTCATGAGAATTAGCCATCCTTTCTTATATTTATTTAGCATCCTGAGGCATGGAGGGGAGGAGGCAGAATCTTGTAGCTGGGTAAGATAATTATTCTCTCTCTTTATTTCCACTGCTCATTTTTCTATTAAAAATGTGTAAATGCGGCATATTGTCTGCTGAAGGCCAAACTGGGAATGTGTTTGTAAAAGACTATTGATTCCCTAACTTACTCTGACACTAGCATATAATTTACTACATTAGGACTTCAAGTCTAGACACAGTTTAATGTTATCTAAATTCACCTTTCTGTTTCGAAGTAATTGTAGAGCAACATCGCCATGAATAGGAGGCTCAATCAAAATGTACAGAAAAATAACTAATTAAGTATTGAAGTCACAGTTGATAAACTCACCTGGTGAAGCACTGTTTGTTTAAATGAATTGGTGGGGGGGCGCCTACAATCCTGGGGTTCCTTTGTTGTAAGTAATCCCACTGATTTGTGCTGGACTACTCAAACGAGTGAGTGATTTTAGCATATTTATTTATTTATTCAATTTCTACAGAACCTTTCCTCCCAAAGGAGGCCAGGGTGACAAACACCAGCACGTTAAAACAAGATGATTAATTTTTTTTCTAAAAAAAGTATTTAAGAACATTTCAAAACAATCATATACCTTCAAAAGTTTCTAGGTTTCAAGAAACAGTATATTTTAGCCATTTAAATCCCTGGGTGAAGAAGAATGTTTTAAAGCTCCTCCTGAAACCAAATAATGAGGGAGAGAGATACGCCTCACTAAGAAGGGCATCTCACAAATGAGGAGCCACCACTGAGAAGGCCCTGTGATGGGGCAACACCAACCAGGCAAAATAGCTTGTTCTTCTAATTTGAAGGAACTGGAGAGCTCTGGGTTTGTTTGTTTTCGAATCCAGCCACCTAATGTCAATTGGCAGGGGATGAGAATAGCAGGTTTGATGAGTGGAGTTCTATGGCAGCAGAACTGCATTTGAACCCATCTAGATGGTCCTGCCGGTGGGATGTGAAACACAAGTAGCAGTCAAGTACAGCATTCCTTGTTTGCCTAGAGTGGACATGCAAAGGGGATGTTTGTTACAGCCATTCAAAAACTTCCTGTTTCCTCCTGGGCTGGAGCATCCTTCCTCTTGCATGTGACTAGAGGTGGGCGTGACCTTACCTGTGCAGGTAACATAAGGTCTAGGCATGCAGGCACCTTTTTCTTTTTGGACCTCGTCATTGGACCAACAGCTTTTTAGCCAGAGATGCTCTGTTGGCTCAGCCAACAGAGGACAAAGGGATTATCTCCATATGGGACAGACTCACATGTATATATATATCTGTAACTAAGTCTGCCTTCAGGGATCCATCTGTGAACTGATGCTGAATGTAAGTAAACTACTTTTATATATCTTAAATAAGATTGTGGCGTGTTCATTCTTTTAAGAGGGAAATGAGGGATCTTCCCAAGAATCTATTTCGAAAAGCTTAAACACGCTTGCAACCAGCTACCCACTGTGCGTTTAAAGGGGAATGTTAAAACTCTCCTAAGTTATAGAATTTGCTAGTGCAAGTTAGGTAAAGGTAAAGGGACACCTGTCCATTAGGTCTAGTCGTGGAAGACTCTGGGGTTGTGGTGCTCATCTTGCTTTACTGGCCGAGGGAGCCGGTGTACAGCTTCTGGGTCATGTGGCCAGCATAACTAAGCCCCTTCTGGTAAACCAGAGCAGCGCACGGAAACGCCATTTACCTTCCTGCTGGAGCAGTACCTATTTATCTACTTGCACTTTGACGTGCTTTCAAACTGCTAGGTTGGCAGGAGCAGGGACCGAACAACGGGAGCTCACCCCGTCGCGGGGATTCAAACCGCTGACCTTCTGATCGGCAAGCCCTAGGCTCTGTGGTTTAACCCACAGTGCCATCCACACCCCAAGTTAGGAAGGCTATTAATAAACAATATATCCTCTCCTGCCTCCCTGAACATTCCCACGCTGCCATCATGGAGATTGGCACCCCAAAGGTATGTTTTCCATCCTCATGGACGTCAAGGCGATTAATAATTACTAGCCATCATGGCTATATCATATCTCCACTCTCAGAAGCAGTGTGTCTCTGTCTACCAGCTGCTGGGGGGGGTGAGGAGTGCTGTTTACTCAGGTTGCATGCATCACATCTGGCTGGTCCCTGTGAGAACAGGATGCAAATTAGATCCGCTTTTTGTACGATCCAGCAGAGTTCTTCTTAGGTTCTCATCCTGCCATATAATCCAGATCAACGCACTGTGTATGTTGGGCCAAGTCACAGTTAGATTTCTGTCCCCCCATCCATATCAATGGTGTTTCCCAGCAGGCACTTGCCGTTAAAACCAAATCATAGCAAACTATTCCAAACGATACTACAGCTAGAGCTGAATGTGTTGGAAACTTGCTATAGGAACGCGGATCTCCATGAGGACTTTAACATTTAGACTGGCACCTTGTCTTGTACACACAGCAAGTGCATTGCACTATGGAGTGGAACGATTCACTTCTCAGTTGCTTCCTGTCATCTGTTCTATGATTATAAAGACAATTGTTTTCTCTCAGGTTATGTCCTTTGTCATTTGACACCACTGAAGGGTAGCATTTGGCATTATGAGGAGCAAGGAAATTGACAAATGCTTCAACTGTACAAGATTGGAAATAGCCAAATAGCCCTGTGTCATTTGGCTGCCTGGAAAGACAGTCGGTTTCATTGTCTTTCCCTAATTTGCCCTTCATGGTGGAGGTTTAGAATTAGAGTACCAAGTCTCGGAATTGTCACTGATGGATTATGGATTATTGATAGGCTCATTTCTAGAACTCTGATGACGGCTCAGGGAATCTGTCCATTTCAGTGTCTCTCGGTTTCTCATTTTCCCAACCTTAAGTTGAGTTCTCCACATTTCCACATCAGTTTGCAAATTTCTTTCCCCATGAAACCGATCCGCATTTTAGTGCAAATTGCTCTGAATGTACACATTTTTACATGTAATTTTGCCAAATGTATGCATTTTGCAAAGCATATTTCCCCTCACCTTTATATTTTCCTCAATATTTATATTTTAGTATAATGCATTTTGACATTTTATTGTCACTAACAGATGCATTTTATGCACACTTTACTATGGCACATGCATTTTTGTGCACATTATTGGTCTGGAAAATGGTTGCAGAAACTAGAGGAATGCAAATTTTGAAAGATGGTTATGTTTTGGTTGGCATATTGTTTTGGAATTTGATAGATTTGCCTTTAAATGTGAAATGAATCAGATTGCTCTCTAATCCCTAGCTCTGACTGAGATAAATTTGCATGTACATGGAAGCATTCACATCCCACATAACTGTCAGAGCTTTCCACTGTGGTTGCATATTGTTATGAGCCTCCAAGTGGTGAGAGACTTAAGGGTTCCATCACTTACTCAGGTTTGGTTTCCTTGGAATGAAAATCACTGGAGACTGTGGTGCCTTTTTGATATGTGGTTTATTTACACATATATACAACCTGAGCATGGGACGCGGGTGGCGCTGTGGTCTAAACCACAGAGCCTAGGGCTTGCCGATCAGAAGGTTGGCAGTTTGAATCCCTGCGACGGGGTGAGCTCCCATTGCTCGGTCCCTGCTCCTGCCAACCTAGCGGTTCAAAAGAACGTCAAAGTGCAAGTAGATCAATAGGTACCGCTCTGGCGGGAAGGTAAACGGCATTTCTGTGCGCTGCTCTGGTTCGCCAGAAGTGGGTTAGTCATGCTGGCCACATGACCCGGAAGCTGTACACCGGCTCCCTCGGCCAATAAAGCGAGATGAGTGTGCAACCCTAGAGTCATCCGCGACTGGACCTAACGCTCAGGGGTCCCTTTACCTTATAACCTGAGCATAAAATGGAAGGATTGGCAGCATTTAGCACTCCAGCAGATCTTGCATCCCTATTAGGTTTCTTGGAGGGAGTCCCCAAAGTAATAGCTTTAGTTTCTACATAAAGAACAAGTCAAATCTCAGTGTCTTCCCAGACACCATCGCCATATGAGACAAGCCCTGTGCCTGTTGTCCTCCTGTGCCTAGGATGAAGTGGCCTCCAGTCAAGGAAGTGTGAGGGGGGAAGCCAGACCCTTCCTTCTGGAAGCATTACTAGCTAGTTGTTTCTATGACAACTTGGCCAACTCTTTAGTAGTGGGGAAAGGATGTTTAGCAGGCTTGTCTGGGCCATTAATTAAACAATGAGACTGGTTTGACCACTTCAGCAGTTCCTTCCACTAAAGAATACCATCTTACACATATAAAAGTGCAGACCTGGAGGGGAACCAAAGATATCATCGAAACCACAAATATTCCAGTTTGAACTACTATTGCCTTCTGGGAGCCACAATTTAAGAAGGATGTTGACAAGCTGGAACATGTGCAGAGGGAGGGCGGCCAAGATGATCAAGGGTCTGGAAACCAAGCCTTATGAGGAACAGTTCAGGGAGTTGGGTATGTTTAGTCTGGAAAAGAGGAGATGGAGAGGAGATATGAAAGCCACCTACAACTATCTAAAGCAGGCATAGGCAAACTCTGCCCTCCAGATGTTTTGAAACTACAACTCCCATCATCTCTAGGTAACCGGACCAGTGGTCAGGGATAATGGGAGTTGTAGTCCCAAAACATCTGGAGGGCTGAGTTTGCCTATGCCTGATCTAAAGAGCTATCGCATGGAAGATGGAGCAAGCTTGTTACCAGAAAGTTACCAGAAAGGAGATTCTGACTTAACATCAAGAAGAACTTTCTGACGGTAAGAGCTTTTTGACAGTGGAACTGACCCTCTCAGGAGCTTGTGGACTCTCCTTC
This sequence comes from Podarcis pityusensis, assembly GCF_964106645.2. Classification (NCBI taxonomy): domain Eukaryota; kingdom Metazoa; phylum Chordata; class Lepidosauria; order Squamata; family Lacertidae; genus Podarcis; species Podarcis pityusensis. Next base: position 74,359,027 of record NC_138030.1, read on the forward strand.
CTTGGATGTTTTTAAGCAGAGGTTGGCTGACCATCTGTCATGGATGTTTTAGTTGAGATTCCTGCATTGCAGGGGGTTGAACAAGATGACTCTGTGGGTCCCTTCCAACTCTTCAATTCTGTGATTCCATGATTCTAGGTCTGCTTTCCTGTTCTCAACCCTTTCTTGTCTCATTCCCAGCTTAGCTCAGTACCATGGTGGCTCTGTGTAAATATGGGATGAATACTGTCTCTGGGCTTTGAGGTGCAGCTAATTAGTCTCAGTAGGCCTCTGATCTCAGCTGCATTGTTTGATGCCTTTGTCGCTTGAATTGCCAGGGTTTTCATTGGCTCTGCGGTGAGCTTGTCTTTAGAAAACATGGCAAGCTGCTTCATCCTGAGCCAGGCCATTGGCTCATCTAGTTCAGGCTTGTTGCCACTAACTGGCACCAGGTCTCTGGACCTTCAGGCAAGAGTTTTTCTGCCTTGTCCCTGGTGATGCTGGGGTTGAACCTGGGATCTTCCGCATCCAGGGCAGGAGCAATAACCCTGAGCTATGGTCCTTCTCGAAGGCAGGCTTTTGGAAAGCAAACTGCAGAGGAAGCTGGTAACTGGGCTGCTGTCAGGGCAAACTGCTTTTAAGTGCTGGTTTTGAATGTGTTTCAATGTACAACCGTACCTTGGATACCAAACGCCTTGGCACTTGGACGTTTTGGCTCCCGAACGCTGCAAACCCAGAAGTGAGTGTTCCGATTTTCGGAAGCCAAACATCCAATGGGGATTCTGCAGCTTCAGATTGGCTGCAGGTGCTTTGGTTTCTGAACGTTTTGGAAGTCAAATGGACTTCCGGAATGGTTTCTGTTCGACTTCCGAGGTACGACTGTATTTTAATTTTGGTTGTTTAACTAATTTGTTTTTATTACTTTGCATTTTATAATGCTGTTTTTAAATGTTGTAAGCCACCTTGAATCCCAACTTGGAAGAATGTGGGGTATAAATATATTAAATGAATAAACAATTCCAGCCCTTCCCTGTAGAAATCCAACAGAACCCCACACTTTCCTTATTTGAGATCAGCATTTAGTCACAGAAATGCTACTTGTAATTGCATGCTAGCCTAATCTGGAGATCAGCCATATATAAAGACTGCATCACTGAGGTTTTTCACTTGGGATTTATAATCTGTTATTTTTATCATCATCATTTATGATCCACCCTTCACCATCAGGTCCCAAGACAAGCTCCAGTCATTTAAAATCCAAAATTAAAACCAAATAAACCAAATAACAGTCACAGAAATAGGGTGGGTGCTGAGAACACAGACTTCAAGGGTAAAAGAGGTGCATTTTTAGCATTTGACAAAAGCTCTGTAGTGAAAATGTCATGTGTGTCACTGTGGGGAAGGAATTCCACAACTCTCCCAGACACTCCACACTTCTGAGGGTGGCAGAACTACTATGAATGATCTTCTGGGATACTTCTGCTAATGCTAAGGTATCATAAACAAGTCTCTTCTATCTTCTGCTGCAGCAACAAAACTGCTAGCACATTTACAAAGCTAAGCAAGGTATGGTTTCAAATTGGATGGGGGACCATGTTTTGAGATTCCTGCATTGCAAGGGGTTGGACTAGATAACATCTGAGTCCCTTCCAACTCAACAATTCTATGCTCCTATGATTCTTAGACCAGCATGAGTGGAGGGTCCAGGAATGCATTGGGAATCTAGATTCAGTCAACGCATCTCTTGCATTTAGGATGAATTTCAATAAGCTACAAAACCAAATTGTGTTATCAGCTAATTGTGTCTCCCTAATGCGCTCCACTTTTGTATTTATTTAACCATAAGTCTGTCCTGTCCCATTTTGGCATTAATCTGTTGTTGTTGTTGTTGTTGTTGTTGTTGTTGTTATTTCTAGTAATATTCAAGAAGTGCAAAAGTAAATTCTAATCTGCACATTAGTCCAGGAAATACAGATCAGGACATTTTGTATTGGAAAAAGGAATGTACCAGCATCTAATTCTTCAAGTGTCCTGGTGTATAGACAAGAAAAATCTCACATTTTATTTACTGCTATCTGCATGGTAAGCGATGCCTATTTTTAAATGTAGGATTCTCTTAGAGATAAATGATTTTGTGTTGTGCAGTCGCTGTGTGGCAGGGTTTTTTTAATCAGTTTTCTCCGCCTTTGAAATGCATTTCTTAATTGGAAGTGGAATAAGTGGCTTAAAAATTTCTGTATAAGCAGCAATTCTCATTAATATTTTCCAAATGCTTCTTGAAAGTAAATATGTGGGTATCAAAAAGTACTTGATAAGTGGCACTACATAAAAATGCCTTAAAAATTGCTTTACAGGCACAATAGCAAAGCAAGAGCCATTAATTTCATACTAATCAGTTCTTAAAAACAGACAAGGTGGTGGTATTTAATACAGCATTATTATTATTTTGTCAGATGATGTACTGGCTGGATTAGTTGAACTGACTCACCATTTACATGAGACCAGTGAAATGAGTGTGTTATTGATTCAGACAATCCTTGACCCTGAGGGATAATTCTTGCTTCAGCAATGAAAACTGACTTTTTCAGCTGGAATTCACCCTTTCTGCATCTCTGCTTTTTTGACAGCAGTGGAAACAAAAAGATTAGGAAAAGCAAGGCATGAGCTCATGCCAAGAAAATCACCCAGCTTTACTCAGGCCTGCTTGTTTTAATACTGCTGGAGGCTCTGAAAGAGAGGGAAAAAACAAACAATAGGGACATATTTATGGGGAGATTTTGGGCTAAGTTATCTTTCCTTTGGTATAAAAATAATTTTACACCTCCATAAGCATGGCATCGGTCACGCTCCCATGCCACACTAAACCGTGGCTTAGCACAATGGCCATGAGCAAGTCTGAGCTTCTGGCTCACAACTTCCCTTCTCCCTCTCCTCTTCCCATTCAGTTGGGAGGAGGACTTTGAAAGCGTTTCTTGTGACTCTCCCTTATTGCTGCACCTGAACTGAAGGTTGCGATTAATCACTAACTATGGTCAGCTTCCAAACAAGCATGAGTTACAAAGCTGACTTGCTTAGCAATAAACTGTCATGGACTAGTTGGACACGGAGGAATGCTGGGAGGAGCCAGCTGGAGAACCCCCAAGGGAAGAAGGCTCATTGCCAGGAATTGGTGGGATCTGTTAGAATTCCTGCTCCATGATTGCAGTCATAGGATTGCTGTTTTTCACATGACAGAGTGGGAAGTGACAGAGACAGGATGTTTGTGTTACTGTGTTCCGTGAAGTGGGACTATTGTTCTTTGTTCTTTTTCTCTTTGCTGTCTGATGCTAGAGAGAGACGGAGCCATATTGCAGTGCTCCCTGTGTGTTTATATGTAAATAAAGTAGATTAGCCAAAATGCTGAGTTGCTGAGTTCTGTTACGCAAACTACGAACACTCTGCGGATCCCTAAGTGTGCCGGTGTCTGTTGGCATCGGTCGCTGTAATTTTTGGGCTGAAGAAAGCTTTTGAAGCTCCCGAATGATCGACCAGGAGGGAGGGAACATGCCAGTTGGGCATGTGTCTCTGCCAGGGTCCTACTTGAGTGTAGGAGGGAGGGAACATGCCAGTCGGGCATGTGTCTCTGCCAGGGTCCTACTTGAGTGTAGGCTGAACTCCTGACAGGATAAGTGGGGTTTTTTCAAGGGGACTCAAGGATATGCAGTACTGGCACCTTTTTCTAGAAGAAAAGCACTGGGTGGGATGACGATGAGTGGCCAGAGGGAGAAGAGGAAGAAGACTGGGAGGCGGTGTCAGAAGCTGAAGAGGTAACAGGGCTTAGTGAGCAGGGGGAGTCTGTGGTAGAGAGAAGTCCAGAACCAGAGGCAGAAGCTGAAACAGGAGAGGAGGCAGGCCAAGAGGCAGAGATTAGTGTGGCTTGTGAAGAAGTATGGGTGTCTCCCAATCCTGCTGTGACAAGCTCCCCTCCCCCTTGGTCTCCCAGAACCAGGAGAAGCATAAAGAGGGTGGAGGCGAAGTTAGCTCCACAGAGGAGCAGTCTCAGATTGCTTGGGGAAAGCCCTGTAGGGGGAGCAGGGAAGTGGGGTCCTTCAGTCTCAGCAACTGCTTCATGGGAGCAAGATACTGGATATAGTTGCTGTGATCATTAGGTCTGACACTTTTGTGCAGATCCTGTTTCGCTAAGGAAAAGTTTGCTAAGAAACTTGCTCAGTGTGATTTACTGCTGGCTTGCTGCTGTCATAAACCATGACCTCCAGCCAATGGCATAGCTAGCTGCTCGGGTGTCCGGGGAGTCACACGCACCCTGCACCTGGGGGTGGAGCGAGCCACCCATGGGGGCGGGGCGAGCCAGGGCAGGGCGCACTGTGCAAAGCCTCTCCGCCGCCTCCCCCTCAACTGTAGGGCGGCTGAGGCAGAGGCGGTGGGCAGACGCAAGCCCCACGCTGCCGTTTCAGGCAGCACGGAGCCTGCAGGCTCTCAAGCCACCACGTCACTCCCAGGAGAGACATGTGGCTCGGGCATGCTGCAGGCCCTGTGGTAAGTGCCAGCCCCCGCAGTGTGGCGCCCAGCGCCAGCCACATTTAGTTGCTTTTGTTGACTGAACTAAAAACTTTTGTGAGCCCATTTTTTTTTTTTAAAAAAAAACCCTCACATTTTTGCCATTTTGTCACCCCCCTCAGTGATGACACCCGGGCCGGACCGCACCCCCCCCTTCCTATGCCACTGCCTCCAGCTTGAAGAGAAGGTGCTGAAGATAAAGCATAGAACACCTGAAGAGGAGGAGAGGAAGGCTCCCTGTGGCTCAGTTCTGCTGGTGCTCATCATGCCAAACCATAGTTTAGCATGCCATATGAAGGCAGCAAATTGTCATAAATGTGATCTATTACTTTATTACATTTATATACCACATTTTCTTTTGAGGAGCTAAAGGTGGCATGCGTGGTTATCCTCCTCCCCATTTTATCCTCCCAACAACCTTGTGAGGTAGGTTAGGTTGAGAGACAGTGACTGGCCTCAGGTCTCCTAGTGAGCTTAATGGGTGAGTGCAGTGGTACCTCGGGTTAAGAACTTAATTCGTTCTGGAGGTCCGTTCTTAACCTGAAACTGTTCTTTTTTAAAAATAATAATAATATTTATTACTTTTATAGATTACAAAAAGAGAGAAAACAGCAAAAAAGAAAAAAAAAAGAAGAAAGAACAAAGGAAAAAAACAAAAAGAAAAACACAATACAATACAATATATAAACAATACAAAACACAACCTAAACTCAAAACTAAACACATTAAGCTGAACTAAACAAACCCCACTCCCAAAACAAAAGCAATTTAAAAATATACATCATCTCTTTTCCATACTCTATCTTTCATTCCCTTGTTTCCTCGACTTCCTCACACCTCCCTTTTTGTGTTCCACTTCTATTAATTGTTTCAGCAAATCCTTTCCATCTTTCTCCATTTTCTGTGATATTGTAAATAACGTATTATTTTAACCTTATTTTCCATTAAAACTAAATTACTTATATGTGCTTAACTCCTTATAACATTTCTGTTAAGCCCATAAATAATAAAAAATCTAAAAAATATATCATTCCACCATTTTTCTATCACTCATTAGTTTTACCATAAGTCTATATATAAACTTTAAATTTTCCAATGTTCTTCCACCATCTCCTCTCCCAGGTTTCGGATTCTGCCAGTCCTTTCCATCAATTCCATAAAGTCCATCAACCTGGTGATCTTATGTCCGAGGCTCTTAACTCTCTTCCAAGTCCCTTCTGCAGGTCTTCTTCATTTTCTTTAATGCTAAATAGCCAATCTCGGGGAAATTCCAACCTGTCAATCCTCTTCTTCCTTCTGAACAGATCAGCTGAATTTCCATAGTTAAAGCTACAGTCCATAAAGTATTTCCGGGTATATTTCAAGATTCCTCCAATTCCAAAGGCCTCCAAAACTTCAATCTCCTCCAGACCCGAGTCCATGTCCCAAAAGTCAGTTAGTCCCTGCATAGAGGGCTCTTTCCAACTTTCCTTCTTTAATCCAAACCGGGATCCATTCCTCGGAGTCGGGCTTTTCCTAGATTCAATCACAGAAGGCCTCAACTTATAATCTCCAATTTGCTTCTGTAAATCCCCAGATCTCACTTGTATTATTTTATGTTCAACAACAGCTGCATTCTCCTTCTCCTCCTTCTCCTCCACCATTTGTCCTGCCAAAGTGGGTTCCTGTACCAATTCCTGAATTATTTCTGTGTTAATGTTCGCTTTTTGACTCAAGTTGGTCACTTTCTGTTCCAAATTATCAACTTTGAGAGTCATATCATCCATCTTCTTGTGAAGCTGTCCCAGCGAACAGCTTATCTTACATAAAACAGTCACAATGGCCTCTCCTGTCAACATTTTGAAATAGTCCAAGGTCGCTCTCTGGTTCCCAAACTCCTTTTCTGCAGCTGGAAATCCCCCAGTTACAGTCCTGTTACAGTTTCAAAAGCTCCCTCTAGAGGGAAACAGTCTCCACTTGTATCAGTTCTTTCAAGCACAATTTCAAACATTAAAGATAAAATTTCAGTTACTCTTTTTTTTAAATGCAGAAAGGGACAATGGAAACAGTATCTTACTCTTGTTTAGCTAGCTGTCAAATCCTTTCTGTCAAAAGCACTCTCTCCAAACGTCATCTGGCAGCCCGTTCCCAGGTTCAGAGCAGTGGTAATTTGATTTTTTTCACTCTCTCCTGCAGGCTCACTAGATCCAAAAATTTCCCCCTCTTCTCCTGCTTCCAAGGGGGGTTTTGTATTTTTAAACCGGTGGAAATTTAATCCTTTGCCAAAAGCTTTCAAAGGCTTTACTTGTAACGTCTTTGCTTCAGTCTATTTACAAAAACGGGAGGTGGACTTCCTGTTTATAACCTTCCCGTTTCAGTGCCAAATTGAAGTATTTAAGAATCCAATTTTCCGTTTTACTCATGAGTAGTTGTTTAAAATCCAATTGTCCACAGGAAAAAGTCAGCGCTCTCCGGCAACAGCAATGCAGCTTCACTCCGTGAAAGAAGCAGTCAATTCAAAGCACCGCACCACTCACCCCACGTCACTCCGGATCCCCAAAACAGGGTTTCCCCGCAAGTAGGGGAGGCGCAAAGGTGCCAGCCGAATCCCACGTCCGCAGGCTTCTCCCACCTGTGGTTTTTAATGGGTTTAACCTGAAACTGTTCTTAACCTGAAGGACCGCTTTAGCTAATGGGGCCTCCCGCCAGTGCATGATTTCTGTTCTCATCCTGAAGCAAAGTTCTTAACCCGAGGTACAATTTCTGGGTTAGCAGAGTCTGTAAAGTCTGTAACCTGAAGCGTCTGTAACCTGAAGCATCTGTAACCCGAGGTACCACTGCATTGATTTGAACCCTGGTTTCCCAGGTCTTACTTCGACACTCTAACCACTACACCGCATTGGCTATTTTGGTCTGCATTCTTTCATATATCCCTCTGTCCTTCCCCACTGGATGTTTCAGACTATAAACTCTGGGAACAAGGACTTGCCTATGTAACCATTTAAGGTGCCATGTACATTTGGTGGCACACAACAACAGAAATAGATAAACACACATTTTTTAAACCTTGAGCAAGAATGCCAGCTGATATAGTATTGGCAAATTACAAGACCTCTACACCTAGCAAAATGCAGCTGAAACGGGAAAAATAGGTAGAAGAACAAGAGGTTTAGGTATCTGGGAGTCACTTTCAAAGATTAAAAAACACCTACAGATCGAATCATATGCTGGCTGCATCCATTTGGGACCAGCAAATGAATTGTTAGAAGATAAAAGGCTCTATGAAAGCAAATTTTATTTTTTCTATTTATCGATCCTATGGTATTTTTGACCTTCCCTATTTTGAATCTTTGCTATGGGATTCTACATTCTTTCAGCAAATGCCACAGAGCCAACCTCTAAGAAGAGAAGAGAATGACTTAGTATGCATACAAGACATGTTCTTTGAATGCAGGCGCTTGATGGAAGTTTCAAGCATTTTGAGTTTTATTATTGAAGTACTTAGAAACCTAATGAATCAATACAGGAGGAAATTAAACTCTTTATTGGCAAACACGAATTTCTTAAACATTGTGCAAGAATGCAAGCTGATTTAGTATTGGCAAATTACAAGACAACCAGACCTAGCAGAAACCAGGCTGAGTGCAGGGTGTGGGGAGGAACGATGGGTGGAAGATGATACGCAAAGTAGGGATTAATTTATTTAAAAATACTTTTTATACTGCCTTTGGGGCAGTTAACCAACCAACCAACCAAGGTGGTAGTACAGTACACAAATGTCACAATTTTCTTAACCGACAGTCACATTTATTCATGAAAAACCATTAGCCAAGACAAAAATACAAACCGGCTGAGTTTAAGGATGGAAGTTCCCATTTGAAAGTGAAGCTCTCTAATTCATTCCTTTCCAACCCCCCCCCCCCAAAAAAAAACAATATGTGAACTGAAACAAAGGTATCCTTCAAAGATCTATGTTGATCTGAAGTTCACACTGAATACAAAAAGGCGTATGTTAAGTGGAAAGAACAGCAGGGGAAATTGCTTTGCAAAAATACAAATATTGCACACTCACTTTCAGGTTTTGATCGTTCGGGAGCTGAAACATACGCTTACCAAGGCATTTGACGACCAAGGTATGACTATATTAAGATCTTTCCAATGTATAGTCAATAACAACAGCAACAACAATAATAGTTATTTTTGTGAACACTGGGGTCACATCCAAAGAAGTCATTCTTATTCACAGAAGGACTTTCACTTGTACTATGGAAGTTTCCCTTCCTTTCCTCTCCACATGCACCCACAAATCTGTTCTGTTCCCTCACCCACCCACCCACATTCCTCTGAAGCAGACAGCATGTGAAGTGGGAGGGAAGGAGGAAAGGGAAGGGAATTTCCATTGTGCAAGTGGAAATCCTTGTCCAATGGGACAACTATGTTGGATACAACTCCTAGAAGTACACAGAAGATTGTGAATGTGTAATTTCCTCCACAGGCGGGCAGTTTCATAGGCAGAGAATTTGGAGCCGGTAACACTCATGTCCAGTAGTGACGTATGGAAGTGAGAGCTGGACTATAAAGAAGGCTGATCGCCGAAAAATGGATGCTTTTGAATTATGGTGCTGGAGGAGACTCTTGAGAGTCCCATGGACTGCAAGAAGAACAAACCTATCCATTCTGAAGGAAATCAGCCCTGAGTGCTCACTGGAAGGATAGATCGTGAAGCTGAGGCTCCAAAACTTTGGCCACCTCATGAGAAGAGAAGACTCCCTGGAAAAGACCCTGGTGTTCGGAAAGATGGAGGGCACAAGGAGAAGGGGACGACAGAGGACCAGATGGTTGGACAGTGTTCTCGAAGCTACCAGCATGAGTTTGACTAAACTGCGGGAGGCAGTGGAAGACAGAAGTGCCTGGCGGCTCTCGTCCATGGGGTGACAAAGAGTCGGACACAACTAAATGACTAAACAACAACAACAACAACAACAACACTCCTTATCGTGGTCTCAAGTAGACAACATATTTAGTCAAATGTGTGTGTGCACAAACACACAGAATAGCAACTTTCCAATTATTCTCAGGTGGATCAACACAGCATAAAATAGTCCCCAGATCAGTATGAAACATATTTGAAGACGAATCCACGCTGACAGAGAACTGTATCACTTCAACAAAATGCTTGCAGCACCTCATTTCCTATGAGCTTCATTATCTTTTCATAAACTGTGGACTCCGGATAAGATGAGTTTAACCCTCCCTCTTGTTGCTGAACATGGCAAACTGATATCAGGGAGTAATGGAGCACACAGAGCAATCTCTTCTGGAAACCACAAGAAATTTCCATTGATTGGGGAGAACAAATCAGTCCATTCTCAGCGCAAAAGGGAAAAGTCACACTCGAGAACTTGATTTGATGCAATTATCTCCTTTACTTCATGCACATAGTAGTGACACTCTCCCTGACATCGAGTTCTTTCTTTTTTTATATAATTTTTTTTATTAATTTTAACATATAAATTATAAAATGTACCACAAAACTTATCACTTATACAATCTTTTTGGACTTCCATCAGCACCTCTGATGATCCACCATTTTAACCACTTCTTAACTTTATATTGCCTTTATATCTTTTAACAAATCATCCTCCCCCTTATCCATTTTTACAATACTTCTAATAATACTCCTCACAAAACTTCTTGCAACCCTACAAACATCATCTGTTCTTCACAATTACTTTTCAAATAGTCCGTAAATTTACTCCAGTCTTCCGTGAATTTCTGGTCTCGCCGGTTTCGAATCCTTCCTGTTAGTTTATCTAGTTCTGCATAGTCCATTAACTTCATCCTCCATTCTTCAATTGACGGTAACTCTTCTTGCTTCCATTTTTGGGCCAATAATATTCTTGCTGCTGTTATTGCATATAAGAAGAGCTTACATTCCTTTCTATTTATATCACTCCCCACAATGCCCAATAGAAATGCTTCTGGTTTCTTTATAAATGTATATTTCAACATCGAGTTCTTTCACATAGTTTGCATCTGCTTTCTTTTCTCACTGGAAACCAAGCACACTGTCAGGCTTCGAAGAAAACACATTGGCAGAGGTTACTTTCCAAGCAGATTTGCACCACCAATGGAATCTCTTTGGGATGCTTGGAGACTAGTTTAGCTGGACTCCAAAGCCCAGTTACTGTGAATGAGGCCCTGCTGAATTGAATGGTGGGCATCAGTTTCTGGTACTCCAGATTGTGCCTCTCTGCCCCTTAGTCGACCCCGCAATGCTACACTGAGGGGGAATTTCAATTACCACCAGCAGTGCTGCCAGCAGGCTTCCATTTAAATGCCCCACTCCATAAAAAAATGCAGGAGAAATTGCTTTGCAAAAATATGCATATTAGGAAAAACTGCATACAAACCTGTGTACGTTTCGATAAATTCACCCTAAAAATCTGATAAATTTCTGTGAGGATGTTTAGCTGTTGTGGAAATGTGGAGATATGAATTTAAGATTGGGGGGGGGGAATGAAAAACAAAGAGAAAACAAAATGGATAGATTTCCCATCCCACCTACTGCCTAATATACTTTAAATGAACATTCTGGGGAACTGAATTGGAGGAGTAATATAAAAGCCACCTTCTTTCCCCACAAAAGCATCTTCCATATGGAAAGCAGACAGAATGGACCTTTCCAGTGTGAAAGTGATGCAATAGTTGTCAAGTTGGCTGGTCATCTGTCAGTGATTCTTTGGCTGTGATTCCTGCATTGCAGGGCATTGGACTAGATCACCCTCTGGATTCCTTCAAACTCTACAATTCTATGAGAATAGACTGAAGAGGAGCTGCCAGTTACTGGGGCAACTGAATGTATATCTTTAGGCACCAAGCAAAGACTTTCCTTTATAACCAGCCTTTGGCCTTTAACTACCTGTGGCCTTTTAGAAGTGGGTAAGATTTTTTTTAAATATATTTCTCCCCCCCCACCCCGATTTTAATGCACCTTTGTGGGGGGGTTTGTTTTTGTTTATTTGGTTGGTTGGTTGTCGTAACTTTGGGCTGCCCTGGACAAGATAAAGCAACCAATTTAAGAAATAAAATTAAATTACATTTTAAAATAAGAACCACTGAGCTTGAAAAAAGCAAGTAATTTTTCTCCCTTTATCTTCCTCCCAGGCCTGCACAGAAATATCCTCACTGACAAATTTTCATGAGGAGTTTAACAAATTCACAAATTGCTGTGGAGAGCTGGAGAACTGAACTTAAATTTGAGAACGGGACAAAAATTGAAACTTGACTAATTGAACCTATGTCTGCCCTCACCCCCAAGAGCCTAGCCACTGTTTTGCACCTGGTCCCAAGGGAGGAATCTGAGTTTGCGCATGCTCTTGCACTCTCTTTCTCTGAATATATAAATGATCCTGCAAGCCTGATAACTGCCTGCCCCTGCGTTATCCTACATGAAGTCCTCGATCTCCAGATTCTTGCCTTAGCAGTCCAGTTCCTCTTCCACTACAGTGGTACCTCAGGTTGCATACGCTTCAGGTTACAGACTCCGCTAACCCAGAAATAGTACCTTGGGTTAAGAACTTTGCTTCAGGATGAGAACAGAAATTGCACGGCAGCAGTGCGGTGGCAGCAGGAGGACCCATTAGCTAAAGTGGTGCTTCAGGTTAAGAACAGTTTCAGGTTAAGTACGGACCTCCAGAACGAATTAAGTACTTAACCTGAGGTACCACTGTACTACAGTTTCAGTTCTGAGCTACTCCTTCTCCCTCTGTGAGTTTTTCTCATGAAAAACTCCAGTGACCACAGTTTTTACATTTTCATTTTTCTGGTAGTACACTTGGCTGAGTTTCATTGTTCCTTAGTTAAAACAAAGCTCACAGAGGCCACTGATTCTGTTCAGCACAGTGGAATCTTCTTGTCTAAAGTATTGGCATGATGGAGGGAGGGAGGAGAAAGGATTTTATGGGAAGGGGGGGGGTGAATGCCAATTTGGAGTTTTCATGAGCCAGACACATATTAGGTCAAGCAGAGAGATCATTCTTATTGCAAAATGGATTTGAAAAAAGAAAAAGAAAAGAAAAAACCCTGGAGAGATGAGGGGGGAAATGGATGCATTGATTCTTTTAATAATGTTGATAAGATTTTCTGTGCAGGGGGAATGAATGACTCAGTCTTAAATTAATTGATAAAAGGGCAGAATACATGAAGCAGCCTTCGACTATTCAGACCACCGGACTAGGGGGAAAGCGTGATCACTTTCTGTGAATGCTTGCCTGCGGCAAGAAGTGCTCTCCCTATTCAGCCGTTTTTCCTGGGGGGTTCAAAACTGAGTGGAAGCATTTGTCCATAGTGCAGGGGCAGCTAGTAACACGTAAATGTATTGTGCAGGAAGGCGATTGAAAGACCTGCCACTGCAGCATGCTGGCAGGAACAATTTGCATTCCTGTTGGAAGCTGTGGTACAGCCCTCCTTCCCATGGCAATAGAAAACAATGGTTGAGCTCCTGCTAACCATTCAGAGTGAGGGCAATGCGCCTCGCTCTTTCTCTGAATGGTCTTCATCACGTAGCCACATCTTATTGGCTTTGTGACATCATGCTGCCGGAACATAAACCAGAGCGTCTGCCCTCTCAACCTTCTGGATCCATGCCAGGGGTGCAACTATAGGGGGCAGAAGGGGCTTCAGCTCCCTCAATATTGGTGGGCAGGGGGCTGAGCCCCCCCTCAAATTGGACGGTGGCAGGGACGAGCGAGGTCGAAGATTGCTCTCCGCATGTTCCGCCCCCACCCAGTGCATGCTGGGTGGCGTAAGGTGACATGTCTTGTGGCCAGCCCCCTCAATTTAGGGGGCAAGTCAGCGCCCCTGATCCATCCCATGATTTGATTCTTACTTTGCTATACTAAAGCAATTCACAGCAGTTCATGGCAAAGACAACAATCACAAATAGTAAAATACAAAGCAGTTGTAAAGGCAGCCATTAAAACATCAAAGAGACATAATAATAATGATGATGATGATGATGATAATAATAATCATCATCATCATCATCATCATCATTTATTATTTATACCCCGCCCATCTGGCTGAGTTTCCCCAGCCACTCTGGGCGGCTCCCAATCAAGTATTAAGAACAATACAGTGTTAAATATCAAAAACTTCCCTGAACAGGGCTTCCTTCAGGTGTCTTTTAAAGATAGGATAGCTACTTATTTCCTTCACATCTGAAGGGAGGGTGTTCCACAGGGTGGGCGCCACTACCAAGAAGGCCCTCTGTCTGGTTTCCTGTAACCTTACTTCTCGCAATGAGGGAACCGCCAGAAGGCCCTCGGCGCTGGATCTCAGTGTCCAGGCTGAACGATGGGGGTGGAGACGCTACTTCAGGTATACAGGACCAAGGCCGTTTAGGGCTTTAAAGGTCAGCACCAACACTTTGAATTGTGCTCGGAAACGTACTAGGAAAGAGGCAGGCAGTTAGGGGGCAAGAATGCCTGGATAGCTCAGTTGGTTAGAGTGTGGTGCTGATAACAGCAAGGTTTCAGGTTCGATCGCAATACGTGACAGTGGACTATTCCTGCATTAGACTAGATCATCCTCAGGATTCCTTCCAACTCTACAATTCTATGTTTCTAAGTGTAGATCCCTAGGTAAGCTGTTCTGCTATCTGGGTGTCACAACTGAGAAGCCTCCCCCCTCCCCCATCATGTCCACTGATTGCTTCAGACAGGAAAGGAACAGAGAGAAAGTCATCTGTAGTGGAATCAAGTTCCTGGCAGGTTCATACGGGAGAATGCAATTCCAAAGGTACCTTGGCCTCAGACTTAAAGGTTTGTAAAGGTCAAAGCCAGCACTGTGAATTGAGCCTGGAAACCAAACAAGGAACCACTGCAGCTGGTGAAAAATTTAAGTGATGTGTTTTGATCTCTTCAGCCCTTCCAGAACTCTGCTGCCTCATTCTGTACCAGTTGAGGTTTGTAGACAAAGGCAGCCCCATGTAGAGCCCATTACAGCAATCCAATCTTAATGGGACATACTTCTGAGTTAACATGCAAAACATCGCATGGTGCAACCTTTACCCAAAGTTTATTTTTAGCAACATCTAACATCTCAGGAATGGCACATTCACAACTTAGGAGGGAAAGTACTTCTGCTCAGAATGAAAACAAAGGGGGAAAATAACAGCAGTTCTTTCTCACCACCATGAACATTTGCCCCAGGGAAATGTAAAAAAATAAAATAAAAGGGGAAATAATGATTTTTTTAAAATTATTTTTTATTTTTTGGTCTTGGCCTGACAAAATGTGTTTCTTGATTCCTTAGTGAATTAAATAATGTGTTCGCAAAATGGCTTTTTGGACTTGATGGATCTCTTGGGGTTGCATCCAGGGAAGTTTCACAGCCTTTCAAGGCAGCTCAGTATAGTCTCTCTCTCTCTCTCTCTCTCTCTCTCTCTCTCTCTCTCTCTCTCCCCCCCCCCCTCTCTTTGCTTGGACACTGCTTAATGTCCCCATTCTTCTCTGGCAAAATGCATTGTAAACTCAGTTTCAGAAACAGAATTGTATCCTGGAAATACTATGAGTTAATGTAGCTCAAGTTCAGTGTTGGAGGCCATTGCACAGCAATTGAGATGCTAATTAGGACAATTAGAAAGAATTCTGCCTTCAAACCCATTTAAACATTAAGCAAAGCTTCAAAAAACTTTTTTTAAAGAACATTTGCTTCCAATTTCATGTTTATTTATCATTTACAGATATTATACGGGAAAAGAACTATTGGTAAATTCCCTAACCAACCCCCCCCCCCGAAGAGGAACAGATTCCTGTACAGTTAAAGCTTGAGATGGAATGAATCTCTCAATATCCCAGGTGGGTTAACATGCAGAAGTGGCGATATAGCTTGCTTGTTTATAAAATCAAAGAGATAATGACAGGAGATGCAATTCTGAATTCACAATGTCATTAAAATCTTATAAATCTAAGAAGCTTGGAATAAATAACAAAAAGGTAGAAATCAAGCATATTTGATATTGCTGATCTAATAACTTCCTAGCTGGGAGAAGGGGCAAGAGCAGCACACTGTTTGGATTCTAGGAATGAGAAATTGCAACAAATGCTTGCAAAAAAAAATTGGCTGCCTTAAGGGTCCACACTTGGGTAATGGGTCCTTTACTGTCACAGAGAGTTGCCTGTTTAAAATAGGGGAACCTGTGACCCTCCAGAATTGTTGGAGCAGAACTTCCATCATCCCAGACCATTGGCTATGCCGGCTGGGATGGATGGGAGTTGGAGTCCAACAACATCTGTTCCCTATCCCTAGTTTAGCAGCTGTCAACAGGAACATAATATAGCCTACAACAAAGGTGTAAGAACTAGAAGGAGGCAACTGGTTGCACATTAAGTATTTCCCTTCCAGCTGACATAGCAAATAGCTGGAGCACATGCTAAAGTAGGTGTGAGGAACCTTTGGCCCCTCAAATGTTGCCAAATGTCAACTTCTATCATCTCTGCGCATTGGCTGTGCTTATTGGGGCTGATTGGAAATATCAGGAAGGCCAGTTTGTTTTCAGTGGTTTTTAAATTACCCAATAGCAAAAGTTCTCTGGGTGGTTCACAAGTACAAATTAAACCGTAAAATTAAAAAATGCACCGTGAAAACAATTAGCAGCAAAGAAGAATATTAGTACAGCACATCTATAAAGTACTCAAAATGTTTAAGGCGGAAATTAGCCTGCAGAAATTAAAAGGGCATTCGTTTGCAAGTGGCCTTGAAGGGATCATAATGTAGACATTAGGCAAGTCTCTCTGAGGAAGGGGGTTTCCATACTCCGGGCACCAACAATGACAGCATTTGTTTTTCCTTACACTCTGCAGAGATTGTTGCTTCCGCACTGGAATTTTAGTGAGCAGCGTCAAGCAACCCACAAATGCTCCTAGATTACAGAGACCAAATTCAGCTCTCTTGTTTCCGTCTTATTGTCATCCGTACTGTATGCTAGCTGTCCTCTCGGTCACTCCACCAAACTTCTGAGGGCAGCAGAACTAACAAGAGAGTCACCTCTGTCAGTCCTAAGACCCTAGAGGTCTGTAGGTAAGGAGGCTATTTATCCTAGCTTTTTAGTTGTAGTTTCCTTGAGAATTAATGTGCCTTACAACTTGAGCTGCTGTCCTAAATTAAGGAAGGAAGGAAGGAAGGAAGGAAGGAAGGAAGGAAGGAAGGAAGGTGTCCTGGCTCAGTTCATCCTTTGCTATCTCAAACCCTCAATCTTAAAATGATATATTTGAGATTACAATATTTGTATATAAATGAAAGCTGAGTTAGAAGCACCCTTGTTGTGTTAAATGGAAGCATAAATTTCTTTTCCAGAGTCCATTCCAAAAGTATGCAGCAGATGGGCAGCACTGATTGGCCAATACCTGTGATATCATCATGCTATCATGCACTGGCCCCCTAGAGCAAGTTTGCAAAACATGTTTAATGGGGATGAATAGTCAGATATACACATGAAACTATTAAAAATCAGACAGCCCAACTGGAACATGGGTAAGAGTGCCAGCTACGCCAGCATTTGACTTGATAGCATACATGTCAATCATGCATATTGTGAATCTGAATAATCTCCACATGTGAAGGACCCCATGTGATTCCTCATTAAATATGATTAATGGCTTCACTCTTAGCTCTATTTTTGTTAGATGTGCAAGGAGAATCAAATAACAGAGTTATTCATTCATAGAGGGCCACCTTGGCAACATTTTGAGAATGTTTGCTCTAAATTCGTATTTATTTAGAACTGGGAAAACAGAAGAAAGTAGGTACACACCCAGGTCCCATTGAAATCAGTTGCTGTTAAGAAGATCTAACTTTCCCTAGAATGCGCCTTATGCCTTTTGGGGGTTGTGCTTCTGAGTTCATCTTTTCTCCTGCTATGCTGATTCTTTTCAGAACCATACTGGCAGTCCATCATCTGAATTAAATTATGGTTTATTCTCTACATCAAAGCTCCTTTGTCCTTGCCTTTATCCCTTTTTTTCCAATGAATTAGTAAAAATTTAAATTTCCCTCTGCTTTGGTGGGTTTCAGTACAAAAAGAACAAAAAAAGAGAGTTATGCTCAAAGCCTTATCTCTTTTTCAACAATAAAAAACACATGTCTATCATCTCAAAACTTATATGGTTCTTGGAAAACACTTTCAGGATTTCCAGTTCACATTAGGTAGGAGAGCTTGCAAAGGCTTTCTTCATTCCAGCTTTATCCTCTTAGGTGGTTGTTGGGGTCTAGACTGATGTCCCTGGTGGTGGTAAGGCCGGGAGCAGTGGTGGACTTTGGGATCTCAAATTTCAGCAGCGCCCTGTGCAACACCAAAATTTGGCGCCCCCACCTCTTTAAACTCCTAAATGGCATTTACCACCTGAATGAAAGCTAGCTCGATGGATAGATAGATACAGTGCTTTTTTTCCTTTAAAAAAATGTTTAGGGGTACTCTCATTTTGAGACAAGGAAATCACCATTTTATAGTTCAAATCGGGGAAAATAAATACAGTAAATGGACAAAAGTACAAAGAACATGCATTACCTCATATTACACAGCTGACAGCTCGCTTCCATCTGAGAGTCAGGAAACACCATGACAGGAAATGAGGCTGCCATCAGGGGTAGCAACGGAACTGATGGTTCACCATGCTAGAGAAGATTACTTCCGTTAGATTCACAAAATGTTTAGGGGTATGGGTACCCTTGCATCCTCCCAGAAAAAAAGCACTGGATAGATATAGATGATAGTTGGATGGATAGATAGATAGATAATAGGGGGTTTTCAGGTGGATGCCATTGCCATTGTGAGAGAACAAGAGAGAAGTTCGTGGTGAGCTCTGGCACCTCTTTTTCTAGAAAAATATCACTGGATAGCTAGAGAGATAGATGATAGATAGATAGATGATAGATAGATAGATGATAGATAGATAGATAGATAGATAGATAGATGATAGATAGATAGATAGATAGATAGATAGATAGATAGATAGATAGATGATAGGTGTGATCCCATACTAGAGTTCTACAGTGACTGATCATGCAGTCTTTTTTTTTTTTTTTTTTAAAAAGATGCTTTTTAAAAATAAATAAATGACAAAATCCTGCAGGTATGGGATAGATTGTGAAGATTAAACAATTATGCCAGTCATAGCTCTGTTGACAGAGCATGAGACTCAATCTCAGGGTCGTAGGTTTGAGCCACATGTTGGGTAAAAGATTTCTGCATTTCAGGGGGTTGGACTGGATAACTCTCGTGGTTCCTTCCAGCTCAACAATCCTATGATTCTATGATCCCAATTCACATAAGAGAACTCATGAGGCTCACGTTCTGCATGCATTGTACATGCAAGCACAGTGTTATTTGGGAGGTACATATCACACAGTTCCCCAGATATCCACACAAGATTGCCTTCTGCGTGCTAGGAAAATGTGGTTCCTCTGCCTCAGCAGTGCAGCCTTAAAAGCAGACGAGCTGACTGCATACAACAAATGAAAAACAAAGTGCACATTTATAGCACAATAAACTGATGGTGCACAAAGGCCCTTCTGCAATGTGATGTGGGAAACCAAGTCTTTTTCTTTCTTTCTTTCTTTCTTTCTTTCTTTCTTTCTTTCTTTCTTTCTTTTAAGCTAAAAATACAGCCTAGAATTGTGTTCACTTTCGAATGCCTCTCCTGAATGGAGATTAATATAGAGCACAGGCTTTCTACTCCTCTTACAAAATTATTTAATTGGGAGAATATTTTGAAAGTATTGTTGTTAGACTTTGGGAGCTACTTTTTAAACAAAAAGACAAGTTAGTGTTGCATGTCTGAAACTGCCAATTTTGTGCCTAATAAGACCCGTTATTTCAGAAATTTCAGAAGGAAGCAAAATATATACCACCGATCCCAGTGGCTGTTGAAAAAGCTATTGGACATTTTGGACGATGGGGTGATGGGGAGAGGAAGTATATGAGTAAGTGGACAGCTCTAGGGACACAGTCATTTTCTGAAGTGGTGCATTTGCATGTTGGGTATAATTGGCTGCTTTAAATTGGTAGCTGCAATCAGACATGTGTAAATAATTGTGATTTGTTTCATAGCAATCGATTTTTGATGCTGAGGTTTTCTCTCTCCTCCTGAACAAAGCAGCGGAGAAGAAAAGGTTGTTTTTAATTATCAGCTTGTAATATCTTCTTGCCTTGCCTCTAATGCCTTTAAAATGCATTATGCTCACAAAACACACTTAATACACAAACATGGCAGAAGGGCAACTCTTCAGGCCTGATTTTCTACTTCGTGGTTTGACATAATATGCTTACTCATCACGATATTGGCTCCCTACCCCCACCCATTATTTTTCTCGCTATTTTCAGGTGGCAATCATTTCTTCACAATGTCTCTCCTTGGATTGAGAGATCTGGGGTTTACTATGACCTGAAGAACCATCAAAAAGTAGCATTTTCCAGGACAAGGCACATTTGAGATTTCTTTGCTTAGAAGGACACTTGGAAAAATGCTCACTGTGCAAGAACAGTGAGTAAAAGACTGTGGTGAAATTACAAATTATTAGAATAATCCCCAAATATAAAAGCCACAAAATTACCATTATATTCCAGCACTTTGATATGACCAATAACAGTCAGTTCCACCTGAAACCATATCTCTTAACGTCTTTCCCAACAACCACAACCACTTTCTTTCCACAATTATCATTACCGTGTTCCTTCCCACAATCTAATCTTGAAAATATTATTACCTCAGATCCCACTGATCACCATCCTTTTATTGATGCTGCCTTCTTCTCTTGACAGGTTCTCCATATGCCATGACGCAGTTGGATTCCTTGATCCTTATGCTCATCAGTAACATCAGTCTGTGGACTTTATCGTAGTTGGGGAACACATTTGCTTCTGGGCCCCACAGCTTCATCACCATGTCTATAGCCTAAAGCATTCTGGGAAACAGTTGTTGGATTCTAACTCCCATTAGCCCTAGCCAGCATGATCAATGGCAATGGATGATGGGAACTGGAGTCTGTCAACATCAAGATTATGAGTTTGCGGGAGGCAGTGGAAGACAGGAGTGCCTGGCATGCTCTGGTCCATGGGGTCATGAAGAGTTGGACACGACTAAATGACTAAACAACAACAACATAAAGAGTGCAACAGATTCTGCCTGTCTTGTCATGCCACCAATTTAAATCTTAACTTTGGGTGGAGTAGTTGTCATACAGGCTCAGGGGGGAAAGGCATACTAGTCTTTTCCTCTTCTGATACCGCCCCTCCCCATTTTAGTTCTGTTGAAGAGAGATATATTGTGGAATTGGTGATAGCCGACTGAATGAGTTTTATCACTTTCCACTTTAGCTGCTGCTCTTTGATAATTGCTGAGGGTGATAAAAGCCAATTGCCTTTCATGACCCATCATGTGATGACTGATGGAAGTAGACAGGCTAACACATGACAGCTGCAATTACAATGTGCTTAACTACGTGTGAACTTACCCTTAGTAGAAAGTTGCAGACAGTATAATTCTAAGGGAACTTTATTTTTAGCACAGTTAGTGAGAGTAAGTTAAGAGATAAGGTATTATAAAAGCTAGTAACAGCACTTAAAAGCCCAGGGTAAATGTCTTAGCCCTGCTAAGTGTTGAGTGACCTGCGAACTGTTTCAAGTCAACTTCTGCTGACTCCTTTGTATGATCTATAGAAGGTATCCCAAAACTTGCCCCTCCAGCTGTTTTGGGACTGCAATTTCCATCATCCCTGACCACTGGTCCTGGTAGCTAGGGATGATGGGATGGGATGATGGGAGCTGTAGTCCCAAAACAGCTGGAGGGGCGAGTTTGGAGGTTTCTGATCTATAGCCATTTTCCCCATTGAGTTGCTGTTCTTTCAATGCTAATTAAACATAAGATTCCCTCTCCAAGAAACAACCTGGATGAAGTAGTGAAATGAAAAGGGCTTCTTCCTCTCGTGTTCCAATTGCATGATGACTGATAAATCAGAGTTTGACACTTGAAAATCATATGGAGGGAGGAATTATACAACCATTTTAACACAGTGATTTGGGGCATGTGGTGGGAATCTTATGAATGATGCAATGCATGCCCAGATCATGACCTGCCAGTGCCGTGAATATATCTTCAAAAGAGTGGGTTGAACTGAGCAGTGGTGATTCATTAGCTGGACATGTCTTCTATCGTTCCATTGGGCACATTCAGCCCATCATAATTCACTGAAATGGGCAAGTCATGTTCATGTCAGACGGTAACAGATGACCATGTGAATCAGCCCTTAGCCAGTGAAAAGACTTTGCTGAGCATCCCTAGGTGAAATTGAGTAAAAGAGGGCGGGGAAACAAGTCTGGCTGTAAAGATTCTGAAAGTGCTAAGCGCAACCTAGACCATGCAGTTTACAACTTTTTTTTTAAGGGGGTGCAATGATGCAACCTTTTTATTCAAAGGACAATGAAAGGAGTGTGATTATATTTGACACTATGGTCGTGGAAAGGTTGCTTTCTTAACGGATAAAGAATGTTTAAAAATCCTATTAATAAAAGCACACCTGTTTAGAGATACAAAGCTCTTCTCTGGGTCTAGCAATAAAAGGGCATACTCCTCCCAAAAAAGAATACAGTGGTACCTCGGGTTAAGTACTTAATTCGTTCCGGAGGTCCGTTCTTAACCTGAAACTGTTCTTAACCTGAAGCCCCACTTTAGCTTATGGGGCCTCCTGCTGCCGCCGCACCGCCGGAGCATGATTTCTATTCTCATCCTGAAGCAAAGTTCTTAACCTGAAGCACTATTTCTGGGTTAGCAGAGTCTGTAACCTGAAGCATATGTAACCCGAGGTACCACTGTACTGTCTTTCTGGAAGAGTACCATTTTGAATACATCAGGAGAATGTATAGGCTAGAAGCAAAATGGCCACCAAAAAGAAAGGGAACAAGGTGGAAAGGTGAAGTTTAACTGTAGTACATTCTTCATCAACAACAACGTCATCAGCATCATCTCATGCTTCAGCAGAGTTTTGAACCCAGGTCCAAATTCAATATTCTATAGTTACACAAGGGGGCCATGTTCGTGCAGGGGTGAAGCAGGGGTTGGGAGACATTGGTGGAGCTGCAGGTAAAGTGAACTGTGGGGCCAAAACAAGGAGAGATTTGCTTGAGTGAAATAAGGCTGATGGAAAAGTGGCTTGCCACCCTCATTCTGTTCTCTTGTGACAATAGATTCATGCAGCAACCATTACTAGAATACACAAAGACATTTCTTTTAAAAAAATAAAAAATTCAAGTGCATAATTGGATCCATCTGGGGTTGCATCTTCCTTTGATAAATTCTAAGTAGTTTGCATGTTAGCATGGAAATCAACCCAAATAAATTAATGGTTATAGGAGAAGGGTTATGATCTCGGAACTGCTGATTCTTATTGAAATAAGTCTCAGACTGGCAGTGCGCCCGAAGCACAGGACTGAAGGTATTCTGCAGTATCAAACAAAATAAACAATTAAATATAAAATAAAAATTCAGCGCACAGTTTGTCTAGATTGGGGACTAAGAAAAACCTGGATTTTTGTGGCATGTGTACATGTGCAAATTAAAATGTTCTGCATTTTTTTTCCTAGTTTGCATTTATTCCAATTCTACTGGGAGAAGCTGAAAAGAGATGCAGAAGCCCCATCCATTGACCACTAAAATATAAAACGTATTGTCAAATGTATTTTTAAATAGAAGCTTAAGGTTTCTGATATGCTGTATTCTGACCCACCTCCTTGGTTACAATTAATTGAAACTTAGAGGTTTAAAAACAAACCCCAAATAAAAGTAGAAAATGACTAGGGTTTCCCTATGTCCTACTATACAGAGGACAGTCCTCTATCTGAAGGTGTTCTGTAATTGAAGGACTGCCACTCCAGTTTAAAGATAAGGAAACCCTAAGAAAGGAGAGTGACAGCCTTGAAGTTACCCATTGACAGTTAGCACTTGAGCAGCAGACCAAGTAAGCCTAGTCTCTGTCTTCCCCATGAAGGTGAGATGTATATTTTCATTTAAATTGTAGTAATGTTTTAAATAATGCAAAATTGTATGTCCCTTTGTCAGTCCTCTTTCTTCATGAAGCCTCTCCTCTTTCTTGGCACTGAAGAAGAGGCCAACCAACACTCAGTTTATCATTCAGTTGTGGTCTATGTGCTTTCAAGGGTTGGGCCAGTAAACTTGGGAGGTCAACATGTATTTTTTATTTTATTTTTTAAAAATGTGCTAATGCAATAATCAGCAGTAGACAATATCGAGCCGCTAAGGGTATGTTAATAGCATTTTAATAATCCTTCCTAGGAACCTGGAATAATTCTCGGAAGTCAATGAGTTGTTTTATGTGCTATTACACACTTTAGTTTTATAGTCATCATTAGAGTGGATGTGGCTCAAAATTCTTGTATCACTCATATGTACACCCCACTTTGCGGGGAAAGAAGCAATCCTTTAACCACAACCGTACACCGTCTCTTTCAGCTTATTTGTTGGTGCCACAAGGACACTGGGTTGTGCATTGCACAATGGGTATTAATTGTTACTAACGTAACACTGTTACTGCTGTGATGTTCTGTTGTAAAAGCTGGTGAGACAACCATCTGCCTAGGCCTTCGGATAGCTTAAGAATGGGAAGTGCTTGCTCAATGGTCATAGGAAGATCATGGATCAGGCCCGTGGCCCATCTAGTCCAGCACTGTGTTCTCACAGTGATCAACTAGATGCCTGTAGGAAGCCACCAAGCAAAACATGAGTTCAACAGCACTCGCTCACACCTGATATTCCCAGCATCTAGGACTCAGAGGCATACAGTTAAGAACATACGGGTTAAGAACTTAATTCATTGTGGAGGTCTGTTCTTAACCTGAAACTGTTCTTAACCTGAAGCACCACTTTAGCTAATGGGGCCTCCTGTTGCCGCTGTGCCTCCGCTGCATGATTTCTGTTCTTATCCTGAAGCAAGGTTCTTAACCTGAGGTACTATTTCTGGGTTAGCGGAGTCTGTAACCTGAAGTGTCTGTAACCTGAAGTGTCTGTAACCTGAAGCGTATGTAACCCGAGGTACCACTGTACTGCCTTTGACAGGGGAGGCACTGACAACCAGGGGTGGTGCGGTGGGGGTGGTTCACCCCGGGTGTCACCACTGAGGGGGGTGACAAAATGCCAGGCGGCACTCACCACAGGGCCTGCAGCGCGCCTGAGCCACGCGTCTCTCCTGGGAGGGACACAGTGGCTTGGGTGCCTGCAGGCTCCACGCTGCCCCAAATGGTCGGCCTGCCTCCTCTCCCCCCCCCCCCCCGGCTGTAGAGCGGCTGAGTGGAGGAGGCAGGCAGACTCTTTGGAGGCCCCACGGAGCGTTCTGCCCTGGCTTGCCCCACCTCACTGTTGGGAAACTGTGTATGTGCAGCTACTCACACAGAGTCAATTAAGGTTTGGCAGACAGCCAGAAGGCAGTCTGAAGGAGTAAGTCTGCCTGGAGATAACAGAGACATGGAGACCGCTCCCTGATTGGTCAAGCTCTCTCAAGGGAGTGATAATTAATGGCCTACTAACTGCTAGTTCAGGAGTTGAGTGGTTCAGTTGAGTGGTTCAGTGTAGGAGTTGTGAGTCGTGTCAGAGAGAGCTAGTAAAAGATCCGTGTTCTGTTCCTGTAAATAGTCCACTGTATATAATAAACACCTAACTACAAGATCCTGGTTCCTGCTTCGTCTATCCTGTCTGGAGCCAAGTCGCCAATTGCTTCCGTGGATTCTGCGTTTACTCTGCTAGGTCTGGCTAAGGTCCTGCAACTAGTCGGAAAGTTGCGAAACACCAAATAGGTTTTGCCAACAAGCGGCTGGCCCCACCCCGGGCGCAGGGCATGCGTGCCACCCCAGGCACCTGATCAGCATGCTCTGTTGCTGCTGACAACCCCATTCTCATGCCAGAGCAGAATCTAAAATAAATGTGGAAAGGAAGGCTGAAGGAAAAATCCCACCCTCTTTCCAGCAGGAGATGGCATGGTGGGATGCAGGTGTTTACTTGACCTTCCAGCAGATGAGTCACTGCTGTTTACTCGGTGGGAGAGGAGGAAGGGAGATCTGGTGGTGAGTTCAGCACAGTGCAAGCACACTAGCCAACTAAGCTAGTCTCCCTCACAACACTACCCTTCCTACCACCTCTCTCTCCCTACCAGTAGAGACACTACCTTCTCTGGAGGATCGTGGAGGCCGGACACAACATCCTGACATCATGCGCACAGTGTCAGGATGTTGTGCAGGGGCTCCTCTGAACATTGAGGGTGCCCAGGCGCATCAAAAAAGGTCAGGGGGTCACATTGCCTTGGCCCCCAGGAGCCAGTGCTCTTGCCTCCAAGTAAACATCAGCAACTCACTTACCAGGAGGTCAGGTAAACACATCCACCCACACCATGCCATCCACTCCCTGCATCTGTCTGGAAAGAGAAAAGTTGAGCCTGAGTTCACAGGCCACCTTTTGTATTTATGGAGATGGATAATACCATATTACACCTGGAATTGACTGCCCAGATATCTGCCTGGTTCCACCCCCTCTTGCCATAAATTTGTAAAGAAAAGGAAGCTGTAAGTTTCACAAGGAAACAGAGTTGATAAATCATGATGAGCAGAAGATAGATTGAGATCTATTGGTAGGAGTCAGAAGGATTACCAGTAGATTTATGAAGATTTCTGGCTCCAAATTGTTTAATGATAGTAAGAAATGTTGCAAATATTCTCCATCTTGGCTGGGCTTACGCTAATTGCGATCTCTCAGCCACCATGTTACACACTTGAGATAGGGATGGATGTATCTTTCAGTTTCAGGGTTCCTCCATTTATCATTTTTCCAATATTAAGTTTGGTTGCCACATTTCCATATCACTCTGCATTTTTATATTACAAAAAAAAACCCTCACCTCATGAAAATGTGTCAGCCTTTTTGTACACATTTCTCCTAATATAGATGCTTTTATTTGGAATTTTACCTATTATATACATTTTCCTTAATACATTTTCCTTAATACAATGCAATTAATTATGTGCATTTGGGGGGTTGGTTGGTTGGAGAACTGCATGACAAATTTCAGAGAAATGCAAATTTTGAAGGCTAGGTGTGTTCCAGTTTGCATACTTTTTTCAGGAGGTGGAAGAGAATTTCAAATATACATTGTAATTGAATCACTTGCTAGAAATTAAAATAAGACTGGAATCTCAGGTATCATTATTATTTCATTACATTTATATGTCTGCTCCATCAGTAAAATTATCTAGCTGATTTACACACACAATAATAATAATAATAATACAGTATTTGAAAGTTCAAAATTCAAAAAGGAAAACAAAAATTAATAAAATAATGACAACGTAAAACTTTCCCTAGCAGAGACACAATAAAACAAAATTGAAACTCCAAAATTAATTCCATTGATATGAAAAGCACCTGCTTTCAATAAAATATACTGTATCTAGACTGTATCTAGACTGCCTGGTGAGGTTTTATAGAATGGCAGTGCATTGCTGCATCTGCAGCTCTTCCATGCATAGTCATTGGGGTGGAAGGGGGCGGCAGGAAGATTGTTGCACTAGCCTGCAGCTGGTGCAGCAATTGCACCCATCAAGGATCCTGGGCCATATCAGTCCAGCCCCTCAAAAGTTCTGGTGTCAGCTGGCAGGTGGCTAAGAGGTGGAAAGACACTACATAATCCAACCCACCTCTCAGCATGGGCCAATGAAGGTTTGGATTGCTCTACTAGCATGGAATTTTTCACATGATATATATACCACTGTTTTCCCCTTAGGAACCGAACATGTGAGGCAAAGCTGGCTGCCCAGAAAAAACACTTTCTGAACTCTCTTTTTTTTTCTGGTGTTGCCACTGTCCTGCTTTAGCTATCTCCTTTGCATTGTGCCATCTTTCTCAAGGGTTCCCACCATCCTTCAGCCAGAACTGGGTCGCGGGTTCGCCGTGCTTTGTAAAAGTGTGCCTGTCACACATATTTTAAGTGCACCTTGTTTCCTTCGAGGCCGTAGCCTGTGAAATGACCCATGCAGAGAAGCGACGTGAGCTTTTGAGAAGCACACCCCTCCTCGTAAGCCACCGGTGCACATCAGAATGAAAGCTACAGCTGCTCAATAAGTTCAGTGAGGAGAATGTAAAGTGATAAGCCTTCTGTTTATTTCCCCAAAGTTCAGCTCCCTGCTCACTTGAATGCCAGTTGGCAAATAGCTCTGCCAAATAATAGGGCTGGTGTCTCTGGAAGAAGATTAGTTCAGCATTTGTGCTCAATGAGTCTTTGGCTGTGGCGGAGAATCCCAGCAAGGAAATCAAGTGTAGGGATATCTTTTCAGATGTGGACACCTGAAAACAAAAATGGGGCATCCAGTTGACTGCACAAAAGCCACCAGATGATGCCTCCTCCCACATTTTCACTGCCAGCCTTGGCTAAGTTTGAAATGCAGGTGTACAAGGATCTAAATACCATTATCGGCCCCCCACAATCACATTTCTCACAGCATGCAGAGCTTGCTCTGTGCCACATGCATAGGGATTTTTAAATACCTCTCTAAGGAAAGCAGTGGGTGATGAACCTACTCTTTGATTGGCAGATGAAAGGTTTCATCTGCATTCATGGATAAATCCACATGTCCTGTTCAGGTTCTCTTTCTCCTTTCTTTCTTTCTTTCTTTCTTTCTTTCTTTCTTTCTTTCTTTTTAAGCTCCTTATGGAATCTTGAAATATATATGCCTCGTCTACGGATAATGAAAATGCAACTCATCTAATTACTTATTGGGTGAAATTCAAGGAGGTTTCTACATGTTTCAGAGATCACAGGTTTTATGGAATAACCTTGCACTAGAGCCACAGAACAATGGCCTGTTCTCTGCTCTACCTATCCAAAGCCTACCAATCCAAGTTTGCAGGATGTGTTCTGGAAAAAGAAATTAGAATGATTGAAACTTACTTGAACCACTTGAAAATGATCTACAGATGTTATTTAACTCGAAGTAGGCTTGCTAAGATGTATAAGGCTGAATCAGATAAATGCTGGAGAAGCAAAGAGGTAGAAGATACTTTCTTTCATATGTGGTGGACTTGTAAAAGGGTAAAAGAAATTATAATATTGGGAAATGATCCAGAATGAATTGGGGGGGGGGGGATGTTGGAAAGTACTTTCCCAAAAAAACCAGAGTACTTTTTATTGGGGATAATTCAGACGGAAATTCCCAGGTGTCAAAAAAGGCTATTTATGTATGCCACTACTGTGGCCTGTGTTTTGTTAGCTCCAAAATGGAAAATGAGTGAGGTCTCAACCAAAGAATGGCAACTTAAGGTGACAGAATATGTGCAGCTTTCAGACTTAACATATAGAATAAGAGAACAGGAGGAACATACGTTAAGAGAAGATTGGAAAATGTTTATTGAATATATGGGAAATAACCGTACAGCTGAAAATGCTGGCAGCATTAAGATAAATTCAACAGTGTAAATAAGTTTTGATGGATGTAATAATGGGATACTGAATAGTATAGTTTTTGTAAAATATGCAGGGATTTACGATATGTAAAATGAACCATGGAAAAAGAAAAAGGGAAGTCATTGATATCATAAGGATGTAAAAATGAGTACTTTAAATTGTAAAACATAAAATTTAATAAAAATTATATATACATAGATATATACACAGGATGAGTCCTTTAAAAGAGGCCTCTTTTAAAAGACTCACCCTGGAGAGAGAGAGAGAGATATTGAAACCTAGGTATCTTCGCGTCTGCGCTCCTCCACATGCAGCTGCTGGGTGACCTTGGGCTAGTCACACTTCTCTGAAGCCTCTCAGCCCCACTCACCTCACAGTGTTTGTTATGGGGGAGGAAGGGAAAGGAGAATGTTAGCCGCTTTGAGACTCCTTCGGGTAGTGATAAAGCGGGATATCAAATCCAAACTCCTCCTCCTCCTCCTCCTCCTCCTCCTCCTCCTTTTCTTCTTCTTCAAAGGTCTCCAGCTCCATGGCATTAAAGGAAATGGCCAATGCATTCCTCTCATATCCCCAACCAGCCCTGCTCCACTCTTTCTCTGTGTGCGATGCAAGTGGAAATGATTTGGCTTGGGACAGGCATGCTCCAGAAACCGTCCAGAGAGGCTGCTAAACCAGAAGGGTTTGTGTGTGGACGTGGACCAATATGAAATGTGTGCAACGTTGTCAAACGATCCTTTCTGAAGTTGGTTCGACTTCAGTACAAGAAAATACGAAAGAAAAGAAAAGAAACCAGTGCAAGCTGGCAGACTTTTTACAGAGCAGCTTAACTGCAGGGAAGATGATAAAAATTGGCTTGTGCTTAATCTCCAGACCACCTGGGGTAAGCTCAGCAAATCAAGGAACCAGAACCAATGCCATGTAACTCCAAATAGGTGAAAAATCCAGCTTGCAGTTCAAAATGCACCATGAAAAATGCTATTTACGTTTCATCCATACAGTGGGGAGAAAGAATGAGAGATGCCTGCCTTTGTCAAGGAGACTCACAGGCTGAAAGAGTTCACAAAAAGATCCCCCACTCGCTTCTCAACTCTGTCAACATACAAACAGTAAGGATTGTTGGTCATACGCCAGATATTTTGTAGTTAATTTTATTTTTATGCTTGAACTTATCTGCTAAAATGGATGGATGTTTTATGCTGAAATGCTACTGGTTTGGGATGCAAATCCACTTTAAGTCCTGTTTGGGGGTTCAAAATCACATAATTACAATTGCATTGGTCATGGCCACTGACTTCACCCCTTGCCATCCTGTCCCTGATGCCCCATAATCACGATCACCCCCATTCCACTTCAAGAGTCCTGCACATAAAAGACAGCCTGCTGTATGCATATAGGCTTCCTTGTGATTGCATTGGGTTCCCCATCAAGGTTAGAGGGGTCTTCATGTGTAGAGTAGGCTCTCCTCAGCGGGTATCTGTATCCCGCCCCCTGCAAGTGAAGTGGCAGGGAGGGGAGATGCTCTCCCTCCATAACATTGCAGTTTTGTAATTCAAAATCCCCTGATAGGGATGCAAGTTGTGCAGTTATCCTGCCCATCATTCTGCCCTGAGAATACTATAGAACACCTAAGAAATGCAGAGTGGCATCTGTCATGTTTCTGAAAATGTCATGCAAATAAAGTCAACTGGATGCAGATGAACTATGCAAATTCCTGTGGTGGTCATTGAGCTAAACAAATGGCTCGCTCCCTGCCTTACTGGCAGTGTTTCATGATGGTGCTAAAGGTGTGCTTTTACAGTGATCCTAAACTCACTCTTTAGGAAGCAAGTCCAATTGTATGCAGTAGGACTTGTAGGTGTGAAAATGTGCATAGGATGAAAATTATTTATTTATCATATTCTATACCACCTTTCTGGTGTATAGGGTTAACATTAAAAACAAAAGAATAGAACCATACTTACAAAACAATGAAATATCCAACCTTGGGCAAAATGTAAACCACTGGCTTCAGTGAGTGTTATGCTGAAAAATTTTCCTGCATTAAAATTCACAAGGAAATAAATGGCATTCCAGAATTAGCAAAAGGCTTCCTTTATCATTATGGGGTGGCCGTGGGTGAGGTGTGTATGTGTGCTGCTGGTGCCTGGGTGCCCATTGGAACTGCTAGGGTAGAAGGCAGGAAGACCAACAGTAGGTGGAGCTAGAGCCACTGACAGGCAGAACCAACTCATTCTAGTTTTGTCCTCATCCGCTTCCCTGCTGAGTCAAACAAGATTGAAAAGGAGGAAGCTGACAGGCAGCAGCTTGTTGGAACTGGATGCAATAAGCAGGCAGGCAGGTAGGAGCTGAATAAGAGACTGAAGTTGGTGGCACATTTGCCCCAAAGAACCACCCTTCAATGGTGTGTGTGTGTGTGTGTGTGTGTGTGTGTGTGTGTTCCCATTAAACATTTCTCCAGCATTCTTCAGCCTCCCTGGCTGCCTGCACTGAAAAAGTTATCATATGACATCTTCCCCCAAACATTAATTGACGCCAGGGAGGCTGACTACTGAAACCCTGAGATTGGTACACTCACTGATTTTGTTTTTAAGGGAAGTCTTTTCTTTTACCTTTTGAACAAATCTTTCTGCGCTGACTTCATCATTATCTTTTATTGTGACTCTCCCCCATTGCAATCGTTCTCTTCCAGTCCCCCAAATACAGTGGTACCTTGGGTTACATACACTTCAGGTTACATACGCTTCAGGTTACAGACTCCGCTAACCCAGAAATAGTACCTCGGGTTAAGAACTTTGCTTCAGGATGAGAACAGAAATCATGCTCCGGCGGTGCGACGGCAGCAGGAAGCCCCATTAGCTAAAGTGGTGCTTCAGGTTAAGAACAGTTTCAGGTTAAGAATGGACCTCCAGAACGAATTAAGTACTTAACCTGAGGTACCAATGTAGCTGTTTGGTGGGCTGGAGGAATGAGAGTCTGCACATGGAGAAGCAGCAAAATTGGCCAGTGTATGGAGAATATAAGGGCCGGACAGGTCACATGGAAGGCCTGCAGTGTGGCCCCCTAAGATATGAGGTACCCACGTGTGTGTTAGAGGTACAATCTGACCAACACTCTTAAAATCTATCCAGGAGGGAAATGGCAGCGAGGGATGTTCTCAGGTTTCTGTCAGTTGCCGTGTGCATCCAAGTTTCTATTATGTCTCTCAGATTTCATCATTTTGATTGATAATTTAATTTCACTACTTTCTTGACAGTCTGAGCGTAGTTATGAGTAACAGAGAAGCAAGATGTTAAGCCAGTGAAATAACATACTGCCAGTTAAGCTGCATCGAAGATGCTAATATAAAACTAAATCTTGTTTACGCAGGAAAAACGAATGTGGCATCTGTTCTGATCAATCTGATTGAGGAACTTTAAATCAGAAGGCAATGCAGCCTGTTAATACTTGGCACGTCTGAGCTCTGAAGTTCTTTGTATGGGAACTGTGGAAACAAAACAAAACCAAAAATACTGCAAAATGGTTTCTAATCAAATCTGCCAAAGGAAGATGGCTGTTTCAGATGTCCAAAATACACATTCAGACCATCTTAAGTTAGTATGAACTTCTCTTTCCATCACAGCCCACTTCAGGAAAATAATTCAGATGGAACAGATTATTCTGCCTGGATGTCTGAACTTGGTCTGAATTGGCATTTCAGATGTCTGAAATAGAATGCAAACAAACCAACAAACCCCCCCACCAAATTCTTTCTATTAAAATTCATTGTAGTTCAAAGCATTTGGTTACTGAAGTCACTTCTTTAGGAGCAATCTTAGATATTCTAAAGCAATTTATGGAAGTTCTTCCTCAAGTAACTGGCATCTGCTACTTTGGCTATTTCTGCAAACTACTTCAGAAAGTTCTAAAACACCGAGCTACAATGAACTAGAATAGTTGACATTTACCTTGCTGCTGGTAAACCAAAATGCTACCGTAAACAATTAATTGAAAACTTCTGCTGAGAGAATACAGGAAGAGATTTATCTAATAACACATTTATAATACAGTGCTACCTCGGGTTAAGAACATAATTCGTTCTGGAGGTCCTGAAGGCGAGATGAGCACCACAACCCCATAGTCGCCTTTGACTGGACTTAACCATCTTTTACCACAGCAGCAAGAATACTTATCGCAAAACATTGGAAGACACAAGAACTTCCCACGCTGGAGGAATGGCAGATGAAACTTATGGACTATATGGAACTGGCGGAAATGACTGGTAGAATCCGTGACCAGGGAGAAGAGTCGGTGGAGGAAGATTGGAAGAAATTCAAAGACTATCTTCAGAAACATTGCAAAATTAAAGAATGTTAGAGTGATGTTGGACTGAAAATAAGCGGTTTCCAGCTGTACAGGTTAAAGTTGATGATAGATTAAGATTAAGATTAGGAGTAAAGATGTTTAAAGAAATAGAAACTTGATAATTAAGAGGGAAAATTTTAAGGTTATATTATATTAAGATTAAAGATCAGGTTTAAAGAAGTTGAAGTTATATATTACAATATTATATTAAAGTTAAAGGTTGGGATTAAAAAAGTTGAAAAGAAATTGCTGGACAAACGATTTGGATTGGAATACAAAAGAGGGAGGTATGAGGAAGTCCAGAAAATAAGTAACTAAAAAACGGAAATGGAAAAGAGATATTGTTTTTAATTGTTATGTTTTTTGTTCTTTTATTGTTGAATCTGGTTTTTTTTTGTGTGTTTTTGTTATATGTATTGTGTATGTTTTTCTTTTCTTTCTTTGTTGTTTAAAACTTTAATAAAAATTATTTATAAAAAAAAACAAAAAACCATATTTTACCTTTACTTTTTACTGTTTACTAAGTCCCGAAATTTCAAATTTCCCAATTTGCAAAATCAAACAGCTGATTTCCTCTAAGAAACCTATTGTGCCTTAATACAGGTGCTAATTGGGAGATTTCTGGTCTTAACTTTCTTTGATACTTTTTGCATGTTCTTAATCATTGATACAAGAGCCAATTTGGTTTTAGGTAGTAGGTAGTACCACCTCACATTCTTAGATACCCAAAACAAAGTTTCTAAATGGGTGATAAAGAGCTGTTCCAATTGACTTGGACTTTCAAAATGCTTTCACTAAAGACTCCTGAGTAAGCATAGCAGGCAGTAATGGGAAAAGAGGAGATATCCTCTTATGGGTCAATAACTGATTAAAGAACAGGAAGCAGGAAGTAGGAATAAATGGACAGTGGAGGGATATAAGAAGTGGGGTTCCCCGATGATTTGTTTAGGGACCAATGCCTTTTAACTTGTTCATGAATGACCTGGAGTGAGAGGTGAGAAGTGAAGTGGCCCAGTTTGCTGATGACACCAAATTGTTCAGAGGGATAAAAAGAGAAAGGGATTGTGAGGAGCTCCAAAAGGATATCGCCAGATTGGATGTATGAGCAGTAAAGTGTGGTTCAATATAAGAAAGCATAAAGTGATGCATATTGGGGCAAAATGCCCTCAACTCTGCAAAAAAGCTCTTAACTCCAAGAAATCAAGCCTTTAGTGTCTTCAACCTAGTCCTGTGGAACACCCTGCCAATAGAGATTTAACAGGCGCCTTCTGTGCCAAGTGCTAAATGCCTGCTGAAAAATTTTCTATTCCACCAGGCCTATGCAGGCAGTTAAGAGTACAACTTCCCCATGAGGCTTTTTAGAAAATGCAAGTAAGGAGCATAGCTGTCAACTTTCCCCTTTTCTTGCGAGGAATCCTATTCGGAATAAGGGAATTTCCCTTTTAAAAAGGGAAATGTTGACAGCTATGGTAAGGAGAGGCATGATAGAGGTTTACAAATGTATGCATGGTGTGAAGAAAAAGACACTTTCTCTCTTTCATAGAACCCAGGGTCATTCAGTAAAGCTCCCAATCCTCTGGAGAAGCTGGTGGCTCTGAGCCCTGATAGATCTGACCAAAGGCCAATCAAGTCAAGCCTTCTGTTTTCCACTGTAGCAACCTAGCTACAATAGACCTCTCCTACTGTTGTTGTCCTGTGATGGCTGTTAAGATGGGCAGGAGCATAGTGGCTCTGCTCCTGGAAGCAGCAAATAGCACATTATCCACGAATGTGTCCAATTCCATTTGGATGCCATCTAAAACTAATGCCAGCAAATTCCATAAAACAGTTCTACAAAGTACTTTCTGTTGTCTGCCCTGAATCTGCAACCAGTCAGTTTCATTGGGATACTCCCCCAAGTTCTAGGTCTTGGCATAAACCCTTATTGTTGGAACCCCAAGTGCAAACTGGTTCTCCCCAATCCTCCCACCTGAGGTTGCTTATTGAATGTAGAATGAAAGACTGGTGAGATCTGCGTCTTGGTGAGTAGAGGCCCTGTACTTGCGAAGGTAAAAGGTGGTGCTATGGTCTAAACCACTGAGCCTCTTTGGCTTGCCAATCAGAAGGTCAGTGGTTCAAATCCCCACAATGGCATGAGCTACCGGTGCTCTGTCCCAGCTCCTGCCAACCTAGTAGTTCGAAAGCACACTCGTGCAAGTAAATAAATAGGTACTGCTGCGGCGGGAAGCTAAACAGCATTTCCGTGCACTCTGGTTTCCATTACGATGTCCCGTTGCACCAGACGTGGTTTAGTCATGCTGGCCACATGACCTGGAAAGCTTTCTGTGGACAAACGACGGCTCCCTTGGCTTGAAAGTGAGATGAGCACCGTAACTCCATAATCGCCTTTGACTGGACTTAACCATCCAGGGGTCCTTTTTACTTGTGAAGGTTCCCACATGTGCTCTGTATGTTGAAAGAATCCGTGGCCTGGGTTGTAGGAAAGTTTTGTGTGTGTGAGAGAGAGAAAGCAAACTTGTAATTCATGAAGTACCTTCTGGTGCTTGTTTCATAAACTTCTCAGCAGCACAGAGTAATGACAGTTCACAAGTTATTATCCAAGAGCAATAAATCAAACCAAGCTTGTGCATCTAATGACTGAGCCCAAACTAATTAAAACATCTTGGAAGATGCCACTTCCCTTTATATTCACATAGACGTTTCGCTGCCACCACCAGGGAAGTAAATAACATGGGAGGTGGTTGTTTTTTCAGGTCAGTAATAATTTCACCTGGGAAACAGTAGGAAGGGTGCTGCAACTGGCATCCTACCACAACAGTGCCCTTACACATATTTGTTCTATTTCAGCAGGACTTTTCTGCCGATATATTCTTCATAGAATTACCGTGTTTTTTGCTCTATAAGACGCACTTTTTCCCTCCTAAAAAGTAAGGGGAAATGTGTGTGCGTCTTATGGAGCAAATGCAGGCTGTGCAGCTATCCCAGAAGCC
Source organism: Podarcis pityusensis (assembly GCF_964106645.2). Lineage (NCBI taxonomy): Eukaryota > Metazoa > Chordata > Lepidosauria > Squamata > Lacertidae > Podarcis > Podarcis pityusensis. The sequence continues at coordinate 74,395,389 of NC_138030.1, forward strand.
AGAACAGCAAGAGGGATTGCTGCTTTCACTGTGCAGCGATCCCTCTTGCTGTTCTGGCTTCTGGGATTCAGAATATTTCTTTTCTTGTTTTCCTTCTCCAAAAACTAGGTGCGTCTTATGGTCTGGTGCGTCTTATAGAGCGAAAAATACGGTACTCAGGATGCCTAGAAAACATCCGAGTCTGCTAGCTGCCACGGATTCCCACAACCAGAGTTTTCAAAGGAGAATGTAGGGGGTTCTGGCAAATGCTTGAAAGTGGTTGTCGTTTCCATTTATTTGGAGCTATTTTATTTGAAGTTAGCATTGATCTTGTTGCCTCTAACAGCCAGTGATGAGAAACAATAAGGCCCCACCAATAATGGGTTATTTGTCCATGCAGCCAGGTATTGACAGAGGCTGCTTAGGGTGTCCAGTAGCCTAGTGGGATGGTGGGGGCGAGGAACACAGGCACGGTTGCCCGAGAGCAAAATTGTTAGGGGTGCAAAATTTCAATGCCTGGTGCTGCCTCAATATGGCTGCTCACTTCTGTCACTGGGCTCCACTGAAAAGAGTGTCTCCATGCAAATGAGGAAATGGCCTCTATAGACAACAGAACAATTCTTCTTTTCTTATCCCTGCAGCTGCAATCTCCTGGGTGATATGAACACCTTAGGCCAGCCTTTCTTAACTTGTGGGTCCCCAGATGTTGTTGAACTACAACTCCCATCATCCCTAGCTAAAAAGGCCAGAGCTCAGGGATAATGGGAGTTGTAGTCCAACAACATCTGGGGACCCACAGGTTGAGAACCACTGCCTTAGGCAGTTGAATGTGCATGCATACTCTGTCCCATCTCTAGAATGTATGTATGTATGTATGTATGTATGTATTTAAATTTGTATACCGCCCTTCATCTGAAGATCACAGGGTGGTTCACAACATTAAAATACAAAATAAAAACACAAAATGCATAATTTTTTATTTTTATTTTTGGATTTATATTTTTATTGGTTTACAAATACAAAAAAAGAAAACAAAGTTGTACATTCAAACTTCTTAATTACCTCTTAATTCCATTTTTTTACTTCCCTCAATTTGTCTGAACTTCCTTCATTTTATAACTTTTAACACAATCCTACTTATTGTTATTTATTCTGGTAGCTTCAATTCATTATTTATTCTTATTATTAGATTTTCACATCACAGAGCTTCCTTAAAGCTTACAAATGTAATCTGGTTATCACTTAATTTTTGCAAATACTGAATAAATTTCTCCCAGTCTTCTGTAAATCTTTGTTCTCGTCGATTCCGAATCCTTCCTGTTGTTCTGTCCAATTCCGCATAGTCCAGCATTTTGGCTCTCCAATCTTCTATCGTAGGCAGCTCCTCTTGTTTCCATTTCTGGGCCATCAATATTCTTGCTGCAGTCACTGTGTATAAAAATAACTTCTTCTCTTTCTTGTTTATCTCATTCCCTGTAATACCAAGTAAAAACGCTTCTGGTTTCTTAGTAAATGTATATTTCAACATTTTCTTCAATTCATTATAAATCATTTCCCAGAAGCATTTTACCTTCTTACACTCCCACCACATATGAAAGAAAGTGCCTTCCTTTTCTTTACATTTCCAACATTTGTTACTTATCTTATACATTTTTGCTAACTTTACGGGGGTTATATACCATCGATACCATCTTCATAACATTTTCTTTTATAGCAGTACATGCTATAAAACCATCTTTCCAAAGTCTTTCCCATTCCTCCATTTGTATATTATGTCCTATATCTTTGGCCCAATCAATCATCACAGATTTTACCTCCTCATCCTTCGTATACCATTCCAGCAATATCTTATACATTTTTGCTAATATCTTACAGTCATTATTTAATATGTCAGTCTGAAATTTGGATTCTTTATCAGCAAAGCCCCTTTCATTTAAATCTTTTCTAAACATCTCATTAATTTGAAAAAAATGCAGCCAGTCATTCACATAATTCTTAACTTCTTCAAATGGTCTCATTTTCCATTTTCCTTCACTTTTACATATTAATTTCTCATATGTTACCCAACCCCCTCTCATATTGACTTTCTTCACACTCATTGCTTCCAGCGGTGATAACCAATAAGGAGTTTTTTGTTCCAACAGATTTTTGTATCTTTCCCATACTTCAATCAAGGACCTTCTTATAATATGATTTTCAAAACCTTTGTGGACCCGTTTCTTATCATACCACAAATACGCGTGCCACCCAAATCTATTATCAAAACCTTCTAAGTCTAACACATCCGTATCTTGTAATTTTATCCATTCCTTTAACCAACAGAGGCAAGATGCTTCATAATATAATTTCAGGTCTGGCAGGGCGAAGCCTCCTCTTTCTTTTGCATCAGTTAAAATCTTAAATTTTATCCTCGGCTTCTTACCCTGCCAGATATACCTTGAAATTTCTCTTTGCCAGTTTTTTAAAAATTGCTGCCCCCTTGATTACTGGAACTGCTTGGAATAGAAATAACATCTTCGGTAGCACATTCATTTTTATCGTTGTAATTCTTCCCCAAAAAGAAAGTTTCATTCTTCCCCATACCTCAAGGTCCCTTTTAATCTTATTCCATGTTGGAACATAATTGTTCTGAAACAAGTCAATACTCCTGGGGGTTAACCAAACCCCTAAATATTTTACTTTCTTAACCACTTCTATCTCAGTTTGCTGCTGTAATCTATTAACTAACTCCTGATCAATATTTTTAGTAATTGCTTTAGTTTTTTTCTTATTCAACATAAATCCTGCCAATTGTCCAAACTTATCAATTTCTTTCAATACTTCCGATACTGTATCCATAGGATCTTCCAAGGTTAATACCAAATCATCTGCGAAAGCTTTAACCTTATATTCTTTTCTGCCCACCTTTACCCCTTTAATTTGCTCATTACTCCTGATAGCCCTTAAAAACACTTCTAAGACTGCGATGAACAACAATGGTGATAAAGGACATCCCTGTCTTGTGCCCCTTGGTTATCTTTATATTTTCCGTCATCACATTCTTAACTATCAATTTAGCTCTTTGGTCCATGTATATAGCCTTAATACCATTTAAAAACATTTGCCCTATTCCCATCATTTCAATTTTTTTTAACATAAATTCCCAAGAGATATTGTCAAAAGCCTTCTCAGCGTCAACAAATATTAACATAGCTTGTTTGTCATTTTTAACATTCAGATATTCCATCACATTAATTATATTTCTAATATTATCCTTCATTTGTCTGCCCGGCAGGAAGCCCGCCTGATCTTTATGTATTAACTCCTTCAAAACTTTCTTCAATCTGTTTGCTAATATGTTTGCAAATAACTTATAATCATTGTTCAAAAGCGAGATCGGTCTGAAATTTTTAACTTGACTTAAATCAGAGTCTTGCTTGGGAATTAAAGTAATGTACGCTTCTTTCCATGTCTCTGGTATTTCTCTGTTTGCTAGAATGTTATTCATAACTTCTTTCAAAGGTACAAGTAGGATGTCCCTTAATTCTTTGTAATATCTTACACTCAGTCCATCTCGTCCCGGCGTCTTTCCAGTTTTCATATCTTTTATTGCATTTCTAATCTCCGCAAATTCAATCTTCTCATTTAAATTATCTCTTTCTTTTGTCGGAATTTTCTGCACCCCTTTCTCTTTTAAATATTCCTCTATTTTTTTATATCGACCTTTTCTTTTCTCTTGTATAATTGTCGATAAAAGTCCACAAATCCTTTTCTTATACCTTTCAGATCACCAATCTCTTTATTTTCCACTATTATTCTATGTATAGTATTTTGCTCTTTCCTTTTTTTTATCTGCCAAGCAAGCAATTTTCCCGATTTGTTTGCAAATTCAAAATTCCTTTGTCTCATTCTTTTAATATTACATTCCACTTCTTTATTAATTATCATTGCAAATTGTGCTTGTAACACTTTGATGTTGAGTTTAGTTTTTTGTCACCTGGGCTAGTAACCAATTTTTTCTCATTCTCCATTATCTCCTTTAAAATTTCTTTTTTCCCTTTTTCTCTTAGTTTGTTCTTAATTGAATTCTGTTGAATAAAGAATCCTCTCATTACTGCTTTACTAGCGTCCCAAACTGTAGTTATTTTTGTTCCCTGATTCATATTATTTAAAAAATAATCCTTCAAGCAGTTTTGTGCTTCTTCTGCAACTTTTTGATCATCAAAAAGATTTTCATTTAGTCTCCACCGGAAGGATTTTTCTTCATATCCTTTCAATATACATTTTATTGGGTTATGATCCGATAAAACCATTGGCTGAATTGCGATCTTTAAAATTCTTGATGTAAGCTCATTCGTTATCCAAATCTGATTGATTCTTGACATTGGTTTGCCTCTGAGTGATAAGTAAATTGTTTTTCTAAAGGGTGTTTCAATCTCCAAATGTCAATTAAATTGCAATTCTCTACCATTGAAAAAAATGACTTTGGTAATTTCCCTTCTTTAGGTTTACCCGCAAATCTTAGTCTGTCCATTTCCATCGACACAACTGCATTCATATCACCCATTATGATAACCTTTTGGTCCATATATTCAAATAATTTTTCTTCTAAATCTTTAAAAAAGTCCATTCTATTTTCATTTGGTGCATATACTCCAACAATTATTAATTTTTCTCCTTGCCATTTAACTTCCACAGCCACAATTCTGCCCTCCTCGTCTTTAAAGATTTGTTGAGCTTCTAATTTGTTTTTAATGTATAATACAACTCCTTTCTTTTTAGTTTTGTCTGATGAAATAAATTCATTTCCTAGTTTTTTATTTATTAAAATTTTACGATGTTTTCTCATTACATGTGTTTCTTGTAAGCAAATAATGTCCAAGTTTTGTTTTTTTAAATAGTGTACAATTTTATTCCTCTTCTTTTTCTCGTTCAAACCTTTAACATTCCAAGACCATAATTTCAATGCCATATTGAATTCTTATTAATTTTAAAATATAAGTCTTTAAATTTTATTTCTCCTCCCTTTCTTCTCCCTCCTCTCCCTCTTCCTCTGATTCTTGTGAAGCTCCTCCTCCAGCTCCTGCTTCTGCCAGTGCTGCTCCTTCTTCTTCTCTTCCCAGCTCTTTATATCTTCTTAAAAATTTGTCCATTTCATCCAATCTTGTTATCCTGTGTTTCTTTCCTTTATATGCAAATGAGACTCCTTCTGGGAATTCCCATCTGAACTCAGTTTTGTATTTCCTCAGAGCTTGCACCAGCTGTTGGTATTGGTTCCGTTTTTTTAACAGCCGAAGTGGGACGTCTCTAAAAATAATTATGTTGGATCCATAGATGTTCAATCTTTTCTCCCTATTCTTTTGTAAAATTAAATTTCTCATTTCTCGATCTTTAAATATAGCCAAACAGTCTCCTGGAAATTTCTTAGCCTTCGTTGTTCTCACTTTAATTCTGAAAGCATTTTGTATTGACATTGCAATGTCCTCTTCCTGCATCTCCAACCATATAGCAATTTCTCTTATCAATTTCTCCTTTATCTCTTCTCCTTGGGCTTCTGGCACCAGTCTAAGTCTCAAATTATTCTCCTTCTGTCTCAGTTCATTCATCGCAATAGCATCCCAAAGTTCTTCTTGTGTCTTATTAACTTCAGCTACTTCTGCTTTAATTTTCTCTTCTTGCTTTTTAATCTCCTTGACTTCTGTTTTAACTTTTTTGGCCCCTTCTTCCAGATTTTGCGTCCGTTTTATCATATCTTTCATCTGCCCCTTCATTTCCTTAACTGTTTCATCAATTTTTTCCACTGTAACATCTATCTTTTTGTCCACCAGCTCCAATTTAGTTTCAATATTTTTTTCACTTTTTTGTATCTCTGATTTAAGTTCTGTCTTAAGATCTGCAAACATCTTCATCAGATCTCCTTTAATATCAGGTTATTGTCTAGAACTCCTCCTCTCTGCTGGTGTCCCTCCATCAGCCTTCTTCTGGGTATAAGACATTTTATAAATTTAATTAAATTAATTTTATGATTTTTAATGCAACGCCGAAGTTGACCACCAGGAGCAGTGTCTGCTTTAAGCCTAATGTCAATGCTATTAGAACTGTCTTTTTATGTTTATCCAATAGGGGGTGTTTCAAACTTATCCAACAAACATTAGTCTAGAGAAATTCAAATAAAAACCAGACCCCAATAAAGTCTCAAATTCTTGCCGCCACTTGTTTGGCCAAATCCGAGGTAATAATTATAGTAAAAAAATAAAAGAGCATACAGGAAATCCAAGATATAGTCTTAAAATTCATTCAGATCCTTCCAATCCTTAAAATCACGATAGCAAAGAAAAACCAGGAGAAAATACATCCACAAATCCAAACATCCCCCCAAAAAACCCCAAAAAAGAATGAATCCAAAAAAAAGGAAGACCCCTTCCCAAAAGTAGGGGGAAAAAATAATCCAATCCAAATCTGGATTTGGAGAAAGAGAGAAACAGCTACGAATTCCTTCCAGTGTCCCAAAAATAAAATAAATTAAAATGGCGTTGTTTTCTTCTGAGAGAGAGTTGAGTTACCGGGGTGGGGGTGAACATAAATCCTTTATGTAAACTTTCTCAGATCATTCAAATTATATCCAGTTCCAGACTCCAATCAAAAACTAAAGGTAAATAATATTTCTTCTCCTTATTTTAGACAGTACTACCCTGGTAAGGGTGTAAAAATAGCTGAAAAAAGCCGCATTTCAACTCATTGCGCAGTTCATTTAAAATCAAAAGTAAAATGATCAAACTCCAGATCCTTTCTCGGCATCTTAAACAATCACCAGTTCAAATAGAAAGGGAATTAATCCTCTATCCCCTCTATCTTCTTCACCCCTCAAAAATTATTTTTATGTAAGTCCCTTAAAAATATAACACAAAAAAGAAAAATAATACAACAGGATAGTTCCAATCGCCAACAGTCTCCGCTTGTTTTTTACTCACAGTTACGATTCGCCCTGATAATAGTCCTTGTGTGCGCTTCGGAATTCAGACAAAGTTGACCTCCTTTTTACCCTTTGTCTGCTTCGAATTGGGTCCGAATACTCAAAATTTATTCTTTTCGCAGTCCCCAAACGATTTCTTTTAATTTGGAAAGCCGATCGCTTCAGTGGGCAGGCTCGGAGCTACGCTCCTAGAGGCTGGCAATGGCGTCCCGCTGCAAGCCCTTCTACCCCGCCGCTCTCATCTCCTTTTTAAAGAAGATACCTGGCGTCTGAGGGAACCGCTATCACGCAGCGTCGGGATCCTTACCCCCTGAATATCCTTTCAGGAGGGTTTTGGGGGGCTAAGGAGCCCTTTTAGCACCCCCCTTTGTCCTCTAGGAGCTGGCCTCCCTCTCCCGAGGAAAAGCCCGCTTGCTGCCACCTCGTGATCCGACCGGAAGTCACGAAATGCATAATTTAACTGTGGTCTGTCCCTGAGTACTAGTCATATTTTTCTCAGTATGCCATCCATAATATGTATTGAGTCTCAGCCCTCTCTCTCAACAAAGAGTTGAACCAAAAGGAACAACGGAAATAGAAAATTAATGCCATGCCAATCAGGTCCTCCACCACCCTGGCCCAGCCAGGCTAAATTTGCAGTGTTGGCACAGGGCCTCCCATCACCTCCCTCCAAAAATTAAGCTTGCACACCATTGCTGGCACACTTCCTACGAGAGCCGTCATTTATTTATTTATTCCAAAATAAATTGCCCACGATTGTCCAGGATGGCAGTGCTTGCTACGCTGGGTGCTCTGCAATACTGCATGGTGGGAAATGGCAGTCACCATTTCATTTCATGGAAGCTGAGCAGTTGTTGGTTGTCACAGGGGGTGTGCTGGCACCACCAGAGGGGACCACTCATGATGCCCACCATAGGGTAGACAGCACAGATCCCAGCCCTGCTGAGATCCATGGTGCTTGCCTACTACCCGCTGGTGCTGGGTCTGGGAAAACATTTATTGGTGTCAAAATTTAAATAGCCTCTATCTGTTGCATTGAATGCTGCATTCCCTGTTCATAGGCATGTCTCATACACATCAAAATAGGTTGGACTTTTTTGTGGGGGGAATTAGTTCTCAGCATGCAAGCCCTCCTTCAGAATGTTATTATTGGAGTGTTAAATGCAGTATTTCTGTCACACACACCCCTTAGCTTTTGTTCTCTTTTGAACCACTTAAATCTTTCAGGTTTAAAAAAAAAGCAGCTTGAACAATTGGGAAAATAAAATTAAAACCGCCTTGGGCAGTTCTAACATATCCCACAACACATGTGGTACTTAACACCCTAGATTTCATTATTTTTAACACCAAAGCTGGAGTTCTGTTTTCGCACTTGAAATATTCTTGGACAGCTTTCCCAGTGCCTGACTACAGAAATGATTCTTTCCCCCACTTCTCTTCAGCATCAGCACACATTTTTCCCCCTACAGGGCATATTAGTTTTATCCAGGATATTAAAGCCCTGACACTCACTAATACTTGAACGCTTCTCCATTTCTTTTTACAATATCCTGAGGTCATGATGGTTTTCTACACTGTCGTTCTGCTCTCTGAAAAGTGGGCCATATCCTTTGTGTTGTTGACCCTACTGTAATGCAACCGAGATCAAGTTTCTCTGGTGTTTCGTATAGATTTTTTAAAAAATTTTTTAAAAATGGCTGCTTACCGTGCCAAACAGAATCACAGATAAGTGCTTGTGTATGTATATTTATAAGCAGTACAGGCGATGATGCTTCATTTGTGTAAAATATACTTTATGGAGAAGAACCTACAGGGTATGGGGGTAGGCCAAGGTTTTGAAAACGGTATAAGTGCAATTTATTCAGAACAAAAAGCTAAATTAATTGTAAATAATGTAGTGACGGAAGAATTTAAGATTGAAAAAGGGACACGACAAGGTTGCCCAATCTCCCCATTGCTTTTTATTTCGGTCCTGGAGGTTTTGCTGAACATGATTAGAAGGGATCAGTTGGTTAAGGGTATACAGGTTGGAGCCAAACAGTACAAATTGAGAGCATTTGCAGATGACTTAGTATTGACGTTACAGGAGCCAGAATCTAGTACCAAAAGGGTTTTAGAACTGATTCAAGAATTTGGTCAAGTCGCAGGATTTAAATTGAATAAAGTAAAAACTAAGGCTTTAGAGAAAAATCTAACACCAATAGAGAGAGAGAGGTTTCAGAATGAGACAGGTTTAACAGTGGTTAAGAAAGTTAAATATTTGGGGATTAACTTGACAGCAAAAAATGGGAACTTATTCAAAGATAACTATGAAAGATGTTGGGCTGAAGTGAAAAAAGACTTAGAAATTTGGTCAAACTTGAAGCTTTCACTGCTGGGTCGTATTGCTGCTGTAAAAATGAATGTATTGCCTAGAATGTTGTTTTTGTTTCAAACATTGCAAATTGTGGACAAAATGGACTGTTTCAAGAGGTGGCAGAGAGATATTTCTAGATTTGTCTGGCAGGGCAAGAAGCCTAGAATAAAATTTAAAATACTAACAGATGCAAAGGATAGAGGTGGATTTGCCCTGCCAGACCTTAAACTTTATTATGAATCAGCAGCTTTCTGCTGGTTGAAAGAATGGCTGCTTCTTGAAAACACTGACATTTTGGATCTAGAAGGTTTCAACAATGTGTTTGGATGGCATGCATATCTGTGGTATGACAAGGTCAAAGCGCATAAAGCATTTAAAAACCATATTGTCAGGAAAGCATTGTTTAATGTTTGGATAAGATACAAGGATTTACTGGAAAACAAAACTCCAAGGTGGCTGTCACCAATGGAAGCAAAAGCCTTGAAAAAGCTCAATATGGAGGTCAAATGGCCAAAATATTGGGAAATTTTGGAACAAGATGGAGACAGATTGAAATTGCAGAGTTTTGAAAAACTAAAAAACAAAGTGCGAGACTGGCTTCATTATTATCAGATAATGGAGGCATACAATTTGGATAAGAAAATTGGTTTCCACGTGGAAAAATCAAAATTAGAAACAGAACTGTTAGAACCCCAAACTAAGAATTTGTCAAGAATGTATAACTTGCTGCTGAAATGGAATACTCAGGATGAAACGGTGAAATCTGCTATGATTAAATGGGCACAAGATGTTGGACATAACATCATGTTCGCTGACTGGGAAAAGTTATGGACCACAGGTATGAAGTTTACGGCATGTAATGCCCTAAGAGAGAATATTATGAAAATGATATACAGGTGGTACATAACCCCAGTCAAGCTTGCAAAAATCTACCATTTGCCTGATAATAAATGTTGGAAATGTAAAGAAACTGAAGGTACATTTTTTCACCTTTGGTGGACGTGCCCAAAGATTAAGGCTTTCTGGGAGATGATATATAATGAATTAAAAAAGGTATTTAAATATACCTTCTTGAAGAAACCAGAGGCCTTTCTCCTGGGCATAGTCGGCCAATCGGTGTTAAAAAAGGATAGAACTTTCTTTATGTATGCTACAACAGCAGCAAGAATACTCATCGCAAAGTATTGGAAGACACAAGAGTTACCCACACTGGAGGAACAGCAGATGAAAATGGTGGACTACATGGAATTGGCGGAAATGACGGGCAGAATCTGTGACCAGGGAGAAGAGTCGGTGGAAGAAGATTGGAAGAAATTCAAAGATTATTTACAGTAATATTGTGAAATTAATGAATGTTAGAGTGATGTTGGATTGAAGTTAAGTGGCTTCTAGCTGTACAGGCTTTAAAGTTATAAATATAACAAGATTAAGGATTAGGATTAAAAAGGTTAAAAGAATGGAAAAATTGGTTTTTAATAGGTAAAAATTTAATGTTATAATATATTAAGATTAAGGATTGGGATTAAAAAGGAGGGAAAGAAATTGCTGGACTAACAAACTGAATTGGAATACAAAAGAGGGAGGTATGAGGAAGTCCGGGAAACAAGTAAATGTAAAAGAAGTTATGAAAAGACGGAATTGTTTTTAACTGTTTTTTTCCTTTTATCTTTTTGTATTTTGTATTGTGCATTTTTCTTTTTTCTTTTTAAATTTTTCTTTTTTATTAATGTGATTCTATTTTTGTGAAACTTTAATAAATATTAATTAAAATATATATATATATACTTCCGAGATAGCTCCCAGTTGCTACTTCCACAGACATTCGTTATGGATTCTAACTGTTGTCAGCCCCTTATGGAGACAGTCTCGGCAGAAAAGTGGGACGTAAACCTAATATATCAAATAAATAAAGAGAGAATCATTGTGGACACCATTGGATTCCAACTCCCATCATCCCTGCTGGATGGAGCTGACAGGAGTTGAAGATCATCAATGTTTGGAGGCTGCCATGTTGGGGAAAACTACTAGTAACTCAAACCAGTCCATGGATCTTTCATGAACAACAGACTAAAGCCCAAATATTTCAAACAGACATTTTTATTTTTTTAAAGTAGATAGTTTGATTCTGTTCTAGGGAGTCAAATACAAAAGCATGTATTTGGGGGGAAATTACTGAGTGCAAGATCTGGATGGGGGAAGAGAGAGTGTGTCATTAGAAAAGCGAAGGAATTCAAGTCGGTATTCTATTGTAAAGGCACATTGCTATTGGTAGAGAATGCTTGTAGCTGGTACTATTTTAAGGTGAAGTGCAGGGAATTGGAATATTAAAATGAAGGGCTTTATGAAAGTGAATTTAGAACAGAAGCTACCCTGTCATTACAGATGATATGTGACAGTTGGGTGAGGATTGTTGTTGTCAGTGTTGGCTTTCTAAACAATAAAGATGAACAGCATTAAAATGTGTGCACTGATGTGTGTTACGTGGAGTGATGTTGAGATCAGAAGGAAAATTTCCCAACTTTTCGCCTTTATTAGAAGATTATTCCTTTTGTACTAACTCCTACAGATACTTAGTGAATGCTCTAAAAACCATACTGTGGTAGTTGTTTCTTTTTTAAAAAAATATATTTTGCTGTGTCTTCCATACACAACCTAATACACAAGATGCCGAAAGTAGAGGAGGGTGGGGAGGGGAGAAAGTGGATTTTACCTGAACAGCTACCAAGTGTCGAATCACAAAGACAATCTGCAGTGTGTGGGTGTATTCATTTTTTTAAAGGCACTTGATTTTTTTAAAAAAATGGCTTGCTTGCTTGCTTGCTTTATTTATTTATTTAGCTAGCTAGCTGGCTCAGTGGTAAAATAGACAAAAAGGCCATTCAACAGACTCTTCATAACATCAGATGACAGCTTGTACAAAAAAGAAGAAGTGATTGCTTGATGCTTTCTTAGGAGTTCTTGCAATTACAATTCTGTGATTAATTCCAAATTCAATTTGTATTAATCCAGGCTTCAGTGAGATGGATTGGGGGAGGAGAAGGAGATGAAGGCAGAGAAGTTGAGCAAACTGATTGCCGTGGTCGGCTCTTCCCCTCTGTTGCCCTCATTCCAATTAGGAGTTATAAATATACTGCTTAGCATTTATATGGCGCATTTCAAGTGTTCAAAGCATTTTGCACGTGCTGTCATGGTAATCCTTACAACAACCCTGTAAGGTCAATCAGTATCACTATCCCATATTTCAGAGGATGAGACATTGTCCCGATTCACACTGGATGTTAAAGCCATTACATGTGCTTCTTATCTTTCCTACTCTGGTGGAGCCACAAAGATATCAGAAGCTTCCGTTTGGATCTAACCACAGTTTAGCATTACATCAGAATTCTAACTGTGGTCCGTCTTAAATAGGACTAACCAATAAAACAATCCAGCTTCTTAAACTATGGTTTGATGTTGCTTTGTTGTTGTTTTCAAAAAAACAAAACAAAAACATAGTTAAGATTAAACACAGCTTGTCAGGTTTGGCTTGGGAATTTGTGGTGGTTCACCTAAAAATTAAAGCAAAGGCTTCCATACTTTTGCCAGAGGAAAACTAGTGATGATGCCTTGGAGCTGATATTTGGGGGGGGGGCACTTATAGCATGGTGCTAATAGTGTCAAAGTCACAGATTCCATTCCCAGAAGGGACAGCTGCATATTCCTACATGGTAGGCGGTTGGACTAGATCGTCCTCAGGGTCCCTTCTATCTCTGTAATTCTATTATTCTACTTCTGTTCTCCTCAGTGGGATAGCTCAGTTGGTAGAGCATGAGACTCTTATCCTCTGGGTTGTGAGTTTGAGCCCCGTTGGGAGGAAGATTTCTGCACTGCAAGGTATTGGACTAGATGACCCTCGTGGTCCATGCCACAGAGCTCAAGGCAGCACACAGGCTTCTTGTAGCAATAAAAAGTTTGCTGCCTTGGGCTCTGTTGCAAATGAACATGATATGTAAGTGTCCCCGCTCCAAAAGTATTTAAGTCCACTACTCTCGTGCAATCCTATCAGAAGCACTTTTACCAAGAATCAGCTCAGTGGGACTTATTATCCCTGACAAAAATATCCCTGGCGTTGCAGTCTTAAAAGTTCACTATCTGTGTATTCCATGTAAGGAGACTCAGTATCTTTCATGCTAACAGATATTAGTTAAAAATGAACTACACCTTAATGATTCTGTGCCATCTTTTATTCTCTTAGAACAAAAAAGCAGCATCCTTGTATATAGAAAACTATTTTGCAGAGATCGGGGATGAGGAACCTGCAGTCCTCCAGATGTTAAAAGACTACAGTTCCCATCTTCCCACTGGCTGAGACTGATGGGAGTTTGAGTCATTGGAAGGCCACGTGTTCCCCATCCCTGATTTTGATATAAAGTTTCCAACTAACCCAGAAAAAATACTTTTGTGCCTTGAAGAGCAGCTAAGATGTGCCAAATGAAATCCACACCAGCATGCACAGCAAGCTGGTGTTAAATGCAGAGCTACAGGGGAGAGCTAAAAAGTTGGCAAAGAAACACAAAGAAACCTTCTGCACATGTAAAGGTAAAGGGGCCCCTGACCATTAGGTCCAGTCGTGGCCAACTCTGGGGTTGCGGCGCTCATCTCTCTTTATTGGCCAAGGGAGTCAGCGTACAGCTTCCGGGTCATGTGGCCAGCATGACTAAGCCGCTTCTGTGAACCAGAGCAGCGCATGGAAACGCTGTTTACCTTCCCGCTGGAGCGGTACCTATTTATCTACTTGCACTTTGACATGCTTTTGAACTGCTAGTTTGGCAGGAGCAGGGACCGAACAATGGGAGCTCAGCCCATCGCAGGGATTCGAACCGCCGACCTTCTGATCGGCAAGCCCTAGGCTCTGTGGTTTAGACCACAGCCTCAAAACAGATTCTTGGAGAGGTGATGCCATTTCGTTACCAACAGTGCTCTGTGTTATGTCCAGCTGCATGTGTGACAGGTGGAAATTCACTGGACATAGCACGGAGATGCACAAAAAAAGAAAAGATGCACCTAGTGAATTTCTACCTGCTGCATGCTTCATAAACTGGGGACGGGTGGAGGCAAGTGACGATGAGGCAGTAAAGACTCCCCCAGCAGACATCAGCATCTCACCAATAGCAGCATGATTGTCCTTCTGTTAACTGCATAACAGAGAACCTAATTCCATGCTGTTGAAATTGGTGATGCAGATTATTATATAAAAAAATAGTTCCGACTGGGGCTTGAACATGCGGTACCATTGCACGGGTTTTCTTTCTTTTTTTAATTGCTCTAAACATAGAACCGCTTTTCTCTTCCCTTGTCTTTATATGCTCTTTTTCTCCAGGTGAGGCTTCTGCACTCCAGCTTCTTTCTGCTGTTCGACTGGAAGCTTTAACAAACAGCAAAGTGTGATCTTGCCTCTCCGCTGCTATGTGTTGCCAGGCAATCAGGGCAGAAATAATTAACACATGAAAGTGGTCTCCCAGTATCCTGCTGAATGCAATTGGAAAGAGCTCAAATGAAAAGATTTCTGAGCTTTCCCACTTTCTGCGCTGCACACGTTAAGGCGAGCACTTGGAAAAGGCAGCAGCCAGGTTCCATTTTGAGTGCCTTCACTGTGCAAGCCAGAGAGTTGTATTTATTAATTCTGAGCAGATTCCTATTTAAACAAGGGAACACGTTCACTGCATTACTTACAATGCCTCTTCATCTAGGGGTAATGGCATCTCCCACTGCTCTAGATTTCCAGAAACAATCTCTTGAAAGGTCAGATAATGCCTATGTGATTATGAATCTTGCACAAAGTGAAGCAAACATCCGTTTTAGGGAAGGAAAGGGACCGCTCAGACCACCTAACAGAAATGGAAGACTAAAAAGAGGAAGAGGAGTTTGTACCTGCATTGCAATACATCGCTGGATTTCTCTCCACCCAAAGGCTAAGCATTTAGGCCTGGCCTAAGCAGGCAGAGGGACACGGGTGGCGCTGTGGGTTAAACCACAGAGCCTAGGACTTGCCAATCAGAAGGTCAGCAGTTCGAATCCCTGTGACGGAGTGAGCTCCCGTTGCTCGGTCCCAGCTCCTGCCAACCTAGCAGTTCGAAGGCACATCAAAGTGCAACTAGATAAATAGGTACCGCTCCGGCAGGAAGGTAAATGGCATTTCCGAGCGCTGCTCTGGTTCGCCAGAAGCGGCTTAGTCATGCTGGCCACATGACTCAGCTGTACGCCGGCTCCCTCGGCCAATAAAGTGAGATGAGCGCCGCAACCCCAGAGTCGGTCACGACTGAACCTAATGGTTAGGGGTCCCTTTACTAAGCAGGCAGAAGAGTGAGCATCCTGCATGGTTGAGCTGACTGTAGCTCCTCAGATCACAAGTGGAATACACCCAGGTAAAGAAATCCCTCCTGAGCAAAATACTAGCACATAAGAGAGAGAGCCTAGTCCTCTTCTGGCTGTTTTCTTCCTTTCTCTTTTAAACTTCCAGGCTGCTTCAAAATAAATAAAAACCCATAGAATGTTGGAAGTGATCCCAAGTGTTATTCAGTCCAACCCCCTGCAATGCAACGCAGAGGGAACATAATGCAGAGGAACATTGCGTCCCTCTGCAACTCCTTTGATGGAGTTAACTTCACAGAGGGAAGGAGGACATAACATTCTGAGTTGGTGAAATGGGCCACCCTAGCCTTACCCATCCTCGTGCCATTTACAGATCTGAAAGTCAGTTGTACTTCCAAGTTTACTTCAGGATGCTTCCAACAGCAACAAGTGTTTTTGCTAATGGTATCCTAGTTCTAACCCTGTTCTGATTGCATAGTGTCTAGATTGACATTCCTTTCCAACAGGTTTTTACAAGGATGAGGCGAAGCTGACAATGCCGTCTGTTTATCGGTTTCACTCAAAGAGCAGGGACAGTGAAGAAAGCAGCCGTGGAAATAGAGAATGAAGTTGAGGTCACCAGTCTTCCACCCCAGGGAAAACAATAGCACTAGAGCAGGAGTTGGCAAAGTTTTTGTGGCTTGGGCTGGTTCATGGTCCCGCAGATGCTGTGGTGGGCCAGAGTGCACACACACACACACACACACACACACACACGCATGCATGCACAAATGCTATTTCCGGCACTCCTTCTGGTGTGGAGCAGGCATGCACAGCTTCCCATTGGCTGCAGGAGCTTCCTGCAGCCAATGGGAAGCCGACCAACATTGTGGAAGGAGGTCCCCTCTCTGCTCTGTGCCGGTTTAGCGCGGTGCACGGGAGTCAACCGAGTGGGCAGCAGGGGTCCATGGGCTGGTTAAATGACCCCCATGGGCTGCTTGTTTACAATACCTGCAACATCACTGGGGTTTTATATTTGTTTGAAACACACACACACACACACACTCCACTTGAGGGGTAAAGCACTCATAAATGTGCACACTCCACAATATTATTTCCCCCTTCGTGAATAGAAAACAAAAGAATGCAGTTGCTCAGGAGGAACATACAGTAGTTTGTATTTTCAGTGAGAAGTGCATGGCTGAACAATATCAACACCAAGGGAAGACGGAAGTGTGACAGCACCCTGGCAGGGCAGGAGACGTAACTCAGCTATGAGAAATTTGAGCACTGGTCCCACAGCTCCTCTGCTATAAATCATGTATCTACACAGATAGTCTTGCAGTTCTAACACTCCAAAATTGAAGCAGGTTAGCAAGAAAACAAGCTGTCGACATTACTTTAACATACCTACGACGACGTGTGATCAGACTACTTCAGCTGGTTTCTTGTCTACTCGAATCAAGGAATGTATTTGTGCCGAAGCAAAAAATAGAAGCCGGCACTTTGTTAACACGTCTGCGGCATCCAGGAAACCAGCTACAAGTTATATAAATGAGTTATGCAATGCCCAGTTCATGACGACTGACATGCCAAAACTCCCTACCTCCTCTATAGAAGGGGAAGGGTTTGTGGGACTCTGGAATGCAGGACAAAGGCTGGTGGCTCCTGGTTTTCAGAATGACCAGAAAGTGGCGGGGAAATCTCAATTAAGAAGTAGCTCCCTGTGGTGGAACATTTCATGCCTCGCTCTAAAACAGCTGATAGTCTTTGCTTTGTCTGCGGGAACCATTAGGATAGTCAATCAGTCTACATTCTGCTGACTTGCCTGACTTGTTTGCTTGTTTGTTTCTTCAGAATTTTTTTGTTTTGCAGTGTTCATACAGAAGCTCAAACTCATTGCAGCTTTGGGGTTTTTTCCCATCAGTGCAAAAAGAGAGAAGAGAGAAGAGAAGCCAATTAAACGTTGCTGCTAAAGATGAATAATCTCAAGCTCATCGTGTCTTCTGCTGATACACAATGTCCATCTCCCCCTCTGGCTCACTGGTTTCTATTCTAATGCCACCCCGGCCCCACTAGATCAGGGGTGGTCAATGTGGTGCCTTTCAGCTGTTGTTGGACTACGGATCTCATCAGTCACAGCCAGAATGGCCAATGGAAAAGATGGTGAGAGTTGTGATCCAAAAGCATGTCAGGCACCATGTTGGCTATTCATACACTAAATTATCCCAGGCTCCATGGTTGGCTTGCCAAGTTTTGCCCTGGGCTCTGCCCTCCTGGTATCCCCCAAGAGACTGTTGTTTTTGGAATCAGAAGCTAGTATACAAGTGAAACAATTGCCCTTCTGCCATCCTTGCAAAATTGCAGTCACCCAGAGGGAGACTTATAAACTTCCATGGTACCTCTTGCCCAACGAGTTGTGAATTCACACATATCAAATAGTGAATTCACTCATAGCGGAGTGACAAAGGCCTCTCTGGTAAGCTTCTAGGGTGCTGTATGATAATTGAAAGGCAATTTTCCAGTTCAGTTTGCACTCTGTGAATGAATGACATTTCTTGAATTCAAAGCTCATTGCAAATATTTGACTCGGCTCTAAAAATCTGGTTTTGATATTTCCAGCTATGGTGATTGGCAGATGTAAAGGACAGCAAGTGCATAGCAAGAAGGGAACCCTGATCTTCTGGATTTCTCTCTTGGAAATAGCATTTCAGAAAAGAGGATTTAGCTGCATTTAGGTTCTGTTTAGCTTAATGGCGCCACACTGAGCATGTGAATTAGTGGTACCTATTGGAAATTATATGCATTTTGTTCTAGTTTCAAGATCCTGTTTCTAAAATGGAAGCCTAGCCTTGAGGGATGTTAACTACAAAGCCTCAGATTTAGGAGCAATCCTTCAGATTTGGATCTGAGAGACCTGGGTTCAAATCCCAACTCAGTCAGGAACAGAAGCCAATAGAGTCACCAAACAACTTCATAAATCATGTCACCAAGTAATATCCATTGGTCCATCTATCTTGGTATTGCTGCACAGCTGAATCTCATGCAGGAGTCTTTCTGAGCCCTACCTGGGGATGCTAGGGGTTGAACACAATACAAAGTACATGCTCTGCCACTAAGTCATAGCTCCTTCCCCCTTCTTTAAATTGCAGGCAGGTCGCTGCATCTGAACCTGATCTGAACCATGTGCAGAGTAGAAATGAATTCGCTCTTTACCACAAGAATGGGTTTCAAAGCTTTACTGGAAAGTCTCAAAATAGTTACAAATAAACGTTACAAAAATACAAAGTAACACGTTACTCTTAAAAAAGTAAGCAATGTCGTTTGTCTTCTTTCAAGTCCTTAATTCAGTCCAAAAACTTTCTACTCTCTGGTCGCAGAGAGAGAGATGCTAAGCAACTTGCTTGTTCATCATCACAGTTGAGCTTCTACTGCTATGGCTGTGGGATCCATCCCTGACAAAGAATCTCTGTTCTCAGGTTTCACCTTCTTGCTGTGAGAGATCAGGAGCTTGAGTTTCTGGGATGAGTCATCGGTTAGCCTAAATATTGGAGTGGAAACATCTGACCTTTTCTGCCGCATTTGGCAGAGTGAAACCTCTCATGCAAATCTTTCATTGCAAATGCAAACCTTTATATAAGTTTTTTTTCAAACTTTGATGCACTTAAATATGAAATTTTATGCATATTAAACATCCATGATGTCTGAAAGTTTTAAAACATCAGTCATCAAGACCCTGGCAGTCTTGACCCCAGAGCTTAGGTCTCTCCCTTGTGAATCTTCAACAGGAATCTGTCATGCTTGGAAGAGAAGGATCTCCTCCATATTTCCAGAAAGCATTGTGAACATCAGCTTACAAAGGGAAAACAATTCCATGTATTATACCTTCTTTTTATGAGTCAGGTTTTTTAAAAAACAAAGAATATTTTTTAAAAACAATTTGATCTTATAAAATCAATCTGTTAGTGCTGTGTGAGTTTACAGAACCATTTTGAATTGGAAGCATTTCTCTCTCTCTCTCTCTTTTTGGTACTCAGAAACCTCACTGCCTATAAAAGCCAAACCATTAAGAACACAAATGCCAGGAGACAGCTGAAAAATTAAGTGAACTTAATATCAATATTCATAATCATGTCAGTTTCACTTCTTAAAAACATTTTCTAAAATGTTAGTTTGCTATAATAATGACTGGTCAGAAGCACAAAGGTTAGGTTAAATCTTCCTTCATTAATGATTTGGCTCAGTGCACCCAGCAGTATAATGTATTTTACGAGTGAGGGAAATGATATTGGTTGGAGAGTTCTCATGTAACAGTCATATCCTGTCCAAATGTAATTTTGAAAACAATCAGAGCCATTATGACCCACACAGAAAAGAAAGATAAAGACAGATAGCTGTATATGGGTTTTTAATAAGTAGTTCACCCTGGGTCTTGAAACATCAGATTGCCAAGTAATATTATTAATGTATAAGCATGTTGGTAAAACCCTGTTATTCTTTCCCATTGGCTGAATATATAGATATGTTTCTGATGCAAATATATTGTAAGTATATTGAATCCACGTTATGTAAATAAGAGTAGAAAATGCATCCATCAAGTGTTTGTCTTCATTATTCCACACCCTAAAGAGCTTTCGGTGGCATCAATCTACATTCTGCCTAAATATAACATTTTTCACGGCTATTATGCATTATTTTGCTCTATATCTTTGACTAATTGTTTGACACGTACATCGCTCAGCATCGCACAAACCTTCTGAACTTTGCAACTTTCCTCATGATCCTAGAAACTGTAGAAGCCACTGAGCCACAAACCCTCTCTTCGAGTGCTGAGCATGTTTTCACTTACTCACAAGTGCATTTTGTTCAGCGCTCGCAACCAGACTTGTACGCTTACATTAGAGAAACCTTCCCCTGGGCTGCAAGTTGCATTGGAAGCGGATTTCGTCTGGATCTGAGTCACTGTCTGTAACAAATATATTTACTAACTTGAGAATAAGGGTGGGCTTTCTCGTCTGATGCTTAGCTTACTCTCCCCTTTCTGCTGTTATCAGTTTCCCATGTTAGCTGATACACTGGGAGGCTCCCTCCCTTCTACTGCTAGAACCATAACTCAGTGATGGAGTATTGCTCAGGACCGCAATACCTCAAGGAGCCCCTCTCTCCCTATGAACCTACTTGGAGCCTGAGACATACCCTCCAACATTTCTCCGATGAAAATAGGGATGTCCCTTTCCATAGTGATAATTTTACTGTTTGTACCCCACACATCTTACTGGGTTGCCCCAGCCACTCTGGGCAGCTTCCAAGATATATATAAAAAACATAATACAGTGGTACCTCGAGTTAAGTACTTAATTCGTTTCGGAGGTCCATTCTTAACCTGAAACTGTTCTTAACCTGAAGCACCACTTTAGCTAATGGGGCCTCCTGCTTCTGCCGCCGCGCCACCGGAGCACGATTTCTGTTCTCATCCTGAAGCAAAGTTCTTAACCTGAAGCACTATTTCTGGGTTAGCGGAGTCTGTAACCTGAAGTGTATGTAACCTGAAGCATATGTAACCTGAGGTACCACTGTAAAATCCCCATACAGGATTGCCTTCAGACGGCTCAGGGGTCGGATAACTCCATACCCTCCAACATTTCTCCAATGAAAACAGGGGTGTCCTAAGGAAACACGGTACATTCTGGGATCAAATCAGAAACCGGGACGGCATTACTAAATCAGGAACGTCCCTGGAAAATAGGGGCACTTGGAGGGGCTGCTGAGATCATCATCTGAGGCCCTTCTTCGTGTGCCTCCTCCACAAGAGGTCCGGAGAATGAGCATTTTCTGCAGTGGCTCCCTTAGTTTGTGGAATGCCCTCCCCTGGGAGGTTCAGCTGGTGCCTTCATTATAGACCTTTAGGCGTCAGGCAAAAATCAGGCCTTTGGCTGATTGACAGCCAGTGCCCCTTTTAAAATGTGTTGGAGACGGGGGGAGGGGGGGAGGATTATTGAGTTGTTCTTGGTTTTTATATTTATTATGTATTTTATGTTTTAATATTGTGGTTTTATCTTGTGAACCGCCTTGAGACCTGCAGATATAGGGCGGTATGCAAAGTATTATTATTATTATTATTATTATTATTATTATTATTATTTTGCATACAGAAGGTCCCAAGTTCAACCCTGGGAGAGACCCCTGTCTGAAACCCTAGATAGCTACTGCCTGAAACCCTGGGGAGCAGCAGCAATCAGCACAGACAATGCTTAAGTAAATGGCCCAATGGTCCAACTTCAATAAATAATAATAAATATAAGGCAGCTTCCTATGCCTTCCATAATTCTGCGGAAGAGGCATCAAGTCTCTGAGTTCCCCTGCAGACTAGATTGCAGTGCACTTTCCACAGTCGGAGTTTCTACGAGAATGGCGATAGATAGCTGGCCCTGTAGGCCTAATCTGGCCTGCTCTGCAGCTGTGTAGTGGTGGAGCAGGGCTTTGCTCTTTCTCGTGATGCCACTCCTGTGAATGAAAGATACTTGATCAATAACAGAGTCTGTTCTACAAGCATTGCAGAAAATGCCTCCTTGCAAATAATTCTCAATTCCGCCCCCCAGCCCAGCCCAGCACGCCATTAGCTAGCTCTATGGCCCACGTTACAAGCCATTTTGTGGCACTCAGTTAATTGTTAGTCTCCAAATGTCATCTGATAAATTTTGCGCTCCTTCATTAAATGTTAGGGTGCCTTCTTTCCTACTCCCCCTCCTCTTTTTTTGGTTGCTAGCTATATGAACTGTGTTATGGCCTGCCTCGTGTCCTTGATTAATTTTGAGTTAACAACACCATATGAGAAATTTTGCAGTGCTTTGTTAAACACTAATTTAATTCTTACTTAGCAACAGCGTGGAAGGAACGTTCTCATTTGTTGTGGTGCCACTGAGCAACCTCTGCTAAAGCAACAGCAATAAAGGCATTATTATTTTTTAACTTTTTCAGTGCTGTGTTTTTGGAGAAACAACGATGGGTGCAACAGCAACATGTAGCAATAGAAGGCAAGGCATTGTGGTAGCGCCAGTCTTTTCCGGAGTATCTGTCTCAGAAGGTAGTGCAGCAGGACTTCTGTTCCAGTCCTTAGACCAGGGGTCAGCAAACTTTTTCCGCAGGGGGCTGGTCCAATGTCCCTCAGACCTTGTGGGGGGGCAGACTATATTTTGAAGACCCCCCCCCACTCTCCCCTCCCTTCTCCACAGCACCGGATGAGCCCCAGTGGCTGCTTACCTGTGCCTTGTGAGTGGCAGGGGCTGACGGTGGCGGGACGATGAGTGGCGCAAAAAGGCTGGCTCCAGAGAGGGGCTGCTTAAAATGGTGCTCAGCCAACTGCGGCTCAACAAAGCCCAGACCCTTTCCTCTTCTAGGCAGGGTGGGGAGAAGTCGGGAGCAGGCGTTGCCGCAGTGTGGGGGAATGGCGCAGCCCGAACAATCATTATCCCTACGCCAATCCACACAGTGATTCCCGGACCATCTGCAGGCTGGATCCAGAAGGCAATTGGGCCAGATCCGGCCCCCCGGGCCTTAGTTTGCTGATCCATGCCTTAGACACTTGCCTATGGGGTGCCTCTGGGTTCTACCCTGTCTGCCATGCTTTTAGCTTGAAGCCACTGGGGGAGGTCATCCAGAGATTTATGACAGAAATGTCATCAGTAGGGGGGTGACATTGAACCCTACAGCTCTTTCCCACCTTCTTGCTCCAAGGAGGTTGTCGAACTTCTGAACTGACACCTGGAGGTGGTTATGGTCTGGGTGAGCCAAAACATAATCCAGACAAGATGGAGGTACTGTGGTTAAGGATAGCAGCTCTGGATGGACGTTAACAACCAATCTTAGATGGGGTTGCTTTGAAGGACCACCACCCTGAAGATGCTGAATCTATGCTTGGATAAGCATAAGTTTTATGGAATCATTTGGATGGGTCTTTGATGTTTCTGTTCTGTTTTAAAGAAAGTACAATGGTACCTCGGGTTACATACGCTTCAGGTTACATATGCTTCAGGTTACAGACTCCGCTAACCCAGAAATAGTACTTCAGGTTAAGAACTTTGCTTTAGGATGAGAACAGAAATCGTGCAGCGGCGGTACATCAGCAGCAGGAGGCTCCATTAGCTAAAGTGGTACCTCAGGTTAAGAACAGTTTCAGGATAAGAACAGACCTCCAGTACTTAACCTGAGGTACCACTGTACTGCAAGAAAAGTTTTGTATCAATCAAATGGGTCTAGAGCAAAATGAGTCTGTTTTATTTCTGAAGAGACTGCACTGTACATTGCCCGGCTGTGAGGTACGAAGGCCGCTCCCTGCAAGGCCCTTTCCACCTGGCCTAGGGGGCGAGGCCCACACTCACCAGCCCTACTAAAGAGGCTCCTCATGAGGCCGGGGGAACATCGTCCAGCTATTGTTTTATTGTTTTATTGACTTAATATGCTGTAAACCGCTTTGAGATTTTTATTAAAAATATAAAGCGGTATAGAAATTAAATAATAATAAATAAAATTAGGAGCCAACTCCTAGGGGCTGAGGGGTCTTTGGCCACAATAAAATATTTGAGGGGGCTGCCCCCCCAGTTGATGGGCATTGCCATTCAAATGGTACAGGGCTTACCTGCCCACCCCTCCCACCCCAATATTTTATTCAAGTTGGCACCCCTGGTTCAGCTTTGTGCTGGGATTCAGGCATCTCTGTGTGCTATACCACATAGATTCCCAAGCACGTTATCAATTTCATTTATTCATAATGACATACACATTGAGGCACTATCTATATTGCCTTTCAACACATATTGAAAACCTTCTTTTTTCCTCAAGCCTTTTTACTGGAGACCTTTATCCCAATCTATATTTGGATTTGTTGAATTTGAAATTGCTTTGTTTATGTAAGCAGATAAAAAACATTGGCAGGATTGCAATAACACTTGTAATGTAGCAGGTATTATGGAGACAATGGAGTGATATAAAATATGGACTATTGAAAAATATGCAGTAGAAAAGGTTAACAATAGAACCCATGAAAGGGAAGGTGGAAGTCCAGAGGTTTGGAGGAATCTTTAACTGTGGATGTGTATAGCTGGATTGTTATATCTTTATACTTGTAAACTCAAATAAAAATTATTTCAAAAATAAGAAAGAAATTGGTTTGTTTGTTTGTTTGCATATGATGTCGTTTTTAATTGTTTTTATATATGACTTTTCCTTTAATTGTTTGCATATATGAAATTATTTTTAATTATTTTCACGCAGGGATTTTTTAAAATTAAAAATGTTCTTTATTGTTGATGTTTTGTGGACTCAAATAAATATACCAGCACCCAGAAAACTACAGCACCTACATAATAGTGACGGGGGGGGGGATGTTTTCTGATATTATTGCTGTACTTACTAGGATTCTTCCTGGCATGGAAAATTGGCTGTTTGCTTTTCATTCATTATGAAGTTCAAACCTCTATTGCTTTTCCCCCAAGATCCAAGCTCTTCTCTATGTCCAGAGTCTGCCAAAGCTCTTAGCCAGACTCTTATCTAGCATCTCTCTGCAACTGTAATCTCAGTTTCTCTGTTGGTTTTTTTTTTTTTTAACTACTTCAATCTTGTCACCTGCAATCCCATTCAGAGCACTCCTCCTGCAAATATTTGCTTCCTTATCCATCGCAGTGATTACAAAGTTTTGTCAGCCCGAGGTCTTGTGGCAGCCAGACACAGAGAGGAGGAGTTCGCCAGGGAAGCAGGAAGGACCAGAAGCCAGACTCACTGTGGCTCCGTTCCAATGCACCCTCAACGCACAAGGCACACGGGTTTCCTCTTTGATAACACTGTGCATTTTCCATTTTTACATCCATCCATTTTGGGGTGCTCAAAGATTGCACAGGTGTGACAGATGACTTTAATCTAAAGGCTGTGGTTAGTGCTGGATGTACATATAAGCTAAACAAGCAATAATAATAATAATAGTAGTAATAATAATAATAATAATAATAATAATAATAATAATAATAATAATTTATTTATACCCCGCCCATCTGGCTGGGCTTCCCCAGCCACTCTGGGCAGCTTCCAACAAAATATTAAAATACAGTAATGCATCAAACATTAAAAGCTTCCCTAAACAGGGCAGCCTTCAGATGTCTTCTAAAAGTCTGGTAGTTGTTGTTCTCTTTGACATCTGGTGGGAGGGCGTTCCACAGGGCAGGTGCCACTACCAAGAAGGCCCTCTGCCTGGTTCCCTGTAACTTGTCTTAGGGCTCCACTCTCTTGCCCCGCCCCCCCCATATACATCTTCTTAATTGTATTTCACTATTAATAGACTTCTTCATAATTGTATTTCAGTTCAACAATTACTTTGATAAAATACATATTTTGTTATGTGCAAATGGCTTTAGATACCTATTAGGTCCATAAATTACCATATAGCATATATTCAACACGAAAAAACAGCAACAATTTGTTGTTGACAAAGGACAGCTGGACATCTAAAGGGCCCCATTACCTTCAGTAGCTTAGGGCCTCATCAGACCTAAACCCAGCCCTGGCTGTGATTACAGGGTAGCTCTAAGGTGGCTGTGGGTCTTACTTTATGGAGGGCAGTTCTCCAGGTGAAGTAGGGACAGGTTCAGCTGTGTATTTCTGGTCTGGGCTGACTTGTTCATTCATCAGTGTTCTTTCGTCAGTCTATTCACATTTGTCTGTAATTGAAAATGACAAAGCATTTGCAATGTATTGAAATATATATTTAGAGTCATATTTTTTAATGCATATTCTCACAAATGCAGGTCTTATTTAACCACAACAATGTATTTTTTTAAAAAAAAGCATTTTAGCACAGTTTGTGAACTGAAGATTGTGTTGCAACATTCAACAAAGCACAAAATCTGAAGGATAACTCTGTTCCGATCGCCACTTTCATGTGTGTGGTTCAGATCAGCTGGCATCCAAATTTCAAAAGATCAACTTCCTCAAGCTTCCCTAATTTAGAAGGGCTGTGATGCTGAGGTCCAGTTTAAAAATTAAGACCTATCGGAAGGAAACGTGCGGGTGGGGGTTGAAGTTGAAGCGAGCACTTGAACAGCAGACTGAGTGAAAACGCAGTGCAACTGACCACTATGGTGAGATGCATGGCACATATACATATGAATTAGCATATGCAAATGTTATGCAAATCACTGCCCTCTTTCCTGTGCGGTGTAGGTGGCCATCTCAGCCTATGTAGCAGTACCAGCGGAAACTTGTGGTTCATTATTTCCAATACCTCTAAATCTCATCCAGTGCAGCCTTATCACTGGCATTTGATACCAGCCTTCAGCACATATTTTATAGCCCTCACACAGAAGCCATCAAAAAGCCCTTCCCTGCAGTTACACACCCTAGGAAGCATGTGTTTTAGAACTTCTCCCTATTAGCATTGCCCAGTCATGTTCATGTCCCCAGCAACAGTGCCACTACTATGTCAGGGCTGGTTCCGATACAGGTCAGCACTCAAGACGCAGAGACAAGCAGAAAAGTTAACTCTTTATTCAAGGAAACTGAATATAAGGCAGAAATGCCTCCAAACAGGACTGGCCCCTATGAAACAGTTGCCAGGACTGAAAGTCTCCACCCTCTACTTTCCCCTAAGTCTCCTCCTCCTCAGCTGGATGTTTCCCAAGCAGATTTAAACTATGCCGGGAGAGAATCTGTGCTCTTTGCTCTGCTACAGCAGAACAGCTCCCTGTGACCTTAGAGACAAGAGGGGAGAGGAGCTTGAGTACAGCAGGAATGGCAAAATCCTGGGATACTTCTGCTTCATCTTCTGAGTCTGAAACGCTTTCTGCACCTGGCTCTTCTTGCTTGCTAAAGCCTGTTGCCTCTTCAGCATCCAACCATTCCTCCCCTCCTTCCCCCTCTGATGTGTCCTCAGTGTCCCACCACCACTCCCCTGGCTCTGAGCCTTTCTCCTCTGAGGCTTCCCTAGGGGGTTCCCCAACTGGTGCCTCCCACCACTCCTCATCACCCAGCCAGTCCCTGACATGCAGGGACATGCAGTTGTGAAGTGCACTCACAACTATGCTTCCTTTCACCAACTTGGGATGTCAGAGAATTCTGATGGAAAATGAAGTTCATCTGTTCTTCTCTGGTCAGGAAGGGAAATCAGTTGAGTGAACATGATTGGTATTCATTCACATCACTTTTTCTTTTTAATGATATGCAATCGACGACTTTTTAAAACCATTGTTTTGACATTTTCTTTACACTGAAATGGAATGAATGTAAGTTACGTAAGGTATGCTTTACTGAGACATTAATAATAGCATGTGAGCCAGAACATATTCCGTTTCAACAGCCCAAGCTGAGTGCAAACGCTTCAGGAATGAGCATCCTACAATCTTAATATGAGTGATATTTTGGCACTTTGTTAAATTACAATATGCTACTCAGCTTTGTGGAATAAGATAGCTTCCCTTTCTCCACAGGGGTGACACCCTGTCAATAATATCAACATCAGCTAAAGAAATATGTATTGGTTTATCATTCCAAACACATGCCATCAAAGTGTTTAGCATAGGTTTCAGCTGATAGGTTGCAAGCACCATTTTGTGCTTTGTTGCTGTTGTCTGAAGTTTCTCAGAGAATGGGAAAAGAGAGGTTATTTGTCAGTGGCCTGTACGCTGTGTAGAAGATCCCAAGTTCTGACATTATCCATATAATCTCCCCATCATTTACACAGTAAACCAGAAGGAATCCTTTGTAGCTGAGTTATACAAAGTAGGCAAATTTACCCCAACAATTTTTAAAACAACCAAAATTTCATAGTTTTTTATTATTTACAAGATGGGGTTGCCATATCAGCCAAGATCTGAGTTATTGTTGAGGGGTGTTGCCCCAGGGGAGGATGATCAAGGGACCCCAGAACCTAGAGCCAGACCTGGCAAAATTAATGTGTCAGAGAGAAGGCATCTAACTTAGCTTCTTTCTGACTTGTTGTGAATGTTAGGCAACATTCAGCCATTCTTTCACAAGATTATTTTGCTGTATGAGTATTGAGGGAGGTTAGGGGATGGGCAATAGCTAAGCCGAAGAGCTCATGCTCTGAATGTAGACACTCCCTAGTTCAATCCCAAGAATCCCCAGAGTAGGAAAGACATTCCCTCTGAAATCCAAGAGTGCCACCACCAGTCAGTATAGACTGAGCTAGATGGACCAATGGCCTGGCTCAGTATAAGGTGGCTTCCTATGCCATCTCACAGTGACTCTTCTACCTAAAGAAAATTATACACAAATTGACCCAATGAGCTTGTCCATGCTGGGCTTGGAGTCGACGGCTCACAGGACCATGTCACCAACTTTGTTTCATATCATTTCTTCTTTCAAGTAGTGCGCAATTCAACTGTTACTGCAGTGGAAGCGGAGAGGGGGCGAGCTATCATTACTCTACTTGCCATCAAATAGTCCCATTGGCTTCAAGGACAAAAGATTTGAAGAGCGTAGCCTAACGGCATAAAAATATGGAACAAAGATACATTTAAATTCGAAGCCAAACAGAAGAACTCTGTAAACAGGTTGTTGATTACAAGGGTAAATTATTCTTTTGCTTAGAAAAGGATGACGCCATAGATGGTGATTCACCCACAGTTGACCCAAGGGAGCCATCTCTAACAATACCATGGCACAGGGACTTTAATGGCAGGCTGAGATAAGGAGAACATTCTGAATACTCGGAAACAAGGACTTTGAAGGGGAAAAGATAACCATCTCCTTCGAACTGAACCTAGAGATATCTGTGAGGAGGAAAACAGAAGGAGAAAAAATTAAAATGCTTTGTTCATCTCATTATTCAGGCATTTCTACCGTGTCCTCCAAAACTGTGCGAGACACACACAAACCATTGAGGTTATGTTATTCTGCAAACTATCTTTTTTAAAAAACAAATACTAGTTTGAGAAGGAACTTACGGCCTGAATATACACATCTTTACTGGAGATGCACAGGACCAAATAGTAAATGTTATTAATCTGTTAATTTAGGGCAAGGTAGGCTTTTAAGCATGTTTCCAGTTACACACAAAGGAATGTATCCAATGTATGTCCTACTCAAAATAGGCTCTTTGAAATTAATGGACGTGGCTAATTTAGGCCTATTAATTTCATTGGGTCTGCTATAAGTAAAGCTTAGTTGCATACAACCCACAATTTTTAGTACTAAAACAAACAGTATCAATGAGGCCCACCATGATGGGGGCACATGTATATGGTAGCCTGTCCATATACCGGTACTTGACAACATCTTGATTTCTGCCAGCTTAGGCAGCAAAATCAAGAAGTTTGTATTAGGCAATCATGCATTTGGGTTTGCAGTCCTCATCATCAAGACCAGTGTGCTAGAAACAAGAGAATAGAAACTGCAGTTAACCACAAACTGTGTAAAAGAGCTCTGCAGGGGATAAATCTGAGGAAGTTTGGTTTATGTTCTTCTTCATAAATAAGGGACATATACTCTATATCTCCCGATTGCTCAAACCCCTATGTGGAGAGGCCATGTGGGGCCCCACTTAAAATGGGGTGCTACATGTGGCACGGATCCTTGCAATAAGATGAATTTCCATATGCATGAAAGAAGAGCACTCACAACATGACATGGGTGGACACTTCCCTTGTTACAGTACTGGGCTTTGATTTGTACAAGCTTGTAATGGAAATAGTTTGCGATTGTTTGTTGTGTTTGATGTTTGTAATGTTTAATGAAAATAATAAAAAAAGAAAGAAAAGAAAAAAGAATTGGAATTCCCTTTGGGTAGCGATTATTTCAGAATGGGTCTACTCCGAATACTTTGCAGAAGAAAGTGTGCTCAGTTGTATAGGACTCCCATTTACACCTCCATGTTAAACTGCATACCAGGATGCAGTCTTATTTCCAATGGCAATTCCATTTAGGACAGCTGTCAGGGCTTTTTTAAAGAGGGGGAACTGTAAGCCCTTCTGTTTAAGTGCAATGCAAAATGCATCCTGCTTCATGTGTGTTGTGGGTGGTGGAATGCTACTGGAAGCAAATAAATCACTGCTAAATTGTTGGGGCAGCCTTTGTAGATGTGCTGAGTAGCAATGGACAAATCTGTTAATTTCAGTTTCCCTCTGTTTCTTATTTTTCAGTTCCCCACATTTCCACATCAGTTGGCAAAGTCCTCAGGGAAATCATCAGCGTTTTAGTGTGAAGTTCTCCCGATAGCACGTGTTTATGAAATTATGTCTAATGCGCACATTTTTGCAAAGTGTATTTTCCCTAATTTACGGCATTTGTGCGTGCTCTTTCCACCAAGATATGTATTTTTATACACACTTTATCCTAGTGTATGCTTTTTTTGTACACATTCCCTATCAGGAGAACTGCATTGCAAAATTCGAAGAGGTGTGATTTTCAGAGGGTGTCTGTGCTTCACTTTGCATATTGTTTCTGAAAGCATGAATGGCGTAGGTTCACCTTTAAAAGCGAAACTGGATTGAATTCCTCTCCCATCCCTACGGCTGAGTCAGATGCCACTTAATCCTCATAGCAATCTTCCATACACAATTTGCATTAAAAAAAACCCCTGCCCAATGCTTACTTCCACAGAAACATTAGGTAAGAAAAAAGTCCTTTTTTTTTGCATGTGCCAGCACCGAGCCTAAACCTTAGGAGTCAGTTTCAAAGCATCCTGCGAGTGGCTCCAAGTGTTTAAAATGAGCAGCAGGGTGAAAAGGAAATGTGAGTTGCCTAACGTATTAAATATTTCTAGGCCTAGTTAGAATGTTGCCATCTCTCCAATCTGGAAGATGCCTCTACAGTCTCTCCAAGTGTCCCTATTTTCCAGGGACAGTCCTGGATTTACAGAAGCTGACCCGGTTTCTGATTTGATCCTGGAATGTCCCGGTTTCCCTTAGGATGCCCCTATTTTCATCGGAGAAATGTTGGAGAGTATGGTAGGATGTCTCTATTTTCATCGGAGAAATGTTGGAAAGTATGCATCTACTGCCAGTGAAGAGGTGTAGGCTTAGCTATGAACATCCAAACCAAACAGTGGAAGAGAAACTATCCCTCACTGATATATGCTTCCTCTCTCCCTGCTGATTTTTGTACTCTGATCCGGTCTAAGAAGTAGCTTCAGCTTTCTCCCTTTATTTTTCATTGGAGACAAACATTCATTCCTAGTTTCCACTACCGCTACCCCCACTGTATTGTGGATGACTAACAGAGGAGAGGAGGAGAATCTGTTACACATTACATCTTCAACATGATTGTGTCTCTGGGGACGGTTAATCACCGATAGACACGTGAGAAGCTATTGCTCTCCGTTCGCTTTCCTCCCAGCCTGCTCAGTGCACCCAAAAGTAGATGCCTGATTGCTCCAAACAAAACACAAAGCATTGATTATTTAAGCAAAATTGCTGATTGACTCCATCAGGGAAATATCTATGATGTGTCGTCCACTGCTCAGTGAATCGATATGAAGGCATAATGGACCCATGGGAAGTCAGCTCTCCATACTCTCTGCTCTCCCATTGGACTATCAATCTCCCTTGGACAATAAGAAGAAAATGATGTTTGTCGAAGTGAAAACCAGAAACGTCCCAATTAGAAAAGCACGTTCTGCTCCATTTGATAGAGACAGTATAAGATAGACTCAAATGGCCAGGTTTTCCCATTGTAGGGTTGGAGCGTTATTTTTTTATACAGGATACTATAGTGGTGAGCCAATTCATGATGTCCTCAGTGTCACCATATGCACGTCAAGCTGAAAAATCATCTTCTTGGCACACTGGTTTAAGTAGGCTTGCCATGCGTCAGGAAAATTCCTGACATGTCCTGGTTTTCAGGTGCAAAAATGGCGTCGGGGGGGATTTTGCCGAACTGGTAAAATGTCAGGGGAAACCTGGATGTATGGCAACGTGCTGATGGACAAAACAGCTTCAAATGTTCAACAGTTCTGGTGGTTTCCAAAAAACAACAACAACAACTCAGCAACTTTTGGTGGGGGTTTAATGAACAACGCAAGGATGTCATTGCATGGTTTACACTGAGGAATGGAGGGAGTGGACAATGGAACCCATTCTTTGACAACACCCCTGCTTTTCCAACATCAATAGGAGTTTTTATTAACATCTTTTGAAAGGCAGAGTAGTAGTTTTCATGTCTTCATTTTAAGCATATTTGTACCCTATCTCTAGTCCACCTGAAGTGGCATTTTAAAAAAATCTTTCCCCCCTACTATGTGTATATATATATCTGTGTATTGTGCTGGCCCAATACATTTTGGTCCCTGAGACAAACCACAGTGCCATCCCTCCCCACCAAGGAAGAAGGGGTGTGTGGAGATCTACATGAGGAAGGGGGATAGGCTTTGGTTGCCAGATACGAAGTTTTTTCAGCTCTCCTTCCCCACTAAATGGCCAATAGTCGGGGATGATGACAGTTGTTGTTCAGAAATATCTGGCAGGTCAAAGGTTTCCCAATCCTGTTCTGCTCTGATGAGCAGTGACTCTCCCAGCCTCGCAAAGTGGCTCAGGGCTGGCAGGGTGGCATGAGGAGCCAAATGCGCAGTGCCCCCCCCCAAAGCACCCGAAAAGGCTTACACAGGAGCACAGGAAGCTGCCTTGTAGAAGTCAAACTATTGGTTCTTCTAGCTCAGTTCTGTCGATACTGGAATGTCAACAGCTCTCCAGTATTCCACACCAGGGTCTCTCCTAGCCCTACCTGGAGATGCTGAAGATTGTACTAAGGACTTTCTGCATGCATTGCATATTGTGCTGGTCCCGGGGGGGTTACCGTGCGGCGTGGTCTGAGTCCGGTCCTGGGTCAAGGGTCTGGAGGCTGTCTGTCAAGGGCGAAGCGGGGTCCAAGGCAAGGAGGCGGGCGTGGTCAGGAACTCCAGAAGAGCAGGTCTGGGTGCTGGCAGGAACAAGTTTCCAACGATGTTGCTCCCGCAACCTGGGACTGGGCTGACTGGCCTTTATCTCCTCTGAGGCCTGGGGCGGTCCCAGCCCACAGGTGACTCGCCTCCCCTGGCCTTAAGGCAAGCACTCATCCTGAGAGAACTTAGTTCCCTCCGCCTCTCTGCCCTGAGCCTCTGCAGCTCAGGAGAGGCTGGAGGGTTACTAGACCCAGAGGCAACCTCACCTTCCCCTGACAGGGCTGGGAGAGGAGCACCTGCAGGCAATGGGTCCTCGATCACCTTCGGAGCCAGAGCGGATTCAGCTGGTGTCTGCTCCTGAGGATCCAGCACAGGTGGGGGCCCTTCAGATTCAAGCCCCTGCCCCGGCTCAGCCGGCCCTGGAGGTGGGGACTCCTGTGCAGGCTGGGATTCCTCCAATTCAGCCTCTGAATCAGATTCCCAGGCCATCACACATATGCTCTACTGCTGAGCTTTGGCCCTTTCCAAGCAGTGCTGTGCCCAATGTGGTGCTCAAACTCACAAACCTCACAATAAGAGCCCCATGCTTTCTCAGATGAGCGATGCTTCTGCACGGCGGCTTACAATGC
The DNA here is from genome assembly GCF_964106645.2 of Podarcis pityusensis. NCBI lineage: Eukaryota > Metazoa > Chordata > Lepidosauria > Squamata > Lacertidae > Podarcis > Podarcis pityusensis. The sequence continues at coordinate 74,429,513 of NC_138030.1, forward strand.
AACTTCCTTCTGAACAGACATGCCCAAAGTTGCACTGTTAGACAGGCTGACGGCCATGTGGGATCTCCTTATAGATTAGCTGGGAGGATGTTTTAAAGGGCACACCACGCATTACTTACAAAACAGATTAATACCAACAAGAAGATTAATAAGTGGAAGATAAATCATACTAATAAGGAAATGTAAATGCAAATCAAAACCCGAATTGTTCCTTCTCGAAATGCAGAACTCATCACTCAACAGATTAGAGCATATTGATTAGGCTTCAATAAGGTAGTTGACAGTCACCCTTTCAAATGAATCCTCTTCTCTCTGGTGCAAATTATTTGACCTAAATCCAACAGAGTTAGGCATGCTTAAGCCCATTGAAACCAATGAGCATTGCTTAACTATCTGCTGGATTTGGGCCTTGATCTCTTCCATTCAAATAAACTCTAGTTATACACAAACACACGGCAGTAGCTACAATACATCCACGACACATCATGTCAGTCAACTACTATTTGTCTGAATGAGAGCCGATTCCCAGTCCTTAAAATCTCACAAGGGTAATCAGATAGCAGCAGTGAGATATTTAAATCCCTCTTAATTCCATGTTTTCTAACATTGTGCAAGTAGAATGTCTGCCATTGTTGCAGATTCTTACACGTTTTCATTTGGACAAACTGCCTTGTGGCTTATTAATGTTGTTTGTCAACAGACCAGATTCCAAGAAGATTATTGCAAAGGATGCTTTCTAATCCTGGTACTAGACTGCACACAAAAAGAGAGCAGTCATTGGCTGTAAGCCTTTTAAAAAATTAAAATAAAATGAGATCTGCCTTTATCATTTCTGGCTTATATTGATCCTGCAGATGTTGTGGCCTGTATGTTGCATTTAGAATTTAGTTCTGCTTTAAGGCTGGAATTCACTGGGTGAAACTAATCTGATAGGCTTTAGAGAGAGAAGGAGAAGAAACCCCGGAGAGTCATTGCTTGCCTGTGTAGACAATGCTGAGCTAGATGGATCAATAGTCTGACTCAATATAAGGCAATGTTTGATGGGTTGTGTCCAGTACTAGTCCTATTCATCAACAGGCGCAACTGACTTAGAGAACAATCCTAATCATGTCTGGTCAGAAATTCTATTGAATTCAGTAGGGCTTACTCCAAGGTAAGTGGAGCTAGGATTGCAGCTAGAGGATCATTTATTTTAATGGGTCTACTTTGAGCAACAACCTTCTGTTCCTATGTAAAGGTAAAGGACCCCTGGATGGTTAAGTAGGCGACTTAACCATCCAGGGGACCATAGTCAAAGGCGACTATGGGGTGCGGCGCTCATCTTGCTTCCATGCATTGTTTTACGTTGTTGTTGTTGTTGTTGTTGTTGTTGTTGTTGTTGTTGTTGTTGTTGTTTATTGAATTTATATACCGTCCTATACCTGGGGGTCTCAGGGAGGTCCACAAAATAAAATCAAGATATGAAATCACAAAATACATAATAAAAATAAAAACAACAACCCAATAGCCCAGCCCCCCCCCCCAAATTTTTTTTAAAAGGGCATAGGATGTAAATCAGATCAACCCAAGGCCTGGTTAAAAAGGAACATATTTGCCTGGCACCTAAAGGTGTATAATGAAGGCACCAGGTGAACTTCCCAGGGGAGAGCATTCCACAGATGGGGAACCACTGCAGAGAAGGCCTGTTGTCGTGTTGCCACCCTCTGGACCCCTTGAGGAGGAGGCACATGAAAAAGGGCCTCAGAAGATGATCTCAGGGTCCGGGTAGGTTCATATGGAAAGAGGCAGTCCTTGAGGTATTGTGGTCCTGAGCTGTTTGTTCCTATGTAGAGCTCACTAGAGCAGTGCCGAATTCATTTTTTGCATGCACTTAAAATTAGCACATTTGACATAGCCAATCAAATAGTCACTTGAACAACCTTTTTTTTAAATGTTGCTCTGCATACTTTTGTTTCCCTGACTACTGCTGCTTCTTGCTACCATTTTCCTTCTTCATTAGGTACAGTGACCAACCTGATTTAGTCCACAAGCAGATATGGTGTTATCTCTTTATTTCATGGCAATGTTACCCATAAAATCACATTGTGCCCCAACTGCCAATAGGATTGAACAGAAGTGTGCTGGGAAAAGGAGGCTGATTGCTATGGGGGGGCGGAGGGAGGAAGAGGAACTTCTCCAAACCAGCTGTCTCCAGAAAGAGAGAACTATTATCGTGCATCATCACAAAGTTCTATCATGCCCAAGAGCTAAGATTAACAAAACTGTAGCTGCCAGACCACCAGAAGTTGGAGACAGAAACAATGGTCACCTTCTACTGTGACCATTCTTCCTGAAAATAGGAGCTGCGATCTCAAGTTTACGCCCTTTGTCTCTAGTCTAGTTTTCCAGAGACATTACAGAATGGCCATAGCTCAGTGATACAGCATCTGTTTGCATGCAAGAGGTCCCACATTTTATCCCTAGCAGTATGCATGTGCCTGCACACTCACACACATGCATGCCTGGTTATTTCTGTCTAATCCTGCACTAAAAATTGGCTAGTTTGTTTCAGCTAGCTGAAGTTTTAGCATCTGTATTGTCTATCTGCATCCTAATAATTGAAGTAATAAGCTTATCATTGATGAGTCACAGAGAGCTTGCTTGGTTAACAATTCATTCTTCTTTCCTGTGCTTCTCTTCAGTGTAATCAAATGGGTTCATGAATACAATGCTGAAGAGAGATGGTGGGCAACTGTTTCTAAATGCATAGTCCACAAAGGCTAAATAATAAGCAGCAGGGGTCAGCAGCAGCCCTGCGTGGGAGCAGAAGCGGCTTAGTCATGCTGGCCACATGACCTGGAAGCTGTACGCCGGCTCCCTCGGCCAATAAAGCGAGATGAGCGCCGCAACCCCAGAGTCGTCCGTGACTGGACCTAATGGTCAGGTGTCCCTTTACCTTTTTAATTTCAACAAATAAAATAAATGTCAAGTTAAAAGGCAGGAATGCAGCAGATAAGGAAAACAATTCACCCCCAAGGAAAAGTGATTGGAAAGATCTCTAAATAATAAGCAGAAGATTAGTCCCCAACAATATTCATTTAATATGGAGAAAATATAAAAGAAAACTGAGTCTGAAGCTGTCGCCATTCGCTGCATTTTAGTGCCATAAAAATATTTATTTGTGGAAATGACTCTATGAGAAAAACACAGTTTAATTGATCTTAAGAATATGTTGACAGGATGGCTTTTAAAAGTATACCAATAAATTAAACAAACTCTAGATCACACACAGCTACCCCTTGTCTTGGTAAGTTCAAGTAAGGATATTGTAAATAAATTATTACATATTCGTAGCTCATTACAAGATCCAGCAGGTTTTGAAATATTAATTGTATCTGATAGTCAACCCAAAGGAGTTCTAATACAGAATACATTTACTGATCTTCTGGCTATGAACAGCAGGTCAGATGGGAACAAGATAAGTCACTGGCAGTTCCAACAGACAGATAGGTTTGGATTTGGGGAAATGTCGCTCAATTTACTTTTACATGTGTATCTTAAAGGCTCCCCCCCCACCGCACAATAAATTACTAACTAGACACAGTATATGGCACCAGTCCAACTGGATCAAATATATTCTTCCAAAGGACCAGAAAAAATAGCTTCAGCTCAGTAGGCCAAAAACCTGCTAGTAAGGGAAAGTCTTTGCAAGACAGCAAAGGACGGTTTGAGAGGAGCCCAGAATAGATGAGCCTCTCTAGGTCACAAGATGCACACCTGGAGCACAGCTTCAAATAGGTTCTCTCCTGCATCCTCACTTGCTGCACCTTAGCTATCAAGAAGGCATAGAGAAGACTCTTCTCAGCACATCGAGAGACATGCTTTCTATCTACCTGCTTACCTGGGAGAGAGCTTTCTTAAACTCTGTGGGACTTGCTTCTGAGTGGATACGTATAGGATAATGTCATGAGAGGAAACAGTTCTTTAGGTAGACTGATCCAAAGCTGTTTACAGGGCTATTTTATCCATGTCTGCTCATGTAAAGGTAAAGGATCCCTGGACGGTTAAGTCCAGTCAAAGGCAACTATGGGGTGTGGCACACATCTCGCTTTCAGGCCAAGGGAACTGGCGTTTGTCCGCAGACAGATTTCCGGGTCATGTGGCCAGCATGACTAGACCACTTGTGGCACAACGGAACATCGTGATGGAAACCAGAGCACACAGAAACACTGTTTACCTTCCCTCCGCAGTGGTACCTATTTATCTACTTGCACTGGTATGCTTTCGAACTGCTAGGTTGGCAGAAGCCTTGCCTTACTGTAGCAAACTCATGGTGAGCAGCAGCACCTTTTTTCTAAAACAAAACAAAACCCCACAATAACATCGCTAACATGCACATTTTTTTCAACTAATGTGCTTTTTGGTATGTTGTTTTAATTAATATATGCATTTCTAGGCACACTTTCCCTAGTAGATACATTTTTGTATTTAGTGGGCTGAAGAACTTCATTGCAAAACTCAGAGAAGTACGAATTTTGAAGGATGGTTCTGTTCCACTTTGCTTATTGCTTTGGAAAGCGAGAATTAAGCAGGTTCACCTTTCAATGCAAATTGAGTTGAATTCCTCCCCAACTCTCTACTCAGAAGTAAGACCCACTGAGTTTAAAGGCCATTTGTGCATGATCAGTGATGTCATCCCCCTTGACATTGGAAGGAAGCAGTATTTGCTGCGCCACCCCATGCAGTAAAGTATCTTCAACCAGCCCTGACCCCTAATTAAGAGGGCATAGTGGGGCAGCCTTAATTGCCAAAAATTGTAAGTGCCTCCACATGGAATCAGCCACAGTGCATTTCATACAGAAAGGCTAGTTTTTTTAAGAAAAAGAATGTGAGAACAGCTGGCCATGAAAAGCAGAACTGCCAAGGAAAATAAATTCAATGGAGCCCATATTCAGACACCCTATTAAAAGGTTATGAAGAGTAATCTGACTCTCTCTCTCTCTATATATATATATATATTCTACACTGTGAAACTTCTCACTAATTGGGCCTCTGTATCAGCTGAAGAGAAAAACTAGGAAGTTACTAACCATTTAAAAAATTGTTTAAAACAAAAGCAGAATGTGCCACTGTTATCAATACCCCTGTAAGAATAAGGGAAACCAAGTTTCATAAGGACAGAATTTTAGGAACATTTTTTATTTAATTAGTTCTGCCTTTCCCCCTCCCCCATTACCAAGATGCAAAAAAAGGGGGGGGGGACAATAACTATTATATATGAATAATATACACCTCCCCAAAAAGCAGCAGCATATTGCAGAATACCCAACTGATTACGATAAGCTGGCAGTCATAGCACAGTGTGCTTGCGAAAGTAGTGTCAGGGTTAGCATATTGGAATTTTGTTGTGGGGAGACCTATGCATAGCCGTCTGGGAGTAAGCTCCATTGAACTTAGTGGGGCTTACACATGACTGCATATGGTTCACTTTGTAAATGGAACAAAGGTTTAGCACAACTTCAAAAAAGGTTGAAATGCAACATGTTCCCTTTTCATTAGAAATGCAAACAATCTTACAAAGAAGTGTTACCATTCAAAAAATAATCATTATTTTTCCTCATTCCCTGGCTTTCAGAGAACTAACATTTCTCAAATAATAGCAACACTTAAAAGCCTCATTTTCACCTCGTTCACTGGCTGATGCTAGGAGGGTCCATCAATTATTCTGGTACTCCAGCACATTATGTCATTGCTTCCATTCTGGGAAAAGAAAAAGGAAGTCCCAGGTTTGTGCTCCCCCACCATTCCTGCTCCGCCGATATTGCAGCATCTTCATTTGAAACTGACAGATTAGCCTATTCAGTTTCCTGATCCCAGCAACAGATCTGTGGAAGCAGCAGGCATTGTGAGATGGTCATGGTAAACTTGCTATTCGTAACGACAGATTTTATTTTATTTTCAAAGGCAGGATACTAACCTGTCATAGTCCTGCTTGATATATGTAACATGAAAGAGTAATTTCAAGAGAATGGGGAAACGCTTTCTCTCTCTTACTCACTCACTTAAACAAACACACACATACAGAGAGAGAGAGTGAGTGTATGGAATGAATGAAAAATAAACAGAAATAGCTGGTATGTGAATCACCAGCCCGTTAACTATAGTGGAGGAGTTTTCTCAATGACTGACATAACCTTCAAAAAGATTCCCACCTCTATGCTTTTCACAGATGGTTACTACTTATATGATGGAAAAGGAGCCTACAGCATAGGACGCTTCAGTTAATCTAAATTATGATGTTGTTTCAAATTGCCATGTGTATTTCTCTCTCTCTCTCTCTCTCTCTCTCTCTTCTTAACGAAGGTTAGCCATAGTGTAAACATGCCTGGGCAATCGAGCCAAACAACACTGACTCCTGGGCTGGAAGAGATATTAGTAATTATTTATAGACAATCTGCTCAGGCATTTAATGCCAGTGTAAAGTAACAGAGGATTAGGACGATCTCAGCCAATCCCACTTTGCAAGAGAGCTAATTCATTGGTAAAGAAAAGTTTGTTGGCTAAATAGAGAATTATTTCTTCGCCACGCAGTTTCAAAATTAGTAATTTGTGGTTTCCCCCAATGATGCTTCTATTTAATTGTCTGATTAAAATGCCTTATCATGCCAATGAGGGCACTGAAGGGGAAGGCATACAGATGTACATGGGCCCAGTAGTGAGTCTGCTGTGGAAGAGTACATTTGTAGATGCATGGACCGGATTGAACACACTGAAAACTCGTTCTACCAATTTGTGGCTGGTCAGGCTAGCTAACCAGTGATGAGGGATGATGGGAGCTGTAGATCTACAACTTCTAGAGGGCTGCAGGTTCTCCAGCTCTGGTTTAAAATATTTTACAGACTTCAGAAATATAAACGTATTTCCTGGGAGCCAGAGATATCTCCAGGTTTCGAGAGGCCCATGGGCAAGATGCCCTGAGTGGACTTATTTCCTTCTCCCAGCTGTTACCATATGGTTTGACTCTTTGAGCCCAATCTACAAGACCACCAAAAGGGAGAGAGCAAAGCAAGCAAAGAGATCCTCCTCCTTCCTCTTGTCCCTTACGTGTTTAGCGAGGACATGTGAATGAGCAGTGGCAGCAGGGAGCAGCATCAGCGCCCCACCCCCCAGGCTGGCAGTGTGGGTCTTGGCAGATGCCCATGGATGCTGACCTCTGACCACAGCCCTGATGGGAGCTCATCACAGCTAAAATTGCCAAGATATGTCTCTATAGTCAAACTTGTTCATTCTACCCCATTAGATATAACATGCCCGAACATGAATCTCCCAACATTTTCCTATACATTTCCAACCTGTACTGTGCCCAGGGCAGCAATCATCAACATGGTAGAATAATGCAACTTAAAAGTGAAATGAAAACATATTGAAAGCAATTAAAAGCTATCTAAAAGCATTTTAAAAGCACCTCAGCTGCATTCTCTGTTCTCAAAATGTTACGCCTTCCAATCTCTCTCTCTCTCTGTGTGTGTGTGTGTGTGTGTGTGTGCTGTTGTTGTTACAATTAATATCGTAGCTGTTCAATGGTTAACAACTGCACTTTCTACAACACCAGTGGAAGGGTATTATTTATCAAAGGATATATTGTAATCTCTTGATAGTAAAAGATCAAAGATTGCCTCTTGCTTCAAATGGAATTATGATGCCATAACATTTGATATTGTTATAGCTGGTATCAATCAGTCCGACAGCAGGCTGTGCAGAAGGCTTTTCAGTCAATATCACTGACATGCTGGAACATCTGAAATACAGCAACCGACTGCCATGTACTTTGGATGGAAACTGGTGTGACTGAAAGAAATGAGAGACCGACTGAAGGGTTTATGTTCCTCACTGCAGCCATTTGGAAGTCCAGCATACTCATGCACTCGTAAGTCCCCCTGGAGAGTCTCACAAAGCAACTGCCTTTATAGGAATTTGGGCTTTGCTACATGCATCCATGATTGCCTGGTTGTGATGCGACTACCCTCCAGCCACATCCATCACTGCCTTCTCAGGAACCCAATAGTCAATGCCACCTATTTCTGAAATAGCCAAACTGAAGTCACACGGACTACTCCAGAGCTGGACTGCAGTTGACAGAGACCTCCCAAGGCATCTTTTCCCATTCCCCTGTTATTTACTCTGTATTTGTCCGTTCTGCTACAATTCATCATCCCCCAAAAGCTATGTTATTCATCTTGCTGTCCACTGTGCTGAAATTATGTAACTTACTAATCGACATGGCTAAGTACGCAAATGACATGAGTTGCATGGACATTATATTATTTCACCCCATTCATTTCAATGCAAAGGAAATTCAGTGCAAAGGGGGAAGGAAATCTAATCAATTACATATCATTTGCAGACTGAAAGCAGCAAGAAGAGCAAATACCAATTTTATTCTCTGGATTAATTTCCATTCTGTGCATATGGGATGAATAAGGGATTGTTGGCAATTTCTGCTCCCGTTTCTGTTTTTGTCCGAATTACCGGTATATGAGAGTCCTAGCAGTTGAAGAATTAATGAAATCTGCAACTGCAGCTGCAATGAAATTCCTGGATGTGTATCAGGACAGGAACCCACAATGGGCTTTAACTTTATGAGCTGTGACCTCAGGAAGGGGGTTCAGTGGTTATGTGGTTGTGATATTCATTCCCACACACTTACCACAGTTATACAGGAAAGTGAGAAGTGACTCCTAGATAGCTTGGTGTGCATGTGACAGAGCCTGGAACCCATGTCAGGCACCAGTGAGTGAATAAGTACACATTCTGTCCTAGTATCATCATGCAGGCTTCTGTAAAACTTGTCAGGTCCAATGATTCCATCCCTTCATTGGGTGAGGCCTGGGGTTGTACTAATCCCTCCGAGAAGCAACCATGTAAAGTGTGCAGCAGAGCAATAAGCAAAAATGTGACTCCGATGTTCGCACATCGACTGTGAAAGCATCGTGCGTACTCCCACACAGGATAACAGGTCTGAAAACTGCTAGACAGATTTGCTCCTAACATCAGCTCATCTAAAGTCTTAAATAATTGACCATTTTCTTAGCAGATGAGTGCTGCACAGCTAATTTGTTGCACTACACAGACCAGGAATCCAGATGTTCAGAGGCAGCAGTCTGGCATTTCAACCCTTAAAAAAATCGCCACTCATGTCCATAGCTGCAGCTATGGTGTAATAACATCCCTGAAAAGTTGGCATAATGTGTGGTGTGGGGTTTTTGTTTTTTTGCCATTCTGTAAGTTTTAGAATCTGGCCACTCTAATTGCATTCAAGATTCTGCACATTCGTGAGCACCCAGATGAAATGAATGCAATGTGGATTTCCTAAAGTATATTTTTTAAATATTGGACACGGGCTGTATACAGGGATACATCATAATTAGCAGTCTGGGGAGAGCCAGGAATTATGCTAGAGTCAGGTGAAGGATGAAACCAGGAATCAAAGCCAAAGAGCACACTGAAATACACCATAGCTAGGAAGGAAATTGTTGTGAGACAAAATATATTTTACAGCCCATCCTTTGCAGGAGGTTCCAGTGACCAGTAGAGAGATGCTCCAGCCTGCAATTCTATGGGTCACCACCATGGTGCAGCATACAAAGTTTAGAGTTCTAGCCCTAGACAGGAAAGGATTGGTGTGCATATCTGAGCACACACAACTCTATGGTTCAGAGTAAAAATGCACCAGTCACAGCTAACTGTATGGTATTAGAGTGCCACTACACATTCCCAAGGATGTTATAACCACTTATTTGAGGAGTTGCTTTTTTATCTTTCTTGCATTGTGGAAATAATTAATAAGCTAATTTGCATTATTTAATGCAGTCTCATAAATAAGCCCCCCAAAAGTTTCTAGACGGTAGGGGGCTGGCATTTCTACAAAGGGCGTAGAGGAGAACTCTTCCTTCCTCTGACCTGGTTTCTTGCAGAGGAGGAATAGAGTGCTCCAACCTCTCTGACCAGCATGCAATTCCTAGTCATGTGTGGTTACCAGGCTAGCATTTACTTACAATGCTTATTTAATTGGTGATCCACATAGCTGATCAAGTAAAGAAAAGCCATTGCTTTGACATTTTTCATCTCTGGGTATAATTGACTATGTCTCTCAAAACGCTAAAATCAAGCATTCAAAAACTGGTGTGTACATATAGGACATTATTCTTCATTTTATGTTTAGAAACTATCCCCATTCACGTTTCTAGAGCCGAAACAGGTCAGCATTTGCTATGTGATCTTCAGCAGCAGCATCGCTGGACTAACCATGTTGTTCGGATGCCTGATTATCATCTTCCAAAGCAACTCCTCTATTCCAAACTTAAAAATGGAAAGCGTAATGCTGGTGGTCAGCAAAGGAGGTTTAAAGACTCTCTCAAGGCAAATCTTTAAAAATGTAGTATAAACACTGACAATTGGGAAATACTGGCCTGCGAGCGCTCCAATTGGAGAACAGCCTTTACCAAAGGTGTCATGAACTTTGAAGACTCTTTGAAACGTCCTAAGAGGAAGGCACGTTTGGCAAACCCTCACCATGATCAACTCCCACCCAGAAACCTATGTCCCCAATGTGGAAGGACATGTGGATCCAGAATTGGCCTCCAATCACCAACAGACACACCGAAAAGACTGTATTTTTGATTCAAAATACCACCTCAGAATTAGAATTTATTCTTGGCATCTCCTTTTTTTTTTTTTTAATATTTATTGGAGTTTACAATAAGAATAAATGTAACAGGCAATATAACAAATATCTTAACATACTTTCACATTTTTTTTTTTTTGGACTTCCTCACATCTCCCGCTCCCACTTTCATCGTTATAACTTTTTACCAGCAATTTGTTATCTTATTTACATTCTTGTATCCCTTCTATATATTTATAATCTTATAGTTCTCAGAAAGAGTTATATTTTCTCAATCTCACTTATTTTCTTAAATCGTCTAAGTTAGTGGTGCTCAATTATTTATGATCTAGCATCCTGCTTAGCATTCACTCAAATTGCAATGTTTTTGTAAATAGTTCTTAAATTTCTTCCAATCCTCCTCCATCTTCTCTTCTCCCAGGTCACGAATTCTGCCGGTCATCTCAGCCAGTTCCATGTAGTCTATCAGTTGCATCTGCCATTCTTCCAGTGTGGGTAGATCTTGAGCTTTCCAGTGCTTTCCAAGTAGTATCCTTGCTGCTGTTGTTGCATACATAAAAAATGTCCGGTCCTTCTTTACCACCCCTTGGCCGACAATACCCAAAAGAAAGGCCTCTGGTTTCTTTGTGAAGGTATACTTAAATACCTTTTTCAGTTCATTATAAATCATTTCCCAGAACGCCTTCACTTTAGGGCAGGTCCACCAGAGGTGGAAGAATGTTCCTTCACTCTCTTTACATTTCCAACACTTATTATCAGACAGGTGGTAAATTTTTGCAAGTTTGACTGGGGTCATATACCATCTATATATCATTTTCATTACATTTTCTTTCAAAGCATTGCATGCAGTAAAATTCAATCCAGTACTCCACAACCTTTCCCAGTCCTCAAACATGATATTATACCCAATGTCCTGTGCCCACCTTATCATAGCCGATTTAACCATTTTATCTTGTGTATTCCATTTTAACAGCAAGTTATACATCCTTGAAAGTACCTTAGTCTTTGGTTCTAACAATTCTGTTTCTAGTTTCGATTTCTCCACCTGGAACCCTAGTTTCTTGTCATTTTTAAAAACTTCTTTAATCTGAGCGTAATGTAACCAGTCTCGCACTTTATCCTTCATTTTCTCCAAACTCTGCAATTTCCAATTGTCTCCATCTTTTTCTAATATTTCCCAATATTTAGGCCATTTAGCCTCCATATTGGGTCTTTTTCGGGCCTTAGCTTCCAAAGGTGAAAGCCACCTTGGAGTTTTATTTTCCAGCAAGTCTTTATATTTTGTCCAGACATTAAACAGTGATTTTCTGACAATATGGTTCTTAAAGGCCTTATTTGCTTTAACCTTGTCATACCATAAGTATGCATGCCATCCAAAAGCATTGTTAAACCCTTCCAAATCCAACACGTCAGTGTCTTCAAGAAGTAGCCAGTCTTTTAGCCAGCAGAACGCTGCGGCCTCATAGTACAACTTTAAATCTGGCAGGGCAAAGCCCCCTCTTTCTTTCGTATCGGTTAATATCTTAAACTTAATTCTGGGCTTTTTGCCCTGCCAGACAAATTTAGAAATGTCTCTTTGCCACTTCTGAAAGCACTCCGTTCTGTCCAAAACCTGAAGTGTTTGGAACAAAAACAACATCTTTGGCAATACATTCATCTTGATAGCAGCAATTCGGCCTAACAAAGAAAGTTTCAATTTTGACCAACTGTCTAAGTCTCTCTTGATTTCTGCCCAGCATTTTTCGTAGTTATCCTTAAATAGACTTAGATTTTTTGCTGTTATGTTTACCCCTAGGTATTTTACTTTTTTAACCACATTAAGTTCTGTCTCTTTCTGAAACCGTTCTGACTCTGTATCTGTCAGGTTTTTCCCCAAAACCTTAGTTTTCTGTTTATTTAATTTAAATCCAGCCACCCGACCAAAGTCATTAATCAGTTGTAATACTCTTTTCGTACTAGACTCTGGCTCCTGCAGGGTCAAAACCAGGTCATCTGCAAAAGCTTTTAATTTATATTGTTTCTGTCCGACCTGAATTCCTTCCACCAACCGGTCCCCTCTAATCATATTCAATAGCACTTCCAGAACCGAAATAAATAACAAAGGGGAGATAGGGCAACCTTGTCGTGTTCCTTTTTCAATTTTAAACTCCTCTGTAACCACATTATTAACTATCAGTTTGGCTTTCTGCTCTGAATATATCGCCTCGATCCCATTCTCAAAACCCCGTCCCACTCCCATTTCTTTTAAGTTTCCCATCATAAATTTCCAGGAGATGTTGTCAAAGGCCTTCTCCGCGTCTATAAAAATTAAAACTGCTTTTGTGTTTATATCTGTTTGCAAAAGTTCCAAAATGTCAATAATGTTCCTTGTATTAGCAAACAAATGTCTGCCTGGGAGAAAGCCTGCCTGGTCCTTGTGAATTACTTCATTTAAAACTTTTTTAAGTCTACTTGCCAAAATGTCTGCAAATATTTTGTAATCCACATTTAAGAGAGAGATGGGACGATAGTTCTTAAGTTGTGTCTTTTCAGCTTCCGTCTTTGGTATTAATGTGATAAACGCTTCCTTCCACGACTCCGGTGCCCTCTTCCCCTCCATAATTTCATTGCTGACCTCCATCAAAGGTTGTATCAAGTAATCTTTTAATGTCTTGTAGTACTTGGAGGTCAGTCCATCTGGCCCTGGAGATTTGCCCAATTGCATGTTCTGAATGGCTTGTTCAATCTCTTGTCGTGTTATTTTACAGTTCAGGATTGTCCTATTTTCTTGTGACAATTTTGATAATCCATTTTTTGCCAAAAATTGTTTAATCTCAGCCTCGTCTTGCGGCCCTTGGGTGTATAATTTTTTAAAGTATCTCTGGAAACACTTTCTAATGTCCACAGGATTCTGGATGTTTCTTCCTTCAATCTCTAAATTTGTAACCGTATTTAATCTTTGTCTTCTCTTCAACTGCCATCTTGGCATCTCCTGATTGTTTTTCATAAAATATGAAATCTCATAAATGCCTCAGCTGCGAAGCACTGCCCAATACTAAATACCCACTATCTCTTCAAGACATTTCTCTTGCAGAAACAGTTGGTTAGAGATCTGGTGGGAGCTAATTACTTTTGCAATAAAGCTCTCAGAAGACTTTAACACCAGCTTTCAGGGCCCATGTTAAAGGATGTGGTCAAATCCCTTCAGCTGAGCAGTTTTGTGTCAGTGTCTTATTTCCAATGTTGTGCAATAGTAAATATTCCAGCTATCAAATGCCGTAAAGTCCTAAACAGAAGTACACGCCCCCTAGCAAATATCAGCTTCCGAATATATGGAAATAAAGTATCTTAAACCCAAATGCAGCTTTAAAATATTTGAATACTATTCAGGAAATCTTTGAGCATTGAAAGACGACTTGGAAAACATTTGACATCAAAATTCTCATATCGGTTCTGCGCCCACCTTTTTCTGAGGAGGGGGAGTAAGAAAGCTATAAAACACTGCGTTATTCATTTACAGATTTCTTCATGTAAAGATGGGGAACTTCTGAACCTGCTGTTGAAAGCCAACCCCTATTAGTCCCAGCCAGCATGACCAATGGTCCAACAGGACTCCTATAACTTCTAGAGGGTCACAATTTTAGCCAAGCCTTTCTTTCCATGGTGGACCTCAAGGTAATTTAGGGTTGCCCCATGTCAGCAGTGCCATTTTTGCCGTTTCCCCATAAAAATAGCTCAAAAACGGCTTCTTCTTCTTTTTTTGCAATTTGGCCCAAAAAGCTCAACAGTTTTTCTGTCTGGATTTTCACTGTGTGAAATATGGAAAATCTAACATATACTGGGTTCCCATGTGGTTTCCCACCCAGGAACTAACCACACCAACACCTGCTTAGCTTCAGCCAGGTAGCTACATCAGATGCCTTCTGATACTATCCATCACATTAATACTAAAATCACCAATCACTTGTGCAGGGAAGCGTGGAGGTGGGGGCAGGATTTGTTTATGTGGTTATTTTAACACAGGGGATGCAAAACTCCCAAGACTGGCAGTGTAATCAGACTGGAGGCCTCAATGGATAGCTCCAGCCATTACCCACAGCTTCACGCCCATCAAATTGCACTTGGCCAAAATAATTGCAATAAAGCCTTGACTTGCTTGCTCTCTGCAACAGGATTTGAGCATCCATGTTCAGCTTTTCTTTTCTCAGAACACTCAGTAATAAACAGAACTGAATAGATTAGGAAACCTTTTCGATTCTCATGCTCTCATCCCCATGCTGTCGGAAGGGGAATCGACTGTACTTCATACAAAATGCGCTTGTCTTACAATTTTCCCATCTCTTTATACTCTGGGTTGAAATAACCACATATGTATTTCCCAGGCAGGTACTGAAATACTCTCCCCACCACCACCAAAAATACAGAATCCTCAGAGAAGGACATTCCTGTCCCTTATGCATAAAACATGTATGCATATTCATCTCAAACATTTGGGGGGGAAATTGTACCAGTTATAATTAGCATGTTTTGTGCATCTATTTTCTTTGCTATTAAATAACAAATGTGTAGTAACCATAGCAACTGAAACCATCACATGGTGCTGGTGCTATTTTGGGGATAACATAAGTACCTTTCTTAAAGAAGCTTTCACACCTCTGAGCTATGAATTTTAATAATTTTCAAGGAAGAATATCTGGTGTGATCATTTTTTATTCATTTTCCATCACACTAATTTAATGTAGAATGCATTCTCTCTCCCTCTCCCTCCCTCCCTCTTTTTCTTTCTCTTGTCCATCGACTCCTCTTTACTATTGATTTCTTTTTCATTTTTTTTATTTGTGGGGGAGAAAGTGAAAAGTACTTTTGAGAAGTGTGTGTGTGTGTGTGTGTGTGTGTTTAAACCCTGCTGTGGAACAATGCAATAATCTGATGGTTTTGTCTGATTGCAAACAGGGGCAGAAAAACCTAAGGCAACATAGACGGGGCATAATTAGCTGAAAGGCTTTGAATAATTTACATATTTGTCTACATGTCACATAGATGATTTCCATATCTCAGCGATGGAAATGGCAGATGGAAAGACTTCTGCGAGCAAACGTTCTCGTGTTCAACTGGGTGCAAGGGACACCTCGGGGCTCATCTTTTCAACGGCGACATCCAGCGTTTTTATCAGTCGTGTCACAGAGGAAGTTTATTATGTTGCAGTGCTCCAGGTGTGAAAAAAGGAATCCAGCTCTTGCAAAATTCCCTCATCTGCACAACCATGAAAGTTATAGGGGGGCCCTGACATAAGAACATATGAGCCAATGGCCCATCTAGCCCAGCTAGATGTTCTCTGTTCTCACAGTGGCCAACCAGATGCCTGTGGGAAACCAGGGAGCAGGATTCAAACACAAGAGCCCTCTCCTGTCCTGTGATTTCCAGCAACTGATATTCAGAAGCATTGCTGCCCCAATCTGTGGAGGGAGGAAGAGTATAGCCATCACAGCTAGGAGCCCTTGGTAGCCCTCTCCTCCATGAATTTGTCTGATCTTCTTTTAAAGCCATCCAGTTTGGTGGCCATCACTAACTCCTGTGAGAATGAGTCCCATAGTTTCACTATTCATTACATTAAAAAGTACCGTATTTTTGCTCCATAAGACTCATTTTTTCCCTCCTAAAAAGTAAGGGGAAATGTGTCTTATGGAGCGAATGCAGGCTGTGATGCTATCCCAGAAGCCAGAACAGTAAGAGGGATTGCTGTGCAGTGATCCCTCTTGCTGTTCTGGCTTCTGAGATTCAGAATATTTTTTTTCTTGTTTTCCTCCTCCAAAAACTAGGTGCATCTTATGGTCTGGTGCGTCTTATAGAGCGAAAATATGGGGCTTTGTTTTATCCATCCTGAATCTTCCAACATCCAACTTCATGGGCTGGAGAAAAGCTTCTATTGACTTTCTTCAGGGCATGCATCATTTTATAAACTTCCATCATGTCACCTTTAACTTGCATTTTCTTTAAACTAAAAAAAAAAATCCCAAACCCTGCAACCTTACTTCACAGGGGAATCACTCCATCCCTTTGATTATTTTGTTTCTCCTTTTCTGAACTTCTTCAGAAAACATGGGTAGGAAAGTTCGCCCACCTTAGATGTAAAAAAGAATAGGTACAAACTGGAGACAGGAATCGCATGATCTCCTTTCTTGCACACGGGCAGGCTTTCAAATGCACCAGTGAAAACTGGAGGGGGGAATTAAGTGGGGGCCATGATAACACTCAGTTCAAATGCCCACAATCTTTTCAATTACAGAGACTCACACAGTAATCTCTGTTCAAAATAAGTAACTAATAAACAACAATGATGTACTGTTTAATTGAGGATCAAAACCAGCAGTATAACATGCACTAACTCATATAATGTGATCACACCCTTGAATTGTATTTGGCTGCAGAGGAATGGAGTCCTGTTTCTTTCCAGGTGATACTTTGACTCTCTTCTGAACTATCCTTGTTCTATTCTCAGATCCTAATTGCCTTTGTATCTTGGACATAAGCTCTTGCCTTAAATCTTTCCCCGCATTGTCTAGATCTGAGGCAGCTTTAGTCTTCTTAGGAGACGAGCTACAGTTGACTCTAGCCAGCGGTATTGGTTATCCTGGAGCTCTCAATGGCATTTGACCATGGTGCCTCTCTGGTCTACCAGGCAAGGATGGAGTTAGGGTAAAACCATGAAAGTTCTCCTATCCTTGGGTGGTAGTTTCAGAAGGTATCACAAGTGCCTCCTGTTTGACATTTTGACTACAAGTGGATGGTGTCTCTGAGGGATCAGTTACAACCTCCATTTTATTTAATATCTGCATGAAACTTCTGGGAGAGGTCATCCAGAAATTTGGGTGGCATTGTCACCAGCATGCACACAACATTCAGCTATATTCCTTGTTTTTATTTATTACCAGGAAATATGCTGATGCTCTGAAATTCTCAGGAGGCTGAATTCAGACAAAGCTTCTAGTAGATGGAAGGTGGACTCTGGAATAGACAAGCAACCTGTTTTGTATTGGGGTAGTACTCATCTTGAAGACTCAGGCTCCTGGATTTGCTTTTCCACTGAATGATGAGATGGTGGCTGTAGTCAGGAGTGCCTTGGCTCAGGTACGGCTGGTGTGCCAATTGCACCCAATCCTGAGAAGACCAGAATTGGCCATGGCAACATGTGCCTTATCTTTGTAATACATTGTTGCAATGTGCTCTACATATGACTACCTTTATTTTATTTTTTTAATGATATTTATTGAAAATTTTAAAATTACAAAAGAGAACAAAAAAGAAAAAAACAAAGAAAAAACAAAGAAAAGACAAACCACAGTCAAACAATACAGATTAATCAAAATCAAAATCAAAAAATAACACGACACAATTAAAAAACAAAAATATACCACAAATATTTAAAAACAAATCCAATATTCTCATATCTTTAACTGTCATTACCTTCTTTCTTTGACCTCCTCCTCCTCCCTTTTTTTGTATCCTGATTATTAATTGTCACAGCAAATCCTTTCCATATTTCATAATATTCTGTCATTACTTTACCTTAATCTATTGTAATCTTATCTTACTATGAAAACCTTAAAACTTAAAACTTAAATCTTATTTTTACCAATTTCTCATAACCATAATATTCTTACATAATTCTTTAAACATTTTTGCTAAAGCCAAATAATTTCGTTCCAACATTTTTCTAACATTCATCAATTTTATAAAACAATCATAATAAAAGAAATAACAATCCAATCTTCATCCAGCGTCTCTTCCTCCTGGACCCGGGTTTTGACAGTCCTTTGTATCCCATCAATCTAGCGCATTAACCTGGTAACCTTATGTCCGAGGCCCTTAAGTCTCTTCCATGTCCCTTCCGCAGCTCTTCCTCATATTTATAGCTATATTTTCCTTTATCTCCTACTTCTTTCACTCTTGGGAACTCCAGCTTGACAATGCTTTTGACCCTTCTCGACAAATCAGCCCCTTTTCCATAGTCCCCACTAAGCTCCATGTGGTATTTAAGAACATGTTTCAAAGACTCTCCAAAATTGAGAGCCCCCACAACCCAAACATCTCACGGTCCATTGCCAGACTCGAAAAGTCCAAACCTCCCTGCATAGGGGGGTCTATCCAACCCCCCATTTCCAAACCAAGCCAAACTTTATCTTTCCAAATCTGGCTTTTTCCAAGTTTATTTGTCAAATCCAAGAATTCATGTTCGTGCTGGGCCACAGCTCCCTCCATCCCTGGCGCCCAAGATTCAGCAACATCCTCTTCCCTCATCTGTTCTGTCAGGGCACACTCCTGATCTAATTCCTGGGTGGGCTCTATATAATATCCCACTGCCTGTCCAAAATTTCTAATCGCATCAGTCATAAAATCCATCTTCTCATGTAGCTGTTCCAGTAGGGCACTTGTTTTACAGAAAGCACTCAACAGAGCTTCTGAATACATTGTCCTGCAAGGTCAGAAGTCTATTCCCACGATCGTAATCTGTAACAGCTGCGAGCTTCCCGATTCAAAATTGGTTACAGTTTCACAGGCTCCCTCTAGGGGAAAAACTTCTGCTTGTTCTTTTCTTTTAAAAACGAATCTAACAACAAAGTTTCCTTTTTCAGATATTTTGTCAATATTTGTTCCTTTAAAATGCGAAGGGAGACAATGGAATCACTATGTATCTCTTCCTTTAGCTATCTGTCAAAAACGTTTGTCTCTGGTCAATGAGCTTCAAAGAACGTCAGTCCTGACACCCCGCTCCAGGATCAAGACAGTGGAAAGTTACTTTACTTTACACTCACTTCTGCAGGTTTAAACAGTCCAGAAAAAATCCCCCCTCTTCTCCTGCTTCCGAAGGGGGTTCCACAATTTTAAATGATGAAAGTTAATCCTTTAGAAGCGATTTTCAGAACTTTAGTTTGCTGTGTCTTTGCTTTATTCTATCTACAAAGAAACGGAAGGCTGACTTCCTGTTTAGACCTTCCCGTTTCAGTGCCAAATTAAATTAAACTTTTAAGTCCAGTTTTCTTTTCTGCTCGCAAATCCTTGTTTAGAGTCCAATTGTCCGAAACTTAAGTACTCACGGGTGGTTGTTTTAAAAGCCAAATTGTCCCAGGAAAAAGGCAGCGCTCTCCGGCAACAGCTGTGCGGCTTCACTCCACGGAAGAAGCAGTTGACTCTCAGCACCGCGCCACTTCCCCCTCTTCACTCCAGAGCCCGTTAGTGGGTTCCTTTGCGGGTTGGGGGGGCGCTAAAGGTGCCCGCTGAGTCCCATGGTCACAGGCTTCATCCGCCTGTGATTTTTGAATGGGTCCCCGCTTCGCCGTAGCAGAAAAGACCCGATTCCCGTGGAGCTGGTCCCTCCAGTTCAGAGGGAATCCGCCATTGCTGATGGCGCCACCCCGGAAGTCTACATATGACTACCTTTAAAGACTCTTCAGAAACTTCAGGTGGTTCAGAATTTGGAAACAAGTATGTTTGTGGATGCTCACACATAGGACCATGCTACACGTATCCAGCAGCAACAGCATTGGTACCCAGTTTGTTTTTGGACACAATTAAAGGTGCCTGTGATTAGACCTTAAGTACCTCCTCCTCCTCCTCCCATAGCAGCCTGCCTGCTCCCCAAGATTGGATGGACAGGTATTTCCCTCTGTCCCACCCAAGATGGAAGCCTGTGCTTTCTCAGTGGCCACACCCACAATGTGACATTCCTTGTCTCAGGAAACTCAGTTGGCTTCCTCTCTTGCTCACTCCATGATAAATACTTTATTCTTATGATTCTGGCAGGCTTTGCATAACCAGATAGATAACATTTTATCTATTTATTCTTATATTTATCTGATGAGCCTGACTCTGATTTATCTTACATTGCTTGATTTGCTTATTGTTATTTTATTGTGAATTGGTGACTTTAATCATTGTAAGGTACCCTGAGTAATGTGTGTGCTTTAGATGGGTGGGCTATAAATTCCTAAATAAGTAGTCGCATAGATAATCTTCCTTAGCTCATTGCCAAGGACTAAACCTACATCTAATCCTTTATCTATTTGTCCCAGTCCTACAAAGAACTACAGTGTTTTTCTGTGTATAAGACGATTTTTTTATTATAAAAAATGCTAGAAATTGGGGGTCATCTTATACACGGATAGTAACAGGACAGGCGATTGGTGGCAGCTGCGAGCAGGAGATTGTCAGCAGAGATTGGTGGCTGTGGCAAGGCCTGCTGGCGATTGGCTGTTGCTGCAGCAACTGGGCGTGTGATTGGCGGCAGCTGGTGGCGAGCGGGCAGATGATTGGTGGCTTCAGTGAGGAGTGTGATTGGCAGCGCTGGTCAGGCGGGTGAGCGGTTGTCGGCAATTCCCCCCAAAAGCTCAACAACTCTGAGCAATCTCCCCCTCCCCCATTTCCTTAATTTGGAGTCCCCAAAGACAGGGGTCGTCTTATACACGGGGGCGTGTTATACATGGAAAAATATGGTATATTGCCTGTGTAAGGCAGATAATCTTGTTATATGCTAGGACAAAGTGTTCTCTGATGATGCTTTCATGCACCACAAGGAAACTTTGGTAGTGGAAGCAGGTGTGACTTCTAGATCCTCTTTTCATGTTCCTGTCAGGGGTGCTGTTGTGGTAGAGTACGGAGGCAAACCTTCTATACACACACACACACACACACACTTTTAACTACATGGTAAGTCTTAAGTGAACCATATGAAACACTGCTTTCCTGTGCTAAACACAGAGATTGCATTGTCTGCATACTACATTGGAAGAAATTCTCATTGAGCTCAATGGGACCGATGCCAGACAGGCATAGGATTGAGCAACTATTGTTATAAACAGTTGAATGAACAAATGTTCTAGGTATATCAGGGGCATAAACCTGAAAAACAATGGGCCCTTGCTTGCCCTGTGTTGCCAACACTGCTTTAACTCAACCTGTAGTAAGATGGTACCTTCTCAATGTAATGTATACAAGAGTCTTTTTCCTGGAAAAGGGTATCTACTTCCTGGGAAATGCGCAAAAGGAAGTTGTCTATCTCCCATAGGCTGTGAGGCCCAGGTACATTGCGAACTCACACATGAGCCACTTGGAAGAAGATGTGCAGTTAGAGAGGCAGCGATAGAAAAATCACTGGCAACCATACTATATGGCTGTTTCTCTATAGCATGCAAAGCCACCATCAGTAATTAAGTTCTGTGTTCATCTGCTGGATCCATTTCTCCATCTCCATCTCCACTAGGCCTCCTCCAAACATTCCCCAGTTTCAGGTTTTTAGGCTGAAAAATAATAATTTCAGTACAGAAGAAATATTTTTGAAGAATTTAGAACCTGCTGCAGGACTATGTGTGAGTTGATTTAGAACTTGTGGGTGGATTTTGTTCAGTAAGTACACA
Source organism: Podarcis pityusensis (assembly GCF_964106645.2). Lineage (NCBI taxonomy): Eukaryota > Metazoa > Chordata > Lepidosauria > Squamata > Lacertidae > Podarcis > Podarcis pityusensis. Next base: position 74,451,566 of record NC_138030.1, read on the forward strand.
AACTCCTCAGGGAGCAGAGGGAGAAAAGCCTTCATGTAACCTGTATATACTGGGATGCGGGTGGCGCTGTGGTCTACACCACAGAGCCTAGGGCTTGCCAATCAGAAGGTCGGCGGTTTGAATCCCCATGATGGGGTGAACTCTTGTTGCTTGGTCCCAGCTCCTGCCAACCTAGCAGTTCGAAAACATGCCAAAGTGCAAGTAGGTACTGCTCCGGCGGGAAGGTAAACGGCGTTTCCGTGCGCTGCCCTGGTTTGCCAGAAGCGGCTTAGTCATACTGGCCACATGACCCGGAAACTGTACGCCGGCTCCCTTGGCCAATAAAGTGAGATGAGCGCCACAACCCCAGAGTAGTCTGCGACTGGACCTCACAGTCAGGGGTCCCTTTACCTAGCCTGTATATAGTGTGCAAATATAGTGTGTCTTGGATGTGCTAAGCAAAACAGCTCTGTTTAAAACAACACTGTTTTGCGTTGGTGAGCTTCACCGCTTTGCTGAAGCTTCATACACACACACACACAGAGAGAGAGAGAGAGAGAGAGAGAGAGAGAGGAGAGAGAGAAGTTAAGGGTGAAGATAAACACATACCCCAACACCTGGCTGCATGATGATGTGGACAAATTGATATAACTGAGAGAAACAGCAATGCTTTTAGATTAGTTAAATAGGTGATCCTAGTGAAGGGTCAGGGGTCCCTTTACCTTTACAGTGCTACCTCGGGTACATACGCTTCAGGTTACATACACTTAAGGTTACAGACTCCGCTAACCCAGAAACATTACCTCGGGTTAAGAACTTTGCTTCAGGATGAGAACAGAAATTGTGCAGCGGCGGCACGGTGGCAGTGGGAGGCCCCATTAGCTAAAGTGGTGCTTCAGGTTAAGTATAGTTTCAGGTTAAGAACAGACCTCCGGAATGAATTAAGTACTTAACCTGAGGTACCACAGTACTAGTGAAAAAAGGGATTATGAAATGACTGGAATGAAGTCACAATAATACACAGCCAATCAGAACTGGCTATGCAGACATGCTATTCACAACATGTGAAGTTAACTGAAAATAAGTGCCAGAGAGCAGAGTAATTGAATGCATGAACATGTTTCCAAGTGTCTTTGCCCAAAAGAGTGTTTTTCAGCACTTCCAAAAATGTGCATAGCAATTGTTAGTCATTTCAACTTAGCCCTACCTTCTAACTTCAGTTTTATCTGCACTTTTAGGAATCAGATGTTATTTCACTTGACTCTGTAATTCTGCTAATATCTTTTTGAAAGTCAGTCAACTATGCTGCAAAGCAAGTGTGGGGAAGTTGTTGGACTACAACTCCCATCATCCCTGACTAAGGATTCTAAGTAATTTTCCAATAATCAACACTTAATGCAAGCTCTGGAATATTCTGTGGGAAGAAGAAAGGGACACTTCAAAATTACTGTGGTACCACAAGGCAGGTGATCCCCAGAGGGCATGCAAATAGCTACTTGATGATGTGCAATGAATAACAGTAACAGTACAGTAAACAACAGTAGCCATTACATAAGCAACAATAGCCATACTTGCAACAATGTCAAGAGGATCAAAAGCAATCATGTTATTTTCACAAGCCACCAGATTGGGCTGAGCCACAATGGACCAAGTTTGAGTTATGATCAGAACTTGATCAGAAAATGGACAGGTTCAAAACAGCAAACCCCAACCCCTGGCCATTGGCCATGTTGTGTAGGGCTGATGAGAGTTGGAGTTCATGTACATCTGGAATGCCATAGGTTTCTCACTACTGTTATCTAGTTCATGCATAAATATTCCACTGTGTTATTAGTACCTCCCCCCCCCCCAGATTCAAGGGCATAATAATCAAGTAGATCTATATGTATATTTACAATCCTCTTCCATGATCTTCTGTAATAGCCCTACCTAAGCCCATTTCCCATCTACTTTGATCTTTAAAGGTTCTATATTCCAGCACACAAGTATTATAGTAACTCTCAATCATTTTCTCCATCATGGTTAGATCTCTTAACTGACAATATCTTTGTAATTTCAGTATCTGAAAAATCCTTTTTACCAAGCAGTCGCATTCTGGAGACAGCAGAAATTTTGTAGAGGTTAGCATCACCGTCTCATTTGGAAGAATTGAAGTTTGGAACCTTAATGGGAAAGGCAACAGATTGCTGCAATAATGGAGGTTGTTTCTACCCATTATATGGAAATTGAATACGTCTCAACATTGGCAGTCCCCAGCTGTTGGCATCTGCAGCGTTTCGCCCATTGTAACTGCAAAGAGTAAAATTTAATTGCAAATTTTATTCCAGGCTGCAAACATTATGCTTAAAAAGCAAAGGGCCAGCCCGTGCAATCCAGAGAACTCGAGCGAGAGGAGATGGTCTGCATGCTCAACTCTGTGAGGCAATATCCAAAAAGAAGGCAGTGCCACTGAGCAAAATGGGACTGCTAAGGAAGTGTGTTGAGGGTTGCAGCCTGATACAGGCTTACATAGTAGCCTGTCCAATTAGCCATATCCTCTCCTAAGCTAAATACCACACCCAAGGGATACTCCAGCAGATTTAGCTTCAACTATGTATGAGCAGAAAATCACTATCATCTAACTCAGCAATGGGGAATATCGTACCTGGGAACCAAATGCGGTCCTAGGCTCTTTTAAGTATAGCGATTTAATTTACTGAAATTGGGAATGCTTGAATGCATTGTGTGTGTTTAATTCTGGGGTGTTCCCCAGTAACTCTTGTGTGTTTGGTTAACTTTAGTCACACAGGAGGTATCTTATTACGTTCTCCATTTTGTTCTGTGTGTGAGTGACTTGACTGTAATGGCTGCACCTCCGTGAACACTGAAGATAAGGCAGTGTTAGATCAACGCAATAGAGGAGTGCTAATGTTTCTGTGTGAATGTATGTGACAGAAAGAAGTACAGAAATTGATATTCTCCCAAAGAAGCAGTAAGTAGAAGTCTGCTGGAAGGAGAATGTGGAGACCTCTCAGAAGGAACTGCATGGCCTATCTGGATAAAATACAGAAGGCTGAGTGTAAGGACTAGAAAGAGAGAAAGACACAGTTTGAAGGCTTAAGGAAGAAGCTGTAATCTTCAACAAAGAAAAACTAAAGCCCATGCTTGGATAAACACGTGAATGTAAACACGTGAATGTAAATACTGAGAGCCAGTGTGGTGTAGTGGTTAAGAGTGGTAGTCTCGTAATCTGGGGAACTGGGTTCACATCTCTGCTCCTCCACATGCAGCTGCTGGGTGACCTTGGGCCAGTCACACTTCTTTGAAGTCTCTCAGCCCCACTCACCTCACAGAGTGTTTGTTGTGGGGGAGGAAGGGAAAGGAGAATGTTAGCCGCTTTGAGACTCCTTAAAGGGAGTGAAAGGCGGGATATCAAATCCAAACTCTTCTTCTTCTTCTTCTTCTTCTTCTACTACTACTACTACTACTTTGCATATATTCTTCTTTAGCTATATGTTCTGCAAGTAAAAGCTTTTGAATATTTTAACGAGTGTTTGGACATTGTTTTAATTTCAAGAAAAGAGTCGGTATTGCACATGGTTTGGCTTCTGAGCTGCAATTTAGCTACTTTGCCAAGAAGCCCTTCTTGTCTGGCCTTTGAGACTCTACCAAGGGCACACCCTTTCTCCTTGAGTGTTTTTGCATTGCAGAAATATGTCCTTGAACTCTGATGGCGCTTCTCGCTTGTCTGGATGGAGGATAAATAGTGGTGTGTAGGTGTAGAAACTACAAAGATAATATTCTCCATCATTCCTCTGCCCGCTTTCACCTCTGGCCCCAGTCACGACCAACATGTGCCCCACAAAAGGTCCCCCGGAATGGAACGCAGCCATCAGCCAGAAATATGTTTCCCATCTCCGATCTAGCTATTCCAACCCCATGTCAAGAAAAAGAACTCACTATACAGGTCTGAGGCAGCATTTCATAATTCATGAAATTTAAGTGGCAGTGCCATGGAATACATTGAAGTGATTTGAAGTTGTTTGGTGTGTGTGTGTGTGTGTGTGTGTGTGTGTGTGTGTGTTTTAAAGAAAACCTGAGAAATGTGACGCTAAGAATTACCTGCTTCCCAATTCTACAAGCAGATAAAAAATGTTTAATGGGGTGTAGTTGTCTCATATTTATTTTTACTCCTCAAGAATGCATCCCCGTCACTGATCTGGAGAAAATAGAACATATAAATCATGCCTGGAGATAAATGTAGCAGACTAAGAAGCATTCCCAGTTTGGGCTGGAAATTTTGGCACTGTTCAATACAAGCAAGTATGAAAAGGCACAAAGCAACTATTATTTGATGTTTGGGGTGGGGTGTTTTTTTTATAAAAAAATGACAAGATTTGGCAGCTATAATTGAAAACCATGGATAACAATGTTCTCTTGGCATTATTTACATGTTAGCCACATGGCAGGCCTCATAGACAAGCTCCTCTCTTTTCCATTCTTAAGGTTGGCTTGCCACATTTCTGCATCAATTTACAAAGTTGTTTTTAAGTCCTCGTGAAAATTCGTCACCACTTTGGTGTGCTTTCTCCCAACGTTGGGATTTTTGTATGCAATTCCTCAGTGTACACATTCTGCAAGCAATCTCACCTAACTATAATATGTTTCAGTATGTCCTTTTCCACAGATCTATGCATGTTACATATATCTGCATTTCTGTATGCATGTTTAGAGATAACTGCATCTCACTTCACATGTCTTTTCAGGGAAGCAAATTAAATAGGCTTGCATTAAAATGTGAACTGAACTGAATTCTCCCCAATTCCTACTCATAGAAGGGACATGTATGGTCTGCCTTAGAATGAGGTAGAACCACCTTGGCTGGAGAAGTTGATTTCTGTTTTTGCATTGACCTTTCCTCCATCATGGAACCAAAAACTGTGTGCATGTAGTTCTCATCCGGACGCTGACCAGACCTAGACCTGCTTAAACTTCAGCAGTTTTGTTGGTCTCTTGCACCTTCTGATCACAAACTGGATGGTCACTTATCAGGGATGTTGTAGCATTGATTTTCAGGGGTTGAACCAGAGGTCCTTTGAAGTCACTTCCAACCACGGATGGATCTATTATGAAATGAATGAAGCTTAAGATTCAGGTCCCCTAATCCTGGAGGAGCCCCACAAGTGACTTTAGTCCACATTGCTTAAAAAAATTGGGTCTAGCAGACCCAATTTGAATCACATGACTTGAATTCTTGCTGTATATATTTCAACAATCCCAGAGTCTGAGAGTCAGCAGCACAGAAGGAGGTGGTTAGCAAGGATGATGATTACTTCAAGAGCTGCACACAACAGTCTCTTTGGATGAGAAGAAAAATGGGTCATGGAAACTTGCTTTCAGTCCATAATAAAGGAAAGCATGATTTTTAAATCGGTGGCATGTGCCCTGCTTTATTAACAAACATTAATGAGCTATAAGCTGTGTTCCTTTTTTTTTTTTTTTAGCATGACATTTAAGACCAGTGTGAGTTTAAATTTTAATGAAAGGGCACTGAGCATTAATAGTTTCCTAGTTCCCATTTTGTTCATGGGATGGGGGGGGGGGGGATAATACAAGGTAGATTAAAAAAAGAATGTTAGGAGTTCAACTACACGTAATAATTAGGAAGGACATTTATTTCCAAATGTGAAGGGGCTGACAGTAAGAAAACGATAAGGAATTCAGCAGCACAGTGAATTATAAATGTCAAATTATTAGGATGCATGTAAAGAAGCATGTAGCTATTAAGAACTAGACTCGGTGTTTCTGGAAAGCCTTGCTGCCTTTATCATCACTTTAAATCTCTCGGCGGACTCCTGTCATTCATTGTCACATTTCTGGTGTAAGATAATGAGACATATGTCAACTAAGTGTCCAAAACTGCTGGATTTTGTGTGGGGGGTTTTTTGGTTTTTTTAGGAAGGTTTTTTTTCCTTTGCCTTTTCCAGGACACACCAATATATTTCCATATTTTGAAGAGGCCTGTAGGAATACTAGCCAAGAGGAACGCTTGCTTTCTAGAATTCAATTACAGCATGTTTGCCTCTGATGTTCTACATGTTTTGCTTTTATCACCAAGAACACGGTTTTTAAAGGGGATCAAACAGGATGCACTTATTTACTGATGGAGGCCCTGGTCCGGAATTAAAACGCATATACCAAAGCATCTCTTTTGGTATTTCTAAGTGCTAGGGCAATTCGAACCCATGCTATCCAACAGCAGCTTATTCCATCGTAAAGTACTTTTGCATCGTCCACACTGCTGGGGGAGTTAACACTTCGCAAGGCACACCTATGGGGTAAAGTCATTTAGTGCTGGAGAATAAATGACAGCTGTTCAAGATCGTCAGAGTCCACGGACTTGGTTGACCAATTATGCACTTCCTAAACAAGTAGAAATGCATTTACCAAAAGAAAACAACAGGTTTGCACGTGCCAATTGGTATGGAACAGAACCAAATGGAGCAATAAGTACTATAATTAAATAGAAAGGCATATGCAAGATAGATCAGCATAGTGGGAGAAGGCTGTGCGCAGGCAACTTGTATGGTTGCCTGGCCCAGGTGCTCACTGTGGATGGATGGGCAAATTCAAGACCCTTCCTGCTCTCCCTTATCGCTCTGTATCAGACAGAAGATTTTTTCTAGTAGAGCGGCCAACCCATAGGCCTTATTTGGCTTGCCAGGCTTCCTCAATTGGCATGTGTCAGCCCGTCATCCACAGTTGAAAGCAATGCCCTTCTGAATACTAGTTGCTGGAAGCTGCAGGAGAGCATGCTCCTGAGCCCAGGTCCTGCTTGCAGGCTTCTGCAGGCATCTGGTTGGCCACTGTGAGGACAGGATGCTGGACTAGTGTGGGATATATACACAGAGCAGTTAAGTCCAACATTTCCTGTTTGCTAGAATGGGCACACAGAGGAATGTGGATCCAACAGGGAGGACTTCCTGTCATACCTGTGAGAGCCACCTCCCTTCTGGGTGTAACCAAGTAGATGGGCATGACCAGTACTTTCTTGCTGGGGGTACGCAGGGGTTTCCACAAGAAGGGTGCCACCACAGAGAAGGCCCTGATGCAAGTTGTCGCTCCCCTCACCAGGCCATTGGTGACGGTACCAATTTGCAGCAATGTGTAACACATCTGAGGCAATTTATGCAACACTGATCACATGAGAAGAAACCATCCAACAACAGATCTCACAAGTGGAGAATAAACGTTTCACAGAGATGAAATTACCCAGAAAAAATATGACTGCCTAGCACCAGACAGATTAAGCAAGACCTAAGCACAACTGAATTAACATTATGTTGTGGGAGCAGCCATTCCATTCTGGTGCTTGGTGGAGGGAGAGAGTTGAGACTGTGTCAGTGTAATGCTGTGTCATGGACAGAGATCCACTCATCTCTTCACCTACCCCCCCCCCAAAAAAGGCTCACGATAGCTGTTGGTCAGTGTTTCTTCAAACCACTTGTCTGCAAGGAAGAGAAGGCTGTCAAACACAGTACTATCAAATGTGCTGAAGCAAATGCTTGTTTCGCTAAAAGGATTTGATCATATCAACCTCTTGGGACAGCATGTCTGACCTCCCCCCCCCCCTCCACCGGCCTATTGTGTACTTCAGCTCAGTCACAGCTGAGCTGATAGCAGCTGACAGTGGAAAGACTTTCCACTGATGAGATTCAAATGTTTCCCAACACTTATTGGTGATAATCAGCCACACATAACATCTGGGGTCAGGAGGAGGGGCTGTGTGTGTGTGTGTGTGTGAGAGAGAGAGAGAGAGAGAGAGAGAGAGAGAGACTAGCAGGCCAGGGGACTGAGGTTGTGATTCTAGGCTACAAGAGAGGTTGGAAGGTAAACAAGGCCTGGTATAATTAGATGGAGAAGTCCTGAGGTGCTAAAATAGAGTTGAGAGGGGAAATTCAGCGAGATGGTCACATTCTTTTCTGGGCAGCCTTGGGAATGGTGGGAGAAACCATCAAGGGAAGAAAGCTCAGAGCCTGGGGAGTGGTGGTGGGATGATGATGAATGGTCAGGGGGAGAAGACTAGGAAGAGGTGGTGTTGGAAGCTGAAGAGGTAACAGGGCTTCATGAGCTGGGAGAGTCTGTGACAGAAAGAAGTCCAGAATCAGTGGGAGAAGCTGAAGCACGAGAATGGGAAGAGGGAAGCCAAGAGGCAGAGATGAGGCAGACTGGTTAAGAGTCACAGGTGTCGGCTTCCGGTTTACCTGCAGCCATCAAAGAAGTGCGGAAAAACCCCTCTGGGGATTCTGAGCAGCGGGGGAGCTTTTAGAAGCTCCACAAGGACTCTGCAGACCTCAAAACCTCAAGGAGGTTTCCTTGAGGGACAGGGGCACCCAGCAGCGTTAAAGCAAGCTCTTCTGCTCTCTGGGTTGGCAGGAATGGATACCATACTACTGACTGACCAGCGGTGATGGTGCTGAGGAAATTGAGTGATGATTCCTCCTCTGCCTGCCTGCTTAGTAGGTGTCAATTTCCCCTTTAGCCTAAAATCTTCTATTTCCACGATGGACATGACTAGTTGGCCAGTATGGCTAGCCATAATGGCTAGTGCAAAAACACAGTGCAACTCTTAGCTAGCTACTATTTTGCAGGAGAGTGGGTAAATTTATAAGGCTGCAATACACAGAGCTTTAAAAATGCCCAGTGCTTCTCTCACACATTATCCCCGTAATCCTTACCTTAATATAACAAAGGGTGCAAGTATTATTATATTCATTTTGCAGCTAGGAAGGGAAGGAGACATAGTGGGGGCTTTTTTGTCTAAGGCCGCCAAGGGAGTTTTGGGCTGTGTTAACATTTGAACTGAAGAGTTCACTGCTCACATCTCACACTCTGGACCACACGCTGCATGTTTTCCTCTCTCAGGAGAAAGGCTACTGTGACACTCAGACCACAACGGTTTGGAATTCCTGGTTAACACGCAAAGTTTAAACAAGGTGAGTCACATGAGCAAAAGTCATAGGGATGGATCTAAGCTAAATTCAAGTCGAATAAGCCCAAACCAGAGAAAACAGAAGGCAAGGGCTGGGGCTGTAGCTCCATGGCTGCACACCATACATTTCAGGCACATTTAAAGCACATTACTTTCTCCAGAGACTCCTAGGAACCATAGCTCACCCCACAGAGACCTATGATTTCCAGCAAACTACAATTCCCAGGATTCTTTGCGGAAAGTCATGTGCTTTAAACAAATTTTGTGTACTCTGTCTTAGGCTGGAAGCCTAACTACATATGCCTGTGAAGAAGTTCCATTGAATTCAATGAGCCTCGGGACCCAGGGATGAGGGGGTTGGTTTGCAGCTCTAAGGTTAACACCAAAGCCAAAGACTTCACAGACTTCCCTTAAATCAGTAGATCCTTTCAAATAAACAGATAAGTAAAGCTCTTTCCCATTAACAGCAGAAACCAAAAAAAAGATGTGTCCAACATAAAGAACTATTGGAGCATATGGAAAATATGAACTTCGTGCTGCTTCTCTAAAGAAAACAAACAAACTTACCTACCCAAAAGTGGGTGGGGGGGAGATCTGCAATATCACTTATTTCTCAAGAGGATTTAAAAAAAAATAGATGTACGAGGGCTGCATTGCTACCTGTACCTCACGTACCCCGAAGTATGAGGCTGATGAATCCTAAAAACGCTCATCTAAGGCCACAAACAACGGAAATCTAGGATTTCTGCTCACAGCCGTCCAGCTGTTAATTCAGTGTTTCCTTCAAGGCTTCAGAAGCGGGAGGGGGGGAGGCGGGGGGGAGCCGGCGGCTGACGCCCTCAACGAGCTCTATGGGTTTCTGTCCAGCATCTCACAGCCCAGACTGCCTCGGCTCCATTCACTCTGCGGACCCGCCCAGGCTCTTTGTAAGCAAGCTTCGCCTCTGCGCGCCTAACGCCGTCTGGCCAGCAGGGGGCTCCTTCGCTCTGCCGAACAGAGTTCCGTTTGGGCTCGAAGCAGGAGGGATGGGTGCGTCGCTTGAACCGGTTAGGAAGGGAGACCAGCCACCCAGTCCCGCTTGCAAGGTAGTCCACAGGGAAGGAAGGGAAGTCCCCGCTTTCAAAGGAGCTTCCCTTTACTTGGGCATGCTTTTGCTCTGCTTGGCAAAAAGATACGAGTCAGGCGTCCTTTGGGGATGTACACGTGTCATCGCTCTCTCCACGAGAAGCGTTCCTTCAGAGACCCAAACGCTGCCGGGTCACCGAAAAACAACAACAACACACGTGTATGCGTGCGTGCGATCGTAGTCACCCGTGCTGCGTAAATCAGTAGCTGTCTGCTGGAAACCAGCGCACAAAGGAAATTAACGATCCTCTGGAAGTGTGTGCAGAGGCAGGCGGGAGTTTGATGAGCCACACGCGGGTCAAAAAGGAGAAGGCGAGGCTTGCGCCAGTGCCGGATTAAACCCTGTGGAGACCCGTAGGCAGTCGAAATCTCAAGTGGTATAACATTGAACTAAGAAAGCTTGATTGCAATTTTCTTTCAAGATCAAATCTTCTTCTTGTTTTAATCCGTTGTCATGGGGCCCCTAAAAGGCGTAGGGCCCATAGGCTGGTGAATAGGAGCCAACTCCCAGGGACCGAGGGGTCTTTGCCCCCCCCCCCAATAAAATATTTGAGGGGGCCCCAAAGTTAATGAGCATTGCCATTTGAATGGTGTCCGTGCACCATGTTATGTAATCGATTCTGCAGGACAAGGCTTACCTAGCCCCCTCCCTCCAATATTTTACTCAAGTTGGCATCCCTGGGTTGGTGGCTACTCTGCCTACTTGGTACTTGAGTCAAAACAGGCCACACCTCTACTGCCATCTGCATAGACCAGGAAGAGGTTCAAACATGGGTCATGGGTCGTTACGCCCTGTTATGCAGACTGCTGTATGACAGGTGCGCATTGGAACTGGAGAGGAGGAAAGCGAAGAGCCCATTAGGAAGTGTATGCAGAGCCAATGACAGGCAGAGCCCAGGGGTCCTAGTTTGGCCACCATCCTCCTCCCTGCTGACTTCTGCAGTGCCAACACTGAGACTAAGCTGATACTCAAGGCTACTAACTGCAGGTGCCTACTTGAATAAAATATCAGGGGGTTCTTGTAAGCCCAGCCCATCATAATCAATCACAAGATGCAGCATGCACACACCATTTGAATGACAATGCCCATTAACTCATGGGGGGGGGCGCCTCGAATATTTTACTGGAAGAGCTAAAGGGACCTCAGGCCAAGGAATTGGCTCTCATCCTACCAACACATTGGACTGCTCAGTCTTGAAAGACTGGGGACAGAGAAAATAAAATACCTGCTCACACTGCCACAGCTGGAGGCAGCAATGCTTCTGAACACCAGTTGCTGGAAACCACTGGAGCTGAGAAGGCTCGTGTGCCCAAATTCTGCTTGCTGCTTTTCTACAGGTTGGCCACTGTGAGAACATGATGCTGGACCATTGGCCTGATCCAGCAGGCTCTTCTTGTGTATGGACTGAATATAAGAAGGCAGTTGGGTGGAGCTGGCTGAGGTTGGTAGGATGGTGGCCTATTTGCAGGGCCGGCCCACCCATGAGACAAGGTGGGACAACTGCCTCAGGTGGCAGGATCCACAGCGGCAGTGGATCCTGATGTAGACCTTTCTCCCCCCTTTGTCCCTGATGTTGATTTCTATTTTCCTCCTTCTTCCCTGGCAGGGAGGGGGATGCCATTTTGTGGTTCACCTCAGGTGCCAAAATGTCTTGTGCCAGCCTTGCCTATTTGCCCTAATGGATTGGCTGCAGCTGATATTATGATAGGGCTTGCAAGAGCATCATTTAAAGCACACAGAGATACAAAAAAGGACCTTTCTGGCAAACTGTGTAAGAGGTCTGGTTCACAGTTATGCAGGATCCAGAGTCTGTTCAATAAAATAAAATCATACATTTGGAATGGCCAGACGTTCACATGTCGGAAAGCAAGCCGTGTCCAGGATCAATTGCAGAGGTCAGCAAACTTTTAAAGCAGGGGGGTGGCCCACTGTCCCTCAGACCTTGTTGTGGACTGGACTATATATATATATATATATATATATATATATATATATATATAGGGGGGGGGTGGATGAATTCCTATGCCCCACAAATAACCGAGAGATACATTTTAAATAAAAGCACACACCCTACTCATGTAAAAACATCAGGCAGGCCCCACAAATAACCCAGAGATGCATTTTAAATAAAAGGACACATTCTACTCATGTAAAAGCATGCTGATTCCTGAAACCATCCGGATTGAGAAGGCGATTAAGCCGCATCCGGCCCCTGGGCCTTAGGTTACCTACTTCCCTTGATCAAGTGTGTCTCCCAGATAAGATTATGGGGTTGGGTGTGACTTGGTTGCCCACTGAATTATTCTGGCCTAGTTCAAAAGAAGTTCTCTAGACGGCATCCCTTCCAATGCTGAATTCTGGTCAATGTTGCCCAGGTGTGAACATTGTCTAACCTTGCCCTCCTTCGTCAAAACGGGAAAAGAGAAACAAATGATCAAAAGGGCAGGGGCATGAACGACTGAGCTCACGGAAGGCTGAAGTATCATCAAAGAATCATAGAAGGGACCACGAGGATCATTTAGTCAACGCCCTGAGATTAAGAGTCTCATGCTCTGCCTGCTGCGCTATCCCAGAGATGGCTTGTCCGGGAGCGGTAGTAGCCACCGTGTGAAAATTTGGCAGCACCACCACCGTCGTCTACTTTCTGAGTAGAAGAAGAAGTTCTCGGAAGCAGAAGTGGGTTCCCCTCTAAAACAAGGAACGTCTGGCAGCCGTAGGGTGAACTCGTGCGCGTGCATGTAAGGGATGGAGCGGGAGAAAGGCGAGGACGAGAGATCAAAGGAAGCAGACAGAGCCTCCAGGTCGAGGATGATCAGCATCCAGGCAGTAGATCTGAAACTCTCCTTCTGTCTCCTCTTCAGCGCTGCTAGCCACGTCCCGTGCTTTTGCCTTCTGCCTGGAAGCCTCCCCCCCCCTGCCTCGGAGTTGGCCCGCCCGTTGCCACTGGAGGGATGTGCTGCTCGCTGGCCTTTGAGCGCTGCCCTTTAGCTGCTCCGTGAGTTGCCTGGCAATGAGGCGCTTGCGGCTCCGCCCATCAATCGGCATCTGTAGGCGGTTGGGCTTTCCCCCCTCTGGGCACGCTGGGCTCGAGATCACCAGCAGGGCTGATGGTGTTCCCATCGCTGGATCCGGACATCGCTTTTCCACTCCTTGCATGCCAGCATTGCGGCCTGCCTTCTGGTTCCTTGCTATTCCTTCCTCCTTGGCTTCGTTTAAAGGACTCCTCCTTGAGCCTCACGTCAACGCGAGGGTTCAGCATCCGCAGCATATGCCTGGTGGAAGGTTGTGATGTGGGAGAGGAGGCTCCTGAACATGCACAGAGCGCGTGTTATTTTCATTCGCTACACACAGAAGGTAGTTAATTAACTCCCAGGTGCATCTGAGAAAAGGCTATTTCTGGTCCGGTTAATCCAGTGTTTCCCAAAGTTGGGTCGTCAGCTGGTTTTGGACTACAATTCCCATCATCCCTGACCACTGGTCCTGCTAGATAGGGATGATGGGAGTTGTAGTCCAAAAGCAGCTGGCGACCCAAGTTTGGAAAACACTGGTACAGTCCTGCAGTTTTCAACACCCGGAGAAGTCACCGGTTCCCTCATCCCTCCTCAAAGGGATTCTAAAGCAGGGGTAGGTTGGTCGGGATCTCTTGGGGACCTGCAGTGGATCGCCAAGGGTTTCTGACTCCCTTTTATTAGCAATATCAGCAAAATGGCTTCTCCCACCTACATAAGGCTGCAGAAATGAAGAAAGCTAGCCCGGGCAGGCGTAGAATTCTGTGCAAAAGAACGGTGATCTCAGTTCAGTTCTGGTACTGAGAGCAATTTCCTGGGCTCGGAATGTGCTCAGAGGCACCCTCCCTGTCTTTGAATTCTAAAAGACCTGGCTCTGGTTGGTAAGATCATGGACTTCTAGTGAAAATCTAAGATCTGACAAGCCTAAGTCTGCCCTCCTCTGAAAGTACAGAACGGATGTGCCCGAGAGAGGCTTGAGAAGGGGACGCAGTATGTACTCCGCCATCTCAAACGGAAATCCTCCCTGTCCCCCGTGTTCTTTCTGCTACATCGGAGTTACTCTCCTTTGAGTTAAGGCAGGTGTAAAGAACCTTCGGCGCTCCAGATGAACTACAGCTCCCATCAGCCTCAGAAAGTAAGGCCTATAACCAGGGATGAAGGGAGTTCATGAACATATGGAGGGCCAAAGGCCTCCCACTTCTGATTTAAGGCAAAGGTAGTCAGCAGAGTGCCGTCCATGTTGTCTTTGGACCACAGTGCCCTAGCCAAGGTGGCCCATGGTCAGGGATGATGGGAGCTGTACTTCAACAGCACTTGGAGGCACAACGTGGGCAATCTCTGATTTAAGACACACCCCATGACACCAGAACCATCAAAAAAGCATCGTCGGGTGCTAGCAAGCCTAGTTCCAGAGGGAATCTGCTGTATGCTATAATATGGATGGACCCTCAGCTCCCAAACAGCCTGGGAGTATCACTCCTGCTTCTGAATGGCACACCACCTGGCTTATCCTGCTGTCACCACGATGATTTGAAAGATGGAAAGGAAATCACCACCAGAGAAGGGAAGAAGGGGACGTCGCTGGTTGCCTCCAGCCAAAGAAAGAGCTGCATTGAGTCAGATTTGCATTGTATGGCTAGCCTCCCGCCCCCCGACGTGGATAGCTTTACCACCCAGTGGTCATAGTCAGCCACTCCATATGCTCATCTGAGGAAGCTCGTCCCGATTGCTCTAAAGGGCAAAGAGCAACTCGCATTGCAAATCTTCAACTCTGTCCTTTGCCTAGGAGGGCGGGGCGTGGAGAGGCGAGCTGGGCTATCAAAGCATCAACTCCTCCTTTGCAGCCCTGGAATGACAGCTGCTACCCCACCCCCTTCGGTGCAACACCATTTCCTTACTTTTGAGTTGAGGCACCCAGTGCAAAGTCAGATGACGTCACTGAGCTGGGACTGTCCCTTAATAATAATTTAAACAAGAATTTTCACGTAGCGATGTTCTCCCGAAGGAACGGTAGTGTGCAGTCCTCATCCCTCAGACCCCAGTGACAAAATTATTGTTTTTAGAGGGGTGGGTGGGAGGTTTGCATGGACCTTTCTTGCTTTCCCATCCCTTTACCTTGTTGAGAAATATTTGATTCCTCAACTGCACACGTGGAAATGTATGCAAGTCACCAAGGCAAAACAGAACAACTCCCCGCCCCATCTTACGCCTACGACTCCGATTTTCCCCCTTTAATGCTTTTTAAACAGGACAAATCAAACGCTCTTCAATTACCTTTAAGCGAGCGATTAATAATTAGTCTGCCTTAGTATCTCCTAATAGGGCATTTTGCATATTATTGATTGACTCTTCGCTTGCGCTGTATGAAGTGCGGCCAACTATCACTGCGGGAATCATACCTGACAGAGAATCAAAAGTTACAATCCTCTTTACAGAAATATAAAACGATCCTTATCAAGAGGCAATTAACTGGGCTGTTGTTTCTCTCTGTCTCTCTCTTTCTCTTTCTCCATTGGATCGGTTTTCCTCTAAAGCCCAACCCTTCCAGTCCAGTCTACAAGCACATCTACACAACCGAACACACGTTTTATCAGTGGAATAATTCATCCAGAATAATAGTTACCTCTGGTTTTGGGGGTTTTCTTTCTTTCTTTTTTTACAGTCACTAACAAGGGCCGGGATCTCCATTCAGAATCTTCATGATACTGAAAAGGCAGAAAATGTTTCCCCCTTTAGTCATTTTAGTCATGTGTGCAATAAAAGGGGGAGGGGGAAGGGCGTTGGGGGGGGGGAGAGGGAGCTAGCGTGCATTCAGAGGAATCTAAGCTGCACTAAGCAATCTTTCCTGTGCAACTTCCAAGTAGAAAGGTGTAGTCTGAGTCGCCTTTCTGACTGGCCAAGGGATTCTCGTTCTCTAGGACTTACAACCGTGAGTCCCCAGATGACTACTCTACCTTAAAACTCCCCCTTAATACGTTTGTGATTAAGGAGAAACTGAATTCTTTGCTATGTTTAAACACCCAATTGAAGCCCAGAGATTTTCTGCGGGTCAAGTTCCTGGCCGGGTTTCAATTTGGGGTGAGTTGTGGACAGTAGGATGGGGTCTACTCCAGCACATAGCAGAGCTGAAAATTGTTAGCACAAAACTCCCCAACTAGCGGAGTAGAACAGAAAGAACAGAACTTCAGATCATAAGCGAGCGTGAGTGTGTTTGGGGGAGTGTAATATGCTAAGCGCGGCCACACACACACACACACACATGCGCGCGCATACATACAGTGCTAAATAAACATTTAGTGTCCTAATGCTAAGCCTCCGGGAATGCTTGTAAAGTTCCCTACCTGCCTCTAAAACGAGCGACCAATTCGTCTGCCATACTTCTTTCTTTCTTTCTTTCTTTCATTTTTTTATTTTTTATTATTTGCAATAGCCTTGCCTGGGAGGACTCGAAGGCTGACCTGCAGAGGGCAATCGTTGGACACGGATGATAACAAAGGCAGCTGGGGAGATTAGGCTCAGACACGTGGCTGTGACCCAGGACTGCTGCGTAGGTAGGCAGTGGTGCTTAATTAATGGATATTGAAACAAAAGATGTGTGTGTGTGTGTGTGTGTGTGTGTGTTTGTCTTTAGGCTATATTTTCCAAGGCTAATCTAATTCATAACCGTTAGGTTTGTTCTAAAGAGATTAACCCAAACTTTCAAGAGACAGGTTCAGTTAACTCTAGAATTATCCTAAATTGTTAATTGTTTACTGGAATATTTAAAGTCGGTCATTTAGATACACCCCCCCTCTTTTTTTTTTTTTTTAGTTCTCTGCTAATCAAATAGGGGGGAGTGGGAACTGACAAGAATCTTAATTGCTTCAGCCATTGGCAAGAGAAACGTGTGGGCTTTATATAGGGACGGGACACCCCCCCTCCCGTCTCCACTCCCTCCCTCTTCCAAAGCAAGCAGTGAACCACGTCCCAATTCCTGGTAATAAATTTGCTGTTTGCTTCCTATCTGGCTATTGTCTCCGCTTTTAGAGCGGTCCACCTTTCCGTTTCAGCACCAGGTATGTGGACAGCGACACGCTGATTTGCATATCATAATCAACTCCCTTCTGCCGTCCGCTTAAAAAACAACGCGTTCACACGAAAATAATATTCGCGCTCCGTGTTTGTTTGTTTGCTTATTTGTTTTTTAAAAGACTCTTTTGGCTAACTTGTTTTTTGAGCTGCTGTAGTGTAACCTGCTCCCACCCCATTAACGGCGTATTCATTAGAACAGAGGAGAGGAAACAGTGTGTATTCCTTCCAACTTTTTCTGCATCCTTTATATATTTTAACAACTAGCCCAAACGGACTGGAAGCTGCAAGGAAATTTGGTGGTGGCAGACTGAGTAAATGCTGTTCTAAACACACACACACAGACAGACACACGGGTCTCCCCCTCCCTCCCCTGTCTGAGCCTTAGGAAGAACGGGTGGGAAACCCATATTTAATCAGTCCATGTCCAAATTTCAGTGATCGGAAATGTCTTTCTCAAAAATAACTCCCACTTGGAGGTTGAGTGGGGGGAAAGGTCCCGGGGTTTGCTGGCAAGAAAGCGACTTTGCGTCAATCCTGATGAAATTAGCAGCGCTGAGATTTTAAGAGACATTATCTGGGTGTGCTTTGAGCGCAAGTGAGATGGTATAGATTAAACACACACACACATCATGAAAAGAAGGGCGCCTAACTTCTTCGAAAGGAGCAAGACCCTGTAACAACCATACGTTCGAGACCGTTACAGTCCCTAAAGAATTGATATACATATCTATTCTTACAATGCAACGTGCGGGGCTTGCTAGCTCTGGTTCAAGAGCATGCATAAACACACACACACCACCCTGCTAAACGGTTCTGCTCGACACATGTTTGTTATCAGAGGGAAAGGCTGGGAACACAGAGCCATTTTTCTCAGCAGCTACCCCCCCTCCCCCCCCTTTAGGACTGCACGTTTACCATCATACCACCCAGCATCGGTCGTTTCCCAATAGCAAGTCATGAATATGAGCTGTATGAAGCCTGCACGTCAGATCTTCCTCAATTAATCCACCATTAGCATGCTTGGGATCTGGGGCTTGATGGCTTAACAGAAGCTTCGGTGGCTGCTGTATGTGCTTGGCCATCCCCAATTAAGCTCTGCTCAAAATGAACTCGGCAAGACCAGCCTTCCTGAGCTGTCAGTGACTCCCGTTTTTCCTTATTTTAACGTTTGTGTGTAGTGGCAGGCGACAGATGGTGTAGATCAGATCGATTTGATTGCATTAGGCGATTTTTCTCTCTCTCTCTCTCTCTCTCTCTCTCTCTCTCTCTCTCTCTCTCTCTCTCTCCTTCTCCCTCCTCTTCTCTCTCTCTCTCTCTCTCTCCCTCCCTCCTCCCTCCCACCCCCACCATCACTTCTTTTCTGGAAGCTCGCAGCATCTGAAAGGCGATCGTCGGGGACTTGGAGAACACCAGCATCCGTGAGGTGGGAAGGCAGCGGAGCACACAAAGCCAGCCAGAGGCGCCGAGGTCCCTTTCCCAGGGCTTGTTAACACTATAATCCGGCACCAGGAGGGAAGGCGAGAGTGCGGAGCGGGGAGGGGGGGCAGCTTTCCGCTGCCCAGAGCTTCTTTCCCTAGCTCATCAGATGCCTCCCTGGGTTTTACACACAGTTGGAGTTCGGCTCGAACCCAGGATTTAAAGGGTAAGCGCTTCAATAGAGGTGGATTTCTGGGAGTTGCATGGGGAGGAAGTGGCGAGGAGTGACTCTCTCGGCTCTGGAAAAGGAGGCAGCACTTTAATCAAGATAAATATTTCTCTGATTAACCCCCTGCGTGCACTTGCACCTTATCCTGCCTGGTCCACAGTTCATATAAGTCATCGCATCCCTGGCTTATATTGGCGGCGTTTCTCTTCTTCTTGGCAATCCCTGAACTGCTCTAAAGCTTTATTCTCAATTGCTGGCAATGGCTTGCTCATCTCTTCCTAGCCCCTCACCCTCCCACCCACCCCAAATCAACACAGAGAAATATTTGACATTTTAAGCGGAGCCTTCCTTGCCTGTTATTCTGATCGGTGGCTTTGGGAGGGCTCAATCCCTCCAGTTATTACGGTAGGGAGGGAGGAAGATTCTAATCAACATGGCTTTCCGTGAACAAAGGTAGTTAATGCTGATGCTGAGCGTCGCTCCGGGCTCCAGAAGCTGCAAAAGGTATCGAAGGAGCAACAAAGCGCCAGAGATGGCACTGGGGTTTGTGGTGTGGCATGGCGTGTTTGTGTATGTCTGTGTGTGTGAGTGAGAGAGAGAGCGTTGAGGGGTGGGGTGGCGATGGAGCCGACAGTTTAAGGAGGTTTGAATGGAATATGCGCCCAGAGGCAAGCGATCTGCTAGGAAATGGTGTTCTCGTTAAGTCCCCGTGCCCTGCCTGAAGGAGGGACCGCTGTTTGTTGGCTTAGGGCTCATCAGAGCTCTCTCGCTGGTGCAGCGGGGAGGGATTCCCCAAGGACGGAGCTGTCCACTAGCCCCGGTGCTGAACTGCCTTCGACCATTTTGGTAGGTGCTATCCAGCAAGGAGGGCCGTGCACAGTAATCACTGCATTGAAGCGGTCAACGGGCGCGACTGATGGAGCAAGTTTGGAAATGGGCGCTTGATACTCCGGGGTGGGGGTGGGGGGTGGTGAGTTGGGGCTGATTTCTCAGCCCGGGGAGGAAAATCGCCCAAGTGCATTTTGTTATGCGGGCTTCTGTGTTTTGGGGTAATAATAGTAATGCTACTATTGGAAAAGTTTGGCTATCAACCCTCAGCCTTTCCCCTACCACGAGTTTTTGGCACGAGGGGATTCTCGGACACGTTGTTTTCGGAATTAAGGCGAGAGGGATGAGGTGCCTCAAACTGGTGGCGTGTTGACTTTCCTCAAGCGGCTTTTCTGGCTGAGAGTTCAGTAGGAGGACAGACTGCCCCCGTCTCTTTTCCTCCCCTGCCCGAGCTCTCTGTAGTGTGTCAATCTTCAATTGTGCACAGCGGAGGGAAAGGAATCTCTGTGTGTGCTGCTGCTGGTGTTTCTTTTATAGCTGTTATTCTCGTAGTGCAGCCTCAGCCTTCTGCCTTCAGGAGGGTGAGAAACGTAGCTGAAAACTGAAGAGAATGCGTGGAAGTTGCATGTGTCATTATTTTTTCATGATTGAAATTATTATCTGTATCGTGTAAGTAGTTTGGGATGTTGTTGGTGTTGGTGGGTGTCTATATACATTAAAAAAAAAAAGAAGAAGCAGCTATTCTTTCTAGGTCTTTGTAATGATCTGGTATTAAAGCACGAGCTGGTCCTGAAGGAGGAAATCTGGCAAGAATAAACGCAAACATCTTGTGTGAATGTCACTTGCAATCTGATATACAAGCTGGTCAGTTACAGAGCTCTCTAGCTAGACAGATGCCTTACAATGAGTCTTGGTGCGAGGAAGAGTGCAGCACCCACCCACACCCAGTCTTCTAGCGGCGCTTCTTTGTATTTTGCAGCCAAGGCGGAACAAAACCATCCCAAACTTACTGTGCGCTGGGATTTTTTAAAAAAATATTTTTATTTTATTCTGTTTGCTCCTTTAGAGGAAACCGAATCCTAAACCCTTATCCTCAGGGGCAACCGCTGCAGGTTCGACAAACAAAGACCTCCTTTACCGCCCCCACTCTGGCTCTTGATTGTAGAGTGTTCATTCACACGTTGTGTCTGACTATACCAGCATTGCAGGGTGAGAAAACTTTTTTTGTAAAAAAGAAATGTGAATGGATCCGTACAAATGCACATAGGGACGGAGTGAGAAGGGGAGAGACAGGGGAACTCGGTTAAGCGTTTTCACTTTGGAGACATGCTGGCCAGACCGTAAGGCGTAGAGAGTATCCCTAGGATGTGCTATCACGCGTTTATCAGGCGATCTCAAAAACGCTGCTTTAAGAAAACGTCAAGCCCTCGCCACTGAGACCCAGCTCTTTAGGGGCACGCGGGAAAGGAAAACGGATGGTTTCTATTTTATCTTATATTACTGCGCTCGGAAGGGACTTTTAGCCTTAGGTTATACAGCATCCGAGAGGCCTGGAGCGGAGAGGCACTTGCTTCTCTCCGACAGCTCCGGGGGCGCCTTCTAGCAGCTGGCAACGGCGGAGAGAGTATGTTTTTTGTTTATTTTCCCCCGCGAGCCGGGACCTCTCCAAGCGCCTCGCTGAAATTCTCCCGGGCGTGCGCGGTTTTCTTGATCAGATTTCCACCCATGCGCTCTTTCTCACCTTGCTAGTCTAAGCAAACAGCTCGGTAAGACTTGTGTGCTTAACTGTGCGTCTCTTCTCCAGAAATCGCGTCGGCTGCCATGAAGAGCCGTTCAGCGCAACCCCAGGGAGAACTCGAGAGAGGGGAAAGGATGGCAGACAAGCCCAGAAGAAGAAGCTGGAAGCTGGCCAGGTAACGCTGGGCGGACGGAGCAATGAATGCATACAGGGATGCATGGATGGATGGATGGATAGACGGAGCAGTGAATGCGTATAACGGTGCTTTGGAGAGGTGCATGCGGCCGGCTTCCTGGGTACACAGTCTTTGCATGCAGCTGATGCGTCTGTAACGCGCGCCTACGTCTTTTATGCGGATAGACGGTCTGTGGGGTTTGATATGAACATGTGTGTGTGTGTGTGTGTGTGTTGTGTGACACGCAAGCAGGCTGGATTGTCAGCTCGGTTATATATGTTTGCTGACGGGGTATCCAAGCACGTCTGGGGCATTCGTGGACGGGGGCTGTGCAACGCCCAGATGGACCCGGATCAGCCCCGTCCACGCGTCGCGTGGGAATAGGGCTGCCTCCTCGCAGGGGCCACGCATCTGAACGTGGCGTGGCAAGGCTCGTGTCTTGATGTGGCCGCATGCTTGCGGGGTGCATGCGTGTGTGTGCCTGTGGTCCTCGCCTGCCTGCCTGCCTGCCTGCCTGCGCCTTTGGACCTGGGCATCTGCCCTGCTGCCAATTGCTCTCGGGACTTGCCCTCGCTCCAGTCCTTCATGGCTGCCTCTTCTCCTTTGCCTTGCCAGGGCCCCGGAGTCCAGCAGCCCTGCGTGGATTTGGGATCATCGCTCGCTGGGCGACTCTCTCTTGGATTCTCCTCCTGCTCCTCCTCCCGTTCCTCTGGGCGACCGGACGTACAGTTGTGGATTTATTGTCGCGGTGCGTGCAGCTCCAGCCTCCTCTTCGCCTCCTCCTCCACCACCACCGGCGCCAACACCACCACCGGCTTTCTGACTCTCTTCGGTGACGGGTATTCTTGGGTGGATAATACGGATTACGTTGTTATTGCTTAAGAATACGCGTAGTCGAGGAGAGTACTCGCGGCAGGCGGGTGGGCAGCGACCACCCACCCCGGTTGGCTCCTTAAACGGCTCTAGTTGCCAAGGTAGCGCATCATTTTTTAAACATATATATTTAAATAATAATCATTATTTCATTTTGCTCTCGTACTTCCCTTTTCTCGTACCTCGCAATCTCCGGCTGCACCAGACCTCTCCACCCCTTCAACCGGGGCGGGGTTGCCTCACTGCAGCTTCCTACTCGGATACTGCGGAGATGGGAGGCAGGGAGGGAGGGGGGCGTCTGTGGAGTCCTGGCGTCTGTGCTCGGGCTCCGGACGTCCTCTTTCTTAATGCGGATTATTGACTCCCCCACTTTGTTACTTCTGATCCACTCCCAACCGGAGTGGAATTGGTCCGCCCGGGTGCCAGACGCGCAAGCGGGGATTCTGATCCGCCTTAAGCCATTGGGAGGGTGGAGCCGGGGCACGTATGGATGGAAGGAAGGGGTGGTGAGGTTGGGGTTGGTAGAGTGGCGGCGGTGGTTTGTCAGGATGGAAAGAAGTGGCTTTGTGTGTTTGCCCAAAGGTGGAGTCGGGAGTAAATCTCAAGGAGGACTAGCGGATTGGGTGTTCAAATACAATTTGTACATTGGTATCAAGCTTTGCTTCCCGCTTGTGCCTGGCCCGGTTCTATTGCGTTTTTGGACAGGGGCTGCGTGCTCGGTGGGAACAAAACAAAACTTGAGGGAGTAGCGACAGGTTTAATTCGGTTTAGCCCTGGACGCTTGGTTTCTCGCTCCAGGGAGGTGGGGTAGGAGTGTCACCCGTTCCTTCTCTCTTGTCTCTTGCGATGCGGTCCTAAACACGTTGACTCGGATGTCAACCCCATTGTCTTTAACGCGTGTTTACTCAGAAGCAAGTCCGACCTTATTTAGCAGGCCAACTGGCAGCCAACTGTGCACAGAGAGACAGCCTTAGTCTCTAGCGATCCTAATGCATGGGATTACAGCTCGATCTTTGAACTGTTTTCTTGGAAGTCTGGCCGAGATCCTAGACTCGAAAGAGCCCTTTAAAACCGGCATATGATCCGGTTGCGCATCTCACTGAGTTCTGTATGTGTATAAAACTGCAGCCTTAGAGAGTTGCTTCAATCCTCGCTACTAGCTACCTTGGTCAGCTCCACGGAACAGGGATGAAGAAGACCCAAGCTTTCCACAATAGGAATTATATATATAGTGTCATTTTTATACACTTCACGCGCACACAATCCGGAGTTTCAGTTTCTTTAGGATAGTAGGGTGCGCAACATTGCGGCATTTTGATCAAGAAGTCCTCTCGCAGTGTCTCTGTGTAGACAGGCCGGGGCAGAGATTCTTTTGGACTTCCCACGCCGTGGTTCTGTAGGAAGGCTTCGGTGACCCTAATGAGTGCCGGACTGATGCAATAGGGAGCCGCTTCCCGCAGGCCTAAGGCGGGGTGTATATCCCCCTATATATAATAATTACAATTATTATTATTACTTTGCACCCAAGGCCGAGGCAGTAGGGAGAAATTTTCCCAAAGTAGGGCATGTGGCCTCCCGTATTGTAAAAGAGGAGGATCTGGGTCCATTGCTTTCCTGCAGGAAAAAAAGGAAGCAGAGTCTGGGACGAGCTACCACACCCTGAGTTAGCATTTTACCACCCACCCACCCTCCACTAGCGACTACCATTTTAAATCACAGCTCTGGACTCGCTTCTCTTATTACGCGGGAGAGGAACGTGATTATCTAACCAGAGATAGATACAGACTCGAAGAAAGAGCGCCTGCTCTCCTTTCAGTTCTATGGTCAAAATACAATCCAGTCCCTAGTGATGTCCGTTTGGTCTCCCTCTCTTTTGACGTAACTTATCTTGTGGGGATGACGATTCCCCCATAAGTAATTCGGGGGAGTCCAATTTGGGAGAGGGAGTAATTAGTCCAGAGCAATAGGAATATGCCGTGGTGTGGTTGAGAAAGTGGGGGTTGTTTATTTGTTCCAGATCCCTTTGTCCGCAATTTTTCGCCCCAGCAGCTATTAAATTTAACTCGTGGTCTGGCAATAGAAAACATACTACGTAGTATGGTGGTTGTGTCAGTGTGGAGAGGCTTAAGTGGCACATTCACCTCTGGGTTCAATCCTGTGCCTTGCTTGCTTCCCACATCTGATCCATAATTTGCTGGTTGTTCTTCTCTCATTGTGGGACAACCAACTGGAGTAGAGCAAGGCTGTCGAAGGGACTCCTCGCCTAAGTTCTTTACGAGCCACACTAGAGCTCCTGCTGCGCTCTTCCTTTCCTCCCCGGTTCCAAGTAGCCCGTCTCTCTCTACCGCCTGGGTAAATTGCCCTTCTTTCGCAGTCAGTTGTTACTACTGCCCGAAGGCTGCCTTGTCCAAAGCAAACCCCATTGGTGGTGGGGGAGGGGGATATGTAATAAAACCAGGCGACAGCAAGAACGCCCCTCCTCCTCCTCCTCCTCCTCTGACCCTTGGGATTCAACGGACGACTGACCCCATTCTAGAAGACTAGCCTAGCCGGGTTTGGCTTTTGCAGCCCAAATACACCAGAGTCTGAGAGCATCCTGAACACTCATTCGGCTGCAATCCTAACCCGGCTTGCCCGGGAGTAAACCCCACTGAATTAAACCGGACTTTGAGTAGCTGTGGTTTTAGGATTACAGCCCGGGACGTTAATGGTGGCCCGTCGTTAAATACGTGGTGCCTTAGATGTGTGTTTGTGTGAGAGCAAAGAGGGAGGACGGGAATGGGCTAAAAGGTCGATCAGTGAGAAACGACCAGGATAAACTTCACAAAAGGATGTCTCTGTCCAAACGTTTTAGTTACTACTGCTAGTATGGGCCTCCTTTCTAATCGTTTCTTGCAGCGAAAGCTGCTAGGATACCTTCTGCATTATTATTATTTTTAAAATCTGTTGTATAATTGCTTAATTCACTCCTCTCCTCTTTATTTGTCCACCTGATCCTTGCGGGGCCATGGGAGGGGAGCCGCTGTTTATTTTAGGCACCCCCTCCGCTTGGAGAAATGATTGGTGGATTTTTGAACTCGCTGATCTGTGTGTGGCGGAGGCTAAGCCAAGGCCCTTCTCCTAAGGCGTCGATTCCTCTGGTCAGTGGTCCTTATGAATGGGTTGTAGGGAGATAGTGATGGTTCCATAAGTGTGTAGACGGCGCTTTAAGGGTCAGTATTAGCAAAGCAAAACAAATCCCTGCCCCGAAGAATACACATTTCTTTTGTCAGGAGTCAGGAAGGAAAGACCCGGGATTTGAAATCGTGAGTGACGGGTAAGAATTGCTTCCATCTTAACAGCATTCTTCTTCCCCATTCCTGGCCACACCCAAGTTTCCTTTCGGCTGTGCCGCATTAGAACAGCAAAAGGAGCAGGAAATTTCTGGATAGGGGTGCGCAAAGGAAAAAAGCACCAGCATTGCTTTCAACAGCATGGTTTGTTTTTTACAGTGCGGGGGCGAAAATAAAGAGGTTGGTAGGATTTAGGAGAACTTTGTTCTTCTCTAATTAAAAAAAAAAAAAAATCACAAAAGCCTATTAAAAATCCTGCCCACATGACGAAAGGGGTCAAAGGCGTAACGGAGTTAATCCAAGAAATGGTTAGGTGAAATTCAAAGCGCGTACAAAAGTGAGAGTACTCGAAATTTCCAATTTCCCTGCCGAATGTTGGAGCTGCCGAACATTCCAGCAACAAGGGTGGCGTTGTAGAGGGGAGCGTGGGAGGGGCAAGGCCTCCAATGGGGACTGGCGCTTTCTCTTTCCAGTGGCGCCCCATTTGGCGAGAGTCCCTCCTATTGATTAGAGACGCCTTCTTCGATAGGGCGGCTCTTCCCAAATCGTGTGTGTGCGCTCGTTTGTTCCCCTTTCCTCTTCTTCCCTATATTGATCTTACATCTTGATTGATTGAACGACATCCTGCTTATTAACCCCCAGGTCCACGCAGTGGCAACGTATTCAAAAAGCGCAATTGAAATGTCTTCTAGGCGATTCACACCAAGCAATGGGCGTAAAAGCAGCAGCAACAAACTTGAGTGTCACACCGAAAAAACCTGACGATTGCGTTTGGTTGCTTACAATTCAAAAGCCAGCACAAAAACACACACAGAGAGATTTTTGTTTTTTTAAAAGAAGTAAAAGCATGGTCGCCTTGTGGAACACAGTAAATTAGGCAGCCTTAGAGCAACAATTCGTTATTTTCCATTTGTCAGTCCAGAAGCCCAGAGTTATCCTTTATTAGGGTGGCAGGTGAGGAGCGAGGAAGGATGTTAGAGTTTCCAAATTCAGATGGGGGAAAGCTTTCAACTGTTCACGCTGGGCAGCTATGTAGGGTACATACTTAAAAAGCAATGTAGTGACTCTGGAAAAAGAAGGTGTTGGGTGTGTCTTTCTCCTATTTTTTCCTATCCCCAAAGATTTCCGGTCATAATTAAGTCATGGCCATTAGTATAGATGGCTTCTTAAGAGGATTAGACAAATTCATGGATATGGCTGTTAGTCATCATAGCTAAGGGCCACTTCACAATGATGTTATTCCTGCATGGAGATAATTGTGCAGGAAAGCGGGCAGAGAAACAAGATCATGTTTGCAAAGTGCAGAGCCAATGTTTATCGTAAGAGTTCATTTTAGCATAAGAGCAGATTATGGAGGGATATCTGGGGGAAGATGTGTGTAAAGTTCCACTGAGAATGGAACCTCCAGAGCCAAAAGCAGTCTACCTCTGGCTAACTGATGGGGCACAGTGGAGCAAACAAGAGGCGAACACTATTGCCATCATAACTAGTTTGTGAGCCTTCCAGCGGCTTGCTGCTGTCAAAGACAGAATGCTGGACTAGATAGGCCTTTGGTAGTTTATTTAGGAATTGTTTATTTAAAATATATATACCTCACTTCAGTTGCAGAGAATCATGAGGTGACTAACAGACAGACAGACAAACAAACAAACAAAAGAACACCAACAAATAAGATTATTATTATTATTGCTGCTTCTGTTGTTACTACTGTCAGTGGCATTATTTATATATTACAACTGTTCTATCAAGGTCCCTGCACTCAAGATGTTTCCAATCTAAATCCTGACAGTGGTGGAGACATTAATGAGAAAGGAAGGAGAAGAGAGGCAGAGACAAAAAAACAAGCAAAACACGAGCAAGGGAGAAATCTGAGCAGATGCACTTAGACCTGCACTTAGGCTTGGCTACAGCAGGAAAGCACTGAACTCATTCAGCGTTGTGATAAACCAACATACAAAGTAATGTATATAAAATACAGTCGGAGATTCTGCTTTGTTAGACTGTTGCCATAAGCACTTAGTTATCTCAGTCTGAAAGCCAGATGTGCTTATTCTCCAAATCAAATTTTCGTGTTCCGTTTAATTCACTTTCTCCAGCTGGAGTTCTTTGAGCAGGAAGGATCAGCACATATATTATGTGGGAAGAGGGAATGTAGACCACACCCTGAACAGCCCAGTAGCCAGGCAATGGTGGATGCTGAATTTGTAGCCCTGTTAGCAGGGCCTTGTATTGGGACACAGTACCCCCCTCTCCCCTTAACCTCTGCAAGAGACATCCCTCATTCTAGCATGAAAGCGGAGCATCTCTTTCGGACTTTTGTCCCACATGTATGTCAGCAGCGCGCTTTTATACTACTAAAGGGAGCTGGTTATTTGTTTGATTTAAATGTCTCTTAAATGTGCTTCACCAAGCGATTCCAAGGCAGTTTATAAAAGCGTGGTTGAGATTATTCGGACAACATAAACAATGCAATATTGAAACCAACGATCATGCATAAGAATACAGAGCAATATTAGAGGCAAATAGAAATAAACTAAAGGGCAGAGTAAAGGGTATTTTTCAAGTGCGCCCAAGGAGAGAAAGGTCAGTGCTGGCATAAGAGAGCCCAGCAGTGGCTTCTTGTGGCTGCAGTTATAGCTCACATAAACGACATGAAATAATTCCAGTCCAAATTAGTCTAGGACAAAACCTTTAGTAGAACAACCAAAATTTCATAAAATAGGGTGCAAGCTTTCGCTACACTCAATGCATACCTAGTGAAGGGTGGGCCAAATTGCATTTCATTTTTTTTGGGGGGGGGAGAGAACCCAGTAGTAGCCAAGTTAGCCTCTTCCATCATCATTTCAAAGAGATTCTTTACCTGAGTTCCATTTCATTTCTCCCCAGGTTTATGTAGCCAGATCTGTCTTCTTCCCTAAAATACATTTTTAACAACCTAACGATGCTCCCGAACATGATTTTTCCTCTTCCCTCTTCTTCCCCATCAGAAAGAATGTGGTAGAAAAGGAAACATTGCTTGTATATTTTTGTAGATAAATTTATCTTTCCTTTATGAATCCTATTATGATTGTTTCGGCCTTTTTGCATTTAACTCTTACTCATTTTTATGTTATTCTTGTCAAGATCATTTAAAACTCTGAGATATATATTTAAAAAATCAAAGCTTTCTTTTACGTTTTAAGAAGCTGGTTGGCAATGTTAACCCGGATCAGTGTCCTATAGTGCAATCCTATGTATGTTTACTCAGAAGTAAATCCTGCGGAACTCAGTGTGGTTTATCCCCTGGTAAATGGGGTTAGGTTTGCAGCCTTTAAGTTCCATGGCACTGCCTGTTAGCTAAGTACAGGTAGCAGCCTAAAATCCTCCGTCAGTAGGAGAACAACATAGCAAATGGGAGACTGAAGAGAAAATGAGGCAGGATCTGAAAGATTCTGATTTGTATTACAAGCCTCTGTACACATCCTCTTTCTGGTGTCAAAAACACTACCTGGGCATCAAGTTCAACACAAAAAATGAGACGGAATATACAATAATTATTTGCTTTATGGTGTGGCTGTGTATCTTGTGGGGTTGAAGTGTTTCAGCCACTAGTATATAAGTTAGGTAAACATCTATTTAAACTTGTATTTCTATGGTTTCCTTGTTTAATATGACTAGCTCATGGAATGAATATATATATATATATATATATATATATATATGTCTTAATGATAGGGGCTGATGCATTTTTAATGCCTGTACTCTTTGTGCTCTTTTGTTGTCGTCTAAATTAACATTTTGATGACCATGGGTTTCTTTCTCCCTTCATCTAGCATTTTAGAGATTGCTGCATTGTGGGGCTAATAATAGCCGATGTATATGGCCTTCTTCAGAAATATATAATGTTGACAAATGCTAGATGGTGCAAAAGCAGCTAGAATTACATTCCCAGTGGCCTTGTATAATATATACCCTTAGCAAATGGCCTAGCTGCTTCTGGGATCTGGCATCCAGATACAATTTTAAGGAAACAGCAAGGTTCCTAGAATCCTAGAAATACAAGGAGCCTGAAAAGCCTTTGTAATCATTTCCACCCCCACCCCCTGCAAGGGTATAAAAGGTGTTTATGATTTATAATATCTCATTGTTCCTCACAACAACCCTGTAAGGCAGGTTAGAAAGAGGTGTAAGTCAGCTGCTGATAGGTGAGTGAGGAACTGACTCCCCTCAGTGCCCTTGTCTAGTAGTAGTAATAATAATAATTTATTATTTATTATTTATATGCTGCCCATCTGACTGGGTTGCCTCAGCCACTCTCAGCAGCTCCCAACAGAATATTAAAAACACAACAAAACATCATACATTAAAAACTTCCCTAAACAAGGGCTGCCTTCAGATGTCTTCTAAAAATCAGATAGTTGTTTATTTCCTTGACATCTGATGGGAGGGCATTCCACAGGGCGGGCGCCACTACCGAGAAGGTTCTCTGTCTGGTTTCCTGTAGCTTCACATCTCACAGTGAGGGAACCACTAGAAGGCCCTCGGAGCTGGACCTCAGTGTCCGGGCAGAACGATGGCAGTGGAGATGCTCATTCAGGTATATAGGGCTGAGGCTGTTTAGGGCTTTAAAGGTCAGTATTGCATTTGCTCATGCCCAGAGCCCAGCATGGTGTGTGTGTGTTTAATGAGGTGGGAGTTAAGAGCCTAGAGGAGGGACACCACACTGTGAAACAGCAAAAACCAAAACACAAGTAGTCTAATGGGTTGCACTAAAAGTTAATTATGTAACTCTAATTCTTAAAAACTAGAAAATAAATGCTAGATGCAGGGCAGACATTCATGTGAATATTTGTATTGGCCAGAACATTGGAAGCAGGGATTAGTAAGGGCATGTGTACCCTATGATCTGCATTGGGGAGATATTTACTTCACTCCTATGATTAATGGAAACTAAGCGTTCAAAGAGGGACGCGGGTGGCGCTGTGGGTTAAACCATAGAGCCTAGGACTTGCCGATCAGAAGGTCGGCGGTTCGATTTCCCACAACAGTGTGAGCTCCCATTGTTTGGTCCCAGCTCCTGCCAACCTAGCAGTTCGAAAGCATGTCAAAGTGCAAGTAGATAAATAGTTACCGCTCGGGCGGGAAGGTAAACAGCGTTTCCGTGTGCTGCTCTAGTTCGCCAGAAGCGGCTTAGTCATGCTGGCCACATGACCCGGAAGCTGTACACCGGCCCCCTCGGCCAATAAAGCGAGATGAGCATCGCAAGCCCAGAGTCGGTCACGACTGGACCTAATGGTCAGGGATCCCTTTACCTTTAAGCGTTCAAAGAAGGGGCTGGTATATCCCATAGGAAGCTGTGTCCCAGCATCTTCCACAAGGCTGCAGGCAAACTTCTCCACCTCCTCAAATCGAGGCTGGAGCTTCTGTGGCTAGATAGAAACAAACACACACATTTGTGTGGAAATCTATTTGCCTGTACCTACCCACCTCTAGAGAGCAGCCTGTTATCAACCAAGTAATAATATTGGAGAACAAGGGAAGCCAGGGAGTCCCATGCCAGAGCACTCTATCAAGCAAACAGACATTTAATAAAACCTGCAAGAGCAGCATGCTCTGCACACTGCAAAGTGAAAAATCCTTTCCTACTGGGGATGCCGCGTACTCTGAGCTGGGCACAAATTGTTTCCCCAATTTATCATGTTGAAAGTGTTCAACAAGTTTTGGTGCTAACCCTTAGAACCCTAAACGACCTCGGCCCGGTATACCTGAAGGAGTGTCTGCACCCCCATCGTTCAGCCTAGACACTGAGATCCAGATACAAGGGCCTCACTGTGAGAAGTGAGGTTACAGGAAACCAGGCAGAGGGCCTTCTTGGTAGTGGTGCCTTCCCTGTAGAACACCCTCCCTTCAGATGTCAAGGAGATAAAGAATTGCACATCTTTTAGAAGACATCTGAAGGCAGCCCTGTATCGGGAGGTTCTTAATGCTTGATGTTTTTACTATGTTTTTAGATATGCTGTTAGCTGCCCAGAGTGGCTGGAGAAACCCAGATGGGCAGGGTATAAATAATAAAATTGTTGTTGTTGTTAGTAGTAGTAGCAGCAGCAGGAGTAGTAACTATACAACCTTTAGAAGACATCTGAAGGCAGCCATGTGTAGGGAAGTTTTTAATGTTTGATGTTTTATTGTGTTTTTAATATTCTGTTAGGAGCTGCCCTGTGTGGCTGCGGCAACCCAGTCAGATGGGCAGCAGAATAATAATAATAATAATAATAATAATAATAATAATAATAATAGCATTTAGTTGTCCTGAGCCTGAAAGCTGAGTTTGCATCTCTCCATCATCACCACTATGTCTTCCATTTATGTCAAGGTTAATGAACCTCCATATGTTGTTGGTTCTCCAACTCCCATCAGCTCCTCCCAGCATGGCCGATGATGAGAGTCTTAAGTCCTACAACATTTGAAGGGACAAATATTCCGTAAGCTTGATCAATATTTTCTCTTCAGACGTGTGCCTAGGTGTTGGAAAAACCACCCCCCCTCCAACAGGTTCAGGCCCTGGGGTAGGGCACACACACACACACACACACACACACACACAAAATCACTTATCAGACTAACGAGTGCGTGACATATATTTGTGTGGCAACACACCACTGCTGTTGCGGCAATATCAAACACAGGAGAAGCTTCCCGTCCTTTTCACATTGCAGCACAAATGTGTGCAAATGCATTCTTCCTCCTCACCTCGTCCGCACTGGGGACAATTTGATTACTTGGGTCAAGTAAAATGTAGTAATTTCTAATGTGGTTATTGCAGAAAAGTGATTTTTTTTTCCTGCAAGGGGCTGTGGGGCACTGATACATCTCCTAGCCAAGGGCACAAGGGAGCCTAAGTACACCTCTGTCTATCAAACAGCTTAGGATGCTAGGTGGAGTACTTATTCTACTGAAACAAACCTGTAAAGTAAGGTATGAACGGTTAGTTCATAGCTGAGTTCCAGGTCTACTCTTGCCCATTGGTTCGTGGGCTTCTCCAACAGAAAATATAGTGGTACCTCTGGTTACGTACTTAATTCGTTCCGGAGGTCCATTCTTAACCTGAAACTGTTCTTAACCTGAAGCACCACTTTAGCTAATGGGGCCTCCCGCTGCTGCCGCGCCACCGCCACACGATTTCTGTTCTCATCCTGAAGCAAAGTTCTTAACCCGAGGTACTATTTCTGGGTTAGCGGAGCATATAACCTGAAGCGTATGTAACCTGAAGCGTATGTAACCCGAGGTACCACTGTAATTCAGAATGAAGTCAGATACAGTGGAAGCATTCTTAGATCATTTTAGCAGAAATGGTCCCATAGAAATCAAGGGGTTTAGAGTAAACTGAATTGAAAGACGTCATGATTAGTGAATGAGGCCCCAATTTTGCAACTTATTTAAGACAGTGATAAAATAAAGGATTGTTTCTTCCCAGTACAGTTTCTTCCCAGAACAGCATTTCCCTAAAAAAACCCTAATGTATATATATTTGTTTCACAGAAAAATAAAATTGAATATATAGCCAGAAGAGTACACCTTTCCTTTTAAGCTTTAGTTGCTATATTTAAACATGGCAAAATATTACATCATCATAATTACTCTTATGCCTGAAATTTTCCTTATAACTACTCATTTTTAAAAAAATGAAATCAAAAGCCAAGATTTCACACAAGTCTGGGCATTTAACTAAAACTGAGCAGTTTTAAAAAATAATTGCACTGATTTATGTGTCCTCTTTTATTACCACACGCATATTTTGATGCTTTGATAAGCATATCTCTAGCCATGCGACCCTATACATGCCTGCTTAGATCCAGTGAGTTCAGTGGGGCTTATTCTCAGGTAAGTGAGTGTAGAATGGCAACCTTAAACTGAAATCTTATGTTTACTGTCTTGGGCGTAAGCCCAATTGAACACAATGGGTTTACTTTTGAGTAAGCATGCATAGCATTGCATTGCACTTTAAATAAGTACTATTAAATATATATTTATAGGTCAATAAAAAAATATGGTGTAAATCCACCGTTGACGGAGAAGTACAACATGTTTAATTAGTTGCATGGAATTTCTCCCCCTCCCCAAATGTGTGTGTATGCGTATCACATAGGCACAACCTACATACATGAATAGCTTTAAGCACAAGTGTGGTTATAGTCACTTCACTATAATGATGCACATTTGCACGATTGCAGAAAATGCTTACATAGAATTATGGCCTTCCTTATCTAATATCCGCTAAGTACATATGCTACTCCTTGCTGGAGCCTTAGATCCTGCCAGTGCTAAGCAGTTCTGTCTAAACATTGTTTGTGCCCTGACCTCACATACACACAATATATGATTCTCTCCTCAAGGAGGCTTCACATTACTCTTTCTCTAAAGTTTCAGGTGTTTAAGTCTTGGCAATCCTGTTTAAACTGCATGGCTATAAAGGAAGCCATTGTGCGGGAAGAATTTCCAGGGATAAATTGCTCTCTGTAAGGAAAGTAGACCCAATTTCTCAGTGTAATCCAAGAAAAGAAAATGTTCCGGCTAGTTCTTCTCATAACAGGACAGGCCACATAATGTGTGAGGGATGCTTGGGCCTTCAGATGTTGCTGAACTGCAAATCCCATCATCCCTAGCCACAGGACGTTCTTGATGGGGCTGATGGGAGTTGAAGTTCAGCAACATCTGGAGGGCCACATATCTGGGCTCCACCTACGTGTTCTGGCCTTAAAGTTTTTCCTCTACTCTTTAGTATGATTGGCAGTTCAAAATGAAACCTAAAGTACTTGCCTTTAAAGTGTGCTAGCCCCATTAGCGTCAATGGGATAAAACAGCCTTAAGTCAAATTCTGTTGGTTTAGCCACCCTCTATCAGTGGTGGAGTGACACTGTGGGTTAAACCACAGAGCCTAGGATTTGCCGATCAGAAGGTCAGCGGTTCGAATCCCTGTGATGGGGTGAGCTCCCATTGCTCGGTCCCTGCTCCTGCCAACCTAGCAGTTCGAAAGCACGTCAAAGTGCAAGTAGATAAATAGGTACCGCTCCGGCGGGAAGGTAAACGGCGTTTCCGTGCGCTGCTCTGGATCGCCAGAAGCGGCTTAGTCATGCTGGCCACATGACTAAGCTGTACGCCGGCTCCCTCGGCCAATAAAGCGAGATGAGCGCCGCAACCCCAGAGTGGGTTACGACTGGACCTAATGGTCAGGGGTCCCTTTACCTTTATCAGTGGTGGACAGCTATGCGAGTGCAATTTTTAAAAAGAACCATATTTAGGAAATATATTAAAGAGCATATTGCTCCTGGCTCTTTACACTTAACTTCTGTTTTTGCAGTCTTGATTTAGGCACAGTTCTCACTGACCTCAGCAAAGGCTGCAAGATCAGACCATAATCGGTATTCAATAGCCTACACACGCCGAGTGCAGATTTGTCATAAACAACAGCTTGTATATGCAGCTTAGCAATACAGCTTTGGCGCAGAAGCCGTGTTTTCCTTGGGGGCCAATCCAGCTTCCCTTCTACATCCAACAACACTTCCCATTGATTTCAAAAGGGATTTTAGTTTGCACCAAATGTTCATGTGCAGATTTTGTATCAAAACCATTTCTGTAATAAACTTCTCATGTTCCTGCTGCTGGCAAAGCTTTTATTTAGAAAAAAAGGAACAGAAACCAACTCCTTGCACATTTGCATTGTTTACTGTGCTGCAAGAAAAAATAGCAAAGAAACTTAAAATGAGCACGCATCAATCCGTACCTTTGCATTTTTAAAGGCTGCGTGCATGTCCTTTATTATAACATAGTGGCTGCAAATCAGTGTACATTTTTTTGAGAGTAAACTCCACTAAATTTAGTGGGACTAGTTTCCGCGTCAGTATGTCTAAGATTAGGTTCTACATTGTAAAACCAAGCGAAATATTACATGACACCAATGCGCTCTTCTAATTTATATATTGACCCTTGTATGCCCACTAAAACAAATTCAAATATTTAAATGCATAAGTACCAACAAAATCAATCTTAGTACAAAGAATGCGTGTATCCGCAAGTCTATGAAGTAATTGTTTCATTATTTAACCATCCTTCAGTATTGGTAGCTTTGAATACAGATAAGAACTGTTCAAAGAATCCTTGAGAACTAGAATTGTAAACACAATATTCAAAATAGCCTGGAATTAGAGACAATGAGCGCCGTTACTAACTACCAGGATATATTTGAAACTCAATTATGGAAGGACCACTATATTTCGATCACCACGTAGTTCTGAATTCAGCATGCATTCCATATGTTCCCAGCAAAGCCTTTCCATATATGTAAGCCTTTAGTTGTTGTGATGCTTCCCAGGCCTTTCAAAGAAATGTCTCTGCACAGGTAATTTCTTTTTAGATGTATACTTAAGATTAAAATGTTCAGCCTGAGTTCAATAAAAGGGTGTATCATATAGGTATGTTCAGTGGGGAGCCAACATTGGCTACATCTCCCTTGCTAAATGTATACAGTACTCAGCAGCAAACCCAAGTTTGCTCCTTTGGTATGTGTGAAATGACTCTGAGTTTGTCCCATGTTCAAAATCAGTTAGCCATATTAATGCAGTAGAAGAAATTACGGGAAACTGCACTTTACAGAGTAATGTATGAAAAATACTTGTCTCAGATGACCTGCAAGGCAGAGTACAGATAGCTCAGGATAATGTTCTTGGAAGGCTCAGGGAGGACACCAGTCAGAAAGCTGGTTAAGAACTTCTGTTTGTCTTAAACAAGAACATAAAAGTAACAGGGAACACCTGACTCCACCCAACTATAGCTAAGTCCAGAGCCACCTAGTGACTAAGCTGTATAATGACACTATCCACCACCTTCCCCAACCTTTTGTTTAAATAAACAATACAATAAATCAGCACCGCTGAAATATCTGGTAATTCAGGGGTTCAGCCACTCATCTCTAAATTCTGGAGGTTTCTGAATATCTTGGCTGGACTGAGCAATGATCTGAGTAGTAGCATTGCTGTTAGTCTTAAAAGATGGCTCAGGTAGCATCTCAGTAGATTAATTTGGGGTTTCAGGTACTTCTTGGGCATTTGGCAATTGCACCTTTTTGGGAATAGGAAACTGTCAGATTCTTTTAAGCATTCCACATGTGGGCGCAAGAAACAGGGTATTTCATTTGTTCTGTGTACAGTAGCCGGAGTTTGCCATCAGATTTGACAAAGACTCTTCCTCCTGACTCTAAATGTGGTTGTTCTCATTCATAACCACTCCTAAATTAGAAAAATGAAGTTGTGACAGTCCCCAGATCCTTCTCTGTGGCTGAAATTGGTGGTCAGATTTTTCTCCTTATTGACAATTCTTCTGTGCTTTATCCAGTAGCCACCAGTGGTGCTGACCTGCACCTTAAAACTGCAATATACGGGTGATTGTCTAGAGATTTGATTTGCAGTCTGTACTGTTCTCTCTGCCTCACCATTTGCATGACAGTAGCAGGGGATAGTGGTCATATGATTAAAGGTGTAAGATGTCTGGAACGACTAGGATTCTGTATGGCAAACTGGATTGAAATGTTGGTCACATGCATCATGTATGCCTAAGTAAACAGTTGTGCAACATTGCTGTGACAGGTAATATCAGGCACAGGAAGCATCTCAGGACATACAAAAGTGTGGTCCATGACAATTGTGTCAATCTCTCAATCCATACAGGTCAGCCACTAGCCTTTTCCAAAGTCTATTGGGTAAGGGTATTGTGATAATGGTTCTTCCCATGCTGCTGACCTAATTCTTCTGCAGTATTCACAGGATAAGATTTTCCTTGTTGTGTCATTTCTATCACCAGACCACCAGACTGTCTACTTGGCTTACTTGTAGCATTTGATTAGACCTAGATGGTCTGTTATTTCTTTCCTGATAATTTATGGTGTAACAATACAGTTCCTTTTTGTTGTTAGGCCTGTCAGTTCACTCAGTTGTCCATAGTCAGCACAGTTTCTAGTAATCTCTGAAACACTGAGAAGCCTATCCTGATCTGATGTCATGTGAGACTTCTTGAAGGTCTGAAACTACATCAATGGCTACTTGTATCTGATTAAGCCTATTTTCAGATGTTGATAAAGAGGTGGGCACCACACGTTCACCTAACCTGTAAGCATCTACTTGAATTGTGAGGTTTTATGGTAGGATGTCTGCTATGAACCCTTCTCTGGGTTTGCTTTTGTCCCATCCTGCATGGGTAGTGTTCTAAATACTCTATTTCATCTTTATGAATAACATGCTTCTCATTTACCTTGAGTCCAGATTCATGGATCCTTTTCAAGCCAATGGTCAACATTTTGTCATGCCTTCTCACTGGTGTGCCATGAATTAAGATGTCAGTCAAGAAGACAATGACTCCTTTTATGTCTCTGAGGAGTTCTGTCATCTTCCTTTGAAAGAATCTTGAAGCACTTTTGATTCCAAATGGCAGGCATTGAAAGCAAAGTCTCCCAGAGGGTGTGATAAACATAGTCAATTTAGCACTCTGGTTTGTCAAAGAAAAAGATTTGGAAAATCTTACCACTTTTGAGAAAAGACCGGTTGGAAGTGCTCCCCCCCCCCCCCGACTACAACTTCATTACTTTTTAAAAGATCTACACAGATTTACATTCCCCTCATTTCTTGATGTTTGGAACCATTGGTAAATGATGTAGAGTTGGTAATTTCTTTAATGATGTCATGTTTGTTCATCCTTCCCACCTCCACACACCTTATGGAATAAGGAAATGGGGATGCCGTGGGTTGCTTTTCTGCAGGATCACCTCTTGGTAGACCAGAGGTTTTCAACCATTTTGGGTCCACAGCTCCCTTGACCAACTACATTCTTTCTGCAGCACTCCTGGAGGGCAAAGGAGCCCAGTTATGTCACCCCTTACCTGCAGAGCTGGCAGCCCCTCACCCCATTTCCAACAACCTCTCTTGTGGAGTGTTCCCTCAGCCTCCTCTCCTCTCCCCTCTCTTGGGAGTCCCCTGCAAAGCCACTGCTGCTGCCCCTGGTCTCTGAGCCACTGCCACCCCAAAAAGAGGTGTCTCCTCGCAGTGCCCCACAGAAGCCTGGGAAGCACCCCCTGATTATATCACTGTTTTCATTAGTCTCAGTCTTGGAGTTTCTCCATAACTGATGTGATTATCCAGCTTAGGAACTTGTAGTACATATACAATAAACAAAAACTGCTCCTGAGTCGACTTTGAAATTAATAGTTAACTTTATTCTCTAAGGAGGGACAATGTCTTCATAAAATGTGGTACCTAAATTGTTGTCTGCCTCTGTTGTTTTGCTTTTGGGGCCATCTGGATATGACACGGGATAGCAAAATGCCTGCTTTGAATATCACCTGCAAGAAACTTAGGAAGCTGCCTTAAAGCAGCTCAAACCAATGGTCCATCTAGTACAGTTTTGTCTACAGTGATTGGCTGTGGCGATTCATGGTTTCAGACAGAGAGATGTTACTTAGAGATGCTGAGGATTGAACCTGAGACCTTCTAGCTGCAAAAGTGATGCTGTACCACTGAACTACGGCACTGCAGTGTGCTCCTTGAGCCAGACAAAGCCTTCTAATCGATGAGTCTTTCTACATCTTCTGCATGCAGTCTGAAAGGGTAGGACTTTTTGCTGCAGGATGCTTTAAAAATGTATGGACTTCTTTTTAAAGGCTTCCTTCTCTGTGGCTTCTGTCAGGACTTTCCTTTTCAAAATGGCTGCTGTGATGGTTTCTGGTGTTTTGTGGAGCGGAGGTTAGTTACCTCTTCCCAGTCGCTCACAAGTTTTCTATGTTCCCTGGTTTGGGCTTTGATCAACTCAGACTGCCTTGCTTTCTCTTATTCTTTAGGACTTTGTGAAGTGCTTCCGCTCTTTCAGAAAGGACTCTAAAGAATTCCAAGTACAAATCTCTTTTCATCAGCCAGCTCACAGAATTCACCCTGTTCATAATTCATGCACAGCCCTAACAAACGACTCAGCAGTTTCTCCTGCCTACTAAGCTCTTTGGTTAGGATGGTTGCATAGGTATTGCCGAAAGAGAGGAGATGCACCATCAAAAGAGGGAACACAGATCTGCCTAACAATTGGCATATGCTAATAGTATATATGCGATGTCCAAGGACTGTCAGTTGAGGGGCTTCTTCATGGCCCTTGCTCTCCCTTCTTAGGATTCTTTATCTTTAAACTAGATTTGGATCAGACAGCTTTCCAAAAAGAGGACTCCTCCCAACAGACCTTCAAGTAGAAGACTGTCACCTTAAAGTAGGACACATCTCAAAACACATTCCTTTTGGGGGTCAGATGAGCATTCAGCTTGGCCAGACCATGCTCACCATTGTGTTTATGGACCTCTTCAGCGAAGGTTAAGAATTCATAAACATCATTGGCTTCTTACCCCATGGCATAAAGTAGCGGTTCTCAACCTGTGGGTTCCCAGATGTTGTTGGACTA
Organism: Podarcis pityusensis; assembly: GCF_964106645.2. NCBI lineage: Eukaryota > Metazoa > Chordata > Lepidosauria > Squamata > Lacertidae > Podarcis > Podarcis pityusensis. The sequence goes on from NC_138030.1 coordinate 74,491,772, forward strand.
CAACTCCCATCATCCCTGAGCTCTGGCCTTGCTAGCTAGGGGTGATGGGAGTTGTAGTTCAACAACATCTGGGGACCTACAGGTTGAGAAAGGCCGGCATAAAGGAATGAATGTACCGGCACAATTCCTTCCCCTTGTAAAGCTTTCAAGCTCAGTAGAAGCAACCAGATCTTGCTTTTGATTTAGGCGGCACTGTTGGATTATTAAAGCTGTTCGTTCCTAGGGCGGAGAACTCTACAATTTTCTTCCTTTCGTTGAGAATCTGTGGGTTTAAAACTTAAAAGCATGAAACTGCACGGCACTCAGACAGCTAGACATAATAGCAACACAAAACTCCGGACTCCACCAAGATACAACAAAGCCGAGTGCCACATAGTGTTTTAAACTATATAATGATGCTGTCCACATGATGATGTGCAAATGCTGCTAGGTTTGCTTCCATTTGGGAGGTGGGGTTTAAGGGTTTAAACTGAAGACTTCTCTGAAGAGAAGAGCTTTGGGTAAGTGTCTGTAGGAAAAGAGAGTGGAGGCCCCACCATGTTGGTGTTTGGAGGATTTCAGGCATAATTGTCAGCAAAGGAGAAAGGTAATTAAGAGAGCAGGACACTTTTGAGTGCCTAACGGTTGCTGCTAAGGTCATAGGGACCTAACATGATTGTGTATATGAAGTCCAATAAAAGGGAGAAAGCTCATAGTCGCTGAGAACTAAGCAAGAAATTTGCTTCCAGGATCAGGAATTGAGTTGTTAAAAGTCTCCAATTAAAGGAGATACTGTGGGTGGGCACAGAAAACCATAAACGCAGCCGAGGGCGGGGCGCAGATAGTGGTTTAAAGAAACTCCATAAGGCTACATCTATATCGCCAAGTTCTAATGAGCATAAAATAAAATAAAATGCATCAATGAGTTAATCATAAATTTTGCTGCTAGTTTAACTGCAGCTTGCTCGTTCTTAGAGAGTATTGGAGTGGGAGGATCTGTAGGATGGCTTTAAAGTGGGGAAGTCAGATTTCCAATGGGAACAATGCTCCCGGCTGCTGAAAAGTAAGCGCAATCTAGTAGGTAGATTTTCTCCCTATGAAAACCTGTATATTCCACCCCACACCCCATTTGAAAAAAAAAATAGTACAGTCAATCAGCTAAGAAACATGGAGGAAAAGAGCAAGAGTCCTATAAAAGAGAGATATCTAATTTTGGAGACTCCCCCCCCCCCCGGTACAATATCTTTCCATGAGATCAAAATGACTCGGCTATTTCTGATATTTTGTGCCATTAGAGAGAGAGAAACCAGGTTCATATTGAGCTTTGAAAAAGGGGGAGAGAATTCTTTCACAGTGAATCTCAGGCAGACTGTACAAAACCATTTCCGTCTTCTGTATCTGCTCCAAAACTAATTGGCAGCAAATGTTTATTTGCCACCCCCACCACCACTGCCACTCCACTCTGTATTAATTTATTTCTCTCTATCTAAAAAGAAAATGCAACATACACTAGTTAAGAGTTGATCTGGCGTAACTATTGAAATCCTGTAACTGTGTTTCCTCCGAGTATTGAAAAAGATGCTGATTCATGATCTCCCTTGGTAAATTTAGCCGTCCTTTTAGCAAGATTTAAAAAATAATATTCACAGAATTTGTTCACCCTGTTGAGGCCAAATCAAGCCCATAGAAGTAGGGGGGGAAATCTATATTGCCATTTGACGAGGGAAATGGACTTTTCTAGTGGGAAATACAATAATGTATAGAGCCAAATGGAATTTAAATGGACAGTCTGTCCATAAAATCCACAGATGGAGAGCACAGCATTGCATCATGTATGAATGTTTGCATAGAAAATGTAGAATTTCAGTGACTCGTTTTACATTAACAGAGAGTAATGTCTTTATAAGGACCACATATTTCTTTCTCTTTCCTTTTTTTATCAAGATAGTTCCTTGGTGGAAAATCTGTATTTCAAAAATGCATTACTGACATTACATTAGAGGAAGAGGGCTTAAAAAAAGAAAAAAGAAAAGTTGAATGTCAGCAGATAAGCGCACTGTAACTAGCCAGTGTTCCAAATAATGCATCATATTTTGGAATCTAAAATGGTAATGTAGCCTAATTATATTTTAAAGGAAAATGAATGATCACAGAATTATACTAAGCACATGTAGCAGCAGTATGATGTCCTTAGCTGCAATGTGGAACAAGCTTTCTTTAAATCTAAAATTATACAGTTTAGCACCTGCTGTTTTATTCAGGTGTTGGCTGTTACACACTGTTTTGTCCACAGCAATAGTAGTCAATGAGAGCCCACAAAGGGATTGGAGGACCGCTTCTCTATCTTTTGTTCTTGTTATTTATGGAGGGGGGAAAAATCCTTTTGGCCAATTGATTCCTTGTGATATGCGCAGTGAGGCTAAGAAGGATTTTATTCTCTTTGCTCTTAACCTTAGAAAATACCCAAGTACTAAATTTCCTTTGTTGTCTTAAAAAGCATGCTGGATTTTGTAAAAGGGTTTTCTTCTCGCTTCACAGTTGCATTATGGCTTTAGCTGAGTTTAAAATCTTTCTCCTGGACCATTTTTTTTTTGGAGATTATAATTAAATATGTGTTAGCAAATGGGGGAGGGGTGGTTTAACTGACATATAAAACCTTGCCCAACTCTGGTCTCCAATATACTGTTCATTCCTACGATGTTTAAAATTACCAGTGGATATTTGGGACGTGGGTGGCGCTGTGGGTTAAACCACAGAGCCTAGGACTTGCCAATCAGAAGGTCAGCAGTTCAAATCCCCGCGACGGGGTGAGCTCCTGTTGCTCGGTCCCTGCTCCTGCCAACCTAGCAGTTCGAAAGCACATCAAAGGGCAAGTAGATAAATAGGTACCACTCTGGTGGGAAGGTAAACGGTGTTTCCGTGCACTGCTCTGGTTTGCCAGAAGCAGCTTAGTCATGCTGGCTGCATGACCCGGAATCTGTACACCGGCTCCCTCAGCCAATAAAGTGAGATGAGTGCCGCAACCCCAGATTCGGCTACGACTGGACCTGATGGTCAGGGGTCCCTTTCCCCTTTACCTTTATGCAGAGATTGGGTTCCTGGAGAGATCACAGCCACTTTGCTTCTCCTCTGGTCTTACTTCTGCTGTGCTGCCATCAGTTAAACCATGGTTTGTCTTTGTATGTTGTCTGAACCCACTCCCATGGTTTGTCTCACTCTGTGACCAAGGTTTGCCCTTGCATTTATAGCTCTATAGGAGACAAACCATGAGCTTGGGTTAGGACGATACACTAAGGGAAACCATGGCTTCGTTCACATCAGCCCAGGAGGACTCAGACTCAGGGAGAAGCACAGCAGCCATGGTTTCTTCTCTGGAAATCCTCATGCTCATACATTTACATTATGCCATCTTGTGGCATAGTGTTACATACAAATCAATTCATAGTGCAAATGGAAAGTACAGAAGTCATATGTATTTGGAGGTGGGGGCTAATACAATATTGGGCAGATAGGAGATCAGTGAGAGAGGTATCAAGAGAACCTTGATTTCCATTGCCCTTCTCAATCATCCAAATTAAAATGTATACATAAAGTCTGGCATTTCCAGGGCAGAAGCAAAAATGAAACACCACTTGTCATCACCATTATAGGCCCTTGGTTCTCAGACCAGAAGGCGGACTACACGGCAGTTGATCGAAACACATTGGTGACATTTCCTGGTCTACTTTTCATGCATAATTTTGATTGATCAAGGAGAGAAAGCTGTGATAGGCATTCTCCAAACCAGTGAAGGGTAAGTGAGCATGTGGGCAAACCACAGGGCAGGCAATCCTCCACCCATGGGTATATAATCCATGGTTAAACTGGGAGGGGTGTCTGCAACTCATAAGTGGGGGATTGCTTGCAAAGAGGTTTAAGTAACTTTTCTTTTTAGATTTAGGCAGGTTTCCCATGGCAGACATGGATCCTTCTACATCATTTAGAAACTGGAAACAAAGATTACTTAGTTGGGTGTTTTTGGTTTTTTTTCTTTTAAAGGGTGGTGGGATCTCCACTGCTGAAATGGATTCGCCACTTTGTCCCATGTAGCTTTCTTGCCGAAGGGGTTCCTTTTGTCAGATTGACAGGGTGGTTGCCTTCTAATGGAATTAGAACTGGTGTTTGTGTGTGAGAGTCAGTAGAATCAACAATTGTCGCAGTAGGCTGAAGAATATAGAAAGACAGCTTCTGTATTTTTAGGAGCTACTCTCTCTTCTCCATAAAGCTCCATAATGAAGCTGGAATTATCCACAATAAGGGCTTCACGCTAAGAATGGGCAAATCTGCCAGTTTCATTTTCTCTCTGTTTCTCATTTCCCAGTCTTCAGTTCTTCGTATTTCTCCATCAGTTTTAGGGTTTTTTTTTAAAGTTCCCATGAAAATTCACCAGCATCTTAGGGTGAACATTCTCGTATGCAAAATATTTTCCCTGAACCTAGGGCATTTTATATGTTATTTTCATCAATATATGCATATGTGCACTTTACCCCAGTATGTGCACCTTTGTAAGCATTATGTTGCTGGAAAACTGCATTGCAAAATTCAGAGAAGTACAAATTTTGAAGGAGGGATGTGTCTCAGTTTGCATATTGTTTCAGAAAATGAGAGTTAGGCAGATTTGATTGTGATTGTGAATTGAACCAAAGTTCTCTCCCCATTGCTACTTCGCAGTATATGAATTGGGATGTTTTGAGGTTTTTCAGGGGGTGGGTGAAAATTAAATTCATTCCCTTGATAGATCCCCCCCCCCAGAAGCAAATTGGGGGCATATTCTGTGCAGAATATGGATGAGGTAGAAACAGAAATATGTAAGATTCCTTTCCCCCCTGACACATATGAGCCGAACTTAGCACATTTCAATTAAATTTAGCAGCATCAGTGGATAAAATTGACTTGAGGGCTGGATCTGGTCTATGGCACCAGCTGACCCTCCTTGTTTTAAGGAATAATGCTGATCAAATTGGGAAGACGGCGTTTTGCTTCATTTTTAAAGCATTTTATTTGTAGCAAGGTAGGGGATGCCAAAATCGATTGGCACTGATCTTTTAATTTTATTCTGTGATTTCTTCATTTCTGTTTAGAACCCCTGCATACTGCTCTGCAACAAAAGATAAATATTGGCTCTTCAGCTTGACTCAGGAAAATGGGCTGTGCTATTCTCCTGGCATATTATGCTTCTCCAATTAAGTCTAGTGGGTGCTTTGACCAGAAAGTTCAGTTTGATCGAAGTTTTGAGGCTCATTCAGACCATTGATTTCTTTCCAGCTGGTTATGATTTTGAATGACGAGGAAGTGGGCTTGCTAAAGGTAATGACTGCCGAACTTTGGATTAGACCAGACACCTTATCAGAAACTGCATACAATGACAAAGAAATGCAGATGCATTGAGCTTGTAGGATTTGAAGTGGCTGAAAATCTGCCAAGTATAGCTTCCTATTTTTTAAATTTTTTATTTGGTACATAGAACAGCCCAATGAGTTTATATATATATATATATATATATATATATATATATATATAAATATGCCTTACAGTGTGATACAATAAAGGCACACCATGCCAGAGGTATTGTTGGGTGTTTCTTAGAAAAAACAAAACAAAATCAAAACCCACAAAATTTTCGTTTAGAAATTAAGTTGGGGAAAAAATATATTTTAAAAAAATGTAGAAGATCCTTAACTATTGAGCAAGTCTGGACATGCAAGTGTAACCGAATCATACTCAGAAATTAATATATGTGTCTGTATTTGATTAGAATGTGGTCAGAAGCTTGAAAGGCTTTCATGTATGAGATAAATGAAAGATGTGCTGCCAGGATTCAGGAGAAACAGTGATTTGAGCAAAACTTCAGGAAATCAATGCGGAATGTATTGTAATTTAAGGAAAACCTTCGTGAAATCACCACAGCCCTTTGCTTCTTTGAGTTATCTCACTGATTCTCCAGCAAGCTGACTTGAGACTTAGTCCCACTGAACTCATGGGGCTTATCTCTGATTAGACATCTGTAAGACTGCAGTGTTAATCTTTGATTTCCACTCACATGTACCCCCACAATAGCAGGAGATGCCTTTTGAACCTTCAAATAAAGCATGCTTGCTTCATTGCAAGACATTCTTATAGTTTGAAAGATTGAGAGGTGAAACATGTTTTCCTAGTATTTTAGGATTAAAAAATAGAGTTGTGTGGAATGACATACTGTGTCATCTCCTCCTCCTTACAAGGCTGCTTTATTAACTACCTTTTCTTTGGAGGGTTGTTTAACACTCGATCTCTCAAATAAAATTAGCAACAATCTGCCCACTCTGTAAAAGCACGTAGATAGTCAACTGCTCACTATGAAAATGGCGGCCCCCAGTAAGCAGCAAAGGAGGCAGCCATCTTTAAAAATCAATAGCAGCCATTTTGAATTAACAGTGTCATCCTATAAACAACTACTCCAGTGTAAGTGCCTTTGATTTCAATGAGGCTTACTCACAGGTATGTGGGCACAGTATTGCAGCCTAAGTGGGGTTAAGGAAATCTATAGGAATGCTTTGTATCCCTCAGGGTAAGCAGACAGGAATTGGGTAGGTTGTCTGAAGGGCTGAGGTATCATCAGGTAGCAACATGCAGAAATGGGCCAGTGGGAGGATTTGAAGCTTCTGCTTTCAAACCCTTTTACACAAAGTAATTTAGACAAACATAGTAACTAACAGGCTACTTGCAAATGGGGCTTTGGGGCTGTAGACAAGATGGAACCAGTCTGGTTTGGCTGACCAGACTTTAGAAAACCACCTAATTTCTGTCACAGTCTCCTGCCAAGTCACCCATTCGTCTCCATTAGGAAAAATTCAATAAATATTTTGATCTGTCATACCAGGCGAATGGGAACGCCATCTATTTGAAAAACTAAAATAATTGAAATAGTCTCTCTAGAATTAGTGTTCTCTTAAATTTCCCTCTCTAGGTATTATTATTATTATTATTATTATTATTATTATTATATTGATTGCCTTCAATATCGCCGTCTCAAGCTGAATGAGAACAAAGGCAACTAAAAAAACACAAAAACAAATAAAATTAAAACCATGCAAGATAGACACTCATGGCAAAGACCCAGCTATGTTTACTAGTTATTTCTTAAATTTATATACCGCCCTTCATCCAAAGATCTCAGGGCGGTTCCTGCTGGGAAAGTGTGTCAGAACAAAAACGACTTGAATTATTTCTGGAAAGTGCTGACAGTGTGCACCTGGCAAGAATGCTATTCCACAAAACAGGGGCAGCCACACTAAAAGGTCCAGCTCCAAGTAACAGTAGTAGTAGAAGCATATTATTTTTATCGTTATAAGCTGCTCAGATAACACTGTTCTTGGACACCATAATTTTTTGCTAATAATAATAATAACAATAATAATAATAATAATATTGTATCTATGCCAATTCATGCTAAGAGAAAGGTGAAGCCTGCTTTAAATGTAGCTCCTGGGCATATTGCTGTTGTTTTGCGTGGACAGGCGGAGTCCCCAGATCCCGCGCGGTCCCCCCGTCATGTGGAATAACGACTCATGACAACGTGCTATGGGATTAAATTGGCCACAACTTTATTAAATTTCAAATGTGGGTAGACCTTGGCTCAGGCATTGGGCGTTCTCCCTCCCCAGTCCCCAGCCGGGGACCTAGGGAGCATCAGGGTTATCCAGTGTGTGGGGGGGGATGGGCCGGCTCTGGAGAACATATGTTCAAGCAGAGATAGCCGCCCCCGTTACGCCGCCGCCGCAGGGGAGAGCAATGATGACCTTTCGGCGTACGGTCAAAGCCTCCCTTCAGAAACCCCTTTAACGGGGAACCCTGGTATCGCCGCCGCAAAGAGGAAGATGGACTAAAGGATTCCGCCCAAGGCCTGATACCGCCAAAGTTGTGACGTTTTGCTACGGGAAAGGCGAAACCTGCCAATGCAGGGAAATTCCTTTCCGGCCCTTTAACAGCGACCTTAACGTAGCAGCGCCCGCATACCTGCGAAGAAAAGTTAACCTGCAAAACCTGTGAAGAAAAGTTAACCTGCAAATAAGACATTAACTGAGGGTGGGTAGGGTGGGAGAAGCTCTGGAGCCAAGTGAGGATTCCCAGGTAAGATCCTCCCTCTATTGTGTGGGCAGGTAATCCCTCCCCTACCTGGCCTGGTCTCCTTGGCAACGCTTCCCCCAGGTGGGATTGGACAACTGACTGAGGTACGCGGAGACCTCCAGGTATCCCACCTGAGGGAAGGCAAACCAAGCCTATGCTGTTGGAGCCGCTCCAGATCTAGGGGCCGTGCGCGCCCACGCAAAGGGCGCCCCCCGTTTTAAGCGGGGAGCGGTCATTGTTGTTTAATTTATTTGAAGCATTATAAACGGGTCCATATCTGAAAGCTACCAAAGCAGTGTACAATAAAATCAAAGATTAAAGGTAAAGGTAAACGTACCCCTGATCATTATGTCCAGTCGTGACCGACTCTGGGGTTGCGGCGCGCTCATCTCGCTCTATGGGCCGAGGGAGCCGGCGTTTGTCTTCAGACAGCTTCTGGGTCATGTGGCCAGGATGACTAAGCCGCTTCTGGCGAACCAGAGCAGCGCACGCAAATGCCGTTTACCTTCCCGCTGGAGCGGTACCTATTTATCTACTTGCACTTTGACGTGCTTTCGAACTGCTAGGTTGACAGGAGCTGAGATTACCCACTCAATAAACTAAAATCTCAAAAATTGTGCTACTTTTTTATTTGCAGTTAAAACACTGTGGGTGTTTTAACTTTCCACATGGGATCCCCGCAGCCAATGGCAACTCTAAACCTGACCACCCACTATACATGCCACATTAACACAACCAGATTCCTTTGTGCAGTTAGCACACTGATGTGTTCCCACTGATGGGCTAACACTCTACAGCTAAGTGCCGTGATTCTGTTTAGACACGACACTGGCTGTGTGGATTACTGCGCAGGTAAATTTCTGGCATCGTGTTTAATAAGCCGCAACAGACAATAAATACTTTATTCTAATTTGCTTTCATTTAGGACTGTTTCCCCCATCTTATTAGAGAGTGTAGTTTGCAATTACCCACTATTAACTGGAAATAGCAATATAATATGGAGCTTGATGAAAAGGTCCAAAGATCACGGGATCCTTCTTTTTCAACTATATTAGTGAGGATAACTTTAAAAAAAACCCCAACTGTCATGTAATAGCATTCTTTGAAGAATTAGGTAGCCCCAGAACACTACCATTGAATGGCATTTCTAAATGAACTGAGGGCAGAGAACAGCGATGGGTGTTATAAATATTCATATTCAAATGTTGTTGTTTTTTTATCCAAGTCAATAGGACTCAATGGAGCAAAAGAAAAAGGGAACAATAGAAAACAACTGTATTAACAATCCTGTAATATAGCTCAGTTGGTTAGAGCGTGGTGCTGATAATGCCAAGGTTGCAGGTTTGATCCCCATATGGGACAGCTGCATATTCCTGCATTGCAGTGGTTTGGGCTAGATGATTCTCAGAGTCCTTCCCTGTTGTAGCGGTTTTGGCAACGTTTGGTAGTTCTTTTTGCAGATTTTTCCATATAAATTTGCTGTGTTTCTACAATGCAGGGTCCCCCCTCTCATTAAATCCAAAAATCTTGTGAATTTAGAGCCATCAATCTATAGAAATTGCAGCACCTTCTATGGATGGGTGGGGGGGGGGTCTCTGCTCTTTCCTTAAAGATGACATTCTCTTTCATGCAGTTCTCATTTTAATGTAATAATTGCAATTTGGGGGCATGAAAAATATATATATGAAGCTCCAGATGCAGTTCAAAAGTCAAAACCATATTTATTTAAGGGGGGCATCTCTAATTTGAAAGCAATAACTGCTATTTGTTAAACATAATGTGGTTTCTGATGCTTGCAAAGAATGTGAGTGATGAGCCCTTTACTAGTCAACTACGAAAACACAGGCAGGGAGGGATGGGGAAGAGGCTAAACTTTAATGCAGCAAGAGGAGGAAAATCGATTGCAGTGTTCAAAGAGATCTCTGCTGGTGAAGAATATTAAAAAACCTTTCGCCAGTTTTGCAATGACTCTTATGATCTACAGAGAGAAAATCAACTAATCTATGAATGAGCTGGCAGGGAGGAAGAAGAGAAAGGGAATATTCTTTTGCAGTTTGGCTCCTGGTCTACAGAACAGGTAGTCGCAGGGGGGGAAATTGCTACTGTACACAAATTAAATTTAGAGGCTTTGCTGACACGTCTTTCCAAGCATTTAAGAGTGCAAGCCTGTACCTGTTTACACAAGAGTAAATCCTATTGAGTTCAATGGTGCTTCCAAAGTGGGTATTGAATTATACTCAGTGGAACTTACTCCTGAATAGTCAACCATAGGATGCAAATTGTCCTAGCGGGGTGTGTGATTGGAATTTGTGAAGGAAGGAAAAAGGGGAGTAAATAAAATGAAATAAATATTCACCACAAAAGAAGAAATAACTGGTTTGGCTTTGTACCTAACCTGTAGAACAGTAGCAATTTGATCTTCTTCCAAGTTTACCACTGCTGTACCATAGCCAAGTCCAGTGTTAGTTTGGGTTACTGGCTGTGCATGACTTTGTTATGATGCCCTAATAATAGGATCTGAGTCAAGTTTAGCCAGAACTGTGTTTGTGCCATGATTCTGTAAAGAGCACAGTCAAACCTCAGCATGCAGTTTGGGGTGCAGAACTGATTGAGAATCTGGGCCCCAGCGGCTCTCATGTCTCCTTGATAAGCAAAAACAGAAAGGTGGACCGCAAGACAAAAGTCTGAATGGCTAGCAAAATTGCGCAAGATGGCTTACATTGGGTGGTATAGTGGTACCTCGGGTTAAGAACTTAATTCGTTCTGGAGGTCCGTTCTTAACCTGAAACTGTTCTTAACCTGTGGTACCACTTTAGCTAATGGGGCCTCCCGCTGCCTCCACACGATTTCGCTTCTCATCCTGAAGCAAAGTTCTTAACCTGAGGTACTATTTCTGGGTTAGCGGACTGTAACCTGAAGCGTCTGTAACCCGAGGTACCACTGTATTCAGCTAAGTTTTACTGAGAGTAGACCCACTGAAACGGGCCTTGTTCTGACAGCTGGCCGTGGGCTTCGTCCAAGTGCCTTCATTCTAGGGAGTTGCGCTGCTTGCCCATGTGTTCCCTTGCTTTTTCTTCCATCCTCTATAAAACACACTTCTGGTAAATGAGGAGGCTGGAATGACTCCGCTGGATAGATTCTAAATTGGACAAGTCCCTTCCGAATTAAAGTATGTGTGATACCAAATGTGAGAAGTGAAACTTAGCACCTTCCAATCTGGGCATGTGAAGGAGGAAGGAGAGTCGCCAAAGGAATATGAGCCATATGGCTTCCACCCACCTACCCGCTTAACTGCAGCTCAACCGATGTAGCCTTTCCAGAGTTTTCTTTTCTTTTCTTCCTATGCAAATGCATTCCAACTGATATGAGAGTCTCTAGGGCTTTCTTTGCTACTTGATGCCACTCTTAAATTAGCCTTTGCACAAAAGGAATGGTTCTTGAATTCATGGTGCATGTGTCAGTCTCAGAATATCATCCCCCATCAGCATAAATCTTTAGTAGTGTGAAATATAGGCAGTGTGGTTTAGTGGTTAGTGTATCTGACTAAGTATGGGGACACTGGGAGTGGCCGCCGAGACAATATAACACTGGTCCTGAAAGACCGACAATGGCTCCCAGTACATTTCTGAGCACAATTCAAAGTGTTGGTGCTGACCTTTAAAGCCCTAAACGGCCTTGGCCCAGTATACTTGAAGGAGCGTCTCCACCCCCATCGTTCAGCCCAGACCCTGAGATCCAGCTCCAAGGGCCTTCTGGTGGTTCTCTCACTATGAGAAGTGAGGTTACAGGGAACCAAACAGAGGGCCTTCTCAGTAGTGGTGCCCGCCCTGTGGAACGCCCTCCCATCAGATGTCAACAAAATAAACAACTATCTGATTTTAGAAGACATCGGAAGACAGCCTTGTTTAGGGACGTTTTTAATGTTTGATATTTAATCATGTTTCAATATTCTGTTGGGAGCTGCCCAGAGTGGTTGGGGAAACCCAGCCAGATCGGTGGGGTATAAATAATAAATTATTATAATAACATTATTATTATTACTCAGGTTCAAATCCCCACTGGGTCATGTCACTCACTGAGTGCCCTTGGGCCAGTGACTCTTTCTTAGCTTGGCCTACTTCACATGATTGTGATGAGGATAACATGGAGCAAAGGACGAATCTTGGACACAATCCTGAGCTCCTTGTAGGAAAGGCAAGATAAAAAATGTAATGTTTTAAAAATATGGGAACCAGGACTTTTTTAAAAAAAACCGGAACTAGCTGGAACTCAGTTCTGGCACCTCTCAGGTGGGCACCATTGCCATTCTCAGAGAATGAAGGAGGTGGTCATTGGAATTCCAGCACCAATTTTACCAGAAAAATAGCACTGAGGAAACTAGCATGAGTGAAACAACAACAACCAGAAATTGGTCTAAGGTTGTAGAAGCACATTTATTCTCAGTGGCTCCCATTACGTTTTGCGGAAGAAAATTAACGTGTCTGCAATCTCGGACATGCAACTGAGGTAAAGGCTAAGTCTGTACTTGTGCCAGACCCTGGTCTCACCTGGGGCTTGAGGCAGTTTAGCCCTCACCTCAGCGTTGTATTATAGGCACTCCCTTTGTTTTCCTTTCGTGGTGGCCATTTACTGGATAAAAGTAAGCTGCTGTACTGGGGGACACAGTTGCACTGAGGGCAAAACTTGTCCTTCGGGCCAAAATGCCTCAGAAAACATTTCTGAGAATATGTCTGAGATGTTTCTTTGTCTCACCCCCTAGAAAATGATGGCCACTTTTCATATTCTTCCCTGAAGATTTTCCATCATTTAGTTTTCAATTTTGTGGCAGTTGTTGTTTCCCCTCAAAATGGCTTAGGAAGGATGTTTCAGGGAACTATGGAGGATGCAAAATGGTGGCTCGATTGTGAGGTGGGACATGAGGCTATGTTAAAGGTGAGCCCCACTCCTGAAAAAATTCCCAACAAATTCCCAAATAAATTTGGTGAAATTTCTCTGTCAGCAAATAGGGAAGAGAATTTTGAGGGGCCATTTGAACACAGCTCTAGCTTCATCCTTGACACTCGAAGGTCTGCTTCTCCCCATTCCCCAGTGATCCCACAATGTCTGCATGTGTCTCAATATGTGGACATAAATTCATTAAACCTCCCAGAAGTCCTTGCAACAACAGACAGGCCTTCCTGCACACATGAAGCGTACAATCGTAATTAATGTGTCACACAATGCATATCCTGCCTTTCTGGGCAAGATGGCTTTAAAGAAGTGAACAAGTAGAAGAAAAAGTGATTTAACATACAAACAATAAAAAAGCAGATCAGGCAGGCCCCAAACTTAATGCCCACCTTAATAATTCTGTCATCAAGAGGACAAGAAGGAAGGCATTGGAGGTTGAAGGACACTCCCAAGCAGCCTCATCTAAATGGATTCTTGAGAGAGTCTGGTCCAGGACATTTCAGGTTATAAAAGCCTAAAGCCAGCACCTTGAACTGAACCTGGAAGCAAACTGGCAGTCAATTCAGCCAACATAAAACTGGGAAGCTGTGGTCTATCCTGGCAGCAGCATTCAATATCAAGTGAGGGGAACGATACTCAGGTGGAATCTACACACATATAAATAAATGCCATGAAAATGCTTTTAAAAAAAACGTTTTGAAAAAAAATACATTGAATCTTGCATGTCATGTTTATATATTGCACTTTGCAACACATTTAAAAGGTTTTATTTGCAGCTGTATAGCTGAGTCCTAAGTGAGCAGTTGTTCATAGGCTATAGAATCATAGAATTGTAGGGCTGGAAAGGATCCCAAGAGTCATCTAGTCCAATCCCCTACAATGGTAGCAGGAATCTCAGCTTGATCATACATGACAGGTGGTCATCCAACCTCTACTTAAAAACCTCCAAGAGATGAGAGTACACCAACTCTCATGGGAATATGTTTTCCTGTCGAACAGGCCTTGCTGCATGAAAGCTCCTCCTGATGTTTAGACTGGATCTCCTTCCTTGTAACTTGAAGCCATTGATTCGAGCCCTACCCTCCAGAGCAGGGGGAAACAAGCTAGTTCCATCTTCTACGTGACAGCCCTTTAGATATTTGAAGGTGGTTATCATATCTCCTCTCAGTTTCCTCTTTTCCAGGCTAAACATATCCAACTCCCTCACAGTTCCTTATAAGGCTTAGTTTCCAGACCCTTGAACATCTTGGTAGCCCTCTTCTGCACACGTTCCAGCTTGTCAATATCCTTCTTAAATTGTGTAACCCAGAACTGGACATAGTATTCCAGGTGTGGTCTTCCCAAGGCAGGATAGAGTGGGACTATTATTTCCCTTGATATGGGCACTATACTTCTGTCGATGCAGCCAAGAATAACATTAGCTTTCTTTTGCTGCTGCATCATACTGTTGACTCATGTTAAGCTTGTGCTCTACTAAGACCCCTAGATGCTTTTCACATGTACTACTGGCAACCCAGGCCATATTATGACTTCTGCGTACCTTACAGCTAGTTCACCTGAAGCAAGATCTTCCATGCATGATGCGTCCTCCCAAGCTTCCCTTGGCGATGTGCATGCTTGCAAAGCAAGATCCAGCCTGTCAGAGAATGTAGCTGCAACAACCTTATCATTCAGCATAGTTCAGCACACCAGAGTCACACAGTTTGAAAGCACCACCAGCTCACGGGGACCGCAGAGCATTATAGTCACATACATTCCTTTTCAGACACCCCTCATGTGCTTGTTGCCGTTATCTCATCTGTTTCCTTCAGACTTTCTCTGTTAGAAGCACATCCTGTGGTTAGTAAATGGTTCTTTGCGTCTCAAACAATGGAGCTGTCAATAAGCAAACACAGCAGTGGTTGGGTTTCCATCACCCTCCTAAACCCCTGCACTTTTTAAGATGCTCATAAACATTTGGACACACGCACACATACAAGGTAAGGTGGTGTAAGGGAGAGAGGGTGGGAGAAAATGAAAGAAAGGAACTAAGATGGCCTAGAAGGGGCAAGCAACCCAGACATATAGCTCTCAATGTATCACCCACATTTTTGAACCCCTGTCATTTACTTGAAGGAAGTGGACTTTTCACATACAAATTTAGCTTGGAAATTAAAATCAGGCTTCAATCCTTAGACTATTTACTTGAAAATCAACTCGGTTGAAACCAGTAGGGTTTACTTCAGAGAAAATGAGTGTTATTTGACTAAATTCAATTAGTCCCAATGGAATTAATGGACCTAATTTTGTTATGTTCATTTCAGTGTGAGTAAAACTTAGTTGAATATCACCCAATATGTTCAGGGTTGCTTCCAGACTGTCACTATTTTGGTGTGAAATTCAGGTATATGGTGGCAAATTCAGGTTGCAGAATTAAAGTTGATTCAGCACTCTTGCGCAACAAATTGCCTTCCCCTCCTCAAAATGGGCTCTTTTGCAATAGAAAAGTGATGTTAAAAGTACACTGGAAAGTGTGGAACAGCCCTTTTTCGGTGTAACATTGTATAACCTCCCCACAAACAAATCAGCTCAATAAACAACCAGCATCATCTAATCTCCCTGCAAACTTTGTGCAAACAAATCTGAATGAACGCTCAATAAATGGGTTATCTGGAAGCGACATAAGATGAGAGACTTAATAAGAAATATATTGTTGTTTCTCTTCCTGAAATCTGACAAGTGTCACCTCCTTGACTGTCACTCTGGAAATGTACTTTGTCCCATATTTACTCCTGTTCCCCCTTGTCTGGTGTTCCCACTGAAAAATGAAGGGATTTAATGAAAGCATTTCTGGGAAGAGAAATGCAGGAAGGGGGTATTCCAAGTGGTGTCATATTAACAAATCCAGATGATGATGTTGATGATAAGGAGGAGGAGGAGGAGGAGGAGGAGGATATATATAGCCCACATGGTGCATTGCAGAGCTTACATTCTAAATTTTGATACTGCGAAGGGAGGGGAAAGGGAAGCAGTTTTTCTCCTACCATGATGAAATCTTTCCCTTCCTTAAAAAATGCTTCTTGTCAAGAACTGTACAATTAGAGATTTGCTGGTAACGAGCACGCTGCTTATAAAGAGGTATCTTTTTAGACTCTTTGTATTATTTCTTATATGGGAGGCAGATGGGACTAAGCTATAGCATTTGCAAAATTCTACTGCTAGTGATAGCAGTGATAATAATAATTAAAGCTGTAATAATGTCAAACATCAGTTTTGGAATCTTGGATAATTTAGTTTGTTGGCTTTGCTTGCAAACTATAGCCATGTTGTATATCCAGGCTAGGTGTGGACAGAGCAGGCTGCTTCCATTTCATGTCAGTCGTGTGTGTACCCAGTCATAGAGCCCTTCTGCCCTGTTTTCTTTCCGTTGAAGTTTTTTTTTAGCGCATGTAAATTCACATTCAAATCATATGCTGTTTTTATGCATTTTATTAACATTCTTCATTTTATTAACATCTATTAGCATTTTTGCACTGGGAATGCTTTCCAGTGCATTCCCCCAAAGCACAATTTTTATTTTTTTGTACACTCTTTTTAAAACCGAAACTGAATCACAGAAATTGGGGAAAGTGCACCAGCTAATTGATAACTGTCTTCCAATTGGCATATAAGTTTGGGACCAGAGAACTGGGCTGATTTGCTTCAAGGTGCACAGGTTTCTCTTATTGGTGTCAACCGAGAGAAAGAAAAGAAGCGAGGGATAGGACTACAGACACACAAATGTCTTATCTCCATCAGTATAAATAGGAGAGCCCCTCTAGAAGCCCCAGGTGCGTTCCAGAACTCCTGCGCCCATAAGAAATTGTTGAAACTGTGCACGGATCCACTGAAGGACAGGATCTGTCTGCACATAAGTATTTTTGAAGGATTGGAGGGCACTTTTTATCACAGCCAAACCATACTGTGTCTCACCTACCATTTCCAGTTGTTGCCAGTGCAGCTGGTCAAAATGAATGATTCACATCCGCCCTGACTCATCAGCGCTTTCACAGGCAAGCCCTGATCTAACCTGGCATTAAGCACTTAGCTTTAAGAATGTGGGTATGTGGATCTGCAGCTAGAGGTTTCAGATCTGTATTTTTCCGATTATCGTATAGCCATGAGTTGCTAAGTGCTTGCTGTTCGTAGCACCCACGTTACATAAAACAGAAAGGCGCCAACACTACAGCTTGTGCGAGGGGCTCTGGCTTCATCCCCTACATCTCAGCCTTACTTTATTGGTTACTTAATTTAATTGGCGGTGACATTAGCATTGGAACAGGCCTGATTGTCATCTCAGCCACAAAGGCCTCCCAGCTGAATATAAGCTTTGGTCAAGCCCTTCTAATGCTGCTTAAATGGACAGGGGAAAACAGGCCGATCTCTGGCAATGCAGTTCTACATTTAGACTTAAAATCCTGTAATTTGGCATTTGCCAGATAAGAAAATCACATTAAAGCAAAGTCTTTCCAAATGGGCAAATGCAGCAGCGTTGTCCCCCCCACACACCCCCAACATTCATCCTCAGGATATTTCCTGGTTTGACTGTGCATTATCTGAAACCAAATGACATAGCTTCAAGCTGTATACAGTGGTACCTCGGGTTAAGAACTTAATTCATTCCGGAGGTCCGTTCTTAACCTGAAACTGTTCTGAATCTGAGGTACCACTTTAGCTAATGGGACCTCCCGCCGCCGCCGTGCCGCCGCCGCACGATTTCTGTTCTCATCCTGAAGCAAAGTTCTTAACCCGAGGTACTATTTCTGGGTTAGCAGAATCTGTAACCTGAAGCGTCTGTAACCCGAGGTACCACTGTATTAAGGTTGGGGGCCCTTTGGTCCTTCAGATGTTGATGGAATACACCTCCCAGCACCCCTGACCAATGGCCATGCTGGCTGGGGCTGATGGGATTTGGGAATCCAATGATACCTAAAGGGCTATAGGTTCTCAATTCTTGCTATAGGTGATATTCTAGCCAAACTATCCTATCAATCCTTTTTGAAGGTCAATGAAAAGGCCTTTGACATGCCCAATTGAACCTAGCTTGCACTGTTGTGAAGATCCAATGAGATTAACAATTACTCTAGGCGCACTGTCCTGGACTCTGGGGAAGAAAGGTGGGATTTGTGATGAATAAAGCAATGCAACCTTTTCGAGTGTGAAATGGTGATAAAGGAAGAAAAAAAGTGAAGCTGGCTTCCCTGAGCAAAAGCCAACATAGACATGGCACAATGGGATAAGAAAGAGGAAGCAAGCAGAAACAGTGGGACACAAAACCGTATCGGCTGCACGAGGGTCAAAAAAGAATAAGGCAAGGGACAAGAGAAAATATGGCGGCTTTGAGACATAGTGATGGAGAGGGCCTGCCCAAGGTTTCTGGCTACCTCAGATGGAACACCAAATGATTTACCTTCACCTAAATCAAGGTGAACAGAAACCCAAGACTGGCCAAAATATTTTAAGTGCTGTGCCAGAAATTTCTCCCAAAATCCTCCACCCAAACATTATCACAACACCCCAAATCATTTTACTTAATGGAGGGCAACTCGCTAGGGAGGTCTTACATGGGCTGTTAGCCCATCTGCCAGTAGTCTCTTTGCTTTCCATTTATGGATGGGTTGCCGCAAGGTTGACCAGGCCTCAGGTGCAGCTGCATTCCAAAGGAGGGCGGGGCTGGGGACAAGCGATAGATGGCCTAGAGGAGAACAGATGCCCATGGTCTTTGTTCTCTCTCTTAATTAAAAGTGATTTTGATTCATCAATTTCCTCTGGAATAGGAGACCAGGAGCAATCAGCAAGTGTGAGACAGTGCAGATATATAAATATTCGTGCCAGTTTCTTCTGCTCTTCTGCCAATAATCAGCCATAATCCTTGAGTTTTGGCCACAACCCAAACAGTCTTTTTCCATTTACCGTAAACAGAGCTTAAATCCAGTTTCAGCTATCAACATGCATTTCTTGTCAATTGTAATTTGTCGCAAGTGGGGGTGGTCCACAAAGGAGCAGCTCATGAGGAAAGAAAATAGCTATGCTTTTGTGTGGTTCCCATGCATTTTGAGTGTTTTGTGGGTCTGATTTCTGAGTGGGTTGTGCCCTTTTGCAGGAACTAGATCAGGGATAGAGAACCTCTAGACGTTGCTCAACTCCAACTTCCATCAGCCCCAGACAGCAGTGGCAAACTTGGGAACTATGGCACCCTGTTTGAGACTAAAAATTGGCTCACACATAACCGCAGACCTTGCGCTGCCTTCCCAAAGGTGACTAAGGAGGCACCCAAACTTGGGAAGGAGGAACGAAGCTCTGGAGGGTCCTAGAGACTTCCCACTGTTACAAGGTTAACACACATCCATGACAAGCGCACATCAGAACTCTAGCAAAAGATCTTTAAACCTCTCAGCAGTGTGTATATGAACATACACGAGTGCTGGCTGTGCACATGTGAGTCCAGGTACACACTCGTAACACCACTTCCTTCCCAGAACTGGGAAAGCATTAACTAGGCTTTGAGGAAGAGGTGGGAGGACTCTAGGATTCTGTCAGAGCCCTTACGTTTCCTTCCCAAAGCTTAGTGAGCTTTGAGATGGCACCTTTCGGCTCAGCACCCAGTCCATGTGCACCACTTGCACAGCCCTAAATCTGCCCCTGCAGGCAGCATGGCTAATATCGAGGGATGGTGGAAGCTTTAGTCCAATGTGTGGAGGGCCACAGGTTCCTCACTCCTGAAGTGGATTCAGTGGCGGAGCTATATGCTCCAGCACCAGGAGCGGTGTACATCTGGGGGCGTGGTGTGCGTGTGGCCCAGGGGGCATGTGCGCCGAGCGCCGGGTATCCCAGGGGTACACGGAGCCCCAAGCGTCCCGGGGGTGGGGATGGGGGCGGCCACGATGGCACCCCCCCCACAGAATGGCACCTGGGGCAGACCGCTCCCCCTGCCCCCACATTCATCTGCCAGTGAGTGGATTGACTGCTGTGGTGTTCTCTAGAGGGGGGAAGTGATACATGGTTCCTTTACAAGGCAGGAGATTCCACTCTGCTTGTGGAAAGCATTGATTCTTCTCTGTAGGGATTTGACAGAGAACCCGCGGGGAGGATAAATTAGGCAAACACAACGTTTTAAATCTATACTCTTTAGAACAGCAGAGTCTGGTTCAAGGAAGAGAGAACTGTCCATTAAAGCAGAGGAAACTGTGGCCCTCCAGATGTTGTTGTACAATGGCTCCCATTATCACTGGCCATGTTGGCTGGGGCTAATGGGAGCTGGAATCACAGCAACATCTGAACAGCCATGAATTCCCCATCCCTTATTTGCAGAAATTATAGGCAACGGTGACAAGCAACCAAGATCTGTGCTTGGAAACCGAAAAGCCCTTTGTGGAGTGCAGGTGGGAAATGCTCTTTCATGACTTTCTGACCCAGCAGCCCATCCTTACCCAACAAGTGATGTGTAGATTAAAGTCCACCTAGGCAACATTTTCTTCAGTCAGGTGTAAGCCTGCAGTTGAAAGGAGTGTGGTCATAAATTCTTTATGGCAGCGATGGCCACGTCAGTGTTTTAAAGGGCTGCTTGAATTTCCAGATAGCGGCTGGGAGGCCAGGAACGTATCTTGCCACACACACACACACACCCCTGTATTGGAGCTCACACTCTATAGTAAAGTCTGCACTAGCAAGCTGCAGTGGCGTCCCAGTTAATGCACTCCGACATATACAAAACCTCTCTTTCTCTCTTTCTCTCTTTCTCTTTCTCAGCCCAGTCATGTGCAGGTTGACTCTGAAGGATGTTCCATTGTGTGGGAATTATTCCCAGGCCAAGTGTGCAGTCTTGCATGTTTTGGAAATACATTGCACTCCTTATAAATGAAACTATTAGCAAAGAAACAGTGGCTCACTTAATGTTGAAAGGACTTCTGTTAAGTCATATCAGTAGATGAAGAGAGAGGAATGGGCCAAGAGAGGAGAGCTGGAAGGAGGTAGGCAGGTCCATTGCTTCAAAAAAACACACATTAAAATAACATTAAACAATATTAAGAATGAAATCAGCAGTTGAACCCTATTAGGTGGGAAACTGAGGAGCCCATTTTGCTAAATATGCTCATGGAATGGAGAAGGTACTGAAATTCTCCAGCTGAGAGAGAGAGAGAGAAATGTATCAGAAATTTGTCCAATTTCCCCCTCTCCCTGGGAAGTAAGAATATGAGCCCTGCTAAATTGGTCAAAGGCCCGTATAGTCCGGCATCCCTTTCTCCCAGTGGCCAACCAGATGCCCATGGAGAAGTCTGCAAACAGGATCTGAGTGCAACAGCACTCGCTTCCCATGCAATTTCTGGAAAATGGGGTTCAGAGGCACACTGGCTTTGACAGTGGATGTAGAACATAGCATATGCTACAGAGACTCTTCACTGCCAGTGAATATTGCTCTTATTGCCATATCTAGTATGGGAAACCCTTCATCAGAGTGTAGTATGAATGATCTGGTGGACATCATGTGTGCATATGAAATGCCCCCTTCTGGTGCAATTCTATGCGCCTCTCCTTAGAATGTGCAGATTGTGCAGTCCCACTGAGTGGGGCTTACTCCCAGGCAAGCACATATAGGATTGCAGCCTTTAAAAAGCATGTTAGCACTACTTGAGAGAAGTGGCACATCTGTGGTAGGCCAGCCTCTTCCAGCCTTCAATAGGGTGTGCAGGAGTGGGGCAGCGGAAGGTGGGGCTCATAAGTGTGTGCTTAATTTAGATAGCTAGCTGAAATGTTTTTTGTGTGCATAATTGCAGACATCAGTGACATCTCTGCAGACACGCTACCGTTTTCAAAAAGCATTCCATGTGTCCTATGAAAGCACCTTGATTTCCATTGTTTTGAAAAGAAGCTGCATTCTGGAGTTCACGCACTGCGTGTTGAGGAGGTTCAATGAGAGAAGGTGTGGTTTTCTGCAAAGCACCTTTCTGTGGCCTCTGACAGACCCAATCACATTTTAATCAAAGAGACGAAACAGAATGTTGCTCACAGTAAATTTCATGCAAATTTTATTCTATTGCCATCTGATGTACTCTGTGCAGTGACAAAGGGGCACTGCCAATCTGTCTTTCAAGAGGATCTCTCAGGATGTGAATTGCTTCCCTGGTCTCCATCCCCAGCTGATGATCTCATACCACCTAACCCAGCACTAGTAAGGACTGGTGTAATAATACTGATGCTACAAAAGCCCAACTCCCTAAAGCAAGGGAAATCTGTGATACCCCCCAATATACTTAACAGGGAAGGTTGAGGAATTGCAAGTCCCTCTCTAACCTGGTCTACGGTTTTCTACACCCTCATGATTTCCCAACAGCAGCAGGTTAAAAGGAAACAGTGAGTGCAGACAGATAGCTAGATTTGCAGATGCGTGGAAGGTTATTATAGAAGATATTGTATGGGAGAACAAACAACAGGCTGTGAAGCTGGCGTGACTAGGCCTCAGTGTGTCTTGGAATGGAAAGTGATGTTGTTCCTCTCCATTTTCCAGAGCTTGGCATTTGGAAGAGACTTCCAGACTCTGTGCAGAACAGCCATAAAGCCCAACAATGTAGTTGTCTTCACCAAGACTGAATGTGTTCCTAATGGTGATGGTGAAAGGTAAAGGACCCCTGACAGTTAAGTCCAGTCACAGACGACTCGGGGGTTGCAGTGCTCACCTTGCTTTACAGGCTGAGGGAGCCAGTGTTTGTCTGCAGACAGTTTTTCCGGGTCATGTGGCCAGCATAACTAAGCTGCTTCTAGCGCAACAGAACACTGAAACCAGAGCAGCGCACGGAAACGCCATTTAAATGGTGATGGTAGGACAGGAATTTTGAGCCAGAAGTCCCATGCAGCAGAAAGAGGCTCCCAAAACACAATAGGGGATATCGTGATAGATCCCAGATGTTCTAGCAGGCATTGTTCTGTGTCAGCATATAGAGTGTCTGCCATTTCTGGTTTGCCACGTTTTGAAGTTGTCAAAGTAACACACATTACCATCTACAGCAGAGCCCATAACACCATTAAGTCCACAGTCTAAGACTGCTGGAGATTACGTATGGAGAAGTGTATTCCACAGCTGTAAAGAGCTACTCTTACTGTTGATACATCGCTTAATACTCAAGATGGTCTCTAAGCGGTTTACAAAATCTCCAGTACAGTATGTACATAGAACCAGCAGTAAAAGTGAGAAACTACAATGCAATGCAGTGCCACAGAACACTCAAATCCTAACAAATCAAAAACATTTTGAAGCATCTTTAGAGTCAGGGATCCTGTCCAGCTTCAGCCTTTGTCTTGTGAAGGCACACCCTGTCTCACAAAATACAGCACTCTTTCCACTAACACATACAAACTATACCCAGATACTGACTTAATCTCTACACAAATCATACAATGTCTGCTACTCAGTCAATATCACTCTAACTTTTTTAAAAAACAAAAACAAATTCTGTCATCTTCTTATAAACCTGCTGTCCAGGAAGGCATATCATAATAAACTTTCAGGGACTAGATAGGGGTCTGGGAAATGGATGAATGCCCTCCAAGACTAGAGAACATGGCTGCTCCTGGATAACCCACCAATGTTTAACCCAATATTTGTTGTGTTTTTCTTTGACTTGGGTTGTAAAGGCTATATGTGTTATCTACATAAGGTATCATGGTGCACTATCTATTGAACCACCCTGTTACTAGTGGGGCCATCCTTTAAAATTGATACTGTTGAACAAGACATCTTTTTAGAGCTAGTACTTTTATTGCTGGGGGAAGACAAAAGATATTAACATTCTTGGCAGGAATTGTATGCCTTCCATCCACATTCATCCCCCCCCCAAAAAAAAATTGGCAGTAAGTGAAAACTTACAACCAAATTTCCTGCTCAAAATCCTGTTGTACAGATTGCCTAACCAGGGACACTGTGTCTTTAACATTTACAAACGGCTAATTTTAATCCTCTCAAACAGCCAGTTAAAAGCTTCTGCCTGATGCATAAAAATTAAGTTAACAGTAATTAATGTAACCAGCCTGGAACCGTCACAAACTCCTGCCAGCAAGTGCCTTTTGGTGCACTCCAGAGGCTGTGGTTTGCTTGACGGTGCCAGCAAACAGGTTGTGGATTGTAAACACTGTAATTAGTTAGTAAGTTTCTAAATCTCCACTTGCTAGGCTGGTGGTCTGAATTGTTGGAACAGTTGACCCCCTGAGAGGAGAGAAAAACAAAGGAAGGGAATTAGTGCAACTTTGCTTTGCCTTGCCAGCATATGCCACTGAGCCACTGTTTTACCTGGCAAATGTTGGTTTTTTTCCAGAAGCGGATGCTGCAGTCTTGCTACAAACACCTTCTGAGGAGGGCAGTCAAGCTAGTTTGTAGCAGCAAAACTGGAAAATCATATTGTGGCACCTTAAAAGCATCATTGTATTATGGCAGAAAGATTTTGTGGATTAGAGGCCACTTGGTCAGATCCAGTGGATTGCATATGATTAAATGGGCTCTCCTTCAGAAAGGTTCATGCCATAATAACACTGGTTAGTCTTTAAGGTGCCACAGGATTCTTCATTGATTTTGGACATGGGTGGCACTGTGGGTTAAACCATAGAGCCTACAGCTTGCTGATCAGAAGGTCAGGGGTTCAGATCCCTGCGATGGGGTGAGCTCCCATTGCTCGGTCCCAGCTCCTGCCAACCTAGCAGTTCAAAAGCACGTCAAAGTGCAAGTAGATAAATAGGTACCGCTCCAGCGGGAAGGTAAACGGCATTTCCGAACGCTGCTCTGGTTTGCCAGAAGTGGCTTAGTCATGCTGGCCACATGACCCGGAAGCTGTATGCCGGCTCCCTTGGCCAATAAAGCGAGATGAGCGCCGCAACCCCAGAGTCGGCCACGACTGGACCTAATGGTCAGGGGTCCCTTTACCTTTTTAAGGATGCCAGCTGCAGTTTTATTCATTCACAGGAAGACAGTTGCTCAATGCAGGCGTGTGTGTGTGTGTGTGTGTGTGTGTGCACACATACACACTCACAAATGCATGCATTTATTTATACACACACATACACCACATGTATGTGCATTTATTCATTCACAAGAAGGCAGTTCATCAGACCACACATATACACATATACAGACACATATATTCCACATGGCTGCAAAGTCGAGAGGAATAATAATAATAATAATAAGCCGCCCATCTGACTGGGTTGCCCCAGCCGCTCTGGGTGGCTCCCAACAAAATATAAAAAATACAATAAAACACATCCTCTACTCTCTAACCCAAAGGAAAAATATATATTCCTGAAAGGCTGCACTCTCCCAGCAAGAAATTCTGTGATTTACCCTTTTTCTTTTTTTGTCATGAAGGCAAAAATGGAAAGGGAAGGAAAAACACACAAAAATCTTTCAATTTTCAAAGATGGAAATACTCTAAAGATGTGACTTCTCCTAGAGTTAGGTAAATAAACCTGCCTAAGATCGCACTGCATGCCACTCAGAGCCTTTGAGGGGTTGCTGGTAATGATCTAAATAATATGTAAAACATTTGCACTCCACCTTTTCAAAAAACGTCCAAGATGGGTAATGATTGCGGTAGGGTATCAAAAAATGTATGGTATCACAAATTAGGCTGTAATCATAACCCTACTAGCCTGGGAGTAAGCTGGATTGAATTCCGTAGAACTTCCTTCTGAGTAGGGATGGTTAGAAATATGCTGTAAAAGCTGCGTTGAAAGCCCAGAAGCAGTAGAATCAAACAGAAACTGAGAAGAAAAAGAGCCTCAAATGAAATAGCCAGAGACAACATCAGAGCAAAACATCACTAAAAATAAAATAAAATCCAGCATTGGAATAAACAAGGGAAAAAACCCACAAGCAGAAGAACAAACAAACAAATGCACATATCTGTGTTCGATACCAAGCAAAGGGTGGAACTTTGATCATGCTTTCAAGAAGAATGGAATTAAAGAGAAAACAACAGCTTCACAGTAAAGCCGAAAGACTTCAATGTAGGGCCATTAAAATGTGGAGCATATTGAGTGTAAAACTGAAGGCAGTGACACTATGACTTTCCCCATACAAACATCAGTTGAGTTATATTTATGTGTTTAGAGATACCGTCCATTCATAAAGCATGGGGCTTTGCATCCTAAGAGGACAGGTCTCTGCCCTAAGGAGCTTCCAGTCTAAAATTCAACACTGGGGGAAAACACAGAAGAAGGAAAAGGAAGTGGAGGCCAGCAGGTAAACAGAGAGAGAATGTGTTTCAGTTACACGCATCCAGCCTGAGGTCCTGACTACAAACTAAATTAATATTTTGATTGGCAATCATGCCATAGGTAACCATAGATGAATCTGTCAATTTTGGTAACCTTAACTTTGCCATTTTTCAAATCTTCAATCCAGTTCTCCACATTTCTGCAGCAATTCGCTTTAAAAAAACAACAACAACATATTTGTTGGCATTTTAATCCTAATAAACACAGTTTTATATGCAGTTTCAACCAAGTCGACTCAGAAGTAAGTGCAATTGCAGCCCGAGCAATTGACGAATCTGTTCTGCAATTCGCTTTCCATGCAAGTAAAGTTCAGCCGATTGGCGAGCTCAGGGAAAATGTCAGCAACAGGAAAAGGCATGTTCTGATGTGCGAACATCGACAGCCGCGAGCTTGCCTCGTCCAATTTCCACCACAACATCATACAATAAACCAATTACTGTTTGGAAATAGCTGCAGTTGTCCCAGGCTTAGGCGAGAGAAAGTTAGCTGGCGTGTTTGCAGCCCACTTTCAAATGCTGCAAATGGTCTTCGGTTCTCAAACATGTGCAAAAGTGTGTCAGGGCTCCTGCACCTGTGGAAGGTGTGTAGCAAAGGGGAAGTCAGCAGGTGCACCTTGCCGGACAAACCACATCTGCTAGTCATCTACACAACTAGTACAGGTGCATAAGTCCTGCCAGGCTTGTATCTGGCCCTCCAGATTGAGCCCCATCCTTTGATTCTCAGCTATTCTACATCCTTAGGGACTGTGCTAAGTGGAGGGTGTGTTTGAAAGCAGAATAACCAGCTCTGCCCCAACTTCTTCAGAATAATTTGCAGACTAATCTGAATGAAAGGCCATGTGCAGAAAACTACAAGGTTAGAAGATGTGGAGGCCTTTCTGTGGTGCTAGTCACCTAAGCTTTATGCAGAGCAGACCTCTTGGATTTTATGGACATGACAAATTAGGTCCATTACTTTCAGTGAGTCTACTCTGAGTAAAATTTAGTTGACTACCACCTTCTTTTTTTAATTGCTCCACCAGCTCTAAACTGGTTTGGGGGGCTTTCAGTAGGCTGCTACTGTCAGAAAGGCCACCAAGGACTATCCTAAGCTTCCTCAGCCACCTACATTATAGAATCATAGAACTGTAGTGTTGGAAGGGACCCTGAGGATCATCTAGTCCAACCCCCTGCAATGCAGGAATAGGCAGCTGTCCCATACGGGGATCGAACTCCCAACCTTGTCATTATCAGCACCACTCTCTAACCAACTGAGCTATCCACACTGATGG
The DNA here is from genome assembly GCF_964106645.2 of Podarcis pityusensis. NCBI lineage: Eukaryota > Metazoa > Chordata > Lepidosauria > Squamata > Lacertidae > Podarcis > Podarcis pityusensis. The sequence goes on from NC_138030.1 coordinate 74,519,394, forward strand.
CCTTCTGTGCCAAGTACATGTACGTATGCTTTCCACCATGAAAGGTGGTACTGCCTGCCTTTCAGTGGTATTGCCCTACCTTTGAAACACCTTCCTTAGAGACAGATGTGAAGGCCTTGCTTTTGCCCAGATTTCAGATAGTTTTTGGAATCATGCTCTTCCTTAGGTATTTTATTCTTACACAATTCATTAGGTTCTGTGTTTTTAGTGGGTTTAAATTGTGTTGGTATGTTGCGCGAATTTGTTTTCTTCATACTTCTTTCTCACACCTCCCTGAAACCCTTTGATGAAGGGCAGTGCCAGTTAAGGGATATTTTAAAGCAATGACATAGCTACCCAAACAGCAAAAAGCTGAAGGAGTGTCTCCACCCCCATTGTCCAGCCTGGACACTGAGGTCCAGCTCCAAGGGTCTTCTGGCAGTTCCCTCACTGTGAGAAGTGAAGTTACAGGGAACCAGGCAGAGGGCCTTCTTGGGAGTGGCACCCGCCCTGTGGTACACCGTCCCATCAGATGTCAAGGAAATGAGTAACTATGTAACCTTTAGAAGACATCTGAAGGCAGCCCTGTATAGGAAAACTTTTTAATGTGTAATGTTTTATTATGTTTTTATATACGTTGGAAGCCACCCAGAGTGGCTGCGGTAACCCAGTCAGATAGGTGGGGAATAATAATAATAATAATAATAATAATAATAGCCTTATAGATGAGGCCATCATAGAGCATCAGTGGTAGAGCATGTGCTTTGCATGCAGAAGCTTCCAGATTCAATCCTCAGCATCTCAGCATCTCCAGGTGGGGATCAGAGGGTCACCTGTCTGAAACCCTGAGGAGTTGCTGCCAGCTCAGTGTAGGTAATACTGAGCTGGAGGGACCAATAGTCTGACTCAATAAAATATTGTGTCCTTGGTTCTCATGGCACCTGCAGCAGCACAACAGGCAACAGGAAGCAGAAAGAAACATTGCTACGGTTTCCAGCAAACACCAGCAGAAGACACCCATTCTGATGTTTATACCAGGCTCTGACCTAGTGTTATTCCAGGCCTTTGGAAACATCTAGATGACAACTTCCTGTATCCAGTGTAGTGCTATGCAAATGTTCCATCAGCACAAGGATTTCTGCTTGCACAACAGAACATTCCCCTTCTCTCCTCCTTCTGCCAACCTGTACATCTGTTCTAGGGGTTCTCCCAACCATCTGGAGCAGATTTGGGGATGGGCCCAGGCACAGAAGGTGGCGGCAGGGAAGAGGAGGTCCCATGGCACAAGCAGAGATCCTTGTGCTGACAGGACGTGTTTGTTGAATGCTGCCCTGACTCCCGGTGCTTCCATTTGGTAAATTTCAGACAACCAGTATGGGGAAGGATTGGGAGAGCAAACTTCAAGTGCAAGCACTAGTGAGCCCACAGAATTCTGGGTGCAGACGCCATCCTTGAGCAAGCACCCCGTACGTTGCATACACATAAGCTCTTGCCAATGGGATCAGAGCCTTGCAAAAAGCATTATCATTGATCGTACGCACAGAGCCTAGTCATAGTTTGTAATGCGTGTAAGCCCCTTTCAACTGCATGCTGTATGTGAAAAAAAGGTAAGAGCAAAGCCAGCAGGTGTGATCCCACTCTTCCCACGAACATTCAGTCTGCTCCAATCATAGGAGCCAACTCCTAGGGGCTGAGGGGGCTTCTCACCCCCAATAAAATATTTTGGGCGGCTGCCCCCCAAAGTTGATGGGCATTGCCATTCAAATGGTGTGCATGCATCACAACATGTGATCGATTAAACCGGGCAGGGCTTACCTGCCCCCCTAATATTTTATTCTCCAATAGAACATCTGCACAGGCCTTTAGATATCTAATTCCTAGTGCAAGTGTCCTTTGTTGTATCCCCAGGTCAGCATGGCATAATGTAAACAACAGTCCCCTTTAGCTGTAGCGTTGATTGCCTAAATGTTTTTCAAGCCCATAAGGCTGTTAGAACTAATTGATATCATTTAAAACACACACACACACACCCTGGGTCTAAAGCTCTTTGTTGCTTGTTGTAAACCAAATGTTGCCAATTTTTAAAATTACTTATTAAAAGGTAGTCTACAGTCAGACACTATAACCCTCCCCAGTTCATGCCAAGTAGATGGTTGCATTGAGTCCAGGCTGATAAGCATATAGACAAATCTGGGCATAATGTATTTGGTCCTGTAGTGTTGACCAATGCTCTGTAGCTGCATCATTTCCTCAACAGCAAACTCAGGTGGTGAATGTCAACAGGACTGGAGCTGAAGTGGGTGGGAGCACTGAGGATCAAGAGAAAAACATCAGCATGCTCGGGAGGATCCTGACGACTGTGGAAGTACAAAAATGTTGGTCAGGGCAAAAAAATTCAAAAGATCCCAATGAGGACTGAACTGTTGGGATACTGTCAGGGAGACGGAGGCATCAGGCAGGCTCCCAGTCGTCTCCGGACGATCACCGGTCTCCCGTGGAACAGCATCAGTCAATTAGTGACACGAGCCTCAGAGACATTCCAAGACTCATGCACACCCTTTCAGCAGAGTCTCCACAACGAAAGGATGCAGACAGGAGAGCCTATTTACAGCTTTATTCAACGTAGATCAGAACAAAGGAAAAACATGGCTGCTTGCCTCCATTTCCAGGAAAACAGCCAGAATACAAAAGCTATATACAAACGGAAGTTCCCAGCAAGAAGCTGGAAGTAAACAGGCATGTGATACACAACAATCATGCCTGACCCTTTTAAGGTGGAACGGAAGTATTTCCTAACATGAACATGCTGAGTAGTCATTGAATATTAGGGCATGGCTGGCTGAACAGAAGCATCCCCCCCCCCAGAAATCAGGATAGGCTGCAAAATTTTGCTGCAGATCCCACTTGTCATACTATATTAGGGAACCTGTGGGCTTCCCACAGGCATCTAGGTGGCCACTGTGAGAACAGGATGCTGGACCATTGCCCTGATTCAGCAAAGCAATTCTTATCTTCTTAAGTAATCAGGCTATCAAAAGATGCTATTGAATATGATGTGCAGGTCAGTGCCTAAGAACTCTTGTTGTCGATGTAGTGTGGGGGGGTGCAGGATGAGACAATGTCAGTCATGTATAGATGCATTTAATAATTATAAAAAGAAGCAAGAGGTTGGTTTCGGAAACAAGTGGATCAACCTCTCGACAAGAGCGAAGCCAAAATGGTGCCACTGAGAAACGAAAGGGAGATACCTGGTTGTTGGGGTAAACCCCATGGTATGCAGGAGTGCAAAACAACAATAAAAAGGTGATTTTGAAAAGCCAAAACACCCTAATGAGAACTGAGCCTTCTCCTTGACTTCCAGGAGCTATGGTATTTTAAGTCACACATCCAAGGTGGGGAAGTTATGGAGGGTGTGGAAATTGAATTAGCCTGCTTGACCCCTGACTGCTATGATATCCTGGAGGTGGACCTAGCTGCCTAAAACCTTGAACAAGAGCATTTCTCTGTGGCGCTGAGGATACACTGCAACATTTTGTTGCAGATCTCACGTCTTTCAGCCTCAGTTTGAAATGTACCAGGATTGTCAGTTGAGCAGAAGAAAAACAGCCTGGCTGGTTTTGCTGTCATTGCTAAGGCCATTTTATTTTGCTTTAAAATGAAGGGTGGGGATGTCAGTCATTTGCCATTCGCACGGGGCACCTTAGTAAGTCAGAGATCAGAGACCAGCTGGAGAGGATTCTGAGATCCTGTGCCTTTCTTCTTCCAGGTTAAGGGAGTGCACTGAGCATGCCTTGCCTGTCTGTTCTCAATAACAAAGAGCCTGAATTGCCTGTGGAGCTTTGTAAGGGGTTTATAGCAATTAACCATCATGTGCAGAAACAGAAATAATGTGATCCTTATAATATCTCTCTGAGGTAGATTATGCTGAGGGATGGTGACTTGCCCAAGGCCATCCAGTAAGCTTTGTGGCTGAGCTGGGACTCTGGACTGAAGCCACACCCAATTCTCTAGCTACCACATTATATTCCTACTGCATTTGTGGGGAGGGATAAGATAAGAGTCCATTTAGCCGACAACTGGCATAGGAAAGCACAGCCCAGGCAGAAGGAAACAGAACAGATCCTGCTTCCATAATCCACTTTAGTAGAAGCCCATTTGTCCTTTGTTGGATCGCCTGTGTATATAAAGCCAACCAGCTGGCACATCAGAATAAAATGAGCGTAGTAGGTAGGCACACAATTCTCCTTTCACTCTACATCCCTATCTGGGCTTGGTTTGATGTTCAAATGTTTTTGCTTTGTTTCATTTTTGCCAGAACTTAACATTATTGCCATGGAGTTTAATTTTCATGAACACCAGCAAGCAGGTCAATTAGGCCTTGGACACTGATCATTAATCACCTGGGCCTCGGAAGAATCGCCTACTCACCTGTATGGCCTGGGGTCAAGTTACTGTCTTCATCAGGCACATTTGTTATTGTCAGGGCTTCCTCTGGAATGTGGATTTCCCCCTTTCCTTTTTTTCTTTTGTGTGTGTATGTCATAGAATCATAGGACTGTAGAGTTGGAAGGGACCCCAAGGGTCATCTAGTCCATCCCCCTGCAATTCAGGAATCTCAAAACAAGCATCCACGGCAGATGGTCATCCAACCTCTGCTTAAAAACCTCCAAAGAAGGAGAGCCCACAACCTCCGGAGGGTGTGTGTTCGTGAGTGTGTGGCCTCTGAATTGTGGTAGGTTCCCCAGCCTTGATGCATGGGACCATCCTGTAAAGGCATGTACCAATCTGCACCAGGTACCCACTGGATCTGTATCAAACGTTCTTGGTCACGCCAATTATGTGATGCCTCTTCCCTAAACCCTTACACTTTTAAAAGAACAACTTGTATCAAATAAAGCAATAGCCAACAATCCATTAGAATACAGTGGTACCTCGGGTTAAGTACTTAATTCGTTCTGGAGGTCCGTACCTAACCTGAAACTGTTCTTAACCTGAAGCACCACTTTAGGTAATGGGGCCTCCTGCTGCCGCAGTGCCGCCGGAGCACGATTTCTCTTCTCATCCTGAAGCAAAGTTCTTAACCCGAGGTACTATTTCTGGGTTAGCAGAGTCTGTAAGCTGAAGCGTATGTAACCTGAAGCTTATGTAACCTGAGGTACCACTGTATAAGAGTAAACAGTGAAATTAAATATCAGCAAATAGTAATTAAACGATTTACACTTATCAATTACACTAAAGAATAATTAAACCAAAATCAATAAAAATAATGGCAAGTCAGAATGCATAAAATTCCATAAACCCTGGAAAACCACGTAAAAGGATCAAATTGAGAAACAAGGACTTATAAAATCATTTGTACAGCAAAGGATGCTGTTTCAGTTGCCCCTCTGTTTGTTTGCACCACTGGCATGAATGCTGCCTCTTCTGACCAGGCGCCCAGAGTAAGAACACATTTTTCCTCCGCTTTGGACTCTGGTCGGATCACATTGCGATCGTTCATCTCTGGATTTGTCCTCCTGAGTAGAGCAAGCCCAATTTTCTACTCAGGGATATTATCCCAGCTCTGGAGCTGTGTCAATTTAGCTTTCTGTGTCTGGACTGCCACCAGAACTGCTGCTGCAATTACCACCCCCTTCCTCCAAAAAAACCCCTCTAACAATTGCAGCAAAATTCTTTTGTCCCTGGCATGGCTCTGCCTGCTCCGAAATGGACAGTGAGCCCCTGGGGTCCTTCAGGGATATCACTGGCTTCCAATATTGATATAAATGCTGCTCTCCAGCTGGTATCCCCTTGGTTGGATTCCTTCCCAGTTAAATAGTAAATTGCAGCCGCAATGGTGTAGCCGGCATTACAGAACATGCCAAGCACAGGCAATAAAGAACCTCAAGAGCTAGTGGGTTTCTTCCTCTCTCTCTCCTTCTTCTCCCTTACAGATTGTCCTGTTCTGTAATAGCAAATTGGGTCGGGGGCCAAGAGAGCTTTAAAGCCATCTTTTCATCTCTTTCATTCGGGCCCAGCAGCTCAACTGCTGTGTGGCACACAGCTCAGATCAGCTCCAGCTGTATCTCTCTGGCAGGCTATTATGCTGGTCAATAACCAGGGGAACATCACCCTTTCTTACCTCCATATACAATCCTATTCCAAGACTTATTCAGGGGAAGGAGAACATCAGCCCCAGGGATGGTGCAAAACTGCTTGGCTCCTAAGAGCGTTTCATCTGTCACCGTGGAATACAGTCCTATCTGAATCAGCCCAGGTAGACCCCACAGATAAATAATCAGATTTTGACAATTTGCTGGCATTGTGCCACAAAGGGTGCCATTTTAGGAAATGGTTTGGGCCCAGGTTCAGAAACCCGAGGACAAATTCGTATTTTATCACATCTGTTACGATGGGCACAAGTGTGCATAAATCACAATGTCCCCTTTTAAAACACCAGTTATTATCAGATTGATCAATTGATAGAAAAACATCCCTGCCCCATCCTGCTCCCTCGGCTCAACTTCCAAGGCAATATACATTGCCATTAAAATCAACACGCACGAAAACCCAAACAAAAATGCAACGCCTCAGAACAAATAAGTCAACAACAGTAAAACGGCAGCAGTGGACACCGAAAGGAAAGTAAAAGAAGCAGGTGGCAATATAATGAAATGCATTGCTTCTGCAGTCTCAGTGTCGTTGTCCCCTCTTTGCAAATGGGGCCCTAGGCCGAAGGAACAATGGGCAGCTAGTGAGACAGTGCCATGGGTGCCAATCACAAAATGGCTGCTGACGTATGTGGGGGATGCATCTTATACCTTGGGATGATGAAGAGACAGATCAGTCTGTTTACAGTCGGACTCAGTTTTGCATGTGCTTCTCTAGAAGTTCCATTTAGGCATTAAGCTGTGGCTCTCCCCCCCCCCTCTTTTTTTTTAAAGTATGTAAGAGAATCCATATATAAAAGCATAGTTGCAACTGGATTTTATCTATCTATCATCCATCTATCTATCATCTATCTATCTATCATCTATCTATCATCTATCTATCCATCCATCCATCCAGTGCTTTTTTTTCTGGGGAGACACAGGGGGACGCATACCCCTAAACATCTTTGATCTATCTATCTGTCTATCTATCTATATGTCACCTATCTATCTATCATCTATGCACACATTTCTAAATGTATATTATCCTAAAATATGCTTTTGGGAATTTTTGTGGGGGGGTTGAGCCAATAACTGTATCACAAAATTTGGAGAGGGGGGATTGCAAAATCTAAAGGAGCAGTGCTACTTTTCTAGGAAAAAGAGGTGCCGGAACTCACAATGAACGCCTTCCTGTATCAGTATCAAACTTTATTTCGGTCACAGACCAGCATAAGATAACACATACTGATAAAATGAACACATAAGACTTAAAAGAGGTAAGGGATAAAAACTAGTAACTAAATCTGATTATATCTTACATACTTAAAAAGATAGAAACAAGGACAAAACAGTTAAAAGTAAAGACTCTCCTCCTGCAAGAGAGGGGAGTGGTTGTGGTCGGGAGCCGGACTCCGCCTCAAGCAGGGGGCGTTAGCCCCCTGCCTCCCACTCACCTGGCTGGCCTTCGCCCACGGGCAGGCACCCAACCAGGTGCCTGCAAGGGGGCATGTTTAGCAGCCCAAATTGCTGCGGCACCAGCCTTCCGGCCTCACTTTTCGTCGTCCCGTCGCGAGTCACCCACCCTCCACTCCCTTAGAGCTCAGGGTCTCAGTTTTCTTTGGCCTTGCTATGGATCTTAGGTTGGTAGCCCTGGTTGTCCGGGGGGCCTGATAGGAATTTTTCCATTTGGCATTAGGCTTTTTGGTTTTTTCGCCTACCTCGTAGCAATCGTCACAACTTTCATGGTATTGGTGGGTAGGTTAGGCATTGGAATAATGTGTTGTGGTGTGTCGAAGGGCTAGGTGTGGCCATCACCTATGCCTTCAATTTTTGGGTATTCCGTTAAAGGAATCTGGTGGTCGTGTATTCTGTCCGATGCCTGCTTGGCAGGAGGCCATGGCACGACCCTCGGTGACATCAGGGGAGAGCCTATAGTTGGATTAGCATCAACAGGCTCCACCTACTGGTGAATAAACCCCCCTGTTTTAGACTCACCCCTCTCTGAGGGGGTGGAGTCAGCTGACGTAATCCAATGCCTAAGCCAATACCTTTTCACTTGCTGTAATCAATAAAGTTGTGGCCTTTTCTTGCCCATTAACCTTATATCACGTGTCCTCGTGTTTTCATTCCACTACGCGGGGATCGGGTCCTCGAACCACAACTATAAGGGAGGGAGTGTGAAGGAGCACAGCTCTTACATTTTGGGCCTAGTTTGTGGCGCAAAACATCCTTCGATGAATATCCATCATGACAGCGCAAAATCTAGCAAATGAGTATGTAACATCTAGGTTTTCATCTGGAAGTAGCAGGGAGATATAAAGTTGTTCTGTGCGACCTGGGATTTTTTGTAGTTTAGGTAAGATGAACCTAGCTCATATAGCTGTGTAGTCTTGGCAGTGAAAAAAAGACGTGTTCTGTTGTTTCCAGTTGCCCAAAGCCACAGGGGCATTTTCTCTCCTTGTATGGTTCCTCGTATGCCTTCCTTGTTCTCTTAGAACAGCAATGGAGCCCACCTGGGAGGTGCCAGAACTAAGTTCCAGCAAGTTCCAGCTGGAAAAAAGGCCCTGCAAAGGAGAATAAAGGTTCTCTCTACCTGGAATGCCTCTGTAAAGACTGAACCTTTCAGTGCTGCCACAAGGCTGTTGCTCTGAGCCCCACAGCTCTTGTTGAACAACAGCTCTTGTCAGCCTCAGCCAGCATGGTCAAGGATGATGGCAGCTGTAGTAAAGCAACACTTGAAGGCCACCATGTTTGCTGTCCTGCTCTAAAATGTGTTCTAGAGTGCCCAGCGTATTTCATCCAACTGCTGCTGTACTCTTTTGTTATCCTTCGTTCCTGCACTTTATTAATATTCTCAGCGGCTGAGCATAACTGTTGCCCCCATTCCAGGTCCCAAATTGCCACAATGTTTAATCCACAAGGCTTATGGGACATAGGTGTCATTCTCCTGCAGATCCTTCTGCTCCCATATACCTGACCTTGCTAACAATCCGTAAGTGACTGGCTTAATTTTTGCTATTGAATTAAAAAAAAAAATTCCTTAGGACACTTCAATAGTTCTTTAATTTTATGCCATCAATTTATAAATGAATCAACTTATTTCGGTCACTAACCACAGTGGGGAATTTATATACAGTGGTACCTCGGGTTACATACACTTCAGGTTACATACGCTTCAGGTTACACACTCCGCTAACTCAGAAATGGTGCTTCAGGTTAAGAACTTTGCTTCAGGATGAGAACAGAAATTGTGCTCCGGTGGCGCGGCAGCAGCAGGAGGCCCCATTAGCTAAAGTGGTGCTTCAGGTTAAGAACAGTTTCAGGTTAAGTACGGACCTCCGGAACAAATTAAGTACTTAACCTGAGGTACCACTGTACCGTAACACCATAGGTTCTCTAAAGCACAACTTTGCAACTGGTTAGAACTTTGGTGGCCCAAGAAATTTTGCTTCCTGAGGCAAAGCAGCGAATGCTATCCCTCCCCTTCCAGTTCAGGTGCATCAATAGTAATGGTAAAAGGCAAGGCGAGTTATTTTAGTAGCTCAGGTAAGCAAATCCCACATATTACTCCGTAACAATAAAGGTTGTTCTATTCCTCCATAACAATAAAGGTGCAATAAGAATAAATTAAATAACGAGCAATTTGGCAGACAGTCATAGCTCAGTACCCAACACAAAGTTAGACCATTTGGTCCACCTAGCTCAGTATTGGAGATACTCAGGAGATGACAGGGATTAGACCTGAGACTTTCTCATTTACACACACACACACACACACACACACACACACACACACTTTTATTGAATTTTTCAAATATTTTCACAATAACTGTCAAATCAAAAAATTACATTATTTCACACATTGACTTCCTGCCCTTCCCTCCATAATGTTTTTACTCAAAGCTTTTCTACTGCATTATATTTTTATTTATTACAAAAAGTTTCTCTATTGCAATTACTTTGTCATTTTTCTTCTGTTGCTTTTATCCATATCCTGCCTGTGATTTCATTTTGCTGTAATGCTTTTTCAAACAGTCCATGAAAAATCCTCCATTCTTCTACAAAAAGTTCATCATTTTGATCTCTTAATTTCGCTGTCAGCTTTGCCATTTCCCCCTAGTCCATTACTTTCAAAAGCCATCCCTCCTTTGTTAGAACCTTCTATTTTTTCCCCATTTCTGTGCATATAATATTCTAGCTGCTGTTGTCACATATATAAATAAATTAGGCGTCTTCTTTGGAACCCCTGTCCCTATTATACATATAAAGGAATCTGGGACTTTCTACATGCAAAACCTGTTATCTACCAGTGATCACTGATATGGCCCTTCCATTGGAACTCAGTGAGATGTTTCTAGATGGGGCTTTTCCCAGGTGAACATGCATAGGATTTCAGTGTTAAAGTTGGTTTTATTTCTTGCTTCACACATCCCAAAGCAATTTACAAGAAAAGTAATATACAAAACGACATCATAAAACATTCCCACCAAATTCAAGGCAGAAATACCCCAAATCACCTAAAGCACAGAACATTCACCCCACACCCAATGATTGCAGATCAGAAGGTCAGCGGTTCAGATCTGTTTGACGGGGTGAGCTCCCGTTGCTCTGTCCTAGTTCCTGCCAACCTAGCAGTTTGAAAGCACACCAGTGCAAGTAGATAAATAGGTAACACTGCGGTGGGAAGGTAAACGGTATTTCTGTGCATTCTGGCACTTGTGGTTAGAGGACCCGATCCCCGCATAGTGGAATGAAAACACACGGACACGTGATATAAGGTTAATGGGCAAGAAAAGGCCACAACTTTATTGATTACAGCAAGTGAAAAGGTATTGGCTTAGGCATTGGATTACGTCAGTTGACTCCACCCACTCAGAGAGGGTCTAGAAAGGGGGGTTTATTCACCAGTAGGTGGAGCCTGTTGATGCTAATCCAACTATAAGCTCTCCCCTGATGTCACTGAGGGTCGTGCCATGGCCTCCCGCCACACAGGCATTGGACAGAATACACGAAAATGTGGGTGACTCGCGACGGGACGACGAAGAGTGAGGCCGCGTGGCTGGCGCGGCAGCAATTTTATGCTGCTGTCCACGCCCCTTCAAAGGCACCTGGTTGGGTGCCTGCCCGTGGGGCATGGTGCGCCAGCCAGGTGAGTGGGAGCCAGGGGGCTAACGCCCCCTGCTTGAGGCGGAGACCGGCTCCCGCCCACAACCACTCCCCTCTTTTGCAGGAGGAGAGTCTTTGTCACAGTCCTCCATGCACCACAAGCAGTTTAGTTATGCTGGCCACATGACCCAGAAAGCTGTCTGCGGACAAACGGCGGCTCCCTCAGCCTGAAAAAGGAGATGAGCTCTGCAACCCCATAGTCGCCTTTGACTGGACGTAACCATCCAGGAGTCCTTTACCTTTACCTTTTACCTAGAACAAACACCAGAAACAGTCACTAAAAGTTGGATCATTGATACTGTCCAAATGCCCCTGAAAATAAAAATGTTTTTTCCTGGTGCCAAAAAGATGCAGAGTCCCTTTCTAAACATGATTAACTTGGCAGTAAGCCCTACTGAATTCACTAGGACTTGTGTCTTAGTAAGCATGCTGAGGAGTGCTGCCTTAATTATGTTTGGCTATATCTGAAGTATCTCTGTTGATTTTAGTACAAGCCCCAAGATGTATATCAATAGCTTATTTACAGATTTAACCAATTGTGCCTACGGTGGTAGAATGAGTGATGGGGCTGGGTGCGCACATGGCGATAAGGAGGGTTTTGGTAGAGTTGCTCAGATTGTGGCTTCCGTCCAAGCTGTTACTGAAATAGTAATGATTCAGGAGAGTGGAAATAATGATACAAATGCAGCTCTTAAATCGTACCAAATTGCATCTCCTCTAGTGCCTTAAATTAAAATTACTGCTGGGGGAAAAGAGAGAGAGTGAAATGATTAGTATAGCTTTCTGTTGTTATATAGCTGAGTTGTATAGAGCTCCTTCTTCTGCAACCACAACAACAGGCCTATCTCCAGCAGGGTAACACTTGTGCTGGGAAAGACACCTTTGTTTTGTCACAGATTCCCAAAGTGCCAGGGTGAGCTATCCTGGAAAATGGGAGCAAATTCTGCCTGGATTCCCATCATCTGATGGTGCAAACAGAATGTCTCAAATGTTGTCCAATATTTATTTTGGAGCTACTCTATTCTAAAACGAGCAGAAAAAATCAGAACTGAATTCAGGGAGGTTATGACCCTCTTCAGGGGTGGGGAACATTTTTCAACCTCGAGGGCCTCATTCCTTTGTGGGCAACCCTTCTGGGGGCCGCATAGAAGTGATGGGTGGGGCAAGAAGCAATACTGGACAGAGCAACATAGGTAACCTTTGTACAGTAGGCTCACATGCCACAGGTACAGTAGGCTCACATTTCCACATGTGCATCTCTCTCCATCGTCTATCCAGGCAAGTAAGAGAGGCCTCATCAGAGCTCAAAAAAACACTCCAGCTAGGTCAGAATACTCAAGGATGACATGGGGAAGGGTCCTTGAGGGGCATGGTTTGGGGAAGAGTCCTGAGCAGGGACAAATCTACTATGAAACTAATAAAGTTGAAGCTTCAAGACCCCTAATCCCGAAGGGCCCCAGAAGTGACTATAGTCCACATTGCTTAAAATGTTTGGGTCTAGTAGACCCAATTTGGGTTGTGCAACACAAATCAAATTTTTTGTTGTTGTTGCATGTATTTCAACAATCCCAAAGTTAGCATCAGTAGCACAGAAGTTGTAAACGTGTGATGATCTGTCATGGAACAAGGGCTTTTTTCTCAGCTAGAACTCTCTTCTAAGCAATTGAGGGAAGTGTTCATGTTTAGTTCCAGCACCATTTTTTCTAGAAAGATAGCACTGCGTGGAACAACCCCACTGAAGAAGATAACAGTGGTTACCCAGACCTCGTTGCTGGTTGCAAAGGGGCCCCATAACAGTTCAAGCTTGAGGGCCCCTAAAATGTAGGCCTCCTACTGGTCCTGAGGGCCCCATTCAGCTCACAGACCAGACGTTCCCCGCCTCCGGACTCCAGTTAAAACAAACAAACAAATAAACCACATGTGCCGTGACGATGCTGTTATGGTACAGGTTTTTCTTCCCCTGTAAGCAATACCTAATAAAGTGCAGCTGAAACAGGAAACCTTTGCCGCAGGGTGATATGATCTCACACGTTTCCATGGCAACGAGCCCCAAGTTCCTGCCCAAGGCATGGAGACCCTTCAGGAGCCCTAAAAAAGGAAATATGGATTCCATGTCCAATTAAGTGTGCCGTGCTTAGGAAAACAGCCCTGTTGTTTTATGAAACATTATCGTTTGTGTCAAGCTGTAAGAGCTGCTTCTCGCATCACCGTTTTTAGGGTGGACCCCTGAGAGGTTTTAGCTTCTCTTGGAGAAGAAGGATGTAGTGGCACTAGGGGCAGAGCTTTATCTGTAGCGTTATGAGCTATGTTCCTGAAGGAAGCCCATCAGGCCACCTCATTGCTTAGCACCAGGCAAGTCATTAAAATCTGTTTAGTTGTCCCAGGCACTTTAATTGGAGCTTTTTCACAGGGTAGTGCTGCTGCTTTATCTCATTTGCTGCTGCTGTCTGTTGACTTTAGTTTTCTTTCAGTGACTCCATGATTTGCCCACAGCTCACCTTATTGACTTCATTATTTGGGAAGCACTGAATAATAATAATAATAATAATAATAATAATAATAATTTATTATTTGTACCCTGCCCATCTGGCTGGGTTTCCCTAGCCACTCTGGGCAGCTTCCAACAAAGACCAAAAATACACTAAAATGTCACACATTAAAAACTTCCCTGAAGAGGGCTGCCTTCAGATGTCTTCTGAATGTTATGTAGTTGTTTATCTCTTTGGCATCTGATAGGAGGGCATTCCACAGGGCAGGTGCCACTACCAAGAAGGCCCTCTGCCTGGTTCCCTGTAGCTTTGCTTCTCACAATGAGGGAACTGCCAGAAGGCCCTGGGCGCTGGACTTCAGCATCTGGGCTGAACAGTGGGGGTGGAGATGCTCCTTCAGGTATACTGGGCCGAGCCCGTTTAGGCATATCCTCCAACATTTCTCCGATCATAATGGGGACATCCCATTCTATAATGTTAGTTTTACTATTTATACCCCACACATCTTACCGGGTTGCCCAGCTACTCTGGACGGCTTCCAACATATATAAAAACCTAATGAAACATTAAACATAAAAAACCTTTCCTATACAGGATTGCCTTCAGACAGTTCTGGAGTCGAATAACTCTATACCCTCCAACATTTCTCCATTGAAAAAAGGGACATCCTAAGGAAAAGCGGCACATTCCGGGATCAAATCAGAGACTGGGACATTTTCTCTAAATCAGGGACATCCCTGGAATATAGGAACATTTAAAGGGTCTGGGCTGAATACAAATTCGATGGGATTTAAGTGGTTTTGAATGTTGCCACAGTGCAATGAAGGCTGCAAAGGATTAAGAGGGCAACAGTTGTTTACATCTAGGGCTTTTGCCATCTTTTACCTTTCCAGAGGTTGAAACAAAATAAAAAAAAAATCCTTCCAGTAGCACCTTAGAGACCAGCTAAGTTTGTTATTGGTATGAGCTTTCGTGTGCATGCACACTGCTTTGAATAGCTCAATGACAGGCAAAAATCAAATAGACACCCTTTTGGAAGCTGCAACGGTGGAACTTCTACCTGACTTTCAGGGCCTCTGTCTGGAAAAAAAGAGATGCCACTCCCTATCAGTATACAGAAGGCCGTTATAATCCCACTTGCCATAATATACTATTGGTGCAAGGGCTTTGGTTAAATAACTTGCAGGCCTCACCTAGGTCTACTATTCTCAGCCACTGTCAATTTTAGTGGGAGTTCAGAAGTTTATTGCTGGATTCAACCTACTACGATCATGCGTAGTAAAAGTTCATGTTGAAAAATAGTATTGAGGTAACTCCAGAGCTAGAGAACGCAGACTCAGATGTGGAGTGGGAAACTTGTACAGTGGTACCTCGGGTTACAGACACTTCAGGTTACAGATGCTTCAGGTTACAGACGCTTCAGGTTACAGACTCCACTAACCCAGAAATAGTACCTCGGGTTAAGAACTTTGCTTCAGGACGAGAACAGAAATTGTGCTCCGACGACGCAGTGGCAACGGGAGGCCCCATTAGCTAAAGTGGTACCTCAGGTTAAGAACAGTTTCAGGTTAAGAATGGACCTCCAGAACAAATTAAGTTCTTTTTTTTTTTTAAATGATATTTATTAAAGTTTCAAAAAATACAAAAAATACAGAATACAGAAAAAAGAGTAAAGTTTTTAAAATATAACAAAAAAGTAAAGAATAAAAAAGAAACATACAAAATAAAACAGTTAAAAAGACATTGATTTTCCAAACCTATCTTCCCTACACTTATTTCCCCGGACCTCCTCATACCTCCCTTTTTTGTATTCCAGTTCAGTTTGTTAGTTCAGCAAATCCTTACCATTAAACTTTTACCCAATTGTAAACCTTTTTTCATATCTCTTAAAGCATTACAGCTAAAAACCTCTTCGTTTCTATCCAACATCCTTCTAAGATTCCTTAATTTTACAATATTTCTGTAAATAGTCTTTAAATTTCTTCCAGTCTTCTTTCACCGACTCTTCTCCCTGGTCTCGGATTCTGCTGAAACAAATTAAGTTCTTAACCTGAGGTACCACTGTAATGAAATTAGGACTTCATCAGTCATAAGAAAGGACCACCTGGCACAACCAAGGGCAAGTCAGGCTGCTTACAATTTTCCCATCAAATGGTGGGAATGTTTATGAAAAAGTGGCTACAAATATGAGCTGTAGTTCAAGATATGGACCAATGTATGCCCCAATTTCTCCACATTTTTCTCTCTTAGCTACCCACTCCATCCCATGGTAGCCTCACTTTCATTTCATTTAATGCCTCATCTATCAAGGAGGCACGAATCTGACCATTATTTTGCTTCCTCTTTTTTCCAATCTTCAGTTCAATTCACCACATTTCTGCACTGGTTTGCAATTAAAGGAAACAAACAAGTCCTTGTGGAAGTTCATCAGCATTTAGCGTGCATTTCTCCTAATACATGCAATTTTGCCACACACACACACACACACACACACACAGGTTTATATATATGCACTATATATATAGGTTTCTATATATAATATGCATTGTTGTACACTTTTTTGTTAGACAATTGCATCTCAACATGTGGAGAAGTGCACGTTTTGAATGGCAACGGCATGCTAGTTCCTGCATTGTTCCAAAAAGCGCAGATTAGGAAGGTTTGCCTTAAACTGAAAACTGAACAGAATTTTCTCCCCCATCCCTGTTATCTAGAACGTGTTTGTTTGGGGTTTTTTGCAAGCCAATTGGTGTGATGAGTACTGATCTCACAAAGGCACTGATATCCAAGACAGTGTTTCAGGACTTTCCTCAAAGGTTACCGATTCCCCAAATATGCTGAATTACCTTGCAGTCTCTTTCCCTTTTCAGATACAAACTTTCCCTGTGTTGGCAAAGTGGGTCCTGGGAGAAGGCAAATGGACAGACAGACAGACAGATGTGTTGTGAAACATGCCTATTTAACAAATACTCTCTCTTTTTTTAAGGCAACTTAGTTTAATCAGTTGCCTTGCTTCCCTGTATCTTGAAATCTATGAATGACAATGGAAGTGCATGCAGCAGGAAGGTTTCCCAATTTATTTTCATTGATTGAGAAAGCCACAAGCAATGCTGTTTGCCTCCATTTCAGAGGGGCAAATGGCAAGTTACACACAACCCTGACACCATTCTTCTCTGGCCTTTGTACAACTTGGAGAAGTGGTGGCTCAAAGTGGGAAAGTAATATGGGGAGGGAAAGGGAGTTCTTAATCCTCTCCCTGCCCACAATTTCTCAGCCCCAAATGATTCAACGTACATTTTGATCCATGAAGGAAGAAGCATGGCGTAGAGAAAGTACGGGTGTGGAATGGGTTAAGTACCTCCTTTGCCATTTCTCCACTCAAAATCCCCCCCCCCCCGGGTGATTTTCCTGAAAAGAAAAAAGGAGTTTCTCTTGCACACATTTATGCTTAGCATTTAGTTAGCCCCAAAGCAGGCTCCTTGTCCAGCTCTGAGATTAATCATCTCCATGTCATCAAACGTAATGCATGAAGTGGCCCTCAAAATCATGTTGCGAAAATATAATTCAAGCTTCCAATATTCCAGCTAGTAACTGATGTGAAAGAAGTGAAGTGTCCCCCCCCCCCGAGCAGAAAAGATTTATCATTAGTATGACATGTTAACATTTGAAGATGAAGTGCTTCTGTTTCATAAGAGGTGGGAATTTGAATTTGGGAGGTGGGGAACAGAATCCCATCATTTTTTTAATTGTAGCAGGTCACCAGCCTGATGGGGCTAATCATTTCATTAAAGGTAAAAGCACAAACCTCGGTACATGGGCGTTTGTGCGACGGAAACAAAAGAAACCTAGAACATGCTAAAATTGTTTATTGGCGTGCATCACTTTCCCTGGGATTTGAGCAGTGACTTACTAATTCAGAGTACCTTTCTGATAACATTCAAAATTCATGACAATGAAAAAGAAAAAGGAAAAGAATCACTTGGAGCATTTCCAGCTGTAAATAGAAATATTAACGTTTGCCTAATGAACAAAGACTTTCTTCTTTGCCTTCAGTGTTAGGGGAAGGGTCATGGCTCACTGGTGAGGCCACTGCTTTGCTTCCTGAAGCAGAGGCAACAAATGGCACCCCTCACATTCCCATCAAGGTGCAAGTCATTTTGAAAGATGAAGCAAGGAAATCCCACAAGCGCATCTCTTCCTCCATAGCGCGAAACATGGAGGGCCATAGCTCAGTGGCCATAGCTCAGAGCTTCTCAGCAGTGGTGGTGCGGCACTGCTTGCCCATCACCAGCATCACTGCAGATTACCAGGGTGGGGGGTCAGCATGGTGTAGAGGCACCGCTGGGAGCACTGGATTGGCTCCACCAGAGCGTTTGCACCATGCCAACCTCCCCACTGCCTCACTCCTCCTCTTCTCCTCCCTGGTAATCTGTAGCAACACCAGTGGTGGGAGCTCAGGTAAGCATTGCTCAGCCGCTGACCACCACTGCTGCTTTGCATGTGGAAGGTTCCAGAATTCCTGGTACCTCCAGACAGATCTTAGAAGGCCTCTTGCCTGAAAACCCTGGAGAACGTCTAGTGATCAGTGCAGCCAATACTGAGCTGGAATGACTAAGGTAGTCCTTCCTGTGTGAAATTTAGCCTCTGGAAGTTTAAGCAGATTTGGCATTGCCATACAGCAAAGAAGAAGAAGAGGAGGAGGAGGAGGAGTTTGGATTTGATATCCTGTTTTATCACTACCCGAAGGAGTCTCAAAGCAGCTAACATTCTCCTTTCCCTTCCTCCCCCACAACAAACACTCTGTGAGGTGAGTGAGGCTGAGAGACTTCAGAGAAGTGTGACTGGCCCAAGGTCACCCAGCAGCTGCATGTGGAGGAGCAGAGATGTGAACCCAGTTCCCCAGATTACGAGTCTACCGCTCTTAACCACTACACCACACTGGCTCTCAGTGGCACAACCTGCTTCTGGGAGCACTGTGTGAGGAAACGGAGAGGTGATGGCAGGAATTGAGGTCTCAATGGTGAAGCAGAACTGTTTACAGTGTTTCCTGTTTCCTCATCAGGGAAGTGCCATTTGAGGTCCCCTTCAGATTAACATTGAGCTGGCATTGCCTTTAAAAATGCAACAGAAGACTAGGTTGCATCAAGTGTGACTAGGAAGGGGAAATAAATACAATTCAGTTTGCATTTTAATAGGAGCATTGTTAATTTGCACTTTCTAATATAGCACATAGACCAAATTCCAGCCATCCGTCAAGATTTGCACTGCTCTGAATGTTGCTGTCAGGGAACTGTCATCAGTGCCGGAGGGAGAGAGCAAAATCCAGAGGGATTCCGGAGAGCGTCCAGGGAGTGGGAGAGGCAGCCCATCTTCTGGGGAAGAGAATCCGTGTAGCACCAGTGGAGAAGGGGGGCAGATGGGGGAAGCGGCGAGGCGGTCCCATGACTCCTTGCCGGGGACCAGCGGGGAGAGTAGAGGTCCTCCACAGCCTACGCCCTCCTTGCACAGAAGGCTTTCGCGCAGAGAGAGTAGGAGGAGACTAGGCGTCAAAGAGCTTCTTTGCTGGAAGAAGTTTAAGAAATGCCCACTGATGGATTCTGCCAGCGATTGAAACAGCCACGGGCGAGTGGCTGTCCGGACAGGAAAGGTTCACTCAGGCAACCCAGCCAGGTGTTTGCACCAGCTTACGCACGAGCAACCCCTAGAACCACTACAGTTGCAAAGCAGTTCTCTGTCCAAAGGTTGTGCACACACAAAATGCACATATTAGGGGGAAATGAGAACAAATGTGTTATTAGTAGCTTTAAAATGTGTGTATTGGGAGAAATAGGTGCTAACATGCCGGTCAATTTTTGTGAGGATTTTTAAAACAAATTCAAAGCGGTGCAAAAATGTGGTGAACCAATTTTAAGATTGGAAATATGAGAAACTGAGTGAAACTGAAACAGACAGAGTTGTTCATCCCCAGGTATGGCTTTCCCTTTTACAATGCTAGGAGAAGCCAAAGCTGGTACCTTCAGCTTGCTTTTGGGAGAAGGCTGTGTGTATCTCAATAGCAGAGCACCTGCTTGGCATGCAAAAGGTTGCGAATGTCCCCTGTCTGAAACTCTGGAGAGATGCCACCAGTTAGACAACACTGAGCTAGTTTGGCCAAGAGTTTGACTTTCTATGCTCAAATGCTTCCTGTGTTCCTCTGTTCCAAAACTTGGGAGAGTCACAAGTGGCTCAGCTGGGCTCTGGGGTACATGTTATGATATATTTTGTCCATTTCTGCTGTGTTCTAAGCACATCACAGGACCATAAGCCCTGAGAAGAAAGGGAGGCATCGATATCTTTTGTGATGAAAGGCAGGACATAGAAATGAAAAATGAAAATTACAAGGGCTGTAACCTCATGGGTAGGGCCAATGCTTTGCATGCAAAAGGTCTCATGTTTGATCCCAGGTAAGGCTATTGCCAGGTAAAATGGGGGAAGACTCCTGCCAGCTTCCTACATTCCAATGTAAAAATAAAAGTGACAGTATGATTGGTAGAACCTCACATCAGGAGCATCTTGCGACTGAAGGTCAGTTTGGAATCTGTAGAGAAGGGAAGCCAGTCAGAAGAGAGGAACATGCTGCAAAAGGATGGAGACTGTGATATACTGATGAGCTCTCAGCCAAATTGGGATTTTGGCAGGCAGTTGCCTCTATGATAGTAACCTGTGCACAGCCAGGCTTGTGAGCCATCCAGTAGATTCTGAGGACGAATTGCTCGCCATATATCATGGCCTGCTTTACAACCTCTCTCATTTTTAGCGTTTCTACACAACTAGTTTGGGGAAAATGACAGGCAGTTTGTTGAGCTCCTGGTGGACTCCAGGACAGTGGTACCTCATGTTATGGATGGGATCCGTTCCGGAGGCCCAGCCGTAATGTGAAATGCCCGCAACTTGAAGTGCGTCTGCGCAGGCGCACGGTGCGATTTGGCACTTCTGCACAGGCGCAAGCGGCGAAACCCAGAAGTAACCTGTTCTGGTACTTCCGGGTTGCCACAGGACGTAACGCGAAAAGACGCAACATGAAGCGGACACAACACAAGGTATGACTGCACATAGCTACTAGGCTTTGTTTGGCTTTGTGGGCCACAAGTCATGCAATTTTGCTCCTGCAACTCGGATGCAGTTGCTGTGTGTGCTGAAAAAATGCCTCACCACCACTGCTATCCACGTAGGTCGTCGAAAAGGGCAAGCCATTGTGGCAGGACCCAAAGTGAGACCTCTGATCATAAACCCAGCAAAAGCAGGAGATCACCTTAGCAGGAACATTTGATGCAGTGACTTGCAGGAGGCAATGATGGAAGGAGATCTGTGATTGAGAGGTACATCTCACACTGCATTTTGCTTCCTGCTTCACTTGAAAGCCTCAGTTCATCAATTCTGAATAATAGCCATCAGTGGCTATTGAGATCTGTGTTCACATTTAGACTGTGACTCTTCAGTTGTGAGAACAGAATAACGATATGACGCATTTTTGTGATTAAACAGGAATTGTTTATTCATTATAGATTCTGGATTTTGCCCCCTGTTGGGCAAAATATTACAATTGCAATATTAAAGATATGCATTTCTTTCACATTTCCTTCCTAGTTACAATGTGCCCTTAGCCTGCATTCATAAAAAGGTGGTGCAGAAAGTAGATATTGATTACCATTCATTACCTTATACAAAAGAGACCCCAGACAACTAATTATGAATATATAAGAAATGAATACGATAAGTGCATAAAATTTTAAGACAGCACTAAAAAGTGACAATACACTGAGGTTTTTTTAAAAAATGTATTTCTCCCACGACAACATCCGTATAATCCCCAGAAAAACTGACCAGTTAAAATAGCCAATGAAAAGGTGCTCTCCAAAGCAACAGAAAAAGTACAGCAATCAAATGCCTGGGAGAGGGAGGAAAGTCTTCAGCAGATGCAAAAAGGATGAAAATGTAGGTGCCAGGTGAGTTTCCTTGGAGAGGGTGTTCCATAAACAGGGGGCCACCACAGAAAAGACTCTCTGTGATGGCACTTTGAAGGAGGTCTTCCAATGATGAGTTCAGGCTCCATGTAGGCTGATATGGAAATATGTGTTCCATAAGGAACTGGGGTCCAGAGCCATGGAAGGTTTCATAGGTTAAAACTAGCACTGTAGATTAGGCACAGAAATGTACTGTAAGCCCATGCCTAACATCAACAAGATGGGAAGCCTTTAAAGCAGTATGACGAACCTATGGCCCTTCCATTGTTGTTGGACTCCAGCTTCTTTCAGCTCCAGCCACCATGTCCAGTCTTCTGGAATGATGGGAATTGCTGGATTTGGGTCCTCTGGCTACCCTTATGTTACCATGATTGTCTGAAATAGGACAGTGACTATTGACTGTTGGCATTTTTGTGAATACAGTTGTACCTCAGGTTAAGTACTTAACTCGTTCCGGAGGTCTGTACTTAACCTGAAACTGTTCTTAACCTGAAGCACCACTTCAGCTAATGGGGCCTCCTGCTGCTGCCACGCTGCCAGAGCACGATTTCTGTTCTCATCCTGAAGCAAAGTTCTTAACCTGAAGCACTATTTCTGGGTTAGCGGAGTCTGTAACCTGAAGCGTATGTAACCTGAAGTGTTGCGGTACCACTATACTGACAATCGCATTTATATATATATCAGAAAATTGATTTGTGTTTGACCTCTTTTTAGATATATACCAGTGAATATTCATGATGTAAAGAGTTTTCAGACATTGCCCAAATGTGTCTGGATTTACCAATATACACAAGTGAGCATCAACAGCCATGTCTTTTGGATATTTACTGTAGCACACGCACACACACACTGTAAGTGCAGAAAAACTAGTAAAAATTCATGAACTTGTCAACCCAGTGCTGTAAAGAGACATTCTGTTGTGCTACAATACTTCTTGGGAAGACAGCGATAGCAAGCCTAAGTTGCCTTGCTAGGAAGTAAGTTTGATTGGGTTCACTGGACATTCTTGCTAAATGAGCTTAATTTAGGATCAGGCTAAAATCAAGAAGTCATTCTCATGCAATTTTGGACCTTTTGATGCTAGAGCATTTTTAGCCATTGCACAATACTTCTCTAATTGATTTCCTAGTGACAGTGGCATCATATTCCATCTGCATGTAATGTGTTGTGTTGTATCGCATCTAAAATATTAAAGCTTGCAGACAATATAGCCTCACCACTGTCTGCTTATTTTAAAATCTGGCTAGACGTGCACTTCTGCATAATAGCAGTGGACAGCTTCCCAAAAAGTATTTTTTGAAAAATCCCCTTCACTTTGATTAAGTAAAATTAAAACAAAATGGCCACAGAATGTTGTGGGCCTCACACAAAAAAGATGGGGCATTGCAGTGGACACATTTCTGAATTATGATTGACATTTTTAATAAACAAATCTGACTAGATGGTGCTCCCATGCTGGACTTGGTCTGTTTTATTTCCATGGGTCAAGCACATAGTTAAATCTTTCCCACTGAAATGGTTGGGTCTTGAAAACATTTAAGATTAACTTTAACTTATCTGGATTGTGTCTAAACGTGGGGTTTTTTTAAATTTTAATTAACTGTGTCTACTCCTTCTTTGATGTCGTTTCCATCTTTCTTATTGGAACAGCCATGCCCAAGAGAGTTTATAAAATAAATCAGGGAAGTCTGTTCTGAGTCATGATATTAGGAGTGATCTAGTCCCTCATATGCCACCCCTTCTTAAATTTTATCTGCATTTGTTGAGATTATAGTTAATGAATGGTGGATCCATTACTCAGAGGCGGGCAAGCTACAAGGGTAAGCTGGTCCTTGTTAAAAACACAAAGTTATCCAGATTTTGCCTTGTTATAACACCATCCCACTGCCACACACAAAAAAAAATCAATGCTAAGATGCTGGAAATCTATACTGCTGGGCAATGATCATTCTGGCACAGCATATAGACAAATATAGTTGTCGCAAACCAAAGCATCTTAAATTTCTACTTTCAGAATGGCAGAGCCTAGTAAAAGGAAGAAAAGGGCCTCGATTAAAGCAGGAATGGGGAACCTGTGACCTTCCAGAGGTTGTTGGACTACAATGCCCTTCATTCCCATGCTGGCTGGGGCTGATGGGAGTTGGAGTCCAACCACATCAAAAGGCCACCACCCCACCCCCGAATTAAAGCATCCTTGACAAGCTGCCTAAGACTTTCGCACCTTTGCAGCTAACAGAGTGAAGGCCTGACTGTCTAAATACTGCACAGACTAAGGCTGCTGCACTCAGAAAATGAAACTATCAAAGGCAGGACCCCTTCATGTAGACGCATGGCATATAAGGCATGTTGTGGTTGTGAGGCTGAATTTAATCATTAGCTGATCTGGACATCAGAGAGATCTGATGGGAGAGAGCTGGGGAGCATAATCTTGAATAGGTATGGAACATCTCAGGCTGTTCATGTTCTCCAAAGAATCTGGGCCTGTAAATTGTAAGCCAAGCACTGGTGGTGATGATAAATAATATTATGGTGGGTTTGTTCATAGATGTTGCTTTTCAGCCACACACAAAATTCCTCTTCCTCCATTTTGGCTCCCATGCATGCCTAGCCTTCCAGGTCTGGACATTAGACGAATCCTCTGGATAGTAGGTCCGCCATAGAATCAATCACCCTCATTGGTGCTGTGTTTTCCCTTGCTGGAGGTCTTGAAGCAGAGGCAGAATAGATATATGTTGGAATTATCTCTGGATTTCCCACCTCAGACAGAGGGTTAGACTACTACCAAGCAGCCTATAAGGTTTTGTTTAACTCTGTGCTTTTCTTCTAATTTTTAATTGCAAATATAGCAGAAAACAGGAGACAACGTCATTTCCCATTAACAATAAGAATAATCCACCTTACTACACACCCTAATCTTACTATACACCCAAATTGGTATCCAAATGAGATTGTTGATTATTAAGATAGATGTTCAACTGTGGAAGGACCACTGAGGAATGGATGGTGGGTCTTCACCTTTCCAACCTTGAAGCACAAGTCTTTTCAGAACCATAAGGACTCACAAGCGCCACTTTTTAATGCCTTGATCAATGTATACATTTCACCATTATATTACTGGTTTATTTGTTGCAGTTGTAACAGGTGTAGAAACTCATGCATGGTGCAGACAAACTGAATAGAGAAAATGTTCTCTTGCACCCTCATAAGACTAGAACTTGTAGACATCCTTTGAAGCTGGGTGTTGGAAGACTTAAGACGGAGAAAAGAAAATCCTTCTTCACACAGCACATAGTTAAGACTTTCGAATTTCCTCCCACAAGAAGTGATGGCCACCAACTTGGATGGCTTCAAAAGAGCATTGGACCAATTCAGTGCTGCTTTTTTTCTAGAAAAAGAGGTGCCGGAACTCACCATGAACGCCTCGCTTGTTCTCCTATAATTGCTATGGCATGTGGAATTGATTTATTGATTTGGCGTGACCCCCGCTAATTGATTTACGATCCACAATTAGCTCTTTATGCCCGGCGCGCTTCCTCCGAGCTGCGCCACTCAGCTCCGTCTCCAGTAGCTCTCCAGTCACGCCTCAGCAGAGTTGAACACAGCGGTGAAAACTGTCACGTAGCTTCACTTAGCTTCAGACAAACACACACAGAGCCCGGTCTGTCTATTTACAGTTCTTTATTCCGACATTCCCCAGGAATCTCCTGGGCTCACCGCAGCCATGACAGACCTGCGACTTTCCTCCCTCAAAGACCAGAGGGGAACAGAGCGTAACTCCTCCCAGCTCCTCCCAGCTTCTAAAGCTGACGTCAGAATGTTGAGGCATCATGGGAACTTCTTAACCAGTTAAGTTCCAAACCCAACACCCCCTCTTGCCGAACCATTCTGACAAGACCTTTTTTGAGTTCAACACCTTTCCCTTTGCCTTGTGCCCCTTCCCGGCATCTTTCCCAGGCACCTGTTGAACCCCTTCAACACTCCCAGAATCACACTGTGCGACACTTTTCCACGCACTTGTGACCTGATACCCTACTGACCCATTTGGGCCAGCAGTTGTGTCTTCTCCGTCAGATCCTTCCCCCTCTGACTTGACACCCTGTTTGTGAGCTTTCTCCATTACGCTAACCGGAGATGAAGCCTCACACCTGGACACTCCTTTCACAACCTTTGGAGATGCCCAGACCTGCCCTGAACCCTGATCTTGGACCTGGTCCCCATCACCGGGTTCTGAACCCTGATCCTGGACCTGGTCCCTATCACCGGGATCAGCTTCTGCCTCCCTTTCCTCCTCAGAATCAGACAGACATTCTGAGAGAAAATCAGGACTATCCCTGAGTCTTGAACACCCATCCTGTTCACAGAACTCAGCCTGCTTACTGACCAGCAGCTTGGTTTGATCACCCTCTGGGTATGCAAACTTCCACCCATTGGTTGCAGGATCATATCCACAGAAGATCATTTCCTGAACCTTTGGACCACCTGCCTCAAAGAGCTCAAAGGGCTCTTTGGCTACCCTCCCAAACCCGGGAAAACCATGTACCTGTGCACCCTTGCATGCCCTGCACCCTAGGGACCTCCCACATTTCCGGAGTTTGTACCCTTTTGTGCACCTGTGCAACTTTTGCACATGACTGGGAACCTTAGCACACTGCGCCTGTGCTTTTCCAGCATTCCCACCACCCTCCAGAGGTGACTCCAGAACAAAGAGATTGTTCTGCCCCCTTTTCACGTTGGCCACTTGTTTCCCCCCTCTGAAAATGGAACAGGTGTCATTTTCAAAGCAAATTTTGTATCCCTGCTTCATTAGAGCTGATACAGATAACAAACAACAATTCAGACCCGGCACAACGTAGACCTCAGCTCCTCCTGTAAAGGAAAAAAACATGTTAGCCACAGCAGAAACCGACTTTCTCATTCCGTCTGCTAACATCACAGTTGTTCCAGTTGAAAACAGCCCTGCAGTTCCGCATTTCGCCAGCAGGCTCGCTTAGCAGGTGCTGACCAACAGCAGTATTCAAAACCCAGCGCGTCACCGTGTCCTGGCTGGAGTTGTTCTTCACAGTTGCCATAGAAGCAGTGATAAGAAAACAACCCTCCCCAGCGTCTGAACCACGTCCTTCCCTTGCGTTCCCACGCTGGCCTCCTCTCCGAGACTGATTCCCATGGGAACTCAGCTGGTTGACCTTGGGACCTTCCTGCCCAGCTGTCTCCGCTCTCCATGGGCAGCAACGACGAACTCCAGTGGAAAAAACACTGCCCGGGGCTCCTCCCAGCTGGCTTCCTTCTCCTTCTTCCGGAAAAGCACTCCTTGCCAGCTCCGCCCCCTCTGGCCTGGCTCCCACTGCGGCTTTCTGGGAACCTGCTTTGTTGACATTCCACTCCAGCACGCACAGTGGACAAGCCTTTACACTTGCCTTTGGAATCCTTCGCCCCCCCGATCTGCTCACCAGCACTCCTTGAGGCTAAAACATCAGGAACAGGGGCTGCAGCCATCTCTAGACTTTGGCAATACTTCTCCAGGGCTCTGGCCTCCTGCTGAAGCTTCACAGCACATCCCAGGCAGCCCTTGCTGACTTTACGCCCTTGCCCAACTTCTTAGAGTGAGCTGTTCAATCGGAATGTCCTCCAAGACCTGGCTGTCTGCCATCGTCTTCCCGGGGCCCCAAGCTTACTCACCAGCTTATCCGGCACCCGTTTCCAGCTGCTCTTCAGCTCCCAGCACTCAGCTCTGCAGCAACACAGGCAAACACTTTGCGTCTTTCAGCCAGCTGCTCTCAGCTCCGCAGCTACTCCTTGCCTCTTAACAACAGGCAAAAATCTCACCACCAGCGTCTCTGCTTCAGACCGCAGACTTCAAACGCAGTCCGGCACTTGCGTTGCTCTGAACCGCAACCTCAAAGCGTTCCTGTGACACTTTTACGATCGGTGATTAAGGGTCCATAACCTGTGGAATTGATTTATTGATTTGGCGTGACCCCCGCTAATTGATTTACGATCCACAATTAGCTCTTTATGCCCGGCGCGCTTCCTCCGAGCTGCGCCACTCAGCTCCGTCTCCAGTAGCTCTCCAGTCACGCCTCAGCAGAGTTGAACACAGCGGTGAAAACTGTCACATAGCTTCACTTAGCTTCAGACAAACACACACAGAGCCCGGTCTGTCTATTTACAGTTCTTTATTCCGACATTCCCCAGGAATCTCCTGGGCTCACCGCAGCCATGACAGACCTGCGACTTTCCTCCCTCAAAGACCAGAGGGGAACAGAGCGTAACTCCTCCCAGCTCCTCCCAGCTTCTAAAGCTGACGTCAGAATGTTGAGGCATCATGGGAACTTCTTAACCAGTTAAGTTCCAAACCCAACATGGCACCCATCTGAGAGGTGCCGGAATTGTGTTCCATCAAGTTCCAGCTGAAAAAAAGCCCTGGATAAATTTATGGTTATCAATGGCTCCTGCCCACAACTGCTATCTTCTTCCTCCTCTATCAGAGTCACTATGGAATAGCTGCTGAGACCATATAACACCGGTCCTAAAAGACCTACATTGGCTCCCAGTACATTTCCAAGCACCAAGTGTTGGTGCTGACTTTTAAAGCCCTGTACAGTGGCACCTAGGGTTACAGACGCTTCAGGTTACAGATGCTTCAGGTTACAGATTCCACTAACCCAGAAATAGTACCTCGGGTTAAGAACTTTGCTTCAGGATGAGAACAGAATCGTGCAGCGGTGACGCGGTGGCAGCAGGAGGCCCCATTAGCTAAAGTGGTACCTCAGGTTAAGAACAGTTTCAGTTTAAGAACGGACCTCTAGAACAAATTAAGTTCTTAACCCAAGGTACCACTGTATACCTGAAGGAGGGTCTCCACCTCCATCGTTCAGCCCGGATACTGAGGTCCAGCTCGGAGGGCCTTCTGGTGGTTCCCTCACTGCAAGAAGTGTGGTTAAATGGAACCAGGCAGAGGGCCTTCTCAATAGTGGCACCTGCCCTGTGGAATGCCCTCCCATCAAATGTCAAGGAAATAAACAACTATCAGACTTTTAGAAGACATCTGAAAGCAGCCCTGTTTAGGGAAGTTTTTAATGTTTGATCTTTTATCATGTTTTTAATATTCTGGGGGGAGCCGCCCAGATTGGCTGGGGAAACCCAGCCAGATGCCTGGGGTATAAATAAATTATCATCTTCATCATCATCATCATCATCATCATCATCATCATCATTATGCCTATGGATGCCAATGGCTGGAAATCACAAGTGGAAAGAGTGCTGTCATGCTCAGGTCCTTTTTTTGCACATCCTGTAGCCATCTGGTTGGCCATTGGGAGAGCAGGATGTTGGAAAGGATGTTCCTATTTTCATTGGAGAAATGTTGGAGGATATGCTAGGTGGGCCATTGACCTGATCCAACAGGCTCTTCTTATGTCCTTAATGCAATGAAGATTTAAAAAAATACCTTCTTAGCAGTGCATGTCATAGTGATCTTAAAAGTAAGAAGGCGAGGCTCATCAAGATGCCAGGAAAACAGAGGGATAGTGATCAAAGTGTCTTTGATTCAGTACCTTTCACTTTATGCAGCTGACTGTATTCCTTGATTTTTTTATTGATACCTCCCCACTAACTTTGAAGAGTCGGTCCATCTAAGTATTATTTCACAAGAAGTGGGGAAATGGCTGTCACAATTGCATTTACTCAATTTTCATAAATCACTTCTCAAAAAGATGATTCCCTGCCTCGGCCCTCTGGCTCATTCAGCCAGCCCAGTTCCCATCGGCAATTGTCTAAGGCAAACACAGATTGATGTGGCGGTGGCAGAGAAGAGGTGCAGCCTGCGGTTTGTCCTCTGCCTCTGTTCCTCTTGGCCAGCTCACATGGCTCCTTCCACATTGCACAGAGCAAACCGTGATAGACTTGAGCAAACGAGAAATGCAATTCAAGCGCAGCTTGCCAAGCACCACCGGAACACAAGGCTGTCACACCTTGTGAAGAATTAGGGGACAGCAAGGGAAGCTTAGCACGCAGCACCATGAAAATGAATGTCTTTAAATATATCTTAATATCACAGTGGGATTGACAGCTCTAATATGAGATTGCTTTTCTTTTTTTAATGTAAAAGATTTAATTCCAGGGGGGCACTCAGGCTGCAACCAGTTGAAGTATGGTGAGATTAAAAATATATATAATTATGATCTTCTTAAATGATGCACTGGGCGGGGGGAGGGGGGAAGAATCAGCAAGAATAAGAAGACATTTTCTTCTTGACTGCTAAATAGCTTTTCTATATATTTTAAGATTTGTATTCCACTGACTTTTGTTGTGGAGTTTTTATACAACACATATTTTGTGAGTGCATAACTCAAATCATGTTAAGAGACTGGCTATATAGAAAAATGAAAAAAAATTAATATGCACATGTCTTTAACACATTTTACTAGTGACAGCATTGTGCTTTTGTTTAACCCCTACTATAGCATCGAAGTTCACTGTCCTGATCTCACTCATCAGACACCCACCCGCCTACCCTATTTCATGTTGCTATAGCCTCTTCTCAATCTGGTTTATGTTATTCATTTAGATTGAAGCGTAGTCATTAAACAGTTGTGCTTTTTTGATTAATTATATATTAGAGATTAGGGAATCTGTCCATTTCATTTTCTTGCTTTTCCAATCTTTTCAGCTGTCCTAATTTCACATCAGTTTGTGATGTTTTTATTTTTAAAAGGTCTCATGAAAATATGTACACATTTTTGCAAGCAATTTTCTTGAAATTGTTTCTCTATGCTAACCAGGAAGTGCTATCTCCAGTCAATGGAATGACTATTCCTATCTCTGCGGCTGTGACCTCCTGGGTGATGCAGATGCCATTAGGCAGTTCAATGTGCATGTGTACTCCGTTCATTTCCCTCCTTCCCACTTCTGCCTCCCGTGTGGCCCCAGGCACTGGCAACCCATGCTACGTCACTGCCAGAGGGTAGTAAGTGGAGTGAGAGAGTGTTGTGATCAGGATGCAGGCCTTACATTGCACGCAAGTCTCTTCTAAATGAACTAGAGCCGTGATCTCCAGTGATGCTCCCAAACACTAAAGGATCAAAAGGAAGCTGCCCTGAGCAGACAGGGTGCAGGCGATGTGGTTGTGGTGAGGATTCCACATTTCTCTCATGTATAGAAACAATTATGGAATAGAAGGGTATTATAAATTTCATCCCTATTTCACAGCCCTTGACACGAATCTGAAAACAAATTTTTGATTTATTAATGCCATCCACGCCACTTCCCAGACAAAGGAACTGGACAGGGGGAAAAAAGAGACTGCAATTCTGTGCTCCGAATAGCGTTTTGAAAGCCTCTGGGTATTTTTTAATATCACGCTTCTCAATGTTAATCTCTAAAGATCACTGAACTTGCATTAAATCTACAGATAAATAATGTTACACAGTATTACGGAGGTGATAAAATGTGGAAAGCTGCCGTAACCTTCTAGGTGGATTTTCATGTCTAGGAAAGAGGAACTTTACAATGCTGGACTACCATTTGCAGGTGGGGGCAATCTGTCAGTACAAAGGAATAATGTAAGGGCATTTAGCAAGTTGCTCTCTTTTGTGCTATTGGGTGGGCTTAACCCACAGGTCTCTAGGACTCATGGCTTGCCAAGGCAAAAGCAGCTTACCAACCCTAGACTGGGGCTTGCTGGGTCTTTCACAATAACACCTTTTTTCTGTTCCAGGCAGGCTGTAAAACCAGTTTTCACTGAGCCTTTGGTAAATGGCTGGTGGCTCTCAAAAATGGGAGTTTGAATGGGGGCTGCTTTAATAAAGGCAGTGGTGTTCACAATTTCCAGCCCCACTCCCCGTTTGAATAATTGTCTGACCCCTAAAGGAGGGCTGAGCTCTGTTCCACTCCAGGAACCGAGTTGGGATCACATGAGCCTGAAACTCACCATGACTTGAACCTGATAACTAAACCAGGGCTGGGCAATGTGGTGACCTGCAGATGTTCAACGCCAGCTAGTATGGCCAACGGTTACAAAAGATGGTAGCTGTAGCATCTGGAGTGTACCATGAAGTCTACCTCTCAACTAAACCATGGTTTGGGTCAAGTGTGATGACCCAGTGGCCCTCCATATTTTCTTGGACACCGATTCCCATCAGCCCCAGCTAGCATGGCCAAGAGTTGGGGATGATGGGAGTTCTAGTCCAACAAATTCTGGAGGGGCACAGGTTCCGCCATCTAGGTTTAGGTGATTAACAGCATCAACAGTGAGTGTTGCCTAAATAGGAATTAACCATGTTCACTTGAAGACCGGTCTGGACCACTGATGAGGCAGGGCGAGGCATCTGCCTCGAGTGGCAGAAGCCCCAGAGGTGTCATCCACCTGAACTCTACCACCCTTCCCACTATCTCCTCCTTCAGCGGTGGCACCATTTTCCACCTTGGTCTCATGGAACATATGAGCTCTTATGAGACTTTGGTGAGATCTCATCAGATCTCACCGGAAGTCAGTGCCGCTGTGGGTGCTTCTCAGGTGCCGCCACACAACACAAGTAAGGTGGGCACAGTGTTGGTGGCAGGGCAGCATTAAGCAGGTGTGGCAACATGTTCCAGTTTTGCCTCAGGTGGTGAAACGGGATGTGCTCCCCCTGCCTGAGGGTGTCTGAAAAGTGAGGAAATATGCTGGTGTGCCCAGATATTCAGAAAACCCACCAGATGTTATCAACATTCAGCTTTGAACATTGACATTAACCAAATGCTGGGCATTCACTGTAACACACACACAGTTTGCTTTTTGTCTAGATATTGTGTGTATTTGGGCAGATATCCAAAAAGTATTCTTTAGAATATTTGTGTTGTCCTTTTAGAAGTAGCATGACCAATACATTATTTTTCTGTGATTCAAGCGGGGGAAATCAGAATCTCGTTACTTAGCTTCAAGCTGATTCCTGAAGAACTTGCTACACACCTTTTTGTTTATCAGCTTCCTCTTTAAAAAACCAGTGCAGAAGATGAAGGCATGTGGACTTTTTGAAATCGCATGTGGTGATATGTTCTATGGATGTTTATCAGACCTACAACAGCCAGGGGTGATTATACTTATCTCTCTCTCTCTCTCTCTCTCTCTCTCTCTCTCTCTCTCTCTCTCTCTCCCTCCCTCCCTCCCCCTCTCTCTCTGCAGTTTGCTTGGCTTTTTTTAAGAGGTGTTTTTATTTTCCTTTTAACAAAATCATATTCTGATCCCAATACCTGAATTCCACATACCGTGTGATGAAATCAATATACATCTCTACAAAAGCTGGCAGTTTCTGGATTTTATTCCCTGCACATTTTCAGATATTCCCTCCCCTCTTCCCATGCTCTCATTCTTTTTTTCTTCCCCCACCCCAAATACAGGCATAAATGGCGAAACTAATAATACTGTGGCATTCATCATGATCTAGCTGAAGACTAAGCAAAGTTTAGTACGTAGTAAGCTAATAAAGGGGGAGAAAAAATGAAAAAGAAAGCTTCCCCTGCTATTGAGGGGGGGGGGGGCTAATGCAAGAAACACCAGATCAATATGAGTAGACCTGAGTTGAAAAAGACAAGATTTAAGATCATATCTGAAGGAACTTATTGACTTAGCTTTTCTAAACTGAATGCCAGATGTGGGGTGAATAACAAACAAATAAATGCATGCATTGCACAAATCTTTAGCCTGTGTTTTCTTGCAGCCAATAGGATGCCTCCCTGATCTTCTGAAGCCAACAGCACAAGTTCCACAATGGGAGAAGGCCCCAGTAAACACACCACCTTCACCACTTCTAAATCATCAAGGGAATTTTCAAACCAATCTAGCGTTCATCAGTCAGTTCATTCAGGGCTCTGAAGTTCCACACTTGGAGCCAGTTTGCAGAGATGTCCACAACTAGGAGCTTATGAAGACTATTCTGGTGAACCCATTATAGGGCAATAACCTCAGGTGGGGCTGAAAGGGGATGATGGAGAGCAGGAGCTGTAAGATGAGATGGGGGGTTGGGAAAGACAAGAGGTGATTTTTTCCCCTTGGTGAGAACGGAAGGATGCAAAAATGGAGAACTAACCTGTGTTTCGGACTTTGATGCCTTGATCCTGAGAGACATTGCACTGACATGTGATGCATAAGCAGGAAAATATGCAAACTTGCAACCCTCCCTACCTGATTTCTGCACGGAGAAAAACAAAATTCCGCAATGAAAATTAATTAGAAAAAGTAAGTGCATTTGTGAACATCTGTGCTTTCCTATTTTTTAGCATGTTTCCATTAGCTCCTGGAAGAAACATGAGGCACTCGTTCTGGCCAGTGACCGAAATAAATTGATTTATTCATTCATTCATTCATTCATTCACACAAAGCACTGGAACACCTTGAGTAGTAGAATCATAGAATCATAGAGTTGGAAGGGACCCCAAGTTGTATACCTGATGCTGGCTTGTGAGAGATCAACCCAGATGTTTTCAGCTTTATCTCTGAATCCTTAAGGGCTAGAAATTTGCTTTAAACAGTTGTGACAAATCCAAAATTCTGCACTGGCTCAAAATTGTACATTCAGGCCTGCTCCCTAGGAGAAGTATACATTCGGCTACACCACTGTAAGAGCATGACGACAATCTCATCCAAAGGTGCCATGCAAAGTGAGTTTGTTCAGCTCTGCTTATTTGACTTGCATCCTGTCCACAGGATCAGAGCCTCACAAGCTGGTGCTTTTGTTCTGCACCAGGTTACACCCTCTATTCCTTTTAAGCAGCATAGAACAAAGGGCACCCTGGCCAGGTTTCGAGCTGCCTCTGGTTTTTGGGTGGTTCCTGATGAAGACAAATGGAAATGACTCCCACTTTGCCAATAAGCAATGTGGCAAACACAACCAACCAGGAACTGTGGGAAGGGTCGCAGCAGAAACACATGCTTTGCACACACAAAATCCCAGATTTGGTTTCTGGAGTCTCCAGTTTTGTTTTGAGATGATGGAGCTTTTGAGAAAGCCCAAGAGTCCAGGGAGCTGCTACCAACCAAGGAGAGCTCCTCAACCAAGGGTCCTCTAGATGTTTTAGGTGGCAGCCCCATGCAGGACATTGCAATGACACTCAAGTGTAACTTCCTGGTGGATTCTGCCCAATGGATCAGATGTATGTGTCTCCTGCCCAGCCACTCTCAAAGCACCCTTCAGTTTATCTAGTAGTAGAACCAGCCCCATCTGCCCTCCTATTGCATGATGTTTCACCAGCATCTCTGGTTTGTTTACATAGCACTCTGCTAGGCTATGTGAACTAGCTATGCTAGTCATACTTTACTGTGACTGATCATCTGGGGGGTGGGCAGGCTGTTTGGATTATCGGGCTGCAGGATCAAAGCATCACGGTGTTGTTGTTTTTAAAAAGGGGAACTGGGCCACTCTTTAAATAACTCTCATTTGTTAGGATGGCACCACAAAGTCTGCTTCCAAATGAGCAGAAGAGAGACAGAAATAAAGTGGAGTTGTCATGGGCAATGGTGATTGTTTAACACAAATTGATTTAAGGCAGAAATAATAGGAAGCAGAGGGAACGATGATGAGAAATGGAGGAGCCTGGTGCAGAGGCAGAGGAGCAGATAGACAAGAAGTGGGGGGAGGGAGGAGGAGTTTGATTCAGCAAGTGGAAAGGCAGAATTGTGTTCTCTGGGGGGCAATGTTCAGCCTATGCTGTCTCTGTTTTAATATGTTGTGAAATGTGCGCAGTCAACTATTGACAGATGACCATTGCAGCACAGTGGATTGTGAATCAGATTGGGATCAGGGACACCTCGGTGCAAACCCACGCAGTCATGAACCTTCCTTGGACCAGTCCCTGCCTCTGTCTCCCTAGTGGGGCTGTATTGAGAACAAAACACATCGTATCCTGAGCAATTATTCCAAATACTGTCAATACTAAATGTGGTTATTGCAAACCTTTTGCTTTTACAATCTATACCAGCAGCTAAAGAAGCTGCAACCAGCTTTTGCTTCCTTACACTGACATTTCAATATTGTAAATAGTTGCACTGAATAAAGATCTTTGTACACCCGAAGTGGTAGTCACCTTACTTTTGCTTCATTGTTAAGATCTCTGGATCTTTGGAATCCCTGTTGTCATGAATTTTTAAAAACACGAGTTCCAAAAATGTGCATCAGGCTAAACTGCTGTTTATATGCAATGTTACGTATAGA
The DNA here is from genome assembly GCF_964106645.2 of Podarcis pityusensis. Taxonomy (NCBI): domain Eukaryota; kingdom Metazoa; phylum Chordata; class Lepidosauria; order Squamata; family Lacertidae; genus Podarcis; species Podarcis pityusensis. Next base: position 74,555,348 of record NC_138030.1, read on the forward strand.
AAGTTGAATTAATTTTCATCTCATGTGGGGAGGGTGGAGAGAGTGTTCCTGCTTTCAAATTACATCTGACAATAGGCTTTTAACAGTTTGGGATGCTTTCACTATAAGAATGGAATATTTTAATCTTTCATAATGGATTTTTAAAAAACCTATTTTGAAATGTATTTTGTCACTCTACAGAAGTGGGGTGCTTTAAATGAAGCATTAGAATTAGGAGCTACTAAGAAATGCTGTGTGTTGATTCCACTCAGCCTCACGCTAGCGAAAACCAGATAGGAATGCAATCTGCATGCAACCCTTTAACATCCAAATTCCAGGCTGTGTGCATCTCTGAATTACAACCAATTAGAAATACTTCTCTTCTTCTTAAAAAAACAAAAAAAACCCAAATTTGTTGAGATATCAATCTAAAAGCAAGCGAAGGGCAGAATTCAACCAGGACAGTTTTATTTTATTTTTAATTTACTGAAAATGTTTCTAACCTATTACTGTGATACATGGCTGGTTGTTTTTCTGTGGTTTCCTAATATATTGAATGTGCTTTGTATGCTGTATATATTTCTATTAATAAAAGAAGGAAAGAAAAGCAACGATTTCTAACCTGCCTTTCATTGCAAGGCAATGCTAGGGTGGGATGCAACATCACAAATTGAAACCAGCCACCACAATTACAAAGGGGAAAGGAAAAATGAGCAGATAAATTCGCGGCAAAAGCAGCAGTGCCTCTGTAACAGGGGCCAGAAAACTTTTGAGCCCAAGGGCAATGTTCCAGGGGTCACTTATCAGCGGTGGGAGTGGTGAGAAGCAAAAGTGGGTGGAGCCAGGGCTTTCAGTCAGAACTTGCAGGAAATCAGTTCTGGCACCTTTCAGGTGGGTTTCAAAACCTCTTAGGTGGCTGCCACTCATTTTATGAGAACGAGGGAGGTGTCCATGGGGAGTTCTGGCACCTCTTTTGCTGGGAAAATAGCACTAGTTGGAGCAACAAATGTAAATTCTACAGAAATGCTAATTTCCACACACACACACCCCGAACACCCTCTCTCTTGTCCATCCAGGAAGCAAAAGGCCTTATGAGAGTTCAGAGACACATTCCAGCCTGCCAGAAGCACTTGAGGGTGCAGAGTATGGCCAATGAGGAGTGCAGCCTGGGGTAGAGAAAGGGTGGTAGTGAGAGAGACACAAACAGACAGGCTGGGGAGGGGCCAACCCATCTCTCTCTCTTTCTCTCTCTCTCATTCTGCCAGCCCTTTTTCATTTCACCCTTTCTGACAGGCCTTTCTTTCTTTCTGCCAGGTTGCTTGAGGAGTAACAAACACACCTGTCAGAAGTCTGGACTGACCCCTTAGGCTGAGGGCCCTTGGTTGTCCACACCTGAGCTATAAATGGTTGTCCCCATTTCTTCCAAGTTTATTTTCATTGTCATATGTCCTGATAAGGTCCTTCCACTCCAGTAAAACGCAACATTTAAGGTTCTCATTATGCAATATATCTCCTGTACTTGTGTGGTGGAAAGCAGAAGAAGGGGGTCGCAGGTGTGGCAATGTAAATAATTGCAAGAGGAGGCTGCTTACTCATGTAATTTCCTTCAGTCATGAGATTATTCAAAGCAGTGTCTCTTTCCTCCATAACAATGCCCATTCCGATATAAGCTCCTTGGTGCGTTGGACCTTGTGGTTCCTCCATCTCAGGGATGCTGTCATTTGCCTTTGAGCTGAAAGGGGTGATGTCTCCATTATTCCGTAGGACTCAGATGAAATGGAAGCCTGACCAGTGTTCTCACCCGTATCACTTGTGTAGGCAAACATGTTCATGGTGTGCAACACAGCTGGAAACAGCTCTGGTGGAAAGTCAGCGCTGCCCTCAGGCTTCCAACAAGAACAGACACTGGTGCTTAGGATGCAGGGCACAATTCTGCACAGCAGTGTGGCAGAATATGAAAGAATGGCACAGCCAGCAGTGCATCCATCACCCAGCCCTAACGGAAGGTAAGGGACAGGGTGGCACCAGTTTCCAGGCTGGCACTGTAAATAGACTGGATCAGGCCACTTTCCCTCAAATGATGGCAGCATGGTTAGCTCAGCACAGGCCCTGAAATGCCCTTTTATGGGGCTACTACTGACAAGAATGCCACCTGCAGTAAACTCTGCGTGCCCAACATTTGTATGGGCACAATGGGGCACACATTGCACCTGAAGCTTCTCTGCTGACAGTGAAGCTCCCCCACCAGCAAAGCTCACTTGAGGGGACACCTCACCCCATCCAAGCCCCTTCCAGCACTGTGGATTGGGGGGTAGTATTGCTCTGCCTAGCATTTATATTAATATAAAACACAATGGAGGCATAGAGCCTCTAACAAGTCACCTGTGTATTCATAACACAAACAACATCATGGCCTTCTTCTTCCCATGTTGCCTCTGGATGGCTCCTCCTACAATTATTAACTCATTGCTCTCCCAGTAAGTACCATTACATGCACTTTACCATGGAACTGTATATGGATTTTCAGTCTCAAAAGATAGATTTTCATTTTTATTTTGAAGTGAAGTGTGAAGTGGGGAGGAATCAACAAAATAACATTTCACTAGAACCAGCTTTCAGTTTGCTTAGCCTCCGAAAAGAAATTTCTGACAGAGAGCATAAACTGACAACCTGGTGCTTCCAAGAGAGCTGGCAAGGAAATAAATAGACATCTAGAGCTCAGACACCATTAGGGTATCATGTCAGGCATCACTGCCCAAGGAGAGAATTTGTTTGCCTTCATCTTCGTCCAGAGTATTATACTTCAGAGCAACAGGGCACCAGGATGGAAGTTGGGGAGAGATGCCCTTAACAGGGAGCAGTGGAGCACTTCAAAGCTCTTGAGGAGGGAATGATAGCTTTCTGTCTCTGAAGTGGAAAGCAAGGATCAAGGTACTGATAATCGCGTCCACAGCTGCCTGACATTGACTGAAGATGTCAGGTCTGGAGGAATGCTTTTTCTCAAGGGAAGCTGAGACCACAAGGCTTGACAGTTCAGCAACCGTAGCGACAAGCCCTGGCTTAAGTTGTTGCAACCTAACTTCTACCACTCAGCATCACACTGCTTTCTCACAGGCCTCATCATGTCCAAACACTCAAGGTACGTCTCCCTTTGGAAGAAGAAATCAAAAACTACCTAAAAGAAAAACCCAGAGAAAATGTCATTGCAATGCCTTACTGCTAGGAGTCGCTGTCTTAGCCGTTTTTAACAGCACAATCCTATTGATTTCAGCATGACCAGGGATCACACTGTACCTGTGCCATTAATTTTGGATAATACATTTTTCTGTTAACACCCCATTCACTATTATACTTGCAAATTACTTTGTATATATTGCATTTATTCACCTCACAAATTTCTCTCACATTCCCATTCAATCCAGTAGCTCCCCCCAAAAAAAATCCAGGAAAGATTATCAAAAGCTTTTTCTGTATCTAGTTGTTTATCAAAGGCATAATATTTATGTCATTACTCTGAATTCAAAAATCTGAGGACCCAGTGTAAAAGCAATAGAGATGAGCCCATAGTTCATATGTTGGAGCATGCAGGAGGTTCGAGCTTCAATTCCCACAGCAAGGACCAAGTAGCAAGTGAGCTGTTGCCAGTTAGAAAAGACCAAACTAGACTAGACAGACTAATAGTCTCATCTGGTATAAACTTCCTAAAGCTGATGATGAGGATGTTGAAGATGACTAAGATTAATAGGCACTACATCAAAATTAAGAACACATGTGCTGCACACAGGCTAATATAAAGATACCTCTCCACTCAGCACATAGAATCATAGAATTGGAGAATTGGAAGAGAACCCCCAGTGGTCATGTAGCCCAGCCTCCTGTAATGCAGGAATCTCAGCTAAAGCATCCGTGACAGATGGCCATCCAACCTCTGCTTAGAAACCTCCAAGGAAGGAGAGCCCACAACCTCCTGAGGGAGACCATTCCATGGTTGAACAGCTCTTACTGTCAGAAAGTTTTTCCATATGTCTAGTTGGAATTTCCTTTCTTTTAACTTGAAGCAGGAGAAAACAAACTTGTCCGCTCTTCCATGTGACAGCCCTTGAGATATTTGAATAAGGCTATCATATCTCCTCTCAGTCTCCTCATTTCCAGGCTAACCACACCCAGCTCTTTCAAGCGCTCCTTTTAAGGTTTGGTTTCCAGACCCTTGGTTTCCAGTCATATCATTGGTCCCTTTCCTTCAGTATTGTCTACACTGAGTGGCAGGGGATCTCCAGGGTTTGAGACTGGACATTCCCAGCCCTCCCTGCAGATGCCAGGCATTGAACTTGTGACCTTCTGCATTCAAAGCAGATGCTCTCCCCCTGAGCTGTGGCCCTTCCCTAAAAGAAAGCAATCAAGCATTTCTTTCTTCCTCTGCAGCACTGCAGTCCAGGAGCAGATCAGATCAGATGAGACTTTATTTGCTGCCTTTCCACAAGGGACGTTGTGTTCAAAGCAGCCAACGAATAAGCAAATAACAGTGGCACATAATAATATTCAATAAATATTTCCTTTGTAATGCAATGGCAACATTTCAATAATGTCGCAATAGCAACTCATGAAAAAAACGAAAGCCTAAAATCTCTGCTTTGATATTGAAATCTAGCTTACGTCTCCGTAGGCTCCTGATTCTTGCCTAGCCTTGAGATGTCACAGTTTAAGCGGGGAATCAGAATGCAGTCTGAATAGGGATTCTGTTGTCCCTGCTATGTTACAACATGAAGGGGAATTGGGTGCAGCCTTGCAAGAAATGTTACGAGGATGGGGACAGATGGAAATAGCTCCTGGTATTGTAACTAGTCAACAATTGCTTTCCCAGCCTCTACCAGAGGTGACACAGTTCCACACTGTCAACATTGCTCATGGCCAGGATATTTGTCTTCTGACAGTCAAGCACAAATAGCTTCTTTAAGGCAATAAATAAATAAACCAGAAGCACACACACACACACACACACACACACACACACACATCTCAGCATAACAGGTCCTCAGCTGGTACAAATCAGCCATGATAGCTCTGCGGGTATCAATGGTCCCATGCCAGTTTCTCCAGCTGAGGACCTGGCCTTATAAATCTATGAAATATTAACCTGCCTTTATGAGTGTTCCAGAATGAAACAGTAGATCAAATGGGTTGGGTTGTTTTTTTTAAAAAAAGAACTGCAATATACAGAAGCAAATATTTACTGCGCCACATTGCAGTTGACAATACCTGAAGTTGTTGCAGGTTATTTTGAGAGCAGACAAACAAAATTATGTCCACAGTCATAAAAGGGGGGACTTTCCTTCTCACTATCCCTCTTATACATGCCATTCCAAGATCTTCCCTGCCATTCCCCTCCCTCCCCCCACTACACAGCCTTCCATCTACCAAGTGTTCTTCACTGCAAGGCAGATTGATTAGTCCTTTCAGCACATGACTGGTTGAGTGGGGACCAATGACAGGCATATCAGAGTTACTTGCTCCTGCTTAAAGGGTCTGGAAAGGGAGGTAGGGCCACAACTCAATAGTAGAATATCTACTTTGTTCAATCACTTGCACCTCAAGGTGGGGGTGGAGAGATCCTTGTCTGAAATCCTAGACAGCTGCTGCCTGTCACTGTAGACAACCAATATTCTGACTCAGAATAAGGCAACTTCCTTTGTTCCTATACTACCCAGTAGTGGCATTCAAAGAGGAACAGGAAGTATAGCTACGTTACACTATCTCATTTTCTCTGGACTCCACACAGATAACTTACATGTCTGTGGCTGCTGTAGGCTGCTGTAACAGAAGATGTCGTTGCTGCAGCTATAGACTGAGAAACAGATGTTGCTAATTCTCTGAAGCCTGCAGATGGAAGGAGAAAAGAGTAGGCTTTGGACGCATCTGTCCTTTGGAAGTATAGATTTAAAAGAATGCTCTGCTGTGTTTTGCACAGGCTGTTACGTGCACAGGCGCTTTATTTCACTGGTGGCAGTTGCGGGCATGATCTCCCTGGCCCAGCCATTCTCAAGCTTTGCTGCATGTAACAAGTGGCCGCTGCTGGGAATGCATCTACAAATCCAATCGGATCCAACCCAGAAGCTCATCTAAAGGCACATCTGCATCTACAGATGCATGTAAATATCCCTTGCCGGATCTAGGTCAGGGGTGGAGAACCAGGTGCTGTCAAGCTCCAACTTCCATATACACCAGCCAGCATAGGCAATACAGTGCAACATCTGGAGGGCCACAGGGTCCATAAATGAGTTCCAAACACATAGTTACAGCAAATAATATCCAGTAATAACCACACTGTATACCCTTAACAGCAAGCTCAAAGTGGGATGATCCCATAAGTAACAGAACTGTGGAAAAGCATAGTATACTTGCAGGAAACATACAATACTATTGTTCTAAATGTACAGGATGCATGAGGCCCAAGACTCTTGTTTCAGCTCTGCTCTGTCTATATGGTCTTAGATCAGCTCACATCTGCTGTACACTTCAGGTCCTGGATGGAACCCAGATTCTGTGTGTGTGTGTGGCTGGTTTCCCCATTCACATCAATGGGTTGAGCTGGTTCCACATGAGCCAAGAGTGAGAAATCTCAAGCTTGGGGACTGAATGTGGCCATCAGGACTCTTCCCAGTCCACACCCATTCCCAGTCCACACACCTTAGTCCCTGGGCTACAGCTCTCAATAGCCATAATCCACACCTTACTCAAGTACTTTGGCCTGGCTGGAAGGTGTCCTGTGATAACACCTCTTGCTTGACTTGATGGCAAATAGAGAAATGTGTGTGAGGTGTATGTGAAAATCTCTGACTTTTACTGTATTAAGGTAAGGGTAGCGCCTGTTGCTCTGATCACCACCAGCATGTGGCTCCTGAAAGATCGCCCGTGAGGAAATGCCACCCTCAGACTAAATGCGCTTCCTCGACCCCTGACATAAGCAAACAGGTTCATGAACAGAACCTCTCCCTCAGATGTTGTGAAAGTGGAAGCCCTTGAAGGCAGAAGAGCACTGTGTGTGCATAACTGTCAAGTTCTGGTCCAATGATGGATCCCATAGAAAAGGGGGCAAGTCACCAGGTCATGGCTGGAAAGAAGTTTCAGGACCAAGGATAGCTCCAAGTGAGCAATTGGTTACAGCAGACTGAGGCCCTATAAGCCTCTGTCACCAAACTGGCTCCATGCTCCATCTACTTGTGAAGAGCCTTAAATGGCCAACCCCCTGGCCTGAAGACAACCTCCCCTCCTCTGTTGCAGAACTTCCTTCCTGGTGCATTTCCTGTACTTCCGGACAATTTATTTGAGATATGTGTGGCGCTGTGGGTTAAACCACAGAGCCTAGGACTTGCCGATCAGAAGGTCAGCAGTTCAAATCCCCACGATGGGGTGAGCTCCCGTTGCTCGGTCCCTGCTCCTGCCAACCTAGCAGTTCAAAAGCACATCAAAGTGCAAATAGATAAATAGGTACCACTCCGGCAGGAAGGTAAACAGTGTTTCCGTGCGCTGCTCTGGTTCTCCAGAACCGGCTTAGTCATGCTGGTCACATGACCCGGAAGCTGTATGCCGGCTCCCTCGGCCAATAAAGTGAGATGAGTGCCGCAACCCCAGAGTCGGCCACGACTGGACCTAATGGTCAGGGGTCCCTTTACCTTTACCTATGTGTGAATCCATCTGGCTCTATAGGCTAAGGGGAAGGCACCTGTGGGTCCAGGCTCTGGCCCCAGAGGTCCTGGTGGTGTAGGAAGTTCCCCTGTCCCTCAATTGCAATGGTGCCCTGATCCCCAGCGGCTAATTCAGAGCCCTGAACCAGCTCCAGCCCTGAACCAACTCTAGCTCCTTAGCTGGTGCCTTTGCAGCCTTCACCTCTGTGTTTGGACTGGGATCATAAAAATAACCGCAAATGCATCTCCAGCAAGCCACAGGATTGGGACATGGAGATACGTTTTCACTAGCTTTTCTGCAGCAAGTATCATTTTTATTTTTTAAAAAAGATAGGATTGAGAGACCCTTTGGGGATTATTATTTTGTTTTGTAAGCAGTCACTTTGGGACAATTCCAAATCAGGAATCTAGATGCAGGATTTCTACTGTAAACACTCCCAAAGACCTATCTGAGAAGCAGGAATGGGGAAGAAAACTGGGTTGGCATGGGGAACAAAAGCCAAAGGGAGAAAAACAATAGGATGAAGCGAATGATAATTCCTACAAAACAAGAGCTATGCTTGCAAACATTCTCCTGGGCGTAGTCCTTGGAAGAGCTAAATCCAAGTCCCAATGGGAGTCTCTTCATTGATTTTCTAGCTGTCTTTGGACGAGGCCTTTAAGTATTATGTGAACAGAGAATGCATCCATGCCGGAGCTCTTAAGCACTAATTAGTGGCATCATTTTAATGCTTCCAGCTTTCTACATTAAAAGCACAATCCCTGCACTCTTATTGTCTCTTGGCAAAGTGATCCAAATGAAAATGAAACAAAATTTCATTTCCTAGGCTCATAAAAGGATGCATCCGTTTCTCGTGCTTTTTCCTGCCATTAGAATCTCTTTGCCGAAATAAAAAAAGATTTAAAAAAATATTGCGTTCTCTCTTTTTTTGCTCTTAAGAAGACTGAGTATAGGATTATCACAAAAATTAATCAACATGGTGACTGCTTTGGGACCAATCCACCATGCATCCACTGTTCACTTCCACACAACTATAGGAAAATAAATGAAGGCTGCCCGGAGGCAGTGCTTAGCGGATTACACACTCAGTCTTTCGTTTCCCTTCTCCATGTATCACTTATTAATAACTTTCCTTTGGGCAACATGTTTGTTAATAATGCGTAGCCTGTTTTCATTTCTGCATAGTGTACTTTGCATCTATAATACAACATCAATCTCAGAATTCAGGTGCCAGTTTTATTCCACATGCGGAGGGTTGGCTTCATGGACAGTTTGCCAGCTCTGGCTTCCCACCTGGCATTGCTAAGAAGGCAAGAAATCACAATCACAGTAACTGGAGGGTTTTATGATGTTTTGGAGAATTAGCTCATCTTTCCATTACTTGGCAGGCAAACACTGAACACTGCTTGATCAATAACCACCATTGCCAGAGGTCCCTTACAGTCTCCAACAGCTAACAGGAAAGCGTTGCTATAGGCTATGGAACTAGAAGTATAAAATGGTGAACGGCAGTAATAATTCATGCATCTTGGGATGTATAAAACCAATGGTTTGTCAATATCTCGGGCATGCTCTGCAGAAAATATGCAGCATTCAGATGCTGCAGAAACCTCTATTATACTATAAAGCAAATATTTCACGGTGAAATATATCCTCTCCTTCTTTGTTATTTCCCCCCCCCCCTTCTTTTTTTCAGCTGCACAATGAGACTTTCCCAGGGTGATGTGCAGCTGGGGGGGGGGGGGAAAGAACTGATTCGGTGCTTCAAGGGGAAAGCACATGCACTTATTGAACAAAAACACATCAAACATTTATACAGCAGAAGGTGGAGGTGGCAAAACTGGTCAACAAGGCACATTTAAAATATTTGAAATTCATGGTGCATTCCTGTATAAAAATATAGCCACTTATAATTCCAGTGCTGTCCTCTTACTGAATGCAAGGAGAGCAAAACCTTATTGTGTGCTTATTTTGGAACAAACTTTAAACACACAAAAACCCCCACAAGAAAATCCATTTTTATTTTGTTTAGAAGATGCATATTGAGTATGTAAGACAACCACCCATTTCCCCACCAGCAGCCATTCTTAGTTTCAGGTTTCAAAGCAATGTGTGGTCTCTTTTTATTTGAGCATAAGACTCTGTCATAATATTCCAGGGCAGGCTGCTCTGGCAAGAGTATTTCCCAAGCCAGAAATATAGGGTCATTTAAACCAGACTTGCCAGGGATCCAATGTGGAGCCTTTTGGGTGGAGAAAAACACACATAAGCTACCACAGAATTGTGGTGACAGTCCAATTTTACTGCCCTGTGTTTGGGTTCCTTCAAAAGTAGAGCCCTTTAGTCCTGCTGAGGCCCTTCTCCCTCTCCCAATTAGCTGGAAGTGGAATTAAAATGGAGGTTCCATAAAGGCCTTAAAGTGCATTTATTAACACTTTATTTTCCATCAATGTCTTTTTTTAATGGCCAAGCTCAGGGCCAGCCATCCCATTAGGCAGAGTGAGGTGGCCGCTTCAGATGGTGGATGCTAGAGGAAAGGATAGAGAAATGGCTAGCTGTGGATGCCACACAGCCTTACCTGTGCCCCTAAAGCTAACCTATTGCTTTCATGTGTGGCAATGGACACACTGCTCCAGGGTGTGTAGCCGGGGACAGGGGAGCCATCATCCCAGACATCCCTAGGTGCAACCTGGTGCCCCCTGGTGTTTTAAACTCTTTGTGCATAGTAAAGGTAAAGGTAAAGGGACCCCTGACCATTAGGTCCAGTTGTGACCGACTCTGGGGTTGCGGCGCTCATCTTGCTTTATTGGCCGAGGGAGCTGGCATACAGCTTCCGGGTCATGTGGCCAGCATGACTAAGCCGCTTCTGGCGAACCAGAGCAGCGCACGGAAATGCCGTTTACCTTCCCGCTGGAGCGGTACCTATTTATCTACTTGCACTTTGATGTGCTTTCGAACTGCTAGGTTGGCAGGAGCTGGGACTGAGCAACGGGAGCTCACCCCGTCACGGGGATTCGAACTGCCGACCTTCTGATTGGCAAGTCCTAAGCTCTGTGGTTTAACCCACAGTGCTCTGTCATAAATCCAAAGCATTGGCTCCAAGTAGGCTCAGGAGATGTGCCATGGCGCCTTTCCATGTCTTAACTTGGCTGGCCGGGGTGGGTGGTGTGCCTCAGCTGGGGACCCAGAAAGAGTGTGTGACTTTGGATGCTTTCCCGCTGCTCTCAGAAAGACCACAGGTGCTTAAAGCATGCCCTGAGCCAGTTCCTTAACGCACAGCAAGCCTCATCCTTGGCCACACTAAAAGGAGCCCACCCTGCTGCATTTAGAGAGAAGAAACTCAAGGACTAGAATACATCAGTTTATCCTTCATGCTGCAAAAACTCCCAGTTCCATGATTCAGTGTCCTGATTCCTGGCCAAGCCTTTCTGAAGTGTAGACAGGGAGAAAAGATGCATCCTCAAACGATAATCGGAAGTGCCTAAGCAGCCATTGTATTTTAAATGGGCCATGACTGCTGTCTGTTCGAAGCAGCAAAACAGAAAGGCTCTAATAGATGAGTTCCAATATATCTGAGGCACAGATGATGAAAAGAACTGGCTCTCAAGCCAGATGATTCCTTAAGACATTGCTCCCTTTTAAAAATGGAACCTCTTAACTCATTTGGTGTTTTGGCTGGGTGTACCATTGATATACAGCCAGTTTTAAATCTCTTGTTCTGGCTGGGTCTGTGTATCTTGATTTGGTGTGTGGTGAGGATTTATGATGTTGGAAGCCTGGAGAAAGAAAGAAAGAAAGAAAGAAAGAAAGAAAGAAAGAAAGAAAGAAAGAAAGATGATAGATACATAGATGCTAGATAGATCGATTGATTCCTACACTGTCTCTTTTGCCTGAGAGATGGTCAAGTTAGCCAGAAACCTAGATCTCTTTCTCTTTGGGGCTGAATTTGATGCCTGTGATTTGTGGTATGGCACAATGTTGAATCTCATTTCCCCTTCTAATCGAAGACAGCATATTGGGGGGAGAAATAAAGCTTTATGTACCTTCCTTCAAAAATCACTATCTGGTGTGTTTCATAATAGCTACAGCTGTCTGGACGCTGCAACGCGGTGTTTGCAAACATTTGCCTGAATTCCAAATTGCTCTTCAGCTCAGTGGTGCTCTTGCCTCTTTTTCATCTCCTGTTCACAAAAATTTCACACAAACACGTTTATGCTCACGCTCGATATTTTTCTGAGTTTCTGTTGTATGCAGAGGGAACCTGTATTCTCATGTGGGGGGGGGGGGGAATTGGAACCGTTCAATAACCACCCTGCTCAGCCACCAGGAATATATTTATGATTGCCTTTTTTAAGAAAGTTGCCTTTTTGTTCACTGAAAAAAGAAAGACTCTATAACAGAGAGGGGGAACTTCAGATCCTGTCAGGAACTGGACAGAGGAGGAATGGTGGAGACCACCTCCCCTTCCTCCTGAATCTTCCAGAGGAGAGGAAGACAGTATAGATTTACAGCAGTGGTTTGCGGAAGGTCACAGCTCAAAGATGGATGAGGGGCAAAGTTGGGAAATAATGGGAGAGGAGGAGGAGGCAGAGCTGAAACAGCTGGCTGACACATTAGCACTAGAAAGCATTCCAGACCCACCATCTCCCAGAACCCGACGAGCCTTAAAAGTAGGAGAGCAAAGAGCTCGGAGACAGTTGGCCCTAAGCGGTAACCATAAGGGGTGGGGGTTGTGCTGTTGATGAATGAGGTAGTGAGAGAAAAGGGGGGTGGAGATGCCATTTGGAGCAATGCCATTATTCCGATAGGCTGCATTCTCAAGCCTCTCTCTGCAAATATTGACTAAAAAGCAGGTGGTAAGAACTTTTCCTTGTCTTATCCGCTCCTGGCAACCTGCCATGGGGAGATTGGATTCCCTGAAGCCTGACAGATCCAGGGGCAAATGAAGTCTCCAGGACTCTCCTCAGGCCACTTCTCCTCCCCTGGTCACAGCCCTCATTAGACCTGGTCCACACCCTCCTCTCGTTTTTTTTGCCTGCCTGGAATGTGTCTGTGAATTCTTGCTTGCCTAGATGGAGAGCTTTGTGTGTAGAAACCTCTAGGTTTTTGCAAGCTGGAATATAGTCTACAGTTCAAAGGTCAGAAGAGTCACATGTGCTGCTCCACCCACAAAGGAGATGAGGACCTCAGAAGGTTGCCCACCAGAGACTGTGTGCCTTGGACTGAAAAATATCTGACTATAAGAGCTAAGAAGGGATGCAATCCTCATGGAGTTTCTTTTGTGTGCATCACATTGAAATGAACAAGAGGTTGTGTGCTCTTGGACTGTTTCCATTCATTTCAGTGGGGATGGTACATGAGAATTTCCTGAAGGGCAATAACCATGTTGACCTGAGAAATCATCCTCTGAGAAGTGGCCACAAAGAAACTTGTCTTTGCAACTACACCAAATAATACTCATAATAATAAAAATCAGTAGGAGCATCATGTTGACTTTTCAGTGCAGCGGCAAAAAGATCAGAGGTGAGGTGTGCTTAGGGACAGGCCTTTTTTCAGCCGGAACTCACCAGAACTCAGTTCCGGCACCTCTCAGGTGGGCACCATTGCCATTATAGAAGAACAAGGGAGGCTTTCATGGTGAGTTCCGGCACCTCTTTTTCTAGAAAAATAGCATTGCTTGGGGATACCCTCCTTATCCATAGCACAGCAGAAGCCTAGATCTCCATGACTTGAGCTTCACACACTGGTTGCTTTAGACTTCAGTTTTCTTTTCGCCTTCTTGCAGTTTTCTCCCATTCCACCCTTTACTTAGGAGAAGGCAGCCTGTGGTCTTCAAAAGGAGTGTTCCATTAAAAGAAAACCCTTCTTCCATTATTTCTTTCAGCTTATTGTTATGAGCACTGGAGGAAGATGAAATGTATTATTCATCGCTTCTACTCCTAAAATCAATACCTATCAAAATACAAATACAATTCAGAGAAAATGGCACTTGTTGAGCACAGATCCTAATAATGGGTATGATTTCCCAACAATTTCTTAAATTATTTATCCAGGAGATGGGTACTTACATATCCCGGAGAGAATATTACATGCCTCCTGTCACCGTGAGGCCCAATGTAAAATGCTAAGCACTACACCCTGGTTTCTAACACCAAGGAACGTATGTGCTATCGGCACACGTCAATCAATGCACAAATTCCATTGCATTGTAAACATCTACAGAGATATGTAGGAAGACAGTCAGTTGCAAAACAAAAAATGTGTGTTTTGAATGAAGGAGTCAGATTGAGCTGCTAGAAATCAATTAAAAATATAATAGCAACCCTGATGGAAGTGGTTGAGGTGCCATCACTCGGAATACAGCAAGCATCGTGCATTATTAATCTGTTATGAAGCACTTTTGATTTGGGGAGCTTCTTACAAACTTTTAGATCATTCATCATCACACCAAGGACATTGAGAATGTTACTTTTCCTCCATTTTAATGAAGGCTGAGTGATAACGAACTTGTTCACACATGGCAGTAAACCAAAGTTAATGGTTTACCATGATCGTGCCCTTTTGGTGTGTTTTGCTCCTCGCTGCTGACACTGTAAAGAAACATATCATGATCCTTGGCTTAGCATTACATCTGAAACAGAAATCATAGTTTGCTTCCCAAGTGAAACTCACTTGTCATTTGGCTTAGAAGATGTTGTGGTTTGTTGGACAGAAACAAAACCATGATTGCTGGTTTTGACACAAGCAGAGAGAAGCAAAAGAACCCCCTTAGATGCATTCTGGGTAAACCAATAACTATGGTTTGCTGTGATGTTCAAACTGGGCCAATGGCTCACAAAAGGTTGTCCAAGGAATCCACAACACCCAACCTTCCAGGTTTATTGTGCATGCCACAATAAATCTATTACTACTTAGGGTGCCTGTAATGGTTCTAGGGGTTGCTCATGTGTAAATCGGCGCCACACCTGGCTGGGTTGCCTGAGTGAACCTTTTCTGTCCGGACAGCCACTCGCCCGTGGCTGTCTCAATCGCTGGCAGAATCCGTCAGTGGGCGTTTCTTGAACTTCTTCCAGCAAAGAAGTTCTTTGACGCCTAGTCTCCGCCTAGTCTCCCTGCGCGGAAGCCTTCTGCGCAGGGAGGGTGTGGGCAGCGGAGGACCCGTGCTCTCCCCGCTGGTCCCCAGCGAAGAGTCATGGAGCCACCTCGCCGATTCCCCCATCTGCCCCCCTTCTCCACTGGTGCTACGCTGATTTCCTTCCCCAGAAGATGTGCTGCTTCTCTCCCTCCCGGGACGCTCTCCGGAATCCCTCTGGAGCCCTCCCTCTCCCCCTGGCTCCGATGGCAGTTCCCTGACAGTGCCACATGGTTTTCACTGCAACAGCCTGTTATGGCTTCCCTCCCAGGAAGGTCTGGTCTTTTCCCCCCCAAAGCCATCTGAGCTGGTGCACAACTCCTCTTGTGGTACCACATTCCATAAATGAGTCACATAATTAAAAGTAAGCTGAGCAGGGTAAACGTTTTTTGAATTGCAAGCTAGGCTTCTGGCAAAACTATCACGTGGCCTCATCCATCTTCCCAACCCATCAGAACGCCACTTAAGCATTGTGAACAGAACCTTCAGCTGCATGGCTTAAACAGTTTGTGGTTCGTGCTGTCTCTCTTCTGTCTCATTACGCTATATTTCTAGACCCATTTCATTTGCTGGGAACTGTCCTCAACATTCAAGCACAATTGCCCAAATTAACCATGCAAAAGGTAGCCTTAGTCTGAATGTCATGGCTCTTCAAAGTTCAAGACGGAATATTAATGATATTTTAACCTTTCCGATTACGACATTAGGGGACTCTCAAATGATGGCTCATGGATAAGGCCTTACAGAGATGCAGAACAAAACCTTTGAGAACTGTGAAGAGATGGGGGAAGCAGATGAGGGGGAAGTACTGGGGGAAACTCAGGAGGACGATTAGTGAGTATATCTGTTCCAATGTATGCAAGGTTAGGTGGATGAGCATGTTGCAAAATTAGTGCAAGAGAGAGAAAGAGAGACCTCATTTGGGACAACAGCTTACAGGATGGAAAATCAGCTTGGAATGGATTAAATGTGGTAATGCTTTATTATTAACAATTAATTATTCATCAGAGTTTGTATTGTTTGTGTACTATAATACATGCTCTTTAAAGTGACACAATCAATAATTGTGTGTTAACTTTCTTACCCTAAAATGATTTTTTAAAAAAAGAAGAGAAAAGAAAGAAAACTGAAGGTTATACAGTGGTATCTCGGGTTACAAACACCTCGGGTTATAGACTCCGCTAACCTGGAAGTAGTACCTCGGGTTAAGAACTTTGCTTCAGGGTGAGAACAGAAATTGTGCGGTGGCACAGCAGCAGTGGGAGGCCCCATTAGCTAAAGTGGTACCTCAGGTTAAGAACGGTTTCAGGTTAAGAACGGCCCTCCAGAACGAATTAAGTTCTTAACCCGAGATACCACTGTACTTCTTTGCATATTCGGGGCCTCTTCTCAAACAATAAGATAGCACTCTCAAAGCCCAGCCCACAAGGAAGGAGCCCATGCTACTCTTCTGCCCACACTAGCACAACTGAGTAGGCTCCTCCCACCTATCCCTGTCCTCCTCACATTATCCAGGCAGTGAGTGAAGCATCAGTGGCAGTCCTACCATTAGGCAAAGTGCCTCAGGCAGCAGGTTTGGGGTGTCATAAAACTGCAGCAAATTGTTGGCTATTTGATTTATGATTGTTTAATTTACTACTGCTAACGTGGTGGGGAGGCCCTTATGGGGTTTTCTGCCTTAGGTGCTGAAATAAATGTTAGCAGCATTGGGGGACCTGTATCTTGAATGGGTCATGTTGGCTGTGCCATTTGCTGTACCTTCTCTGGAAGCAGAACATCATGGGCATGCCACAATGTTTAGACTGCCATTGCAACGAGAATGGGCCCCTTACATGGAGATAAGATCTACTGACATCTCTACATTTCCAAATAGATTTGTTTAGGGCGGAAGTGTTTTGAAGCTATCCTCTGACCACTCAGCACTGACTCTGTTATCTACAGAGGAAAAGAGAATCCATCTCCATGTGGCCACATTTTCATAGCCCTTTGATCCTGTTGTTCTACGTAGCTTCCACCCACTCAGAGTGCTTCATAAAAATGTTAATGGATCAAGAAGTTGTAGCTTATTCTTTATTCATGAGCCTTGTATTCGAAATGGGAGTTTTAACATCACTGGAGCCATTGCCGCAGAATCATTTTCAAAGGTGGCGGCATTAGGGTTTGTGGTCTGTATGCATTTGCCGATTTCCAGAATTGGTTTGCAGTTCTTTCCTTTTTTTTCAAATTAGCACATGACAGCACTGGCAGTCTGCCAATGGAGAGGGAGAGAGCTCAAGCCTGTGTAGAAGCCACACCTCTTGACCTGAAAGCCACACCTACTATGGCTGCCATTATTGAGTAATGGCTTGCATGCATGAAACCGTCATCATAGATCAGCCGCCAGGGACAGAGCTCTTGTATCACCTAGGGTGGAAATTCCAACAAACTTGGCAGCAAGCCTGGGAGCAAGCCAGATTAGTATTGTATTTTTATTGGGAAAGATTGGACATTGATAAAAGATGATAAATCTTTCAATGAAACAAGGAACAGATGGCAAGTTTACTGAAGAAGCCAGCCTAATCTGAAGCTGCTACCTAAATTCTAGGAACAATGTTAAATAGAGTGAAAATGCTTCTACTCCTGTATAGCTCAGTATTCTATTTCCCCATGCTTTTCTGATATCTCATTGGTTCCTCCAGACACATATTAATTGCAGAGGGTTGGACTAGATGTCCATTGAGGTCCCTTCCAACTCTACAATGCTATGACTTTGTACATTCCTATGGCTTTCCTGGAGAGAAGACAATGGCCCCAGACTTTTTCAGCCCCTCTAATTCTCAAACATGGGATAAGTAGTGATTGTCTTGGTTAAATTAAAGCAGAACCCAGCCATTCAAAACTGGTTCAAACTTTCAGCTTAATAAATGTCTCCATACCAGGGTTCCTCCACCCCAGACCAATGTAATACTGGCACAAAGAATGAGAGGGTTGTGCCAACCTAGAGCTTCTTTTGTTAACATCGATGCCGGCACAATTTGTAGCAATGGGTGATCCATTCTCCAGCTGACCAAACCCGGGGCTGCTATACGAAACTGTGTGAATTCACAGTATTTACTTAAGCCTTTTGCATTAAATGTTTTGACACACACAAAGGTGCCGTTTGAAGAGGAGGGGGGAGTTGCCTTATATGGTCTACACCCAGTGATCTCCACAAAGCAATATTCTACTAATCTGCCTGCTTCGCTCAACAGCAGATTTGCCATTCATAGGAGAATGACAGATTTACTATTCACTGCAGAACTGTATTAACATTTCCTATTGTGTCAGGACCTCCCGTAGAGATAAGCCTGAGATTCTGCACCACTGCAGCCTCACAAGCCCTATGCCTTTACAGTCAGGCACTTGGAACGGCATAAAATACCGTCAGGTAAGGGAGTTAAGGTCTGGCCCTCTGAGTTATACAACAGTAAATAAGCATCAGGATAGAGCACAATGTCGACCGAACCGCTCTGTTCTTTTCATTGCCTCCATGATTGATGCTTTCTGGAATTTGGTTTGTTGTAAATTTTATGGTGGGCATGGTTTTGTGTGTTGCGTTCATGCTTTCATGCTGCGAGCCTGTTTTGAGTGGGGTGTGGAATCAACATTTTAGCAACAAAATAAAAAAAGTCAGTAAATGCAGCAGCATAATCTTGGGACATGTGGCGTCAAACCAGCATAGCTAGAGCGTTATGGTTGGTGCAGCCGGAGGGACAGATTGGCCCTATTGTGTTGGGAGCACACCAGATTACCATGGCAACAGCCTCAAATCAAGCTTGGGGTACAGAAGGAGAGATGGGATGGGATAGTGAAAGGATAAAACTCAATGGCAGAGCAACACAGCAGGTCCCAGCTTCAATCTCTGGTGACTTCAGGTAGGACCGGGGGAAAGTCCTATTTGAAACACTGGAGAGTTATGATAAGACCTAGAAAAAAGCTCGACAACTTTAACCTGAACCCCCCAAAACAGGGATTTCCTTCCTTTAAAAAAGCTGAACAACTTTGACCTGAACCCCCCAAAAGGGGGTATCTGCCAGTCTTTAACTCTGTGAGTAGATCACAGTCTCTTGGGAGATAGCCACCCCAGGCATAGACAATGCTGAGCTAGATTAACCAATGGTCTGGCTCAGCATTTTACAGGTTGCGTTTAATACTGGTCCTTCTCAGAGCTGAGCCACTGATGTTAATAGGCATGACTAATCTAAGAGTGCAATTCTAACCCTGTCTGCTCAGAAGCAAATTCTATTAAATTCAGCAGGGCTTATTCCCAGGTAACTGAAGTTAAGTTTGCAGCCTTAAGCTTATGCATTTTAATGGGTCTGCTCTGAGCAGTGGCTGGGGGGGGGAGGAGGATGAGCTACAGGGGCAGTTCCCCTGAGTGCAAAATTGTTAGGGGTACAAAATTTCAACACCCAGTACAGCCTCAATACAGCTATGCGCTTCTGTCACTGGGCTCCATTGAAAATGGCTTCATCATGCGAACCAGGAAGTGACTTCTCCAGACAACAGAACCACTCTTCTTTTCTTACCTCTGCACTTGTGATTTCCAAGGTGATGCAAACACTGTTAGGCAGTTGAATGTGCATGCATAGTCTGTCTGTTTCCCTCCCACCTACCCATTCCATGCAGCCACAGGTGCTGGCAACCCACGCTACACCACTGACTCTGAGTAGAAGTTGGGTGGATACCATCCTATGTCGAACTTGCTGGAGCAGAGCCAAATCTTCTCCGATTTGGGCATGCACTTAAAATTAGCACACTTGACACAACTGATCAAATATTCACCTGAACAAAGCATCATGTTTGATTGGTTTTTTTTAATGCTCTTTTGCATCCTTTTGTTTCATTGATTGCTACGGCTTCTTGTTCCCATTTTCCTTCTTCGTTAGGTAAGGTGCCCAACCTGATTTTGTCCACAAGCAGACAAGGTATCTCTTTATCTCTCGTCAATATTATCCATAAAATCACATTGAGCCCCCATAGCCCCCATAGGATTCAACTTGAATGTGGTAGGTAAATGAGGGAGATTGGTGGAGCATGGGGTGAGGAGGAGGAGGAGGAGGAAATGGTGCAGAGAAGAACAGAATCAAAATTCTCTCATTGTGCTTGCAAAAAAAATGACTGAATAGGGAAGGCAAATTTTGACTCTTTTTAGCAAAAAAGAAATGAGGTTGATTTTGCTTCAAGCCTAGGAGCTGGGGTAGGCTGTCTCCATGCTTTTCTAAACATATTCCACTCACTGGCTATATTCATTCAAACTGCTGTGCTTAATATTTGAAATGAATTGTAAGTGTTGCATAATGTGACAACATGATTGCCTTGCTAGGGATGTTGCTGCAGCTGCGTCAGAGCAGAGAACTCTATGTGTAGGAAGACTAGATGTGGCAGCAGAAGACCATGGCTCCACCCTGCACCTTTGACAGTAGTGGGACAGTTGGCAACTGGTGTTATAAAATGATGGGCATAGTGCATTCTTCTGAGTCACTTGCCCAAGACAATCTGTAAATTTCACTCTGAAAATCATGTCTGGCTTCTAATTTTTACCCCCTTGCTTATTCTGGTCAAGGACTACTTCTTGTCACAGCTTATATTGCAGGTAGTTCTTGTGACTGTGAATTGTAAGCCTACTTGTCATATTATTTTGTTCATGGTTTATTTGCATCCTAAAAACACTCCCAGGCTGGCTCATATAATATCAACAACATGCAGGCTGTGCATACCTTCCCTCAGGCGTATAATCTAAAAGGCACAGCACAAAAGAAAAAAAGAATGAGGAGGGCAGAAGAATTTCAGAAGTTGCTCCTGTTAATATTTCCTCTTATGCCAAGAAACCAAAGGTACAGAACCCCCATCTTACCTTTATCCATGGACACCCAGGATCATAACCAATGTGACTGTTCTGACTGACGCACGCCCAAAATCAGCTTCAGAGGACCCCCCAATTTGGGGGCCAGGTGGGGGAAAGTAGAGGAATGCGAAGTCCCACTATGTAAGCAGAATTCCACTCACTCGGAATTCAGTACAATTTCCTGCCTGTGTTCCACGTCATATGTTTAAAACCCGTTGCTAAAGAAATGAAGGTGAAATTACAAATTGCGCGAGCGAGAAGTTTAAAGATAGCATTTCAACTTTGTACAAAATTCAGGTGAAGGGAGCTGTACCTATCGAAAGAGACTGTAAGTAGTTTGTGGAATATTTCCACTTTGCGCTAACTATACTTGAAATATGTGAGCATTGATAATGGCACAGAATTAGGAGACATGCCACAGCGGTGTAATAGAACCAGGCAGAATTATGTTGGCTCTGTATGTCACCTGATTCTTTTTTGGCAGGTAACTGCAATACCACCCTTTGGCCTCCAGGAGTGGTGGCATTACAGCCAACCTCCTACTGGCAACCTGTTGCAGTGGCTCAAAGAGGAAGAAGCGGGGTTCCCGCTGCCAGAATATCAGGGCCATGGCTGTTGGTTTTTCATGAGGACCAGTCCTGCAGCTAGCCATGAAAAGTAACCTATGCAAAGGACAGCATTCTCATGTTGATGATTACATCTTTGATAAGACCAAGAGTAATCAAATTCTTGGTCCATAATGGAGTTACTATGGATCTCAATTCTCTGAGCCAAAAGGTACTGCAGAACCACAAAATGTTATTTCTAATACGTTGCATCTCTCGTATTATTTTTTAATTACAGTCGACAGAATTTGTACTGCTTGGCAGGCATGCAAATGAAGAGCAGCTTGATGGTCAGAGAATACAAATGTGTCGGTGTTAATGAAAGGAGCAGAGGCCGTTGCCACAACTGTAGGCATTCCCAGAAGGTCAAGATCTTCCAAGGATTCATAATTGAGAAAGAAGAGAGTCAGCCCTATTGATGTTCCAGCAAAATATGCCTGTCTTCTTTACATATTAGAATAATATGCTTTTTGGTGAGACGACTATCCACTGGAAAATAAAGTGAAATATATGACCTTATCAGTAATAAAAAGAATTCATATGTGTAGTGTCAAATGCTTTTACTAAGGCTGAGCCAAAACTATTTTTTTAATATAATTTTTAATGCCGAACCTTATATTCTTTTCACCTTTCTCTCTCTCTCTCTCTCTCTCTCTCTCTCTCTCTCTTTCTCTCCGGTATATATATGCTTAAATAACCCTGAGTTTCCCCCTCTCCCACTTTTCTACATTTGGTTGTGATTTTATTTGGTAATGTCATCCCATAAGATGACATCACATTCATTTATGTGGACAGGGCGGAGTCCCCCAGATCCCGGGTGCCCCCCCCATCATGTGGAATAACGACTCAAGACAACGTACTATGGGATTAAATTGGCCACAACTTTATTATATTTCAGATGTAGGTAGACCTTGGCTCAGGCACTGGGCGTTATCCCTCCCCAGTCCCCAGCCGGTCAAAGCCTCCCTTCAGAAACCCCTTTAATGGGGAACCCTGGTATCGCCAATGCAGGGGAATTCCTTTCCGGCCCTTTAACAGCGACCTTGACGTAGCAGTGCCCGCATAACTGTGAAGAAAAGTTAACCTGCAAAATAAGACTTAACTGAGGGTGGGTAGGGTGGGAGAAGCTCTGGAGCCAAGTGAGGATTCCCAGGTAAGATCCTCCCTCTATTGTGTGGGCAGGTAGTCCCTCCCCTACCTGGCCTGGTCTCATTGGCAACGCTTCCCCCAGGCGGGATTGGACAACTGACTGAGGTAGGCGGAGACCTCCAGGTATCCCACCTGAGGGAAGGCAAAACCAAGCCTGTGTTGATGGAGCCGCTGCAGATCCAGGGGCTGCGCGCGTCCACGCAAAGGGCACCCCCGTTTTATGCGGGGAGCGGTCATTATGACATCTCTGAGTGGGTGAGAATGTTCAAGTGTGAACTTTGAAGGATGGCTGTGTTTCAGTTCATGTCTTGTTTAGGAAAAAGCAAGTTAGGTTTAAATCCTTTAAATCCAAACTGAGTTGAATAGCTCATTCATCCATCCTAGGAGTTGTGGGTAACACAAGGACCAAACCAGAGAAATCCAGGAATCAAATTCAACAGCAGTTTCCCCCAACTTACAACTCACAAGAAATGCCCCAAGTCAAGAAACACTCAGGAGGGATATCTGCTCCCTTCTGAAAATCCAGAAAAAGAGATGTTCACTGATTATTTTTTTGTATGTTATTATTCTTGTGTTAGCTGCCTTGGACTGTACAAAGAAAGGCATGATAAAGCAATTTCCATGAAAAATAAATAAATACAGGTTTCTCATTCTCACCTCAAAATCTTCGCAGCTTGAACCATAATTTTTGAAAAAAGAAAAAAAAGCAAACTAGGTAGCTACTTAAATGTTTTCATTTATTCAGATCATGTTTCTTAAAAATATGCTAAAAGCAGAATAATTAAAAAACCTTAATTGCCATGCTTAATGCATGAACAACAGACTTCCCCTCTCCCCTCCCCCAAAAAGCTTGAGGGATCAAAGGAAAGCACTTTGTTACACAGCCTAGTTCTTTTGCTCCTTCACACACACAAGTGCAGAACTGTGTTGCATGGTGCCAGATTTAAGCCAAGCACAGTAAGAAGGTAGAACTCAATCAAGACACACCACAAAAGCGCAAAGCTAGGAAACACCAATATATTGAGCAGCCATTGTATTCCAAGCTTTTGGCAGTGCATATTCCAGGGAAAACTGAATTCAAATGGTAAGGGGTCTTATTCAAAAGTGTAGCCTTGGCAAGATGTTTCCTTCACCGTGTCTGATGGTGTTACAAGCATCTGTGGATGTCTTAAATTTACTCTGAGCCATCTCTAACATCAGCATAAACCAGTACAGTGGTACCTCGGATTACAGACGCTTCAGGTTACAGACTCCGCTAACCCAAAAGTAGTACCTCGGGTTAGGGACTTTGCTTCAAGATGAGAACAGAAATCTCGCAGCTGCAGCATGGTGGCAGCGGGAGGCCCCATTAGCTAAAGTGGTACCTCAGGTTAAGAACAGTTTCAGGTTAAGAACAGACCTCCAGAACAAATTAGGTTCTTAACCCAACGTACCACTGTAGATGTAAATGCTTCTTGATGAGATCTGGATCTTTTCAACAGGCAGGCTGTTGTCTTGTCTGCATGGCTCTGTAATCTTGCTCCAGGTGTCCCTCACCTGGCAGGCTGCCCTGTCTCCCTGCCTACCTTCTTCCCTCCCTCCTTCTCCATTCTCCACATCTATTTGTTTAGCTGTATACCTACTGCCTGCCTCCACCCATGCTTCAGAACCACATTGGACTGACTTCTTGGCTCCAACTCTGCAGTTAACTCCATGCCTGCACCGACTCTCTTTCTCCAGTACTCCATCCAAATCAGTTGCCAATCTGTGCTCAGCTTCCTGTTGCTCAGGGGCCAAGGGGCCAGGACCGCAAAACACCTTAAATCACAGGACATCCTTTATGGACAGCCACTTCTCTCTGCAAATATGTATATTTAAGAGAAAATCAGGGGGTGGGAAGCAATTGCTTCATCCCAGAGCAAAACAAATATGCTTGATTTCATGCATTTAAGCGACAAAATAGAGATCACTGTAATAAAAGCGAGAAACACCTACGGTCTGCAGAAAAATCTTCTGTGCTTCAGTAACCTTTGTTTAAATGGTCCCAAAATTCCTTCAGAATCAATACATCATTTAAAGTTACAAGAGCAATGATTAAGCCAATGGAAGATATAGGGAAAGTAAGGGACTTTTTTTTTCTTTCTCTCCAGACAAGTTGGGCATTAGAATAATGTTGGCTTTCAAATAGCAAAGTTATCAGAATGGAACGGCAACATCAGGAAACATTCAACTGTTCCTGCGAAAGGAATTCAACAGGGCTCACTGTAACTGCCAATCAGTTGATTGGTGTCATCAGTGAGCTCCCCCCCCCCAATTGCCAAGGATCAATCAAGGTGTGGTACCTTATTGTCACATCTTCATTTGTCCCACACCTGATGGTTACAATGATTTCATGTATAGAGCAGGTGGGTGTTGTGGACTAGCTGAACGCAGAAGAATGGTGGGAGGAACCAGCTGGGGAACCCCCAAGGGAAGAAGGATCAGAGCCAAGGGATTGGTGGTGGGACAACAATGACTCATCAGAGGGAGAAGAAGGAGAAGACGGGGAGGAGGAAGTGTCAGAAGCTGAAGAAGTCTTCTTCTTTCTTTCTTTCTTTGGCGATCACTCGTAACCGAGTAAGATTGTCTTCGATAAACACGGTTTTAACAGTGAGTCCCTAAGTGACTGTGGAGGCCAATTCTGGATCCACACATCCTTCCACAGTGGGGACATAGGTTTCCAGGTGGGAGTTGAGCACAGTGAGGGTTTGCCAAGCGTGCCTTCCTCTTAGCAAGTTTCTCGCCCTTTCGTCCTGAGTTTGGGCATCTTCAAAGCACATGACACGTTTGGTAAAGGCTATTCTCCAAAGGCTGAAGAAGTAATAGAGCTTAGTGGGCTGGGAGAGTCTGTGTGCTGGTCCCGGGGGGAAGGTTACTGTTACCGTAGTCAAAGTTCAGTCCTAAGTCACTAGCCTGGAGATAGTCCACAAAGTGCGAGGTGAGGTCCGAAACAGGGAGCCGGGTGGGGACAGGAACACTCGAAGATCAGAAGCAGGTAGCCGGGCGGGGAACAGGAACACTGGAGGAACAGGACTGGATGCTGGCCTAAACAGCTCTTCAATGACGACGTTGCTCCCGCAACCTGGGACCGGGCTGACTGCCCTTTATCTGCTCTAAGGCCAGGGGCGGTCCCGGCCCCCAGGAGCCCCGCCTCTCCTGGCCTTAAGGCGAGCACTCCTCCTGGGAGAAACCAGTTCCCTTCGCCTCTCTGCCCTAAGCCTCTGCAGTTCAGGAGAGGCCGAAGGGTTACTGGGCCCCGGGGAAGGCTCACCTGTAGACACTGAGTCCTCAAGCACCTCTGGGGCCAGAATGGTTTCACCTGGTGCCTGCTCCTGAGGATCTGACACAGGTGCAGGCTCCTCAGAATCTAGGCCTTGCCCCAGTTCAGCCGGCCCTGGAGGCGGGGACTCCTGTGCCGGCTGGGATTCCTCCGGTTCACTCTCAGAATCGGAATCCCAGGCCATCACACCATCCCCCCTCCCAGGCCCCCCCCCTTAATCGAGGGTCTGGACCCGGCTTGCTGGGGTACGCCGCATGGAACTCTCAGAGGCAGGCAGGCGCGTGGACGTTGGCCGCTGGTTCCCAGGAACGGTCCTCCGGCCCATACCCCTTCCAGTCAATGAGATACTGCAGCTTTCCCCTGCGGTATCGGGAGTCCAGAATGCGTTCCACCTCGTACTCAGGCTCTCCCTGAACCAAAACTGGCTGCGGTCGGGGACGGTCCGGGTGGAACTCGTCGGGTGGGGCCACCGGACTCAGAAGGGACCTGTGGAATACCGGGTGAACCTTCAGGGTTGCGGGCAACTGGAGACGGAATGCCACAGGCGAGACCTGGTTCACGATAGGGAACGGGCCGGTGAAACGGGCGTCCAGCTTCCGCGAAGGTCGAGAAGGGTGGAGGTGGCGAGTGGAGAGCCATACCAGGTCACCGACGTGGAGTTCCGGCCCCACCTGGCGGTGGCGGTCGGCCTGGACCTTGTACGCCTCCTTGGCCTGGCGCAGCTGCTCCATCAACAGCTGTTGCTGGGACTGGAGCTCCTGAAGCCACTCTGTCACCGCAGGGACCGCAGATGCCGGCAGCACATCCGGAAACAACCGTGGATGAAAACCGTAACTGGCCTGGAACGGGGTCTGCTGGGTGGATGCATTCACCGCGTTGTTGTAAGCGAACTCCGCCAATGCTAGGTGGTCGACCCAGTCATCCTGCTGGTAGCTGCAGTAGCACCAGAGGTACTGTTCCAGCACCGCGTTCGCCCGTTCCGTCTGGCCATCAGTCTGTGGGTGGTAGGCAGATGAGAGACAGACCTCTGTTCCGAGGGCCTGGTGCAAAGCACGCCAAAACCGGGACGTGAACTGAACGCCACGGTCGGACACCACACGCTCAGGTAGGCCATGCAGGCGGAAGACATGCTGAAGGTACAGCTGAGCGGTTTCCTTAGCTGAGGGTACGGATGGGCAGGGGGCACAGTGCACCATCTTCGTGAAATGGTCAGAGAAAACTAGAAGGCAGGTGCAGCCACGAGACGGGGGTAGCTCCACTACAAAGTCCAGAGAAACCGTGTGCCAAGGACGTGGTGGAACCGGCAACGGCTGAAGAAGGCCGGGGGGTCGCCCGGTAGGCCCCTTGGCCCGCCGGCAGACATCACAACCAGCGACGTAGCGAGCCACGTCAGCCTTCAGACGGGGCCACCAAAACTCACGGCTTACCAGATGGGTGGTCCGATACCGCCCAAAGTGCCCTGCTGCTGGAGCATCATGGGTCATCCGGAGAACCTCAGCCCGCAGCGGCCCTGGCGGGATGTACAGGCGCCCGTGGTGCAGCAGAAGGCCCTGATGCAGGACCAGCCCCGGGTACTGAGGGCATGACCCTTCGGCCAGTTCCTGGAGTCGTTCCTGGGCCCAAGCGTCGACCCGCTGCTGTTCCCGCACCCGAGCCTGCAGTGGCTCAGCCTCCTGGGTGGCCAGGAATGCAGCCGGTGGTAGGATCGTGGTGGGTACTGCCTGCTGTACCGTGTCTGTGTTGTCTTCAGGTTTCCGGGACAGGGCATCCGCCTTCTGGTTTTGGGAGCTAGGGATGTAGCGGATCCGGAACTGGAACCGGGAAAAGAACAACGCCCACCGGATCTGCCTTTGGTTCAGCTTGCGGGTGGTCTGGAGGTACTCCAGGTTCCGGTGGTCGGTTCTCACCTCCACCGGGTGTCGTGCCCCCTCAAGATGGTGGCGCCAGACCTCAAAAGCCACCTTGATGGCCAGTAGTTCCCGCTCCCATACAGTATAGTTACGCTCCGCCGGCAGGAGCTGGCGGGAATAAAAGGCGCAGGGTAAGAGTGGCGCATCAGGTCCGTACTGCTGAGACAAGACGGCACCGAGAGCCGTACTGGAGGCGTCAGTCTCTACCACAAAGGGTCGAGAAGGATCCGGATGTTGCAAGATCGGCGCTCTCTGGAAACAGGCCTTCAACCCCTGAAACGCCTCCTCTGCCTCACTGTCCCAGGAAAACGGCTTCTTGGGGCACAGTAGCCGGGTCAATAGGGTAGTGCGACGAGCGTAACCCGCAATGAAGGTCCGGTAATAGTTGGCGAACCCCAGGAAACGCTGTAGGTCCTTGCGGTTCCGAGGTGCAGCCCATTCCCGAACCGCTGCCACCTTCCCAGGATCCATCTGCACCCCATCTGGAGAGAGTCGGTGACCCAGAAAATCCACTGTCTGCTGATGGAACTCGCACTTGCTGAGCTTCGCATACAGACGGTGCTCCCGCAAGCGCTGCAGCACGGTCCGGACATGACCCTCGTGGCGAGCCGGGTCACGGGAGAAAATCAAAATGTCATCCAGGTACACCACCACGTACTTGTCCAGCAAGTCCTGGAACACGTGGTTGATGTACCGTTGGAACACAGCGGGCGCGCTGCACAATCCGAAGGGCATAACCAGGTATTCGAACTGCCCGTACCGGGTCCCGAATGCTGTCTTCCACTCATCCCCGGCTCGGATCCTAATTAAATTGTAGGCCCCCCGGAGGTCAAGCTTGGTGAACATCTGCGCCCCTTGCACCCGCTCCAGCAACTCCGAAATAAGGGGCAAGGGGTACCGGTCCGGGGTGGTAATTTTGTTCAGGGCCCGGTAATCATGGCAAAGGCGAAGCTCCCCACATTTCTTCTTAACGAAGAGTACTGGCGCAGCGGTGGGTGAGGTAGAAGGCCTAATGAACCCACGCTCCAGGTTCTTGCGCAGGAAGTCCTGCAAAGCTTCGCGCTCTGGCTCTGTTAGAGAGTATAAGCGACTCACCGGCAGGGGCGCTCCGGGCTGGAGGTCTATGCCGCAGTCAAAAGACCGATGCGGCGGCAGCTGGTCTGCCCCCCGTTCCTCGAACACGTCTTGGTAGTCCCGGTACACGGCTGGGAGCATGGGTGCTGCCTCCTCAGTGGGTGCGGCCGCTAGCATCTCGGACCGAGCATGGGGGCATGGGTCTGGGAAGTGCACAGTCCGATTAACCCAGTCAATCTGAACATTGTGAGCCTCCAACCAGTCCATTCCAAGCACCAGGGGGAACCGGGGCATGGAGGCAATGTCCAAAGTTCGCACCTCCCGGTGCTGCTGGAGACACAGGACCAAGGGCTGGGTCTCCCGAGTGACGGCACCCGAACGCAGGAGCCGTCCGTCGATTGCCTCCACCTGTACCGGTTCTGGCTTGTTCTGAAGTGGCACCTGATGATGAGCGGCAAAGGCAGCGTCCATATAGGAGCGGGTTGCCCCCGAATCTACCAGAGCGTGGGTAAGAATCCAGGGCCCACCTGGAGGGTAGAGACGCACTGGAACCATGAGATGTCGCAACTCCACTGGTGAGGGCCCCTCTTGCATGGTTTGGGACCCCACGTTGCTAGGGCCTTCGGCTACAGAGGTTGGTGGTTTTCCTGCGACTGGCATTTTCCTGGGACAGGAATGGGCGTAATGTCCACTCCCACCGCAGTAAAGACACAGGTTTCCCTCCCGACGCCGCGTCTTCTCCGAGGGGGAGAGGCGAGGTCGCACAGCCCCGAGCTGCGTTGGCTCGACTGGCAACTCGGCTGTGGGCGTGGACCTGTTGGGAAGGATGGGCGCTAGGAGCCGGGGGTGCTGGCGGTCCCGGGCCTGGCGACGGTCCTCCAACCGATCGTCTATCTGCAGGCTCCGCTGAATGAGGGCGTCCAGCGTGGTGGGACGCTCCATCATGGCCAACTGGTCCAGTATCTCGTCCGACAGTCCCTCCAGATACTGGTCCCGTAGTGCAGAGTCATTCCAAGACAAGTCTTGTGCCAACAGCCGAAATTCTGTGGCGTAGGCGGCGGCTGTGGACTTGTCCTGTCTCAACTGACGAATCGCCCGATTGGCTTGGCTCTCCTTCAGAGGGTTGCCAAACACAGTCTCTAAGTGGTTACAAAATCCCACATAGTCCGTTAACAAAGGAGAGTCTTGCCGGAGCAGTGGCAAAGCCCACTTGGCCGCCTGGTCCTTTAACAAACTGATCAGAAAGTGCACCTTGGTGCGGTCGTCAGGGAAGTTCCGGGCTCGCCCCTGAATATACAACTTGGCCTGGGCGAAGAACATGGGAAAACTGGCCAGGGTCCCATCAAATTTCTCTGGCAAAGCCACTGGGTACTTGCCTGGAGCTGGGGCGTCGGCCCCATGATCTGTAAAGGTTTCCAACCGTTGCTGAAGCGCCGCAACCACATCGCTTAACTGCTGAACGGTGTGGGTCAAGGCCTGGTTCTCCTGGGCCAATGCCACCAGCGCAGCTGCCTGGTCAACCATGGCCTCTGGCTGTTCCCGAACGCACCCCAACGAAGGGGGAGTGCGGGTGTGGCGGGAGCAAACTGTGCTGGTCCCGGGGGGAAGGTTACTGTTACCGTAGTCAAAGTTCAGTCCTAAGTCACTAGCCTGGAGATAGTCCACAAAGTGCGAGGTGAGGTCCGAAACAGGGAGCCGGGTGGGGACAGGAACACTCGAAGATCAGAAGCAGGTAGCCGGGCGGGGAACAGGAACACTGGAGGAACAGGACTGGATGCTGGC
The DNA here is from genome assembly GCF_964106645.2 of Podarcis pityusensis. Lineage (NCBI taxonomy): Eukaryota > Metazoa > Chordata > Lepidosauria > Squamata > Lacertidae > Podarcis > Podarcis pityusensis. The sequence continues at coordinate 74,585,826 of NC_138030.1, forward strand.
CTAAACAGCTCTTCAATGACGACGTTGCTCCCGCAACCTGGGACCGGGCTGACTGCCCTTTATCTGCTCTAAGGCCAGGGGCGGTCCCGGCCCCCAGGAGCCCCGCCTCTCCTGGCCTTAAGGCGAGCACTCCTCCTGGGAGAAACCAGTTCCCTTCGCCTCTCTGCCCTAAGCCTCTGCAGTTCAGGAGAGGCCGAAGGGTTACTGGGCCCCGGGGAAGGCTCACCTGTAGACACTGAGTCCTCAAGCACCTCTGGGGCCAGAATGGTTTCACCTGGTGCCTGCTCCTCAGTCTGTGACAGAGATAAGTCGAGAATCAGAGGTAGAAGTTGAAGCGTGGGGTGGGGAGAGACCATGGGAGAGCCTGAGTCAATGGTGGGTGGCAATAAGGGTTCCACAGCTACAGACTACAGTGGAAGAAGAAGAAGAAGAAGAAGAAGAAGAAGAAGAAGAAGAAGAGGAGTTTGGATTTGATATCCCGCCTTTCACTCCCTTTAAGGAGTCTCAAAGTGGCTAACATTCTCCTTTCCCTTCCTCCCCCACAACAAACACTCTGTGAGGTGAGTGGGGCTGAGAGACTTCAAAGAAGTGTGACTGGCCCAAGGTCACCCAGCAGCTGCATGTGGAGGAGCGGAGACGCGATCCCGGTTCCCCAGATTACGTGACTACCGCTCTTAACCACTACACCATACTGGCTCTCCAGTATGGTGTACCTCGGGTTAAGTACTTAATTCATTCCGGATGTCCGTACTTAACCTGAAACTGTTCTTAACTTGAAGCACCACTTTAGGTAATGGGGCCTCCTGCTGCCGTTGTGCCGCCGGAGCCCGATTTCTGTTCTCATCCTGAAGCAAAGTTCTTAACCTGAAGCACTATTTCTGGGTTAGCGGAGTCTGTAACCTGAAGCGTATGTAACCTGAAGCGAATGTAACCCGAGGTACCACTGTATTAGAAAGATCAAAGTATGAAGTATTTCTGTTTCTCAAACCTCTTGAAAATATTTCTCAAGCAGATGGAAACCCATGAAATATGTAGCCATACTGTCATACAGCTAGAAAAACCTGCAAGTGGGCAGTTCGTGCGCAGGGAGACAGACCCAAAGAGAAGCATGTGCTTGCACATACACGGGGCCACCTCTGGAGAAACTTCACAACTGTTTCTGGAGTTACTTATGGAGCAACTGCAATTCCGTCATGTCTGCCACTTAGACATATGCTAGTTATTTACTGTTGCGTCTCCATAATAGTTTAGAATGATTAGAAATATGCAGCTGGGTCACAGGACAGACTTGGAATACATGGAGCCAGACAATATCACAACCCAGATAAATAAGAGTGACAGGATGACATCAGCAAAAGGCAAAAGCAAATAAGGGGTGCCGTCAGACTGGATTGAGATTTATGACGGCACAATGTACAAAAGCCACCATGACCTACCAGAGCTGGAAAGTATCGCGACGAAGCAGTGATTTAATCTGAGTGCAATGGGATGCAGTAACTTCACAGAACATCAGCATGTGGAGCCCGGGAGCACATGCTGAATGCATGTGTCACAGGAAATGATGAGAGAAGTTTATACTTGGGGGCCCTGCGCATTGCTGAGCTCATACGCTATCATTTATATGGTAATTCTGATTCATTCACAGTGTGCTTTTCTATCAGCTTTGAGGGTTATTAAGTACAAAGCTAATAGCAAGTTGCCCAGGTCATCTGCTGCAGAGTAGTTCAAAAACATGTCAGACGTCAATAACTGGCAGTTATTACTTGGCTGTTTCTATTCAGAAAGCAGAATTTGTGAGCTACTGTGGGACGGCTGCAGCCCACCCTGGGTCAAGCTCAATGGAAAGGGAGAAAAAAGGAAAACCTGTGGAGCATAAGGCAGCAAAACAGAAGTGTGGATAGCTCTCTCTCTCTCTCTCTCTCTCTCTCTCTGTGTGTGTGTGTGTGTGTGTGTGTTGGCCTTGCAGCAAAAGTACAGAGACTTGCTTTTGTCTTCAGATGATATAACCTGTTCAGAAGCACCCAACTGACCACTTTGAGAGCTGGATGATGGGTGAGATGGCCCTTTGATATGATTCACCATGGCTTCTCCTTACATTCTTCTGTTTTAAATATGAAACCTCAGAATCTCTTCCCACCCCCTTAAATTAAAAATGTTCCTGCAATAAAACAAGTAAATAAATAAATAAACCACCGGTATAGCTCCTGCCAACCTAGCAGTTCGAAAGCACGAAGTGCAAGTAGATAAATAGGTACCGCTCTGGCGGGAAAGTAAACGGCATTTCCGTGCGCTGCTCTAGTTTGCCAGAAGTGGCTTAGTCATGCTGCACACTGGCTCCCTTGGCCAATAAAGCGAGATGAGCACCGCAACCCCAGAGTCGGTCATGACTGGACCTAATGGTCAGGAGTCCCTTTACCTTTATCTTTATAGCAGATACAGAGCAATTAAAGCAAATTTCTGGTTCCCACAGACTCACCCCACTTCCTTTAAGAAGGACAAAATAAGGGCTGGCTCACGTAACGTTTGGGTTCTCTTTGGGCAGATCTTTTTACATGCTCCTTCCGTGTAGCTCTGCTTCTCATGCTCCAAATTGGCCAGCTCTGCATCACTGGCCATTCCTGATGGCCGAACTTTGCTCAGCTCAAATCACAATTGGACTTCCAAAACTGCAAGCTCTATTGTATTCTTGCACTGCTGTTTGGGAATTCTAGTATGGGGAGCAGGAGGAAGCGGCGGCAGATTTGCACGTACAGTGGAAATGGGTACGTAAGTGACTGTGTTGCCCAGATGAGTGCAGTTGCCACCTGAGAAGAGGCACTGTTGCCACAGTGCCACTCCTGCCATTGCCACCCAATCTTCTGCCGGGTGCAAGTAGAGCAAGATTTTTATGCATGATGGTGTAGGCTCTCAGCACTGCAGGAGCTGTTGGGGTTTGGGAAACAGGAGAGTGGTTGAGTCAAAGACTGGAACATCCTCTCAGCTCCCATGTAGCCTTGAACGTCTAGTCCCCGAACTTGAACTCATTAAGCTTTGCTCTTGCTCCTAGACGGGATGCCTCCCTGCCAACCCTTTACCTTGTTTGACCTCTGGGACTGGATTAACTCCTTTCCTCCGCTACTCTTCTTTAATAAACATAATTTCCGTACTTACAAGTAAGAGCATCTACTGTCATGTTTTGGGGCAGCAACCAGGATGGATGGGGATGCAAACAGCCATTCCACTGGTCATCTGCTCAATAATTTGATGAGCAGAGGATGACGGTGTGCTCCTGGTTCATTCTTTCTTTGCAGCCACAGGTTGAATTCAAGTCAGAGCTGCAAAGGAAGAACCTTCACAGCGGCGGCTTGAACTATCAACCACCCAACGTCCTTATGACATCAGGCAATTGACAGGTGGGTGGTCCTGCCAAAGTGGTTCATAGAGGGCTGTCCACCTCTGCATCCTCAGCTTTAAATCAAGCCTGACTATAAAGGAACAATCTTCCTTTACACACACAGACACCCAGCTTGAACCTGACTTCACAGGAGTGACACATAGGCAACCCTGCCAACTTGTCTCAGTATCCCCGCAGAGGGTTGGTCACTTCTGGATCCAGCCCTGTGGCTGGATCTATTTCCCCAACCTGATCTACAGAGTTTCAGGCAGGAGTTGGTCTTTGTGTGCCCAGGCGGAAACCCCACCACCCTGAAAGACCACCAGAAGGAATAACAACTCGTGACAACATGTTATGGAATTAAATTTGGCCACAACTTTATTAAACCTTTCAGATGTAGGAAGACCTTGGCTTAAGCATTTGGGCATGTATCTCTCCCAGCCCCCCAGCCGGGGAGCTGGGGCTCCTCAGGGTGAATGGGATATGGGAGGGTGCATTGCAAGACACTTGTGTATGCAGGCAGGCCACCCCATATCCCCGCAACACAGGTGAATTCACTGACAACCTTTCACTGTATGGCCAGTGACTCCCTTTTCACAAACCCCTTTAAGAGGGAACCCTGGAATCACTGCCGCGGGGGGGGGGGTGAGTCACCACCTATTCCCCCCCCCCCCCATTTAGGGAAGATAGACTAAAGGATTCTGCCCAAGGCCTAAAACCACCAAAGTTGTGACAATTGCTGCAGGGAGGGCAAAACCTATGGAGCAGGGAAATTCCTTTCCAGCTTTTTAACAGCAACCATCCAAAGACCGTAGCAATGCCTGCTGAACAGGAAAGAAAAATGGTCAACCTGCAATGAAGCATCAGACAAAGGGAGGGGTGGGTGGGTGAAGCTCCAGAGCTGACTGCATGTTTGCTGCCGGCTCCACCTCCCATTTAAGCATCTCGAGTGGACCAATAGGAAGCCTGCCCATTCACGGTCCGCTCAGCTGGCTCCGCCTCCACAGAAGCCACTGATGAGTTTAAACTGGGGTTTGTGTGGGATGTGAAACACAAGAGCAGTCAAGTACAACATTCCTAGAGTGAACATGTTTACACATGGGAAGGAATGTTTGTCCAGCCACCAGGTAAACTTCCTGTTTCCTTCTGGGCTGGGACAGACTTCCTCTGCATGTGACTAGAGGTGGGCATGGCCTCACCTGTGCAGGTAATGACAAAAGCACAGGGCAGGGCAGCCATCTCTCTCTCTTTGACTACATGCATTGAAGATGCAACATCTGCTTAGCCAAAGATGCTTCCAGCCAAGAGAGGACAAAGGGACTATCTCCTTATGAGATAGTTTCCAGGTGTATGTTACTTTTCTAAGCTAAGTCTGCCTTCTGGGATCCATTTGTGAACAGAATGTGAGTAAACTCTTTTTATACTTTTATAGAAGACTGTGTCGTGTCTTACCTTTTATGAGGGAATAAGGGGAAAATACCAGAACAGTTATTATAGAAGCTTTAGCGAGCCTGAGCAAACGCATCCGCTGCAAGTTTAAAAGGGGGAATGTTACTCTGCTAAAATTGTGAACTTGTTTACACAACTTGGAAAGGCTATCATAAAACAATATATCCTCTCCTGCATCTCTGAACATTCCCACAGTTTGGCGGGGAACCCCCAACGGCTGTCGGCAGGGAGGTGGGCCAGCCCAACCAGCTGGTGAGTTGTGGCCCAGGAGTGCTCCGCGCAGTCCCGCAAAGGGCGCCCACAAAGGGAGGTGTGAGCGTTCATTCCCAGCCCACTTGGTGACTCCAGGGATCGAACCAGAGACCTCTTGCATGCAATGGCCTCTGTGAACATTTCTTAAAAGTACAAGAAGGGGAGAGCAGCCTGCTGGATGAGACCAATGGCTCATCCAGCCCAGGATCCTGTTCTCACAGCGATAAGCCAGATGCCTGTGGGAAGTCTGTAGGCAGGATGCAAGCACGAGAACACTCTCCCCCTTCCTGCAGTTTCAAGCAGCTTTCCATCTGTGGAAGGCCAAGTCTGGATCAAACCCATCGCAGACAGCAAGCAACATGTTGACCTTGGACTGGGGGAGTCACCTCACCTGCTGAGATGTTCTGCAACTTTAAACTCCAGCACCATCCTTGCACAGCTTCTGTCGTAAGCTGAACATGCTTATTGTAGAGCTAGCAGTTTTTATATCCCCGTTTCGATGACAGCAGCTCAGAACTCTTTTATCAGATATGTATATGAAATCAAATCCATATTGACAGCTTATTTCCAGCTTTTATTAAAATATTAAATGGATAAAGTAAAAATCAATGCAATCTTAATAGAAAAAGTTAAATTGGGATTATTATAAACTCTTTCCTTCAGGTTTCTTAATAAAAAATTGATAGTTCAAATCTGGTGAGACATCCCGTAAGCCTTTTTTGGAGGCTGCACCGATGTATCAAGCCCAGTAGAGTGGAGTGCAGCAGGAAAATGTGAATATTTACTCAACAGTCAGGAAATAATAATAATCCCCTGCTCCAGTAGAACCTTTGTTAATTGAATATCAATTATCTGAACCTCCTGAATACCCAAATTAATTGTTTCTTCCAGGCAAGCCCCATGTAAACAGCATTTCCACGTCTCTGGACGTGGTATGTAGACTTTGCTGCTGCTGCTTTTTTTTAATATTTGGGGGTGGGTTTTTTTTGGCAGAATACAGTTCCATGTAGGCTTTCATAATCCATTGCTTTCAATAAATAAGAAAAACAGACTACCTCTTTCTCTTCAAATTTCTAAGGACATTTCAGTCCACAAAGAGTTTGCTTCCTGGTCACCAAAGTCTTACGATTTCTACTTACAGGAATATCCTTTTTTCAAAAATGGCTAGCTTATTATATTTTTTGCCATTTAAAAGTTGGGAAAGGGGGCTGGAGTCTGACTCAAGGGGGGGCAGTGGTTTGTGGGGACTTGTACCAGCCAGGAGGCAAGAATCAGAGGTAAGGGAAGCTTCTGAGCTGGAGGGTGGAGCACATGGTTGGTTGGAAGAAGAGGAGTCAGAGGCAGGTGAGGCAAGAGAAGGGCCCAGCTGCTTCCCCATCCTCTCCTGCCCCACTGTCCTCAAGAACCAGGAAGGGACTAAAAAGGGAGGAGCAGAGGACGTTTCTGCGCAGGCATAGTCTCTGGCTGCGTGCACACTTCCTGTAGGAGGAAGGTACATAAACTGGTGGAGGAGGTATGTTCCCCTGTTGCTCCTTTTCCCTTTGCCTTTGGCCCTGCCTAACACTGGCAGGTTCCCTGCAAGGGAATGTGACCGCTGTGCTGCAAAAGGTCCCCGAGAGTAGCTTTTTTGTGTGGTCCCCTGGTACCAGTGCAAATGAAGAATGGGCTATTATAATAAATACATTTAATCGTAAACAAGCATTTATTGCTGCTGACGCACACCCATAATTTCGAGGCTTCCCAAGCCGTTACTATTGGCTACGGACGACCTGTGATATCACAACAGCATAAGGCAGCTGAGCAGATATCAAGGTGCCCCTTTTTATCTTCTCCAAAATAACGCAGCAGGCAACAGCTGTGACATTCAGCCTTGCCCAGTCTTCTTCCACCTGCAGGAGGAAGATTGGCAGATGGACAGAAGTGACCCTCTAGCTGTGAGATGCTGTGGAGCACTAACAAGGCAAATTCTCTTGCTGAGTGGGATCGTGGCTTGAAAGCTAATACTAATAATAATAATTTATTATTTATATCCCGCCCATCTGGCTGGGCTTCCCCAGCCACTCTGGGTGGCTTCCAACAAAATATTAAAATACAGTAATGCATCAAACATTAAAAGCTTCCCTAAACAGGGCTGCCTTCAGATGTCTTCTAAAAGTCTGGTAGTTGTTGTTCTCTGATATCTGTGGTTGGAATCTGGTTTATGTCTAGTGTTGGACCTAGCAGAAGCTGGCAGATGTTGGTGGGTGGAAGCCAGTGGAGTTTGCATTCGAAAACCAGTGGGTGCTGCAAGGCTGAAGCAAGCTGGTGCTTGCAGATATAAGCTGGTTGAAATTCACCTTCCATCAACAGAAGCCAGTGGATATTTGTGGGTAGAATATGAATAAATGGAGAGTGAATGTGTCAATTGGTATACAGTCATACTTCGGGTTACAGATGCTTCGGGTTGCGCATTTTCAGGTTGTGCACCGCGCCAAACCCAGAAGTACCAGAACAGGTTACTTCCGGGTTTCAGTTCTCGCACATGTGCAGAAGCGCTAAATCGTGCTTTGCCCATGCGCGCCGAATCACAACCCGCCCGTGCACAGACGCAGTGCAGCAGGTTGTGAACGCTGCAGGTTGCGAACGTGCCTCCTGCACGGATCACGTTTGCAACCCGAGCGTCCACTGTACTTCATGGATGTCAGTTGGCATATGCTTGTGTTTGTAAATTTATCTATTTATTTTTTATGTAATAAAGTTCATATGCCTCTTATAGAATCATAGAGTTGGAAGGGACCCTGAGGATCATGTAGTCCAACCCCCCACAATGCAAGAATATGCAGCTATCCCATATGGGGATCAAACCCGCAACTTTGGTGTTATCAGCACCAAACCTTAGAGTGGCTTACAAAAAAATAATAAAACAGCTAGATTATTAGTAAAACAATTAAAGTTTTCAAGAAAATTTAAAATGAGGTTTATGGTCTCCTGCTTCCTCATATCTCCACACTCGAAGGGAAGGCAGGTTATCAATAAATAATAAACAAATAAATCAGTGCTGAGGTGCCCCACAATGTTAGGCCTGGAGAGGTTGTGTTGCTGCCTCGGCAATTGTTGCCATTGGCTGCAAATCACCAGTGATGTCACAAAAGGACATGGTTGCTGAGAGGAAAGAGGCTCTTTTTCTGTGATTTCCCCTTGGCCCACCCTCTGTGACAGCACTGGGCTGCCCCTAGATCTCAGGTTTGGCCTTTGAAATCTCAGGCTCTGTGGTGCTCCTGATCTGGAGACCCTACAACCAACAACAGCTGTTTGGCAGATTAAAACCAATACAATAAAACAACCTACAGCCCAAGAGGGGACAATTTGAATCACGGTAAACAAATTTTGAATGGTAAACCTGAGAACTAAGGATGTACTTGTTTATTTTGGGAGGCTGTTTTGCTTCTGGTGCACAAGGAAACTCAGAAGAAAAGGAGAAAGACAGCTTTTCCTTCAAACAATGAATGGTAGCTTTATTAATTTCTAAGTTATCTCAAACTTCATTCAGTCTCATCGAGAGGCACCTATCTTGAGGTTTTGGTAATCAGCTGAAAGATACAAGCCTGATCAACTGAAAACATCAATTGGTGGAGAACCCTACTTATTTCTTACAAGCACTTCACCACAGAAGAATTCTGGAGGAACAAATTACGCTGGAGGATTTTCATATTTCGTTTTAGCATAATGAACGTATTTTGCATGACATTTACATAAACACAACTACTTGGAGATATTGGCCTATCTTCTGTTATGCTAACTGTGTGATTTAATTTCCTGTGTGGGATTAAAAGGAGAAGCAATTCTTAGGTTCCGTTTGAGATAATGGTCAAGTTAACTGAGATCACAATCCAGGCATTCTTAAAGGTTGTAAATATCTCCACACAAATATATTGAAAGATCCTGGGAATGAGGGCGAATGCAGCTTTTAATTGCTGAATCTTCGAACCATACTAGCGCCACACACCCTGTCTCTCTCACACACACACTGGCGAAGGAAGAGGCGTGTGGGGGGAGCACACTGCCCCTGGCAGCGCGATCCTTGCGGGGTGCCATCGTAGCTGCTCCCCCACCTGCACTGGGTGCCACACCCCCAGGACGCAATCCAGCCCCTCCCCCACCTGCTCTCCACCCCCCGGTGCTGGAGCATGAATTTCCCCACTGCACACACATACACAGAGATTCACCAACCATACTTAGGCTGTACATGATTTTACTGTGATACAGTTGGCAGAGCAGAATCAATCCACTTTTCCATCCCAATGGGCCACCATGGAACAAGTAACAATGGTAGCACAAATAAATAGGCCTAGCTTTTAATTTTTCAGGTACATTTGCAGTTCAGGAACTGAAACACCCTAGGACGTTTAGCAATTGTACACTTAGCAGAAATCAAGCCCCTCTGAATGCAGTGAGACTCAATTCCAAGTAAGTATGCATAGGCTCAGGCTGAATATATTTGCTTAGACATCTAGTCAACATCTACATTCAAAAAGTGCATGGCTGGTTTGGAAAAGCTGGGAACTTCAACAGAAATAAATAAATCTTCCAGGACACGAGGCAGGCATTATAGTTACGGCTAAAAACTTGGCCGCTGTTTCTTTAATGCTAAAGAGCCAGTGTGGTGTAGTGGTTAAGAGCGGTAGGCTCGTAATCTGGTAAACCGGGTTTGTGTCTCCGCTCCTCCACATGCAGCTGCGGGGTGACTTTGGGCCAGTCACACTTCTCTGAAGTCTCTCAGCCTCACTCACCTCACAGAGTGTTTGTTGTAGGGGAGGAAGGGAAAGGAGATTGTTAGCCGCTTTGAGACTCCTTAGGGTAGTGATAAAGCGGGATATCAAATCCAAACTCTTCTTCTTCTTCTTCTAAAAGAACTAAGTCAGCATGAGTCAGCGGCCTACAATGACTCATGCAACCTTTCACCTAATTGTACCTGTATATATAGAGTGGTCAGTGTTAGTGTTTGGTGAGGGAGGGGTATTGATGTGTGTCAGTCGTTTTGCAGATAAAGACTTTTAAGAATAAAAGCAGAAAATACTCTGCTCGTGGACTCTTTTATGCCGACAAGGGTCCAAGGACCAGGCTGAGGTGACAAAGGAAATCAGGACCTTTGCTTTTTCCAAACACGGACAATTATTTCCAAATGCAATTTGACATATATTTTAGTATGTCATCATCTTTTATAGTTTTGAAGGCTGATTTTGTTTATATTTTCACTTTTTAAGGTCAAGTGGTATTTAAGATTGGATTCATATTTTATATTTTATGTCTGCTGCTTAGAGTTTTTGATGATTCAGTGGGATATGAATCCTGTTAAATGAAATAAATGCCAGCGCATTTTTCTTGCTACCATGAGGACTACAAGCTTTCAAAAAATGTGATTCCCGAGAGCATGTGGTGATCATGGAAATGTCATACAGGTTTCCTGTGGTTCACTAACTACATTCTTCACACTCTCAATGAACAACAGCAATTAGAATTGCAGAGAAGACTTGAGCCATCAGTCTCGATGGGATTCTGGTTTAATTTCCAATGGGAAATGATAGCAAGCACTGTGAAGGTTAGTGACATCAGCTTGCACAGAAGATCCTCTGTAAAGCTGAATTACAAAGGAAGTGCCCTGAACTATAATATTCTCTCAGAAAATGTGACACCACAACATATGATCATCGCATGCTTTGGGTATAAGGCAGCAGAGTACATTGCTGCCAGGCTCAAAAGACTCCAACTCTCCTGGATTCCCAAGTTAGACCTTGACATGTGTGTCACATCACAATTCTCCTCTCTTTGTGTCTAGAGCCCAGTCTGGATTTCACAAAGAAGATATTCCACCTCATAGTGCAAAAGAAATCCTTGTTAAAGTTTAGATTATAGGGTCTGTTGGCAGCTTTCCTATAATGTGTCTTTGATGGAAAGAGAAATTCCGTAATAAGCCCATGATGAAAAGCCCATCAATTGAGTTGGTATCACATTGCCATGGCAACAATGTAGTGCTAATGAAATTGTAACTGGCAGTCATTGTATAAGGAGCATCTCAAAATGGGCTGCATAGAAGGATGAGTTTGATTGGTCGCCAGACCTTTCAAGCCTTGGCAAATAACTTCATGAATACATATACTGTGACTTGCCACATCAGCACCGTTCCTTTAAAATAACACCTTTCTGTCTATGACAGTAGCCTCACTCTCAGAAGGGAAATTATATAATGTGTCTACATATCTAAATGTCTAGTGGCGCCTGGATAACGATGCTATCCATGCTCCGTACACCAGCACATGGGAGATTATATTTAATGTGCTGCACATGGAGTTGCTGGGCTTTTCAGCTCCTCTTCCTAATGGCAATTCAGGGATGTCAACTTGAATAAAATATGGGGGGGGGGGGGGTAAGTCACATCCCACATATTCGATCACATGACATGACACACACACTATTTGAATGGCAATGCCCCCAACTTGAGATTTTCCTTTCTTGGGCTCCACGATCACTGCAGATGGTGACAGCAGTCACAAAATTAAAAGACGCCTGCTTCTTGGGAGAAAAGCGATGACAAACCTAGACAGCATCTTATAAAGCAGAGACATCACCTTGACGACAAAGATCCGTATAGTTAAAGCTATGATTTTCCCAGTAGTGATATATGGAAGTGAGAGCTGGACCATAAAGAAGGCCGATCACTGAAGAATTGATGCTTTTGAATTATGGTGCTGGAGGAGACTCTTGAGAGTCCCATGGACTGCAAGAAGATCAAACCTATCCATTGTTAAGGAAATTAGCCCTGAGTGCTCACTGGAAGGACAGATCCTGAAGCTGAGACTCCAATACTTTGGCCACCTCATGAGAAGAGAAGACTCCCTGGAAAAGACCCTGATGTTGGGAAAGACTGAGAGCACAAGGAGAAGGAGGCAACAGAGGACGAGATGGTTGGACAGTGTTCTCGAAGCTACTAACATGAGTTTGACCAAACTGCGGGAGGCAGTGGAAGACAGGAGTGCCTGGTGTGCTCTGGTCCATGGGGTCACAAAGAGTTGGACACGACTAAACGACTAAACAAAGCCCCCAACTTGAGGGGGGAGGCACCATTCATATCTATCTATCTATCTATCTATCTATATATATATATATATATATATAACATTTTCCAATTAACAATCAATTGGACTTCCTGTCCACCCCTCCATGTTTTCTCCAAATTTTCAAATATTGCTGCATATTATAGTTATTCTACACTACAATTTTCTCAGATGTGATTTTACTGTTGTTCTGATTCAAAACCTACTTGCATTTTAACATATTTATAATAATAATAATAATAATAATAATAATAATAATAATAATAATAATTATTATTATTATTATTATTATTATTATTTATTATTTCTACCCCGCCCATCTGGCTGGGTCTCCCCAGTCACTCTGGGCGGCTTTCAACAGAACATTAGAAACAGAAGAAAACGTCAAACATTAAAAACTTCCCTAAACAGGGCTGCCTTCAGATGTCTTCTAAAAGTCAGATAGTTGTTTATTTCCTTGACACCTAGAATCATAGAATCATAGAGTTGGAAGAGACCACAAGGGCCATCAAGTCCAACCCCCTGCCAAGCAGGAAACACCATCAGAGAACTCCTGACATATGGTTGTCAAGCCTCTGCTTAAAGACCTCCAAAGAAGGAGACTCCACCACACTCCTTGGCAGCAAATTCCACTGTCAAACAGCTCTTACTGTCAGGAAGTTCTTCCTAATGTTTAGGTGGAATCTTCTTTCTTGTAGTTTGGATCCATTGCTCCGTGTCCGCTTCTCTGGAGCAGCAGAAAACAACCTTTCTCCCTCCTCTATGTGACATCCTTTTATATATTTGAACATGGCTATCATATCACCCCTTAACCTCCTCTTCTCCAGGCTAAACATGCCCAGCTCCCTTAGCTGTTCCTCATAAGGCATCGTTTCCAGGCCTTTGACCATTTTGGTTGCCCTCCTCTGGACACGTTCCAGTTTGTCAGTGTCCTTCTTGAACTGTGGTGCCCAGAACTGGACACAGTACTCCAGGTGAGGTCTGACCAGAGCAGAATACAGTGGCACTATTACTTCCCTTGATCTAGATGCTATACTCCTATTGATGCAGCCCAGAATTGCATTGGCTTTTTGAGCTGCCGCGTCACACTGTTGGCTCATGTCAAGTTTGTGGTCAACCAAGACTCCTAGATCCTTTTCACATGTACTGCTCTCAAGCCAGGTGTCCCCCAGCTTGTATTTGTGCCTCTCATTTTTTTTGCCCAAGTGCAATACTTTACATTTCTCCCTGTTAAAATTCATCTTGTTTGTTTTGGCCCAGTTCTCTAATCTGTCAAGGTTGTTTTGAAGTGTGCTCCTGTCCTCTGGGGTGTTAGCCTCCCAGTTTGGTGTCATCTGCAAATTTGATCAGGATGCCCTTGAGTCCATCATCCAAGTCGTTGATAAAGATGTTGAATAAGACCGGGCCCAAGACAGAACCCTGTGGCACCCCACTAGTCACTCTTCTCCAGGATGAAGAGGAACCATTGATGAGCACCCTTTGGGTTCGGTCAGTCAGCCAGTTACAAATCCACTGAGTGGTAGCATAGTCAAGACCGCATTTTACCAGCTTCTTTACAAGAATATCATGGGGCACCTTGTCAAATGCCTTGCTGAAATCAAGGTAGGCTACATCCACTGCGTTCCCTTCATCTACCAGGCTTGATGGGAGGGCATTCCACTATGACTGGGAATGTCCTATCTGAAACCCTATAAAGCCTTTCAATGTAGACAATATCAAGCAAGATAGTATACATGGTCTAACTCAGTAGGCAGCTCCCAATGTTCATAATATAACATCCTACAATGCTTGATCCTCGAAAATCAATGCAGTTTAACAGCTTTTCCAGACTTACAGCTTACCCATGCAAATACAGTAAGGCTAAAATGTTTTTCCCATAGCCTTCCTAATAGCAAAATTATCCCAAACCTTATCAAAATTTGTTTGTCTAAGTTTGTCACTTTAAAGGCCTGGACAGGCCAGGTTTTCCTGTTATATACCTGCTGGGATTGACAAGGCATATGACCCACACCTAAATCTCATAGCTCTCATAGATTTGGTCTGCAGCCACAGTGTGGAAATAAAGGAGGAGATTGCCCACCAGATACCAGGCACTCTGTTGTTCAAATTAGGCCCCAGTGTTTTTCTTACGATTTCCTTCTTAATGAATTAATCAATTTTAATCTAGCATGTAAATTCTCAAAACTTTCTTATTTGTTAATTCAAGCAACTACTGATCTCACTTCATTACAAACAGTATTTCTACCTGCAACAAACTTGAGCAAACCTGCTCCTCTTCCTTTCACAGATATTTTGTTTCCATTTGCAACTGTAGCTGCCTCTGATGAGTTATCATTTAACTCTTTGAGGGGGAATTAGCATCAGACATCATGTGCATGAAAGTTGCCAAATCAATTAACCAACTAAAAGGGTTACTGTTAATAGCACCAGTTTTCCCATAATTTGATATTGCTGGATAGTTCTGATGAACTGCAAAAAACATTTTTAGTTTGCTTTCTGTTGCCACCCTGGAACTTTTCTTTATTAGTACCACTTTGTTTTGTATGATTCCTTGCAAATGAAGGAAAACAACTTTTCTGCTTGTATATGTTGATAATATAATGTTGGTTACTGAGAAGAAACAAGATTGTACAAAAACGAGATTGGGTGCAGGCCTGGCCAGGATGTAGGCGTCCTGTGACAAAGGTGACCTGTGTTCTTGCTTGCTTTTTTAGCAGATGTTGGGAACTTCAAGGTCCCTGCTCTTCCTTTTTATAGTCTTTATATTGGACCTGGAGACTCCAAGAGAGAGCATTCCATGTCAAGAAAGAGGGCAAGTGGGCATGCTATCAAATGACAGAGCAGGAGCTACACGGAGCAGGGCCTTTTCACTGGTGGTGCACATTGTATGGTTTGCTCTTCCCAGACCTGCTCTCTTTTCGCCTGTATTTTGAAGCTTTATAATTTAGGAAGACATTGGAAGAACTGGTTGATAAGTCTTATCAGTCACTGAGGTATGAGCGAATTTTATTTGCAACTATTCTGGGCTCCTGGTGCACCAGGGTTTACACCAGCGTAATAGAGTTGGCCAGGACACCAGAAGGGATACAATTTATGAGCTTTCTCCATTATCTGCACAGCAAGGGGTGTTCAGTCAACAGTGCAAAGGCTGAGCTGAAGCGTTTCCTGCTGGTTATCTGCTTTCAGCAAGAGGGGTCGCTGGTTGGTAGTACCCGATTGGTTAGATGCTAGAGCTCCCTATTGGTGGCTCTTAGGTAATTCCAAAAATACAGAGTCCATTAATAAAATACAGTGTTCATTCATAAAGCAGTAACATAAATCTACATTGCTACATATTGGGTGTGTATTTCAGAGGTTGAACGTACAGTTTTTTGGCCATGCTGTAGTGAAGTGCTTATGCGCCTGTGAATAAAAGGTGGCTGGGCTCATCGTCCCACAGCTTGGGGGGGGGGAGCGGTGACAAAACTGATTTCCAATAAGTGCCCTGTTTATTTCCATAACAAGTCCTTGAGTCTGTACTCTGAATAGTGACACCAGGGACCTAGAAGGTGCAGGGCTTGTCAGTCCATCCCCTACACAGTCTCATCAGGGCTGACCTTAAGGCAATTGGACCAATTTGGGCCCCGCGGGACACTCCTAAGGGGCCCTCCACACCAGGGCAATCTAGATGGATTTTATTTATATCTAGAAGATTTTGCAGACTTTGGCTGTGAACCGGGACCCTACAAAAAAAATTCAACTTGAGCCCCACTGCTTCAAATTGGACCCCACTGTCTAGCCCTGAGTCTCATAGTTGCTGGGCCTGAGTTGCCCTGCCCTTGCATGAAGTCTTGGGTTTGCAATTTTGGGAGAGGGGAGACTACGGCACTGAGGAGATGGCAGGTTGGCGAGGCCCCCTAGATTTAGAGGCCCTAAGCTGCAGCCTACTTAGCCTATACATAAATCCGGCACTGCACAAAGTCTACAATATAATCCTGAAAATAACATATTGTTGTTCTTCTGTTGCTCGAGATATAAATCCATCTCGTATTGGACAAGAATTAAAGTATCTACTTAAGTCATCCGACAAGGGTTTCCATTCGTCTACAAACACCTCATTGTTAGAGCAACAGTCAAACAGTTAATTCAGGTCTTCGTCACTTCAGAAGCTGAACACTACAATGCACATTTATGTAGGTCTACAGCCAGAATGCAGCGCATGCTCCCATCAAGGCCATATTATGTCAGTGCCTCAAAGTCTGCCCTGGCTTCCTATAGCCTTTTATGCAAACCTAATGGGCGCCTTAATTGAATTGGCCACAAGAAGGAAGTTTTTCACTGCCAACCTAACACTATTTTTAGCTGAAAAGAAAGGATTTGAAATATATGAAAAGGGGGGAGAAATAGGATAATGAATACAAATATGTCAACTTACATTAGTGACAGTGTAAGGGTACTGCAAAGGCATTTTATAGCTATGTTTCAGTTCTCTTGATAATAGCTTTTTATAATGTATCCCATTACAGTGAAATCTTACGTTTTGGGCAGTGAATCAGATCCTATGAATCATTTCATCCCCGCTCCCTCCCCGTGTTGATAAACAAGAGAAAGCAGACTCTGGGCCCATGACACATCCTTGAAAGATGCTGAGTGCCCTTGAAAATCTACATTCAATGGAAATTATTATTATTATTATTATTATTATTATTATTATTATTATTAATACCCCACCCATACAGCATATGGCTTACAGCATATATCGAAACATATTAAAACACCAAACATTAAAAACTTCCCGATCCAGGGCTGCCTTCATATGTCTTCTAAAAGTTCTGTAGTTCTGTATCTCCTTGACATCTGAAGGGAGGTTGTTCCCTTCAGGAAGGAAGCCACTACTGAGAAAATGTTCAGCTTTGATCTGGGATGGCACCATTGCCAGCCGACGCACACACTTATGGCAGAAGCAGCCCAACCACTTTGCAGGGTGTTGTTGTGAGGATGGCATGGCCATGGGGAGAACTATGAATGCACAACCCTTTAGCTTTTGGGAAGAACAGAAACATAAGAGATCAAAAGATCTCAAAGATCCCTTCGTGATTCTGTGAAATAGGAATTTAAGAACCAGCAGAGGCCTTCAGCAAGCATATAGGTAGGGTGGATCTAAGGTCAACATGCACGCCATCCATTTAAAGCCATTTAAAGCACATGGCTTTACTCAAAGAACCTGGGAACTGTAGTTTGTGATGGGTGCTGAGAATTATAGGTCTGTGAGGGGTAAACTACCATTGGAGGGGGAACCATATGTTTTTAAATGTGCTTTAAATGTGTGTTGTGCATGTGACCTAAAGCAGAACAATACAAGGGTTAAAACAGTAATCTTACCCTCAACATATACAGAGAAACAGATCAGCTGTCCTTTTATAGCTTTATTTGATTCTCTGAGCCAGGCTCAGCTTCCTTCCTTTACATGTCTAACGTCTGGAATTAGCTACAGTAAATAGGAACAAAAAAGTAGAATTAGCATGATGAAAACCCATTACATTTATTTCCCACCACCACCTTCCTTGCTTTTAACCATTAGTGTATGCAAATGCTCTGTTAACAAGTCGTCATGTTTTCTCTTCAATGAATTGCTTTCGTTATGGCAGATAAATATTCATAAAGAAAATGTGGACAATAAACCTCTGCAAGGAGTTCAAAGCCATTTCCTTTGTCGGCTGCGCATATTTTCATTTGTGGCTTGTCTTTAATATTTCATTCAAAAGAGGGACTTGAGGAAGGACAATAGAGACAATGTGTCAAGTAGTAATTAAAACGAGTTGTAACGATTAAAACTCTCTTTTGATCTGCATTGTGTGCAGACAGATCTGTAATCTACTGTACTTATTGGAATGACTTTCCACTTCACTTTCTAAAGAAAAGTCAAAACAAATGTTTACTCTAAAATACTGCACAGGAAATTCCCCCCGAAGAACAAGGACAGGGCTGCATGTAACGCTTAGCTCATGGAGATCAGCTCACTATTTATTATCCTGGGGTATTTTGTTCACTCCTCATTCTGGAACAGAGCTGTCCAAGCCACCTGTACTGAACCCATGCGTGGATCAGAACTAGGTAAAGATAAAGTTAAAGGACCCCTGGATGGTTAAGTCCTGTCAAAGGCGACTATGGGGTTGTAGCACGCATCTCACTTTCAGGCGAGGGAGCCGGCATTTGTCCACAAAAAGTTTTCCAGGTCATGTAGCCAGCATAACTAAACCGCTTCTGCCACAACAGAACACTGTGACAGAAACCAGAGCGCACGGAAACACTGTTTATCTTCCCACCACAGTGGTACCTATTTATCTACTTGCACTGGCATGATTTCTTTTTCTTTTTAATTTTTTTATTGTTATCATTCACTTTAACATACCATACAAGAAAAGAAAACAAATATCCAGCAGGACATTCCAGGATCAAATCAGAAACCGGAATGGCTTCTGTAAATCCAGGACTGTCTCTGGAATACAGGGACACTTGGAGGGTCTGGATTTAGTTCAACACTTTTCCTGAGTCATATTTTGAAATGACTCTCAACATAGTATGCTGAACACGTTGTGTATGTTACTTAAGAGCCTGGTAGCACCTTCTGACAGTAACTCAGCATTTTGGAACTCAGAAATCATAGCATGATTTGACACACGTCCCAAAGATGATTTTGATGTTGCTGACAGACTTATTTGCACAGGCTTAGCACATTTGCAGATCATGATTCAGAACCTTCTTAGAATAACAGCTCATCTTTTGCACAGATACTGCTGTTACATATAATAAATGTATACAGCCTGGTACTTTTACACAGTGTGACTTAATTTGGAATGACTTAGTGATTCAGAATTGTTTGATTCAGAATGTATTCTTTTTTTGCAGAAACGTGCTTAGGATTTTTGAAGACGATGACTCAGCATGTTTGGAACTCGCCCTCAAAAATCTTTGCAGAAACTCGGCACTTAGTAGATCTTGATTTGACACGTTTCCAAGCAATGACTCAGAAGATCTTGATGCATGAACGAGCTCATGTGGGAAAAGTAAGTTTTCCATGAAAGTTTTCAGTAGTTGGGGCGGGAGGAGGGATGGCGGCTCTGGTCCAAAATCAAGGGGCAAAGTCAAGCAAATGAATACTGTGCAATGTTCCGATGGGAGGAATTAATATCATTATGAAGAGGTCTGTATGGAACTGCTGCTTCTACTGCAACTGTAAAAAAAAATTAATAATCTTCTGCACAAAGGAAGAACAGGCACACACAGAAGTTTCTGAATCATGAACTGCATATCCCAGGACAAACAACAGCATTGGGGAAATGGGTGGTTTTTGTTAAGACAATGGTACAAGGGGAAAGGACTGGAAAAAGACAAAAGATTCTGGAACACAAAAAGGATGTTCATACCTACAAATGTTAGACTTTGCATTCATTGTGTAATTGCCTCCTGGATAGGGTTGCCATTTGTTGTTGTTGTTTAGTCATTTTAGTCGCTCTTCATGACCCCATGGACCAGAGCATGCCAGGCACTCCTGTCTTCCACTGCCTCCTGAAGTTTGGTCAAACTCATGCTGGTAGCTTCGAGAACACTGTCCAACCATATCGTCCTCTGTCGTCCCCTTCTCCCTGTGCCCTCCATCTTTCCCAACATCAGGGTCTTTTCCAGGGAGTCTTCTCTTCTCATGAGGTGGTCAAAGTAGTAGAGCCTCAGCTTCAGGATCTGTCCTTCCAGTGAGCACTCAGGGCTGATTTCCTTCAGAATGGATAGGTTTGATCTTCTTGCAGTCCATGGGACTCTCAAGAGTCTCCTCCAGCACCATAATTCAAAAGCATCGGTTGCCATACGTCCCCAAAAAAGCTCAACAACTTTTTTGTCCAGAAATAGGGCAACCCCACTCCTGGAGCAGATCTGGGGAGGACAGGGGGCGGGGTTAGGCTTTATGTTGCGGGGGGGGGGCAGAATCAAATTATCTGTGATGCAATTGCTCAGTTAAGTATTTTTATATATTTACTTGATTTGGGGAGCAGCTGCCTCCCTGGCCACACCCATGGGCAGAAGGTGTAGCTGAGGGGAGGAGAGGGAATTGCCATTATGCAAGTGGAACTCCTTTTGCTGATGGGACTCATCCATACAGTACCATCCACAAGAAAAGTCTGAAGATATTTAAGATATCTGGTGTAATTAGGGCCCCCAATCAAGACTGGGACTGTGGCACACAGGCCAGTGTGTAAAGCTCCCCAGCCCTGTGCCCATGTCCCTGTCAAAAATCCACTCCCCTTCATCTGGTCCAGGAGGTAAAGGTAAAGGGACCCCTGACCATTAGGTTCAGTCGTGACGGACTCTGGGGTTGCGGCGCTCATCTCACTTTATTGGCTGAGGGAGTCGGCGTACAGCTTCAGGGTCATGTGGCCAGCATGACTAAGCCGTTTCTGGCAAACCAGAGCAGCGCATGGAAACGCCATTTACCTTCCTGCTGGAGCGGTACCTATTTATCTACTTGCACTTTGATGTGCTTTCGATCTGCTAGGTTGGCAGGAGCAGGGACTGAGCAACGGGAGCTCACCCCGTCGCGGGGATTTGAACCGCCGACCTTCTGATCGGCAAGTCTTAGGCTCTGTGGTTTAACCCACAGCGCCACCCGCATCCCACTCTCTCCTGGTCCAGGAGAGAAGGTGTCAAATGGCAATGTCCATCCCAGGAAAAGCAACAGGTTTGGCAAGAAGGTGGGTTTTGTTAAGACAATGGCACAAGAAGAAAGGTCTCTGCGTGCTACAGTCTCGATCCCGGTCTCTGAAGCCAGAGGGCAAAGGTCGGCAGAGTAACTGATGCAAATTTTATGTCTCTGCAGGAGTCCAATTTCTATACACCCCTCTTTCACCTCTGTCCTGGCAAGCAAGAGGCATTATCAGAGCTCAAGGGCACATTCCAGCCATGCAAAAACTCTCAAGGAATGTGTGAGGCAGCACCAGTAGAAAGTGTGTCTAGGAAGGGGGAGTGGCCTGGGGAGAGTCCAAAGGTGACTGGACGCCCAGTCAATCCATTTCCATTCAGCGTGACTTTGCTATGTGTTCGCCTGTAACTTCATCCAAATAAATGTGGGGTTTTTTTAAAGAAAAATGTATCTCTTAAATATTTAAGCATGGTAAGTGGTACCTCGGGTTAAGAACTTAATTCGTTCCAGAGGTCCATTCTTAACCTGAAACTGTTCTTAACCTGAAGCACCACTTTAGCTAATGGGGCCTCCCGCTGCTGCCACACAATTTCTGTTCTCATCCTGAAGCAAAGTTCTCAACCCGAGGTACTATTTCTGGGTTAGTGGAGTCTGTAACCTGAAGTGTCTGTAACCCGAGGTACGACTGTAACGGATTTATGTATAAGCTGACCAAGCTTTGCTTAGGGCCCCACTCTCTTGGGGGACCCAAAACAAATTTAAAGGAGAATAAAACCTGGATGTCCATTTCCATAATATAAGATAAAAAAGAAATAAAATAAAACCTACATACAACACAGTGTTTTGTGTTGTGTAGGCTCCTATGATGTAAGTAACAGACCCCGCTTGCTCCCTAAAATATCACTGGTTTGCTCATTTCTATATATAGGGTGCTTACATTCTGCATGGACAGGTTGCATGGCAACATGTGCAAATGTCTTTAGATACCTATTAGGTCTATAAATTACCTTATAGCATATATTCAAGACAAGAAAACAAAGGGCAGCTGGACATATAAAGGGCCCCATTACCTTCAGTAGCTTAGGGCCTCATCAAACCTAAATCCAGCCCTGTATAAGCACCTTTATAAATCACTAACAAAGGGTTGCTGTTGCTTATTGAGAGGGAGAGGGGAAGTCGACCTGGAGGTCAGCATAGTGCAAATGCACCTGCAGGCATCTTGGATTGGTTCTGCCACCTTGCTGCAACTCACCTGCCAGGAATCTAGGCTAGCAGCTCTGCCCCACCACCCAAGCTGCTTCTGATAGGGGTTTGGATTTGGGGCAACCTGCTCCTTCTCTCTGAACAGTGGGTCATGTCTACGGGTTGGGTCTAGACACCATTATGTTTGCCTGGTTTGAGTGTTTTGTGTTGGTTTAGAACAAAGGTCCGTATGGTTAAAGCTATGGTTTTCCCAATAGTGATGTATGGAAGTGAGAGCTGGACCATAAAGAAGGCTGATCGCCGAAGAATTGATGCTTTTGAATTATGGTGCTGGAGGAGACTCTTGAGAGTCCCATGGACTGCAAGAAGATCAAACCTATCCATTCTGAAGGAATTCAGCCCTGAGTGCTCACTGGAAGGACAGATCCTGAAGCTGAGGCTCCAATACTTTGGCCACCTCATGTGAAGAGAAGACTCCCTGGAAAAGACCCTGATGTTGGGAAAGATGGAGGGCACAAGGAGAAGGGGACGACAGAGGATGAGATGGTTGGACAGTGTTCTCAAAGCTACCAGCATGAGTTTGACTAAACTGCGGGAGGCAGTGGAAGACAGAAGTGCCTGGCGTGCTCTGGTCCATGGGGTCACGAAGATTCGGTCACGACTAAACGACTAAACAACAACAACAGAGCACCTGAGTCTTAAAAGCACTATGAATGTGAATGAATAATAATAATAACAAAAATATCCAATTTCAGCACTTTCTTATTAGCAAGCTGCATCAGAGGCAACGTCTGCTTGCAAAGGGAATCTGCTCCTAAATGGTCACACAAATAGCATAAGCGTCTTTTGCTTTCCCTTTTCAAATGGGGGGGGGGATGTAATTGAGAGAGACTTTTAATCAATACTTTGTCATTCAAACCTCATACAACAGAGTTGTCCATGTTTGCAAACACTCCATTGGAGAGTTTCTCAATCTTTCCAGGACTCAGTGGTGTTTTGATAAATAACATTTCTAGCTGGCTAATTTTGTAGCTAATTATCATCAAACACTAAGACAGATCTTCTGCGGTATTAGACATGCTTTGAAAAAAAAAATCCCTTCAACCATGTGCAAGGGGGAATTACAAATTCACCAGTATACAGGTTTTCAAATCGGAAATTAATGGTTCATTATGTTATCATAGTAGTAAAATATAAAATTTTACAGTTGGCTGATAGTAAAAATAACTGTTAAATTAATATATGATTGATTTCAAATTAAAAATCATAATCCATAGGCTTATTCTAATTATAAATAGATAAATAAATAAAATAAAAGTGATTAAATATTTTTAGGCATACACCAGGGTTTACTGTAAGTAACTTAGGCAAAAGCAGTCACACTGGTTTGAGACAGTACCACAGAGTACACAATCCTATATACATACCTGGGAGTGTATAGGATTTAGAGGAGAATGATGCACAGGATAGCACTATAAAAGATTTGCACTGGCCACAATCCAGAGCAGCATTGGATGTGCTTAAAATATGCACTGAAATTTGTTAGTATTAGTATTTGTAATAATATCACGTCTTATAGTAATTATATATAGCAACAATAACTGTCTAATAGTAGTAACTATTATTATTGGTAACAGTATTTTGCTTTCTCATGTTTCCCTCAGCAACACTGGATAAAATGGCTTCTGATAGATGCTCCTGAGGTTCTCCTCTGAGGGCCTTCTGGCGGTTCCCTCCTCGTGAGAAGTGAAGTTACAGGGAACCAGGCAGAGGGCCTTCTTGATAGTGGCACCCTCCCTGTGGAACACCCTCGCTTCAGAGGTAAAGGAGATAAACAATACATGACTTTTAGAAGACATCTAAAGGAAGCCAAGTATCATCATCATCATCATCATCATCATCATCATCATGTAGCCTGATACTATCCACAATAACCTAGAAGTTAAGGCCCTATGAATTTAAAAGGTGACCAAGCATATTGCAGCCTTGTGCTTCAATCCTTTGATACTTTTTTGGAAGTAAGTCCCACACTCTCTCGAGAAATGCAATCATAACCTAAATTCAAGGGCAATTCCTGACGTGTTCTGGTTTTCTAACTGGTAAAATATCAGGGGAAACCTGAATGTATGGAAATGTGATGGGAAAAGCAGTGGAAACAGTTCCAAAAAGCTTAAAATCAATATTTTTGGGCGACGATTCCTCCCCAAAAGCTTAATAACTTTGGTGGGTTTCTAAGAAGAAGAAAAAAGCTCAAGAATTTTGGGGTCCTCCTAAAAATATTTTTGCGGGTGTCAGGAATTTTACTTTTTGAAATATAGAAACCCCAGCCGGGACAACAGGCTCCCCTTAAGCCAGAGTGTTGACGGCCTTTCTGAAATCCTGAAACAAGCATGAGGCATGGAAAAGAAAATAACAGAATCACAGAATTGTAGAGTTGGAAGGGACCTTAAGGGTCATTTAGCCCAGTCCCTTGCAATGCAGAAATCTGTTTCATGACTTAAGACCCCTTGCCTAAATCAGCCTGTGATCTGGGTTCCCCTTGCCATAACTGA
This sequence comes from Podarcis pityusensis, assembly GCF_964106645.2. Lineage (NCBI taxonomy): Eukaryota > Metazoa > Chordata > Lepidosauria > Squamata > Lacertidae > Podarcis > Podarcis pityusensis. The sequence continues at coordinate 74,610,417 of NC_138030.1, forward strand.
GCAGAGCACTTTCACAAAACATGTGGAACTAAACAACCGAGGTAGTATTTTTCCTGCAGTTTATGTAAATATCAATATCCACTGTCAGCAAACATCTAATAAACAATTTTAATGAGGGATAAGAGTATATGTCATAGCATGCAAAGCAACACAAAACAGATTATTTATAGCTCATCTTATTACTTCTCTATTTTAGCATTTCTTATTGCTTTTCTGTTTAAAAAAATGTGGATGTTCAGCACAGTAGTTGGAGCTCGCAGGCCAAACTGGTTTGAGCTGCATCAGGGACTGGGAATCCCTACCTCCCAACATTTCTCCGATGAAAATAGGGATGTCCTATTCTATCATCATAATCATAAGAATTTTATTATTTATACTCCACCCATCTGACTGGGTTGCCTCAGCCACTCTGGGCAGCTTCCAACATACATAAAAACATAATAAAACATTAAGCATTAAAAAAATTCCCTATACAAGGCTGCCTTCAGATATCTTCTAAAGGTTGTTTGGTTACTTAACTCCTTGTCTTGGGGGTTGCATAACTCCATACCCTCCAACATTTCTCCGATGTAAATAGGGACGTCCTAAGGAAAAGCGGGACATTCTGGGATCAAATCAGAAACCAGGACAGTTTCTCTAAATCAGGGACATCCCTGGAAAATAGGGGCACTTGGAGGATCTGCTCTTAGCATTATCACATAGCTTCTGATCAAACATTCCTGTCTGGATTAGGAACTACTTGTGCAAAGGGGATGATGAGAAATGTGTTATATTCTCTTTACACAAGAAAGTCTATGATAATGTTGGATCATCTGTTCAGGAGAAGGAACAGAAGGCTGCATATCTCTCACCCTAAAACAGCGTCTTGGTGCTGTTGCCAGTTATCAGACAGCATATGCTGGATTGGGGCCAAAATTTACACAAACACCTATTTCCCAGAAAATAAATTTCATTGGCCGAGTGGAAAACCACAATTGCATTAATGGGTTTTGATAGCAAATGCTTCAGCCCAAACACTCTTCTTGTTGATCCCCTTTTATCAACCACTCTTCTTTTTTCTGACTTCTTTTGCAGCGTTGCCTATGGAATCCCCACACCTGTGAGATCCCCCTGTCGTTCCACTTTACTGGATGCAAGAAAATGTATCCTAGGGTACTTTCAAATATCTGTTTCTGGAATATTGCAGAGTGATGATGATAAATGAATGGAAATATGACCTGTTTTATTGGGTTGTCTCCAATGCTAGTCATACTCAGAGTAGACCCATGAAATAAATGGACATGATGTGAACTTAGGTCTATTCATTTCAGTGGCTCTGCTCTGAGTAGAACTTAGTTGTAGACAGCCTATTGTCAGGCTTTGGGGAATTGGCTTCCGCCCGCCGTGGCAGTAGATAAGAATATCAAACTAAAGGAACATCTTAGCAGTTAGAATCTTTAATAATCACAGTGAGAAAACAAAGAACACGTCTCCCTAGAAATGGCAGTGCTCCCAATTAAGAGGGATGCGGGTGGCGCTGTGGGTAAAACCTCAGTGCCTAGGGCTTGCCGATCGCATGGTCGGCGGTTCGAATCCCCGCGGCGGGGTGAGCTCCCGTCTTTCGGTCCCAGCTCCTGCCCACCTAGCAGTTCGAAAGCACTCCTAAGTGCAAGTAGATAAATAGGTACCACTTTATAGCGGGAAGGTAAACGGCGTTTCCGTGTGCTGCGCTGGTGCTGGCTCGCCAGAGCAGCTTCGTCACGTTGGCCACGTGACCTGGAAGTGTCTCCGGACAGCGCTGGCCCCTGGCCTTTTAAGTGAGATGGGCGCACAACCCTAGAGTCGGACACGACTGGCCCGTACGGGCAGGGGTACCTTTACCTTTACCCCTCTCTGTCCCTATTAATCTACGTCAGTCCTACGTTTTGTAATCTGAGCTTGTAACTACTGTGCTTTCTGTTCTGACGCTTTCTGAGCTCTCCGTGACTTTGGAGAAGGGGGGGTGGGTTCTATCCAGAGACTGTGAATCTGTTAATTCTCTCTCTTCCAGTGTTTCTTCTCCTAGCTGTTCCCCATCCAGTATTTCCCAGCTTCTGCCTTCTGAACTAGGCCCCTCTGCAAACCACTGTTCCAAATCTATACTGTCCTCCTGTTCCTGGGAAGATTCAGGATCAGGGGGAGGGAGTGGCTCCCACCATTCTTCCTTAGTGCAGTCCTCCTCAACACGGTCTCTGAGACCTATTGTTTTTAGTTGTGTACTTGTGCAATGTGGACTTAAAAAAAATAATGCCTGAGACTATTTTTACATTTATATTTTTAATACTGTTAGCTGCTGTTGTTGTTTTTCATCCTGCAAGATAAGCACAACTATATGCCTGTAAAAACACATTGTTGTTGCTGTTGTTTTAAAAACTTCAAAGACACTGGGGGATTTTTGTGGTATCATCAATGTCATCTGCATGCTCAGAGGATGTTTTCAGCCTTCCAAAATCCAGATTTGCCAACATGGAGTGGAACTCCAAGGGCTATTGGAATGTCAGAACAATAGTGGAGAGGAACTGGGGGAAATTGTTTTGCTTATCCTTCAGTTTTATGAGATCCTGTTGTCTTCTATAAAGAAAATCAATGCATTATATATTGTCCGTTTATATAACTGTGAGCAACCACTTTACTTCTTTAAAACAACAACAAAAAAAAACTTCAGCACAGCCTTTCTGAATCCATCTTCAGAGTGCTGGCAATATGTTCATCTCCAACATCTTGTTAATTGGAAGGTGAGTAGCTCAAATGCTTGATTTATCTTTTAGCCAGACAATCCAAGAGGTTAGCGTCTGTTCTTCAGGCCTGTGTGCTCTGCACCTCATTCAATAACAAGCTGAATTATATGTCAGGTTAGGAAGACAGACTTGCTCAAGGACCCGATGGAAGCAACCTGGCACAATATTTGATCATCCTCATTCCGAACAGCTTCTGTTTGTAGCCATAGACGAGAACTTCATTTCAGGGTTAGGAGTGTGTGGCGTTTAAAATGCTCCATAAATTAAAGCATGTTCAGTGAGACCTATGACACGTGTTGGAGGGAGCTGTGCACCAAGAGGAGATTACCTACAAATGTGGTAGATTCAGCGGAGGTCAACCGCTTTAGAGAATATCCAATTGACATAATCGCAGGTTGCAAAATCCCTCTGTGCCCAACACCAGGATAAAGCTCATCAGATTAGCTCTGCTGGATCAGATCTAAGGAATGCCAAATTCTGTGTTAAGCTAATGCCCTTCGCCGCATCTCGGAATAGCCAATTTGATACGTTAATTATGGATTGTGCAAAGCAGCTCTCCCTCTTCTCTGTCTTGAATTTGCTACCAATCGCATTAAATCACACCAAGTTCTAGTATTCGGAGAGGGAATAATTTATTTCAATCCACTTACCGAGCACTTACTTAATGTTGATGATTTTTACCTGCATTGACCCACCATCTTGATAAACTAAGTGCAGCAAAAAGGAAATGTAGCGGGGAGGGTGGTGGTGAGGGAAACAAAAATAAAGTGAAGCGAAGCTTTGTTTCTAAAGAGGAAATAAGCATTCTCATACCCTCCAACATTTCTCTTATGAAAATAAAGGTAAAGGGACCCCTGACCATTAGGTCCAGTCATGACCGACTCTGGGGTTGTGGTGCTCATCTTGCTTTACTGGCCAAGGGAGCCGGCGTACAGCTTCCGGGTCATGTGGCCAGCATGACTAAGCCGCTTCTGGCAAACCAGAGCAGCGCACAGAAACGCCATTTACCTTCCCGCCAGAGCGGTACCTATTTATCTACTTGCACTTTGACGTGCTTTCGAACTGCTAGGCTGGCAGGAGCTGGGACTGAACAACAAGAGCTCACCCCATCATGGGGATTCGAACCGCCAACCTTCTGATCGGCAAGTCCTAGACTCTGTGGTTTAACCCACAGTAGGGGTGTCTTATTCAATAAGAATTTTTATTTTTGTTATTAATTCATACCCCATCCATCTGACGGGGTTTTCTCAGCCACTTTGGTCGGTTTCCACCATATATAAAAACATAATAAAATGTTAAACATTTAAAAACTTTCTTCAACATGGCTGCCTTCAGATGTCTTCTAAGGGTTGTATAGTTACCTGTCTCATTGACTCGGGGGTCACATAACTCCATACCCTCCAAGGAAAAGCAGGACGTTCCAGGATCAAATCAGAAACCAGGACGGTGTCTGTAAATCTGAGATTGTCCCTGGAAAATAGGGACACCGGGAGGGTCTGCATTCCCACTATGGAGAATGATTAAATAATTCCAAAATGAGAACCTCTATGGGAATTAATCTCTCTCTTTCTATCTCCCACCCACCCACCCACACCAATTTAAGGTATCTTTGAATCTAACCAGACTTTTTGCTCACTTGGATTGAATTTCTCACCTTCACCAAGGAAAGTTGTGTGACTGGCCCGAGGTTGATGTGATTGATGCCGGTTTTAAAAGTACAAAACTCCATTTTGGGAGACAGGAAGGCCTGTCAGCCAGCCTCCAAGTCAGTCACTCTATAATCAATCTGAATGTACCACCTCATTGTTCCTGTTCCTCTATCTTATCCAATTTCCTAGCCAGTTAATTGGTGTGCTGCCTAGAGCCAAAGGCTCCTGGGGAGGGATTCTGTGTATTCCCTGTCTCCTTCTCCTTCCTGATTGTTTTTCAATTAAAATGTTAATAGCCATTATTACCTGGAGGAAGTATGGCTACCAAACTCCAGTGTTGCTGAACTGACTCACACAAACAGCTGATTGGTCTATTGCTCTGGGAGGGGTAGTTTTGTTACCCAGGTGAGAAATTTTACGTCTAAAATAAAAGCAGGACCAGTCTGTGAGAGTTACTTGGTTTTCTTCACCTCATGCCTTCCCAGACCCTCCAAGTGTCCCTATTTTCCAGGTTTACAGAATTCCCAGATTTACAGAAACCACCCCGGTTTCTGATGTGATCCCAGAATGTCCTGCTTTTCCTTAGGATGTCCCTATTTTCATCTGAGAAATGTTGGAGGGGGTGTCTCTATTTTCATCGGAGAAACGTTGGAGGGTATGTAAGCCAGGAAGCATCAGTCTAAATTTGTTTCCATCACTTTGGCATCCACGTTTGTTTTTATTTGTTTGTTTATTCATTTAGCCCATGTAAATTAGGGGCAAATGGTTGGTGTAAAGGTTGCTCTCCCTCAAATTTGTTGAGGGTAGGATGAAACCACTTTATTATGTATAGCAAGTTGTAAACAACTCAATTTTATATTTGAAACAATGCTAAATTCTGTATGCATGAAAGACATAGAGCACAATCTTCTGCATATCTGTTCAGACGTAAAACCCAGTTGCAATCAACGAAACGTAATCCCAGTTAAGTGTGCATGGGATTGTAGGATTAACTTTTCTTTGTGATTAAATCCCACTGAACTCAGTGGGGTTTGCCTCTGAGTAGACATGTAAAACATCGCATTGCAAATCCAGTTTATATTTCAAAATGCCCAATGCATACTGTTAAAAAATAACAATATGCACTTAAATAAATTCATGGAGGATAAGGCTATCAATGGCTGCTAGTCATGATGGCTAAATTGACTCTACTATCAGAAGCAGTAACGCGACAGAATACCAGTTTCTGAACATTATGGGGAGAGTGCTGGTGAGCCAGTGTGGTGTAGTGGTTAGGAGCGGTAGTCTCGTAATCTGGGGAACCGGGTTCGCGTCTCCGCTCCTCCACATGCAGCTGCTGGGTGACCTTGGGCCAGTCACACTTCTTTGAAGTCTCTCAGCCCCACTCACCTCACAGAGTGTTTGTTGTGGGGGAGGAAGGGAAAGGAGAATGTTAGCCGCTTTGAGACTCCTTAAAGGGAGTGAAAGGCGGGATATCAAATCCAAACTCTTCTTCTTCTTCTTCAGGTCCTGCTTGCAGGCTTCTGGAGGTCAACTGGTTGGCTACTGTGAAAACAGGATGCTGGACTTGGTGGACCATTGGCCTCATCCAGCAGGCACTTCTTATATTCTTCAAGTGTTGAAGATAAAAATACCTTCATATGAGGCCTGGGCAGGCCGGTCTTCCTGTTATATACCTGCTTGGATTGGCAAGACATAAGAAACTAACCTGAATCTCATAGCTCTCCTGACAGGTGATTTGGTCCACAACCACAGTGTGGAAATAAAGGAGGAGATTGCCCACCAGATACCAGGCACTCTATTGTTCAAATTAGGCACCAGTGTTTTTCTTACAATCCCTTTCTTAATGAATTAATCAATTTTAATCTAGCATGTAAATTCTCAAAACTTTCTTATTTGTTAATTCAAGCAACTACTGCTCTCACTTCATTACAAACAGTATTTCTACCTGCAACAAACTTGAGTAAACCTGCTCCGCTTCCTTTCACATATATTTTGTTTCCATTTGCATCTGTAGCGGCCTCTGATTAGTTATCATTTAACTCTTTGAGGGGGTATTAGCATCAGACATCATGTGCATGAAAGTTGCCAAATCAATTAACCAAATAGAAGGGTTACTGTTAATAGCACCAGTTTTCCCATAATTTGATATTGCTGGATAGTTCTGATGAACTGCAAAAGCATTTTTAGTTTGCTTTCTGTTGCCACCCTGGAACTTTTCTTTATTGGTACCTCTTTGTTTTGTACGATTCCTTGCAAATGAAGGAAAACAACTTTTCTGATTGTATATGTTGCTAATATAATTTTGGTCAACAGTGCAAAGGCTGAGCTGAAGCGTTTCCTGCTGGTTACCTGCTTTCAGCAATAGGGATCTCTGGTTGGTAGTACCCGATTGGTTAGATGCTAGAGCTCCCTATTGGTGGCTCTTAGGTAATTCCAAAAATACAGAGTCCATTAATAAAATACAGTGTTCATTCATAAAGCAGTAACATAAATCTACATTGCTACATATTAGGTGTGTCAGTGTATTTCATAGCCAAAAACGTACAGGTTTTTGGCCATGCTGTAAAGTAAAGGTAAAGGGACCCCTGACCATTAGGTCCAGTTGTGACCGACTCTGGGGTTGCAGCGCTCATCTCGCTCTATAGGCCGAGGGAGCCGGCGTACAGCTTCCGGTCATGTGGCCAGCATGACTAAGCCACTTCTGGTGAACCAGTGCAGCGCACGGAAACGCCGTTTACCTTCCCGCCAGAGTGGTACCTATTTATCTAATTGCACTTTGACGTGCTTTCGAACTGCTAGGTTGGCAGGAGCAGGAACCGAGCAATGGGAGCTCACCCCATCACGGGGATTCGAACCGCCAACCTTCTGATCGGCAAGTCCTAGGCTCAGTGGTATAACCCACAGCGCCACCCGCGCTGTGGTTATGCAACAGTGAATAAAGGGAGGCTGGGCTCATTGTCCTGGGGATGGGGGAGGGGTTGAAATGTGACAAAACTGATTTCCAATAAGAGCCCCCCTTTATTTCCATTACATGTCCTTGAGTCTGTACTCTGAATAGTGACACCAGGAACCTAGAAGGTGCAGGGCTTGATAGTCCATCCCTGAGCAGTCTCATCAGGGCTGACCTTAAGGCAATTGGAGCCATTTGGCAAATTGGGCCCTGCAGGCCACTCCTAAGGCGGCCCCCCACAGCAGGGCAATCTAGATGGATTTTATTTATAGCTATAAGATTTTGCAGACTTTGGCTGTGAAGTTGGACCCTACAAAAAAACCTAAAGTTGGGCCCCACTTCTTCAAATTGGGCCCCACTGGCTAGCTCTGAGTCTCATAGTTGCTGTGCATGAGTTGCCCTGCCCTTGCATGAAGTCTTGAGTTTGCAATTTTGGGAGAGGGGAAACTGCCTGCTGGGGAGCAGGCAGGCTAGCGAGGCCCCTAGATTTAGAGGCCCTAGGCTTCAGCCTACTTAGCCTATACACAAATCCAGCACTGGTGGAGTGTGGGGGAATTGAAGTATTGTTCCAAACAGGGCCTCCCCAGTGTCTCCATTTCTGTATTCCTGCAAAAAATAAAAATAAAATAAAAAATGCCCCTTTTCATATATTGAATAGCATTTGCTCTCACTGCTGAAGGATCATGTTGATGGCTCGCTGTCTTCCAACTGTCCAAGAACTCTGGTATCTTTTCCACTCTTCCAGCAGATAACAAAAGCATTTATTAGTCCCAGATGCATGACCTTACTCTTTGTACTATTGAATTTCATTCCATTCATTGCAATTTCATTCCATAAGGTTTGACACAAGTAAAAGATTAATATCGCTTATAAATTGCATCACCTAAAATCGAGAAACCATTCCAGCTTCTGGCAGAAGGTCATTGCGAGCAGATGTATAATACTCCAGGGACCAGTGTGCACATCAAGCCAATGCTTAGTCAGAAAAGGGGGTCGCAGGCTTGTTATAAGAACTCTAGGGATAGCGGCTCATCTCTCTAAACTTTGACTTCAGTTTTGAATCAAAAGGCAAACCTGCTCACAAAGCTTCGTAGGACGAGTTAACATTATCGGAGACTCCTAGGGCCATAATTCTGCACATGGCTACAAAGATATTGGGCTGGTCCCCAAGCCTGCCTGAGGCCCAGGCTGAGGAATAGCATTTAAGAGTTATCCCCGAGAAGATAATTTAATGCCAGACTCTGATTTAGAAGCCAGCCTTCAGATTCCTTAAGCAAACGACTTGATTCATGCGCTTCACAAGGCCTCTTGCTGTCCTGCAAGCTCCCAGGTGGACTTACATGTGTGAAAGTCTAATCTGCAGACTGGTAGAAACAGAGTGTCTTTAGGAACATTGTTGGTATTTGCAGCAGAGGCTAGTCCATTAGGGCAAATGGGGCACTGCTCCTTCAGCCAACACTGCCAGCCTGCCTTCTGACTTCCAACCAGTCCAGGTGAATGGCACTGGCTGTCACCTTCCCTTTTCTATTTAGTCTCTGTGTTGCCCATTGTAGGGGTAAGCAGAGGAGCAGGAGGATAGGGACAAAACCAGCATTAGTTGGCTCTGACTCCACCCACTGCTTGGACTCCCTGCCTTCTGCCCTACCAGTTGCAATGGGCACCAATCACTACTGGATATTAGAGGAGAGGGCATCTGCACTTTTCAACCATGGTGGAGAAGAGGCAATTTCAGCAGGCACAGCTCTCCTCCAACACTGTTGAAAGGCGCAGGAGCTCTCACCTCTTTTGCGCCCAACCATGCTAGTATTTAGTATTGTCTACATAGTGCCATTCCTTTACATGGTGTTTCCCAAAAAATGACAGGGGAAGTCCCTGCCCTGTATAATCTAAAAATAGACACAAGGGAGACAACAGAGTTTGGGAAATGAAGGCTGGGGGGTAAAGAGGAGAAAACGGTGTTATCATTTAGCTTACACATTCTTAAGCTTAATTATACAATATACACATTTTAGGCTTGTTACTGGCATTTAACTAAACTTGGTTATTAAGCGCACACTGCTTCTTTTAGGACTGTATCTCCCCTCCACCCAAGAAAACATGAAATCTGTTTACTAAACATGAGAACAGTTCATCCATTATTGACCCACCAGTGTTCCTCTCAACTACTCGTAATCACTGAGCCTCTTGGGCTTGCCGATCGGAAGGTTGGTGGTTTGAATCCACGCACCTGGGTGAGCTCCTGCCAACCAGCTTCTGCCAACCTAGCAGTCCAAAAGCACATCAGTGCAAGAAGATAAATACCGTATTTTTTGCTGTATAAGATGCACCAGACCATAAGACGCACCTAGTTTTTGGAGGAGGAAAACAAGAAAAAAATATTTTGAATCCCAGAAGCCAGAACAGCAAGAGGGATCGCTGCACAGTGAAAGCAGCGATCCCTCTTGCTGTTCTGGCTTCTGGGATAGCTGTGCAGCCTGCATTCTCTCCATAAGACGCACACAAATTTCCCCTTACTTTTTAGGAGGGAAAAAGTGTGTCTTATAGAGCAAAAAATACGGTAGCTACCACTGCAGCGGGAAGGTAAATAGTTTTTCCGTGCACTCTGGAACTCATCATGGTGTCTCATTGCACCAGAAGCAGATTGGTCATGCTGGCCACATGGCCCGGAAAGCTTTTGGAAGCAAGATGAGCACCGCACCCCATAGTCAAGTTTGACTGGACTTAAATATCCAGGGTCCTTTACCTTTACCTAATCCTATAGCTCCCATCTAGCACAGCAGATCCCAGTAATATGGAACAACTGTGGTGCTTTGATGTTTTAGCATGGTGGTAAAACATCTGTTATCCAAGATAGTTTTTCCAATTTGCAACAAGTGAAAAATGGTCCCTTGCTGAAATATACTCAGGCTCCCTCTAGGCATGCATTCATCATGATTTCTGCTTGTGATGCTATCAGGGTGGTTAGACTTGCAATACCATTTGTGCCCACACAAAAATTGGGGTGGTTATACTGCATTGGCTGCAATCAGTGTGTGTCCTCTGTCCTTTTCTTCTACGAATCCTCTGGTTCTTTGCTTATTCCAGCTTTTAATGTGCTTTAGCAGGAGAGCATCTTGGAAAGTTAATGGTATTTGTCCAGTTCTTTGTGATGTAGCCACTGCCACCTTTTTTTTCCAGTAATGCCAGATATTGGCGTTTTCTGCAGATGAGCATGACTTAGCACAGCAGTCACAGCCTAAGTATATAAAACTTTAAAGGTAAATAAATGAAAGCATGACAGCTTGGTGTCATAACATGATTTACTTGCACCCAGGACAAGGAAGTGGGGAATTGGAGATGTTGGGAACATAGTCAATAAAATGGGTAGATTTAAAGTGTGAATGCAATAATATGGAAACACTGGGTAAGCACTGCAGAACAACTGATGAAGCAGGATGGTGTATGGATGGTCCATAATAAATCTGATTCAAATGTGCTTTTAATGTGTCACTGATATGCTGCTCTACACTCCCAGAAGCTGTCTAGATTGATCCTTAGTGTAACCTACCCCATCTTACTTCTCTATCCAGCCACTGGATATAAAACTTAATTTTTTTAAAAAAATGTTGAAAATGCTTTTCGGTTTTGTTAATTTTCCTGAAAAAATATGCTCCCATTATTTATTTGCTGTACGTAGAGCCTGGTTTTAAGCATGTTTACTCAGAAGTAAGTTCTAATGTGGTGAATAGGACTTACACCCAAGAAAGGAGTTAAGCTACATAGGAATTGAAGTCTTAAACTGGAAAATACATTGTGAGTGATTTTTTTTAAAACAAAAACATATTAATGATAATTATTTTCTCATGATGAATTTAGCCTGGAAATATATGGGCTCCCTCTACTTCTTCTTTTTAAGAAGTACATTTATGGTCTGTACCAGTACATCAAAACATTAGGAAGCATTTTTGGAAGAGATGCATTCGTCGATTTTGCCCCAGATGGCTAGAATAAATTAGTGGAGTCACTAAATAGTCATTATAACTTTAAAATGCATTTGGATGCTTCTCAGTTTCACAAAGTGGCTGCTTAGTGTGATTCACTTAAGGTGAGGAATTGTAGAGGGGAAAAGCTCTGCTGTAGTAATAATCAGAGTTTTCTTTCCTCCTCTTCAGGGTACTCTAGCGAGGGAAGAAGTCATGATTACATTTAAAAGCCACCCACTGCATTGTGCGTAGGACTAGCAGCACCTAATGGATTTAAGGCAGGCGACTCCCCCCCCCATGTGACAGAGATTCTGTGCCTTTAGCACAGAAGACAGAAATTCAGCTGGTGCAACTGTATATCCAAATTCTAAAACAAACCAGTCAATCTTAAAAATACAGAGGAAAATGTGAAGCTGAAATTGCATTGCTACAAGTCAAATAGATAAAATTGTTTTATTTAGAGGGACCCTACTCTTCTGCCAAGGAGTCATAGGTGCCAACTTGAAGGGGCCCAGATCTCCTTTGGCTCCTCCAATATAACATTGGAGGGGCACCACCACCGCCAATGTTGAAGAAAACCCATGACAGAGAAGGCCAATCACAGATCTGATCACAGTACAGCGCAGCTTCAGTGGCTAGTGGCTTCTCCACCTGCTGCCATGGAGGAGAAGGAGAGGGAAGCCGTCTTGGGCTGGTGGCAGCGACAGGAGGAAGAGGAGCTGCCAGCCATTGAAGCCATGTCCCTGCTGTGTTTGGCTCCACCCCAGCTCCTCCCAGCATCACACACACATTATGTGTGCATCATTGGCACACACACACACACACACCCAATCTTCTGCTCAAGTTGGTGCCTCTGCAAGGAGCCATAATGTTCACTATGGTTCACTGAGACAAACCATCTTCAAACCATGGTTATGTAGAAGTGTTGTGGGCATCAAGGAGTTAACACTCTGTGCGACATGGAAATACTGACTCAGTATCATGTGATGAGTCAGCATCATGAGACATGAGGTGTTGCCTAATTGGTTTATAGCCAACCAGTATAAAGAGGTATAGGGATGCGGGTGGTGCTGTGGGTTAAACCACAGAGCCTAGGACTTGCCAATCAGAAGGTCGGCGGTTCAAATCCCTGTGACGGGGTGAGCTCCCATTGCTCAGTCCCAGCTCCTGCCAACCTAGCAGTTAGAAAGCATGTCAAAGTGCAAGTAGATAAATAGGTACCGCTCCGGTGGGAAGGTAAATGGCATTTCCGTGCGCTGCTCTGGTTTGCCAGAAGTGGCTTAGTCATGTTGGCCACATGACCCGGAAGCTGTACGCCAGCTCCCTTGGCCAATAAAGCAAGATGAGTGCTGCAACCCCAGAGTCGGTCACGACTAGACCTAATGATCAGGGGTCCCTTTACCTTTATAAAGAGGTATGGTTGACTTCCCCATGCTGGCTTCTACCCTGTATGTAATCCCACCTGTGTATGCTGATTCCTGGATTTACTGTAAGAAGACTGCTTTATGATAACACAAGACTGCAGCTGGAATAAGGCCCTACTGAAAATGCAGCTTGACTCCGGAGTGCTTCATGTGGAGCTTCCGTACATTGCAACAGGTTAATGATGCTGGCTCCTTTCAGTAAAGCACAACACGGTAGTGGACAGTGGCGTTCAGTGGCTACACTAACCTCACCTCCGGTCAATGGAGTTTCTGCTGCCTACAGGGAAAGAGAGTGAGAGGGGCAAGGCAGTGCAGAGGTTGGTGCGCTGCTGACTCACTGGCAGCTACAGCACCAACACCCCTGCTGCCTTGCCCCTCTCCCTCTCCTTCCCGGTAAACAGCAGGGACTCCACTGTTGGGAGTTTGGGTAAGCACCACAGCCCCATGCTACCACCTGTGGTTGCCACAAAACTAAATAATATCATTAACAAGAGTTCCCTGTTTGGGCACAGGAGGAGAAGCAAATGCTCCTGCTTTCTCCATCCCTGTGCCAGAGAAGGGGGGGGGGGGAGAAGGGAGCACATGGCCTTGAGCCCTGTGCACGTAACAGTACAAAGTCCCCAGCAAATCAATTTGTTGGGTTGTTAAAAAGAAAACAAGCTGTGAATGCCAGCTTTTGCAAAATTGTCCGTGTTATTTTGATGGTCAGTTTCAAATGTGGAGCCATCTTTGGAAGTGCACAGATTCCAATAAGACAGCTTCTTCTTCTTTTTATGTGCTTTATAGTTCAACTTTTCCTCAGCATAAAAACAGGGGTGTATATTGTTGTCTCTGTAGTTCTGGAGATTAAGAAATGGACTTCAGAGCATTAAAATGCGTTTGAATAATGCTGAGCTTTTAAATACGTATGTAATTTTTTTTTTGGTATTATTGGAATTTTGTTTCTATTGTTTCTCTTTCAGCTGTTCGATCTAATACTGTACCCCCCCACCCCCAATGGAAGGGACTAATGCTGATGATACCCAAACACTTTAAACTCACTCACAAATCCAGTCTGGGGCTAAATAGCAACACACAGTCTATACCTACATCTTGGTCTTTGCACATCCTGTGTCAAAATCCAAATGTCAGTGGTTTTGGCAGCCCTGTAAAACACTAATGAGATATTACATCAAACAGGGTATGTGATCTTGCCCAACCATCTCAGAGAATTCAAAAATATTGATGCACTACCAACCAGCATTGATTTGCAGAACTTTTACAAAGGCCACAGCGGAATGGGAGGGGGAGGAATATTCAAAGGAAAGCTAAGTGCTACAAAAATTGTGCATTACAGTATGATGTTACAAAGCTGAAAAAAGAAAATGGACAGAAGAGGACATTTACAAACAATTGACTTCGACAAACCATCATGAGTCAGTCGGATTCGCGCACAATAAAAGATTTATATTTCTTCTGTGAATGTTCAGCTGCAAGTCACAATCCATTATTTAATGTTACATTTTTTATGTTGATGATGAAGTGGACTGTAGCCCGCGAAAGCTTATGCCATAATAAATGTGTAAGGTGCCACAAGACCCTTGGTTATTTTTGCTGCAGAAGCCTAATGTGGCTGCCTGTCTGGAAAATAGTTTGAAGTTCTGGTGACATAATCATACTGGAAGTGACATATCATGCCAATTTTCTTTTGGGTGGGTGTGTTTACAAGATGTCCAGAGCAAATTATTTAGTAAGAAAGCTAGTAAGAAGTGTGCGGGGGGGGGGGGGGAGGAGTTTTCTCTGAGTCAATTGATTAGAACTAAAAAATATATATAGTGGCTACATTATTATTATTATTATTATTATTATTATTATTATTATTATATTTCCAGATACTCCACCCTATGCCCTTGGAAGCTTTACAAGAAGCTGCTGCCGGAGAGGGAACAGTGAGCCACATCTTGGTGCAGGTGTTTCTAGGACTAAGGTGAAAATGCAAATCACCCTTTTTATTTTTGCTATTGGGCGCTGCATGCTGTTCAAGTATTCTTGTCATACGTACAGTATGGAAATGTGGGTCTTTCTACATTGTATTTTTGTTTTGCTATGCCATTACGAAATTGTTAAAAGGCAAAGGCACCCCTGACCATTAGGTCAAGTTGTGACCGACTCTGGGGTTGCGGTGCTCATCTTGCTTTTTTGGCCAAGGGAGCTGGCGCACAGCTTCTGGGTCATGTGGCCAGCATAACTAAGCCGCTTCTGGTAAACCAGAGCAGCACACGGAAATGTTGTTTACCTTCCCGCCGGAGCAGTACCTATTTATCTACTTGCACTTTGATGTGCTTTCGAACTGCTAGGTTGGCAGGAGCAGGGACCGAGCAACAGGAGCTCAGCCCGTCACAGGGATTCAAACTGCCAACCTTCTGATTGGCAAGTCCTAGGCTCTGTGGTTTAACCCACAGCGCCACCAGCGTCCCTCTACGAAATTGTTACTATGGTATTATTTTGCTATGCTATTGTGAAATTGTTTTGTAGAGTTTGTTTGAAATGCTTTCTTAGTTGTAAGCCACTTTGAAGATGATTGCATACAAATAATATGAATGAATATCTTTAATTATACCCCATTAAAGACCACCTTCTGAAGCAAGCAGTCTCCATGCTCATAACTTCCCCTTTCCTTGGATGTAACTTGTAAACAACGTAATTTCAAATGATTGAATACGATTCTGGTTTCTGGCACTTCTGTCAATAACATATCGTTGTGCTTTGCAGAAACAAAAATAGATGTCCAGATCAAATTTAACTGTCGTCTTCACAGACCAAAACAGTCTTGATCAGCTGCAGCCAGAAATTTTCATTAAGCATTCTTCACTTTCAGCAGCTTACAGCATGCACCCTACAGTTTTGGAAGTTGTGATGACCCCTGTTGCCTCAGCTGGTCATCCAAATACCATCTCCATTCCGCAGGAGAGGAGAGCCACATACAGAGGCTTGGATCCTAAGTTGGTCCTCCATTCGGCTAAGAGGAGGAATCTCTGCCAACTCCTTCCTCCATCTGCAGATCTGACAGCAATAGAGACGTCAAGAGTTCCTTGTTGTTGTTTAGTCGTTTAGTCGTGTCCAACTCTTCGTGACCCCATGGACCAGAGCACACCAGGCACTCCTGTCTTCCACTGCCTCCCACAGTTTGGTCAAAGTCATACTGGTAGCTTCAAGAACACTGTCCAACCATCTCGTCCTCTGTCATCCCCTTCTCCTTGTGCCCTCAATCTTTCCCAACATCAGGGTCTTTTCCAGGGAGTCTTCTCTTCTCATGAGGTGGCCAAAGTAGTGAAGCCTCAGCTTCAGGATCTGTCCTTCCAGTGAGCACTCAGGGCTGATTTCCTTCAGAATGGATATGTTTGATCTTCTTGCAGTCCATGGGACTCCAGCACCATAATTCAAAAGCATCAATTCTTCGGCGATCAGCCTTCTTTATGGTCCAGCTCTCACTTCCATACACCACTACTGGGAAAACCATGGCTTTAACCAAGAGTTCCTATAAGCAGACAAATGTTTCCTTTCCTTCTTATTTTCCACATATCAAGAACACAGCCAAAGGAGGATTTTGTGTCTGTGTGCCTTCCACTTGGCTTACAACCTTGTTTGCAAAAAAACCCCAAGCATCTGTGATACTGTGAGAGCTGGTTGAGTGATAATGCCATCAGTTTTGATGCACAATCATATTTACAACAGCAAGTGATGCTCAGGGCACAAATTTAATTTGACAGCCATTCTCAGATTGCCCATTAAAATTGCTTGTATGCTCAGCCATTTCCTATCTAACCCTTTTGTTTTATTTTTATTTTTTTGCAACTTGAATCAGAGCTAGTGAATTTTCACTGTAATATTCTCAGCCAGCTTACCTCAACCAATATTTTTATCGCAGATCAGTAGGTGCTCCCTAACTGAAGGTTTTGCCATCATCCTGGGAAATGTGAGAGAATCCATGCAGGGAGGCAGGAAGCAAGTTTGTTCTGTGGTTCTTCACTGTTGCTCTTCAGTGGTATAACAGCACAAACCAGGGGCAGCCAACCTAGTAATGTCCAGATTTTTGGACTACAACTCCCATCATCCATAGCAAGCATGGTTGAAGGCAGTGTTTCTCAACCTAGGGTCTCCAGCTGTGTTTAGACTACAATTCCCATCACCCATAGCCAGCAAGACCAGTGGTCAGGGATGATGGGGAGCTGTAGCCTGGAAAAAAAGGAGAAATCACCTTAAAAAAAAAAAAAAAAGCAGAGACATCACCTTGCCAAAAAAGGTCCATATAGTTAAAGCTATGGTTTTCCCAGTAGTAATGTATGGAAGTGAGAGCTGGACCATAAAGAAGGCTGATCGCTGAAGAATGGATGCTTTTGAATTATGGTGCTGGAGGAGACTCTTGAGAGTCCCATGGACTGCAAGAAGATCAAACTTATCCATTCTGAAGGAAATCAGCCCTGAGTGCTCACCAGAAGGACAGATCCTGAAGCTGAGGCTCCAATACTTTGGCCACCTCATGAGAAGAGAAGACTCCCTGGAAAAGACCCTGATGTTGGGAAAGATGGGGGCACAAGGAGAAGGGGACGACAGAGGACGAGATGGTTGGACAGTGTTATCAAAGCTATGAGCATGAGTTTGACCAAACTGCGGCAGGCAGTGGAAGACAGGAGTGCCTGGCGTGCTCTGGTCCATGGGGTCACGAAGACTCGGACACGACTAAATGACTAAACAACAAGTCCAAAAACAGCTGGAGACCAAAGGTTCGCAAACACTGGTTTAAGGCATGTTAGTGTTACACGCAGTAGCTGAGGAGCAACAAACGAAACAAATTAGCCACACACACACACAGCTTTAAAATTTAATTTTCTTCTGATGTGTTGTCTTTTCTTCTTTTTTAAAGAAGAAGTGGCATTAGCAGGTTAAAGGTAAAGGTAATACAATCAAAACAATTACCGTACTTTACTTGCAAGGAAGTTTTGTTCCTGTTTAGTCTTCCACATTCCCCATAATAACTTTCAGCCATCACCATCAAGTGAGATGAGGCACCAGAACTGATAATTGTAGAGTTTGAAGGGACCACAAGGAGGTTGAACTAGGTGACTCTCGTGGTCCTTTTCAGTTCTACGATTTTTTTAAATTTAATAATTTTCAACAAATTTAATACACACATTTCTCTGTTATGATTTTCAATTTTATACTTGTCAATAATTTTATAATCATTTTAACATTTCAAAACTTGACTTCCTTCCCCCCCTTTCTGTGGTTTCTTAAATTTATTTTTAATATTTTCTGCATATCCAAATTAACTTAATTTACTCATCTACTTTAAATATATACTCTTATAAAACTGCAAGTTACTACAATAACCCTGCCAATGTTCTTATCTGTTTACAACTTACTTGTAAATATTCAGTAAACCATTTCCATTCTTTTATAAAACATTTGTTATCTTGATTTCTTATTTTTCCAGTAAGTTTCACCATTTCTGCATATTTACTAAGTTGTTGTATCCATTCTTCTTTTGCCCGACAACAGATCAAAATAATATTGATTCCATCTTGAAAGAAAATTACAAAAACTATTAGGAGATAATTTGTGAGGGGCCCCCCAAGATTTCAACTGCCTAGGGGCCTCCACAGGATTTAATCCAGCACTGCGCCCTCACCAGAAAATCCTAGAAAGGCAATGTTTCAATTAAAAGGTGTCAACGAAAATGTGTACAACCAAATCACTGAAATGCTCAAACTGTTAACATATCTGTGTTCGCCGGTCTAAATGTTACATGCAAGTGTCAGATTTCCTGTTAGTGTAACTTTTGCATCTCTCACCAGTTTACAAAACTTAGATTTTAGTTACAGTATGTCGTCTTTCCTTTCCTTTTGTATATGTTACCTACATTGTTGCAAGCTGCACACGGTTACGCAATTAAGTAATCAATATCTCCCCCCCCCACCACCCTCTTCTTTAAAGCAAGGCCGTGTTTGAATGTTTTCCCCCCTGCAAGCTCAGCAGAAAAGGCCAATTGGCTCGAGAGGCTGGAGCCAGGAGGCAGCTGCGGAGCCGAAGGGGCAGCGCCGAGGAAGGTCTCCGCCGCGTCCACCCACTGGGGGCGTTGCTGGGCGGGCTGGGTCCGCGTCGCGCTTTCGCTTCGCCCTCTGGACGATTCCTGGAAGGCGGCGGCGAAAGGGCGGACGCGGCTGGCGCAAGTATGGCACGTTGGCTGAGCCGGGACCCCGTGGACATAGAGGTACGGCCGTGTCCTCGTGCAGGGGGGCGGCAGAGGAGGGCGCGCCAGGAGCCCCGTGGCGTCTGGAAACCGGGAAGAAGAAACTTGGGGCGCCCCAAGGAGCCTCTGCTGCAGTCGCCAACATTGCAAGGTGTCCGGAGTCCTTGGTGGCCGCAGGCTTGACTTGTGCGCTCCAGCGATATGTGGGCCTCTGGGCATGTGCAGAGTGGGTTTTTCCCCCCTCCCGTGGCTGGTTATCAAGAGAGGCAGGGCTCCCCGCTTGTAAACAGACTGGAGCCATTCCACGTGTGTGCGCGCGGGGGAGGGGGGGCGTGTGCGTAATGAAGGAGATTAAGCTCTGAATATTCCCTACGGCAAGAAAGCTTTGCCA
The DNA here is from genome assembly GCF_964106645.2 of Podarcis pityusensis. NCBI lineage: Eukaryota > Metazoa > Chordata > Lepidosauria > Squamata > Lacertidae > Podarcis > Podarcis pityusensis. The sequence continues at coordinate 74,629,781 of NC_138030.1, forward strand.
AAGGCGGACAGGTATCCGTAGGCAAGACCACAAAGCAGTGGCCAAGCTACCCAGGCTGCAGATGGGAGTGACTAGTCTGTGCCCCTTCCCCCCGCTGCCAAATGTTGCTGAACTACAAATCCCATCATCCTTTGCCATTGGCCATGCTGGCTGAGGCTGATGGGAGCTGCAGTTCAACAAGTCTGGGAGACCCACGGGTTTGTCACTCCTGCTTTTCCCAAGGGAAGGAAACCTCCGTTCTCCAAGCTACCGTATGTGGTTCAGGCAATGTAATTTGGCCTGTATTTCTTGCCTATCGCTGTCTAGCCACCTGTGACTGCAGGATATTCTTTGGCAGACCAATATTTTCTGGTTTCTCATCCTCTTTTGGATACATATAGTTATACAGCGGTACCTCGGGTTACATACACTTCAGGTTACATATGCTTCAGGTTAGACTCTGCTAACCCAGAAATAGTGCCTCAGGTTAAGAACTTTGCTTCAGGATGAGAACAGAAATCGTGCTCCGGTGGTGCGGCAGCAGCAGGAGGCCCCATTAGCTAAAGTGGTGCTTCAGGTTAAGAACAGTTTCAGGTTAAGAACGGACCTCTGGAACGAATTAAGTACTTAACCCGAGGTACCACTGTAGCCTCATCTGGGGGTCAAAATGCAGAGATTGCAGAGAATCTTTTGATGCTTGTGTCAGCAAATCCAAATCGTGCTCTTCTGTCCCAGCTACCTATTTCTCAACATATTTCTAAATAAAATTTCACCAGCAGTGCAGTAAGCATCCTTTTTTAAAAAAAAAAAGTAAGGGTGCTTCTGCAGTGTTGCTGTTTTGGGATGAGAGTCAATCACATACTGGCAAATTTTATTTAATTTTATTTAATTTGTTATATACCGCCCTTCAAAATTTCAGGGTGGTTCACAGAATAAAATATTATATAGAAACACAAGTAAATTAAAACAGTGAAACAATACCCTCCTTTCCCACAGGGACATATTAAAAGGCTGTAGAATATTAATCAGCCAAAGGCCTGGTTGAGCAACGACAGCTGATTTGATGCTCTTGCATAAAAAAACCTCTGCTTCCTGCTACCCCTCAAAAATCAGAATTTTTTAATGAAAAAAGTGATGGCAACATGCAATTGAAAGAGTGGGATAACAATTGCTTGAGGTAGTATTGTCCAGCCTTTCCAAAACAAATCGGAACAAATGCTCAGTTTGATTTGCTTATTTAAACCATTTCTATACAGTGGTACCTCAGGTTAAGTACTTAATTCGTTCTGGAGGTCCGTTCTTAACCTGAAACTGTTCTTAACCTGAAGCAGCACTTTAGCTAATGGGTCCTCCTGCTGCTGCCATGCTGCCGGAACACAATTTCTATTCTCATCCTGAAGCAAAGTTCTTAACGCAAGGTATTATTTCTGGGTTAGCGGAGTCTGTAACCTGAAGTGTATGTAACCCGAAGTACCACTGTACTATGATATATGTGTGTGTGTGTGTGGTACAAAAAAACTAAAGTAAACAAGCAACTGAACAACACATAACAATTATACAAAAATACATAGTTGCACATAAAAATGTTACATCACTTCAGATTTCCAAAATAAGCAATATACACCCTTTTCGATACACCTCCCCTTTCAGCCTCCTGGCTCTCATACAAGGCTTCACATATCCACCTTGGTTGTCACCCAGGGCTCAAAGAAACTCACAGTTCACCCACAAATAAATTGTTGTGGTCATCTAACCTGCCTGTAAACCTCATGCAAACAAATCAGGTGAATGCTCAGTTAACAGGTCATCTGGAAGTGACATAAGTCACTTGTTGTTCAATGGGGCTTATTCCAGTTTAGACTGAGGCCTAAATTGGCAACTGGCTGCCCTTTTAAGGGACCGCAAGAGCTGAATCCAGAGTACTACAATCAACATTCCCATTAAGTGGATTAATACTGGATGGAATTGTATAAGACAGAATCTGTCACTCTCTTCCTTACTGCTTCTCCCCTAAATCAGTCTGCTCAGGAGTAAGTGCTGGGCGTGCCAGTTTCCCTTAATGCAGGGGCAGAATTTTTTTAAAAAAGTCAAGTAGTTGGGGAAATAGGGATGTGGGTGGCGCTGTGGGTTAAACCACAGAGCCTAGGACTTGCCAATCAGAAGGTCTGTGGTTCGAATCCCCGTGATGGGGTGAGCTCCCGTTGCTCGGTCCCTGCTCCTGCCAACCTAGCAGTTTGAAAGCACAAAGTGCAAGTAGATAAATAGGTACCGCTCCGGCGGGAAGGTAAATGGCGTTTCCGTGCACTGCTCTGGTTCGCCAGAAGCGGCTTAGTCATGCTGGCCACATGACCCGGAAGCTGTACCCCGGCTCCCTCGGCCAATAAAGCGAGATGAGCACCGCAACCCCAGAGTCGGCCACGACTGGACCTAACGGTCAGGGGTCCCTTTACCTTTTTTTTTAGTTGGGGAAATAGCATACCACTGGTGCCTGCAGCCAAAGCCAAAAGTGGGCAGTGCCCAAAGTGGGCAGTGTCTAGCATGTCACCCAAGGGTGCTTCCAATCTCTTTATAGGTGGAATGTGTGATACGTGCTGGGAACACTGCATTTGAGAATTCCATCTTGAATTAGTAAAGCTTTTAACTCTCACAGACGAAATACAGAACATTGAATGGGAAGGTCTGGAATGTTCCCTGGGATGATTGTCACATGAAAAGTTCCTTTCAGACTATCCCAGAGCAGGGGATTAATCATTTATTTCCATGTTTATTTTAAAAGGCCAACAAAACATCTCTAGAGATGCCAACCTCCTGAGTCCTTTCCCCTCTAGTTTTTGATTCCTCATTGGTGGCGTATTTTGAAAATCATACTGTTGCACAGTAGAATCTCTCAACTCTTGCTTTGTTATGCAAGGGCTAAGCACTGCTGTTTGCAACAATTAGTTGCATTGGTGCTTCTTATCATAAATGTGACAGGTACAGTCCCTCTGAAATACTTGGGGATTTGTTCTGAAGAACCTAGATTGCCTGTGGTCCCTTATGTATGTGTCTGCCGCATATCTGGAACCATGCTTTGACTTTAATACTTGCTGCATTATGTGGCTGCAGCCAATCTGGTCATTATACAAAGTACGGATGGGGAACCTTTGGCCCTCTAGATGATGTTGGATTCCAACTCTCACCACCTCTCATAATTAGGGTTGTAACCCAATAACATTTGTAGGGACAAAGGCTCCCAACCCTGATATAAAATGTGAAGCAGCCATGAGCCACCCCAGGACATAGGGGTTTTTCCCCCATTCTTAAAACTGGATCTTCTACAGTGGTGTGTCAGGAGTTAAAAGGTGCTTCTGAAGTTGCTATCTCCTGCCCTAGTGAGCTCAAATTGCCCATTAAGTTCTTAAACTTTTGTGTATATCTCCTTCAATTGAGGAAGTGCCAAGGACGGCCGATATCCATATCTTTTCCTTCCCCAAATTTGAGGCTCCCACCAACACTTCCAGCATGGCTTGCTTGCCATAGACACTTTCATTTCATTTCACTTCTAATTTGTATACAGTTGTACCTCGGAAGTCAAACGGAATCCGTTTGACTTTCGAAACGTTCGACTTCCAAAGCACAGCTTCTGATTGGCTGCAGGAAGCTCCTGCAGCCAATCAGAAGATGCGAACACCCCGTCAGATGTTCGCCTTCCAAAAGAACGTTCGAAAACTGGAACACTCACTTCCAGTTTTCAGTCGTTTGGTAGTTGCAACGTAAAAGTTCCAGGGCATTGGAGAACCGAGGTATGACTGTACTGCCTTTCTATATTACTATACACAAGGTGGTTTATAAGCTGAAGAAACAACAAAATAGACAACAAAGATCACACATGTAATAACAATCTGATCCAATACAACAAAGTCACAATAACTTTAAAATTGACAACTAGTATGAAATAAAGCTATATTCAATAATCCATTAGAATATAATAGTAAACAGTAAAATTTAATATCAGCAAATAATAAACAGTTTACATTTGTCAATTACAATAAAGAATTACTACTCAATAAAAATAACAGCAAGTCACAATGCATAAAAATCCCAAACATACAAAGGATCAAACTGGGAAACAAGGACACACAACTTATAACATATTTCTTAAAAAATATCCCCGAACTCCTCTCTTCCCAGCTGCTTCTGCTGTTCTCCAAGTAATGGTTTGGGAAGGGCTCCTAGGCCTGGAGGGTGGGGCAAGGCAGGTGGAAAAAGTCGTAGGCTGATGACCAGCACAAAGTCTCTCCTTACTTTGGAATCCTGAGGTGGTAGTTGCGGGGGGGGGGGGGGCTCCTGCCCCTCCTTGTACTACTCAGTGTATGGATTTTACAATGCAATCATTTGTGTATCTTCTTAGAAATAATCCCCACTGAGTTCAGTGCTCTTTACGGGTGGCGCTGTGGGTTAAACCACAGAGCCTAGGGCTTGCCGATCAGAAGGTCTGCGGTTTGAATCCCCGCGACGGGGTGAGCTCCCGTTGCTCAGTCCCTGCTCCTGCCCGCCTAGCAGTTTGAAAGCACGTCAAAGTGCAAGTAGATGAATAGGTACCGCTCTGGTGGGAAGGTAAATGGTGTTTCTGTGCTCTGCTCTGGTTCGCCAGAAGTGGCTTAGTCATGCTAGCCACATGACCCGGAAGCTGTACGCCTGCTCCCGCGGCTAGTAAAGCGAGATGAGCGCCGCAACCCCAGAGTCGGTCACAACTGGACCTAATGGTCAGGGATCCCTTTACCTTTACTATGTGCGATTAAGATTGCAGGCTTTGCTAGTGTTCTCAGCTGGCTAGGAGTAAAAATGGGTTGACCACATGTCTGTTGTCCTCAGCCTAGCATTTTATTCATCCAGATTGGCCTGTGTCAACAGGACTTTGCTTAGGCAAGTTACTGGGAAATTTAGGACAGAGCAAGATAGCAAAATGTCACACTGGTCTAGCATCTCCACCCCCACCCCGTGCCTGGGACCAGTGAGATTTGTGGGGGAAGCTTACAAGCAGAGTATAAAAACAGCAACAACACCCTAAAGACATGCAGTTTGAAAATAAAAGCAGTTAAGCCTCACAGCTATCCACACATTGTTGAATCCTAATAGCAGAATATGCCGCGCTTCTGAATGCTTAAGTTTGGGTTTTGAATCTTAAGACAGAATTACGTAATTGTAGGAGGTGATTTCTGCACAGACTTGTACCCACCAGGTGTTCAGGCAGAGAACTTCCTCCAAACTTGAGGAAGTGTTGTTTCCTTTATTTCAGGCTCCTGAGATGTCCCAGCTTAATAATATTGTGTGTAGCATAACTAATTTTTGTGGACTTCTCATTGGCAAGGCTAAAATGACCCATGGTTCAGGGGGATGGTATTGGTCCATGGTGGATATTTTGAGTGGGCATAGGAGAGGAACTGGTTTCTTAGATATCTCCTGTTATGAGGTCCAGAGCTTTTACAGATCAACCCCTGAAGGCTATAACAAGTCAGCACAGACTCTGGTTACAAGTCAGCCATATCAAAATGTTTTTGTCATGTTCTGTGCCCGTTGAACAGTCTTGAAGGACAGCTTCAATGCTCGGCAGTGGACAGCTGTAAATAAACATACATCTAAATTAATTAGCACATGAAGATGAGCAATGGCCATTTTTTTTACCCTCTGGAGATAATGGCAGTCTTAAATTTAGTTCATTAGGCTCACAGCTGGTGATACGATTAGAGTGCTGTGATCTTTTAATCTTAGCAATCTTCTAGCATTTCCCCATTTTTGACACACAGCTTTCACTGTATCACTTTAAAAAGACAACACCCCCACAAGCATTAACTGTGGCTATAAAATACTTGATTGTAGTAGGGCAGATGTCTGGTCAGCGTGCCAGAAGATCAGAAACGAAGTGGACAGTTTAACTTTTGCCTTTCGAGTCACTTTTTTTTTTTTTTTTAAGAATTCCTTCGTTGAAAGTTATCACTCAATAACAGATGGTGACATCTTCCTTTAGATCATACCCAGAATTAATATTTAACCACTAATGGCTTTTTGGTGTGTGTGGCTTTCTGTTCAAGGGGCGTCAATGGATCTTTGCACATGCGTGAAATATTGCAATCCTAAACATGTAGGAGCAAACTCTATTGATGCTGGTGATAGTTTAGTTCTGTTTGAAGGAAGTATTTAAGGTCGCTACCTAAGTGAAGTCAAAACACAGAATTTTATTTTACTTTTTTACTCTGAGACATATCTTTTCAGGGACCCAGGATTGTGTTTACTTGAGTTGGTAATCTGTTCATAATTAAGTGCCCTTAACACCCCTGAGGTTTATGACTATGGTAATGTGTAACTCCCTTTCATTCCCATTGGGCTAGGAAGCGCTTTTGTCCTGCCCTTTGGTGGGAGTGTGCTGTTGGAGATATTGTTAACGACTGATCCCACAATTGTTTTGAATGCAAACTTGCTTTCTCTGTAAAGTAAAAATAAAATAAAAAATGCTGCTTTTACAAATGCTGCATTTTTTCTTTCTTTCCAAAGGATGTTTGCAAAGCTGCTAGGAAAGTGTTGTTCTAGGGGCTGGGAAATACCGTATGCACAGACTTACAAAACTTAAAACCATTGACAGTCAGCAAGGGGCACACTGTGTAAGGGGCTTTGCAGGCATAGCTGATCAGTGGTACCTACAAATACGCTTTCATCCAAGCCTCACCTTTACTGGCATCTGGTGTGGTGTGGATGGGCACAGCTTGGCCAAAGTTGCCATGTGGGCCAAATCAGGCCAGTGTGCCAGTGATTCCCCGCTCCTCTATCACACCCACCCAACCCATGTGCGCTGCACTTTAAATTGGCCTTCTTCCCCCTACCTTATAGGGAGATGACTGTGGACTCAGTACTGCATGTTGTCACATCCACTTTGCTTTGAGCATTTTATCTGAAAGCAAGTCCGCTGCCTTGCAGAACGCCTTCGGGAGGAGAAAAGGCTAAGGAGTAAACCTGACCAAAATCCAGAGTAGAGTCCCTAAGATGGTTGGATGGCGCCTTTGTACGACTCCTTCCGGTGACTCCTGCATCCAAGCTGGTGCCAAGTGTATTGCTCTGCTTTCCTTTGGACCACATCAGGGAGGCCAAGAGAGGAGTCTTGTCATCTGGGCAGCCTGGGACCTCCATGCACACCATCTAGGGAGGTCACTTCAAGTGCAGTTAACGCAGCAGTTTGACTTCAGCCCTGGAGGTGCACCCATTGTCTCTTGAGACAGAGGCATGCCAACACAGTTTCAATTGTCTTCAGTGAGATTTACTTACTAATGAAAATGCGTAGGGTTCCAAAACTTCGGTGGTACCTAATCCCCACGTGGGAAACCTGTGTACCAGGAGCTGCAAGTGGCCCTCAACTTTCATTTAATTGCCCAAAGACCCCTGAAGCTGCCTTCATTCTTCTATCCCAACTGAGTTCTTGTTGTCCTCCTGCTGCTTCCTCCTTATTCTTACTGGCTTTTGAAAGTGTTCCCCTCTCTCTGCTTCCTGTGTAGTTTCAGAACAATTGAAAGGGCTGGTATTTCTTTTGAGAAAAATGGTTTTTCTTAAACATTCCTCCTTGTTTTATACCTCCAGCAAAGTGGGGAATCACCCCTGGTAGCTGCTTTAGAACCATTCAGTTCTGCTATGTGCTGTAATGTGGCGTGTCAAGTTTCCCAAAGTGGCAAATTTTCCGGTGCTTTTATTTTTCCATGGAATTTTTCCATTCCATAACCTCATTAGTAACAATGAATGGTGCCAACTGCAGATACAATATCAGGTAAGCTTGACAGATTCCAAAGGTGTTTTCTTTACTAAACAAAGTGAGCCTGGGAAAAGTTTGGAAAATCCCAGTTTATTGGTAACCTGTGTGTATAGCACACTAAAGTAATTATTTTCTTTTGCTTCTTAGGACAGTAGCCATATTGGTCTGTTCTTTTAAAAAACCACAACATCTTTGTGTATTTATTTGAGAGTAACCCCATTTAATCTAGTGGTGGTGATTTCTGAGCAGACCTGCACATATTCCTGAGGGAATATGGCCTTTGGGAGGGAGAGAAAAGGGGTGCCCACTCTGATCTAATTAGCTTAATTCAGTTGACCAGCTAGTACTGACCAGTGACTTTGTGGATTGGTGGGACAGTTTCATCTTTCCTTTGTCCCCTGCATTTTTCTCTTTCTTTTTCTAGGATCCACCCACAATTAGGGCTGGGCGGTATATTGATATATCATCCAAAATCGGTTTGAAGTCCATATCATGATATTGGTTTCATAAATTTTGACCTAGCAATATATTGCAAATCATGATGTCTCTGTGTGTGCTATGCAAAAATCACAATGTGGGAAAAACCATGAAGCCAGCCAATGCCTCTACATAGCTCCGTCCTTATTTCAGACTTTGTGATATGCGTTGGTTTATCGCGATGTTTAGCTGGTGATCTATCACAGTGTTGAAAACCAGATATCGCCCACCCCTATCCATAATTGAGTCTTTTCAAACATGTTCTGGAATTTGGGCATAATACAAGATGAGCCGGAGCCACATGGTACACATTTGTTTAATGAGTGCTTTCCAAAGCTCATGTTCTTTGACCTGTGACTATTTGGTTGAAGGATCTCTGTGTTAGAGCAGACAATTAAGGCTCTCAAAGTAGTGACTTAAATGGCAAATCCTCTTGCGGCTGTGTCCACATCACCGTTTGCTCTGGCTCCCGTGTGAATCCACCACCGGTCCCTGAAGCTGTGTCCACATGAGGTTAGCCAGTTCTGTCCCATAGCTTCTTGAGGTCATGCTGATTCGATGTGTTTTCCCTCAAACCAGCTTCAATCTGATTTGAAAACATAAATTACAGTTAAGGTGAAGTGTGTACATTTGAGACAGCCATGGTGCATGTGCAGATAAGTTTCACTGAGTTCTCGGGGGTGTTGTAGGGGCGAGGGAAACCAAACAGGTGAAACAGGTCAGGTAAAGGCATCCCCACCCCATCACTGGTGTGTATAGCAAGGTGCAAATATGACTTAAATTCCAGCAAGGGAAAATGACCTTGCTGCGTTTTAAGCCGCTAATGTGTCTTGCCTAGGTCAGTGACCCATGGAATACACATTTAACCATGCTATCCTACACACATTTACTCAGAAGTAAGGTAAAAGGTAAAGGACCCCTCGATGGTTGAGTCCAGTCAAAGGCAACTACAGTATGGAGTTGTGGCGCTTTTCTCGCTTTCAGGCCAAGGGAGCTGGCGTTTGTCCGCAGACAGCTTTCCAGGTCATGTAGCCAGCATGACTAAACCGCTTCTGGCACAACAAAACACTGTGATGGAAACCAGAGTGCACGGAAAGGCTATTTACCTTCCCACCACAGCGGTACCTATTTTTCTACTTGCACTCACGTGCTTTTGAACTGCTAGGTTGGCAGAAGCTGGGACAGAGCAACGGGAGCTCACCCCATTGCGGGGATTTGAACCGCCGACCTTCCGACTGGCAAGCCCAAGAGGCTCAGTAGTTTAGACCACAGTGCCACCCGCGACTCTCAGAAGTCAGTGTGGTGTAGTGGTTAAGAGCGGTAGTCTTGTAATCTGGGGAACCGGGTTCGCGTCTCCGCTCCTCCACATGCAGCTGCTGGGTGACCTTGGCCAGTCACACTTCTTTGAAGTGTCTCAGCCCCACTCACCTCACAGAGTGTTTGTTGTGGGGGAGGAAGGGAAAGGAGAATGTTAGCCGCTTTGAGACTCCTTAAAGGGAGTGAAAGGCGGGATATCAAATCCAAATCCAAGTAAGCCCCACTGAGCTCAATAGGACTTGCTTTTAGGTCAGTTCCAAGATTGCAGCTTTAGTTCTGTGCTTCTAGTTGTTTACCTCTGCCCTGGTTTATTTAATAAGGCCCATTGTGTAATTTATGGAGTATGACTCTTTAAAATAACATTTTGACCAGATTCTTAAGTTTCCCATGGAAGAAAAGGAACATATTAAAAGTCCATTAATAAAATTGTCTGCCTTGACAGCTTTTCTTTTTTAAAAAAACAAACCAAGAAATGGAACCCCAAACAGAATTAATTCGTTGATTATTTTTAAAGTTGTCACAGCTTCTTGAAAGAGCTATCATAGATAGATAGTTTTAGTATTTCCTCTTTCTTACAAAAAGTATGAAAAACAATAAGAAACCTAGAATTTCTATTTGAAATGTTTCATTGACAACCATATTTCATATAGGCTACTCCTATCCCCACATTTCTGTTCATCTCAGTTTTGGTTTTCTAGTCTTTTCTGAACTGCTGAACAAATGCAGTGGGCATCAACCTTTAGAAATGAATTGAAAACTTTAAATGATTAAAACCAAACAACCTTTCATTGTGCTTTGACATGGTAACTGCAGAAAATAGCTCTGTTGGGTAGATGTCTTTAATATGTTTGTGGTTGTTGTTTTTTTAAGCTCACAAAGATCTATTATCAAGTTTTTAGAAACAGCAAATTTCAGCTTGCATGGCTTTTCTTTTATATTTAGTATGCACATCCTTTTGTCTATGACTTCATTTGTTTGATGTTAAAATATGATGGGTGAGTTTGTTACATTGCCAGCTTTTATCTGTTGCTGCTCCTTGCCTTTTTTATATTAAATTTATGTGTCTGACTCTGGTTTGGCCAGATATATGGATTATGTGTCATCCCCAAGGTAGTTTGGAAAAGATCCTCCAGATTGCTTCAACTTTTTGGCAATTTTTCTCCTGTCCTCCACAGTGACACATTTTCATTAAGTCCTTGATCCAGGATGACCCTGTGGGAGCCTTCTCCTTCATTGTAAGGCAATCTTTCCTGGCTAACAACATAGGGTCTGTTTGTAGCAAGCTTTTTTTTTATTACTATTTTAAAGAGCACTTTGATAAGCACTAGGTTCCTGATGAAGCCTATTGTTCCTCCACTCAGAGACCTCGGCTTGGTTGCCAACTCCAGATGTTCCCTTTGCAGTGGAAGGGCTTCCAAGAACAAAACAAATCTGTTTCTGCCTTTATTTCATGGCACTTGGAATATCTCTTTTGTCTGCTACCTTGAAAGAAGGGCAGAATGCAAATGCGATGAATGAAAATTAAAAGAATATCTGTATGGCATATGCATAGAGCTGTCATAAAACTGTTAACTCATATTTTCCTCTGTGAACTGGAAGGGAAGTGCAATAAAACGGGATCCAGAGCTAAGCTTCCATAGGTGTGCTTCTTCTCAAGTTTTGTTTCCTAACCTGCAAAATGTGAATATCAGAGGCTGTCTTTTGTAGGATTGTTATGGATGAATAAGGTAAGAAAATAAGGTGGGCCATAAAAGCAGTTTGGGAGGAAATGAAGTTACTTTGCAGTTAAGATTATTCACATGTAAGGTTGCACGTAGCATCCTGAAAGTTGAGAGAATAGTTTAGGGATGGATTTACAGCACAATGGACAGCAGCCATAGCAAGAATTGAGCATTGGTGCGGGGAAAGAGATGACATTCTTTTGGCTAATTCCAGTTCAGATTAGCAGAGTGTGCCTGGCACTGCTTAGAAACTTGAAGAAACTAAAATAATATTGTAGGTTTTTTTAATGGTTAGTGTAATTTGTGAGTTTGGGGACTGTGCGCACACACACACACTGATGCCTGGCTCATTGCTTCCAATGGCATCTGATTGTAAGTGAAAACTGCCTCTTCCAGCTTGGAAAACCTTATTTTTAACTGTCACACCATCTTGGTCTGCCATCTTGATTCAAAATGGAGTATGGCATCCAAGCACAGAAGGAGACTGCTTCATCCTACATCAGGAACTCTTGTGCCAAGTTAGGCAATGGCATCTTGAGAGGCATACACATTGGCACAGTTGTGACTTGCCATGCCATATTGGGCAACAGTCCCTTCAGAACCACCCAGTGCGGTTTTGACCTATGATGCCAAATTGCGAAAAGTTCCACCAAATGGTGGAAGGGTGCAAAGTGGTTCTGCTGCTACCCCGCCAAGTGGGTACTGAAGTGGCTGAGCCAGGGGGGCAATGTAGAAGGCCCTTCTGGAGCTCTTGTCTAAACGGCCTCAGCCCAGTATACCTGAAGGAGCATCTCCACCCCCATCGTTCTGCCCGGACGCTGAGGTCCAGCGCCGAGGGCCTTCTGGCGGTTCCCTCATTGCAAGAAACAAAGCTACAGGGAAGCAGGCAGGGGGCCTTCTCGGTAGTGGCACCTGCCCTGTGGAATGCCCTGCCATCAGATGTCAAAGAGATAAACTACCTGACATTCAGAAGACATCTTAAGGCAGCCCTGTTCAGGGAAGTTTTTAATGTGTGACATCTTAGTGTATTTTTGGTCTTTGTGGAAGCCGCCCAGAGTGGCTGGGGAAACCCAGCCAGATGGGTGGGGTACAAATAATAAATTATTATTATTAATTATTATTATTATTATTAATTATTATTGTCTAGGGGTGGCACCTGGAAGATCAGGATTTTGATTCTTGCACTACAGAGGGTTGTACAAGATGATCCTTAGGTGCCTTCCAACTCTACAATCCTGTAAATGCCTTTTTCTTTGGGGGCAAGAGGTGAGATCGTGATTGATTTTGCGTTTGTGTGTTTGCAGACTAAAAGTGTGGTTTCTGGTTGCCTTTTATCTCTGCTGTGCTTGTGGGTTGGCTGAAGTATGGTGCTAAAAATAGTTAAATTTTCTTAGTTGTACATTCCCTCCCCCAGTTTTTATTTGAGTTAGCTGTTGTTAATTGCTGAGTGGATTGCTTAATGATGTTATTGAAATTAGATATTGTTAATTGACCTATTCAATAGGCTATATAGGTATGTTTTATGCTTAAACTTTTGATAAACACTTGGATTGTCAGTGGTGTAATGCATTTTTTAAACAGCTAAATAATTTGTGCTGCTATTGTATTTAGATTCTTGTCATTTGATTTTATGCGAATTGCTTTCAGTACAATCGGTGCAATCCAATATATGTCTACTCATAATTAAGTCCCATTGTTTTCAATTGGATCTACTCCCTGGTAAGTGGGTATAGATTGCAACCACTGTATTTGTGGAAAATGCAGTGTGTGATAAATCAAATGACCAGGACTATGACTACACAATCACAATTAATATAAGGAAACTTTGATATTAATTTAAACAAGCAACAAAAATCTGACCTCTTATACCCTTAAATTTACATTTTTGCAGCTATAGCTTGTGATGCTGTTTTGAAGTCGAAAGGAAACTTTAGTTTTCTACTATAATGAAGAGATGTGGATTTCTTCATATGTATGAATTAGTCATGTATCGTAAGGGTCATATGAATGATCACCAAGGAAGTCAAATTTCCTGTTTTATGTGTGTTTTTCTGAGTACCGTGTTTCATCTTTAAGAATTGTTTGCCATAGAAACTCTTAATGGGTGGAGACAAAATTAAAATGTTACTTGATTAGAAAGCCACATGGCATATCACATTTTCCTCTGCAGCTCTTGTTTCTGGCTTAAGACATTCTTCTTCTCACAACTGCTGTCTTCAAAGAACTGACCATGTAATTAGAGGTGGCCTGAATACAATATAAAATTTCCCTGCATTCTATGGCAAATGTTGCCATGCATTAATTTACGCCCATGTGAACAAGGCTTCTGAAAGACCAGCAATTTGAAATCTGGTCACTGTAAGATTTTCAAACCAAGAAATAGTGTCCAATATTTCTTCCACTTGTGCCATGTCTTCTAGATGTAAGCCTGTGGGCGGGAGCTGCCTTATCTTACTGCTTTATCAGACATGGCTTCCCCCAAAGAACTGTTAAGGGTGCTGGGAGTTGTTCGGAGACCCCATTCCCCTCACAGAGTTACAGTTCCTTGAGTGGTTTTAACAGCCAGTCCTTCTTCCTTGGGAAATGTAGCTCTGTTGAGGGGTCTCAACACTCAGCGCTGTTAACAAATTACAATTCCCAGGTGGCAAGCCATGAAGTTTAAAGCAGCATTAAAAAAAAAAGGTAAAGGACCCCTGACAGTTAAGTCCAGTCGCAGACGACTCTGAGGTTGCGGTGCTCATCTCGCTTTACAGGCCGAGGGAACCGGCGTTTGTCCGCAGACAGTTTTTTCTGGGTTATGTGGCCAGCATGACTAAGCCGCTTCTGGCGCAACAGAACACAGAAACCAGAGCAGCGCACAGAAATGCTGTTTACCCTCCCACCGGAGTGGTACCAATTTATCTACTTGAACTTTTGGGGATGCATGCTTTCCAACTGCTAGGTTGGCAGGAGCTGGGACCGAGCAACGGGAGCTCACCCCATCGCAGGGATCGAACCGCCGACCTTCTGATCAGCAAGCCCAAGAGGCTCAGTGGTTTAGACCACAGCGCTACCCATATAAGTACAGTGGTACCTCGGGTTACACACACTTCAGGTTACAGACTCCGCTAACCCAGAAATAGTACCTCAGGTTAAGAACTTTGCTTCAGGATAAGAACAGAAATCACACGGCGGTAGTGCAGCAGTGGGAGGCCCCATTAGCTAAAGTGGTGCTTCAGGTTAAGAACAGTTTCAGGTTAAAAACGGACCTCCAAACGAATTAAGTGCGTAACCAGAGGTACCACTGTAAGTAACATTAGAGTGCTTTAAATGTATAGTGCAGACAGATGTGGTCCAAGATTGAAACTGGCTTATCGTGTGGAGAGCAGGATCCTGTATGGTTGATGGTTACTCCTGTAGACATGGGACCCCCTGAGGCCACGGGGTGTCCATGCGGCATGCAGTTTTCAGATGTTACGCTTTTTCCATGTCACTTCTGGCAGCCTCCTTGTGGGGGCCGTGGCGTCTGAATAGGCTGAGAGTCAAACGTGTTTTACCACCACCGTGACATTCAAATAGCCTCCATGTTTGTTGATCGCCCTTGGGGATGGTATTTTATGTAAATAGGACCTTGTTCTTGGGGCCTAGCCATCCTGCGTTTCACCGTAGAACATTTCCTCATCTTTACTTAAAGCATCAGGGAGAAAATGAGCATGTTTTTGTTTGTTTAACCCTTCAGCAGTGGCAGAGTTCAAAACAAAAGCAGCTTTCTCTACCCCCTCCCTGTTCGCAGTTGCCTAGCAACCTCCCTCCCCTTTATTAGCATACAGTTTAATTCCTTTTTATTACAGGACTAAGCCACGTTAAGCATTCTTGTTCAGCCCAGTGCAGGTTTTGGCAAGCATTTGACTTGGCAAAAAATCAGAGAGAGAGAGAGAGAGAGAGAGGAGAAAATATGTGACTGAAGCGGGCTGGGGGGAGAGAAAGAAAAAAAGGAGAGAAATTGTTTGGCTTTAAAAGACATCCTCACATGCTGAGCAAATAAAATTGCCCATCGCCCAGCTTTCATTTTTTGCTGTTTTGGGTTGAAACCAGCGAGCGAACTCTTCTATGTCTGTATGTCAGCTGAGGTAATTCCACACAGAACTGGGGCCATGTTCCGGCCACCGTGGTTAAAAGCGTTAGTAATAATACAGTGGTACCTTGAGTTAATAACTTAATTTGTTCTGGAGGTCCGTTCTTAACCTGAAACTGTTCTTAACCTGAGGTACCACTTTAGCTAATCACCACCGTGTGATTTCTGTTCTCATCCTGAGGTAAAGTTCTTAACCCGAGGTACTATTTCTGGGTTAGCGGAATCTGTAACCTGAAGCACCTGTAACCTGAGGTACCACTGTAATTTTTCCACCCTTCACCCTGAGGTCCAAGAACGGGTTGCAACAATTAAAACACAATGAGCCTCTCTTCACAGAAAGGTTAAGAAAGGCTTTCTTGCTGGTCAGGAGACTTGTGATTTGCACTTGTCCCTTCCCCCCTCGAGATACTTGCAACTATAATAGGATTGCCTAGAATTTTATTTTAACTCTGGCTTATCATGGATCTCAACATTAAAGGGAAAGGGCTGTTGGAGGCAGGCTTAGGACCTGCGGCTCTGATGCAAGGAGGAGGTAGACTTCAGAAGAAGAACTGAAGCTGCCTCAGGCACTGCATCTATCAGTTAGTAAGAGAAAGTAGGCAGAGGAAAGCAAAAATCACATGGAGCTGCCTCAGGCTTTGACTGTACTGGCCAGTTGGTCGGAGATACGTTGAAGGCTGTTTCAGTGAGCTGAGGGCTGCCAAGGCTTCATGGGGGGACTCGCTACATTGGGAGCAGGGATAAATGGATCCTAGTCTGGATTATGCAGGTCCAGGATAATTATCTTTTTCCTGTAACTGCAGGCGTGCCTGCTGGAGTCCAGAAAAACGTTCAGGCTCCTTCCCAGTCTGTGTTAGGCAATGTGAATAATGATATATGCTCAGTATATACCCTGACGCACCATCACAATTCTGTAGCTTCTCCTCACCGTTTTTAAGCCTTTCCAGTGCCGCCTTTTCAAAACTCACAAGAATAGTTTGACAATGTGAGTGAGTGAATTATTTTCGGCTGGCTAAGGAACTCTTCTGCATCTTCTTGTCTAACACCCAGAGATGCATTGCCTTCTCATGGATGCTGAAGTGTCACAACCAAAGCCACCCAGTTGCAAATACATGCTTACATTGAACTAGTGCAAATGCTACCTTGTGATTTTTTTCTTAAGCTCTTGAAAAAACAACAATTGCCAAAGTTTGTCTATTTCTTCTTGTGTTTACTCCAAATTTTAAAATTGGAAGCAGGGTGGATTTGATTTAAATCGTTTCATTTTTGGAATAATAAATTTTCAGAGTAGTTTTTATAGTTATATCAAAAATTACTGATTTGGATATACTATTAGAAATACATGAACAGATAATTAGGAAATTATTGTGAGGTTTAATAAATTAACCGTTTATATTTGGACAACTTTTCTGCTGTACTTTATCGAAAGGAGAAAAATAATCATTTCCTTAATAACAATTTAATCATTGATTTTTATCCACCCTGATTGGAAGCGTTGTCATAACTGTCATATATTTGTTGCCCCTATTAGATGGGTGCTTATGGGATATTAACAGACACCCATGATGTCATACAAATATGAAATCTGAATGTCCCGGGGCTTTAGAGCACGCCTTGCTCTTGGCAGCTACTGCTGCTGCTGTCAGAAATAGCAAACTACGTGGCCAGTGACTGCCTGGAAAAAGTAAGTGTGACCATTTATTGCATTAGAACTGATGAGGTCCACTCATTTTTGGCTAGCAAGGACTTGGAACAAGTAACTATTGGATCTTTTTCTTGCAAAGTGTGGTTGTGGGTGCATGGTTGCTGTGCGGTTAATTGAGGAGCAGGTTTCTTCAAGTTTTGCATTGGTAGCTAGGACAAAGTGGTTTTTTCCTTTTTGAGCAGTAGCTCTTGAGCATGGCTCTGGATGCCAGTTTTATGCTGGCAAAAAAGTGGTGCGTAATTTGTTGTGAACAATCCTAAATTGCTTGACACAGCTTCAGAGATCTTGGAAAGGCAGGCTGCTTTATTATTGATATTGCTTTATTATTTTTGAGGAAAGCAGCGATATATATGTTTAAAATAAATTATGCCACGCTCCTGAGGGGGGCAGGAAATATTTAAAAGCCTGCAAAACTGCTGAAAATATTGTGCTGTTCTTCTGCAGCTGCAGTGTGACTACCTGTTACAAAATCAATAGCACTGTCTGATTAATAAGAGGAAAGGAGTAGATGATTTTGCTGGCTATGAGAAGATGTGTGTTTTCTCCGGTGCCAGTTGCTGTCAATTTTCTGCCCTTCTGTGCCTGGTTGCAACCCATTCCGGCTGCTCAGACTAGGGCTGGAAGTGATTTTGTAGCAAGATGCCACACTTCAGCTTTGATACGTTCAGTGTAAGCAGGCAACCAAAGAGATGAGGTAAGCAGCTCTTCTGAATGGGTCTCCTGTCTTCCACTGCCTCCCACAGCTTGGTCAAACTCATGTTTGTAGCTTCGAGAACACTGTCCAACCATCTTGTCCTATGTTGTCACCTTCTCTTTGTGCCCTCAATCTTTCCCAACTTCAGGGTCTTTTCCAAGGAGTCCTCTCTTCTCATGAGGTGGCCAAAGTAGTGAAGCCTCAGCTTCAGGATCTGTCCTTCCAGTGAGCACTCAGGGCTGATTTCCTTAAGAATGGATAGGTTTGATCTTCTTGAAGTCCATGGGACTCTCAAGAGTCTCCTCCAGCACCATGCATGCTTTTGAATTGTCTTAAATCCCACGTACCACATGGCCATGAGTAGTCAAATGCTGTGATCGACAGAAACATCATAGATGTTAATGCAGAGGAGGCAGTGGTAAAGATAATCAGCGGAGAAGAGGGATTTCTGTGGTTCAAAGGACAACCCAGCCATAAGCTCATTGGGTGAGTGTCATTAGACATGCCTCTCTCGTCAGTGTCCTCCTTATGCAGCCACTAATCTGTAAATAACGCCAATCAAACTCATAGGATTACTACCCACAATTAGACTTCATCTACAGATAATGGATATCATATGCTGGGAATACTTAAGAAAGAACATTATTTTGATTCTAAGTATTACCATAAGTAATGTAATAAATAGAAACCTTTGACTAGATTAGTGTAAAATAAGTGAGGAGGGGAATCAAGCTCTTTCAAATATAACCCCCCCCCCCAATTCTTGAAAGGAAAAACTAGTCAGTTTTCTATATCATATTTGTAAATAGGCTTGGATGGTTTTTAATGCAAAAGGAATAGGCCAAGAGATGGGTGAGAGCTGAATTGATGCTAATTAGTGAAATTATTACTTTCTACCATGTAACTCTGAATTCTTTTTGGAAATTGTTTTTGTCCTATTTTTCTTTAAAAGGCAGCTAAAGTATGAAGGACTTTTAATTATGTGTGTGTGTGTGTAAGTGTGTAAAGTATGGCATTCCAGTGTCTATTTAAAATG
Source organism: Podarcis pityusensis (assembly GCF_964106645.2). Classification (NCBI taxonomy): domain Eukaryota; kingdom Metazoa; phylum Chordata; class Lepidosauria; order Squamata; family Lacertidae; genus Podarcis; species Podarcis pityusensis. Next base: position 74,648,598 of record NC_138030.1, read on the forward strand.
TGGAATGGTGTTTACAATGTTCATGGAATGCTGCCTTGGAGCGAAATCCTGTGATTTTGTTTGGGGAAAAGGTGCATAAGCTATTTCTTTCTGGACAGGAGATGTGGTCAAATACTTGATTTTAACCAGTTCTTAATGTGAGACAATGGTTAGCTATATTAATTTTCAGCTTTCAGTTTCTGGTGTACTCTCAGTCTGTTGGATAGGTTTGCAAGGAGAATAAGAGGTAAGCCTGAACAGCAGCAGGAGAAAGCAAGTGACCATTCAAAAGGAAACAATGGAAGGGCAAAATAATCCAAAATGTAGTTTAGTAACCCTATCATTTTGGGTTTGCTCAAATATAGCACTATGATGTCATTGCTCACCTGAAGGAGATAGGTGAGACTGCCATCTTTGGTTGAAGTTCTAGGTTTCAAAGTGGTGAGGAGAACATAGAATAAGGGTTGCTTCTGGTCAGTTTGCAATAATTGGGCTCAGAGGGGCTATGGAAAAACTCCATGCTCTCCCTAGTAATTGCCCACACCTCATTTTGAAGACTTGTCTCACAGTTGGAGAACACTGATGTATAAGTGGTGTAAATTTTATGTCTGTTCCATCTGTTATCACAGTTGCTTACTATAGTAGTGGTGCTAATTTCAGTGGAGCTGCTGCGGTTTTTAGAATGGCAGGGAAAGCTAACGGTGTTATATCTTCACCTTCTTCAGACCAGGGGTCTGAGAAAAGGGGTGGGGGTCAAATTTCGTCTGGTTTGCATTTTATTACGTGCCCACTTAACTCACACTTTCTGAAACAGTGCACGAACCAAAAACCCAGTTGTCCTTTGAAATTCACTCTTTGAATTTTGTGTTCCAGTGCCCCAACAACAACAACAACAAAATGGATATATAGAAATATATGTAAATTGGTGTGTGTGTGTGAAAATGACATACTGATGGATTTATATAAAGCCTCACAAAAATCCACCAGTGTTTTATTGCGCATTGCTCCAGATACACACACACACACACACACACACACACACACACACAACTGATGCAGAAATTTAATAGAAACTGAAATTGACAGATTTCCCCATTCTACATTTATGCCCCATCCTGCAACATGGAACCCACGTTTCATTTGTTTAATCTATGTATTTGACGTTCTGTTTATTTTCCTCTTCTTGCTTTCCCCCTACATTTTTCACCTCTTAAGAAAACTTTAACAACCACCCAAATGTTGATGATGCTATCCGTCTTAGGTCAGGATGCTGCTACCTGATGGAAGATGTACGATGTAAGGCATTCTGGCTGCATTGACAGCCCTGCTTTAGAAAGGTTAGCTGCTTCAGAAATGTCAATTTAAATGAATAAATGAACATTTAAATACATTTCAAAAAAGTGTTCATTTCCCCCTGCAGGATCTTGTATGGAAGTTTTTTTTTTTTTTAATGCATTTGTTTAAGACGTCCTATTTATAATCCAATAGCCCTCAATTTATGCTAATAAAACTGTTATGCAAACCCCACCATCATGTAGCTAATTTTTCTCTCTCTCTCATGCACACAGTCAGCCCTCATTTGTATTCATAAGGTTTATAGCCTGTAATTGCTGAATATTGGAAAAACAAGGGAATTACCTTTTTGTTCCCCAGAGGCAGGCTCTATGCTTCATCGCTGATCTATGGTGCTTATGACATTTTGAGCAGAATGTGTTCTGAGCTGTCATACAACTTGACGCCAAAGAATTTAAAGATTGCCGTCTTATGGACCTGGAAAGAGAAGAAAATGAAGATCAACTGAAAGTAAAAAAAAAATTAAAAAAAATTGGATGCAGCTTCTGCTTTTGTCCCATTGATCGGGACCATTTTTATTTTCCTTTCCTCCTCAGCAGTTTTCTCTGTTGTGATTTGTTCAGTATTCTTATAATGTAATCGCTAACAAATATCTCTGAGTAGGCATATTTGTGTGTTTCGTTTCCCTTTCTTACTTCACTTATTAAAATGGTTGTGGGATTTATATAAGTACTAAGGGAAGCAGCAATGTCTGTTCTTGTAAGAAAAACACCGGGGACTAATTGGATTAGTAGAGTGCCTAGCATCTGGTGGGCGGGGCTTTTGTGTTGTGCTCCGGAATCGGCCCCTCCCTTCGCATGTTCAATTAAGTTCTGTTAGAGAGGCCAACTGTCGTTCTTGCCTCATGAGGTTGTGTCTGTTTCTCTCAGTAGCATGTTATTGTGTTACCATTTTCTTTATTATTAAAGCTTTTCTTGACATAGACGTGAGCCGCTTACTTTGCTGAAAGAAAAGAAACTCTGTCAAAGATTGGTGGAATATCCTAAACTGCATAAGTGAGGGGATATTCCCAGTCTAAGAGGAGGATTGCTTTGTTTTAGTCACCCCCACTGTCCACAACAGTCCTACTCTGCATGCCAGGTGTCCCCAAATATATATACAGTAGTACCTTGGTTCTTGAACAGAGTGCATTCTGGGAGTCTCTTCGAGTCCTGGAACTGTTAGAAAACCAAGGTGCAGCTTCTGATTGGCTGCAGGAGCGTCCTGCAGCCAATCAGAAGCTGAGGAAGCCGTGCCAGATGTTCAGCTTGCAAAAATTGTTTGAAAACAAGAATACTCACTTCTAGGTTTCAATCGTTAGGGAGCTGATTTGTTCAGGAACCAAGGTGTTTGAGGTCCAAGGTATGACTGTACTTCTGTATCAGTGTTACTGAATTTAAAATTGGAGGCACGTTCTATGTTCCAGCCTGAAAAGGATTACTTTTCTGTCCTGAGAGTCATTTGCCTCTTTATGTCTTCATGAATCCCTGATCTGGACATGCCACTTGGTTAGAAGGTAAGCCCAGCATTGTTAACTCTGGCAGAGCGATACAGTGGGCAGATATCTTTATAGGTGAGATCTCTGGCTCCATGAGAGGTCCAGAGAGTGGCAGCATGAAAACGGGCCTTTTCTGCAGTGGCTCTCCATTGGTGGAATGCTCTTCCCAGAATGGCTCACCTGACACCTTCATTGCACGTCTTTAGGCCCCAAGTGAAAACGTTTCTCTGTAACCAGGCCTTTGGCTGATGTTCTATGGCCTTTTCATTGTGTTTAAGGGAGTGGGATTATTGTTTTGTTTTGTTCCTGTTTTATGATGTAGTTTGTCTTTTCCTTTTGTGTTTTCATGTTGTGAACTTCCCTGTGATATTCAGATGAAGGGCTGTACAGTAGTACCTCAGGTTAAGTACTTAATTCGTTCCGGAGGTCCGTTCTTAACCTGAAACTGTTCTTAACCTGAAGCACCACTTTAGCTAATGGGGCCTCCTGCTGCTGCCACGCTGCCAGAGCACGATTTCTGTTCTCATCCTGAAGCAAAGTTCTTAACCTGAGGTACTATTTCTGGGTTAGCGGAGTCTGTAACCTGAAGTGTATGTAACCTGAAGCGTATGTAACCCGAGGTACCACTGTATACAAATTTAAATGGCAACAACAACAATTTTATTATTTATATGTTGCCCATCTGGCTGGGTTGCCCCAGCCACTCTTGGCAGCTTCCAACAAAATATTAAGGACACAACCTTAACCGTAAATAACTTCTCTGAACAGGGCTGCCTTCAGAAATAACAACAACATTTTTTGTGACACATAGTATTAGCATTGTTGCCTTATATTCAGTTAACAAGGGGAGAGCATTCAAAATCTCAAAGCGTTCTATGTGTATGAATAAGAACTGCGAAAGAGTCTTCCTAGATCAGAGTATAGGTCTATCTACTAGTCCAGTATCTATCCTGCTTCCCAAAGCCAGCAAACAGATGCCTCTGGGAAACATACAAACAAGGCTTGAAGGCTTCAGGTATTTTCTGCAGTCGCTCCCTGGCAACTGGTTTTCCAACTAGAATTCAAAGTTTTGTTTGTGACCTATAAAGTTCAGGTCCCCAATATATTTTGGAGTGCCTATCTAGACCCTTCCGTCTTCATTTGGGGCCTTTCCCTGGGTTCCTGCTCTGAGAAGTTTCAGGGGGTTGCAACAAGAGAGAGGGTCTTTTCAGTTTTGGAATGATCCTTCCTTTGAGGTACACCTGGCACCATCATTAATATCCTTTCAACCCCAGGTGAAAACATGCCTCTTCTCCAAGGCATTTGATGGTTTAGGATAATTTTGCTGCCTTCTGGTGGCATGTTTTTTGCTGCCATTTTGTTTGGTTTGGTTTGTAGGTTAATGCATTGCTTTTATTGTAATGCATCATTCTTTTTCCTGATTTCATGTCATTCTTTTTTTTTTTAATTTTGCAAGTTGATCAAAGCAAGTTGAAGACTGTCAAATGACCTATAAATTGAATTGTTGCTGCTGTTATTATTGTCTCTGAAAATCTAGATTCCTTATAGCCGTCATGACTGGTAGTCAATAAGAGATGGATGCTACATTAATTTGTCTGCTCTGCTTTTCAAGCTGTGTGTGTTAGTGGCACTCTCCACTGCATTTGCCAGCTCTTAGAATCCTCCCTCTTAGATGCACTGCCCTGAAGAGTCCTGCTGCTACCACCATCCTGTTGCACCTTTACCTGTTATCTGACAGAGGTGTCTGCCTCTCACCTACTGCCTTTGGCATGCCAGCCACCCTGCTTCTGGGGAGAATGTGCTTAAGTACAGAGAAGCCGGTTAAAATAAAGGAAGTTTAACAAGCTTTAATGTGATCCAAGGGGTGAGGATACATAAAAGGGAAGAAAATGAGTTCAAGTTCTACAGCAATAGACATTAAATAACAGACTGTAAAATGCCCAGCATTGCCCTGACTTAACGTGCTTAACTTGCCTCCGGGTCTGTTATATATTAGAATGGAGTTAAAACTGGCTCTCTTCTCCGGTGACCTTTTTTACCGGTTCAGAGAGTGGGGAGGGTAAGTTTTTGGACCAATGAGAAGCCATGGATTTCTAACCTTGCAAGGGGAGTTTGGTACTCTCATTGCCAAGTTGATGAGGTTTGATTGTAATAACCACATCCTGTGGGAAAGGTTTAGTGGGTGCATAATAAGCTCATTGCTCTGGCCATGTTAGCTGTGCCCTCTGCTGCCAAGTCAAATGCATCTAAAATGAACACATTTCAGTTGTGCCAAAGACACATTACTTTTTCTGCTTGCCCATGCTTAAATTGTTGGAAGTTCCTTGCCTATATGTGGGGAACAGCAAAAAATAAATAAGCCAATCTGTTTACATTGCACATCCATGTTCTTTATACTGGTAAGGGAGAAAGGGAGCCATTAGATTTCTACCTTTCTCTTCACTCCTTACCCCTCATTGCCTTTGACTGTCAAAGGCTGTTGGAACTCTGAGACTGGAAAGAATGAATGAATGACGTAAAAGCTGAGCTTGAATGTAGCACTCACAGACCAAAAGTGGGCCTGGTCAGCAAGTCCTTCACACTCATTAAGAACCATGCATTTACAAGGCATGCTTGGCTAATTTGCATTGTGGGTATCACCAATAGCTTAGATGTGGCTGATTCTGGCATTCCTGGACAGTAGGGCCCATGGTGGACTTGACTATGATATTTTAAAAATACCAAGCAGTTTCTAGATGCCTTTGATCAAATGAATATCATAGCCAAAATGGCACTCCTGCTTACACAACTGCCTGCTTCCTAGATCCATAAACTACAAGCCAAACCATACTATGGTACTGACAGAGGGTGCTGCATATGAACTGCAGTGCGGAATAGAATCACATTATGGGCGAGTACACACCGTACATTTAAAGTGCCTTATTCCCCCCCAAGAATCCTGGGACCTATATTTTATCCTTCACATAGCTACAATTCGCAGCACCCTTGACAAACTACAGCTTCTGTGATTCTTTGGGGGAAATAATGTGCTTTCATTGCACAGTGTATATGCAACCCTACTCATAGTTCTAGGCTATGGTGAAAAGCTACTCTTGTTTTCTTTAACGTATTTATCTAAAATCATGCAAGTTGGGCGTAACAAGCAGCTGGGCAAATGAAACAAGCTGGGGGCAAAATCCAAAGCAGGCAGGGATGGTTTCTTGACCAGAACTACTGGATCACCTAAATGATGCCATAGCAAAAAAAGGACTTCCAGAGTGTTGCTTCCAGTTCCCTGGAAACATCCTCACATTCTATCTCTTGCACAGGATGCCACCTAGTAGCTGGCTCTTGGGACTGAAAAGCCTGCAGACTGGGTCTTCCACCATTTCTGTGACACCTCTGTGTAATTGTATACATATATGAACTTGCGATGGTGCATGCTGCTGGCATCATAAAGATGATTCAGGCTGATGGCCAGACATGACAGATTGGTATGGAATGCCAGCATAAAGCCAGTTTGCACTTGTCTGGCAGAGCAGCAGCAGTTTGCTGATGTGTCACTTTATGAGGCTCAGAGTGTTAGTCTTAAAATAAAAACTCCCTTCTAAAAAGCTAAACTGGTTGGCAAAAAAATAACTTGCTGATTAAACTTAAAAGCAGAAGTAACTTCAGTTCTAACTCATCCTGTGATTGGAATCTGTAGATCATTAACTTTCTGCCGGCTGATGCATGGCCATCTGAGCCCATTTTGGGTTTGAATAAACATTCATAACCTTTTCCAGGACAGGACCTTTAATCTCCCGGCAGTTTGGATATTAGGCAGGTTGAGCTTCTAGGATGTAGCCCAAAGGAAAGTAGTACATATTGATTTTATCGATTCCAACCCTGCTGAAATATTATGTACTTTAAAAAAGAAAATCAAATGCATGGGCAGGATAATCCTCATTTGGCCCTGGAGTGTTTAAAACAATTCTTTGTTCTTTGGGTAGCGTGTGTATGTGGGAGGTTGATCTTAAAAAGTTTGCAGATTCTCCAACAACAACTGAACAGAATGCACTATACCTTCTTTGTATACAAAGTTTGTCTACCAAATGAATATGTATCCCAAATGAAGGTCTCATTCCTGTACTTTTACTCACTGGAGTAGTTGCATTTGTTTTTGTATTACACCGAACTTGAGTTGCAGTTTCTCCTTATTTGCTTTGAATGAGATGTAACTCTGACTATTGGAACATTTACATTCAGGTATCCTAATCAAGAAGCAAAACACATGCCCACTTCCTAATGTTCCCATTGCCTACCCGTTTTTTTTTTTTTTGGGGGGGGGGGTTGTAATAGGATTTAGACTTTGGCAATAGATAACTAGAATTAGTGAAGGATGTATTTAAGACTTGCCCAAAATGGGATCAGTAATATTTGGCATTGAGAAGGGACATGTTAAATTACATTTACACAGCTTCGGTTCTATCACATTTTTGTTGTTAAGCTGAGATGAAGAAAGTGAATTGCCACTTAGCCCAGCCAACTTCCTTAGAGAGGCCATCACTTCACCAGCTTTTCCAGATACACCTTCACAGATCAGTCAGTCCCAGTCAACTGGCTAGCAGATTTCCCCCTATTACATTGTGGAAATCAATGCTTTCAAATGGTGCAAAAATCTGAACTACAATGTTATCTTTTGGGTTTTGTATGCAATCCTGGCTGTGTAAGGATGTTAACCCTTATAACAACAAAATCCTTGCTTCCAGATGTTGTAGATTCTATTATAAATTTTCTTACAGATCTCCGAGACAGGTTGTTTTATGTGGCAAAACGTGTTTGCATCCCTAGACCAGAGGGATCTCCGAAAAATACTAGAACCTGACTGGTTCTGCGCATTCAATTCAGATGTTCAGAATCATATAGCAGGGGCTCTGCTGAAGGTGGTTACAGCCTAATTAGTTAGAGAAGACACACTCACCAATATTTTGGTGGAAAATTATTTCTCTGTCCCAGATCAGTAATTGTGAGGTCAACTATCAAGTCAGTCAAAGAGAAAATTAATTAATTCTGCCTCCATATGATCAAACTTCCCATCCAGATTCATGGAGCACAAAAATAAGATGAATGTTCAGTGAAGCAGAGTGCATAGCCCAAACCTTTCACATTTGATGGGTAATTACACCTACAATTAGACCAATAATTTACTTAAGAGTGAATGTTTATGACTTGTAATATTTTGGAAAAATCTTAGCTTCCCCTTACTCTTCTCAGCCTTGGTGTGTAGATGTGTTTAACTTTCAAAATTTTGTTCTGCTCTTTCTTTCAGTCTTTGCTGCCGCTTGCATGCCCGTCTACAATTTTAGAGCAATTCCATGGTCTACTTCAAACTGTGGATGGGCAATGGTGTGTTTGAATGCTTCCACACATATATATTCCTAATTATTAGCATTCTAGGGGAAGTGGATTCTTCCATTTCTCCTTGCTGTGTTGCATTCATTCAGAGAGTGGGGTTTTTTAAGAGGAGTATTCAGATACACATAGTCTGAAGTGGTTCAGTTTCAACAGGACTGCCATGAGAAGATTGTAATGTTTAGGTACCTTGAGAGCCAGTGTGGTGTAGTGGTTAAGAGCAGTAGTCTCGTAATCTGGGGAACCGGGTTCGCGTCTCCGCTCCTCCACATGCAGCTGCTGGATGACCTTGGGCTAGTCACACTTCTTTGAAGTCTCTTAGCCCCACTCACCTCACAGAGTGTTTGTTGTGGGGGAGGAAGGGAAAGGAGAATGTTAGCCGCTTTGAGACTCCTTAAAGGGAGTGAAAGGCGGGATATCAAATCCAAACTCCTCTTCTTCTTAGGTAGACTCAAGGCATTAAGCAAAGAGGAATATCAATCTTTGACTCCAAAGTGCATTCCATGCCTCTCACTCACTACCTCATCGTTGCTGGTGACTCCTCCCAGTCTAAGCTTCAGACACACAAACATAGAACTGGGAATCCCATGGTTTCTGCCAAATGGCTAGTGCCAGCTTGAATTACACTGGCTAGTAGGTGAGGGCATATCCTCACTCTACTTTTGGTACTATGGTTCATTTGTAAAACTCTGCATAATCAGACTCGATTAGGCCAGGCAGAATGGTGTCTTCAAGATGAATGGTTCCTTGCGAAGTGGATTAGAATTTGTAAGTGTGAGCAACTTGTCTCTATCAAACGAGCATAATATTAAGATGCATTGAAATGCTTAATGAAATTAACTGAAAATAAATATTTTGTGGATAATGGATTAGTAATGGTATTAGTTATCATTTAGCAGTATACTGGGAATAAATTACAATGTGTTCAAGCTGCTTTCTTTTGGTAAAGAAGTTAAATTGCATTTTTGAATGTAGGATGTGGAGTTCATCCACTGAGCCGGCCGCTGAGAACTCCTGTTCATGCTTTCCTGAGCAAAATTTGTTCTATTAACCCTACTTGATTCCCACCCCCACCATTTTTAATGTGCTGTTCCATAAATCAGATACACTTTATAAAACCAATTATTTATAATGAGATATGGTGCACTGCCACATATTATCAGTTCAGTGTCAAACCAAAGAGCTCAGTGGGTTTAGGTCTTGTTTTAAGTACTTTGCGCCTTCAATTTTAGTAAGCTACTTTCAAGGTGATGTTGTGCTTTGTAGTCACATATATTTGCTTGATTGGGGAGACAAGGGTGCACAGGTGTACTTGGTAGTTCCAAGAGGCATCATTTGTAGTTATTTTTGCATCAAATTCCATGCAGAAGTTTGCTAACCTTTTTAGACCTGTGGTCATGTTTGGATTTTCGAGTGAGTGCTGCGGTCACCACTACCTTTGGTCACTTCTCTCCACTGGACCTCCTGGCCCACTCCCCTCCTGGACAGAAACAGAGAAAGTGTGGAAGTTCACACATCCTTTCCCAAGGGATCAAGGTAGATCTAGCAGAATCAATCTGAGCCTTGAAAACACATGGAGTTGAAAGAGGAAAAGGGAAACAGTATCAATTTTCCAGCTTCCTCTTTCCGTTCAGTGTGCTTTTCAAGTGGGAAGAAGGTAGCCAACCTTATAACCTAGCATTCATGAAGCCCCAGAGCCTCCCTAGTCACTGCTTCCTTGGTCCTGAGGTGCTGAGGGTGGTTACATTTTCCTTCAGTGCATAGAGCTGAAAGAGGAAGTTAGAAGAATGACACTTTCCCACTTTCTCTTTCAGCTTTATGTGCTTTTCAAGACTCAGTGTAATGTCTTTAGTTTTACCCAGATCTCTTGGGAAGTCAAAGTGTGTGTACTTTCTCTTGGGAGTGGGAAAATGATCAGAGAGGGTAGTACCCACGGCACTCACTCAAAAAATCAAATGTGCGCTCAGTCAATCAATCAGTCAATCAATCAATCAATCAATCAATCAATCAATCAGTCAATCAATCAATCAATCAATCACTTTATTGTACTAGCCAAAGGCCATGACCGTTTATGTGCCCAATTCTTTAACTTTGCTTAATGGAGTTGCACGGCTTCCCAGATGTCCTGCACAAAATAAACAGACTAGGATCATTGTACTTTCTCTCTGCCCCGTCTCTCGTGGCTGCTCTGCTTTTTTCTGAAACAAAGTCCAATGGTATAAAATATAATGCCGTGTTAAGACTTGCAATCCAGATAGGCCTTTTTAATCATCCACCTTGTTTGCTTGTTGGGCAAGGTATGTGGGTTCTGGGAGTATTGGCGGTTCTGTTTTTCTCCTTCTCACCCACTTACTGTGGGGTGGCTCTGAGGGTTAGGGGATGCACAATTTCCCTGTATTTCCAGAACCCTTGAAACCGAACCACCGCATAAGATGCAATCGTATGCTATACCTGAGCTGTGCAGATCCTGCATTATGTTCCATCTGACTTGCCAATCTGACTTGCCAAACATTCATAAGCTTACATCTTAATGGTGATGTTCAAATGATTGTTACCTGATCAGAAGATTAATTTCAAGCTCAAATAAAACAGATGTCTTGGGGAAATCTGCAGATGCTTATTTCTCACTGTGGATCAAAACTCTTAAGATACTTAGCTTAATTGTTCTAATCTGCCCATTATTTTTTGGGAGGGGGGCGGAATCATATTCCAATTGTTCTCGCTTGGGAAACAGATGTACTTTGTAATACACCGAACATGGCTTGCTGTGAAGGATAAAGTAGTGAGTGGTTTATTAAAAATGGTAAATAGATAAGTTTAAGCTTCCCTCAGCATACATTCCAAAGCCTACCTAATCAATTATAGTTTGATCAGAGGGCTGGCTTTTTTATGGTGGATTTATTTTGTAGCCTAAATTAGATTTGTGTGTGTGTGTGTGTGTGTGTTGTCGTTCACTAGAACTAAGCCAGGGCAGAGCTAGCCTTCTCATTCCCACTCCGCCCCCCCTTATGTGTTTACTGGATAAATTTTAAGAAATGTCTGAAGAGAATGGCTAGATTCCTCCACGATATTATTCACAGGCAGGTACAGGGCCTTCTCAGTAGTGGCGCCCACCCCTGTGTAGTACACCTTCCCATCAGATGTCAAGGAGATAAGTAACTATACAGCCTTTAGAAGACATCTGAAGGCAACCCTCTATAGGGACGTTTTTAGTGTTTAATGTTTAATTATGTTATTGTATATGCTGGAAGCCACCCAGAGTGGCTGGGGTAACTCAGTCAGATTGGCAGGGTACTAATACAGTGGTACCTCGGGTTACAAACACCTCAGGTTACAAACACTTCGGGTTACAGACTCCGCTAACCCGGAAGTAGTACCTCAGGTTAAGAACTTTACCTCAGGATGAGAACAGAAATCGCATGGCGACAGTGGGAGACCCCATTAGCTAAAGTGGTACCTCAGGTTAAGAACAGTTTCAGGTTAAGAACAGACTTCCGGAACAAATTACGTTCGTAACCAGAGGTACCACTGTAATAATATTATTATTGTTATGGAGAGGGGTGTGGACAGAGGCTAAGGTGTACATGTAGCAAGCTCATGGCCACAGTCATGGAAATGGCTATGATTTACACAGATTTATCTAATTTCAGGGCTCGCCTTTGCCCCCACAGCTTCCAGGATCAGCGGCACCATGCCTCTGAATGCCAACTGGCAGGCAAAAACAGTGAGAGAGGGCTGTTGCCTGTATGTGGGCTTCCCAAAGGGGTGTTTGCAGGCTTCCTAGAGACATCTGGTTGGCCATTCTGGCAAACATGCTGCTGGACTAGGTAGGCTAGTGGTTTTCAACCAGTGTGTCGTGGCACTGGAGTGCCTCGAATGAGGGTCAGGGGTGCTGCAGGCAACACTGTCCTCAGTCCCTCTTTCCTTCCCTCTTCCCTCTGATGCCCTCTCATGTCTCTGCCTCCCAAAGACTTGCAGAGCTGTTGGTTGCAGCAGCCCTGGCTACAAGCTGCACAAGAGAATGGTGCCTCTGGGGCTGGTTGCCAGGAGCTGAGGCGGCCTCAGAGTGAGGGAGGCCGGCCAGCCAACCAGTCTGCCAGCCCTTGCTGTTGGGAATGGACAGACAAGTCCCAGACCTCTGTGGGGCAATGTGAGGAGGCACCTCTCTTTGGGGCAGGGGGGGCAGCTCAGAGACTAGGGGCCGCAGCAGCGGCCGCCCAGAGAACTCCCAAGGAGAGGGGAGAGGAGAGGAGGCTTGACAAGGGAGCATGTCTGAAACAGAGTGAGAGACTGCCAGCAAGGGGTGACATAACTGGGCTCCTGAGCCCCACAGAAAGAATGGAGTTGGTCAAGGCTGCTTTGGACTCAAAAAGGTTGAACACCTCTGAGGCAGGCCTTTGGTCTAAGCCAGCAGAGCTCTTTTTATGTATGATTGATGAAGGAACTGAGCAACGTGAACTTGGCCCATTAAAAATAACCATTATGCAAGGTTGCAGGAGTGTGTCCACTGTGCCAAGGTAATTCAGCGTTGGATGTGTGTACGCCCTAAAATGTGGGCCATTTAACCTGTATAAATATTTGTGTGTGTGTGTGTGTGTGTGTGTGTGTATTCTTTTGTTGGAGAAGGCCACACCTGCCTTGTCTTCTGAACACTAAATATTTCATTAAGAAAGTCCTCTTGGAGCCAGTGTGGTGTAGATCTGGGGAACCGGGTTCACGTCTCCGCTCCTCCACATGCAGCTGCTGGGTGACCTTGGGCCAGTCACACTTCTCTGAAGTCTTTCAGCCCCACTCACCTCACAGAGTGCTTGTTGTGGGGGAGGAAGGGAAAGGAGAATGTTAGCCGCTTTGAGACTCCTTAAAGGGAGTGAAAGGCGGGATATCAAATCCAAACTCCTCCTCTTCTTCTTCCTCTGGCTTCTGAGATTTTGTCAGGCATTGCCTAACATGCTTCCAGCATACCTTTGCAAGCATGAGGACTAGAATGTTGTGGTACCTCTTAAAATCAAAAGATTGAATTTTGCAACTGCTGCCCACTATCAGGTTCTGTGTTGCTTCTTGAAGAACATGAGAGAGAGAGAGAGAGAGAGAGAGAGAGAGAGCGCCAGCCATAGGATGCAATTCCACACCCACTTACATGGGAGTAAATCATATTGAACTCATTAGGACTTACTTCTGAGTAGACATGTAAAGGATTCCATTGCATATTCTGGGGCATCTTCTACTACATTGCACCTGAGCAGTTTCCTTGGTTTTATATAATGGCCTTCAATTCCTCACCCCCCCCCCTTTAATTAACCATCATTTTCTCTTGAAAGGCACCTAGAACAAGTCAGGTTGTAGAATGATAAATTTATGATAGATAAAACTCTGCTGATTCCAGAGTCAGATGCTGAGGGTGACTGGAGAAAGCTATCATCTTTTGCCAGGGAGACTTTCCCAGGTTTTTCGTTTGACTTCTCAAAAGTTTTAATTGGAGCTGCTTTACATAAAATGTGTCACAATGTCAAGATAGTATTTTTTGTAACATCTTGTGTGACTTAATGGAATTCTGCTCCGCAAGGCTATCTCTTCTGATGACACGCGCAAAAGCATACAAAACATTTTACAATATAGAGAGGATCAATCTGAAACTTTAAAGCTATCATAAAGCTTATAATAATAGAAGGGAGGCAGAATTTTAGGGGAGTTTTTTTTCTTTTTCACGAAAGATGAGAGAGATTGAGATTGCAATAGAGACCTATATCAGTCCAAGGCTGGTTTTTTTTATGCTGGGGGTGTGTGTTTGAGAAATGCAAATCACTCGGGTTCTTGAAGACGAGAATGTGAAATATTTCTAACACTGAGGTGCTCCGGAAATAGTATGCAACTCACATGGATCCACAAGTTTACACCTGCACTAAATTTTTATGGGTTTAAATTTCTGCATGGGAAACTTATTCTTTCAGTGAGGTAGACCTTTTTCAAAATAAAAGCATGCAAGCCATATTTTTGGTCCCCATGTTTTCTGGCAGAGTCACTTAGACCAACCTTCTGTTTCTGCAGCAATCAGAAGCCTAGGTGAAGACCACAGGTCTTCAATCAGTATTGTGCTATAATTGAATAGGGAGGTCATATGTGTGGCTGTCCTTGACTCCACCCATATACATCTTCCATGAATGCTGCCAGCCTATTCCATTACCCCCACTCCCCGTCCCCATTTTATTTTCCAGCTATCAGTGTTCTGTGACTATAGAGCATGCTCAGTCCCTGCTTGGGTGTTTTAGGGTGTGCCCCCCTGAATATTTCTTTTAAAAATATTGATACTTCTGTAAACCTTGGCATTCACCCACTTCACTGATACCTCCGTATAATAATAATAATAATAATAATAATAATAATAATAAATAATTTATACCCCATTCATCTGGCTGGGTTTCCCTAGCCACTCTGGGCAGCTTCCAACAAAAGATTAAAAATACATTAAAACATCAGCCATTCAAAACTTCCCTAAACAGGGCTGCCTTCAGATGTCTATCAGAAGAAGTGTTCATGCATACGAAAGCTCATACCAATAGCTAACTTAGTTGGTCTCTATGGTGCTACTGGGATATGGACACGGGTGGCGCTGTGGGTTAAACCACAGAACCTAGGACTTGCCGATCAGAAGGTCGGCGGTTCGAATCCTCGCGACAGGGTGAGGTCCCGTTGCTCGGTCCCTGCTCCTGCCAACCTAGCAGTTCGAAAGCACATCAAAGTGCAAGTAGATAAATAGGTACCGCTCCGGTGGGAAGGTAAACGGCGTTTCCGTGCACTGCTCTGGTTCACCAGAAGCGGCTTAGTCATGCTGGCCACATGACCCGGAAGCTGTACACCGGCTCCCTCGGCCAATAAAGCAAGATGAGTGCCGCAACCTCAGAGTCGGTCACGACTGGACCTAATGGTCAGGGGTCCCTTTTTAAGAAGAAGAAGAGGAGTTTGGATTTGATATCCCGCCTTTCACTCCCTTTAAGGAGTCTCAAAGCGGCTAACATTCTCCTTTCCCTTCCTCCCCCACAACAAACACTCTGTGAGGTGAGTGGGGCTGAGAGACTTCAGAGAAGTGTGACTAGCCCAAGGTCACCCAGCAGCTGCATGTGGAGGAGCGGAGACGCGAACCCAGTTCCCCAGAATACAAGACTACCGCTCTTAACCACTACACCACACTGGCTCTCCAGTGCTACTGGAAGGATTTTATTTTATTTTATTTTGACTATGACAGACCAATGTGGCTACCTACCTGTAACTTAAGATGGTGCCATTTTTGACTATGTAAACCTCTATCTTTGGAAATCCCTGCTGTACACACCTCTCACAAAGATGGCAGGTGGTGGAGAAATGCGTCTTGGATTGGAGTGCTTTGCATGTCACAGTTACCATTATCTAACACTCTTCAGAGTCTTGCATTAAAAAAGAGAAGTTTAAAAGCATTTTACTCGTTCTGAAAGAAAATATTTCATAAGAGTGTTTTCCCCTTGGTGTGTGTCCTTCCCCCCCATAAACAAAACTCTAAATCACGATAAATAAAGAATTAAAGCCTCTAATCTCTAATGGATGCTGGTGGTATTGTGTGCCAAACACTTTTTGCAATGTTATTGCTGGAATATGCTGTACTGTGAACTCTTGCTGGATTTCAGAGCCATCCTAGCTGATACAGAATTCCAAGAGTAGCAAACTCCAGGGTTTCTTCCAAGAGTTCTCTTTTTAAACCATATGGTGTCATGCCCAATGGATTACATCTGTTATGGTATGATATTAAGAATATATTATTCAGTTCAAAGGCTGCGGAGAGATTTCTAGCATGTCGTCTGTTTAGCAGTGCCGTATTAAACATTTATAAAAGATAGAAGCCTATGCATTTTAACTTCCATAAAAATAGGCTGTATGACCAGCCCCTAGACTCCTCCTGCGTACTTTAGCAGCTGGCCACACATCTGGGTTCTTTAGAGGGCCTGCCTAGGCCTGGAATATTCTGCGCTTTTTTTTTTTTTTTTTTTTACAAAAATTGCACTCCTAGTTCATATGAGGGATTTCATCTCCGTGGCTTAGGACCAAATGAGGCGTTACAGTGGCGCGACATAACTCATATTGTGCTGAACTTGTGTGAAGTGGAGCTGAGACAATTTAAAGCGCAGCGTTACCCACGCAGGAGGGGGGAACTGAAGCGTCGAACATCCCATGTGCTTGTTCCCAATATGGTTTCTCTCTGGGCTTTTCTTCTCCTCCAGGCAGGAGTTGTTTTTGGTTCTGGAGCTTCACTAGAAGAAACAACTGGATGGAATGATTTTGAAAGTTGTTGTTGTTGTTGTTTTGCACCAGTACTGAATTTTAAATCTCCGAATCAGGGTGGATTTGATTTAAATCACGATTTAAATCACTAGTCAGTAAGACTTGATTTAAATCAGTTTTTGTTTCTGTGTTTTTAACAGAAAGACTCATTATTGCTGCTGTAATCTTAATATTTACAATGGTACCTCTGGTTACAAACTTAATTCCTTCTGGAGGTCCATTCTTAACCTGAAAACTGAAACTGTTCTTAACTAGAGGTGTGCTTTAGCCACCGGCACACAATTTCTGTTCTCATCCTGGGGCAAAGTTCTCAACTCGTGGTAACTCTTCCAGGTTAGCGGAGTTTGTAACCTGAAGCATTTGTAACCTGAGGCATTTGTAACTTGAGGTACCACTGTACAACCAGATGAAGGTTTGTTTTTGAAATAATAAATTTTCAGAGTAGTTTTTACAGTTATATCCAAAATTACTGATTTGTTTATACTATTAGAAATACATAAACAGATAATTATGGAATTATTGTGAGGTTTCATAAGTTTATATTTGGACAACTTTTCTTTTTATATTTGGACAACTTTTCTGCTGTACTTTATTGGAAGGTGAAAAATAAGCATTTCCTTAATAACAATTTAAACAATTTATTTAACTAAAACAATAACATTATAGTATAGTTATCCATGTTGGTTAACTGATGTAGTTAAACAATTAAAAAAAAAACTTTGAGTTTTAGCACTCATGAAAAAACTTAAAACAAATCCTTATTCCCTGATGAGTAGCCTTTGGACTATAATGTAACTTAAATAGAAAACTATCTTTAGAAAGATGTTTCCTCCAAAAGCATTTTATTTTAAAAATCTATTTAAATAAAAATCTGATTTTTTAATTTATTTTTTAAAATAATTTATTTATATCCACCCTGCTCCGAATAAGCACTTGCTCTTCTTATGTCATGTCCATTTCCATATACTGTGAAAACTCATTTTTATCACAGACCATGTGACCAGGTATGAGGTGGTGGAATCCTAAAATGGCAGAGTGGATTGTACCATTTCAGGTGTGTATGGGGTATTGGTGGCGCCACTTTCTGAATGATCCTCCATGTAATGGCTTGCCCAAGTATTCAGAAATGTGTCTCTCCCCCCACCCCCAATTTGCAGTGTAAAATGATGCAAACTACTCTATCACCATCACACCTTACCTGAATTGTTGGAGCTAGTTTTTTTAAAATTCCTTCTCACTTGCCAGATCAGGACTTCTGCAGCACCTATGAAAGAAAGAATGCCATCGAAGATTTGCAGAATGTCTTGATCTTTTGACCAAGAAACAAAAGCTGGACATGACATGGTAGCCAGGATTATTATTTTAAACTGCTGTGGAGAGAAGGGGCCTTCATGTAATCTGCAACAATGATTTGCAAAACTCTGGAAGGATTCTTTGCTGTTCTTCAGTAAAATAGTAGCTTTTGTAGTCTGCATCATTCTCTGTTCTACAAATTCAATTCTTCTGATACCTGATTACTTTTTTAACATCATTTGATCAAAATGTGGCTATTCACTTGCGTGTGTGTGAGTGTGATAGCCTGGACACAATTACCCATACATTGGTAACATTACATTTAGAATAATGCAGTGTGTTGTACATGGGACTGTCTTATGGTTGCATGATATACTTATTGTGTCTGGGAATATGAAACACATCTCATTGGTTTTGAGACAGCTTGAGAGCCTTGGCTGAATAACAGTCTATGGCTAGTCATATGTAGGTATGAATGGCAATGGCATAGGAGCAAGCCATTCAGCTCCAATTTACATTAGAATTTCATGGCTTGGGGTATTTTGAATGTCATTTGCACAGTGCTCTGTTTAATTCCCCCCCCCCCCGAATGCCAGGTTGCTTTAGAAACATAAGACCTGCACCACCTTGAAGGCCAACAAAAGTGAACAGGGTTCTGTTTTTTCTGCTTTCTGCAGTAGCCTACCATGATTACTTTGCCCCTGTGCAGGGGTGCTTTGAAGAGGAGCAATTGCAATTGTATACACCGTTACTTCAGAGTTAATCCCATTGACCTCTGTGGGGCTGATAGACATCCATAGGATAGCATCTGTTCATTTACACAGGAGAAGGCTGCTCCCGGGGTGTGGGAAATGAATCTATAGCACAGTGCTGCAAAATCATCTGGTTTTGAAAACAGAGGGTGGATTATTCACAGCAATCTAGAGCAAATAAATATGGCGTACGTATATGGAATTTAGATTGAGAGAAGATTTTAAATTAAAATTATTGCAGATTAATGAGAGAACTAAGTTTATTAATTGGGACGTAGGTGGCACTGTGGTCTAAACCACAGGGCCTAGGGCTTGCCGATCAGAAGGTCAGCAGTTCGAATCCCCATGATGGGGGTTAGCTCCCGTTGTTCGGTCCCAGCTCCTGCCCACCTAGCAGTTCGAAAGCACGTCAAAGTGCAAGTAGATAAATAGGTACTGCTCCGGCGGGAAGGTAAATGGCGTTTCCGTGCACTGCTCTGGTTCGCCAGAAGCGGCTTAGTCATGCTGGCCACATGACCCGGAAGCTGTACGCCGGCTCCCTCAGCCTGTAAAGCGAGAGGGAAGACTAGGCAACTTTAATTGTTACTGAATGTGTTAAAGTCTATTTTATACATATAAGTCTCTCTCTCTCTCTCTCTCTCTCTCTCTCTCTCTCTCACACACACACACACACACACACACACACAGACCTAGAGTGCTGTGATTTAGTAGGTTAGTTAAATTTTCTTTAACTGTGTCCCCGCCTGAACCTTTCACTTTCCCCAAAAATCAAAGCCTCGTTTTCTCTTTCCACAGAATATCCTAGCACTAAACCCTCGAAGACAAACTCACGCATCTTTGAATTCAACTGCAGCAAAGAAACATGAGAAAAAGCACTGGAAAAGGAATGCAGATAAAAGCTGCCCGGTAAGTACCACAGCTGTTTCTGCTGCTTTTCACACACAACTTGGGAACGCTCACTGCCTGAATCTCAGCATGCTGGATCCTCTAAGTCAGATCTTCCTGATCTGGAAGGCTTGCTCAGACCACGGTTGGCTGGTCTGAATGGTACAACACACAATGGTGTGGTTTGCAGGGGGGAAAGGATGTGGTCTATTATTCAAGAAAGGAAGGAGGGGGTGCTTGCACTTGTCACACATTTCTAGTCCCTCCAGACCATGTTTGGGAGGATGAAGAACATTATGTCTAAATGCAGCCATCATTTTGTGTCTTGCTGAGTTAAGCTTCCAAATGAAAGAAGATTAAGGAGATGCTCTTAAATTAACTTTATTGTGAAAAATGCTATTGCAAGTGGAAACCACATAGAAAATCGGTTTAAATTGTGCTCCTTGTCTGCTTGGGTTTCTATTATAAACTTTTAAAAATTCTCTGATAACACCCCCTTTCTCCTCCCACCAAAGATGCTGTTGGTTACTTGTTATGGTCTTAAATCCCATTGTTAATTTTGATTCTCTGCCCCACCCTGCCCAGTGCTTTGTTGCAAGAACGTCCTGATCAGAAGGGCTATAGAATGATTTTTGTAGTCATGCAGATGTTAGAGGTCCATCCGTCTCAGAAACCTAATTAAATTGTGCCTGATGCTTTCCCAGACATTTTCAAACCTTGTTACAATGAGTATCCTAGAATCAGTTTTGAAAGATTTGAGAATTTCCATCAAGACCTTGTGAAATGCATAGGGATTGACTGAGCCATCAGTATATATATAACTAGAGCATATGCTGGTCTACCACATCTGAATCAACAACAGTATTGGGTTTGGGGGGGAGGCAAGAATTGGGAAGTGGGAATTACTCTGGAATATGTGGAGGGGGGAAAGTCTCATGTTTGAATGTTCTCCAACAAAAAATCAGAAAATCCCTGCACCTACAACACTAGCATGTCACGAAAAATTCTTATTGCTTTATCCTTCTTCCAACATGCTAGGTTATGTATTTATTAAATTTATATATCACCCTTCATACAGGGATCAAGTGTAAGCTTTTTAGACTTGTGGATATTCCTGGTGGGTTCAGATTATCTTTTCTTTTCTTTTTTTACAGGACCGGTATTTGTTAGGTGTTCTTCGGCACCATATGTGCTTTTAAAAAACCCCACATACAATGTCAGACAGATCTCTCTAATCACTACCTTAGTTCAATAACAATTAGAGATATGTAGGTAGAATGCTAGTTCTATGAATCATTGATCTTTTCAATCACAACTATTCAGCCAATAATTGGTGTAATTTGTCAAGGGGCATCAAAAGGAAGGACTTTGGCATTGGACTCTTTGAACTGATGTCTGTTCTAAGCTACACTCCCCCCCCTTGCAATATTTCAATGTCCATTACAGGTTGACTTAACATTGTGGAAACTGCACCAAAAAGTATTTAAGTGATTGTGTGTTTGAAAAATAATGTTCATACGTATTATTTACCTCAAATACAAGAACTACTTTTCAGCACTTACTGATCACTTGAAGTCAGAGATCTTTGCCCAAATCTAGAGGATCACTGTCTGAAGAAAGCTGTGCCCCCAAATCAGACAAATTAATGTGCTTTAGCAGTGATTGGGAGTCACATGATGCTAAAGATGCTTAGCTGGCAGTGTTTGTAAAATGCTGCCGACACAACTGTTCTTCTAAGCAAATAAGCCTTGTGTTTTTAGATGGGGGAATTTTACTCTGCAGGCTGGTTCAGCTTCCACTTATGTTGCATCTGAAGTCGATGGGAATTGCAAGTTCTCATACTCTCTGAGGATTTGGTTCAAAAGCTCCGAGAACAAACTAAATTCTTTTGATTATCTGCTATACTTTCTAAGTTGTTTGTTATTTTTCCGGGTTGTATGCATAGTTGAAAGTGTTTATTGACTCTGCTTAGATTAAAGCTCAAACGACTAATACGCTTGGTTTGAATTCACAGTTGACGATAAAAATTTAGATAAATCCAGTTAGGAATAGTAGTGTTTGAGGCCTTTTTAAAAAAAAGGGGGAAAAAGAAAGCCTGAATAGCAAAATAAACAGAATTTTATTCACACAACTTTGTTGTAGCATCTTCCTGGGGAAAGGGAAGAAAGGAGATGCTCTCTAGCTCCCAAGTGGTTTTGGTTTATTCTAGCAGTGTGGAGAAGCTTACCTTTTGATGATTGTTATTCAGAATCTGTAAGTTTTGATTTCATGTACCATTTGCCAGGAAGGTAGCAGAATCATGTGTATGGCTTGTGGGGGTTTTTTGTAGCTGACTCTGAAAAACCTTACTACAAAAGCTGAAGACTAGGTGTAGGAAAATGTATTGCTAGGCAACACTGTATTACCATGGATCATAGTTTTGAGAATGTCCTGCTTGGAGCTGGTTGGCTAGAAGCCAGGAGGAGGAGGAGGAGATATCTCAAAGTTGCAGGAATAAATTAAAGAAAGGATTAGGGTAAAGTGTTATAACATATTGCAGAAAGCAAAGAAGCAAAGGGATTTTAGTTAACCGGAGGACTGGTTCAGACATAACCTTAAATCGGCCTTCCCCAACCTGGAACCTTCCAGATGTTATTAGACTATAAATCCCATCATCCCTGGCCATTTACTATGTTTGCTGAGTTTGGGTCCAAAACATCTGGAAGTAAAAACATATTCTAGTAATTTGAGAATTAAACTAGCCTCTCTCAGGACTCATATATCCCCATTCTCCCTCCAGTACAGCTGAGAAGCCTTTGCTTCAATATTTTGATTAATCTTAATTGAAGTTAGTGGAGACAAGTCAACTTCAGGCCATGGTTTTTGAAGCTGGCTTAGTTTCCCTAACTATAGTTAAGCTTAACCACAGTTTAGGGTTCATATGACACACTAAATTGGTCAATCAAACCAAAAGCAGAAGCCGCACCTTACCTCTCCAGAACAAACTTAGGAAGGCCCTAGTCCTGCGAAGCCCTACTGGTCACAGGGCCCGGCTCCTGCATGCACTCCTGACAGCCTACAAGGCACCACCCAACCGTCTTAGTGACTCCATTCTGAATTTGTTGTAGGGTTTACTCCTCAGCCCTTTCTTCTTTCAAAGAAATCTCACAAGGCAACAGAGGTTTACGATAAGAATTTTCCTTCTCCTGGATGGGCTACCTTCCCAGGTTGATGAGCCCCATCTGCCTCTCAGGAGTGTGTGTGTGTGTGTGTAAATAAACTATCTTTTATAAAGTCACAACAGTCACCATCGTTCCTCATTCCCAAAGGAAACACACACCCTGGATAAGGACCGAGACCCCTGGAATCTTGCGCACAGTTCGGCAGACATTGGGTTGGCCGGTACCAATGGCATAAAATTCAAAGCTGAAACTGCATCATAAATAGTAACTGAAATAAGCCAAATTCCCCCTTCTCCCTCCCTTTCACACTTGCAATCATACCGGTGGTAAAATTCTCGTATGAAGCTCCCAAGCTGTAGTTTCTTGTGGAATTGATGTGGGAGCTTTGTTTTTTGTTTTTTTCCCCAGCTGGAAGAAGGCAATGAAATGAGAGTGAGAGAGGAAAAAAGGTCACCAGTACTTGGCAAACCAGGGTTCTTTTTTATTTTTAGGGCAAAGGAGAGGCTTTTCAGCTGGACGGCATCATCCATCTGGGAAAACATATTTTCTGATAGTTCCAGCTCAAGCCTCAGACTCTGGCAGCAGATTGCCAATGACGCTTATTGCATGGTGTAATCCCTTTGGAAATGGTCTTTCTCATTTTGTATTTGGCTTGGGCCATGATAAATATATTCACACTTCACCTGGAGGAATGTTGTTTTGATACAGCTGGTTTTCTGCTCCATGTGTCTCCAGTTCCCTAAAATAACCACTAGCTCTGGATTGTGCGTTGGGATAGTGAGAATTGAATTTAAAAGTGTTTGATTACTGGTGTTACAACTAGGGCTGCGCTAAAAGTACTGATTGTTTTTGGGGACATTCTTTGGCAGCATACCTCCCACCCAACCAAGAACCCATTATTTGGGAATTTTGTGGGTGTGCTTGCTTTGAAAGGGTTCAGTTTTTCAGGATGGAAGCACTGATATTACTGAATTACCGTATTTTTCGCTCCATAGGACGCAATTTTTCCCTCTTAAAAACTAAGGGGGGAAGTCTGTGCGTCCTATGGAGCGAATGCAGGGGGGAGGCAGGCAGGAAAAGCCCCCAAGACCCGCACACAAGCTTCGTGCGGCTCTTGTGGGCTTTTCCCCAGGAGGGAGAAGGGACTGACATGGCCAGTCAGTCCCTTCTCCCTCTTCGTAGAAAAGCCCGCAAGAGCCGTGCGCTCCTTAAAGGGTGCGCGGCTCCTGTGGGCTTTTGCGGGAGGTGGGGGAAATTGCCATAGCTGTGCGCAGCCTCTCCAGCTGGTAGAGGCTGCACAAGGCTAAAGAAGCCAAGGCAGCAAGTGCGATCCATCCCGCTCGCTGCCTTGGCTTCCTCTTTAGCCTTGCACAGCCTCCCCTGGCTGGAGAAGCTGTGCAAGGCTAAAGAGGAAAATAATATTTTTTTTCTTGATTTTCCCCTCTAAAAACTAGGTGCATCTTGTGGTCCGGTGCGTCCTATAGAGCGAAAAATATTGTAACTTTGATTTCCATAGTGATGTCTAAGCATAGCCACATCTCATATGATCCCATTAATTTTGTGATCTGTCATTGGTTGGGATAACTCACGTGCAGTAGACAAAGAGAATGTAATTCAAGGGCAGTATGAACAATACTTAAAATAAATAAATAGCAAAGGAAAATGGTCCTGAAATGGCAGTAGACAGGGAAAACTGATCAGAGGGTAGCAGGGGTCAACTACCTTTGTGGACCAGGGGGTACATTCTGAATTTTGAGAGAGTGCTGGTGGAGGTGCCAGTCACAAAATAGCTGATTTGGATGGTGGGGCACGGCATAACACAAAATGGCTGCCGGGGGAGAGCAGCATAACACAACGTTAGAGAGGTAGCCATCTCCAATAACCTTATGCTTACCATAGGAACGCAGCTATGCTCTGCTGGTCCAGACTGTGGAGATCACAAGATCACACCACATTGATTTTGGGGACACACACACACACACACAGAGAGAGAGAGAGAGAGAGAGAGATGCTGTCTAATAGCAACACAGAGCATTCCCAGGAAAAAATATACTGTACATGCTGGCCACACCACACGACATATCATTTCACAGATATTGTTTAGAATGTTTTGCCCCAGAACATTCCTTCTAGGAGGGCTTAGATGCATTCCTCCCTTCCTCCCTTTAAATGTTATGTGCAAATGGCTTTAGATACCTACTAGGTCCATAAATTACCAATAGCATATATTCAACACAAAAAACAGTGGCAATTTGTTGTTGACAAAGGACAGCTGGACATAAAAAGGACCCCATTACCTTCAGTAGCTGAGGGCCTCATCAACCTAAATCTGGCCCTGGAGATACAGTCAAACCTCGGCTCCTGAATGCCTCCATTTTGGAATGTTTTGGCTCCCGAAACCTGGAAGTAAATGCTCCAATTTTTCAACATTTTTCGGAAGCTGAACGTCTGACATGGCTTCTGCTTGAGTGCAGGAAGCTCCTGCAACCAATCGGAAGCCCCACCTTGGTGGTTGAACATTTCGGAAGCCAAATGGTCTTCCGGAACGGATTGCGTTCGACAACCGAGATTTGACTGTAATGTGAAAATCACAGCCAATGGTCTTCTCCATAAATATTGTACGTTCTTCCAAAGCACTGTTTATGATCTGAAAATTACAATATAGCAAAATGTTTTGCACAGCCCTAGTTTTTGTACTATTGACTGTCCTTATAAGGGATTTTGAAAATTGTTTTTATGATGATATCAGAACTGTCCTTGCACTGGGTAGAAGGAGCAGTGCAAAGAAATATTTGAGTTCTCATGTTTCTGTTCTAACAGAAAAAGAATGATTTTTTTTTTAAAAAAACAACAGTTTAAATGAAAAATTTATTTTGAAATTATTTAAAGGAATATTAAGCACAAGCGGCAACCATTTCGTGTGGGGCTTCCATTCCTGTCCCCTGCATGTGTTGGTGGAGCAGGTTTCAGTGTGCTCTACCCTGTTCCGCCCCCTTCTCCGTTCCACCCCTGTCCTGCCACTGGTGGAGGAAGAGGTGTGCGGGGGGAGCGCACCGCCCCTGGCAGCATGATCCTGGCAGCACGCCATCATGGCTGTGTTGGAAAACTTGCCCCCTCAGGAGAGGCTGGCCCCTCTCCCCGGCTCCCGTGGCTTGTTTGCCAGTGATCTACCCTGGCTGGCTTCCCCGCAGTCCAGGAAGATCTTGATAGGCAACATCTCCCTGCGTGGAAGATGCACACCCCCTTCCTCCTTGCATACCAGCAGGAGAAAGAAGAAAGTCAGAAAGTCTGTTTCATCTACGGTTTATTTCTGACTTTACAACTGTGCAAAACATGTCCGTTCACTCAGACTTCTCTCCGAGCAACTGCAAAAGACTTCCTTCACAAAATCAACAGGAAGGTCTCATATTACACAAAGAACAAATCCCTGTGAATTCACTGGAGCTTCCTGTCCCACGGTCAGCTCCACCATGTGATGTAAACATCGAGCTGCTAGTTTGCAGCTGCGTAGTACTCATATCCCAACAGGCTGCCCCCCGCCCACGCTGGGCGCCCCACCCCTTCGGGTGGCATGCCACACCCTTGCAGGTGGTGCACCATGCCCCTGGGACATGCGCCAGCCCTGTCCCCGCTTGCTCTCCTCCCTCCCGTGCTGGAGCATGTAGCTCCGCCACTGCATCCTGCCCTGTTCCAGGTCCAAAAGGACCAACGTATCGGCAATCACGTGTCAGTTGGATGCACCTAAAATGGTTGTCATCTGTATTAGTTTTCAAAATGTGAATGCTGGATTTCAACACCTGACTTCCCCTGGAATGTATAAAACATACAAATAATGCACATGAGAGATAAAGTTTCATAAAAAATAAGTTTTTGCATCTAGATTTTAAATTTGGACTCAAATATTGATAGATTGAATTCTTCGCCACCATTCAGGGGTCCATATTTAATTCCTAGCTAATACACAATTTTTAAAAAAATGGTTGGTGAGGATCTGCTAAAATTATTTCAGGAGTAGGATATCCCGGGGCTTTGCAGAGCAAGCAAGGTGTGTCAGATGATCTATTACATGAGTTGGGGTACCTATGACCACCCCAAGGTTGTTGAACATCTGGATGTTGTTGTTGATGACTGAAGACCATCAATGATGCAACCCTCCATGCTTCAAGGGAAGGGTAGTCCTACAGTTGAGACACGTTTACTGAGAAGACCTTATTCCATGTTCCTACACAGTAAATGACGCTTTTTGGTATGATGCACACACACGGCCATATACTATATATATATATATTCCTTTGTCTTTCTGAAATGCTGTCCCCAAATGTCACATTCTTTGCATGCAAAAGGTCTGCTTCAATTCCTGGCATCTCCAGATAGGGCTGTAAAGAACCCCAGTAGGAACCCCTGGGGAGCCACTGCCAATCAGTATCCAAGAAACTCAGATGCCTGGTTTAGTGTGTTTTTAATTCCATATAAGGCAGCTTCTTATGTCCTTTATCTGGGTGCCTTCCAGAACAGCATGTCATGATTATGCAAAATGAGCTGTTTATGAAAGGGGTAAATCTACACAGTCCCTTGTGTGTACGAAAGTGTTTGCACGTATGAAGAGGCCCCGTTTGGTTCCTAGCCATTATTAAATATTCCTCTACTGTGTCATATTAATCTGGCACTGATGCATTGTCATCAAGTGCCCTGCTCCAAAGTACAACTTCGTCAATGGCTCAAATGAGCCTTTAATAGAGTCAAGTAATGAATGGGTAGGTTTTAACCTGCGGGAAATGAGGCATAACTGGTGGATCTTGAGAAGTACAAAAAAAAAAAAGCTGTCTTTTTTTTGTGTGAGTGTGAGGAGAGAGTATGCATGTGTCAACTGCTGTGGAATTATTTGATGAGTGGATGTGCAAAGGTAGAGCACACTTGCGCAACCCGGTGCCCTCCTGATGCGTTGTGCAACAACTCCCATCAGTACTAGTCAGCATCACCAGTGGTCACAGATGATGGGAGTTGTAGTTCTAAAACATCTGGAGACACCAGCCTGGGGCTGTATTAGAGGGGGGAAAGCCCAGAAGTTCAGCTTAATGATTCTGAATTATGGCTTTGGATATGATCATTGGCTAACGCAATAAGATGTGACTTGACTTGCTGGATGACGAGTGCCTTTTGTTTCCTTGCATCCAGGTCTTGTGTTGACTGCTAAAACATTTCTCCCCAAGATAATTACAAAGAGAACATCAGCTAGCATGAAGCTGATTTGAAAAAATAAAAATAAGCTGCAACAAATGAATAAATCCATTCACGCGGGTGGTGTTACTTGAAAGCACGGGATTTATCAGAAGCGCCTGTCTTTGCCCATCCCCATGATACAGCCACGCACACTGAAAACTGGAGCCTGTAACAGAATCTCCAACACTCCACCTCTCTGTAATACATTGCTCCCACTGTGCTGTGCTGTCTTGACACATCAGCGCTGTTTTACTCTCCATTCCCTCAATACAAACTCCTGGCTCTCTTGCACTCTATTTGTTATGTTTTGAGCTTGGTCCCACTGCTCCTTTCAGCCTTGTCTGTCTCATCTTCACTATATCAATATTATCTGTTGTGGTGGTCCCAGCTGGACCGCATTCTGTTCCTTCTTTTCTCTCTGCTGTCAGCTGAGTTTGAACAGAAATAAGATTCTTTGCATTTTGCATTAAAGCTACTGAAGAATATATAATTTGAAACGTGCCCGTGGACAAAAGGACGGAATTGCTCAACAAAAAGCTGTGAGGCTATGGGGCTGATTGAAACATAAATGTTTTCTTCCGCGGGGCTGCTTTTGGAAATGTCTTCTATAGCTGAATGAGGGGAGAAAATGTTAAAAATTGAATAGGAAATCCACATGGAATCAAGAATCCGGCTTCTGGATCTCAGCTGAAAATTCAATGTCCTGCCTTTTTACATTCTGTTGCATTGCATTGTGCTGTATTTATTCATTTGAAAGCCTTTCTAAACCACTCAGTATTTGAAAACCTCTGAACAAAAATTCCTCACGAAAACAATAAAGCAATTTCATAAAAAGAGATAAAGCAGTCTTTAAAAAGAGTAAAAGGGAGGGGCCACAGCTGAGTGCTAGAACATCTTTTTTCATACTGAAGGTTCTAGGTTAAAGCCCCAAACTCTCTAGGTCAGGGAAAGACCATGCCTGACACTCTGGAGGGCTGCCATCAGTCAGTGCAGACCATACTGGGGTAACTGGACCCAGTAGTCTGATAGTAGTAGAAGAGGAAGAAGAGCTTGGATTTGATATCCCGCTTTATCACCACCCTAAGGAGTCTCAAAGCGGCTAACATTCTCCTTTCCCTTCCTCCCCCACAACAAACGCTCTGTGAGGTGAGTGGGGCTGAGAGACTTCAGAGAGGTGTGACTAGCCCAAGGTCACCCAGCAGCTGCATGTGGAGGAGCGGGGAAGCGAACCTGGTTCACCAGATTACGAGACTACCACTCGTAACCATTACACCACACTGGCTCCCTGGATAGAAGAAGAGACCTTGCTAAAACAAAGTTATAAAAACAAAAACTCAGCAATAACAGGGCCCACTCTTATCGTGGAAGGAAAGCCTGGGCGATATTCAACTGATGGATGATGCTTCATGTAAGGCAGGGAGAAGAGCTGTGTGGGCAGTGTTCGAAACTCCCATTGTTCTAGGCGCATTTTGTGACAGGGAATTTCATTAATGCAAGCAATTTCTGAGCTTCAGATTAATAAGACTTCAGAGTGGAAGGAGGACCTTTTTCTGCCTCCCCACTTCCAGCTACTCTGAAGACTGGAGAAGAGGCCTTCTTAAGAATATTAGGGGGGTGGACAGGGGAAGGATTGCTTGGCAGGGGGTTGGACTCGATGGCCCTTGTGGTCTCTTCCAACTCTATGAGTCTATGATTCTATGACTAGACCATGTGAAAAATGAACATAATATTTTAACTGCAGTTTATTCATTTTCAGCTTTGTATGCTTGTTATTAAAAAAGCATGCCTATACATTCTGTTGTTGCACCCATAGCCTAACACTGAGTGCAGGAGAAAACGACCATTTTGGATTTCGCTGCCCTGTGATATTCTCCAGGGTGTGTTGTACCAAGTAACATTTCCTGAGATTATCGAATTTGCACAAGGGCAGTGTCATGGGCCAGGAGTCAGCTTCACCTGCTGAACAGCAGCCTGAAGGAGGAGAAGGCAGAGTGACTCAAGGACTCAAAGGAGAAGGGACTGATGAGAACCAGCTGGCTTCAGACTTCTTAAGCAGAGCTTCCAGCAGCAGTCAGATGCTGGTAATAGTGCTTGCAGTCTCTGGCCTGACCTTGCTGCTTCCTGCTCGTCTTGACCCCATGGTCATCAGATTCCTGGACCCCTGGACTGTCTGACCATGTGGATTGCTGTTTGCCTGATCCTAGAACTGGACCTGACTTTGTACGCTGACACTGCCTCCAGGCAAGTACATCTCAGAAACTCTTCTGGTTGGCTGGCTTCCCACTCTATTGAGCTCTGCACATTGTTGATCAGCAAGAAGACTATGACAGGCAAGGAGTCTGTCAGGTACATAACATGGTCCTGAGGTGTTCAGGGCTTTGTGTCTTAATAACAAGGCCTTGAATATGCCCCAGTGCTCCGTTCAACAACCTGGCAGCAGTCTTGCATACCAGCTGCAGCTTCCAAACCAGTCTCAAAGGAATTCCCACATAAAGCACGTTGCTGTATTTCAGTAGCAAGGTTACTCATGGCAGTCAAGCTATTCCTGTACAGACAAGGACACAGTTGTCGTACTAATATTATAATAGTCACTCCTCATTGTGAAAGTTACCTGGGTCTCCAGTGACGAAGATGGGTCTAGGAGACCCCCTAAAAACATACCTGTTGCCTTGGAAGAGAGAGGTGTGTCCCCACGTAGAAGTGGCAAATTCCCTATCACACCTGAGATTCACTAACCTGCTGTGCCTTCATCTTAACAGTATTCTGTTTCCGTCTGTTAGCCCTCATCCTGTCCACCACTGCATCCAAACTCTGGTTCGCAATGGTTACAACCTCTCCTGATTCAGATATAACAGAGAATAGAGCCTCAAAACTCCTATTATTCCCAGTGGCTTCACACAGAATCATGACTTGTG
Source organism: Podarcis pityusensis (assembly GCF_964106645.2). NCBI lineage: Eukaryota > Metazoa > Chordata > Lepidosauria > Squamata > Lacertidae > Podarcis > Podarcis pityusensis. Next base: position 74,679,313 of record NC_138030.1, read on the forward strand.
GAGCTGGAAGGGATCATCTAGTCCAATGCCTTGCAATGCCAGAATCTCAATTAAAACATACATGAGGCATGGCCATCCCATCTCTGCTTAAAAATCTCCAAGGAAGAAGATTCCGCCACCTCCCTAGGGAGTCTGTTCCACTGTCAAACAGCTCTTACTGTCAGAAAATTCTTCCTGATGCTTTGTTGGAATCTCCTTTTTTTGCAACTTGAAGCCATTGGTTTGAGTCCTACCCTCCAAGGCAGGACAAAAGAAACTTCCTCTATCTTCCATGTATCAGCTGTTTAGATATTTGAAGATGGCTATCTTATCTCCTCTCAGTATCCTTTTCTCCAGGCTTAAACATACCCAACTCCCTCAAGCGTTCCTCATAAGATGTGGTTTCCAGACCCTAGATGATCTTGGTCATCCTCCTCTGTACACGTTGCAGCTTCTCAAGACCTACATACTTCACATTATGTGATTCCTGAAGATGATGTAAGGGGGGGGGAGAGGGGGAGAGACCAAGCCTTAAAAATATCACCAAGCTAGGAACAAATTTGGGCTGTGAAGAGAAAAGAAATTTTATGAAAAACAATTAAGGTAGGGTTTTTCCTCAGGTGCTTTTTGACCCCCTCAGAAGCTAAACACAAAAATGTTTGCATATCAGTTTGGCATAATATTATTATGTATTAGTTAAAAGCGTGGTAAATATCCTGTTGAAAAATATCAGTATTGCATGAAGTAGAAGTTTTTTTAAAAAATATTTTACATAGATAGATTCTTGACTCCTCAAAAGCTACAGCAGCTTGTTCATCAAAAATGAATATATAATGAAAGGCAAAGATTATTGTAAAAATATACTCATATATTATGAATAATAATGTTATGTAAATTGCCTTGAGCTTAATGTTGCCTGTCTCAAGCTAGAAGAAATTCATGTGTTTTTAGAAGAAGGAAAAATCTGTCTGTCTGTCTGTCTGTCTGTCTGTGTCTCTCTTTAATTCCTCTAAGTAGTTTGTTTTCATTTGTGAGGTCTAGAATCCTGTGGTATAGACAAGTTTGAAAGGAGCAGTGGGATCAAGTTCAAAGGGATAGACTAGGAATACAATGTTTCTATTGAGAACAGTGTTCTCTAGGGCATTGTAATCGGACATTGGTCCTATTTGGGCATTCAAACCTTCAAACAGTTCTCATTCTGTGAAAGGGAGAGTGGTGTAGCACTTGCTAACTTCAGTCTCCTCCATTGCATCCCCAAAAGTCTGGCTTCACTGTCATTCACACATTGGGGGTCCAGATCTGACCATGGGAGCTTGCTGTGCAATTCTAAATCCTGATAGTAAAGGGTTCTAAATCACACTGGGGTGCCATGTATATAGTACACCGTACTCTTCAGATCTTCAGCCTCAGAATGTGGACAGTGATTACCATTGGGAGCATAAAGGTAGAGACAGAAAAGCGGTTGAGCTTTTCTTGGCAAAGTGGTTGAGCTTTTTAAAGTTTTGCCCACAGAAATTGGGCGTTTTTCAGCTATTTCTTAGGGAAATTGGCAAAAACAATTTTCCTGGATATTTAGACAATTTCCACCCAGACACTGCTTGAGGCTGCAATAATCTGGATGTGTCCAGGAAATTCTGGATATATGGCAACCCTATTAAAGGCAAGGGTGAAGCTCACTCTTCTGGTCCATGGTGCCTGAAGGGGGTTATCGAATCTAGTAGATAAAAATTTAATACATCTAGTTCTGCAAACATGTCATTCTATGGTATTTTGTTGTCTTCAAAATGTGTGTGGAATGCACAGTTAAGTCAACTGTGTTGTCTGACTGTTGATGATTCACACAGGTGCCACATGGGTTTATGAGGCACCACAAAGTAAGATATGTAGAGTCCTTCATATGCTGTTGTCTAAATTTTCCATCATCCCTGGCTATTAACTCTGCTGTTTGGGGCTGATGGGATTTGTAGTGCATAACATGGAAGGTGCCTTGTTGTCCACATGAGGGCTAGTGCATGGTTAATTCACTATGAGTTCAGTATCTGCTTGATTGTACTTGATTGTTTCCCCCTTTTCCTACTGTACAACCCCATTGAAAAATTAATAAAACACATTTATGGGTGGTGGGGAGAAGCTCTACGCATGAATACAACGCACAACTTTTAATGCTGATCCAAACACCTCATGACTCACAAAGCCTGAGTGTCAAGAATTGTGACCTCCTGCCTGCTATCTGGCAACCTCTCTGCTTTTGCATTCCCAAGAAGGCAAGTGAACTGGAATTCTACTGAGACCTTGGTGAGTGGCCAGACATGGCTTTGGCCTGAAGGATTATAAATTGTGCAGGCCTGCCTGAACTAAATGATAGTCATATGATTTAAAGCCATTTCCTTTCCAACAGCTCTTCATCTATTGCTTCAGGGTCATGCCCTCGCAGTTCCCACCCTCTCTTCCAACTAAATGCGCTCAATTGGCCATGACCATAAGGTTCCAGCTATTACCCTGGTAATGTGGGGGAAAGCACATGTGGGGAAGAGACCACCTATCAGAGTCACCACTTATGCACCACCCAAAAAGAGGACAAAGTTTTGCTTAAAGTGGCATCTACTGATGTATAGGCAAAATCCGAATAGAAACAAAATACATCTCTTCATAGTGGGGAAGATGGTGATCAGGTGACCTGGTGTCAGGGACTGGCTGGATGAGGAAGAGTGGTGGGATCCACCTGCCCAAGAGCCCCCCAAGGAGGGCACAGAAAATGACAGCTTAGATCCTGGTGGTGGGACGCTGAAGAGCAGTCTGTAGAATGGACAAGCTAGCAGGGGGTTTGAGCATTCAAGGGGGATCAGGAGAAGGAGGGCCTTCCAGGATAGGGTTAGAGTCACAGACTCATACAGAGAGGAGGCAGATGTTGGCCCTGCTACACAGCAGCAGGATAGTCCCAGTCCTACTGGCCCTCCTCCCACCCTGGCATCCCACTCAAGGAAAAGTCCTGCATGTTGCTGAGCAATGGGCCAGACAGGCCCAGAGGAGGAGCCCGCCCCCTCAATGTAGCCTTCATCTACTTGGGAGGGATCCTAGAGTGAAGGGCTAGAGGAGGAATGGCAGAGCTAGTGGTCAGTTTAAGCAATGTCTCAGCTGGATTAAGATGGACCAGAGCTAATTGCCTTCCGTGCCTTCCGTGTGTGTGCCTGCCTTGTGGTTTGTTGACAGTTCCTTGACACATGGATGCCTCCTCAGACTTCTGTCCTGGTGCTAACGGTGGATGGGCAACTCAAGACCCCTATCTCCTTTCCTAAGGTTCCTTATTTTTAAACTGGACTTGGACCAGACAGATGATGGTCCTCTCTAAAGTAAGATGCAGGGCCACCCTGAGTCCTGTGTTGGTTTGTTACTGTATGAAGGCACCCTGTGCAGGTAGTGGGGAACAGCTCTGCAGCCAAGAAGGCAAGGCAAGCAGCAGTGATGTCTGGTGAGAGGCCTTTGTATGCCTGATTGTGTCCCATTTTCATTAGAGGAAGACTTTCTAGAATCTGAAGAGAAGAAGAAGTCAACGGAAGTTCAAATTTTATAGGGAATAACACTTCCCTTGTTATGGTTACAGAGGTTTGCATGGGGAAAAAGAAGCTGGAAGGGGCTTTTAAATTCATAACAATGGTCTATTAGTCTGGTTGTTGTTGGTTTTTTAATAATTTTTCTTTGGCATGTAATCCTCTTTAATTAGATTCCACTCTGTTGTTTCAAGATTCCATAAACTGGAGTCTTTTCTACCAGCTGCTGAAGCAGGAGTTACTGTCTAAATGATATTCACAATGAGTATTTGGAAGGTTTACAATTATACCCTTGCTAATAAGTTGTGTTATTTTCCCCAACAATTTTAAGAGCTAATCTTCAGAAGGCATTTTAAAATTAGCTAAAATTCTGTCGAGAGATTTACAAAAATGGTTAGCATGAAGATAATTATGTCACAGTCCTTGGACTCCATCTCTGATTGTGTGCATAAATCAGAAAATGTCAGCTGTGTTTTCCCTTAATAATCATCCTTGCAGCAATATATTACAGTTTTAAATTTCTGTTATAATTTTGCTGTGGGTTTATAAAGCACTAGACAGTTGTTTCTAAAGTTTTCTGCTGATTAAATAATCCAAAGACTTCTCAAAATAACAAGTGATTATCATGTCTAACATTCTAAATATCAATAAGCAAATCAATAAAGAGGAAAAAAGAGCACACTCCTTGTTGAATTATAAATCCTATTTGGAAGGCGACAATTGTCTTTTGGAGTACAAGTGAGATTTTAAGAGGATGGCTTTGTAAAGCTTACATTTTCACAAGCATATTCTAAACTTGAATGGCTTAGGGTGTTGCATCGCTGAGACAGATGGCACCTTCTTGAAATTCAAATTAGGTGTTCAGAATGAAAGTTCTAGGTCCTCTGTTCTTCTAAAAGTTGGAACTGAAGAAGCCTATGTTGGGTGGCACTGTGCGGTGGTACTCCGGGTTACAGACACTTCAGGTTACAGACTCCGCTAACCCAGAAATAGTACCTCGGGTTAAGAACTTTGCTTCAGGATAAGAACAGAAATCGTGCAATGTCAGTGCGATGGCAGCAGGAGGCCCCATTAGCTAAAGTGGTGCTTAAGGTTAAGAATAGTTTCAGGTTATGAATGGACTTCCAGAATGAATTAAGTTCTTAACCCGAGGTACCACTGCATAAAAATTAGCATTCTTCACTGCTGCTTCATGCATCTCATTTGTGTGGCTTTAAAAATAGGATGCTGCCTTATCTCAAGTCAGACTACAGTGGTACCTCGGGTTAAGTACTTAATTCGTTCCGGAGGTCCGTACTTAACCTGAAACTGTTCTTAACCTGAAGCACCACTTTAGCTAATGGGGCCTCCTGCTGCTGCTGCACCGCTAGAGCACGAATTCTCTTCTCATCCTGAAGCAAAGTTCTTAACCTGAAGCACTATTTCTGGGTTAGCAGAGTCTGTAACCTGAAGCGTATGTAACCTGAAGCGTATGTAACCCGAGGTACCACTTTATTAGTCCACCTAGCCCAGAACCCTCTGAGTATGCCTGGCAACAGCTCTACTGGGTCTCAGGCAAACATTGGGTACCAGATAATGTGAAACTGGAACTACTAGGGCTGGACGATAGCCAGTTCTATTTTTCTAGAAAAAAAGTTGCCAGAACTCACCATGAACACCTCCCTTGTTCTCTTAGAGTGACAATGGCATCCACCTGAGAGGTGCCGGAACTGAATTCCGGTAAGTTCTGGCTGGAAAACCCCTCTGGCAATATCTGGTTTTCAACATTGATATATAACCAGCTAAACATTGCGATGTACAGATGTCTTCACCTTTGTATATCAGGGTAGGAAGTCAAATATTTTTTGTAAACCCTGCTGCCCTGCTCCCAACAGTTCTTAGGTTTTGCTTACTCCCAAAGATTAATCCAGTTATATCCCATCCCAAAAGAAACAATGAAGGTTGGGGGAGTTTGTTAGAACCAAACTGAGGGAAAAAAACCAGTTTCAAGAGAAGGCATAATAGGAAACATGGTTTATTCAAAACCCAGAGTGGAAATTTTCAGTCTTCTCATGCACAAAGGAAAAGAAGAAGAGAAGAGTTTGGATTTGATACCCCACCTTTCACTCCCTTTAAGGAGTCTCAAAGCGGCTAACATTCTCCTTTCCCTTCCTCCCCCACAACAAACACTCTGTGAGGTGAGTGAGGCTGAGAGACTTCAAAGAAGTGTGACTAGCCCAAGGTCACCCAGCAGCTGCGTGTGGAGGAGCGGGGATGTGAACCCAGTTCCCCAGATTACGAATCTACCGCTCTTAACCACTACACCACACTGGCTCTGTGAATACAAGGTAGTGTGAATCCAAGACTGCTTGTGGCTCATACCCATTATGCCAACCCATGGTTCTGAACCCAAACTAAACATAGCCTAGACCCTGCTACTGAGTGCAAATAGGTGAATAAAGGAATACAGTATTTAGATATTTGGTGGCAGCAGAGATTAAAGGAATAAGAAAGCAGGTACCTTCAATAATTGGCAGGGAACCTATCTAAAATAATAATAAATGTCAGATTTTACAACTAGAAATAAAGCAGCAAACCATCGCAATATGAGTTTCTCAAGATGGAAAAAAGATACTTATCCAAAGAGATAATATTGCAAAATTAAGGAGCCACAGTAGAATGAAGCACAAAACACAGCACATGTTTGTTCCTATCTGTGACCTTTGATCCTGGAACGGGGGCATGCATGGAGAAGTGTGAGCAAAAAAGACTGGGGGGGGGGGGGAGGGAATTACAATTATAGCACAAATATATGTATGTCACTAGAAGTGAATGCATTCCAAGCCAGTGGAGCACAGCAGCTATCCCTAAACATGCAGAATAGATTTTATTTCTGAGATGATGCCCATACGTGGGTCAAACCACATTTACTTCCCCAGGAAACTGGGAATTGCTTAAAAGCAGATGCTCTGTGTGCTCAAGAATGTTGGCGATTATTTCTTGTTTTCAGATAGCTTTTTACATACTGTACAGCAAACGGTTTTAGATCTACATGTTTAACTTGCAGTTAAGCCCAGAAACTGAACGCCCATCACACTGGTGCCGTTAATTAGGTTCTGGATTAGAACTAAATTAATTGATGTAAACGGCTTGAAGATGTATTCAGATTATTTTATTTATTTAAAGATTTAGACCCACTTTTTCATTTCTAAAAGGTGGCATACATAAGATTAATAGATAAAAATAAAAAAAGAAAATACAGCAGTAATCAAATTTATAATTAAAATATATACAAAAAGGCAGCTGGTGAGAATCATGTGGAGAATACAGTAGTCAAAAGGACAAATTTAATTGAAAAGCAGATACATCTAGAGCTCTTTGGAAGAGTTAAGGTCTTCAGTCGATGGTGAAATGCCAGCAAAAAAGGACAAATGAATTTCCCTCCTTCTGAACATCACAAAAGCAAGAGGCTTCTCATTCTGTCCCACCAGCCATACCTCAGAAAGATGCCAAACGCAAAAAGGACTTTCTTTCACCAGGAGGGGCATGTACACTGCGTGGAAGAGGTGGTCCTTTAAGTTTGGTTTGTCAGCTAGATGATGGTATATCCAGTGGCGGAGGAACCCTCTCTGGCGCCCGGTGCAGGGCATTCCCATACGGACTGTTCATGTGTGGCAGCCCGTACGGAGTGCTCATGCGCAGCGACCATGCGGGATGCAGCACATGCTCAGTCCCTATGGGATGCCGCACATGCACACTCTGTTCGGGCTGCCGCATGAGCCCTTGGCCACTCTACAGCTGGGGGGAGGCAGGGGCCATCTTGTCACCCCCTTGAGTGGCACCTGGGATGGCCCTCTGCCTCCCCACTTCATACGCCCCTGGGTATATCACCCACCCTTAGGGAAGAATTAATCAGAATCTTCATGCACTGGGCCAGTCCATCTCCAGCAGCCTTAATTAGCCAGAATGGACATGTAGCCAGCTTCAGGCTTCAGAAGCCTGCCCATCTCCCCAGGCAGCCCAAGTCGAAAAAAGACCCATCGCAACAGGAGAGAGACAGATGCCCAGAATGCATCAGTTGGTGCCACCAATGTGGAGTCAAAGTCAGAGCAGATGTACCGTATTTTTCGCTCTATAGGACGCACTTTTTCCCCTCCAAAAATGAAGGGGAAATGTGTGTGCGTCCTATGGAGCGAATGCAGGCTTTCCCGGGCTTCCTGCAGCTCCTCGCCACCCTCCGGATCCCGGCGCGAAGCCGCGCGGGGCTCCGGAGGGTAGCGCGGAGCTGCCTGAGCTCCAGGGCTTCTTGCAGCTCCGCGCCACCCTCCCGATCCCGGCGCGAAGCCGCGCGGGGCTCCGGAGGGTGGCACGGAGCTGCCTGCGCTCCAGGGCTTCCTGCAGCTCCGCGCCACCCTCCCGATCCCGGCGCGAAGCTGCGCGGGGCTCCGGAGGGTGGCGCGGAGCTGCCTGCGCCCCAGGGCTTCCTGCAGCTCCGCGCCACCCTCCCGATCCCGGTGCGAAGCCGCGCGGGGATCCGGAGGGTGGCGCGGAGCTGCCTGCGCCCCAGGGCTTCCTGCAGCTCCGCGCCACCCTCCCGATCCCGGCGCGAAGCTGCGCGGGGCTCCGGAGGGTGGCGCGGAGCTGCCTGCGCCCCAGGGCTTCCTGCAGCTCCGCGCCACCCTCCCGATCCCGGCGCGAAGCTGCGCGGGGCTCCGGAGGGTGGCGCGGAGCTGCCTGCACCCCAGGGCTTCCTGCAGCTCCGCGCCACCCTCCCGATCCCGGCGTGAAGCCGTGCGGGGCTCGGGAGGGTGGCGCGGAGCTGCCTGCATTCCGAAGCCTGGTGCGCACTGAAGAGCGCGCCTGGGCTTCGCGCACCTCTCCACAAGCCTGGGGAGACCGGCTCGGTTCCCTAGGCTTGCGGATAGCAGGCTGTTCTGGGGGCTGGGGTCGGGGGAAGCTCGGGCTTCCCCCGCGCCTGCCCCGTGCCTGGGGAGGGAATTTTTTTTTCTTTACTCCCCCCCCCAAAAAAAATAGGTACCTTGAACGCACCTTGTTTTAGAGGGAGAGAACAAGAAAAAAAAATTTTTCCCTGTTCTCCCCCTCCTATGATCCGGTGCGTCCTATGGTCCGGTGCGTCCAATGGTGCGAAAAATACGGTAAATGACTTTGTACACAAAGCATCTTACACACTGGTCTCAGCAGGCCACCAAGAAAGCCATCAACTCCCTCTGAGGGCCCTGATGTAAATTGCTCTGTTTATCCTTGTTTGCTGAAATAATTTATGAAGCACCCAGGAAACCTTCCCAGAAATCTGATCTCCATACTTTGAAGGCTTATGACTAAATAACACTTGTAAATGAAAACCTCTACTTAGCACAGTATTTGCTCCCAGAATGATGTGTTTTCTAACGAAAGCTACCTTTATCAAAAAGAGTGTGTGTGTGTGTGTGTGTGTGTGTGTGTGTGTGTGTGTGTGTATGATACTGATTTTGGTGTGTGATTAACATTTTGTGTTCTATTTTTGACAAAACTCTGGGCAGCTTGTTAGAACTGTGGTATATAAATAATGGAGGCCTGGTTTCAGAGGTCAACACTATTAGACATTTCCCAGTTACCTGAACCTCTGGGATGGCCCAGGACTGAATCTGCCACAGTCTCAAAGTGGCAGCTATGCTGCCATTAGCATCCAATGCTGATGGTCCTTTCATTTCTGGTTTTTTGTTGCTCTGGGCTGAAGCCCAGGTGCCTGTGCTTGCACCTGCCATTCTAACCCCCCCCCAACCAACACCGCTTGCAGGACGCTTGTACAACATAACTCCTCCTCTTCTTCCTGCCACAGAGGGGAAGGAGGGGCGAAGCAGCAAAGAGGAGGTGCTGCCGACAATTAAGTCGCATGGTCACCCTGTTTGGCTCCTCCTGACGTCATGCACTCAACGTTGCTTCCCCCCCCCCATTGCTTTCGCAAGCTAGCGCCTCTGGCACATAGCCATCACGGCTAGTTCTTATTTCATTAGAACTAATCAGCGCCAAGCTTCCAGCGTGTAAAAGAATGCACCCCCAATCTGGATGTCAGTGGGTCAAAATATTACTCAGGCCCTTTTATCACATTACCTTTGAAGAACTGGAAAGGCAATGCCAGAAGTCTTGGAGCCCATGCAGCGGTTGTGGCTGTTTTCCACACTCAGCATTGGCTTTTAGGGAAGGATGGACAATACTGATGGATGACTGGAGCAGCTGCAATGTGGAGCACAACTCCCCCCTCCCCCCGTGCCATGAAACGAAAGTGTGTGTTTGTGTTTTTCTCTCTGTGTGTGTAAAGGGTAATGTGAGATGGTGTTAATACTTCATCTGCAGTTAAGATGGTAATGTAAGAAGCTCCTGCAGGGTTAATGAGCTTAGAACTGTGCCTTGTGTTTTTAAGATCTTGGATTACACAGGAGTATGCGGAGAGACAAACAAGAAATGATAATGGCTCTCTTTGAAAAATGGCCGGTCATTAGCTGAGTCACTCCCTTGCACTGGCTGGAATTCACAAGCCTTTTTGCAAGGCGGGGCGGGAGCAGAGGTAAAGGAAAATGTGGTATCCCTTTATACGAGCAAGGCTGGCGATTAATTCTGTTGCTTACCTTAGTTACAGATTTAGTGGAATCCAAACTGGGTTCTGGGTGTTCTTTTCTCCTTAGGCATTTCTCTCTAAGGGATAGTTGATCTATGGGGGGGGGGGCATTGTCACCAGCACCGTAGCTCAAGCTTTTGCATTTTGGCTTTGAAAAACTTCATCAAATTGTGGTGAATTCATCAAATTGTGCCTTCGTATAGGGCACCCCCCTTACCATTTACAGTGGACCTCTGGTTGCGAATGGGATCAGTTCTGGAGGCCCGTTTGCAACATGAGCAGAACGCAACCCACGTCTGCGGCTCGCAATTCGCTGCTTCTGCGCATGCGCGTGACATCATTTTGTGTGTCTGCGCATGCGCGAGCGGCGAAACCTGGAAATAATCCTTTCCGGTACTTCCGGGTCACTGGGGGACACAACCTGAAAATGCACAACCTGAAGCAAACGTAACATGAGATATGACTGTACACACGTTTAATATGTGTGCAACTGTGCACATGTTCAACCATGCACATGTGCATTGCACTGAACCTGGAAGTGACCTGAAAATGTCACAGAAAGGGGTGGGGCTGGAAATGGGGTGTTTGCAGGCTTTTTCAAAGGAGTTTCAAATATACCTGATTTCACTTGAACGCACAGTGCCTTGTAACGTAACCACTGCATCAATGGTGGGTTGCCTGTATTCGACACAGCTCTTTAAGAAGAAGACATGTCTTCATAAAGGAAGATGTACCTGGCAACCAGCAGTTGGCCTTCCTGGTGTGGGTTGAGGGGGTTGTAGTGCCACAAAATCTGGGGGAACACTGCAGGGGTGGAATTTGGTAATATGGCACCCTGTGTGAAGACGATTTTTTGTGCCTTTCCCCCAATATTTCTTAGTTTCACAATGATTTCTTTTGGTACAGTTGCGGTTTTAAGGATCTTCTCAGTAGATACCCATATAAATATAGGTTTTGTTGTTATCATTATTTTGCACCCCTTTGACTCAGCACGCTGTGTATGGAGACGGCTCAAACCTCCTAAATCTTACACTGGCCAATGACTTTCTCGTCCCTGCTGCTGAACCAGTGGGAATGATGTACATCAGTCCATGTGGACATATAACATTTTTATCTATTTAATATGTTTTAGGTGTGCTTTTTACTGGCACTCCCCCCCCCCCCCCGTTAAAAGTGTGGCACTTACTGTAACAACTTCATAGTAAATACTGGAACCTTTTTTTCCTTTTCTTTTTTTAAAACACTGCACTTTAATACAGTCATACCTTGGGTTACAGACACTTCAGGTTGTGTTTTTTTGGGTTACGGAATGGATAACTTCTGGGTTTTGGCGGTTGTGCATGCGCAGAAGTGCTGAATCACAATCCATGCGTGCGCAGACGAGGCGCTGCGGGTTGCGAATGCCGCGGGTTGTGAACGCACCTCCCACATGGATCACGTTCGCAACCTGAGCGTCTATTGTACTGTCTTTGGGCTCTAGCAAGGTCTCAGAACATCAAAATCTCAAAACGGAAGAATTAAAAGCCAAAATAAAACAGTCCAAACTAAAACCACAACTGACAAAATTAAAATATCCCGAAAGCCTGGTGAAATAAGAAAATAACATTTGACTCCAACAGTGGACAACTAGACACATGTGCCTATGGTGGATAATTGGGTGTATGCTGTGTTTTTGTATGCAAAAATACAATATTTGTATACATTTAACTCATTTGTTGTGAAATGATCTTTCTTAAAATCCCAATCTCCCCACCAAACCTAATTTCAGCATTGCATTCTCTGTCCTAGGCAAACGGACCACAACTTTTAGTGACTTTTCTCTCTGACACCCCCAACATTTACTTTTCACTTTGTAATTGTTTCTCTGTTGTATTTGCTTTGCTATCATAAACCTCTCACAGTTGTGTGGTTTGGTATCATACAGCATTACAGAACTGTTAAGAGAGATAAGATATAAATACTGTATAATTATTCCACCACAGTTGAAACTTTTAGACCTTATCGAGACCCGCAGGAAATAACTTGGCAGAAAGCCACCAAAACGTCCCCCTCCGCCTGTGTTTTCATTTTCTACTTTAATTGCTGTTAAAAACTGGGAATTAATTACTTTTTATCTCCTTGTCTTGGAAGTGTCATAGGGCCAAGTTAGGCATGATGATGAATGTGTGGCTTGCTGTTGAAACACCCCACCCTTCCCCCAGTAACCTGCCTGTGGATTGGCATCACGTCACAGACTGGTTGGACGCAAAGGAATGGTGGGAGGAACCAGTTGGGGAACCCCCAAGGGAAGAAGGCTGAGAGCGTGGGGATTGGTAGTGGGACAATGTTGAGTGGTCAGAGGGAGAAGACTGGGAGGAGGTGTCATAAGCTGAAGAAGTAACAGGGCTTAGTGAGCAGGAGGAATCTGTGGCAGAGATCAGAAGTCCAGAATCAGAGGCAGAGGCTGAAGCAGGAGAGGAGGGAGGCCAAGAGGCAGAGATGAGTCCAGCTGGTGAAGAAGCACAGGTGTCCTGCTGTGACAAATGCCCCTTTCCCTAGTCTCCCAGAACCAGGAGCGGCATGAAGAGGCAGAGAAGTTAGCTTCACACAGGCACAGTCTCAGTTTGCTTAGGAAAAACTCTGGAGAGGAGAGGACTTAGCCAGCTGTGTACAGTATCAGAATCCTATATACATACGGGTGCTACTGGACAATTTTTTTATTTATTTCGACTGCATCAGACCAACACGGCTACCTACCTGAATCTAGTACATGCAGAGTTGTGTACACACAGTAGAGAACTGAGATAGCACCTGCCCCTGGTCCCTTCTGACACCTGCACATTCTAGTTCCCGTTCATGTTAGAAACTTTCAATTTTAGGTGAGTAAGGATAGTACAGCTTGGGCAGTGTGTGTGTAAATATCCTCCCTGTTTACCGCTGCACATGTTGGAACTGGATGGAGCTACATAAGAAGGAGGTTTGTGGAACAGGAAACCAGAAGAGTGGAATAGACTTTTTCTGTGCATTATGGCGTTTTTACCTCAAATGAATGCATTTGAATGGTGGTGGTCAACAAAAGTAAATTATGGGGACAGTTGTGACAACATGTAGGATGCTCTCTTTTTTTGATCCATAGAGAAGAATGGAGTCAGGCCATGTTTATTCCTCCTTACACGAGCTGTCAGATTTGCAACCTTCTGAAATGACTCTGTTGTTGTATCTGCACCGGTTCGTGGCTGTTGCAGTTGCTTTAAATGTCACCAGTCTTTTGCAACTTTTTGCCCCAATGAAACAATTTCAGACTGAGTGTTTAGTTTGATTTAGAGATGCCTCCTCCTGCTTCTTTTTACCATTGGTGCTATTATGCCTTAGGGTAGAAGACTGCAGAGGGTTTCGTTGTTGGTGTTATTCTTTACAAAATAGTCCTTGGAATAACTTGTCACTACCTAGTTTTGAAAACTGTTTCTTGCGTCAACTCTCTCAGGAAGGTTTTTTCTCCAGTATGTTTGAGAATTCAATAAGGCAGCAGGCTGCTTTTTTTGCATTTTATATTATTACTTTGTGCACAAATGCAGCCATAGTTGTTCATCAATATAAAAAACACTAAATATTGTCAAATGGAACCAACTCTATCTTCTGGTTGCAAAGAGTAAAGGCAGAGGAGTAGTCTTCCTGCAGCCTTTACAAAGGTGAATAATATATTGCTGATGAGGAACAGAAAACATATGAGACTAAACAGAGGACAGAACTAATGTGTGATTTATTTTTTAAAAAATGGCCTTGCAGATTCCTTGAAAAAGAGATGAAAGAAAAGAACTCCTAACACAGCCTTGCTTCAAATATCCTTTGCTGATTTGGTAATTATGTCTTAGCAGTGTCAGTAGAGTAGCATGATGTTTAATAGTGTATATTAAAATGTCTGTAGCATTATCTCAAAAGTTATAACAAGCTAATTTTGACGTTAGCTGGGCAAGTTGATAAGGCCTTTTTAATAAAGTGATATAAAGGGGCTTGGGTAATTATTTTCATTCATGTTTGTCTTTTAAAGAACCGAGTTATCTGTCATAATTTCACAATAGCCAAAGACAGGGCATCATTAGGAAATGGCTGCAGGATTGGCAGAGTGGGTGACATTATGTAAATACGTGTGTACCATCTTCTTCTAGGCAGAACACATTTAGAACACAGATTGGACCATGTGTCTAAATATTGCGCGTCGAGGTCCCCAAGACACCCCCCCCCCCAAAGAAAAACACAATTGACACTTAATTTTTGTTTAAGGTTTTTGGCATAATTTTGGCCACAGCTTTATTCAAATTACAGCAATGTGAGTGGTTGCTTAGGCATTGGTAGCACTAACTGCCCCCGCACGGGGACAGCTCTGACATTCGCACCCCCCCGCGAAGTCAGGAAGGATAAGTCACCTGGGGAGAGAGATGGGACTGGGAACCATGCCTCACCTCTCCCCAGCATGCTCCCAGGGGCTTGCGTGGCCCTAGCCCCTTGCCAGGGGGTTTCGGACAAAAGCATGGGGGAGCCCCTGGGTTCCTTTAACAGTAAAACCCTTCAGCAGCAGCAGCAGCATTTTGGAGGGGCAGGCACAGCCGAATCCATACCCCTCCACCACCAGCAGCATTTTGGAGGGGCAGGCACAGCCGAATCCATATCCCTCCACCAACCAATTCCAAGACCAATGCCTAACCGCAAGCCTTACAAGTTGTGACGATTTGCTACGCAGTAGGCAAAAACTAAGTGGCACACACTAATCAGCCAAATGGACAAAATTCCTACCAGGCCCCTGCCCCAAAGCAGACGACCCCATGACAGGCATAGCAAGGTCAAGCAAACAGCCTAAAATTAGGGAAGGGAGGGCGGGTGATCCGAAGTAAGCAGCGAAAAGAGGAAGTTCCTCGTTGCGAGCATTGTATTTAACAAATAGGGCTGTCAATCAACAAATGGAAACATCTAGATTTCCCCAGTAACAGCCCACCCCTGCTTACAGGATGGCCAAACCATTTGCCTAGTAACAGTGAGGTGTCTTGTCAGCCCCGCCCGCAACCTGTGCTCTCCATGAGGGAGAACACACTTTATAAAGAATCATAAAACGCAAATAAAGGAATAGAAATGGGAAGACGCCTTATGGATGTTTTTGGGTTGCTGTACTAAAATTTGCGGAGAAATGTTTCAGAGCTATCAACCAGTTTCAGATCTTTTGCTGTTGTTAAATTCTGTTGTTGTTGTTTTAATCAATAACTTTAAATAAACTTGTGTATTTCCAAAATGTAAATAGCAGCACCTTTTTTCAGACAGGATATTTTCAGGGGCAGCATGGAGGCTGTGGAACTCCTTGACAGTTGAAATTTCCCACCTCACTCCTTTGTTGGTTGGTTGGGGGTAATGACTGAAGACGAGAGCTCGCCTGAGAAATTTTGCTGCCTGCGATAGAGGAATAAATGGCACCCTTTCCCCTGCTGAGGTGAAGATGTATAGTGCCCACAGCTGGCCAAACTATTTTTGCAAAAAATGGGACAGAATATCACGTGTGTCTCTCTCTCTGCCTTCTTGGCAGTAAGAATACAAAGATAATAATCCATGGAGCAATTTTCTGCCCTTCCATGATATCCCAAATTAACTAAATGGTAGGGCCAGGCTTGCAAAGACCCTTTTGTTTTAATTTGCTTTGAAAATATAATTGTGGCTCCTAGCTTTGAGATTATTGTTGACTGCTTTAAAAAGCTGCATTGGGTTTTTGTTTTGTTTTACGTTTTCACAATCTGGGCTGTTTCAATGCTTGATTTTCTAGCTCGGATTATTATTGATGTGCTTCTGCTTAGATGTTCTTCATTTTGTAAGGTGCTGTCATTGCCTTCCATTAGTAAAAAAAAGGGATAGGAATAATAAGGTTGCTGGACTTAAGGTGCCACCCCTTCTTCAAAGATTTTGCTATTTCGCAGCATAAAACCTCAACTCATTAAACTGGTGAGCTGACAGGGATGGCCTGTTCAGTTTCACTGCCTGAATAAACCATGTAGACTGTCCCGAACCCATAGGGGCAAATGTTTCTCTCACACTGAATCTGTTGAGTGCAATCGGGCTCCTAAGTTTGAAGGGGGTCATGAATGGTGGCCACAGGAAGGATTTCCAAGCGCCTTAGAACTGTGACGTGTCTCACTCCAAACCTTCCAAATGACTTTTCTCTCCATGTTGCTGCCATCCAAAGAAGCCGTCTTGAGAATGAGGCCTTGTTGAAACTTGCAATCCATGCAGTAGTTTGCTTTTCTTGTACATGTCTAGGATGTCACCTATTCATTTCAAGACTCATTTTAGATGTCACTCATAGTTTACAGTTATGGAAACTTTATAGGGCTGCAAAGCATACAAATTTATCATATATATATGTTTGTGGGTTTTTTTTGGTTTTGTGTGTGTGTGTGTGTGTGTGTGTGTGTATTGAAATACTTTATTGTCACTTGTACAACTTGTATACAGTGAGATTAGATAAATAAATAAATAATATTTAATTTTTTAAAATTTAATGAAATGTTTAATATTTAATAATAAATAAATAAGAAATAAAGGATAAGCTCTTTTAGTCTTAATTCTCCTCGTTTACTGATATATATACTGATATATATACAGTGTGTGTGTGTATATATACACACTCTCTCTATCTGTGTGTATGTGTGTAGATAGCTATCATATGATATATGATATGATATGGTATAAAATGCCACAGTTTTAATACTGAAGAGAGGAGATTGGAAATTTTCTGGGGATTATTATGAAGATCCGTATTGCAAATATACCATACATACATATTCTGATTAGGGGAGATCATGTTTGCTTGTTTATGAAGGGGTTATAGCCGTTCTCTGTTTCTGCAATAATTCTACAGTGTACCTGAAATCATTAAACATTGATTTTCTGCTCATACCTGAGAGTCTGATTATGTTTTGGGATGGGGAGCAGTGTTGCTCTGTAATGTCAAACTCTAGGATCTCATCGCAAAAGGAGACCCTTATTACCCTCAAGAAGTTCCAGTTCTCAGAGTGGTTTAATAATAAATTCCTCTTTCCAGGGAACTTTGGGAACTGTAGCACTGTGAGGGAAACGGTCTCAGCACCATTGACAGACCACAGCTCCTGGGATTCTTGGGGGGGGGGAGCCTCGTTTAAACTGGTGTGATACTGCTTTAGAGGTACTGTCCAGACAGGGCCTTACAGAGCTTTCTCTTCACTCATCAGATTTATTGCATCTTGCTTTCAAGTGTGTGTGTATGTTTAAATGAAATAAAGTTAGTTGGTGGCAGTATCAGCAAATCAGGTGCTCTGTAATAACTTTTGGAATTTAGAGTTTTTGGTCTTCCTGGACACTTGCTCCCGCTGAATCAGTACAAAACATGATTCGTTATCGTTATATTTAAGGCATTTCCTTCGCATGCAATAAACATATGCATCTTTATTGGGTCTATCTGATGGCACCTCTTTCATTGGAAAATGACACACACAAAAAAGATAATACACATTTGTTCTTCTTGCTTGGGTTGCGGGAACAAAACCGATAGGAGGAAATTTTATCTCTCACATTATGGAATGTTGATAAGAGAATTGCCATGGCAACCATATCATAAGCTTCATGCGTACTTTGTTGCTGAGTTCACAGTGTCATTTTTAATTACTCCTATGCAATTAAAAGCAAAAATGAGTAATTTGTGTGAATATGTAATCAATATAATCAGCTATGTTTGCACTGAGAGTGAATGTGGGCAATTTATCTAACTAGAATGAGGGCTTCACCCAACTTGGAAATTCCGCTTTTTTAATGTGGATTCTCCTGGTTTTTTTTATTATTGTTGTTGCAGAACTGTGAGAAGCTGGAAAATAATTTTGATGACATCAAGCACACGACTCTTGGTGAGCGAGGAGCACTTCGAGAAGCAATGAGGTAAGTCTGGGTCACCATGGCAACAGTCACAGATGTGGTAAAGAAAGAGTCATTCTTCATTATTGGGGGAACAAATGAGTTCATTGCCACCATTCAGCTCTATTCTCTAAGGTATTAATTTGTCAGCGGAGAGGCTTCCCTTGAGGCTGTACTTTGGTTTTGAAGCTGCGCGAATGCTAAGCCTCTCTGCACACTAAAAAACGCAAATGTTTAATTTGTTACTAAAAATGCTTAAGGGGGTGCCTTGTTTTATATTTATACTAAACTGTGTGAATGAATGAAGATTGTTCATCCAAATTGTGCAAGTATTAAGGAAATTGTACAGCGATTTCTTTGTTTCTTTATGCGTTTTTTTTTTTGCTCCTAATTTGTATTTAATTTTCAGGATATAGCAGCCCATGTAATTTCTTTTCTATTAGACTTTAATGGGATTATACTACTGTATGTGAAAATGAATGACCTCCTCCATTCAAAGAGAGAAAGTGCTTTTCTTGATTTTCCACTTTTATGATCGCAGGAGTTCGTACAGCTCTGCTTATTCACTCAGGTCCCAGGACATGGGATGGGACATATTAAAGGTGATGGGGATCTTAAGCCAGCATTGCAAGGATGTCTGGCAAATACACCAGTACAAATACTATGGCCACTGAAACTATTTTGTGAATGAAAAGCTGATACACACATCCAGGATCTTTTCCCATTTTGTGTGCTCTGATGGTTTCCACTCACATGGAGAGTACAACCCATTTATTTAGCTCCTTAGACCATTTCTATATAGCTTAATATGTAGGAAATGTCTCTAGGCAATGGACAGAAAGCTCAAACAACAGCAGCAACTAATATTATAAAATAATTAGTAGTTATTACACATCTTAGCCTCCTGGCTCTCATGCAGGACTCCACTCAGGTATTCTGGTTCTCACCCGGGGTCCAGATAAACTCATAGATCAACTCCAGAATCTCACAATGAAGAAGAGAGTTCCTGGAACCCTCTTGACATCTCCCAGGTCTCTCACCATAGACTTGCTTTTGGTTGATGGAGTTTCCTCAGGCTGCTTACGGTTGTGTCCTATTCAGCACTCAGTTTGCTTCATTGCACAGATTCCAGGTTACAGCAGGTTTGGTCTGGTGAATTTTCCAGGGTATCCAGAGGATAGCAGAATTATGACACTCCTCCACCCATAATTCTTTCTCTGCCTCTGCATGCTTATCCTCTTCCCCACTTCTCTTCTCCCCAAACATGGGTCCAGATTGTACATAACGCTAAGCCAAACCATGGCTATCTGAGCATGTGGGTATTCATAACAGAAACCCCATCCACTTTGTTCCTCTCCCGGTGGTCCTGCTACCATGCTACCTGAAGCTAAGCCATAATTTGGCTCTAATGGTACATTTGAACCTGGGTTTGTGGTTTGTCTCATTCCAGACAAACCACAAGTTGTAGTCAAGGTTTGTTATTGTCTTACCACTCCCAGTTTGTCAGGGGAGAAAAACCTTGAGCTTGGTTTTGAATGTACCACTAAGCCAAACTTAGCCCAGCAGCAGGAGAATTTGGAAAGATGCCATAATTTAATGCATTCAAGCTAGGACATTATTTAGCTTAGCATTACTTGCGAACTGGGCCATGACTTGTTATGTCTGGGTATAGCCACAATCTCTGTGTTTTTCAGCTGTCACAGTCACTGAAGTTGCTTCCAGTAGCTGTATCTACAGATTACTTAAATTGCTTGTTACATTTTTAAGTGTGAAGTGGAACCCAATTTCCCCCCCTATCCCAGCTTTAAGGTACAGTGGTACCTTGGGTTACAGACACTTCAGGCTACAGACACTTCAGGTTACAGACTCTGCTAACCCAGAAATAGTACCTCGGGTTAAGAACTTTGCTTCAGGATGAGAACAAAAATGTGGCAGCAGTGCAGCAGCAGCGGGAGGCCCCATTAGCTAAAGTGGCACTTCAGGTTAAGAACGGTTTCAGGTTAAGAACGGACCTCCAGAACGAATTAAGTTCTTAACCTGAGGTACCACTGTATCACTTTACCATTCAGATATTAGTTCCTACTTTCGTATTCTCACTCCCTTATGGTGCATCCTAAAGCAGGTTTCTTCACCCTGGAATAAACTATTACAGAAGCTAAGCAGTAAGGGTAGCGGTGCGGGGACAGAGGCCAGTGCATGTATACTGTAATGAAAATGTCCAGTAGTACTGCATTGGTTATTTGCAGGAAAACAAGGATGTGCATTACCATATCTAGTCAACGTGCCTGTGATGAGTCTAATGTTAAAAGACATAAGTTTGTGCAACTGCTTTTTAAGGAGAAGAAGGGGAAAAAACGAGAAGTGCCAAAATTCTGGTGTGCACAGAATTTCTTTTCTTAAACCAAAGCTGCTCTGTGGACTGGAGGTGGATAGCCAGCCACATCACAGGTTTTGTATAGATGGGAAAGTAGAGAGGGTACCACAGAGACAGCTGCAGTCTTGAAGTGTTAAAATGTTTACTTTGATTACTAATATAGCTGCAATAGATTTTAGAGCTGGCTTTATCTGATGTTTTAGTTGCTAGTTATAGCACACACGTGCTAGAGCAATGTTCTTCAACCTAATTTCCCCAGATGGAGTTGGACCACTAATCGCATCCCCCCAGCCAGTTTAGTCTATGGCAAGGTATGATCAGAGTTGTAGTCCAATAACATATTGCTTCAGTGTGCTCATGTGTTTTGTTTTTTTGATCTGATTTTGCAAACACTCCCCAAACGATCAGTGTAGCTTTGAAATAGAGAGCCATATGGTTTCTAGTTGCAGAATAACTCAAAGGAAATATCTTGTCACAGTATTCCACAATGGTGGTTATCTCCAGGGCTTTAGAAAAGTGATTGCACTGCCTTAAATATATTTAAAGTATAAATCAGGACGCCCATAAAAGTCTTGTTTTGAGCTTGATTGCAAGATTGATATTTGATGAAGTAGTCTCCTTTATGCCACCGTTGACACAGAATGTTTATGTTGAGTTGTTTTCTCAACTTCATATGGGCTTATAAGATTGTATAGGCTTAGGCGGTTCTGTACTTTATATTGTCCAAGATTTCATCTGTGATTTCTCATTTTTTTCCAGTTGGGAATTTTAATTTACTCTGTGAGCTGCAGAGATAAATCGGAGAGCAGGCCTTCCTCCTTAGAGAATACTGTAGTGAAGGGGGAATATGGGAGTGTGGAGAGATTGTGATTTCCCTTGAACATTCCTTCAATCACCTGTCTCAAATAAACCAAAATTCTTTAATTTTAACTGACCTAAGGTTACACATTATACATGGTCAGAACTGGCAGTTATAAACTTCTATTGAATTCTGTGGAAATGCCCATTGAAGTGTCTCAACTTGCAGACATTTCTTTTAACAGACTTGTTTTGTTCCAAACAAACAAGCAAACACACACACACACCTCAGCTGCTATATTGTACTGGACTCTTCAAAACAAAACACAAGGGGAGGTAAATCTTCGTTATATTAAGAAATATATTTATAACACTTAGGCTTTTTTTATGTGTGTGCGAGCCCGTAAAGTTTAATTGCACGTTACACCTGCTAATCATGTTGCTTTATATAGTGCAGCAATGCTTTATGTCACTCGCAGGGCTGCTATTTTGTGCTGCAAGCAAAAGCAGCCTGCTTGTTGTCTATTGATATTATTATAATTGCCACCACTGATATTGTTGTAATTAGTAATGAAATTCAAGGCATAGTTTGAGGTGGATGAAATGCCAAATTTTGGAAAACCTGTAAAAAGATCTTACTTTGTAGCTTGCAAATCCTTAGCATGCCGAATGGATTTCTCACAAAATATGGATGGAATGTCAGATCACCAGTTGTGTGTTTCCCCCCTTTAATTTTTCTTTTTAGAGAAAAATATATATTTGTATATTAGAACTGATTGGCAAGCTTTTTCTTAGGGGCTCAAGTCTACTTGCAATAACTTTTTAACCACATCAGAGGTTGCTTCCACATTAGGAAACTTTAGTGCTGCAATTCTATTTTCTTTCCATTATCAATTGGAAGTGGGAATTTAAAATGGTAGTTTTAGATGCTACAGTGCTGCATCATCAAATGCTAACTTTTCCCTTGGCCAAATTCCTTCTGTAATCAGTGTCCCCAACAATATAAATTAGTGGATTCCTACTTCCAGGTTCTGTGACTTCTATTTTATTGAAGTTCAGAACAGTTAAGAGGATTAATGATGAACTGCCTTGAATTAGCCATCTTTTGTTCCCTGTGTAAACGAGTTGGAGTTGTGAAGGGATCTAGCAGATTCTTTTGTTTCTGTTAAAGAAAAAACATGATTAAAAGAAGTCATTCATTAATACCTCCCCTTCCCCAGTGCATGGAATAGAAGATGGTTAGCTAAGAGGCAGTCACCACTAATACCCCAGTTCTGGTGAAGAAGAAGCAATAAAAAGAGGAGAACCTTCAGGGAGGAAGCTTTTAATTAAAGGAACAATAACCCGTAAAGCAGGAATGGAGAACCTATGACCCTCCAGTTGTTACTGCACTCCATCTCCCATCAGCTCTGGAAACATGACCAATGATTAAGGATGGGAGCAGTTGTGGTCCAACAATATCTGGTAGGCTACAGAATCTCCATCCTTGCCCAGAGCTTCAACTTTGCCAGTGTGCACTAGACTGGCTGGGACTGCAGTTACATTTTATTTCCTACTCCCCCATTGCTAGAAATCACTTCTGAAAAAGCACATCTTTCGTGTGAAGTGGCCCAGGCCAGGGATGGCTTGTTGAGTTGTTCATCATGTACAATAGCCCTCAGTTGTTGTTACTATGTTAGGGAGCTGTATTAATCCACAAAATACATTAATGATTCCCCACCACCTCCAATGGCTTACAGTGGTACCTCGGGTTACAGACGCTTCAGGTTACAGACTCCGCTAACCTAGAAATAGTACCTCGGGTTAAGAACTTTGCTTCAGGATGAGAACAGAAATTGATGTGGCAGCAGTGAGAGGCCCAATTAGCTAAAGTGTTACCTCAGGTTAAGAACAGTTTCAGGTTAAGAACAGACCTCCAGAACAAATTACCATATTTTTTGCTCTATAAGACTCACTTTTTCCCTCCTAAAAAGTAAGGGGAAATGTGTGTGCATCTTACTGAGCGAATGCAGGCTGTGCAGCTATCCCAGAAGCCAGAACAGCAAGAGGGATTGCTGCTTTCACTGCACAGCAATCCCTCTTGCTGTTCTGGCTTCTGAGATTCAGAATATTTTTTTTCTTGTTTTCCTCCTCCAAAAACTAGGTGCATCTTGTGGTCTGGTGCGTCTTATAGAGCGAAAATACGGTAAGTTCTTAACCCGAGGTACCACTGTATAGGCAATTTTGCCTTTTCATTTCTCTTTCAAACCAAAAGCGTGAGAGATTAGATGGCAGGGAAGCCAGTGGAGTGGGAACACAGCAGTGAAAACGTCAGAGAACATCAGATAGGCACCACCACTGCATCTCTACTGCCTTGTCCCTCTCCCTCTTGGTTACTGGAAGTGACTTCTATGTTAGGAAGTCAGGTACCCAGGGCTGTCCCACACTGCTCCACTCTTTCAGCCACTACTGATTACATCACCCTTCTCCTGGGTGTCTTACGGCTTTTGTAGCCTCCTTGCACCTGGGCACTGGCACTTGGCTCCACAACAATGCCTATGTAAATTCTCTAGCACGGATGGAGCACGTACTGCTACCAGTCCTAATGTTACTTACTTTATCTTATTTAAGAATGTTTTTGCTCGCAGATTGTTGAAAGCACTCCGCTATATTTATTAAATCTTAGGCATGTAACTTCATAGTGATTTTCCTGTGATTTAAGAACTTAAACTATATTTCCTATTGTGTTCTAAGATACGTGAAGTAGTTCGCTCTTTGTCAACACCGTGCCATTAAAATTCTGTTTCCTTGACTTTTGGCTACTTGAGAAAATCTAAAACAGATTGTTTATAAGAAATGTTCTGTGCTAAAGAAACCTTTATTGAAATCAACATTTTAATTTTGCTAGGATTAGCAAAGAGCAATTTTTTTAAAGTCAGATATTGAAAATTAATCTCTTAATTCCACATTTTAGCCCCTTGTTAAAAGTAGATTTCTTTCCCCACTCCCAGAAAACAACTTATCCTGTATAGATTCTCCTGAGCAAGACTGACAAGAAGTGCCAAATTATATGGAAAAATGCAAGCACTGCTGTATATTGACAAATAGAGGATTAAAAAAAAAAACAGTTCTTTTAAAAGGTTTAGTTTGTGTTTAGGTATATTGCTTTCATACAAAAATAATTTCTTTTCCAAGAGCTTGGGTTCCATACTAGCGATGACATTTAAGACAGAAGTATTTAATCAAATAGTTGATAACAGAACATGTTTCGGTAGAATTGTTATGGGTGTGTATTAGATTAAAGGTAAAGGTACCCTGACCGTTAGGTCCAACTCTGGGGTTGCGGTGCTCATCACGCTTTACAGGCCGATGGAGCCTGCGTTTGTCCGCAGACAGTTTTTCCGGGTCATGTGGCCAGCATGACTAAGCTGCTTCTGGTGAACCAGAGTAGCACACAGAAACGCTGTTTACCTTCCCGCCAGAGTGATACCTATTTATCTACTTGCACCTTGACGTGCTTTCGAACTGCTAGGTTGGCAGGAGCAGGGACCGAGCAATGGGAGCTCACCCCATCATGGGGATTCGAACCGCCAACCTTCTAATCAGCAAGCCCTAGGCTCTGTGGTTTAGACCACAGAGCCACCCGCGTTCCTGTCTATTAGATTAGGGATGGCAAATTTGTGGCTCTCTAGATGCTGTTGGACTCCAGATCCCATCCACCCTAGCCAACATTACCATTGGTCAAGGATGATGGGAACTACCCAAAAGCAAATACTGTCTGTATTGCGTTATACTAGGGGTAGCCAACATGGCTACTCTGCACCCTCAAGACAACTTAAGTGGGCAGAAAACTGATTCACAAGAAAATTGGTTAGTATCATGGCCAGGTCTAGTCAGCTTCAGATGACCTGAGCACTTCCTCTTGTGATACTATGTGCAACAAAATTGTCTGTAATATGGCTTTTGCTTCCTTATCAGATGCATGGAACGTTGAACAGTGTCCAAACAAATACAAGCCATATCTACAATATGTTAAAAATTGTTGTTTTTGTGCCGTTTCAGTCATGCTTCTCCTCTTGAACAATTGCAGTGCCCATTAATTACCCATTGACCCTTTCTTGGAAAATACAGAAGTGACCATGGTGTTACGAGCCTTGATTATATCATGTCTGGACTACTGCCATGTGCTCTGTGTGGGGCTGCCTGTGTTGAGTGTCCAGCAACTGCAACTGGTCCAGAATATGCTAGCTGTGACTTTGTTGTTGAAACAGCTGCAGTAGCACCCAGTTCAAAGTGCTGGTGATAGTCCGGCTCCAAACTATTTAGGGTTTCAAAGCTCATCTGATGGACTGCTTTCTTTCAAATGAGCCTTCCCATTGATTAAATGGTGTTTGTTAATGAATTGTCACCTGCTCTTTTTATTATTTTAACTGTTATTAGATGCCTTGACCTTTTTTTCTTTTTTGTAGCTGAAAGGTAGGATGTAATGCTTGCCATATAATTAAAAAAAATCTGAGATTGATTGGAGGATAAAGTTATGCAAATAGGGCAGCATTATGCAAAATCTCTGTGTTTGATTTCAGTAATTTATTTTGAATATGTAATGTGAGCATTCTTGGCATGATATTTGGATGGAGTTTGTTTCTTTTGGTGAAATCTGATTGCACATGGCTTTCCTGGGCACAGATAGACCATTAATGTCTTCCATGGTTAACTTTGTAGTGGCGTTTCTAAATATTGACAGCAAATGCTGTCAAGCTGATGGATTTTCAGCACCTACCCATTCAATCATTTGAGTCAAAGTTGAAGCCTGTTTTCACTAAAATATCTTGAAGGTGCTGGGGGGAATGGTTCCAAAATTTTGAAAGCTATATAAAATAATAATTCTGAGCATATACTGGCACGTTAGTGTTACAGGGCCTTCACATAAAAGGGCTATTTGCACTCCCCCACCCCCCCAAGAGCAAATTATTATTTTATTAAAATGAAGATACCAAATCCTTGAAGTAAAATATATTATGTAAGGTATAATTATCTCATTTAAGCAACCGGGGTTATTAGCCTACATATGAAGCCTTTAAGATAACTTCCATTTGCACTTAAATTCTAACTGCGGTTTTGACACATTATCTAGGGAGAATGCCACATTTCCTGCTGTGCTAAACTTACCGAAACAAATAGAAAAAAACATCATTGCTGTGCACTATCCCTGCTTTACTATTTTGTAATTGGACAGCACAACAGGAATAGCACTTCTTTGTAACACTGAGTTACTGCGATGATCTTGCGATTTCATGCTCTTAGCATAAGGCTGGCTGGAATTGTCTTATATCAAGGATAAAAGGAGTATGACGGGGATGGGAAGGAAGAGAGTCAATTAGAATAAAAGAATTCATGGCAGTAAAATATAAAGATAGTTGGTAAGAAAATAGAAGTCCCCACTCTTAATGTTTGGGTCTTGGCCTCCTAACGTGCTCCTTACAGGTACAGAACATGCTGGAGTGGTCATTGAGATGGACATTCCATCTGTGACCTCAAGATTGCAATGACAAGGACACTTTTAGTCTGAAGCTGCAATTCTGCTCAGTTAGGTGTCCTCAAGCATCTTGAGATCAACCACCTTTGCTGGATAAAAGCTTAGGGAAGGGGCAGGAATTCAATTTGTGTAGTTTGCATTGTAGTGCGAACCCGGTTAATTTGCAACTCCGAAAAGAATGTGTGAACCACAATGCAGCTGCTCTTCAAAACTTGCACTTCTTCAAATTTTGCAATGCAATTATTCAAGCCAAAAATGTGTGCAAAATTGCATCTATTAGGGGAAACCGCACAAAAAATCACCATATTAATGAAAATGACACAAAAAATGAATTACACTGGGGAAATTGCTTGCAAAAATGCCTACATAACTGTATTCTGACATTTGAAGAAATGTACACTAAAATGTGAGGGCTTTTTAAAAAATGAAAGTGCAAAGTGATACAGAAATGTGATGAACTGAGCTTATGATTGGGAAAATGAGAAACTGAAGGATTCATCCGTCCCTAATTAACAACTCAGGAACCTCAGTAGGCAAAGTGGTAGCAGTAGTTTGATGGTATCATTTGTAGCTCTCCAAAATGGAGTTACCAAGCTGGTTAGGCTTCTAATGGAGAATTAGAAACTTCTACCTTTAAATATACGAATTAGCATTTCAAAACATTCCTAAATTTCCCCAGAATCTGGCTAAGCTGCAAGTTTGGGCACCAAGCATAGCTGTCAACTGTCCCTTGTTTGACGGGAAAGTCCCTTATCCCAGCGCCATGTCCCGCTGCTGTCCCTTATTGATGACGTCCCTTAAATTTCCCGGGTTTCAAAGGAAGCAGCTCCTCTCCCTCCCTCCCTGCCAGCCAGGGAGGAGGGAGGCTCCAACTGTGTTGCTTGGCTGTGTTGCTCACCCAATAAGGAGTCTAAGAACGACTGGGGGGGTGGAGCTTGCATGCCTTGTGCCAATCAAATTGGCCACGTTGCCTGGGGACTCGCCTTTGCTCAGCACTTCCCAGCAGAGAGGTGACGGTGGTTTTCCTTGCTGCATCCCCTTTGCCGGGTTGCTGCGCTGTGGGAACCACTGCTTGAGGCTTTGTTTGGCTGCTGGCTGGGCTTTCTGCCTTTGGCTCGGAGGGGCTCAGAAGTTGAACATACCTGTGCTAGGAAAATCCCTTATTTTGGCTGCTGATCCCTTATTTTCGAGGCTGCTGGTCCCTTATTTTCAAATCTGTAAGTTGACAGCTATGGCACCAAGCAACAAGTGGGGCTGGAACAACTGAAGATATAGCCGGAGAGACCTAGCTAAGGGAGCTAATGCAAAGCTAGTTAAGACTGGCAGGACTTTGTCACAAAAGTCTCAGTGGTAGGTAAGCCATATCCAGAGAGAAAATATGGCATTGTGCCTGTTGAATAGGTTCTACAGAAGAACTGGGTAGAGTTCAGTTATTTGTGTGGCTTACTGTAGACTGACAGAGTGAGAAGTAAATTGCTCCATCTCTATTTAGCTCCTCAAATTCTATGCGTTCTGGAAACCTCATAGGTGCTGAATTGTCACATAACTCTTAGCAGCGGATGACATTGTTTACTTTCCTTTCCATTGATTTGAAGAACACTTCACATTTGTTTCATTGTCTGGAAATAAAAGTTCATCTAAGACGTCTCCAGCAGCTTTGGCTTGACACCAAGGAGGTTACTTGTCACTGGCAGTGCTGGTGTTTCTGAGAAGCAAGTTTTAGTTCTGGTTGGCTTTTGAATAGTTACTTGAAGAAAGTATTACGGAAGGGATCCAAGTTTAGAGAGGGGGATTAATGTGGTACTGAAACCTGTCCCGATTTTTGGAAGGTTTCCTTCATCATGGAAAATGCTTCCATTTTTCTGCCTTGTTTGCAGAAAGTGTTAGGGTGTCTTTATAATTTTGGTAGGTGTGGGACTGACCTTGTATTGTATGCATAATCAACTAAATATATGGTATGCGGCCCCTTTACAAGAAATGGTTATGACTCAAGAGACCCAGCTCCTGGAGAGCTGAATGAGAGGTGCGACCTGACTATCTTATTAAAGATAGAATTATCAAACATAGAATTCCAAACAAGAAAAACTAATCTGGAGACCAAGCGGCAAGGCTTCTATACTGATGTCCTCCTGTCTGACTGATTTTTATTTTTTTTTTAGCATGTAAACAAGCATATGGATGGGGTGATTCAGTAGATGGAGCTTAGATTTTCAAAAACTGTCAATAAAGCTCATCACCAAAGACCACTGACTAGTCATGGGATCAGAGGTGAAGTCCACATATGAATTGATAGTTGGTTAAAAAACAGGAAGAAGAGAGTAGTAATTAATGGAAAGTTCTCAGAATGGAAAGATGTGAGAAGAGGGGGTCCTTTAAGGTTTGGTGTTGGGACTTGTGCTTTTTAACTTCTTCATAAACAACTTGGAATTAGGGATGATCTCCAAATTTGTTGAGCTACATGCTAGGGATCATTAGGCAATAAAGCTGGCAAAATCCTAACACCATTATACAAATATTTGGGGGAATTGCACATGGAGTACTATGTGCAGTTTTTGTTGCTGCACTTCAGAAAGAGTATTGTAAAGGTGGAAAGATCATGCTAAGGACTTGGTGATATCCAGTGTCAGGGAGCCAACAAGGAGAACAGGTCATTCGCAGATCAGAGAAAGAAAATGAACCGCTGGCTAACTTAGAGTTAATTTCTTTACTAAGGAAGCAGAAAGAGAACACACGGATACTTTTAAGGGTTGCTCCTGTCTAGATGAAGCAGTAACGTCCCCTCTGCTCCCTTATCCCTCTGAGTCAGGACCCTCCCTCTATCTATGGCGAACTCCAAGGGATCCTCTGTGTTTCTGTCTGGCTTTCTGCTCGGAAACATGCAATAAATGCCTTGTCCTGGGAGTGGGGGGGGGGGGGGAGGGCTTGCGTGTCGAGGTCCCCAAGCTACCCATAAATAAATTCAAACTTCACACCATAATTTTTGCTTAAGGTTTTTGGCATAATTTTGGCCACAACTTTATTTAAATACAAACAATGTGAGCGGTTGCTTAGGCATTGGTTACGACTATCTGTCCCTGCCCAGGGACAGAACTGATATCCGCAAGCCTGCAAAATCAGTAAGGGAAAACATTTCATGGGGAGTAGATGGAGCTGGGTACCAGACCCTCACCTCTCCCCAAATGCTCCCAGGGGCTCTTGCGTGGCCCTATCCCCCTTTACAGGGGTGCGGACAAAAGCATGGTGAGCCCCTAGATTCCTTTAATGGAATACCCTTGCAGCAACAGCATTGGAGGGGCAGGCACAGCCAATCCATACCCCTCCACCAACCCCATGACAGGCATAGCAAGGTCAAACACAAACGCCCTAAAATTAGGGAGGGTGGGCAGGTGATCCGATGCGCACAGCAAAAAGAGGAAGCTCAACGCTGCGCGCAGGGAATATATTCACCCAAGGCTGTCAATCAAAAATTGGCAACATCAAACTCTCCCCAGCAACCCAAAGAGTCCAATCACACTTTGGACCAACCAAACCAACTTGCCCAGCAACAGAGGGTATCTGGTTAACCCCACCGCAACCCATGCTCTCCATGAAGGAGAACACACTTTGCAGGCTGTCAGCAGAGAAGCTGTCAAGGTGGCTCTTAGATGGAGCTGCCAAGTCAGATTCCTGTCTCTTCCCTGTTCTGGGGCACCTTCCTGTTTCCTCCTCCAAGCTCCCAGTCTCCAGCACTTCTCCTCATCTGGGGTGTGGCCGGTTTCCCACCACCAGGAGCCAGGATCCAAGTCCTCTCCCTTTGTGCTTTCCCTGGGGGGCTCTTGATCAAGTGGCTTCCACCACTCTTCCTCATCCAGCCAGTCCCTGACAATCCTGTGAAGCTGAATATTAGAAGATTCAGGACAGACCAAAGCAGGTATTTCACATGGTGTGAAGTTCAAACTATGGAATTTGCGCTCACTGGGAGCAGCAACAACTTTGCTGATTTTAATAGGGGTTCAAACAAATTAATGGAGAATATATTGTGATGAGCAGGCATGGCCAAACTTGGCCCTCCAGATGTTTTGGGACTACAACTCCCATCATCCCTATCTAAAAGGAGCAGTGATCAGGGATGGTGGGAATTGTAGTCCCAAAACATCTGGAGGGCCACGTTTGGCCATGCCTGGTGATGATTATGTCCTGTATTGGAAGCACTGTGTGTCTGAACACTAGTTTCTGGATAGCACAAGAGTGAAGTTGTGCTTCTTTTACTTGCTAGCTTCGCAAAGGCATGATCCAGCAGGGCGATTCTTTTGCAATCTACCAATGTCTGGAGGGCTACAGGTTCAGCATCCCTAAATTAAAAAAACACACTAAATCATAACTAGAAGTGGGTGCTTGAGAAAATGTTTAGAAGTCCTCACAGGTGTCATAATAAAATTAAATAGGGCCCTCTCAGTTTCCTTGGGAGCAGTGGTGAAGTTTGGCTTGTGGCACAAGCCTGTTCTTAATGGAGAATGTGTTTCTGGATTGAACGAACTAGCACAAGTCGGCGAAAGACCTCACACCTGCTATTAAAACTGAGCGAAAGCTTTGTTTTTGAATTTGGAAAAAAAAAGGCTTTATTTGAACATTGTCAGGGGTCTTAGGGCTATGCCTTGTGGTAACAATCACAAAAGGCAGATCAGTCGGAGATAAAGATCAGAACCAGCGAATGACAAAACTTGTTCATCCCTGGATATAGTGGATCACAGTGGCTGTTCAACACCTTGGATTGCTTTGATGACTAGCGCTGCCGCTGACATTGAGATGTTGCTTTTACTCACCAGCAAAATCCCCAGCAAAGCCGCTGAATCTGTATGTATAACAAATGCAGCAGTTGCTTTCCCCGCTTCCTGGAAGACACTGGCAAAATAAAAGAATAGAGTGTAATCCTAGTTTCTAATGCTCCCAAATGTAGCTTTAGCAGTCTGGTTCTACAGATCAGAGGAAAGCAGGCTCTATATTAAAAAAGAATAAAATACCCCTTCTAACATGATATGAATAATAGTTCTTTTATCCACAAGCTTGCATCTGGCAATGCAATATAAATCTGAACCAAGATGTTGCAGCAAGGTGTCCCCCCTCCCCGCTTTCTTTCTTTTTTGCTATGTACTCTGAAAATTACTTAGGACTGAGGTAAAGACTCCTAGGTTTCAGACCAGTCTCTGCCTAAATGGGGAACTTTTGGGGGGATTGTCTATGAAAATCATTCACCAATTATTGGAGAAAGAATGAAAGATAACTTTAATAAATATAAGTAAGACAATTGCAGTCCCTTTTGCATTGCCATCCTCCCCTAGGCTGTGACTAAACTGGGGTGTGATAAAATAAACTCAAACAGACAACAGCCTGGATTAAAAATGGCCACAACTTTATTGATTACAGATGCAGGTGGAATTTTGTCTCAGGCATTGGGTGTGTAGCTATCCCAGCCTCCGGCCTGTGGGTCGAAACATTTTCAGAACTGTGCCCAGGATTATGGCTTCCTCAATACACTCATCTACTGAGATGGCTGTCCTAAGGCAGCTGCTGGAAGATCTATGACCCATTTGCCCTATGCTTAGCTTCTGGACAGAGACTTCCATTGAGACCCCCCCCCCCCAATGGGGTACCATGAATATGCTACCCTGAATATGCTACTGGTTTGTCGAAAAGATGGAAAGCTCTTTAATCTGAGCAGGCTGAAAGCAAAGAGTAAGGTTACCATAACTTCCTTCACAGAGCTTCAGTATGCCAATGACAACGTAGTGTGTGCACGCTCAGAGGATGACCTCCAGACCATCCTAAATATCTTTGCAGAAGCTTACGAAAAGCTTGGCCTATCTCTCAACATCCAAAAAACCAAAGTTCCACACCAACAAGTACAAAACAACCCCTCTGCAGCTTCACAAATCCAACTCAATGGTGTAACATTGGAAAATGTCGATCACTTCTCCTACCTGGGCAGTTATCTTTCCACAAAGGCCGACACTGATGCTGAAATTCAGCACCGCCTGAGCTCTGCGAGTGAGGCTTTCTCCCGGTTGAAGTGCAGAGTGTTTGAGGACCAGGACATTCACAGGGAAACCCAAATGCTTGTTTACAAAGCTATTGTACTAAGACAATCTTATTTGAGTACAAGTTACTGCCAAAGAAGAAGAAGAAGAAGAAGAAGAAGAAGAAGAAGAAGAAGAAACCAGAGGCCTTTCTTCTTGGAATAATAGGTTTGGAATTGCCCAAAAAAGATGTTAGATTGTTTTTGTATGCCACAACTACTGCTAGGATTTTGTTGGCCAAAAATGGGAAAACACAAGAAGTGCCAACAGTGGAGGAATGGCAAATGAAGATGATGGACTTTTGGGAGCTAGCCAACCTGACCGGAAGAGTCCGCAACCAGAAGGAGGAGGAGTACCAGGAGGAATGGATGAAATTTATTTAGCTAAATATGCTAAGATAACTTAAATAGAAATACTTGCAAATACCAGATTACTTTAGGATTAAATATGTGATGTTATAGAATAATATGTCTAAAGTTAATATGAAAAGAAAGAAAGATGTTAATTGACTAAGTAAATTTTATGAGAAATTAGTTTTGGAAAACTGTTACAATGATATACATTGAAACTCAGCCAGGAGGATTCAAGGAAGTCACTATTGTTAACAATAGTGGAACAATTATAGTTAGGATTTATGTTTGTTTGTTTATAAATTTGGAAAATCAATTAAAAAAAATTGAAAAGAAGAAGAAGATGCACCACTTGAAAACGAGAGGTAGTACAGGATGTCATTTTGATGACATCATGTGGATGATGCAAAAAAACAACAACCCTTGTGTTCATGGGCAGCACCAATCTTACAGTGAACCTCCTTCTGGAAGTCCTTTGCCCACATCCCAAGAAGAACCTTCAATAGCATGTGTGTCCATGGGGGTTGGGAAGTGATCCTTGATAGGAGTTTGGGCGTTGCAGTTGTGTCCCCAACTTTTGGCTGTGAAGTGTTGGAAAATGTGAAACTGTGGCCCTGAGCTTCACTGATAGCCAAATCATTGCTGCGTGTTCATGCCTGGCAATGCTCCATTTATGCATGGTCTACTGCAGCTGATTCTGCTGCACCAAATTCCTTTTCTGTGGTTGCATAATGTTACCTAGGGAACAGCTTATGGCTGACACATACAGTGATGCCACAAATTAATTTCATAGTTATCAGGATGTAGGGTGATAACAGCAACATGAACTGCTGTGAAATTACCATTGTTCCCACGGAGTTACAGTGTAATTATATGACTTTGGAGGCAACTTCACAAATAAAAGCATGCCATCCTTGTAGGTGTTGGGATGTGTTTTGTTTCTCTCCTCTCTCCCTCTTGCCATACTTCAGATTTCTCTCCAAATGTAAACAAAAGATTGATAAAAAAAAAAGATGTAGCCATAAAATAATTGTGGAATGAAAATCTGCTCTTCATGATATTTGAATCTGAAAGCATCAAATTAGAAGCTTGAAATTAGCAGAAAATCCAAGGCACTGCTGTTCTTGGGTTATTTCCAGAGGTAGCATGCTGGCAAGAACAAAAGGCATTCTTACGGTGTCTCCTTGCAGAGAAATATTCAAATAATCAGAAGAAAAGAGGTCGTGAACAGTTATTATTAAAAGGCGCTCTCGTGCTGCTTTCTGTCGTTTTATGAGAGTAGCTTATTGGTTATAGAAGGTTTACCAGAAATGCAAAATTGTGGGGTCTACAGAACGACAATGAACATAATGCTCACATCTACTGTTACGACTGTTGTTGTTCGTTTAATTCTTACAGTATTTGGTGTGTGTTTCCTTTCAAAGCTGGAGCAATGTTGACTGCATCAAGATCTGCAGTGATCTGATCAAAGTCTTTTCCAAACTTTCAATACCTGACGCTTGTTAGAAGGTTGTATTCTGTGCTAGTCCTACTCAGAGTAGACCCACTGAAATTAATAGACATGGCTAAGACTCATTAATTTCAATGGGTCAAGTCAGCTTAGTTGGATACAACCCTATATGTTTAAACACCCTCCGCAATATATGATCTTCCCCCACCATCAGACCTTCAAACCGGCACAATAACACTTTGAAACAAGCAATTGAACACCATCTCAGCCATTCACCTTAGCTTTCCCTATGGGACATGGTTCTGGTGTAGCTCATATCTACCCAACATATTCTAACCCATTAGTCTCCAGTGATTTCGTCATGGGCTGAAGAAGACCTACACCATTATCCTGCCAGCTTTGGAGTGTTGTTCCAAAACATAATCCACAGTCATTCTGTTTGCTTTTGGATAGGCAATGCCCTTTGACAGCTGCCAGAGTGAAACTTGTGTGTGAGAGAGAGATAAAATAGATGCATTTCCTTAGAAAATTGGGCCAGCACCCTTTTTGCAGCTGGGGAATAACTGCTTAATAATGCCTCCTGACATTCCTCCTACCGCTTTGCCCAGTGCTGTGATCCTAGCAGGGTTCAGGAATGGGTTGGGGCTTTCTGGGCAATAGCAATGCTTCTTGGGCATTTCAAGCTCTAATTCTCTAACGTGCATTGAAAGACCCTGATGCCCTTTATTCCTTCCTTTAGGATTATGCTAATGCTTGTATTTTGTCACTGCTGCCTGGGGCATTACGCCCTGAGGAGCAGGGGCAGGTTTGTAGATGTATCCAATAAGATGGCTTCATTTTTTTTCAAAGCAGACCAGCTCTTCTTATGACCCACTAGGGGCCCCTAGCAGTGATGCTTTGCCACACGGCTTTGACCTTTTCCCCATCTTAGTTTTAGTAACGTGGACCATTCCATGGTATCCTGCTGTGCTACCTTTCATGTAGAAATGTTTCATCGGTCCAGGTTTCTGTTCACTGCTGCAATGTGAGCATCTTACGGCGGGTTTTCTCTGCAGATTTCACACGATCCACTGAGAATTCCTTTGGATCATGCAGGAAGTGGCATTAACAGGATGTGTGTGAGAGTGAGTCGTGCTGCTTCTGCACTTCTGCTGTGAATTTCTGTTACATTGATTAAAGTTTTATTTTCCCATTCGGCAATATTCCAAGAGCAGGTGACGGCAAATATTTTAATAATATGGTAAAAGAGTTGAACAAGCAAGCAAGGGAGACAGACGGGTAAAAGGCAAAAAGGCAAGTTAGAAGATTATTATTTTTAAAGGCCTGAGGGGAATTAAAAAATGGCTGGCACTGAATCGATCACAAATTTGGCACCAGATAGCCTCCCTGTGACAATTATTCCCAAAACAGGTTGCTCCTTAATCACTATTTCTTGTTTTGGAAGGCATAAGGACTTGACAAGGGGGGGAGACATATGAAAAGGAAGCCCTTAAGGTAACTGTATCCCAAGCCATGTATCCTTCCTTCCCCCCCTCATTATTCCAATGCGTAACCGCCAAACCTTACAAAGTTGTGACAATTGCTACAAGGTAGGCGAAAACCGAGTGGTTGGTGCCAATTTGCCAAGTGGAAAAAGTCCCACCAGGCCCCTCAACGACGACCATAGCAAGGCCAATGACGAAACGAAAAAAGGGTGGGAGGTCTGCAGGTCTGCAGCGCGAGGCTGAAAGGGAAGCCTCAGATTCACGCTGCAACTTAAATCGGCCCTGGCCATGCCCCCAAAGCGACCTGATTGGCTGCCTGGCTACGTGGTGTGGCCAGGGGTCTCCTGTCAGGAGCTCAGCCTACACTCGAGTAGGACCCTGGCAGAGACACATGTACAACTGGCATGTTCTCTCCCTCCTGGTCAATCATTCAGGAGCTTCCAAAGGTTTCTTCACAGCGACTGATGCCAACTGACACTGGCACACTTAGGGATCCGCAGAGTCTTCGCAACTTGCGTAACAGACCTCAACAACTCAGCATTTTGGCTAATCTACTTTATTTACATATAAACACACACAGAGCACTGCAACATGGCTCCCTCTCTCTCTAGCATCAGACAGCAAAGAGAAAAATGATCACGGAACACAGTAACACAAACATCCTGTCTCCGTCACTTCCCACTCTGTGGAGTCAAAACATATACCGTCATGTGATAGACAAAAATCCCATGACTTCATTCATGGAGCAGGAATTCTAACAGCCTCAGAGTCACGCTGCAGCTTAAATCGGCCCCAGCCATGCCCCAGAAGCGACTTGATTGACCGCCTGGCTACGTGGCGTGGCCAGGGTCTCCCCCACCCCCACGCTGAGGGTAGTGGCCAGGAGGCCTGACCGCCACCCGTCCCCACAAAAAAGTGGAGCTGATTAAGGTGACTGTATCCCAAGCCATGTGGAGTCTAAGAAGTAAGCACCTGCTCTACAGTGCACAAGTATCTTCTCTGAGGGACAATGCTTGAGCTTTCCCCATATTTAGAGCATATGCATCTCCCTGCAGGAGAGATGTTGAGCTTCTCCATTTGTTCATCACTGTGCAATTGCAAAAAGAGGATGGTTTCCTTTGCCAGCATTTGTACTCAAGGGTACTTTAAGTGATGGAGGCATCACAGGACTGTGAGTACCAATTCATAGCCTACAAACGTAGCTTCCTAGTCAGTACACTTCCATATTCATATGCCAGCCAGAAGGACTAAATATAATCCATAAAGTTGGAAGATCTAATAAGTGGTTGTTGTTGGGGTTTCTTTGCAACCCTTCTTTTAAAGAAGGGGGGCGCCTTTTTTGGGGGGGGGGGAATGTGAAAGTGTGGCTGTTTTCCACTATCACTGGTTAAACAACAAGGGTGCTGCTGGATTTAGCCAACTTGCCAACAGGAAATGTAGGAGGCAGACACAAATATCATTTCAAAACTGGCTAGGAAAAAAATCCTTTTGCTATGGAAATACAGACTCCACTTTCAAAAGTTTATGAACACCTGTTCTCAAAGGACAGATCTGGTTTGTTTTCTCTCCAAAATGAATAAATTGTAAAAATCCTTGTATGTTTGAGATCACTGCTTAAAGTGAAGCAAAAAAATGGGGCAAAAGAGTAAATGGACACACCATCCTAAAAAACTGAGAAAAAGAGAGGGGGAGGGGACAGGAAAAAATAAAATGGCATTGTTACACACACTATTCCAACTTACCACCCTGCCTGCCTCCTATAATACAATTTCTCCAGATCAAATGTCAAAAAGGAAAGCACAAAATTGGTATTATGTCTCCTTGGGGTAGGGAGGATATTTTTATTTATTACTTCACATGCATCTCTTTGTATTGAAGTTGCTTGCTTTTCAACCTTGAGTTTTTCCAATATAAACAAGAAATTATCATGAGCAGTATTTGAGGAAGATCATCCCTGGACTGTTCACAAAACTCAAACTGTAGTTCATAATTTTATTTGATTATGCATTTTAAGGGATTTGCACTGGCCTCAAAGTTCACCTGACTGCTGATTAGATGCTTCAGAAAACCGTCTGCCTCAGTCCAAGGGGCTCTGAAGGCTCCCCATTTCAACTCAAAGCCCTTCTTGTTTCCTCCTCCATTCACTCTCCGAAAATAAAAAAATGGCCGTAATTTCCCCTCTTTTGACAGAAGTTTGTGAAATTTGCAGGCAAATTGGTCCATCCAGAGTGCCTTCCTGGTTGGAAACAGGTGGCTCCAGAGACTTTTCTTTTGAAGTCTTTAGAAAAGGGGGGAGTTTTAACACTTTATTTTTATGCATAATTTTATGCAATCTGTGGTCAATGTCACCCTTCTGGTGGCATGAATCTTTTCAGTTTCAGAAGGATGTTGTTGTTGTTTAGTCGTTTAGTGGTATCCGAATCTTCGTGACCCCATGGACCAGAGCACGCCAGGCACTCTTGTCTTCCACTGCCTCCCACAGTTTGGTCAAACTCACGCTGGTAGCTTCGAGCACACTGTCCAAACATCTTGTCCTCTGTCGTCCCCTTCTCCTTGTGCCCTCCATCTTTCCCAACATCAGGGTCTTTTCCAGAGAGTCTTGTCTTCTCTTGAAGTGGCCAAAGTATTGGAGCCTCAGCTTCAGAAGGATAGCTGTCATAGTTTTACTGCATTATAGTTTTGAGGAGAGTACAAAAATGATTAACTTAATTTCCCCACATGTTTTGTCGGCAATTGACCTGAAAGTTGTAGACATGAGAGAGGTACTTCGGGGTAAGAAATCTGTCAAATTGCAGACAAATAGGTCCCAGGGCTGTTGTGTTAGGCACATTTAAAATGGATAGAGGAGAAAACTAAACTTGTCTTGCTTTCCAGGTAAACTTGAGAATGCTTACAAGATTATAAACTTGACCTGTCAGTCTCAGTGGACCTCTCCCTCTCCCTCTCTCCCCACTCAGGTGCTTTCCCTGCCTTCCCAGATTATAAAAAGTCTGGCCACCAAACAAACTGTAAATACTAAATTTTACACAATATGTAATTTCTGTATTTACAAAAAAGTTTCCAATGACATAGCCATTCTAGACATAATGAGACAATTCAATATATCTTTAAAAGCACAAGTAAATGCAGTTTGACAGCCTGATTCAAATTATCAGACATTTGTCAAGCAATAAGATAAAATGGCTTCTAAACCCAGTGACATGATTCAATATATATTAAGAGGCAGAATAACAAATAACTTAATGTTTTGCTACAAATAAACAGCACCTTTAGTTGCCAAACACATTGTAGTCTTATGTCTGCAGCGTTATTTTGATGTCTAGATACTTGAAGTGCTTCCGAGGTTCCTGCTTTGACCTGTGCCACCTCATACAGATCTAACTTGGTCTCGTGACAAGCCCTTTCTCTAGACTGCGGGTCTTCCATTTGCAGTGTCACCTGTGGAGGATGTGGCATGGCATTTGTGAGGGTCTCTGATGCTTCTGGTGTTGGTAGGGACTGGCAATGGATTCTGGCCACTACCATTGGCAATGGTATGTGGCTGCCAATCATCCAGATCTGGAAGGTACTGTACTGCAAGGGCTCTGCAAGACCAGAACAAGACAGAGAGAAGCAAGGGATATTGCAGATATTAATAGTGCATAGTCTGAAGAGACTGGATGCAAGAAAACTGAGTCCTTTTGGAAGAAATGATTCCCCAGACCCATGAAAATATTATTCAAACGTTTACTTGCAGAACTCTTCAAAACGAAACAGAATCATCAAATGATACATCCAAAAATGTCCGTACAATATCTTCTGCTGTCCAGCACAGGATCAGCATTTTATAAATCATGAAATAATACAAACAGAATCCATTTTGCCTGGATCTGCTTTCCTAGAGAGTTTCATTTACCTTTTTCATGAAGAGAACAAAGAATGAGAGGCAACTCCCTTCAGAATGGAGAGTTGCAACCAAATACCTTTGTCACATGATGATAATAATTATAATAATAATAATAAAATATTTATATCCCGCCCTCCCCAGCCGAAGCCGGGCTCAGAGCGGCTAACAACATTAAAATGATACAACATTCTAAAATCATTTCATTCTAAAATCAATTCAAATCAGATTAATGGCAACCATTGGGCTAGAGTTCTGTGAGGATTGCCAAAGGAGGAGGATCTAAGATTACTCACCTGTTATGTAGCAGAAAACAACAATTATTTAATTTTCAACTCAACAAGTGTTCAGAGTCAACTAAGAAAACTACTGTGGAAAACCCCAATGTTAGCAATACACATTTAGCCATTTTCCGTTTCAGCATCAACTAAACCAATTATACTTAACAGGTAATGTGACCAACTTGCACTGCAGGGACAACTGGGGTTGACTGTGGAAGGAAGAGATGGAAGAAAGGATGGGAACCAGAGAAGGGATAATACCTAGCAGGGGAAAGGGGGGAAGATGAAGAATCAAGATCTCAGCAAAGAATAGGAGGACCCAAAAGAACAGGTTGGAGAGGTTGTCCAAAAGAACAGAGTGACAGAGCCTGAGGTGAGTTGGGTGTGGGAGAGAGCTAGTGAGGCTGGGGACAAGAGGGGAAATGAGTGTAATGATGGCTAAATGCTGAGAAGTTTATTTGGGGGAGAATCAGCAGGGGCAAAGGAAACCATTGCGACTGTGTCAGGCTGAGTAGTGTGGGCCTTCAAAATGACTTAATTTTACCATCTCAGTGATGGCTTCCACCCTATGGAATTCCTTCCCAAAGGATATGGAGCTGGCTCCTTCAGTTCAGGTTTTTAAGGAAAGTTCTTAAAACTCAATCTGTTTTCTGTGGCTTTTAATCAAATGGTTTTATTGTGTAGGTTGCTGTTTTTTGGGGCGGAGTTTTTTGTGTGTGTGCTTACTGAATTTTATTGTATTGAGCACATTTAAACTGGCCGTTTTGTTGTGATTTATTGTGAATGGTATGTTTTATTGTGAAATGAATGGTATGTTTCAGCGCTTGTTTTTAATTAAATTGTGTATTTACAACTTAATTTGAGGAGGCTGTGGCCTTAAAAGACAGCTTAGAAACATCTAAAACTTATAAATAAATACATCTGATTCAAGTCATGGCAATTTTTGGAATCTGCTTGATTGATGAAACTCGTCCCCCCCCCCCCCCAAAAAAAAAACAGGTTGAGATGTCTTTAAAAGAGGATTAGACAAATTCATGGAGATTAAAACCATGAATGGCTACTAGCCTTGCTGCTGTGCTCTAGCTCCCCTGTCAGAGGCAGAAGATCTCTGAATACCAGTTGCTGGAAATCATAAAGGGGGAGAGCACTTTGGTCTCATCCAGCATGGTTCATCTTACGTAGCCTGGAAACATTATTACAGCACCCAATATCATCACCATTTCAAGGTCCTGTCTCTTTTTCATGTTTTTCTTATAGTGGAATCTCCCAACATTTTGCGACTGCCTATGTTCCCCCTGGGATGCAGGTGGTGCTGTGGGTTAAACCACAGAGCCTAGGACTTGCAGTTCGAAAGTCCTTGCACGTCAAAGTGCAAGTAGATAAATAGGTACTGCTCCGGCAGGAAGGTAAACAGTGTTTCTGTGCGCTGTTCTGGTTCACCAGAAGCGGCTTAGTCATGCTGGCTGTACACCGGCTCCCTCGGCCAATAAAGCGAGATGAGTGCTGCAACCCCAGAGTTGGTCACGACTGGACCTAATGGTCAGGGGTCCCTTTACCTTTATGTTCCCTCTGCAGAAGCTGTTTTGGGATTGGCCACACCTCCACAGGTGTTTTCCAGGTGTGCCCACAGCACTTTTGCAGTGTTCTTCTTCAACCAGGCCTTTGGCTGTTTAATATCCTACAGTATTTTAAATATATCTGTGGGAAGAGGGGAGGGGTTTTGTTGTTCTGGTTTGAATATTTACTTGTGTTTAATTCTGTATTTTATTCTGTGAACCGTCATAGGATACCTTGATAAAGGGCAGTATATAAATTTAATAAATAATAAAACTAATAGCGTTCCAAATGTTATACAAACTGAAAAGGAATTTCTGGGCTAGCCAATAAAAAACGACCTGTCCAAGCTATCAGTAGGATTACTCATGTGTTCAGATGCTCTGCTGAACTGAGGCCCTAGCACTTTGCCTTTAAAAAAACGGTGGCCTTCCCGAGGTTTTCTTGGCTGCCAAAGGAATTGGTCTACTGTAGGTAGAGAAAGGAATTCATTCATTTTTTTTTTTTAAAGCAATTTATTAAATTTTACAATAAAAATAGACATAATAAACAATGTAACATCGATCTTAACATATTTTCACATTTTCTTTGGACTTCCTCACACCTCCCGCTCCCATTTTCATCGTTAAAACATTTTGTCAGCAATTTATCATCTTGTTTAAATTCTTATATCCCTTCTATATTTCATAATCATATAATTCTCAAAAGGAGCTAATTTTTCACAGTCTTACTTATTTTCTTAAAAAAGCTTCTAAATTTAGTGGTGCTCAGTTGTTTTAATCTAGCATCTTATTTAGCATTCACTCAAATTACAATACTTTTGTAAATAGTTCTTAAATTTCTTCCAGTCCTCCTCAATCCTCTCTTCTCCCAGGTCACGGATTCTGCTGGTCATTTCAGCCAGTTCCATGTAGTCTATCAGTTGTATCTGCCATTCTTCCAGTGTGGGTAGATCTTGGGTTTTCCAATGTTTTGCGAGAAGTATCCTTGCTGCTGTTGTTGCATACATAAAGAATGTCTGGTCCTTCTTTACCACCCCTTGGCCGACAATACCCAAAAGGAAA
The DNA here is from genome assembly GCF_964106645.2 of Podarcis pityusensis. Lineage (NCBI taxonomy): Eukaryota > Metazoa > Chordata > Lepidosauria > Squamata > Lacertidae > Podarcis > Podarcis pityusensis. The sequence continues at coordinate 74,722,140 of NC_138030.1, forward strand.
GCCTCTGGTTTCTTAGTGAAGGTATATTTAAATACTTTTTTCAGTTCATTATAGATCATTTCCCAGAACGCCTTCACTTTAGGGCAAGTCCACCAGAGGTGGAAGAACGTTCCCTCGCACTCTTTGCATTTCCAACACTTATTATCAGACAGGTGGTAAATTTTAGCAAGTTTGACTGGGGTCATGTACCATCTATAAATCATTTTCATTACATTTTCTTTCAGGGCGTTACATGCAGTAAATTTCAGTCCATTATTCCACAACCTCTCCCAGTCCTCAAACATAATATTATGCCCAATGTCCTGTGCCCACCTTATCATAGCCGATTTAACCGTTTCGTCTTGTGTATTCCATTTCAACAGCAAGTTATACATCCTTGAAAGTACCTTAATCTTTGGTTCTAACAATTCTGTTTCTAGTTTCGATTTCTCCACCTGGAACCCTAATTTCTTATCATTTTTAAAAACTTCTTTGATCTGAGCGTAATGTAACCAGTCCCGCACTTTGTCTTTCATTTTCTCTAGACTCTGCAATTTCCATTTGTCTCCATCCTTTTCTAGTATTTCCCAATATTTTGGCCATTTAGCCTCCATATTGGGTCTTTTTCGGGCCTTGGCTTCCAAAGGTGAAAGCCACCTTAGTGTTTTATTTTCCAGCAAGTCTTTATATTTTGACCAGACATTAAACAATGATTTTCTGACAATATGGTTCTTAAAGGCCTTATTTGCTTTAACCTTGTCATACCATAAATATGCATGCCATCCAAAGGTATTGTTAAACCCCTCCAAATCCAGCACATCAGTGTCTTCAAGAAGTAGCCAGTCTTTTAGCCAGCAGAACGCTGCGGCTTCGTAATACAACTTTAAGTCTGGCAGGGCAAAGCCCCCTCTTTGTTTTGCATCGGTTAATATCTTAAACTTAATTCTGAGAAAGGAATTCATTCAACATTTGTTTCCTGCATGCCGTCTACAGTTTAGAGCTCCTGCCACATGGCTGGTGGGCTGACCCTGAAAGAGCTCATCTGCTGAGAGCACTCTAGGGATCCCTTCTAAGTTCCATCCCGAGACCACCTGCTAAGACCACTAATGGTGCTTTCACGCCGAGAATAGTCCTGATCTTGTGTGAGTACATTTCTACGAGGAATAGGATTAATAATTAATGCATGTTCCTTCGTGTAAAATAGGATAATCTCTGACAGATGGCGGTTTTTAACAAGAGCACTACAGCAATTCAGATCAGACTAAGCATGTTTTATATCTGTGCCCCCCCCCTCTCTCTCTCTCTCTCTCACACACACACACACACAAAATTTAAAAAGACACTTCCATGGCTGGGAGAGAAATTCGGTATTTTCCATGGTCATAGGTTATTCAAGAGCCTGTGTTTTCAGAGATCATATATATGCAATTTATTATTATGGATTGAAGTGGACATTTCAGTTTGGGCTTGCCAAGGTCATAATCTGGAGAATTTTGTGTGGGGGAGATGACCCCCCCCCAAAAAAAGAACCTCCAATCCAAATTCTATAACCAAGAGACATGCATTTCAATGGCTAATTGGACCTTACACACTCAGAATTGAAAATATGATACCTTGAGATGGGGTTGTGTGAAATTTTATGCTTTGCCAAATATTGTACAGTCACACCTTGGTTTTCGAACAGCTTAGTTCTCGAACGTTTTGGCTCCCGAACGCCACAAACCTGGAAGTGAGTGTTTGCGAAATATTTTTGGTAGCCGAATGTCCGACGGGGCTTCTATTTGACTTCCGAGGTACAACTGTATTAAGAAAGCCAGAATTCTGTAATCTGCATGAATGGAATAGATGTGCATAATTTTTGGTAACAAGGAAGAAGCTGTTTTGGCCATTAAAACACACCCCAAGCACTGGAAATATTACTTAGCTACACTTCTGAAATTTGAGCAAGTGTTCCTTCTCATCCAGGAGAGCTAGAAATTTGCTTCTCCTTAAATGAGAGCTGAGATGCTCAGAAAGCCAAATATGCTTTGGGCATTGAGCCCTGGAAGGCCAGATCCCTGCCTTGCAGATATTTCCCCACCTGCCCTGGGAGGGCAGGACCCTGACTGACTCCAGCTACAAAAGCTGAGGCTGCTGAACAAATTCTTGGGCAAGGTGTTGTTTGGGTTTTTTTCTTGTGGGGGGATTTGTTGCTGCTGTTGTTTTTTGAATTTGTATTTTAGATCTTGTGATTTAAGTGGAAATTCTTCAGTTTGGTTGTGTATTTTTGGATGTTTTATTTATTTTTTATGACTACTTTTGTTATGTTGCGGTTATGTATGTTTTTCTTGTTGTCAGCTGCCTTGAGCATGGTTTGAACTGTGGAAACGCAGCATACAAATAAAATTACCGTATTTTTTGCTCTATAAGACTCACTTTTTCTCTCCTAAAAAGTAAGGGGAAATGTGTGTGCATCTTATGGAGTGAATGCAGGCTGTGCAGCTATCCCAGAAGCCAGAACAGCAAGAGGGATTGCTGCTTTCATTGCGCAGCGATCCCTCTTGCTGTTCTGGCTTCTGAGATTCAGAATATTTTTTTTCTTGTTTTCCTCCTCCAAAAACTAGGTGTGTCTTGTGGTCTGGTGCGTCTTACAGAGCGAAAAATACAGTATGTAGGCTTCCCTGTGCTGCTTTGGAATGGCAGCAGATACAGCTTGCTCATGAAGCCTATATCGACAAAGAATTCCAAGCTGTTCCATCTGTGCATCCTCTTGCTTGACCACCTTACTGACTGCTATTGCTGAACCTGCTTTGAAGTACAAAGTGTCCTCAAGATGTGTGGCTGTGTCTGAGAGGAGACCTTTCCCTCCCCTTAGTTCTTCTATTGCTCACACTGTAATTGTAAGTTACTGAGTGCTCCCCCCATTCAGACCTGAATCTGTTGCATGCTCAGGTCTAAGTGCTTGCGGGAATCAGCTGTCCTGCCGTACCAATACTAGCGCAATTGTTTCACTGGATCCTGTCTTTTAAGTCCGGCAGAAATAGATAAAGCAGAGCAATTAGCAAAATGGAACAATTTATCTTATTTATTTTTTTATAAAAAAAATCAATAAGGAAAATTCTATGATAAATGCACCAGAATTTAAATATGCTCTTTGAGCAAATCATTTATGTGGAAGCCAATACACTAAATAGCTTTTTTTAAAAAAAATTATTGTGTTGAGACATGTTGCCCTAAGATTTAAAGGGCAAAGTGGGCACCCATCATTGCAGTCAGGTTACGTTGGCCTCTGAAGAAAGGTCATTCATCTCATTCCGGTTGCTCCTGTAGGGATGTATTAAAAATGCTTGTGAATTTCTGATGTGCTACAACTGCATTGCATATGTAGGTTTTCTTATTCTATATAAAGAACTATGATAAAGAAGTTCTATTAAATAAAAGGCGCATGCAGCATTGGGATAGTGTTGATGGATGGGTGTCATTGCTTAAATGAAGGCTTTGAATCACAAATGTATGTGAAAGTAGTTATTTCCTTCCATTTGTAAAATACCACTCTAAGCATCCCTTCAAAATGAATAATGTACCGCACATCACACCAAAACAATGTCTAAAAGTGCTTCATATCATACTAAATAGAAATAGATATGTCTGCTGCATACAGTATCTAACTTGTATCCTTGGAAATGTCCATTTTGACCTTTTCCTCTGTTAAAAGTGCTTTTTAATGCTATCTATCTGTTCAACAGGGGAAAATATATTATTGAAATTGAGAGTTTTGAAAAAAAAATTCTCCTGTAAGACTGCTTGAAAAGAAAGGGTTGTCTTCCTCAAAATAAACACAAAACGTGTGCGTGTGTGTGTACACACACACACACACACTTGCTAAAATTTAGGCAAAGTAGATGCTGTGCATGTATAGCTACCTAATACATCAAATATCCTGTATTCTTCTTGTTCTTTCCTTTGTTGTGTTCCATTCATTTATAATGTATTTATAGTGTAGTGAGCCCAACGGGCTCAATCAATACTGGAGACTCAATGCAGAATATGAAACAAGATGTAACCAAGCGTGTAATAAACAATTGGCCGGATTGCACAGGCTTTATGGTTAACCCAAAATGCCTTATCCTAGGCCAAACTGAAAGGCTCGGACCCCAAGCACCAATTTAGGTGAGACTTGGGGCTGCAGAGGGGGGATCATTTATTTATTTATTTACTTACTTACTTGCTTACTTCAAAGGGAAAAGAACCAGCAGTTTCCCGTGGCATGTTGCAAACTGATCTCCTCCCTGTCCATTTTTAAAATGTATACCCCGCTAACATGGCTGCATAGACCCTCAAGGCGACTGACATTACAAACAATAAGCTACTATCATCTGAAGTACAGGAATGAAACATTTTAAAAACAACAAAGCAGCCATAGCCCCAGACCATATAAAATATATATGTTATGCATTTTAGATATAGGATAATCCTTTGACTGGCAGATTTCAGAGAACGTACAAACCTACTCTGGTTTGCTTGAACAACAAAAATTAACCCTCTGAAGGCCTGCTGAAATGAGACCAACTTGGCGGAAAGAGTTCCACAAGTGCGGATGCTGCTGCAGAGAACATTTTGCACATGGTCAGAGAACAGACTGACAATGACAAAGAATACATATGGAGAATTGCTCCTAAAAATTACCACAGTGCTATGAAGGGGCTTGTGAGACAAATGGAGCCTAGGCTATTTAGGCTTTGAAAATTAAGACCCCAGAGCTTCATTGCACAGATATTTTGTGTCCCCATTGGTTAACTCCGACTAATCATCTGGCTGCTAATCATCTGGCTAATGTCCACTGGACTGTTTTTTTAAAAAAACGTTTTTATTAAATATTTTCTTGGGTTACAAAAGTACATACATCACCTCTGTTTTCTGATCATAAAGTCCTTTTTACAGATCAGTTATATTCGATGTGAGACTTTGATGTATGCAAAATAAAAAAAATCCTTCCAGTAGCACCTTTAAGACCTGTGTATCTGAAGAAGTGTGCTTGCACACGAAAGCTCATACCAAGAACTAACTTAGTTGGTCTTAAAGGTGCTACTGGAAGGATTTTTTTTATTTTGACTATGGCAGACCAACACGGCTACCTATCTGTAATTTGATGTATGCAGTATAAGGTTGGGAGAGAGGAGAGGGGTAGTAAACTTTCATTCTTTTATATAGTGTATGTGGAAGGTTTTTGTGTCATTGTCACGTGGGTAGGTTCTTTTTCTTCTTATTAGTTTTCATTGGCATGGAGAGAAGTTGGGGGCGGCTAGGGCATGGTTGGTTGCCTTCAGTTGACTACAATGAGTTTTGTTTGCATGGGGGGTTGTTGTTATCGGTCTGTTATTGGTGGGTTCTCGTTATCTTGTTGGGCTGTGTATGTAATTAAGGGGAGCCATATTGGAGGGGACCTGAAAGACGTGAATATGGACCACTGGTACCAAACTGTATGGGAAACAGTCTTACTAGAGGTAAGGTAAAAGACCCCTGGATGGTTAAGTCCAGTCAAAGGCACTCATCTCGCTTTCAGGCCAAGGGAGCCAGCGTTTGTACAGATAGGTTTCCGGGTCATGTGGCCAACATGACTAAACCACTTCTGGTGCAACGGGACACTGTGATGGAAGCCAGAGCGCATGGAAACACTGTTTACCTTCCTACCACAATGGTACCTACTTATCTGCTTGCACTGGTGTGCTTTCGAACTGCTAGGTTGGCTGGAGCTGGGGCAGAGCAATGGGAGTTCACCGCTGTCGTACAGATTTGAAACACCAACCTTCTGATTGGCAAGCCAAAGAGGCTCAGTGGTTTAGACCACAGCGCCACCCGCATCCCCTCTTACTAGAAAAGCTAACCAACAAACTGAAACTAACATGGAGACAAATAAAAGAGGATGCCTTCACGTCCACTGAACTAATTGATGTTTCTGTCCATCTATTCTCTGCTGGCAGGAGCCAGTCAGGATGGGCAAAAGGATGAAGCAGACGTGTTACCCAGTGCAGTTTTTGAAGGACATCTTTTGCTGTCATCAATGGAAAGACGTCCAAGTCAATGTGAGGAGGTCGACTGCAGAGTTCCTCATTCACTGGGCTGGCACTCCACATAGTGTATTGAGTATGAATGAGTATGTCATATAACAGCAATAAATTGGATTGGAATTTAAACCAGGTTTTAACAGGATTGAGAGAGACGTGGGTGGCGCTGTGGGTTAAACCACAGAGCCTAGGACTTGCCAATCAGAAGGTCGGCGCTTTGAATCCCCGCAACGGGGTGAGCTTCTGTTGCTCGGTCCCTGCTCCTTCCAACCTAGCAGCTTGAAAGCACGTCAAAGTGCAAGTAGATAAATAGGTACCACTCCGGTGGGAAGGTAAACGGCATTTCTGTGTGCTGCTCTGGTTTGCCAGAAGTGGCTTAGTCATGTTGGCCACATGACCCAGAAGCGGTACGCTGGCTCCCTCAGCCAATAAAGTGAGATGAGCACCGCAACCCCAGAGTCGTCTGCAACTGGACCTAATGGTCAGGGGTCCCTTTACCTTTACCTTAACAGGATTATTTCTAGTAAACATTGTGCTGGGTGGTGCTGAACAGACACAACCGTGGTAGAGAAATGACGTCTCTTTGCTTCTATCACTGCTAGAGTATAGGCCTGCAAATGGATTCTAGCCTTTGGTAGAATTTTGTCCTGCGTTTTCTTCCATTGTTAACCTATATTGTCTGTGATGCTTCGTGAGCCAGCTCTCTGGAGCATGGACTCTAGCCTGTGGAAGAGGGTTTGTGCCTAAGTCAACTCCTTATTCGAGAGACTGACTGGCACTTTGACAGGATGGTCAATAAGATTGACTGGCAACTTTCCAGGGCATTTTGAAAATCCAGGAGAGCCAGCAGCCTTGTGGGGATGCCTATCACTCCTGCAAAGGCCAAAATTCCCTATTCTCATGCACCAGTCTGTCAAGCGCATGCTTTGCAAAAAAAAAAAAAAAAAAAAAGCTCGAGGTTTGAGCCCCAGCATTTCCAGTTAGCTCTGGGAAAGACTCTGGTTTGAGCTGCTACCATTCAGTGTAGACAAGACTGGGCTAAATGGACCAATGGTCTGACTTGTTATAAGGGTGTTTCCTGAATTCCTAACAGTGTGCGGCCAGAGGCAGGATTTGTGCCTGCAGCATTTCTGTACGATCCTGGTCATTCCCCCCCCCCCCATGTACAAGTTGCCACACTCTGTTTCTGTGGCTCAGTTCTAGTAATAACCAAGGGGGCAATTTTACATGTGTGTTAATTTACATGAATAAGACAGCCATTCATTTTTCTGAAAAGACTAGGATAATCCACTGAAGGTTAGCCATTACTGTTTGTCCCAGTTGACATTCCGCATGTAAATAGTGACATTTTTTTTTCCAGTGGACGGATATTTTATTTTAAAAGCTTCTTTAGCTTTCTTCCCTCTTGGTACAATGGAAGCTCTTGGCACACAGAACAGCTCTGCTTTCTCTCTCTTTTCAAACAGTGTGATTAGAAAATGTTTGCCGTACCCTTAGAAATCAACATGGACAAGGATGTTTAGTAAGCAAATAATATTTAACATATATATTGAACTCTTCATCTGTTAATGTTGGGTTGTTTTACAGTAACCTCAGGGAATCAGGGAGGAGGGGGCTGGGAAAGATGCTGAAACTGTGTTATAGTTCAAGTGATATAAGCAGCCCAACTCCATTTCTGCAATAAAAATGGGAGTCCGTTTTTCCATCTGCATGTTCCAAGCAGACCGCTTCATTAACTGTTACAAGATACTGTAGCCTCAGTTGTTATGAATGCGTTGCGATGCAGTGTGTGTTTTATTTTGTACCATTTTTTCATGTTTCATGAAACGAAAATATAATTGCATCTGCTTTCTGGCTCCTCCTAATTTTTTCAAGGGTTGTACTGCCAGCAACGGGTCATGGGGATCTTGGGGATAATCAGTACTCTAGAAAAAGCCTCTGTGATAATCAGTGCTCTTAACACACACACACACACACACACACACACACACACACACACACAACACCCCCCTCAGCTTTTTAAAAATGCAGTCAAGCCAGCCTAGTATCAGATTTGCATTATATGTGGGCGACAGTGTCTACTTCTGTTATCCTTGACTGCAACACTAGGAAATCTCTCTCTCTCTCTCTCTCTCTCTCTGTGTCTCTTTTTCTCTTTCCCCCACCCATAGTTCCATAAAGTTAAACAGTACAACTTGTGATCTAAAAAGCCAAATGCATCAGTACACTAGCTCTGTGTTGTGACTTGCTGGATGTTTTAACTCCCCCATTTTTGCAGGCAGGCGACAAAGGCAGGAGGGTTTATCAGATCCTCAGAAGGCCCCTATAGAAGTTGGAGGAAGTGGGGAGAGAGGTTTTCTTCCCATCTTTTCTTGCTAGAACCCAGAGCCATCCAATAAAGTCAAAGGATGAGAGATCCAGGAGAGGCAAAAATAAAAGTATTTCTTCATGGAGCACATAGTTAAGCTATGGAATTATTTCCTTCAAGATGGCCAGTGCCTTGGGGATATTAATGGAGGATAAAGCTATTGATGAATGCTAGCAATGAATGCCATGTTGTACCTGGAGCACTGGAGGCAGTGTGCCCCTGAATGCCAAATCCTGGATAATTATTTCTTTGCAATTTCTGTTTAATTATTGTTTGCTGGTATTTAATTTCATTGCGTACCATTATATTCGAAGGGATGTTGCTTTGTTTGAAATAAAGTTACGTTTTTATTATGACTTTTTTGTATTTGAACAGATTGTTCTAAGGTGTGTGTGATCTTTGCTGTTTCTTTAGCTTGTAAACCATCTTCTACGTAGTGATACAGAAAGGCGGTATATAAATTAAAAGTGAAATGAAATAAAATAAAATATAGCAAGTGGGGTGAGGGCTTTGGCACTCAGGTCCAGTTCACAGGCTTCCCATAGGCATCTGATTGGCCACTGTGAGAACAGGATCCTGGGCTGGATGGGCCATTGGCCTGATCCAGCAGGCCTCTTATGTTATTTATATTGTTGGTGGACAATGTTTAGTTTGGATGGCAGGTTTGTTTGCTTGTTTGTTTTTTTAAAGGACAGACCTGCTGTACTTAGCTGACATTGGGTTGTATGCTATGCTCTTTTTCCCCCCTAAAAAAATGTTTAGGGGCACAGTGGTACCTCGGGCTACAGACGCTTCAGGTTACAGACTCCGCTAACCCAGAAATAGCACCTTGGGTTAAGAACTTTGCTTCAGGATGAGAACAGAAATTGTGCTCCAGCGGTGCGGCAGCGGCAGGAGGCCCCATTAGCTAAAGTGGTACCTCAGGTTAAGAACAGTTTCAGGTTAAGAACGGACCTCCAGAACAAATTAAGTTCTTAAACCGAGGTACCACTGTACTCTCGTTTTGACTCAAGAAAAAAATAAATACAGTAAATGGACAAAAGTACAAAGAGCATGCATTACCTCATATTACACGCTCGCTTCCGTCTGAGGCTCAGGAAACACTGGGAAAGGAAAGGAAGCCACCATCGGAGGTAGTAACAATGAAACTGACCAATCACTGTGCTAGATTCCAACTCCTACTTCACACATTAAACGCTCGCTTCCACCTGAGGCTCAGAAGACACTGTGATAGGAAATGAGGCCGCCATCGGAGCCAGCAATGGAACTGACGACTCACTGTGTTATTCTTCTCCCGTTAGATTCACAAAATGTTTAGGGGTATGGGTCCCCCCAGGGAAAAAAGCACTGGTTGTATGACTGTGGAGTTTCCTGGAATCTTTTATTTCTGTGTGGAGGGCATGAAAAAGGCAAAATCCATGCTAGGGATTTTTTCTGGGGATACTTATGGGTATGCAGTACTGGCACCTTACCCCCCCCCCCCCCAATGTTAGAAGTGTGGCACTTACTGTATCAGCTTCATGAGGAGCACTGGCACCTTCTTTTTCTAAAAAATAATAAAAGCACTGGGTTGCAGTATCTGGGACTTTTTAGTTTAGAGAAAATGCCAGTAAGAGATGACATGATAGACGTTTATAGAATTATGCATGACATGGAGAAAGCAGGGAAAACTTTTATCCCTTTCTCCTAATGCTAGAAATTTGTTGGCATCAGGAGTGCTCTGATGGTGTTTCCTGCTTGGCAGGGGGTTGGACTCGATGGCCCTTGTGGTCTCTTCCAACTCTATGATTCTATGATTCTATGATTCAATGAAATTGAGTGTCCGCTAAGGGAATATACATGGGGAAACCTCTAGGAAAAAGAACCCACAAACTACTCTTTTTTAAAAAATAAATCATGTGATATTAATCTCTGTGCTGCAAGGGAAATCCTAAAATTCTGTCTCAAGCTCTGACACTCTCAGCTCTCCATTTTTCTCTTTTCTGACCACCAGAGGGTGATCTTTCAGCCTCTGAACAGTTCTTAGAAAGCAGGGAGGGAGGGGACTAAAATGCAAGATAGAGAATTTGACCAGAGCCAGTGCTTCTCAGAAGAAACAATTTCTGAGATTTTTCGACAGTCCCTAGAAGAACAAAGCGACTTTGCAGAATTGTCTCCAAATTTTCCATTTCTCTTTTCTCCTTGGTGGCCATTTCTGTTCACTCCTCCCTCTGAAAATGCCTTAGAATGACACGAGGTCTAGAGTCTGACTCTCAGTGGAGAATGCAAAATGGCGGCCAGGCAGCCAGCACAGCTGCTGTGCTGCTGCTAATGCGATGACACCACCCATTGCAAAACAGTTGAAGTATATCTCCATTTCCTGGAGATTGTCGTGAACTGGCAGGACAATGGGGGCGGGGAGGGAGAGGGTCTCGGGAAGGGGTGCAGCCACAGCTGGGACCCACCAGGGCAAACTGGAGATGGGGAAGGAGAGGTTGGGGTTGTGTAAAGTACACACAGAATGGCAGAGGACAGTGAGGGGGTGGGTGGGTGTGTCAGTGTGCAGGGACCAGAATAGCAGGACCCATCATCAGAGCCAGGGAGTCCCTATCTCCATGAACAAGGTGGGCTCTGAGGCATAGGGAGCAGCAGGAGGTACGCTCTGGGAGACTGAGGCAGGCAAGGGCCCACAGCCCAGGTATGGCTTGTTAGCTCGGGGAGGAGGTGTGTGATTCCTCAGCTGGAGTAGGCTAGGAACAGGTGAGGGCCACGTCAAGCCCAGATGCTGCAATCCATATGCAAAGTACAAAAGGGAAGCAGTGCTGAGGAGCTTTGTCTGCTCAACAGTCAGTGTTGATGGACATTGGCTTGGATGCTCCTGGACCTCTGTGGGGACTGTGCTTTGTGTTTGACTGTGGACTGTTTCCTGACTGCTGGACTTCCTACTTAGCTTACTTGGAGTGTTCCTAGACTGCTTTGCTTGGACTTTGCTTACGTGGGTTGACCCCTGGACCATGTTCCCCGTCTATTGAATTTTGGACTTGTAGGTAGGCCAGGGGTACAGGGCTGATATGTCCCCCACTCCAATTTCCCCCTACCCTGTGCTGGATAATTTCAAGAAGCCATTTGCACCCATCCCTGGAGGCTGTTTGCACATAATGCAATCCAGAAAGCCCACCCCCCGAAACTTGGTAGTTTGATAAAGGTGCTGGGAATTGTAGCTCTGTGAGGGGCAAACTAGGGTTCCCAGGGTTGTTTCTTGGTATGGAGGAAGATGCTTTAAGTGTATTGTGTCACATAGCCAAAGGTACCGTGATGCAGCTTCCTGGAGCTGAAGTGGAGGCCTCAATGACAGAGCATCTGCTGGGGAAAGGAGTTGTGATAGGGGAAAAAATAAATGGCATGGAGGAGGAAGTTAATATGTGTTAAAATGGAGAAGTGGCTCAGAGGAGGTGTGTAGCACGATGCCTACGGGCACTCAGACCAGAATTTCCTTTGTTTAGTAAGTCTGATGACTTCATGGTTGCACAGATAAGTCTGAATATCTGTAGCAGAGACAAAACAGAAACAAATGCCCGCTTGATTCTCAGCATCAAACCGTCTTAGTGACTGATTCTCCTTTAATTCAGTCGTTTAAATCATGTGTGGTATCTTTTTTTCGATTCCACTTTGCATAGCTATCCTTTTCTGGGGCTTGTGTAGCTATAAATATTCTTCATCTTCATTTGTCACTTTGTGCATCTAGTGAAGGCCTTTTGCCTACCAATGCTCATACTCTAATAAATGAGTTAAGGTGCTGCAAAACTCTTCATTGTTTTTGCAAAACTCTTTATTGTCTTATGTCTTTGTTATTCAGATCCCAGAAAGAATCTTTAATTTCCCAGTGACTCTTGATATCACCACCATGGCATCTGTGGCTGTCAGGACTGGGAAGGGGTAATTCTTTGCAGTAGTTCTGCTCCTACTTGACGCTGCGGAGCCTTCGCTGTGGGGTTCTGATTTGGTTCTGATTGTGTGTCTTTTCCTGGGGTTGCCTTCCTGTTTTGTTGTTGTTGTTTAAAGAATCTGTACTGATTGTTTTAATGATGAGGCAGCAAGACTTGTTTATAGGTCATATTGACTGTATTTTGTACTGTGCTGTAGGTTGCCTTGAGACATTTATAGCAGTAGGCAGTGATTTTTTTCTGGGGGGGGGAGGGACCCAGGGGTATGCATATCCCTAAACATTTTGTGAATCTAAGTTTGGCCTCATTGAGAGGCAGTATTTCAATATGAGTAGGAGAATGAGAGTATGTGTGGAAAGATCAGCTTGTTTTCTGCTATTGTAGCCTCTCTACCATCTAGGATGGCTAGAAGTGCTTCACCAGCCTCTTATGCCTGGCCCATAGAGATTTGGTGAGGTAGGGTTTGCATGCCTGCCCATTCTCCTGCTTGAGTGCCACACAGATGCTCTGAGCAAGCCATGTAGGATCTGCTTTGAGGTTTCCCAGCAGTTGCACCAGGGACCAGGTCAAGGTAAGCATTTGTGTGTGCCCTTACAATCACACTCTTACACGCTCAATTATTTTTGAAAAAAAAGTGATGGGCATTGGCCTAAATAGCTTTTAAACAGGATTATAGTCATGACTGCCAAAAATTGAGCTGGGTTAGTATTGCCTCTGCTCTCCAGATGCTGGACACCAGCAGGAAGCAACATTGCCCAAATGATTCATGACTTGAGAGCTTTCCAGCCCGCCCAGTGTTTTGAGTGCTGGGCCTGATGGAAAACTTGTCGGATCCACAAGGGCATGGCTTGTCCCCCCCCCCCCCCACCTCAAGCTAAACTCATGCTCACTTGCATGGATTTCCTCCAGAGTTTTGGTGAAGCGTGCCTGAGAGGAAGAGCTGAGCATTTTGTACGATGCTTGCTGCGGCACAATGCCTGTTGCCGTGCAAGTCAGTATTGTATACCTCCTTCTGAGTTGACAGATGCCGCAGTAATTTCCGAAAGAATCCATGATTTCTTTCCCGTGGCTTTCCCAGGTGTTGCAGTGCCCGAGGAGTTAAAAATGGCACTAACTTCTACAGATGTCCCCTCTTTGCAATCTGTGTAAGAATAAAGTTCCGTTGATTAAAAATTTGGGTAGACTTGCAACAAAACAGTAATTAACCCAAACGGCTTGTTATCTTGCATGCATGATGCTTGGCTTATCTGTGTTAGGGCTTCCTACTCCTCTTGAGTTTTAAAAGAAAATGGAAATATCTGTTTTTCTTTTGTCTCCCAATTCGCTGCCTTCCATTTCAAAGCATTTTAGCCTTCCCACTGTTCTGTAATAATTTCCCCAGTTTGCTGACAACCCCCTCTTCTGTTCCTACCCTTCAACAGTATCATTCCAGATAATTAAATATATTTTTTTAAAGACGGAAGAGCTCTTTTTTTAAGAAGCACAAAATTTTGCAAAGCACATTTTATATATTTGGAATGTTATTATTCCTCATTTCTAATCCTTTCCCTTGATGGGCCCTTCATGATGTTATTGATTATTATTACTAGTAATAATAGTTCCTATACCCCCGTCAGTATACAGGGAGTTTTGCAGAGCAGTGTAAGCAAAAATATAGGTCATTGCCTCATAGAATCCAAGTTGAGCACTCTACATAACTTCTTTTCCACAAATCCCCAGTCTGCACACCAAATGACAATCTGCATGGAGACAGTTGACCATGGGTCCTGTTTAAAGTGATCTTCTCATGTTTGGGCATTCACAGCCCCTAGCTGGAAGTTTCTGTGCATCATTTGAACTTACTTCTAAGCAAATATATTTTACAAAGGTGGAATGTTTTAACAGATTTCTCAAGTCCTATTAATTGAATTAATTTTGTTTATTTGCTTTCTTAATGGATTGACTAAAAAGGTGCCATGATTATTTTGCTTGTTTTTAAAGAAAACATTTTAGTCCAAATATTTTCAGAAACTGCAGACTGGAAGAAGAGTCTTTCAAATAGCATTTTGTCCTGGAAAAGTATGCCATTTTCTACAGCTGAATACATCATGTACAAACAAAGTACATTTGCTTTTGCTTTAGAACTGTTTGTACTTGAATGCAAGTTCATTCAAATGTTTTCCATTGCAGAGTAGCTTTTTAAGGGGGCAGGAGGGGCTGCAGGGGGAGCCAAGAAAAAAAGCCTCCCTCCAGGCAGGTGGTTGTCCCACAAGCAGTTTCATTTAAGGTGATGCTGATTTTAAGCCATTTTCTGCAAGTCTAGTAATCCCGTCTTGACTAAACCAGGATGCATTCTGGGTAGAGTCCTTCGTTTGGAGCAGGCCAAATGACCAGTGTGCAAGTGCTGGTTTTCACAGTTCTGGACAGCAAAAACAAATCGTTTTCTCTGCACCCTGATAAAAGTACCCCTGGCCGGTTAAGTCCAGTCAAAGGCAACTATGGGGTTGTGGCGCTTATCTCACTTTCAGGCCAAGGGAGCTGGCGTTTGTCCACAGACAGCTTTCCGGGTCATGTGGCCAGCATGACTAAACCGCTTCTGGTGCAACGGAACACTGTGACGGAAACCAGAGCGCACGGAAACACCATTTACCTTCCTGCCGCAGTGGTACCTATTTATCTACTAGAACTGGCGTGCTTTCAAACTGCGAGGTTGGCAGGAGCTGGAACAGAGCAACTGGAGCTCACCCCGTCATGGAGATTAGAACCGCCGACCTTCTGATTGGCAAGCCCAGGAAGCTCAGTAGTTTAGACCACAGCACCACCCGCATCTCTTACCCTGATAGCAGCCTGGTGAACTTGAGGGATTTAGTGGTTTGCAAGTGGTGCCATCCTGGTTTAGGAGATACTGTTTATGACATTTATAGGCACCCTATCTTTATGTATGCATTCATTGTTTAGGTTCCTTTTTTTTGCAGTGATCTGATGCCATTGCTAAAGCATTTGGAGAAAGCCCTCAAAATCCTCCATCACATGATGAGTTGATTTTATTGAAGGAAGCATGTAAGGAATGGCCAGCAATGTGAGAAAGATGCATCTGGTACCTACATCTGGTGACTAACATTTTGGGCACCGAGTGAAACTAATCATTCTCTTTTATAAATTGCCACATTCAGAATATTCTGGCTGTAGTAGATTAATAATACACGAATATTTTCTGGTTACCAGCACGTGCAAAGGAAAGTCTTAAAAAGAAAAATCCTTTACAAATCCTGTGATCATCTATTTGTACCAAAAAGTTCCTTAAAGATTCAGTTTATATATTGGATAGATTAGAAGGAGCAAGCAACATAGTGTTTATGAAAGGAGATCTGTAGATCTAATAGGACTACCTGTCAAACTGAAAGTTATGGGGACTTCCGAGCAGCTCCTGAAGCCAGCAAGAGCCAACTGCTCCGCTGCTGAGACTGCCACTGCTGCATTTCCCAGGGACATTAGATGAAATCCGGGCACATTCCGGGGATGGAATTTGTCCGGGGACTTATTCGCAAATCCGGGGACTGGCCCCAGGAAACGGGGATGTCTGGTAACCCTGTCCTAAGAGTATCCATTTTGCTGGTATCAGCTGAAAACCTTCCTCTTCTGCCAAGCATTCTTGAGTATTTATGTTTATAGACCTATTGTCAGGGAACTGCCATCGGAAGGAAGGGAAGTGAAAGGGCTCACACAGGTTGGGAGAGACTCAGCAGCTGAAGAGGGAACCAGTAGGGGGAGAGGAGCTGAGCTGAGGGAAAGGGAGCTGGAGGGATGGCTCAGAGACACTTCCAGCGAAAACAGTGGGGAGGTTTCAGGACCTCCTGTAGGGACACCCACTCCTCGCCGGAAACTGTCACGCAGAGAGTCCAGAAGACGTGTTTCCGTTAAGGAGCTTTTATGTTGGAAGCGATTCCGAAAGCAACCACTGTCGGAATCTGCCAGCGACTGACGGAGCCATGTTTAAGGGGCTCCGTTACAGACAGAGGTTTGCAAACTTGACCAAACTCTGAGGGACTAGGATTTTACACACAAGCAGCTCATCGTCCCATCACAGCATTCCGACAGTCTTCGTGAGCAGCTTGTGCAGGAGAAGGCATCATGAGCAACCCAGCCGGAACCGGAGAAGCAGGAGCTGGAGCGGGTCCAAGCCTGGAAGAAAGGTACCGGGTGTTGGAGGTCCAGCTAGCGCTGCAGACGGCGAGGCTTGAGGAGAGGAGGGCTCAGGATGCAGACAAAAAGGGGAAAGACACCCAGCTCGTCAGAAAGGTACCAGGATTGGTGCAGAAGTTTGGGGGGGAGCCCAAAGACTATCATGGCTTTCGGACAGAGATGCAATATGCCCTCAATCTGCAGTTTGATGAATTCCCTGACGAGGAATCACGAGTGGCTTTCGTGATTGGGCATCTTGAAAAGGGGGCGAGAGACTGGGTTAGACCCCTGATGGCAGCGAATAGTGACGTCCTAAAGGACACGATGAAGTTCTTTCGCGCCATGGATCTGATGTTTTCCAGCGATATTGAACAGGGAGTGGTCCGCAGACAGTTAATGGCTTGCAAACAGGGGAGCCGATCTGTCCGTGAGTACTGGACTGAGATCACCATGTTGATCCATAAATTGGGGTGGGATCTATCGGCGGAACCCATTCAAATGCTCTTTGAAGAAGGGCTTTCTTCGGCTGTGAAAGACGAACTTTCCCGGGCGCCCAGGGCGGAGTCTATGGACCAGCTGACCAAATCAGCGCTGACCATAGGAGCGCGCCAGGAGGCGAGAGCATTGGAGAGGCGGGAAGGGAAGGGGGAACGTTGGAAGGAGTTCCGCATTCCAGACATTCCAGAGCCAACTTTCCCGCCGGCAGAGCCGATGGAAATCGGAACAGCGCGCGCGCGCGCAGTTTCAAAGCCCAGTGAGGGGGGAAAGAAGGAGGGAAAAGGCGCCCGGAAATGCTATCTCTGCCAACAGCCGGGTCACTTTGCCAGAGTCTGCCCCCAGAGGAAGGAATGGCAAGGGATGGTAGGAGCTGTGGAGGGAAGAGAGGAAGAAATACCGAAGCAAGTAAAAGCCAACGCCTGGCTGCCACCGTCGGGGCACAGCAGCCAGGCCAAAGAGCAGTGAAAGTGCCCACGCCAGAACCTCCTAAACCCGCCCTAGTGATAGAAGTGGCGCTAGAGCTGCCAAACGGACACCCTCTAAAGATAAAGGCGCTGTTGGACTCAGGCAGCTCCTGCAATTTCATGAGCAAAGAGTTTGCAGCTGAACACCAGATACAGACGATCCCTTTAAGCAACCCCCTGCAGGTGACCACGATCGATGGCAGGGAGCTGTTGGGAGGAGAAGTCAGCTTGCAGACCGTCCCAATGATAATGAAGGTGGCAAGGCACACCGAACTGATAGCGTTTAATGTGGCCACCTTGGGAGGAGCTCCCATTATATTGGGGATGAGCTGGCTAGCGTTACATGATCCGCTGGTGGGCTGGCATCAGAGAGTGGTTTCTTTTGGTTCAGCACATTGCTTAGAACACTGCAAAGAGGGAAAGGGTTTGGCAGGGGCCCAAGCCACCCTAGCAGGGACTGAAGTAACGGAGAACGTGAAGGTACCACGACAATACGCAGATCTCCGCGACGTCTTCAGCGAAAGGGAAGCTGACCAACTACCCCCGCATAGACCCTTTGACTGTCAAATCAATTTACTCCCTGGGGCACAGCTCCCTGTAGGCAAGCTGTACGCCATGTCAGACAGAGAGATGCAGGAGCTAAGAGAGTTCATTGACAAGAACCTGAAGAGAGGGTTCATCAGAGAGTCCAGGGCGGTGGGGGGCAGCCCAGTGTTTTTTGTGGATAAAAAAAACACGAACAAGCCGAGGCTTGTGTGTGACTTCAGGGCCTTAAATGCAGTGTCAGAACCAGTGGCTTTCCCTATGCCCAGGATTGACGACATTTTGACAAGGGTCAGGAAGGGAAAGATTTTTACTAAACTGGACCTAAGGGGGGCGTACAACCTGATACGAATAAGGAAGGGGGATGAATGGAAAACCACCATGTTCACCCCTTTGGGGGCATTTGAATATTTAGTTATGCCCTTCGGCCTACAAGGAGGCGCCGCGTGCTTTCAATCGTTTATGAACCACGTCCTGGGGCCTTTGCTTTACAAGAATTGTGTGGCCTTCTTAGACGACGTGTTGGTGTATTCTGAGAATGAGGAGCAGCATGTGAGAGACGTCAGAGAAGTGTTGAGCAGGCTGCAAGCCAACCAGCTGTGGGTGAAACTGGAGAAGTGTCAGTTTCATACCAAGGAGGTGGAATTCCTGGGGTATCGCCTGTCAGACAAGGGATTGGCCATGGATCCCGGCAAGGTCCAGGCGGTGCTGGAATGGAAAACACCCAAAACAAGGAAGGATGTGCAGAGGTTCCTAGGATTTGGGAACTTCTATCGTAAGTTCATCCGAAACTTTGCCCACCTGACGGCGCCCATTACGGACTGTCTCAGCAGTAAGAAGAAGTTCGTTTGGACTGAGGAGGCGGAGCGAGCATTTGAGGAACTAAAAAGGGCCTTCGCCTCGGAACAACAACTCCTGCATGTGGATTTACAAAAACCGATGAGAGTGGAAACTGACGCATCAGACAGAGCTATTGGGGCGGTGCTTCTGCAGCCAGGGAAGGAGGAGTCAGAGTGGAGACCGTGTGCCTTTTTTTCGCGAAAGCTGAACAAATCCGAGAGGAACTACACGGTGTATGACCGAGAACTACTAGCCATTCATGAGGCGTTCCGGAGATGGAGGCACCTGCTAATTGGCGCACAACATAAGGTGCAAGTGTGCACTGACCACAAGAACCTAGAGTATTGGAGGACGGCACGAGTGCTCAACCAACGGCAAGTGAGATGGGCCCAGGAGTTCTCCAAATTTAACTTTGAGATTTGTTACGTGCCAGGCCCAGAGAACATTAGGGCGGACGCTCTCTCACGCAAACCTGAATATTTGGAGGGGGAGGGAGCACCCGAAGAGAGACATGTCATTCCAGAGGACCGCTGGGCGTGTGGGGCGGCATTGGTGGGACAAAGAGAACTGGTAGAGGAAACAGAGAATGATGAATACGCCCAGAATAAGCTCAGAGGTCTTAGGGGTGAGGGAGAGGAACCAGGGGGTTTCGAGGAAAGAAATGGAGCTTTGTATTACAAAGGGGCACTGTATATCCCTGAAGGAGACTTAAGGGGGAGGGTACTCAAGCAGTTGCACGACAGCCCCACGGCGGGGCATTTTGGACAACACAAAACCATGTGGTTGGTCACCAGGGAATTTTGGTGGCCTAAGGTGAGGGAAGATGTACGGGAGTATGTAAGAGGGTGTGAGCAATGCCAGCGAGCCAAAGGGGAGAGGCGGGCACCGGCGGGGCTATTAGAACCCTTACCAACCCCAGAACGACCTTGGGAGGCAGTGTCGATAGATTTTATGACTGATCTGCCGAAGTCCAAGGGGAAAACAGCCATCATGGTGGTGGTAGACCTACTAACAAAGATGTGCCACTTTGTAGCTTGCTCGCATGCAGTCACGGCGGAAGAGACAGCGAAGTTATTTGTAGAACACATTTTTAGGTTGCACGGAGTGCCATTGAGGGTGGTCTCAGACCGAGGAAAACAATTTACTTCCAGGTTCTGGAGGAAGCTCATGAGCTTACTGCAGGTGGAGGTCAACTTTTCGACTGCCCGGCACCCTGAAACCAACGGGCAGGCGGAAAGAGCAAACGGGGTCCTCCAGCAATACCTGAGGTGTTATGTCAATGACAGAGAGAATGACTGGGTAGAAAAGTTGGCGCTGGCGGAATTTGCCTACAACAATGCCGAGAATGTGTCCACAGGGATGAGCCCCTTCTTGGCTAATTATGGGTGTCATCCCAGGGCTTTCCCAGGGGGAGAAGGGGAGAGATGGGGTGTCCCGGCAGCCGAGCATTTTGTAGAAGAAATGGAAGCAATCCATCGTCAGCTCCAACTCAACTTAGAAAGGGCGAAGGAAGAATACAAGAGGCAGGCAGACAAGAACCGAAGGGAAGGTGAAACCATAAGGGTGGGAGATAGGGTGTGGCTGTCAACCCAAGGGTTGCCGTTCAAAGGAGGTTGTAAGAAATTAAGACCCAGGAGATTGGGTCCCTTTGAGGTCATTCAACAGGTCAACCCAGTGGCTTTCAGGCTCCGGTTACCCAACCACATGAAACTGCACCCAGTATTTCACAGGTCGTTACTGTCACCGTATGAGGGGGGACGAGAAGGGATGGCCACTCGGGGACCGGTCATAGAAGAAAGGGAATGCAGCAGCCATGTGGCAGAAATCCTCGACGCCAGATGGAAGGGGGATCAGGTGGAGTATTTGGTAGCGTGGGAAGGAGAACCGGAGTCAGAAAACACTTGGGTAATGGCAGAAGATATCAATGACGAGGTATTGATAGAAACGTTCCATCAAAGGTTCCCAAGGAAACCTCAGCCTGTGGAGAGGTTCCGGAGGGAATACTTTGGGACCACCGATGAGGAGGAGGAGTTGGAAGGATTCTCGGAATCGGAAGGGGAAGGGGAGATGGACTCTGAGGAGGAGGAGTACTTCGAGACCAGGAACCGCAACAGGTGGAGAGAAGTGTTCGGGACATCGGAAGATGAAGGAAGTTCATTCCGGGGTTTTGCCTCCTCACCGCCCGTAGAGGAGGGGGCGAGAGGGGAGGAAGGGGGCCCTGGAGGGGAGGTGGATGTCAGGGAACTGCCATCGGAAGGAAGGGAAGTGAAAGGGCTCACACAGGTTGGGAGAGACTCAGCAGCTGAAGAGGGAACCAGTAGGGGGAGAGGAGCTGAGCTGAGGGAAAGGGAGCTGGAGGGATGGCTCAGAGACACTTCCAGCGAAAACAGTGGGGAGGTTTCAGGACCTCCTGTAGGGACACCCACTCCTCGCCGGAAACTGTCACGCAGAGAGTCCAGAAGACGTGTTTCCGTTAAGGAGCTTTTATGTTGGAAGCGATTCCGAAAGCAACCACTGTCGGAATCTGCCAGCGACTGACGGAGCCATGTTTAAGGGGCTCCGTTACAGACAGAGGTTTGCAAACTTGACCAAACTCTGAGGGACTAGGATTTTACACACAAGCAGCTCATCGTCCCATCACACCTATATATGTGGATTGCCTGTTTTGCTGGGACTGAATTTTAAATCAATACTCTTCCGACTGTTGTGTATTTAAATGTGTTCAGATCTGTGATTGTTTTCTGGTGAAGGGCAATATATAAATTCTACAAATGAATAAGCATAACTTAATAATTAAGATTTAAAAAGCTTCTTACTGATGAAGAAGTTTTCAAAAGTTCTCTTGAAAGGTTTTATATAGGTCAAGAGAAATAACTATAATATGCTAGTTATTAAAAAAATAGCAGGGGATAACTTTTTTGCTATGCTTTTCAACTATTTGGTAATGATAAAAGTGCTGCGTTTCACAAAACCAATTGTATTTCAATGTGAATGTAGGGCTATTAGCGAGAGATGCTGAAATCATTTGGGTGACCCTGAGACAATTTTTCAAGGCCTCACTTCCAGCTGCAAGTGAATCACTTGTTCAGCTCTGTTTGTCTCTTTTTCTCCCCTTGTGTCCTCATGAAATTCAGATATAATGCAAACTTTAATCAATTGTCAGTTGTTTAGTATTACGATGTTTGGATCCTGAAATTATTCCACTGCAGGTATTTTGCATTCTTGTGTCTGTTTTAGTCTGAGTTCTTATTATGTTTAACGGCTTGGATCCTGAGTACCCATGAGAGGAACGTTATTCGTAGAATCTTAATGAAAGAAAATAGGAAGAGCTTGCTGGATTAGGCCAGGGGCCCATCTTGTCCAGCATCCTATTCTCACAGTGGCCAACCAGATGTCTATAAGGGAGTAAGGTCTTGGGGGTGGGTGTCGGGATTCTCAGAATGCTGTGTGAAATAGTAAGTCTGCAGGCTTGAGTTTGCTAGCTGATGCAATCAGCCTGCAATACTTTCTATGAAAGTGCTGGGTCAGAATTACTCAGCAGTAATGTGCTGTCAGTTGATTGGCTGTCATCGGTTTAAAAGGGAAACCTGTCCAGCAGTAAGGATGTGGTGTAGAAGAGTGTGGTGAGAGAGAGAGAGAGAGAGAGAGAGAGAGAGAGAGAAAGAAAGGTCTTCCTATTTGCCTTAAGGTGCAGCCAGGTACTCTGTTTGACTGTATGAACTGCTCATGTATTATAGCCTGTAGATATTTGTATATATAGCTCACAATAAATATACTGCACTGAAGAACCTAGAACTCATTTTTGCAAAAGCGCCGTGAAGAATTCGCGACAGTGGGACCTTCTGAACTGCATGGGAAAGCGTGTTCTCCTTCATGGAGAGCACGTGTTGCAGTGGGGGCCGCCAGGACACTCCAAAGTTGTGGGGCAGGCTAATTGACTGTTGGCCACTAATGCAATTGGGCTTCCCTTGTTGTTGGGAAGAAGTTAATGTTGCCATTTGTTGATTGACAGCCAGAAATGCTAAAACTCCTTGCACAAGGCTCGGGCTTCCTCTTTTCGACCGTGCATTGGATTGCCCGTCCCCCCCTCTCTAGAATTAGGGTTGTTCGCTTTGACCTTGCTATGCCTGTCATGGGGTCGTCTGCTCTTGGGGCAGGGGCCCAGTAGGAATTTTGTCCATCTGGCTGGTTGGCTGGGGCCATTTGGTTTTTGCCTACTGTGTAGCAAATCGTCACAACTTGTAAGGTTGCGGTTAGGCATTGGTTTATGGTTTGGTTGGTTGAGGGGCATGGATTGGCTGTGCCTGCCCCTCTAATGCTGCTGCTGCTGCAAGGGATTCCGTTAAAGGAATACAGGGGCTCACTATTGCTTTTGTCCACCCTGTCAAGGGGGCTCGGGCCATGCAAGAGCTCCTGGCTGCATTTGGGGTGGGCTGAGGGCAGGTTCCCTGCTCCGTCGCTAGCCCCAAGTGTATTCCCCTTTTCTGACTTTCATAGGTGTGTGGAATGTCAGACTGTCCCCCACGGTGGGGGCAGCTACTCACAACCAATGCCTAAGCAACCACTCACATATTTGTATTTTAATAAAGTTGTGGCCAAAATTATGCCAAAAACCTTAAACAAAAATGTTGGTGTGATGTGTGAGTTATTGGGGTGGCCCTGGGGACCTCGACACGCAAGTGGTGCTGAAGGCAGCAGGAAAGGGGGGAATTAAAATACCTCAAGGACTGCCTCTTTCCATATGAACTTTCCATTTGACCCTGAGATCAACTTCTGAGGCCCTCCTTCGTGTGCCTCCTCCTTGAGAGGTCTGGACGGTGGCAACATGAGAATGGGCCTTCTCTGCAGTGGCTCCCCGTCTATGGAATGCTCTCCCCCACTATACACCTTTAGGCACCAGGCAAAAACGTTCCTTTTTAACCAGGCCTTTGCCTGACTTGATCTACATCTTATACCCTATATCCTAAAAAGTTCTGGCTCTTTTTAAGGGTTTTTTTATTGGGTTGTTGTTTGTATTTTGATTTTATGTATGTGATCCTTTATGTGAACTGCCCTGAGACCTTCAGGTATAGGGCGGTATAGAAATAAAATAAATAATAATGATTTTATTTCCCCCCTGTCACTCTCAAACATGCCAGTAGGAGACTCCACTGGATTCTAGGCCCTACTGTGAACTGAAGGGCAGCGCAAGACCAAGACCAATGTATTTTATTTACGATATACGATATATTTATTGTCATTGTCCCATGCAGAACAATGAAATTGAAATTAAAATACATTATATTAAAATGCATTTTATTTAAAATACATTGGAGAGCCAGTGTGGTATAGTGGTTTAAGAGCGGTAGTCTCGTAATCCGGGGAACCGGGTTCGCGTCTCCACTCCTCCACATGCAGCTGCTGGGTGACCTTGGGCCAGTCACACTTCTCTGAAGTCTCTCAGCCCCACTCACCTCACAGAGTGTTTGTTGTGGGGGAGGAAAGGAAAGGAGAATGTTAGCCGCTTTGAGACTCCTTCGGGTAGTGATAAAGAGGGGTATCAAATCCAAACTCTTCTTCCTCTAAAAGGAACTTTGTAATATTCTTTTTAGATTGTCTCCACTGCCCTTAGAAAGTCGGTTTCATACATTTTAAGATATACCAATGAGCTGTGGTTTGCTGATGCCCGCATTTGGCTCCCAGTACTCCATGCAAAACAGTATAGTGTGTTCTCCCTAAAACTTGATCCCAGTGACCCCTCTGAGCCACTCTGATCTCCTTTGAGAAGAAAGAGAGGGGGGGTAGAAATTTAATAAATTAAATAATTTCAAGGCAAACATATGTACGTAGCCATCTGAGCAGTTGCAGGCAGTGGAGGAAGGAGCAGATTTGGGGGAAGTGTCAGAGGCACACAGGGGGAAGGAGATGGGGGAAAGTTTTGTTGTGCAAGCATAAGTCCCCATACCAATGGGACAAGTGTATTGGACACTGCCCTCAATAAATAACCCCGCTTCTCATAATTGAAAAAGACTCACATCCACGCATTGGCCAGGCTGAAGTTTGCTTCAACCAGCTTGCTGAACTATGCGTCTTCAGCCCATATGCTGAGTCTTCAAGCCTGCTTCCTGACCATGTTGTAACTTGAATGTGTGAATGGGTCGTTTCTTTTTTTAGCTCCTCAGAATGCAATCTTTTTTAGCCAGAGTCCATTCAGATGTTAAGCAGCAGTATCTAACTGTTGGAACATGCATGCGCAAAGAAGCAGGCTAATGGGGCGCTCTTTTTAGGGGCTGTGGGATTTTGCTGCCCTGACAACAAGGCTGCTGAGTTCTTTCTGGCCTTTAAACAAGCTTCAGTCAATTTTAATTTTGACATGGGGGATCAGGAAAATCTACTGCCTCTCATTCTACATTGTTTGATGACTCTCCCCACCCCCCACCATGCCACCGCCACAACAATCATCAGTGTATTAGACGTCTGAATGCCCGAGGGGTTCCGTACTGGGAAGACGGGGTGCTGTGTCACATTTCATGGTGTGTCAAAAAATCTCACTGTACTGTTTCTCCTGCTAAATATTTGCATTCTAATTGGCCACAAGCGGCAGTGGCACAAAGCTTTGTGATCTGAGGCATAAAGTCACTCAGACGCTAGAGAAGCAACTTGTTGCTGCCTTGCCATGTTGAATTTATGGGTTAAAATGAAACGTTCACAGATTATAAAGTCTGATTTGTGTAGGCGTTTACAGCTTTCCTCATCTGCTCTGTGCTGACCCCTGCAGTTTCTCTCTCTCTCTCTCTCTCTCTCTCTCTCTCTCCTCTCTCTGTGTGTGTGAAAAAGCCTTTTCAATCTTGGCTTTTTGAATAATTTTCTTCTTTCAGGACAAAAAGCAAATCTAGACTAATCCCCTTTAACACCAACACAAATGTCATAGCATGCAAGGAAATGCCAACTATTTCTGATTTTCATAATATTGTAAAAGAGATGTATTCTCCCCACACACCCAAAAAAAAAAAAAAAAAAGACCCCAGGTGTAAGAAAAAAATGAGGGGAAAATCCAGGAGGCAAAAAGGTGTACATATTTTGTTTTGTATTTAGACACAGTTAATGAGTAGTTGTTTCACACATTTTCTTATGGCGTCTGTTTTGTACTGTACATAACGTGATCCTCCCTTTCAAAACAAATGGAAGAATATATGGCACTACCTCTCATTTCTTAAGCGAGTGATTATACAAATCTAGTGTTCAGATGGTTTAATATCTTCTGGTTCCAGGTCAAATGAATTTAAAACTGGGTTGTTTGTGGTTCTTCAGGCTCAGTCCTGCAACTTACCACCCAGGGCTACTTTGGGGAGGAAGAACAGGTTATAAATTCAATAAATTGTAAATAATTTAGCTGCATCAGTCTAAAATAGTAAGAATTATTATTACCGAGCCTGCTGCACCTTTCAATTTGGCGCCTGCTAATTTTTATTTTGTTTAAAGATGTGGGTAAAGGACTTGTGTATCAAGACAGATTTTTCCACACGTTAGTCTGGAGCATGGAAAACCACAGCCAAGCTCTTAACCGTGTTTGGGAGATGGAGAATCGGGAACATCCATCTGTGTAGAGCACTTACTGGCCAGATCTGTGACGTCATGAACCCCTCACTCTTTGACAGCCCCCTCTCCTAAATATCTGAAGCAGTTGCCTAAATTTCCTTAAAATGTTTGCAAGCTTGTTTTTTTAAAGTAATTCATGCAAAACAACAATATAAATGTGCAAGTGGTGTTCTAGAAATAAAAAAGGGGAGAGGGAAATTGGGCGATCCACCTGAAGCTCTGAGAAAGGGTAACACCTTGACATTTGCAGGTCTGCATCCTTTATGGAAATTAGGAAATGGGCTTGCATAACCTGCTGTGATTTCTCTGTTTGCATCATGCCTGTCTTCACCTGAAACCAGAGCTTAAATTGCTTGATATTAAGTGGGCATATAGATCTTATAAAATCTGAAGACCCTAAAATCTGTCCATCGTGTGTTTGGAAGTTTTAAATCCATGGCATTTGCTGTTCCAAATGCCTGGCAAATGAAGGTGTTTTTTGGAGTGTGTAGGCAGGGATGGTGCTGTACCTCACAGGGAACATTTTTGGATGTTTGAGCTTGTAGCTCTGGATACGCATTTAGAGCCAGAGTAATAAAACCTGAGGTAACCAGTGATGCAAACAGACTATGAGCAGGTAAAAATATATAGCTTCAATAAATTCTAGATATGTTTCACAATTGCACATGATCGTTGGGGTTTCAGAGTGATTTAGGAGGAGAGCATAAAAGGACACATGCATCGTTAAAACAATGAATTCAGGATTTGCCCAGAAGCCGAGGTTTCGGTTTGCTCTCTTCCCTTCTTTTCCAAAGCTTGCTTAAATTTTGTAGAGCAGAATTCCTTTTGACATCTCCAATACAGAACAAGAAAGAGACTTTGAATTTTGGTTGTGGCACCAACAATCATACATCTGAATATATGTGATGTAATGCAAAATGGGGCTTGCTGCTGCAGTTGAAAGTTTTAGCAGGACCAAAATGGACTGTATGTTTATATGTCTCTACGAAAGTGTAATTGGCTTAAATCACTTCCTATTCTGGGTAATGGGACGTGGGTGGCGCTGTGGGTTAAACCACAGAGCCTAGGACTTGCCAATCAGAAGTTCGGCGGTTCGAATCCCCGCAACGGGGTGAGCTCTCGTTGCTCAGTCCCTGCTTCTGCCAACCTAGCAGTTTGAAAGCACATCCAAGTGCAAGTAGATAAATAGGTAAACGGCATTTTTGTGTGCTGCTCTGGTTCGCCAGAAGCGGCTTAGTCACGCTGGCCACATGACCCGGAAGCTGTACGCCGGCTCCCTCGGCCAATAAAGCGAGATGAGCTCCGCAACCTCAGAGTCGGCCACGACTGGACCTAATGGTCAGGGGTCCCTTTACCTTTACCTTTATTCTGGGTAATGCGAAATAAACCTTTAGCCGTATGAGGAATGTTTGAGATCTTTTTATATGATCATTGCAGAGATGAGCATGAAGGTTTAAGACAGGCGGCTCGCTGACCATTTTCAGCACCCTTTAATTAAAGTTAAGTTTTTGGCAAGTAGACAGTTTACTTAAAGTTTCTTATTTGATGTGTGCATTTTCTACAGGAGGCTATCGGCTGGTGATAGTTGTTCTGTTTCAGCTTTGCTTAGCTTTTGTACAGAACTCTCTTTTTGCAAGAACCCTACAAAACTGCGAGGTATTGAAATAATGAACATCAGTTTTGTTCTGCAGAAGAATTTATATGAAATATGGCATGCATGTATTGCAGTCTTTGGGGTTCAGATAGTCAGGTGTGGAGCCCTTTAGAATAAAGCAAGGTTTTCAATTTTGTGCGGTTAGATCACAGGCTGGGGGCTTCTCATGGTCTTCCATAGACCATAAGGACTGATTTGTTTTCTGTGGTGTTCATTATGCAACTTCAAGGTACCTCTGAAAGTATTGATTTAGAGACACACACACACACACATGCACATGAATACCCACAAGCCACACCTGTTATTTTCACTCCTTGCGTTTTTGAAAGTTTGGAGTATCAAGCTGGTTTTGAGGGGAAATCAGAAATGGCAGTTTTGCAGTATACCTTGAATATGATCAGATTGTGGAATTAATATGATTTCCTATGGCAATTTGCTCCATGGCCAAATCAATTGCTGAAAGAAATCTGTCTGATTCCGGCGAGGATTGGTGATTTCCCTATGGACTACCCTACACCTGAATATAAAGCAGACAGCCATTCATTTATCTTGCTGCTACGTCCCGTTCTGCAATCCTTCCTCTCCCAATCTCTCTCCTGGAGCTGGGGGGAGGGGGGGACTATATAGCAAATCAGATTTAAAGCAATGTTGGTACATCGGTGAGCTGATAGAAGGTTTTGAATGAGTCATGGTACTTTAGGGATAGCAAATGCTGAATGTTAACACATTTCTGTTTTTTAGACCTTATTGATCCCATAAAAAGATGTTTTTTTCCAGGGGAAGATGATACTAATGAACCCCCTTTTGTTTGTATTGGGGTCTGAAGGTTTCTGAGAACACATCAGACATGGTATACAACATTTATTTATTTTTTTACTTTCCATTTTTTAATTATTTTAGTGAGCATCTTTAGTGAGATTACAAACAAAGTGTTATACAGTGGTACCTTGGTTCTCAAACTTAATCTGCTCTGGAAGTCCGTTCCAAAACCAAAGCGTTCCAAAACCAAGGCGTGTTTCCCCATAGAAACGGACCTCCAGAACAAATTAAGTTCTTAACCTGAGGTACCACTGTACCTTGGTTCTCAAACTTAATCCGTTCCAGAAGTCTGTTCTAAAACCAAAGCATTCCAAAACGAAGGCGTGTTTCCCATAGAAAGTAATGCAAAATGGATTAATCGGTTCCAGACTTTTAAAAACAACCCCTAAAACAGCAATTTAACATGAATTTTACTATCTAACGAGACCATTGATCCATAAAATGAAAGCAGTAATCAATGTACTGTACTATAAAATAAATCAGTATTGCAAATGATAAAAAATAAAATTATTATTTTTTTCTTACCTGCACTGATGATAGTCATTGTCACACAATCAATTAATCAGTAGCTGAACTGGGTTCCACACAGTCCCAAAAACAGATTAACCAAAGAAGCCTCAAAACAAAAACACAAAATAAATAGCAAAAAGCGCCAAACTTAATCCGTTCTGGAAGTCAGTTTGACTTCCAAAATGTTGAAAAACCAAGGCGCAACTTCTGATTGGCACAGGTGCCCCGGAAACAATAGCCAACAGCCGCATCGGATGTTCGGCTTCTGAAAAACATTCCAAAAACCAGAACACTTACTTCTAGGTTTTCGGCGTTTGGGAACTAAGGCATTTGAGTACCAAGGCGTTTGAGAACCAAGGTACCACTGTATTTCAATAAAATTCTATATTTCAGTCTCTGCTTTTATAAACTATTATGACATGCCTATCAGGTTTTCCCCACCCTTCTCTTGCAGAAAGTACTGAGTAATTCTATTTGTTGTGCATTTCCCTGATATAGTAACAAGATACATGGGTTGAAGGAATGGTCAGGTAATAGTAATGGTACTGCCATAATGAAACCAGCCCTTTCTGGATTTTTAAACAATGAGACCATATTATTGTTTTGCATTTGTGCTACAGTGAGCTTTATCGTAGCTCACTGGGGTAGCAGATAGACTAAATGTGAGTACTAAATAATACCTTCTGGAAATGCAAAAGACTGGAAATGGGTTATTGCTGTTTGGCGCATGGTGAAGAACAGTATATCTTGGTAAATAGGTTATAAAAGATGCAGGCTCTCCTTAGTGCAGGAATGGTTTGCGGAAGAGGTCTCTCTCTCTTTCTCTCCCTCTGCTCCCCCCCCCCTTCCACCTCCAGAGCTGAGTCCTTCAGGAATTTCCCTGGTATTAAGATAACCCGACAACAGGTGTTCCAAATTTTGAAAAGATAATTTACACAGCATATGGGTCGCAGCACACAAAAATAATTTCTCTTCTCCTAAGCAGGCTACGAATGATGCCTCGATATAAGTCAAAAGTCTTATAACACTACTGGGAGAATAGGCCAGGTGAAAGAAGATTATTGTGTACTAGGAAAGCTATAATAAAAGCTGTCAGTTCTGTCAACCCATTCTGTCTAAGGTCTATAGAGGATTAAAAGGATATTGAACATCATGTAACAGCTGTCTCCTGTGTGGAGGTGGCCACTTCTATGGTGAACACCTATGTGATGCTTTTAAAACGGCTGTTAGCTTTGGCATGCTTCAGAACCACAACTGCTAGGTTTGGCTGCCGTAATATTGCAGGTAACAATAGGGACTTTGCCTTGGTAGCTGTTGAAAAAGAATTTACTGTGTGTATTACCTCGGGGGGAAGATGTGTTATGCACATAAGTCTGCGAAATGCATAGACATAACATTCACATCTGCAGGCATTCGGCTGAGACCCTGGCTACCTGTGTGCTGTTTTGCCAGAGTGGTACATGCTCTGGTTATCTCCCACTTCAACTACTGCAATGCTCTCTATGTGGGGCTACCTTTGAAGGTGACTCAGAAACTACAACTAATCCAGAACGTGGCTGCCAGACTTGTGACTGGGAGCAGCTGCCAGGCTCATATAACACCGGTCTTAAAGGATCTACATTGGCTCCCAGTACGCTTCTAAGCACAAGTGTTGGTGCTGACCTTTAAAGCTGTCAACAGCTTTGGCCCTGCATACCTGAAGGAGCGTCTCCACCCCCATCATTCAGCCCAGACACTGAGGTCCAGCTCCGAGGGCCTTCTGGCAGTTCCCTCACTGCTAGAAGTGAGGTTACAGGGAACCAGGCAAAGGGCCTTCTTGGTAGTTGTGCCCACCCTGTAGAATGACATCAGATGTCAAGGAGAAAAATAACTATACAACTTTTAAAAGACATCTGAAGGCAGCTCTGAATGTTTGATGTTTTATTATGCTTCTTTATTTGCTGGAAGCTGCTCAGAGTGGCTAGGGCAACCCAGTCAGATGGGTGGCATATAATAATTTTTTTATAATATAATAAATTGTTGTTGTTGATGATGATCACAGTTTGTCTAAGGTGTACACTGGTACCTCGGGTTAAGTACTTAATTCATTCTGGAGGTCCGTTCTTAACCTGAAACTGTTCTTAACCTGAAACACCACTTTAGTTAATGGGGCCTCCTGCCACCGCCGTACCACCGGAGCACAATTTCTGTTCTCATCCTGAAGCAAAGTTCTTAACCTGAAGCACTATTTTTGGGTTAGCGGAGTCTGTAACCTGAAGCGTATGTAACCTGAGGTACCGCTGTATATTTGTTTCCTTGCTTATAGTACATTTGTATCCTGCTTTTCTTCCATCACGGAACTCGAGGTATATGGAGAATTCTCAGGAGGTTTCCTACCCCGGCACTGAGTAACCTTTCTTACCTTCAGCAAGGAACTGCTTCATGTGCCCTTCAGACCATGTCTGCTACATGTGACTGAACTACTGTGTGCGGTTAGAATAAATGGGATGGAAAACCCAGAACACGATCTTCCACATAGTTTTGCAAGGCCAAACACTACCAAAAATGATCTCAACCTACTACTGATATTATGTTGCAAGTTGCAAGATGGTAGATTAAGTTTGTGAGTTTAGCAAACATAAATTATACACATCGTGTTTACTGTTTCTCACCATCTTCCTGTATATTTACTGGATACATGTGGTCCAAAAGTTGACTTCTTGTATCAAGACCACAGAGGTGCATGACTTGTCCACCAGCACTAAATTTGATGCATTGTGTGCATCGGCATAACCAATTGATAAAGTGAATATTAGCATAGTGCAGAGGAGACAAGGCTAAGCCCTTCTTCCTAACATGCTCATTTTTCATATTCTGAAAAAGTTGTTTTTCAAGGGAGATCATTCAAACAGGCAACCTCCACCTGCAGAATAAAGTAGTACAGCCCAGGAAAATATTTCCCCCTTTGATTCTGCTAAATAAGGTAAGCATGACTAGCTAAGACCACTCTGAGTATGACCTAGACAAGGCATAGGCAAGCTCTGCCCTCCAGATGTTTTGGGACTACAACTCCCATCATCCCTTACTAACAGGACCAGTGGTCAGGGATGATGGGAGTTGCAGTCCCAAAACATCTGGAGTGCCGAGTTTGCCTATGCCTGACCTAGACCACTTTTATTTGGAATAGGGATGTGTGAGGAATTCTTTATTTGTGGATTCTGATAAGAAGACCTGTATTTAATACGGACATTGGAACTTACCTATCCAGTGGATATTTAAAGTTTTGACACAGTTCTTAGCTCAAAATATAAAAAGTACAAATTAAAACATTTAACATTTTTTATGAAACAGTTAAAAGCAAGTACAGTAGATAAAAGGTAAAGGGTACCCCTGACCATTAGATCCAGTTGCAGACGACTCTGGGGTTGCGGCGCTCATCTCGCTCTATAGGCCAAGGGAGCCAGTGTTTGTCCGCAGGCAGCTTCCGGGTCATTGTGGCCAGCATGACTAAGCCACTTCTGGCAAACCAGAGCAGTGCATGGAAACACCGTTTACCTTCCCACCAGAGCAGTACCTATTTATCTACTTGCACTTGACATGCTTTTGAACTGCTAGGTGGGCAGGAGCAGGGACCGAGCAACGGGAGCTCACCCCGTCACGGGGATTCAAACCACTGACCTTCTGATTGGCAAGACCTAGACTCTGTGGGTTAGACCACAGTGCTACCCATTCAAAAGATGATTAACACCACCAGTAGCTGAAGAGAGACAAGGCATGTGTAACTTATACGCGTCTGAATAGGCTTCCAAAAACAGACATGTTTTAAATATAAGCTGAAAACAATACAGCAAATGCACTTGGCTGAGGTCAGTACACAGGGAGTTCCAACCTATAGGTGCCGGCACACTAAACACTGATTTCTTACAAGTGCAGAACAGGTATCCCCATGTGTGGAACTTGTAACATTGCCAGTTCTGCATGAGTTAATACATGCAGAAGTGATGCAGGCTAGAAATAGTTTGATTCATCCATCCCTAATTTGCCATAGTACTTCTCTTCTTGCAATACAAAAATTTACCGATGGTCACTTTTTGCACAGTTAATCCAAACCTTAACATGCATATGTCAAAATATTTTCCCCCTTTTCAGTGAATTTCTTCTAAGTAAACTTGTTTAATATTCTGGTAATGCTAAAATTGCTGTGTTGTTTTTTCCATGCCTGTTCCTGACTATGGTTCCAGATTCATATTATCACAAGCTTCTTAAAAACTCTGGTAACATTTACACACTTTCTTTAAAATAAAATAAATACTGGGGCTATGACAGTATAATGTGACTATCCAGATCTGTGAATTATACTACCTGATTATGCATGGCTGAACTGACCAACTGTTCTTCTTGTGTAAAATAATTGGATTATCCGAGGTCATGTTCATTTTCATGACCATGGTTACTGATTTACCCATTATAATGCATACACATTTAACATTGCTGTTTGGGTAATCACATTTAATTTGATTCACTTGAATCCAACTGGCAGGTTTATGAGTCCAGTCCAGATTACAGGGCATAATAATAATAATAATAATAATAATAATAATAATAAATAAATTTTATTTATATCCCGCCCTCCCCAGCCGAAGCCTGGCTCAGGGTGGCTAACAACACTAAAATAGTGCAACATTATAAAAACATTATAAAAATTAATTAAAATCAAAATTGATGGCAACCATAACTAAAGTTTTGTAAAGATTGCCAAAGGAGGGAGTCAGGCTGCGCCCTGACCAAAGGCCTGGTGGAACAGCTGTGTCTTGCAGGCCCTGCGGAAAGATGTCAAATCCTGCAGGGCCCTTGTCTCTTGTGACAGAGCGTTCCACCAGGTTGGAGCCGCAGCCGAAAAAGCCCTGGCTCTAGTTGAGGCCAGCCTAACCTCTCTGTGGCCTGGGACCTTCAAGATGTTTTTATTTGAAGACCGTAAGTTTCTCTGTGGGGCATACCAGGAGAGGCGATCCCGTAGGTACGAGGGTCCTAGGCCGTATAGGGCTTTGAAGGTTAAAACCAGCACCTTAAACCTGATCCTGTACTCCACCGGGAGCCAGTGCAGCTGGTATAGCACCGGATGAATGTGATCTCGCAGCGAAGACCCCATAAGGAGTCTCGCCGCGGCATTCTGCACCCGCTGGAGTTTCTGGGTCAGTCTCAAGGGCAGCCCCACGTAGAGCGAGTTACAATAATCCAGTCTGGAGGTGACCGTCGCGTGGATCACAGTGGCTAGGTCAGGGCGAGAGAGGTGAGGAGCCAACTGCTTAGCTTGGCGGACATGAAAAAATGCCGCCTTTGTTATAGCTGCAATCTGTGCCTCCATGGAGAGGGAGGTATTGAAGATTACACCCAAACACTTAACGGACTGTGCTGGCACTAATTGCACCCCCGCAAGAGATGGGCGTTGCCCCCTCAATCCCATATCGTCCTGTCCCAGCCAGAGGACCTCTGTCTTCGAAGGATTTAACTTCAACCAGCTCCCACGTAACCATCCAGCCACAGCTTTCAAGCATCTGATCAGTGTGTCTGGAGCCGAGTCAGGATGGCCATCCATCAACAGATAGAGTTGGGTGTCATCAGCATACTGATGGCAGCCCAGCCCAAAACTCCGGACAAGCTGGGCGAGGGGGTGCATAAAGATGTTAAAAAGCATCGGGGAGAGTATCGCACCCTGGGGCACTCCACACACCAAGGAGTGGCGGGATGACAATTCCCCCCCAAGCGCCACCCTCTGTCCCTGACCAGAAAGAAACGAGCGCAGCCATTGAAGGACTGTGCCCTAGATCCCCACGTCGGCAAGGCGGTGGTCCAGGAGTTCGTGATTGACCATGTCGAAGGCTGCTGACAGGTCTAGAAGAATCAGCAACCCCGACCCGCTTCGATCCAGCTGCCTGCGGAGATCATCTGTTAGGTCAACCAGAGCCGTCTCGGTCCCATGACCAGCGCGGAAGCCGGACTGGAATGGATCCAGGGCCGATGTTTCATCCAGAAACCTACCAAGCTGTTCAGCAACCGCTCTCTCAATCACCTTACCCAGGAATGGAAGATTCGAAACCGGGCGGTAATTGGATAGATCTAAGGGATCTAATGATGTTTTCTTTAAAAGCGGGCACACCACTGCCTCCTTCAGTTCCCCTGGGAATGTCCCGGTGCCAAGGGACAAATTGATGATATCCCCCAGGGGGGCCCGCATCTCGTCTGAACACGCTCTAATCAGCCAGGACGGGCACGGGTCGAGAGGACAAGTGGTGGGCTTTCCAGCTCGGAGGAGTCTGTCCACATCGGCTGGGGATATCTGGTCAAAGTGGTCCAATACTGGACCCGAGGACAGTCGAGGGGCCTCCAGTTCCTTTATTGTATCCAAATTGGCAGGGAGGTCATGGCAGAGCAACAGGACCTTCTCCGCAAAAAAGCTTGCAAATGCCTCACAGCTGTGTGTCAAATTGTTATTTAAATTTGGCTGTCCTTCGAGGGACGTTAAAGACCGAATTATACTAAATAATTGCGCCGGGCGAGAGCTAGCGGATGCAATGGAGGCCGAGAAGTAGGACTTCTCAGCAGCCTTCACTGCCATCTCATAGGTTTTCATAAAAGCCCTATAAGATGTTCTTGAGGCTCCGTCACGGGCACCCTGCCATACTCGCTCTAGCCGTCTGAGGTCCCGCTTCATTTTCCGGAGCTCCTCGGTAAACCAGGGAGCCCGGTTTCTGCGGGGTCGCAGAGGGCGCTTAGGTGCGATCTTATTGATTGCTGCCAGGAGCTGGGTATTCCAGCCCTCAACAAGCTCAGTCAATGAGTCGCCAGGGGGAGAAAGGTCCCGCAAGGCTTGACGGAATCTATCAGGGTCCATCAGCCTCTGCGGGCGAGCCCAAATCGGCTCGCCACCTAAGCAGGGTGGGGGTGGAACATCAATCCTGGCTTTCAGAGCGTAGTGATCAGACCATGGCACCTTCATCGAAGGAAACATGATCACATCTATACCGATGCCAAAGATCAAATCCAGTGTGTGGCCTGCTTGATGTGTGCTTAATAATAATGGCCTGCTTAATAATGTTCCATGTAGATATTGTATGTTTTTATCTATGCATTGTTAGGTCAAATATCTATAGCACCAAGTTTGGTAAGGTACAGCTGCTTCCTGAACAACAGTGTTTGATTAGTGGTTTAATTTAGCCTCTCAGAAATGTAGCTATGTATTTTATTGGTTACTGTTGATCCTACAATTCACCTATCAAAATATGAACTCTGAGTGTCAATAGAGAGAATGATCCAGCTTTGGCCTCTCATCTGCTATATATTTTGGAAATTTGTCTGTCTGTCCTCTGTATATTTGGATGCCTCTTGAGATAGTATCACCAAACTTGGCACTGGAGTTCTGGGGCAGGACAGGGAGCAGAGGTCTTTGTCTAAATTCGGATCCTGAATGCCATTTTAAATCAAGATGGTGGACTGAAATGTGGCTTTGTTATAACTTTGCCCAATTTGGTGTGATGGGTCCCAACTGCGTCAGTTTGGACACCTCTGAAGATATCATCACCACCACTTTTGGTGGCATGATGGTTCCAACCTGTGCCAATTTAGCTGTCTCTGAAGATATCATTGCCCAGTTGGGAAGGGTGGTTTCATCCTGTTTCAGTTTGGATCAACACCCAGCTCAGCATGGCAGTTAATGAGGTGGAAGAGGCAGTCTTTGTCTAAGTTTGAATGCTGAGCACCATTTCAAATCTTAGAATTCCTGGGCAAAGGTGGGTACTTTCTGCTAGTAAGAACGTAAGATGGGTCCTGCTCATTTCAAGGGTCAGTCAAGTTCAACATTCTGCTTCCTGCCACCAGATACCTTTGGCAACCCCCCAGGCAGAAAACAAGGGGAATTGCTATTGCTGCTTATCCACAACTGGTACCCAAACTGCCAGGCACATGCTGCAACCACCATGAGGTTCCATAAAGCCATTAGGATTAATAGCAGTTGATAGACTTAGCATTCATGAGTTTGACTTCCTCTCCTTAATGAGACAGTTTTGTTTAAGAGGGTTTTTATTATTATTAACCTTTGCATTTATTTATTTTTCATGCTGATGCTTTAATTATCTGTTATGCTGTATTTTTTGGGGGGGGCTTTCAAATTGTTCAACTGTTTTAATAGTTTATAATAATTTCATTAGTTGGTTGGTTTTTAATCGCTGCCTTGAGCACTATTTTTTACAGAAGAAATGCAGGATATATATGCTACATTGATAATACAGAAATAATCCACTTTAAAAACCCATCTAAACCAGTGGCTTTCACAGCAACTTGTGACAACAATCTCGATAAATTCTTTCCCCTCCCCAGGTAGATTTTTCTTCACAAGTTGTTATGACTTGCACACACAGCTGGTCTTGAACTGGTGACCTGACGAGCGTCTGGTAGGAATTCAGTCCACACATCATAAGAATTTAAGAAGATCCTGCTGGGTCAGGCCAAAGGCCCATCTCCTCCAGTGCTCTGGTCTCACAGTGGCCAACAGTGAGACAGTGGGAAACCTGCTAGGAAGATCTGAGCTCAACCTCACTCTCTCCACTTGTGATTCCCAGTGACATGCAGTATGTCTCTGAATACCATGAATTTTCCAATTTTCTACACCTTGTGGGTGTGACGAACTGAGGGAATAAGTTTTTTCTTTTGCCTGTCCTGAGTCCTCCAGCATTCAGCTTCGCTGGATGGCCCTGAATTCTAGCATTATGAGAGAGGGAGAAAACACTGTTATCTATCCACTTTGCCTCTTTAATGGAGGAAAGTGAAGCCACAACAGTCAAGGAGACATCCTTGCACTAGCAGTACAGACTTCATCAGGTCATATCTCTGGCCCCTATAGAATTTTATGGGTCACAATTATCTGCTAGTGCTAGATCATTTTGCCCTCTCTCCTTGTTCTCCCTCAGCCACATTGTGTACAAGAGTTGGGGTTGGGAGCATACAAGCTAGTGTCCAAAATATGTTGAAACAAATGTTATAAAACGCGCTTCTGTTATTGAAAGCTACTGGTTGGTCAGTCTGTCCCCATCCCCATTCCTTCATTAGTGCTAACTATTTTCAGTAACCAATAATGTCATGTACCTGTTTGCAAGTGTGATTTGCGAGGGACCAAATGACTTCCATGGCACGTTAGAGGTGCTTCTAGTGATTCATGGTACCACTTATTTTGCAATGTTGAAACTCTAGATGCAGCCGAAACAAAATGACATTGTATAGGTAGGTGGGTAATTCAAGCGAATGCTCAAGAAATGTTTGAAAATAATTTGATGAATAAATTAAACGTATTCTGTTTGGAAGATTTCTACCCCACTTCCCAGAAAGTGACCCACGAAACATTTGAGACCTAAATAAAATAAAAGATAAAACGTTTTGATAATGTCCTGTTATTAGGAACATACATCGTACGAACAGTGCAAACTGTATTTTGGAAGCCGAACCTATAAAAGGAAGAATTGTGGTATTTCTTACCACATTGTAGATAATTGTATTAGGAGGAAAAGAGAAGATTACTGGGTTTTTCTTCTTCATTCCATTGATATGTGGGTTCAGTAGAGAGAGGAGACCAGCAGAACTACTTACCCTTGATAGAACTGGCTAGAATCAGTGCATTTGCTTCAGGGTTTTCTTTGACTGCTCTCTCCTCGGGAACTTTTCCCTCCAAAGGATCCCCGGCTTTGAGTCTCTAGACAGCAGGTGCAAAGGTATTCTCATTGAACATCCCTGCATTTATTCATTGTTTTTATGGCAACGCCGTAGGTTACCTTCTTAGCAGCAGGTTCTCTCCACCTCCATCGATTTTTAGCTCTAGCACAAATATTAGGATAGAAAGCGGCGATACCTCAGGGAAGATACATCTTCAGAGCCAGAAAACTGAGGATAAAACATGGGGGAGGGGGTAGCCTGCTGAAGAAAAAAGGGAGTGCTTTGACCACATGCATGTCATATTTGCAAAGGGCAGATGACAGATAAATGCAAAGGAAGTTCAAGGCTGTGAATGGGTCACCAACATGTCCTACATTACAGAGGGAAGTTCTCCATTCAAAGCTAGCTTTGTTCCAAGGCCAGTTCTAAAGATTATGAACCATAAGAAGACAGAGTGGATGCCTTGAAGGGGCAGGCACACTGACTACTTGGTCCCCATCTCCCACACTGTGGACAGCTGCCTTGTATTTCTGTTTAAATTACAGTTATCATTTCTAAATGTGTGCCTGTGCCTGTTGATTAGCATATGCAAAGTTTATGCAAATCTGACTAGCCTTTGTCCTCCTTTTTGGTGATACATTTCCTCTTTTGGGGCTGGTGTATATGTGACCAACACTGCTCCTTGAAAGTGTGGCTTTCCAGGAGTCTTGGATAGGAAATCTGGGTGTTGAGAAAGAAACCAAAATACCTGAGCTCTCCATGCAGGTACCTTTCCCCTAACGTTGCCCTCGCTGAACCTCTTATTCCCTGGTCTTTGCTGTTTTTTTAAGCACACTTTCTGTGTTGAAGGGTCAGTTATCAACCAAGGGAAAACATGTATCAGGAGACTGCTTTAGATATCACAACTAAAAGAAGTAATAACGTTTGGGGACAGTTTGAGAATATAAGATGCTTTAGACAAGTATGCCTCAATGTCATTCTTGAGTCAATATGGCTTCTTGCAAGTTTACCAGTGTTTCTTGTTTTGGAATTCTTCCAATTTAGGTGAATGAAATGGCTGCTGAAGCCAGAAATCACATTTGACAATGATCTGGAGCCCACTATTTTCCTGTAGGTTATGGGATGGCAGTATCGTCTCAAGTGAGCTTCTGGTCTCCTGTATCCAGCTGGTCTCCCGTAGCCAATAACTGACTTGTGGGTCGTTTCCATAGCTTGTTCCGTGGACAATATACTTCCACTGGAAATAAAATGTCAATGAATAATTTAAAAAATAAATTAATTAAATGGCAGTTCTCAGAATGCTTGAAGCAATCACAGTAAGCCTTCAAAATCCCAATACTAAAAACATCTTCACAATAAAAAAGAAAAGCAGAGAAGTTGCTTCACTTGGAAAAGCTGACTTGAATACAGGTGCTGTACGTTTCTTCCTCAAGGCCAGCAAAGAACAACACAACTGTACCACATCCAATAAATAAATAAATCATACTGTGGTCTTGGGACAAACACAGAAAATACAGAAACATATTCTCAGTGCATTGCCATGTTTCCTGGTGTAACTTCATGTTGTTCAAAAAGTATAAAGGGAGCTGAGAGTTACATGGTCACTGTTTCTCCTTAATGCTTCTGTCCCTTTGGATTCCACTTCCTACCGAAGAACAGTTTTGTGCAGTTGAAAATATGTTGAACTTACTATTAAATCCCCAAGAAGTTCACATTTGCCCCTTATTGTTGGCCTTGCTTTTTAACACTGGTGGCATTTCATGGCATGTAGAAAGTTTGCACATGCAGATTAGTTTTTTAATAGGCAAGGACAAAAACACTGTGTCTCACTGATGAAATAGTATTGGTGGGGATATATTTTGTGATCATGTATATGAAAAAGAGGCTACATAATTCTGGCTATTTGAGATACTAGAGGTAATATAATAATAATTTATTATTTATACCCCGCCCATCTGGCCGGGCTTCCCCAGCCACTCTGGGCAGCCTCCAACAAAACACTAAAATACAATAACCTATTAAACATTAAAAGCTTCCCTAAACAGGGCTGCCTTTAGATGTCTTCTAAAAGTTTGGTAGTTGTTGTTCTCTTTGACATCTGGTGGGAGGGTATTCCACAGGACGGGCGCCACTACCGAGAAGGCCCTCTGCCTGGATCCCTGTAACTTGTCTTCTCGCAGCGAGGGAACCGCCAGAAGGCCCTCAGCACTGGATCTCAGTGTCCGGGCAGAACGATGGAGGTGGAGACGCTCCTTCAGGTATGCTGGATCGAGGCCGTTTAGGGCTTTAAAGGTCAGCACCAACGCTTTGAATTGTGCTCAGAAACATACTGGGATCCAGTGTATGACTTTCAAGACCAGTGTTATATGGTCTTGGCGTCAGCTCCCAGTCACCAGTCTAGCTGCCGCATTTTGGATTAGTTGTAGTTTCCGGATCACCTTCAAAGGTAGCCCCACATATAGAGCGTTGCAGTAGTCCAAGCGAGAGATAACTAGAGCATGCACCAATCTGGTAAGACAGTCTCACCAGAATGTCAGGTAGCATCTGACATTCTCCTGAAGAATGAACTGGAGGCTGGATGCTTGAAGATACTTTCTTCTTCCTTTTGGGCGCGTGTTGTGTGTTCATGTGTGTGTATGAACACTATCACAGGCTGTTTTTTTCCTGCTTCCCTGCTCTCTGTCATAGTTGCAACAAAGGTTGTGAGTAAAAGGAAACTGATTCTCAGAAGCTACAGGCCATCCAAAAAAGAAATATGCGAATGGGAATATTTTCCCCTTCTTCTACCATCTTTATTCATATTCTTAGACAGGTATATAGGAAAGACTTAGCTGGGTACATGCTCTGCATGCACTTTTAGCCCCTTGGCACCTCCAGTTTAAAGGAATCGGGTAGCAGGTGAAGGGAAAGGATTCTGCCAGAGACCCTGGAGAGCCACTGCCAGTCAGAGCAGATGATACTGGTCTAGACGGACAATCTGATCACGGGTCAGGCAGATTCCTAGTTCTCTGACTGCCAGTGCAAAGGCTGTTATGGTAGTGTAAGGGTGTGAAGAATGCTTGTGCAATATGAAATCCAGTGCAACATTTGCATTAGCAGAAGCCTGTTTTGCAACTGGTTGTGCAACGTATGCACCTGGAAGTTTCAGGGCCATTGCAATCTGTGTGCCGGCAGCCATGAGAACCATGCTGCATTCCTTCTCTTGCACAGGCTAGCCCAAGCCCATTCCACTAGCACAACTAATACATTGCTAAGGGACTTGAACTTAGTATTACATAGAATTCCTTCCCAACATTCTTGAAAATGTCAAGGGTGCCATATAGGGAATTTGGGCAATAAGGGTCAGGACACAAGTTTATTTTGCCTTGTGTTTGCTCTACCCCTTTCCAAAAGTAGTATTGTCTCATACTTATTTTGCTTTTGTCACAAGAAAAGACCATTTGTTTGGCTATGTAGGTGCGGGTTTACAAGCCCATGTGTGCTCTTATTGTGAAATGTTCTTCATTACAAATTACTGGCCTACCTTCGTTGTTATATAGAGAGCCATGTGGATGTACAGTAAGTGTAGTCTTCACACATGGTTTTGGCTAGCAGCCTTGCCTTCTACAACCCACTACTGATTGAAGGAGCAGACAAGAAGTGACATGGGGACCACTCTTACCTCCTCGCTGTCTTCTCCCGGGGTCAGAGCCCACAAGTGGGCAAAAATGGCAGCTTCTGAAACAGCTTGTAAGGCAAGGGCTGGTGACTTCATTGGGCAGAAGAGCTGAGATCTCTGTGTGTGTGTGTTTCTCTGTGTGAAGCGACTTTGAAGCATTTTGCTAGTCCGCTCAAAGCTCTTTCGACACCTGAAGTTCGCTTGAAATTCCTCAGATATCTCACTTAGAGAGATGAGTTCAAATTGATGCTGAATTTTGCCTCTAGTTGCAATGATGTGCCATCTCCAGCTGAGATGCCCCCGGCCTTTTCCATGGCAGCCACAGAGAAGGTATCTAGAGAATGTGCAAAGGTGAGAGAAGAGGAGGCCAGGTAGCGGTAGGCAAGCTGAGGGGCAAAGCAAACAAACCCTGAAATCTTGCTTGCAGCACACCTTGAGGCCCTACCTATTTCCCCTTTCAAAAGAGCATTAAGCAAAGTTTCTCATATATATATACAGTGGTGCCTCGCAAGACGAAATTAATTCGTTCCGCAAGTTTTTTCTTCTTGCGAGTTTTTCGTCTTGTGATGCACGGTTTCCCATAGGAATGCATTGAAAATCAATTAATGCGTTCCTAAGGAAACCGCCTTCAGACCAGGTCCGGGGACAGTCTGTCCCCCGACCTCTTCTGAAGGCTGGGGGGGGGGACAAGGGCTTTTCTTCCCACCCCCAGCATTTTAAAAAACCCCGGGACAGCGGAGAACTTCTCCGCTGTCCGGGGCGATCTTAAAATGCTGGCGGGCGGCATTTTAAAATCGCCCGGGACAGCGGAGGACTTCTCCGCTGTCCGGGGCGATGTAAAAGCCCCTGGGAAGGCAGGCAGGGGGGGACAAAGACTTTTGCCCCCCGCCCGCCTTCAGAAGAGGTCCTGGACCTCTTCTGAAGGCGGGCGGGGGGCGAAAGTCTTTGGCCCCCCCGCCTGCCTTCAAAAGCCGTCCGGGAAGGTAGGCAGGGGGGAGCAAAGACTTTCGCCCCCCGCCCGCCTTCAGAAGAGGTCCTGGACCTCTTCTGAAGGCGGGCGGGGGGCGAAAGTCTTTGCCCCCCCCACCTGCCTTCAAAAGCCGTTCGGGAAGGCAGGCAGGGGGGAACAAAGACTTTCGCCCCCCCCCCGCCTTCAGAAGAGGTCCTGGACCTCTTCTGAAGGCGGGCGGGGGGCGAAAGTCTTTGCCCCCCTGCCTGCCTTCAAAAGCTCTCCCGGGAGGGCAGGCAGGGGGGAGCAAAGACTTTCGCCCCCCGCCCGCCTTCAGAAGAGGTCCTGGACCTCTTCTGAAGGCGGGCGGGGGGCGAAAGTCTTTGCCCCCCGTCTGCCTTCAAAAGCTCTCCCGGGAAGGCAGGCAGGGGGGAGCAAAGACTTTCACCCCCCGCCCGCCTTCAGAAGAGGTCCTGGACCTCTTCTGAAGGTGGGCGGGGGGCGAAAGTCTTTGCCCACCCCCGCCTGTCTTCAAAAGCCGTCCGGGACAGCGGAGAAAGGCGCTGCCTTTCTCCGCTCTCCCGGGAAGGCAGGCAGGGGGGAGCAAAGACTTTCGCCCCCCGCCCGCCTTCAGAAGAGGTCCTGGACCTCTTCTGAAGGCGGGCGGGGGGCGAAAGTCTTTGCTCCCCCCCCGCCTGCCTTCAAAAGCCGTCCGCGATAGCGGGAAGCTCTTCCCTGCTATCCCGGACTGCTTTTAAAATGCTGGCGGTGGGGAGCAAAGCCTTTCGGCCCCCGCCGGCCTTCCTGGACCTCTTCGGAAGGCCGGAGGGGGGGAAAGGCTTTGCTCCCCACCACCAGCATTTAAAAGAGGTCCCCGGAGATTTGCGAAGCAAGCCCATAGGGAAATTCGTCTTGCGAAGCGCCTCCAAAACAGAAAACCCTTTCGT
The DNA here is from genome assembly GCF_964106645.2 of Podarcis pityusensis. NCBI lineage: Eukaryota > Metazoa > Chordata > Lepidosauria > Squamata > Lacertidae > Podarcis > Podarcis pityusensis. Next base: position 74,766,753 of record NC_138030.1, read on the forward strand.
CTTGCGGGTTTTCCGTCTTGCGAGGCATTCGTCTTGCGGGGTACCACTGTATATATATATATATAGTGGGAGTGGGGTATATTTACTCAAAACAAGTTTTGTGAAAATAGGTAGATGTGTTACCTCTGATTTCCCCAGCCATCTTAATCCTTAAATATATAGTGGTTCCTCAGGTTAAGTACTTAATTTGTTCCGGAGGTCCGTTCTTAACCTGAAACTGTTCTTAACCTGAAGCACCACTTTAGCTAAAGGGGCCTGCCGCTGCACCCGCCGGAGCAAGATTTCTGTTCTTATCCTGAAGCAAAGTTCTTAATCCGAGGTACTATTTCTGGGTTAGCGGAGTCTGTAACCTGAAGTGTATGTAACCTGAAGCATATGTAACCCGAGGTACTACTGTAGTTTGGTTAACAGTTTTATAAAGTTAGCAAACAAGGATGGAGGGGGCTGGTAGAAAGGGGTATCTGATGCAATGTTATCTGTGGCTGCTATTACTTGCAGAGTAATAGAAGCAGAAGATGGATCTCCCATTCCCTTTGGTGCCCTCCTACGCGATCAGAACTGATATCACTGAGCACTGATCTGCAGGATGTATGTGGAACTGGAGCAAATACATGTGCAGATCTTAGAGGCAGATCTCTCCCTCTCCCAGTAGCCATTTGTAACTAGGGGTGAGAGGAGCAGAGGTTTCAAGTGGAAACCTCTTTCTGCACACATTTTTTGCTTTTAGAAATTACCCCATTCATGCCTGTTCATCACTGGGTGCATACAGGAGTGGGGATCCATTTTCCTGGTTTATAACGCTAGCACTTTGGTCCCAGTGTCTAACATTCTGGTTACGGTGCATTGCCAGCTGCATTATGGAACTGTGGCTTGCTGAGTGATCGACTGCCATGCTCCTGCAACTTTCATTCACACTGGTGGGCGTGGTGTGAAACAACAGCGGACGTTGTTGGACATGTTGTCCCCCCCCCCTTTATGTGCATGTACATGTCTTTTTCTCCATGATTCACCCATGAGAATGGTGAGAAAGATCTCTGTGTTGGAATATGTATGCCCCAGTTCTGTCATGTGGGCAGCAGTGGTGTGAACTATGAAGTACAAGGGAAGCAGGTGGAGCTGTGGTCTAAAGGACTGAGCCTCTTGAGCTTGCCGATGGTAAGATTATAAGGTTGGCAGTTTGAGTCCACATGGCTGGGGAAGCTCCTATTGCTTTGTCCCAGCTCCTGCCATCCTAGCAGTTCAAAAGTACACCAGTGCAAGTAGATAAATTGGTACCACTGCAGCGAGATAGTAGACAGTGTTTGTGTGCACTCTGGCTTCTGTCGCGGTGTTCTGTTGTGCCAGAAGTGGTTTAGTCATGCTGGCCACATCACCTGGAAAAGCTGTCTGCAGACAGATGTTGGATCCCTTGGCCTGAAAGCAGAGATGAGCACCACACCCCATAGTCAAATTTGACTGGACTTAACTGTCCAGGGGGGATGCGGGTGGCGCTGTGGGTTATACCACTGAGCCTAGGGCTTGCCAACCAGAAGGTCGGCGGTTCGAATCCCCGCGACGGGGTGAGCTCCCGTTGCTTGGTCCCTGCTCCTGCCCACCTAGCAGTTTGAAAGCACTTCAAAGTGCAAGTAGATAAATAGGTACTGCTCTGGCGGGAAGGTAAATGGCGTTTCTGTGTGCTGCTCTGGCTCGCCAGAAGCAGCTTAGTCATGCTGGCCACATGACCCGGAAGCTGTACGCCGGCTCCCTCGGCCAATAAAGTGAGATGAGCGCCGCAACCCCAGAGTCGGTCACGACTGAACCTAATGGTCAGGGGTCCCTTTACCTTTAACTGTCTGGGGCTCCTTTGCCTTTACCAAACTATGAAACCTATGGCAAAATTACAGCAGAAAACTCCTGTGATTTTTCAGGTTAATGGGATTTCCCCCTTGGAATTTTAACATGGAAATGACTGCTAAGCTTCCACTAGATTGCACTACTTTTCCAGAGTGCTTTTAAGATGTTGTGTAAAATTGTATAAAATGCAAAAAAAAAAAAAAAAAGCCAGGTAGGGAACTGTCTGGAAAAAGGAACAAAGTGCTGTCTGAATGCAGCTATTGTCTCATTTAGAAGACTAAAACTAGGGTTCAGCACCCCTGTTACTTTCTCATAGAACAGAGCTAAACAGAACATTGTTGCTAGTAATTCATCTATTACAGAAGAGAGGCCACAGGACTATTTTTATTGGAAGAAGCTCAGCATTTTTCATCACTCTGACTCTCTGAAGTAAATTATTGTTCCATCCAAAGATTGCTTACACATGCCTGGTGCATGATGTTGACATAGCTGTGTTCTTACAAAGCTGCAGGTAGTTTCTCCGGACTCCCCCAGTAAAATAAAAGTATATTTTCCATTTTGTCATTATTTAAATTAACTAAAAAGTGTAACGGCAGGCCCTGCCATTAGGCAGATTGTAGCTGCTGATCTTTGGACAGCAAAGTGATAGTTATTTTATGTATTGTTTTTGAATTGTTACTACTATTGTTGTTTAGTCTTTTAGTCGTGTCTGACTCTTCGTGACCCCATGGACCAGAGCACGCCAGGCACTCCTGTCTTCCACTGCCTCCCGCAGTTTGGTCAAAGTCATGCTGGTAGCTTCGAGAACACTGTCCAACCATCTCGTCCTCTGTCGTCCCCTTCTCCTTGTGCCCTCCATCTTTCTCAACATCAGGGTCTTTTCCAGGGAGTCTTCTCTTCTCATGAGGTGGCCAAAGTATTGGAGCCTCAGCTTCAGGATCTGTCCTTCCAGTGAGCACTCAGGGCTGATTTCCTTCAGAATGGATAGGTTTGATCTTCTTGCAGTCCATGGGACTCTCAAGAGTCTCCTCCAGCACCATTATTCAAAAGCATCAATTCTTCGGCGATCAACCTTCTTTATGGTCCAGCTCTCACTTCCATACATCACTATTGGGAAAACCATAGCTTTAACTAACGGACCTTTGTTGGCAAGGTGATGTGTCTGCTTTTTAATAGGTACGGTGAAAGGAGAAGTGCTTGTCTGTTTTTTTCTGGCTGGCTTTGTGTACTGTGTGTTTTTTACTTTGAGTAGGAACAGCACCTCCACCATGATTAATGGCTTCTTAATTGTTCTTAAAATGTTATTTAATTCAAGTGCATAACTATGTAGAAGGGGACCTCTTACAAAGAAAGTGAAGAGTGATGTGTGCACACACATGCACACACACACACACACACACACACGTGTGCATGTAGCAACTTGCACTGAATTGTGGTTTACAGTAATTGTCGTCTTCCCCTTAAGTATGGAGCCATGTTTGTAATTTCTCACAGTATCTACCATTTAAAGCCATTTAGGTAATAAGATCCAGGCATGCCTTTCTACTGTCTTGTTTTATGCCATTTGTCTGGTTCTTCGGAATGTGGTACCTTTTTCTGTTTTGGTACAGTAAATGCACTCTGTAATATCTATTATGGCATGGTCAAAGGATAATTTATTGTCAAATAGAAAAAAATAGGTCAACCCTAATGTCACTTGATGATCAAACCCCCCCAAGTTTAATAAAACATCTCACCAGCATGCATCCTGCACAGCGGTTGATATTTTATTACAACTGCAGTACCTGGGCTATAGCAGTGGTGTAATTACTGAGCTGTCAGAGTGATAAGTGGGATTAATGGCAGCCTGATGCACTTTAGTCTGCAGAGTGCTCTGAGAATTGGAAGATGGTGTTGTTATAAGCGTCTGTCTATACTGGCATATGCACAGCACTCTCTCCCTACTTTCCCCACCCAGTGCCACAAATTCAGGCTCACATTGCCTTGCCTCATTAGCATCTGACATTTTCAACAGCTGTTACTTGCGAGACAGTTACTGTTATTGTTATTATCACTCCAGTAATAATAATGCAAATATATATTATTGACGGAAGACGCATAACGATGCTACACAATCATCTATCGCTAAGATGGCTTCCTAGGCAGTTCTTTCAGTTTCTTTGCAGGTTTAAAGTTAGACAGGTGAGACTCATTACCAGTTGTGGTGTTTGTGTAGCACCAGCCCCCAAGGTGTCATATTTAAAACAGGTTATAGTTTATTTAAAATCTGCTTTCCTAGAAGATCTTCAAAACAGGAGCCCACACAATTAATATTTTCTCATATGTAGCGTCTCTAAAATTGATTTTTTGTGTATTTTATTTAAAGCTTAGACCTACATCTAAGCCTTTCCTTCCTTTGATCACTGTGGTTGCTCTAGACTTGCTGAAATGTGCTCTGAAGCTGTCTCTTTTTATTGTTGGTCTAACATTGTCAAATAAAACTAAACCAAACCACCCTGTATGGACTAAACACTCTTCCTCCCACATGTGGTCCAAACTTACTATCTCATACCAACCACAGGTTTATTGTTTCAACATAATACAATATTCTGCTTGCCAGAAATTGCAGGGCTCACCATAAGTATGAGGCATTGAAATGGGATGATGCACTGTAGAAACAGCAATAATCCTTAAGGTTTTATATAATGCATGTCAAGTACTCAGAGTGCTTTACCTACATTAGTGCTACAATTCTTGCAACAGGCAAGGTAGGGCAGTATTACTGCTCCTGTTTTGCTGATCCAGAATGAAGTGGTATCTTCCAGTTTAAGATATCATTTGGCTTTGGATTAAGCATACAGGATTTTATAGGGCCTTCCTGGAGTTTGGTGAAATGTTTCTAGAATGATGAAGCTGGCATAAAGGAATCGTTGCCTGTGGTGTACATACTCATGCTATGATCATTTATGCATTCAGGTGTTATAGTTTTTCTCAAACCTGTTTGGCTAAGAGACAACAGTGGGCAGAAGAAAGCAATATGTCAGCTGCGAACTAGCTGTGATGCCTCTGTCAAAGTTTGGCCCTGGAGCTGAACATGCCTGAAAACTATCTCCAGTCTTTGGCTTGTAACCAATGTAGCGCTAAGTAACTGTTCCATAAGCACAAGAATTTCCACTTGCACAGTGGGACCTTATCTCCTCCACACACACACCATGTGCCCCCTAAATCTGTTCTAGGGGTTCCACCAACTCTCTGGGGAAGATTTGGGGAGTGTCTAGGACATGCATGGGGAAGGGAAAAGGGGGCAACCCCATCGTACATGTGGAAATCTTTGAGCTCATGGGGCAAGGAAGTTAAATCCTTTTCGCTTTCCTATTTCCCTTTGACATCACGTGCTTGCAGTTCTTCAGCTTAATTGCTCTCATGAATTAGTTCACACACACTAAGTACTTTACATAGTACAGGGGTCAGCAAACGTTTTCAGCAGGTGGCTGGTCCACTGTCCCTCAGACCTTGTGGGGGGCTGGAATATATTTTGGGGGGGAAAGGATGAACAAATTCCTATGCCCCACAATTAACCCAGAGATGCATTTTAAATAAAAGGACACATTCTACTCATGTAAAAACATGTCGATTCCTAGACCATCTGCGGGGCAGATTTAGAAGGCGATTGGGCTGGATCCGGCCCCCGGGCTTTAGTTTGCCTACCCATGACCTAGTTGGACTTTGCTGAGACATAACACTAAATCAAGTGCACGAACCCGCTCCCCTCTCTTCCTTAAGCCTGGTTATGAGGAGATCAGAGGCATCCCCTTCCATTTTGAACTCACTTTGTTTATAGTTGCATTCAAACCAGAACTCTGGTTAGTTTTCAATCTGGCTTATCTCAATAGGTCACAATATTGTAGCTGACTTGTTTGAACAAACCACGGTTAAAATTAACCACAGTCCTGGCTTAGACACAATGGTAAACCATGGTTAACTGAAAATGGAAGGAAGTGCTTCTTATGGCCATACCAGTGAAAGAAATGAAGGAGAAGTACACAGACCCAAGGCTCAGTCACGTAGTTCAGTGTTATGGCTGACCCCAGCCTAAATGATCTGATTTTAGTCATGCCTTCAGCTTTTTAAACCTTTGTCGGTCATTGATTCATCCTGTTGGATGTAGGATAATAAATTCATGAATATTTGTGAAAACCTGCTCAGTAGGAAAACTAGAATTTAATTCATTAATTGTCATTCAGCATATTCTTTGAGCACCGAGCGTTACATTTGCCTGTAACCTCAGAGGGGACATCAGAAGACTGTGAAGGGAGGTGGAGAGAGGATGTAATAGCTACTGATTCAGGGAACAGCTCCTGTTCCTTTTGCCCTTAGAAATAAAAGCTCTGGAGAAGACGACTATGTTGTCGCACAATTCTAAGCACGACACACTCACACGCAAAAGAGTTGTCTTTTATGAGTGGCTTCCTTCTGACTTTGGTGGCCTGAGTGATCTGCTGGTGGCTGCCTTGGTTTGCCTGTCTGTGGCATGGGAATAATGGCACTTCTCCCAGGGACATTCTTTAGTTGTTGCCCAAACGGTGAAGCATTATTAATTTTTAGATTGATTAGCTTCTGTCAGGTACAAGGGGGGGAAATGTATGCTGTTGGCAGCGTTCTGTGCTGTAAGTCGCTTTAACTCATTTACTTTCTTCCCCAGGTGCTTAAAGTGTGCAGATGCCCCCTGTCAGAAGAGCTGCCCAACTAATCTAGACATCAAGTCATTTATCACAAGTATCGCAAACAAGGTAAGAAGAAGAAAAAGAGGAAGAGGCTGGTTCACCAAGAAAATGAAAGCCTAAACCTGCCGTCGCGGCATTTCTTTTTGTATGATTGAATTACAGCCCTTATCTTTGTATGTAGCTTAATGAAATAATGTTTAGAAGCAGCTATTATAAAATTTAGCAGTCTTTTCTTAATTGCATAATTATTCTTGCTACTTTCCTGTGGAGATATTGTGCAATAAGTGCATAGCCAGTGTATGTGTTCAGTCTGCCTTTTCAAGTAATTATATATCTTTTTCTTTGCATAAAACTGTTGGCTTTGGATGGACCTTCTTAATTGATACTATTAATTATTATTTTTTTTTAAAAAAACACAAATAGGCAGTTTGTGGAGTAAGGTTCACTACAGACGTTTACTAGGCTTCTGCAGCTTTATTTTATTTTATTTCTCTTAAGAAGATAATGTCTTGTCCTCAGAGAGCTCCGCTAATGTAAAATAAGCTAAATGGTTTGTGGAACCCACGCCAGAATGATGTGCTGGAGGAGGAGAGCCGAGATTTTTTTCTAGTTTCGTTTTTAGTTTACTTGAGAGAGATTTTTTTTAAAAAGCACCTTGAACGAAACCTTGAAGTGCAGGGCCTTTTATGAGGACAGTGGCAATGCAGTTTTTTTTGTTTTTGTTTTGTTCCAAAAGATTCCTTCAACTAAAACTTTTTTTCTTGTTTAATGGCAAAACCTAGCTATGAGAGTGCTAATAAGTAACAACTACTTCAGTTAATAGGATGGAATGGAACTAACAAAAGAAAACATTGAAAGGCACTCAGTTTCAGCCTTGACTGTGGTGTGTGTGTGTGTGTGTGTGTGTGTGTGTGTGTGTGTGTGTGTGTTGCAAATCAAAAACCAAACCTTCTGAACCTTTTCAGGCAAATACTTTGTGCTTTTGAATTTTACGGTGGGTCAGACTGGAACTGAGTATTGGGTTTCTGCACTCATTCCTCTTCCCTTAATAATAATCAGTATTATTTGTCTAGCATTAGCTGTCTAGAGCAAGGGTTGTCAACCTGGTCCCTACCGCCCACTAGTGGGCGTTTCAGGATTCTAGGTGGGTGGTAGGGGGTTCTACGGCACAAGCTGAATCCGCCTTCCATCGAGCACTGGTGGGCGGTAAGGAAATTCTACCATCAAGAAAGATGCATTAGTGGGCGGTAGGGATAAAAAGGTTGACTATCCCTGGTCTAGAGGTCTAGATCTTCAGAAACCTTGAATCATTTAGTCTTTTCTCTAATAAGCATGTGCATTGGTGGTGAGTTTTTGCTGCCATTCTGGCAGCCTTGTAACTTCGTTGTTGTGTTTAGTCGTTTAGTCGTGTCCGACTCTTCATGACCCCATGGACCAGAGCACGCCAGGCACTCCTGTCTTCCACTGCCTCCCGCAGTTTGGTCAAAGTCATGCTGGTAGCTTCGAGAACACTGTCCAACCATCTCGTCCTCTGTCGTCCCCTTCTCCTTGTGTCCTCCATCTTTCCCAACATCAGGGTCTTTTCCAGGGAGTCTTCTCTTCTCATGAGGTAGCCAAAGTATTGGAGCCTCAGCTTCAGGATCTGTTCTTCCAGTGAGCACTCAGGGCTGATTTCCTTATGAATGGAGAGATTTGATCTTCTTGCAGTCCATGGGACTCTCAAGTGTCTCCTCCAGCACCATAATTCAAAAGCATCAATTCTTAGAAAGGTCTAATATGGGACCACAATTAGTTCTCATGTCAGGAAGTGCCAAAGCCCAGTGGTATTAGCCCTCCATGTGGCTCATGCACAGAGGCGCCAGCCGCTCCAGAGGATAGGGGGCGCGCGCAATGCAATGTTGCATGATGTCCTGACATCAGACACATGACGTCCTCTGAATATTGAGAGGGCCCAGCCCCTTCAAAAAATATATTAGGGGGCTCAGAACTGTCTCAGCCCCTAGGAGTCAGTGCCTGTGCTCATGTATGAATAGGACTTTTAAGTATGTGAAGTCAGAGCGAATTTACATGTGAGCTATGATAAAGTTTATTGCTTCAGATTACGAGGGGGCTCTAAATACAACCTTTTAAACTCAATTTCAAGTGTCACTCATTGGTTTAGAAAAGAAAGGAAGCAAGGGAAACACTCTAAAGCAGACATTGAAACTCTCTTCACATATGCCAAGTAGGAAATCATAAGATATTTTTGTTTAAAGTATTTCATATGTATAAAAGAGTTTGCAAAAAATATATATGTTTCCATTTGATAGTTTTTAGTTGCCTAGATCCTGGCACATATGCAGATATACAAGTTAGTTATTTCTATTTTCATAGTCCTTTGTTTTAGAATAATGCACATTTTCTTGTGTGTCTCTGTGTTCTGCTACGGGCCTCTTGAAATTGATGTAGTTTAGGGCCTCAGTATGGCTTAATTGAGCCCTGAATGCATTGTCCAAAGGTGTATATCAGAGACAGAGAAGGCAATACTCAGATTCCTGCTACATACCATCTCTTCCTGTCCATGCTCTCTCACTAACCGGGAAGCTGTGTGACTCTCGGGTTTTCATTGAAGGAGCTTTCATTATTGCAAGTTCTTTGGACGGTGGAGTCTAGCAAATGCATTCTTTTGTCAGGTATTTAAGGGGCTTTATTGTATATTGTGTGTTTTGTTGGGAAACTACTGTAGCAATCATAAAAGGTCAGGGATTCTTGTTCTCTCAAGCCTGGGGCATTTTAGATATTTGCAGGTCTTGCACAATGTGGTCTCTTCTACATTTCATTGCCTGTAGACCTCAACTTGGCAAGAAAGGGGTTGGGGGGGCGCCTTTCTGGGTTGAGAGGGTAATTGAATTGCCAGGCGCACCGAGCCTTGAGCCTCCTTGAGGAAAAGGATGTCACTGGCTTTGGCGACACTGTGCTAGGTTTCCACATTTCTGCAAAGCCTAGGCCAGAACTTCCTTTTGTCACTTCTCATACAATGGGATTACACAGCCCTACTTTCCAAAGCATGCAGACTATTCTGCCGGGTCCTTTCTAGTCAAGATTCACCATAATGTGCAAACATTTCTGTTGTGTTCGCTCAATAGGTGACAGACAACTTTGAGGTTCCCCGTACTGCGAATGCTTGTTTGGGAGAGGGAGGGAGAAGCAACAAGCATGCATTTTGTCACTACATAGCCTGCTACAGAAGATCAGACGTGTAAAGAAATGATTTTGCTGAGAAGCTTGAAGGTATCATAATTTATTCATGCTTTCACTGGAGACAAGTCGTGTTAAAAAGCAAATGTTTGCTCAGCGTAAGAGCGGAAGGAACCAAGTGAGAATATGGGTGCCGTGCTCTGGTTTACTTCCCAGTCATGTCAGTGGGGTCCATCCTTCATGTGTTGTAGCCCAGATATCCTCAGGTCAGTGGCATGCGGTCAATGGACTATGGGAACTAGGCTAGTCCCCTAAAGGGTCCAAGAGCCCTGTCGCCACCTCTCTAAAGCCCACTCGGCTTTGGAAAGGAGGCAGCAGGGCTTTATAATAATTTAATAATAATAATTTATTATTCATACCCCGCCCATCTGGCTGGGTTTCCCCAGCCACTCTGGGCTGCTTCCAACGGAATATTAAAAACAATACAGCATCAGACATTAAAAACTTCCCTAAACAGGGCCGCCTTCAGTTGTATTTTAAAAGTAAAATAGTTGTTTATTGCCTTGACATCTGCTAGGAGGGCATTCCACAGGGAGGGCAGACACCACTACCGAGAAGACCCTCTGCCTGGTTCCCTGTAACCTCACTTCTCGCAGCAAGGGAACTGCCAGAAGGCCCTCGGCGCTGGACCTCAGTGTCCGGGCTGGATGATGACGCCTCCTTCCCAAAGCCCAGGAAGCTTCTGCCCGGCTTAGGGATGAGGTGCGATGCTCACATGTATGATGTCGGGACCCCGCTCAATCTGCCTTGCAAGATGGCACCTCTGGTCCTAACTGTTCTGCCACAAAATAATAATCATCATCATCACTGCACAGCACTGCCTGAGGGGTGTATCGTGTGTGAGAAAACCAAGTGGAGAGAGTGAGGAAGTGGAAAGGAAACAGAAAGGGCTGGGACAGGAAGTCAGGGAGATGTAATTGCCTCTGCGCTCACTGCCAGTTCCCTACAGCAGGCTGTGAGCCCACAGCAGAAGTCACTCGTCAGAAGGAAGCACCTTTTCCCACTTCCTTTGCCCCCTTAGATTGATTGAGCTGTCTTAGGGATCCATTGTGTCCCGAGTCAGACCCACTGCTCTTTCATTATACAGAGGCCGAGCTGGACAAGATTGTTGTTCCAGGTCCAGGCTGGTGCAATGATTGGCCTGCCCTCTACTTTCTGTACTTGGCCAACAAGAGTGGCCTAGGCACAGTTGCAGCTGAGGGATCCTTGCTCCTCAACCAGGGTTTGAATTGTTCTGTCATTCTCATTGGTTTCAGTGCAGCTTATTGCATGGCGAGTTCCCACCTCCCCCCAATGGTAAATAATGACACAGAACACCATAAATAAGGTTAACGGGCTAAAATTGGCCACAACTTTATTGGTTACAGGTAAGAGCGGTATTGGCTTAGGCATTGGTCCTATCATTCTATCCGGCTTCAGCCTGATGGCATGAAGACCGGCAAGGGTTAACACCAGCAGGGGGAGCCCTGCTGATGCACATCAACTAGGTAACTCCCCCGGGGTCACCGCTCGGGGGCGTGCTTTAGGCCCTGATCTCCATAGGCTTCGGATGAGGCAGTGCTCCCCGGAATCCTTTACCGGATTACCCTTCAGTATTAGGTGGAGGTGATGGTGCACCTCCCCCCCCAACTCATCTACATAACAATACCCCTACCAATGCCTAGCCACCAAAATCAGGGAAGTTGTGACAATTTGCTACGAGGTAGGCGAAAAACCAGATGGCCGGTGCCAATTTGCTGGCTCAGGGGATGATGCAGCCCAAGGATTCCTCCAGATCGCGCGGGGCTGCAAACCAGCCACCGCGGGCGTGTTGGGGGCATGAGCCCGCAACACCACCTCCTCCCGTGGTCGGAAGTGGCTCTCTCAGATGAATGTGTATAGGAGTGCAGATTAAGTCTGCCTAACACCTGCACACCATCCTAAGACTTACAAACTGTGCAGTTTGGGGCTCTAGCATTATACCCATCTTCTCCTCTCCTTTCCTCTTTATTTTTGCTTTTTTTGCTTTGTATCCAGCATAAAGAAGTCTTATGGATAACTTGAAAGCTTGCTCATTATTTTACGTCGTTTTAGTTATTCCTAATAATAGGTATTACCCCTTTAATATTCTGATTGATCTAGTATTTTAACCTTTTCTCTTTCCAAATGTCTTATTCCTTCCCTTCCACTCCCCCCGCCCCCTCAAATTCATTCCCTTATTTACCTGCTTTCCATTCCTCTGGTCTACTGTTCCTGCTTTCACCAACTCTTTCATCCTCCATCTTTCTCTCCCCCCCCCCCTTCTTACTCCCTCTCTCCCTCTCCCTCAAATTATTTATTACTTCTGCTTTCTTCTCTCCTCTCTCCCCTTTTCCTCTGTTTTGTGTTTAATTCTTTCATTTAAGATTTAAAATGTAATGAAACACAGACGTTAGACGCAAGAGGGCCTGTTCTCAAAATGACAGCTCAAATTGTGCATGCAAATTGGAGACTGTGTGTGAAAGTCTGTACTCATTTGCACAAGCCATGCGCGCTCATGCATGCCATTTAAAACTGCTACATTTAATTTTAATAAGTGGGGCTTCAAGATAGTGTCTTTAATTTTCGATACAGGATAGATGTCACCTACATGCCACTGCAAATTGTTGCCAAAAATCATCTGCCAGAGTTCAGAAGCAAAATGATACAGGGAATCATTAATACGAGAAACTGATTATTATTATTATTATTATTATTTAAAAGGAAGCTAAAGCTGCTAGTATGCGCTGAGTTATAATTACATAGAAATCTGCATTTTAATTAACCTTTCTTGAAGGATTTCTGGGGTGCTGGGTTTTTGAAAGTTGAATTTTATTCAGTATTTTATGTGCATCTTGATATTTTTCCAGGTCGCTAAGTACAAAAGCATTCAGATGAAAAGTAAGGATGTTCTTGATGTATTTGAAACATTGACTTTTCTTAAGATATCTATCAGTACTTAATGTACTGAGATGGCTGACAGCTGGTTTCGGTTGCCATAGTGTAATTATGTAGAATAGACTGTCTCGATGACACCGTTTCGATGAAAGAATATCTTGCATTCTCGATGACAAAGACTAAAGTGACAGTATAAGCACCAACTTATGGGGTTCTTTTTCCGTTAGCAGTGTAAAACTACAGGGTTGTTTTGGTGACGCAAGTCAAATGGTGCGATGTAACGATCAATGGCAAAATAAGAGGGATATTGATACCCTGTCAAGGTTTGCATTTGTTCCACTCCCCCTCTTCCAATTTAGTCTGTAGTCTGCATTACTGGAATTTGAAAATAATAGTTTTTAAAACCTTACGACAGTTCAAAGCTCAGCGCTTTTCATTTCCGATTTAGAAAGCCATGACTTCTAGTTTAATGGGTGTTGGAGACCCATCAAAAACCACAGGCGGGAGAAGCCTGTGGACGTGGGATTCGGCTGGCACCTTTGCGCCCCCCTACTCGCGGGGAAACCCTGTTTTGGGGATCCGGAGCGACGTGGGGTGAGTGGCGCGGTGCTTTGAATCGACTGCTTCTTTCACGGAGTGAAGCCGCATTGCTGCTGCCGGAGAGCGCTGACTTTTTCCTGTGGACAATTGGATTTCAAACAACTGCCCGTGAGTAGAACGGAAAATTGGACTATGAAATTTCTTAATTAGGTACCGAAAGCGGGAAGGTCTAAACAGGAAGTCCGCCTTCCGCTTTTGTAGATAGATTGAATCAAAGACGCGGCAAGCTAGAGTTCAGAAAGTCGTTTGTAAAGGACTAAATTTTCATCATTTAAAATTATTGAACCTCCCTTGGAAGCAGGAGAAGAGGGGGGAACCTTTTTTAGACTGTTTAAACCTGCAGAAGAGAGACTAAAGAAAGGTAATTTTCCACCGTCTTGAACCTGGGAGCGGGGTGTCAGACAGACGTTTTGGAGAAGCTCATTGACTATGGACAAACGTTTTTGACAGGTAGTTAAAAGAACAGAAACATATTGATTCAATTGTTCCCTCTCGCTTTTAAAAGGAACAAAATATCGACAAAATATCTGAAAAAGGAAAACTTTGTTGCTAAATCTGCTTTTTTTAAAAAAGGGGGAAAAATGGATACAAATAGAAATTGTTTCCCCTAGAGGGAGCTTGTGAAACTGTTATTAAAGTCGAACTGGGGAGTTTTGCAGCTGTAAAAGATTAAAGATCGTGGGACCAGACTTCGACCTTGTACAAGAATGTGCTCAGAGGCTCTGGTGCTTGCCTTTTGCAAGACAAGTGCTTTATTGGAACAGTTACATGAGAAAATGGATTTGATGACAGTTGCGATAGGAAATTTTGGACAGGCAGTGGGTACCTATATAGAACCCAGTCAGGAATTAATCCAGGAATGTGCTTTGACAGATGAGATGAGGGAGGAGGCTGTTGCTGGACCTCGGGTGGCAGAGATAGAGGGAGCTGTGGCCCAGCAGGAACATGAGTCGTTGGATTTGACGAATGAACCTGGAAAAAGTCAGATTTGGAGAGATGGAGTTCTGCTTGGTTTGGAGATGGGGGGCTGGATGGACCCCCCTATGCAGGGATGTTTTGACTTTTCAAGTCTGGCTTTAGGCCGGGGGGAGCTCGGAGTTGTGGGGGGCCCTAATTTTGGAGGGGCCTTGAAACATGCCTTTAAATACCACATGGATTTCAGTGTTGACTATGGAAAAGGGGCTGACTTGTCGAGAAGGGACAAAAATATTGTCAAGTTGGAGTCTCCCAGAGTGAAAGGAGCAGAAGACAAAGTAAAGTACAGGTATAAACATGAAGAAGACCTGCGGAAGGGACATGGAAAAGACTTAAGAGCCTCAGATATAAGGTCACCAGGTTGATGGACTAGATGGATGGGATAGAAAGGACTGACAAAACCCGAGACCAGGAGAAGAGACGATGGATGAAGATTGGAAGAAAGTTTTAAAAATTTATTTAGAAAAGTATCATAAAATTAATGAGTATTAGAAAAATGTTGGAATGAAATTATTTGGCTTTAGCAGAAATGTTAAAAAGAATTATGTAAGAATATGTTATGGTTAAAAGAATTTGGTATAAATAAGATTTAAGTTTTAAGTTTTAGGGTTTTTTATGGTAAGATAAGGTTAAAATAGATTAAGGTAATTTAATGACAGAATATTGTGAAAGATGGAAAGGATTTGCTGAGATAATTAACTACTAGAATACAAAAAAGGGAGGTGTGAGGAGGTCGATGAAATAAGTTAATGAAAGTTAAGGATTTGGGAATACTGGATTTGTTTTTAAATTTGTTGTTTATTTTTGTTTTTTGATTGTGTTGCATTGTGTGTTTTGTTTTTTCTTTTTGATTTTGGTTTTTATTGATTTGTATTGTTTAATTGTTACTTTTATCTACTTTTTTCTTTCTTTTTCTCTTTCTCTTGTTTTTTCCTTCTTTTTTCTTTGTAACTTTAAAATTCTCAATAAATATCATTTTAAAAAGGAAAAAAAAAATTGTGTTCTTATACTGTTACAACCTCTGCGACGTTCTGGACACACACTCTAGGAATAAAAAACAACAACCATTGAGATTGTTACTGTGTAAATGCTGCATACGGTGCATTATTTTGACTATGTAATCTCTCCTTTTGTTTTCTTATTCGTCATTCAATTTGTAACACTTAATAAAATTTCCTTAACTTTGAATTTATCATAATTAAACATTATGGAACTTTGGTAAATAAGAAACCCTCCACATTTGTGGCTTGGGGACCTTCTGTTAGCAACAAACAAAACACAAAACAGCCCCAGTTGAGCTCATGGAATCAGCTTCAGAGTTGCTTGGATCCTTACTTATAACCACTGGAGATATAATCATAATCCCGTATCAGGCACGATGTTGCACTTCATGCTCCGTCATCCTGAATTTGTCAGGCCTCGCCGTATCAAACGCCAACTGTGATGTGAACCAGAAAGCTTCCCCGTGTGTTTTTTCAGGGGAGAATATGTACAATTTCGGAAGGCATTGTGCTAAGCAGCTGAATTAGCTGAACGCATAAACCTTTCAGACCTTGCTTTTCAATAGGGAAAGTTTTGGGGGTGGAGTGACTGGAATGGGGACATTAGGGAAGCTCTTAATTTTAGGGAAGCTTTTAATGTTTAACAGACCGCTGTATTTTAATATTTTGTTGGAAGCCGCCCAGAGTGGCTGGGGAAACCCAGCGAGATGGGTGGAATAAATAATAAATTATTATTATTTAGATTATTATTATTAGGGACTGAGTGTGTTCCCCTACACAGCTTGTGCCATCATGCATTTAGCTGAATGCCTGCGTAAGTCTCCAGAGATTGCCTGTTGCTTCTGGTATCCTCTGTGGGGAACATTCTCTTTCTCCTCCCACAAAAAAGCTCTGTATATAGTTTGCAAGTATTCATTGGAGCCTTTGGATTGTTGTAGGATTTCAGTTTTAGGGAACTTTAATTTAGGTACTAAAAATTGATCTGGAAGCTCTTACACAACTTCCTTTCCGTTCTTTTTTCTATATTAGCATGGCTAATTCTATATATCCTAGTATAGCACTATGTACACAGCAATCCAAATCTAATCCAAATAATTTTATTGTACTAGCCACTGACCATGACAATAAATAGATCTACTAGAACTATTTTAACACAAGGCTAGCTGTCCGAATTCTACCATTTCAATTGGTCTCTCTTTTAGATTTGCTCACTTCCTTGCAGCAGAAAATGAACTTGGGTTATTATTACTTTAAAATTCCATCTGAAGATCGCAGGGCGATTCACGACATACTTTTTTGGTGCAGGTTTCAGTAAAAATCAGCGGGATTTATTTCCATGCCAAAGCTGTTTAGGATTTTGCTACCAGTTGCGAGCCATTAGTTCCATTCTGATTACGCAGAATGCAGACTTACAGTCACTGTGCATTTGAGAAAGTTACAATATCAGGAAGTTTCAGTGTGGAATATAAATAATGGATGCCAGAGTTGGAGGACAGTCTAAATGGTACGAGCATTTCCTGATAGAAAACGCAATTTCTTCTGGTCTAACAGTATTGATCCTACATCTTTTAATAGGTTTTCTCTAGTAAAAACATTCTCATTTACATGCATATTATGTAATGCTTCCAAGTGATACATGTGAAGATCCACCTCTGTCTGCTACCAATTATTGATGTCTGTTTAAGGCTGGCTTCTGTTTTCTTGGTTACCAATGCAGTACTTATTGACATTTTGATAAAGGAAACCACAAAACATCCTATCCACTTAGATGCATGCCTTCCTGTGGAATTGCCCAGGAGAAGGCATTTTGTAAACAAAGCATGAGCAGGCATCTATTTAATTAAAAACATTTACAAAGCATTCTGGTTCCAAACCCATTTTTATTGATGAATAATGGTAAACGTCAGACTTCCCTGAATAATCATAATTCATTTTGGAACCTATCTTCCTGATGCAGCCATGGAGTCTTGCTTCCTTCTTCATGTTCAGTTAAATCTTATTAGTTGGAGATCACAGCATGCTTGGGAAAGGCTATAGTGTCTGCAGTAAATCATTTGGTTTCATTTGTGAGGAATGTGGCTTTGTTGTCTGGTCTGGCACAGAATGGGAGCTCCAGTTTATTCAGCAGTAAAAAGGAAACCCAATTCAAAGGGATTCAAGTTAGGGTGGTCTGTGAAAGTTTGTAAAATGCTATAGTTGAAAAGCTTCCTTGGTGAATTTTGATTTGACTTGTAATATTTATAGAGACTGGCATGAGGGATGGGGCAGAAAACTGTTCAGTTTGAATTTTAATGTCAACCTACCTAATTCGTATTTCTCCAACCAACATGTAAACCGAAGCATGGCTATCAAAATTCACATCTCTCTGAATTTTGCAATGCAGTTCTCCAATCCAAAGTTGCACATGGGGAAATTGTGCGTTGAAATTCTTATATTCATAAAAATTACATACAAATTTGCATTGTATTTAGGGAAATCGCTTACATATAAATGCATATAAGATGCAACCGAAATGCTTACAGATTTTTATGCAGGCTTTTTTTAATATATATATATAAAGAAGTTTATGCACTGATGTGGAAATGGGATAAACCAAATACAAGACTGGAAAAGTTAAAATCCGAAAGAAACTGAAATTGTCAGGTTTACCCATCCCTAACTGGTGTTGTGTCATAATATTTTTAAAAAATTAGTTAGAAGGGTTCATATCAAATCTTACCTCAACCATTAAGTCGCTGAGTAACCTTAATCATCTCTGTAGCAGGGGGATAATGATATGAAGTATGGGTGAAGAATACTGGTTGGCATATGGGGGATGGGAAAACTCAGTTCAAAAATCGCTCCATGCCAAGCCAAGCCCTCATCTGAATGTTACATTGCCTCCTCGCTTGAATTTTGCAAATGTACCAAGTTCTGACATGAGAGAGGAGGGAAATGAACAGCCTAAACTAAAGCTCGTTTCTAAGCTCCTCCTGAGTTTTAGAATATATATAACACTGTGAATGCTGGGAAGTTCTTATTCCTTCTGGCTTTTTGATCAGGAGAAATTAGGAAAATATTATCCTGGACTGGATGTCTCCGAGCTTGGCGAAATGTCAGGAACAAACATTGACAGACACAAACTTTCAACGATTATTTCCCCAAAAGGCTCAGAGACTCAGCCCATTCCATTCTATTCTACCTCTACCAGAATGAAAGTTTAATGTATTTTTAATCAGGTTTTCTTGGTTTAGGCCCACAGGCCATAGACTCACCACCCCTGAGTTATATAAATAATATTGTATGATGCTTGTATCCATCTGTGAAAGAGGCTGAGAGTGAGAGATGGGTGACACAAGACGGGGGGTGGGGGAGAAATAGATGTGTGACAGAGAATGGAATCATGGATGGAGTGGAATCATGGGAAGGCGAGGAATTCTTCCATAATTCATTGATTGGAGGGAGGAGTGTATGTGGTGTCATTTACCAGCCAAAGCATTGCTTACGCACCTATTACATATTGGTGACACTATTGTAATGCAGCCCTTGGAGGAAGGCGGGCAATAGTGTTAATTCTAACACAGACTGAAGCATAAACAAACAAACAAAAATATTTCAAGCTACAGGAAGTTGATATGCATTAAACCTCCTCAAGAACTTCTACCAGTACTAACAGTTCAACCACTGATAAGGTGGGAAGGATTTCACCTCTTTTGTGCTTAACAAATGTTGCCTTACCTCTAAAATAGCCATTAGCAATGTACTCGAGATATGTCAGTGTAAGGGAAATGCTGGTTTTTTAACTGTTGGGCTGTTCCTTAGTGAGAAACAGACTTGTTTGTAGTGGTTTAATACTCTTAGGGGTGTATAGAGAAGTTAAAATACAGTAGCCCCTCGCCCTGTCAAGGAAGTGGGAACTTAGCCTACAGCTCCTTAGCGTTCTATATTTTTTAATTCTTCAACAAACTAAGATTTTTTAAAAAAACAAACAAACCCAGAACTCTCTATTTTTCTTAAGAAAAATGCCTACCATTTTATAACATACCTTTAAGAAATGTGCTGATTTAACAAGCAAGGTATGTGACTGACCCGCTTAAACATTTAACAAAGGCCATATCCTTGTGGCAATATCCAGTAGTCTCCGTTTTAGTGACCAAGTGTAAATGAGGCAAATGTCAAGCACCATTCTTTTCAGGCAGCCTATGTGCTAACACTTAAGCGGCTTGTGAAATCTGTGCTAGAAGGGGTTAGATGATTGTCCAGCTTCCATTTACCTCATTTCAGAAAGTCTGTGCAAGTGTGTAGATATTTGCCCATTGCAATTCAATGGAAGCGTAGGGTCATCGGCAGGTTTATCACCAGCTATTAGCAATGACAACTAAATGGGATCCCCATGTTCAGATATGAAACCTTTGATTGCCAGATGCTGGGAGTAAACAGGAGAAGGCTGTCACTGTAACACCAAGCTTGTAGGCTTCCCAGGGCATCTCTCTTGCCTGCTATCGGCAACCGAATTTTGGACTATATTACTTTTGGCCTAGTCCCACAAGGCAATCTTTATTCACAGTGTGCTCTAAATAGAGAGCAGAGTGGAAACAATCTGAGGCAGACCAAAGGTGACCATCATTGTAGAGAAGGCTAGAAATGCCGACAAGCCACTCATAGGGAATGGGGAGGGTAGAAGGCTAAAAACTTAAAATCTAGGGTCATGTTCCCTTAAACACTAGTGCAGAATTTCTTCCCAAGGGCAACCAGATCTTGAAAGAGATAGACTTTCCGTAGACTTTCAAAGAAGGTGGACTATAAGGGCCTAATCACTTCTTCTGCATGCCAACTAAGAGGCTTGGGTAGATGGTCGTGGAGAAAATCCCTGCTTGAGACCCTGTAGAGCATTCAGACATGAGGATTATTGTGCTAGTTTTCCTGATTCTAACGCCAGTTTTTCTATCCTGGATTCTAACAATCCTTTGACACTGCATTGCTGGTTGAGTTATGGAACTGGTGCTTTTGGATCGCTTATAGTGCCATGTCATGCTAAATTTTACATGGCAGGGAAGAACTGTATGCTGGAATACCACCTGAAGTTTTATTGCATGAATTTACAATGCAAACTCCAGTGATTTTCTTGGTTAACAGGGTTGCAAACAGATTTGTTCCTGCAAACAAATAACATGGAAATGAGCGCTAAGCTGAGTGTCATGTGACAGGTCACATAAAATGTGGAAATTGTGAAGACAGAATACAGTGCTGTCCAAAGGCAGCCTGAGTTACACTGGCCTAGCTAGATTAATACTCTCAGTATAAGGCAAGGGTAGGCAACATGATATGCTTGGGATGTTATGGACTACAGTTCCCACCATCCCTTGCCATTTGGTCATGCTGCCTGGGGCTGATGGGAGTTGGAGTCCACAACATCTGGAGGACACTGTGTTGGCTTCCTAACATATTTGAGTTCAGTGTTTTCATTTTGGCATCCTTGATGCCACTGAGGGTAGTGGGAGTTCATAGATGCCAAAGGCATATGGTTCATTATTTGTGTTTGGTGAAACTCTCTTTAATGTGCTGCGGCCAGTACTTTTAAAGAACTGTGTTCTGAACCTCAGGTCAAAAGGAGGGCTCATGGGAGTGGTTGGGTTCAAGATGTCGAAAACAGCAGAGTGATCAGTTCTAATGCTTTATTAAAGAAGGTGTAGACCAGGATTTCCCAAACTTGGGTCTCCAGCTGTTTTGTGAATTCCCAACATCCCTGACCACTGGTCCTGTTAGCTAGGGATGGTGGAGTTGTAGTTCCAAAGCAGCTGGAGACCCAAGTTTGGGAAACACTGCTGTAGACTTACAACAAAGCAGCCTGCCAGGTCTCCTAGGCTTGGCAGGCATGGGGCAGACACCACAGCAAAGAGATGGCTTGTCTGCACCCAAGGAAACGTATGCACATTCTTTATACACAAAGCAGCATGCGTCACTCTAGCCAGGACTTCCCATCACTCCACCTGACCAGATGAGGGCATAGGTGGCAAATACCCAAATCTTTGAGAGAGTTCCCCTTTCTGGGCTCAGTGGACAGCACCTGCAGACTACAGATACTGTAAGGATAACATCAAAACAAGCCAATGAGCTTATATCAAAGTAATAATAATAATAATAATATTTATACCCCACCCATCTGGCTGGGTTTCCCCAGCCACTCTGGGTGGCTTGCAGCAAAATATTAAAATACAACAATTCATCAAATATTAAAAGCTTCCCTAAAGAGGGCTAAAAGTCAGATAGTTTTTATTTCCTTGACATCTGATGGGAAGGCGTTCCACAGGGCAGGTGCCACTACCGAGAAGGTCCTCTGCCTGGTTCTCTGTAACTTCACTTCTCACAGTGAGGGAGCTGCCAGAAGGCCCTTGGAGCTGGATCTCAGTGTCCAGGCAGATTGATGGTTGTGGAGACGCTCCTTCAGATATACTGGGCTGAGGCCGTTCAGGTGAATATATAGTGAATATAAGCATTTATGAGCTCCATGCTACAACAACTACCAATTAATTGTGGGGTTATCTTGACTACCAAGATGGTGTTTGCATCCAGAACAGACACCTTTGCTTCAACAAAAACTGCCCTTCAACTTATACATTTATTGTATTGCATTGTATTGTATTGGCCCATAGTTGGAAAAATTAATAATGAACAGCTCAGAGAAGAAAATATTTTTGATCCCGGCAGGGCTTAATCTAACTTAAGAGATGAAGCAGCATTTCTTCCCAGTACTGAATGCTGCCTTTAGATGTCAGTAACTTGCTTACAGCTGCCTAGAAATTAATAGAAAATCACCTTTTGATTATTAGTTTATCGGATTGTTTATATACAAAGTGTTTTACAATTCTTCATGATAACCATCATTGTTAGTCCAACTGACCATCAGGGTGACTTACCAATGGACTTGTAGAATTGTATCCCAAGGTTTCAAGTAGAAACCAGGCACTCAGATCACTGAATTTCTGTGGCTCTTCCCAGTACCATCATCACTGCAGCCAGTATCATAATTAACAGAGGCTATAACCAGCCATATTGTTGGTAAATTAAGTAGGCATCGGTTTGCCAACACTTCCCTCTGAATTGTTTATGGGAGAAAATCATGTTTATCTGGAGCTCTCTATTAGAGTTCTCTAATTAGTCTATTAATCTCCATTAGCCTCTAATTGAGATTCTTCCTTATTTCTGGGTTCTTTATGTCCCCAATATTTTTTTTTTTCATTTCATGTTACATGACTCTTTTAGACAGGATAGTAACAGTGACAAGTTTCATATGGTGCCCATCTGTCTAATTATGTAGGACAAGGAAGGTGTAAGTGCCCTGAATTTATCTTTCAGTTCTTCTGAAAGTGGTTCATGCCATCATTTTGGACACAATGGTGAAAAAGCTTGTGGGAGCTTTCATGGCTATTGAAATCAGCATAACCACTAAGTAAATTGTTTAATTGGTAATTATTCACATTTGCCCATTTAATTAAAGTTTTGGTGCATTTATGAGCTCTGAAATAATTTGAAAGTGAACTGCAAAATGCATCAACTACAATCAAATGCAGAATTAGGGATGTTGGATTGTGGCTGTTCCGTTTAATACATTTGTTGTGTTACTGTGTTAGTCTCTAATAGCGTGGAAGTCCACAATGCATATCTCACTGTAGTTGTAACAGTCCATATAAAATGTACATAATGGCTTTAAATCCAATGAATAATGCATCTTGGCATAAATTTAATCACAATAATAATCCAGTAACAGAGGAAAACAATCAACATTTGAATTTACATAATGGAAGTATTCTAATGAAGATGCCACACAAGTATATTAGTATGTGAAAATTTGTCTTTTAACCATTATATAATTAATTGTGTTTTAGAGGAAAGCACGGGGGGGGGGGGGACAAATAGCCACCTGTTGAATTGGTTGCAATTTTGATTTCCATGAAGAACATTTAGTTAATAAATTAAAATGGATAGTGATTTGCATATACTGATTTGGCAATTTTAAATAAATACCTTTTTAGATTTCAGCCTCAGTGTAAAAGACATCTGGTTTGATATTTCAACTTCCATCATGTGCTAAAAGGCTTTAGAATTTTGACAAATAAATTAAGCTATACTTTCATGTATTATTCCCTTTAAAATGACAGTGTGTAGCTTTCTGGTTACCGGCTAGATTGACTAGAATGCTAATGTGAGGCAGTCTGCAGGAAGGGTGAGATAAGACTTCTTCACTCTCCCTTAGCTAGTTGGCTGCCACTGTTGTGCTCATAGAGCAGCAACATTGGGGATAAAAAAATCAATAAAGCAATGGGGAACTTGTGGCCCTCCAGATATTGCTGGACTCCAACACCCATCAGCCCCAGCCAACATTGCCAATGGTCAAGGATGATGGGAGTCGGAGTGCAGCAACATCTGACCAGCAGCGTGCCCATTCCTGTTATAGACGGTGGCGGGTGATGCTGTTGTCTAAACCACGGAGCCTCTTGGACTTGCAGATCAGAAGGTCGGTGGTTTGAATCCCCATGATGGAGTGAGCTCCCGTTGCTCTGTCCCATCTCCTGCCAACCTAGCAGTTCGAAAGCATGCCAGTGCAAGTAGATAAATAGGTACCGCTGTGGCAGGAAGGTAAATGGTATTTCCGTGCTCTCTGGTTTTTGTCACTGTGTCCCATTGCGCCAGAAGCAGTTTAGTCATGCTGGCCACATGTCCCGGAAAGCTGTCTGTGGACAAACGCCAGCTCCCTTGGTCTGAAAAGCGAGATGAGTGCTGCAATCCCACAGTCACCTTTGACTGGACTTAACTTTTACCTTATAGACTGTGGATTCCAAAGCCTAGACCTATTTATTTACTTGTTTAAAATTGGATTTTCCCAATAATCTTTAATGGAAAGCTGCTTAAATAATGTCTGCTGCCAGTTTGCTCTCTGATGTCTGAAGGACAAGATGACCACATGACATGTTTAAGTGATGCATAGACACATGGGTGATGCAACCTGTGTGTATATCTGGCACTTTCCTCTTCTCCTGTAGTTGTCCAGTTGCGAATACAGCTGCCACTGAAATCCACCAGTATCTGATTCTGCCATTGCAGCCATTTGGAATATTATTTCATACTTTTAGGAAGGCTTATTGAAATCCACAAAGGCACATTCTGTAATCTGTTCATCCAAAATGCTTCTGTTGGGGCCGTGCGTTTTCTATGTGCAGCCTGCATCCTCACAATATCTGTCATCATAGTGACATTTTTAATATTTTCACGCCAAAGCACCTCTTTTCATCTTGCCCAGTCCTGTGAAATCACTTTTTTATTTTTTTGCAAGATGTCCCGTTTATGTTATTTTTAAAAACACATTTACTCCTACACATAGTCCGTGTTTCTTTTTCATTCAGACTCAAATTAACAGAGTCCTTGAGGCTGCATGAAACTGTCTGAGGCTACCTGGAGCCAAACAACTAATAAAGCAGCAAATAAAGTGAGCACATTTGCAACATGGCAGATTTCCAAATTACCTGTGGATTTTCTATGGAAATGCATTGCTTGGTGCTAGGAAGACAGAATTGGCAATAAACAAAGTTTGTGTAGGTGAAATGTTTTCCTAGCTCCCTCTGCCCTGCCGCCTTTTAATTTGTATGGAGCCATATAATGGTTCCTCATAATGAGGTAGCTAGTTGGAGCTAAAATATTTCCTCTATTGATTCCTCATGTCACCAGCCCACTGATGCCCTCCTCTCTGACTGGTTTCCCCCTGGTGGCAAGCTGGAACAAGCTGGTGGAAGGAAGAGCAGGAGAGCTCTGCCTTTGTCTCCTACACACCTTTTTGGTGTCTGGCAACCCATAGGAAATTATGGTTCAGGGGTAATGTGCTCTGAGTGCCAGTTGCTAGCAGAAGGGCAGTTACCATCTTGCTTTGCTTGTGGGCTTCCATGGCTGTCCATTGTTAGATGCAGTGCAGTAAACCTGAAGATCCTCAGGTGGTTAAGATGGGCTCTTCTTATGTTCTTGAGAAGGTGCTGCAACCCACTTTTAAAACAGAAGGGCTTCTCATTGTTACTAACACGTTAAGGCCCCAGCTTTCCATAAGTGAGCTCAAGGTTGGGTACATGTTTTGTCCTCATTTTACACTCACACTAATCCTGTGACATAGGTAGGGCTGAGTATGACTGGCCCATGAGGAACCTCTTGACTGAGTTAGGATTTGAACCTAGTGTTTCCCAGGTCTAGGTCCCATCTACAAGGTAAAAAGGTAAAGCACTCCTGGACGGTTAAGTCCAGTCAAAGGCAACTGGGGTTGCAGCACTCATCCCTTCAGGCCAAGAGAGCCAGCGTTTGTCCACAGACAGCTTTCTGAGTCATGTGGCCAGCATGACTAAACAGCTTCTGGCGCAACGGAACAGTGTGACGGAAACCAGAGCGCACGGAAATGCTGCTTACCTTCTCGACACAGTGGTACCTATTTATCTACTTGCATTGGTGTGCTTTCGAACTGCTAGGTTGGCAGGAGTTGGGACTGAAGCTCACTCTGTCACGGGGATTTGAAAAGCCGACCTTCTGATCGGCAAGCCCAAGAGGCTCAGTGGTTTAGACCACAGCACCATCCGCGTCCCTTTCCCATCTACACCGTTCATGTAAAGCACATTGCTTCTGCCCCCACTGCATCCCTGGAATGCTAAGAACCATAGTGTACCCATCAGAGAACTAAAATTCCCAGCACCCTTAACAAACTATGCTCCTAGGACTCTTTGGGGGATGTACAGTAGGATTGTGTCTTACATGGCGGTTGGTTCCAACGGTTCTGTGTATATGCAAAAACACTTAAATCCTGGGAACCAAACTCCCTGCAATCATCTTGAGGCTTCAGGAACTGGTGTGCTGCTTCCAAAACACCCAGGATGCTCCCATCAGATCTCATGGGGTCGTTCGAGTTCCTGCAAGATGTTGCAGGAGTTTCCCAGACCTGGCATGATTAGAGAGCCTTGGTTTCCAAGCAAGGCTCTCTAATCTCACTGACTCCAGAAGCCCCAGGATGCTCTTGCAAGATCTCGCGTGGTGTTTGAGTTCCCACGAGATGTCATGCGAGCAATCCAGCCTTGCTGTGGGGAGACCCTCTCCATGTATCGGCTCTGCATCAAACATACAGGATTTCAACTAGCTGACCTACAACTGTGTATAGTTGAGATCACACAAGTTAAATGTGTGTAAGATGTGATCATACTGTAATGTACTTAAGTGCTTGTAATGTACGGTGTGAATGTGACTCTACTTCAGTACTGTAACCACTGCACAACATGACACCATTAATTCTGAGTAGATGCCTTGGGTTGCCATTTCAAACAGCAGGAATGTGTTGTCAGGGGCTTTTCCCGGAGTATTGACCTTATTGAGGGCACTGCAAGCTGTTCCTTGCCTGCCCTTGGACACATATTGAGGAAACAACGGGTACAGATAAATCATAGAATTATAAAATCATCGAAACTTTTTTGCTGCATCAACCTTGCATGTATTAACCAGCTTATTTTGCTGAGGATCAGTGGTGGATTTTATAAGTATCTTTCAAGTAATAATGAAAGATAGGAATTGTCTTGATGTGGATTCTGTGGAATGAGAAGGAAATTGGGAAGGAAATTACATTATCTTGTGGTGGTCCCTCTCCCCTTGTATGTAATTGATTTAGGAACAGAGGATGCCATTACAGGAAGGTTTTGCAGCTACAACATTATTCCTATAGCGAGACCATTTTGCTACGGGGAGGACTTAAAATCTGCCTAAACTAATCACAACATTTCAGTCTTCAAAATAAGGTTGACATGACTGAAAATGGATTTAAAACTTGTATGTCTGAGTAACATGTGGCTACATTTTGTGTGGGTAATGCTACGCACATTGTTCAGATGAAATGCTGAAAGCTTTGTCTCTAAGCTTCCACATTCCTTCTAACATGATGCTGCTGCTGTTTTCCTACTTGTGCAGAACTACTATGGAGCTGCCAGAATGATCTTTTCTGACAACCCGCTTGGGCTGACGTGCGGGATGGTGTGTCCAACTTCAGACCTCTGCGTGGGTGGATGCAATTTATATGCCACCGAGGAGGGACCAATTAATATTGGCGGACTGCAGCAATTTGCTACAGAGGTAAGTGAAGATGTGTAGACTTCAGGTTTTTTTTGTTTGATTGTTTAATAATGAGATTTGATTCCACATCTTGTTGGCAACCAGACTAAGTCAAATGTAGTAGTTCTCCGCCCACTTCTTTGTGTTGAATAAAAGAATGTACAAAGAGTTAGATGTAATCCATAAATACTTTTGGTTATAAAGCAGGGTTGGGGAACATTTGTTTTGTGTGTGAAAGAACAGGCTCTCTCTGCCTTGTGCCATTGGTAGGTCAGGAGCAAAATTGTCTCTCTTTCTGCCACCTCCTTCCTTCCCTCTCCCCTTTGCCTAGCAGTGGAGCCCGGTCCGTTACAGCAAATGAGGCATTGCTCCACCAGCCCCTCTCTGCCCTCAGCCAGTCCCCATCTGACCGTCCTCTTATTTACAACAAGTTCAGGGGGTGCCTTATGGGGGCAAGAACAATAATTAACTGCTGCTTATTATTATTATTATTATTATTATTATTATTATTATTATTATTCCCATCTGACTGGGTCACCCCAGCCACGCTGGGCAGCTCCCAACACAATGCAACATCAAGCACTAAAAAATGTCCCTGAGCAAGGCTGCCTTCATATGTCTTTTCAGAATCACATAACTGTTGGTCTGTTTGACATCTGATGGGAGGGCCGAAAAGGCCCTCTGCCTTGTAGCTTCACTTCTCACAATGAGGGAACTGCCAGAAGGTGCTCAGACCTGCATTTCAGTGTCCTGGCTGAACAATGTGGGTGGAGGTTTACGGGGCCGAAGCCATTTAGGGCTTTAAAGGTCAGCACCAACACTTTGACTTGTGCTCAGAAACGTCCTGGGAGCCAATGTATGTCTTTCAGGACCGGAGTTATGTGGTCCCAGCGGCTGCTCCCAGTCACCAGTCTAGATGCCGCATTCTGGATTAGTTGTAGTTTCCAAGTCACCCTCAAAGGTCGCCTTTCATTGGCTCCAGATCTGACTGTCATTGGGCTCCTCTCATGCTCTACCACTAAGCTGTGGCCCTTCTCTTACCAGAGAACTGATTGCTTACAGAGAGTTCCCTCCCAATCTTCCTTCCATCTCTCCATCCATGTCAGCTACACTCCACCCAGCCCATGTTTTGCCCTTCTTGGTCTCATTCTGTGCTCCATGCTCCCTCAACCTGCGTGGGGACCAAAGGCAGTGTGTGGCCCTTGGGATGCGGGTTGCCACCCATGAAGCACAGCTGTATGATATAGGACAATCACTGCACAGACACGGTGCCAAATAGGAATTTATTATTTACTGTTTTCATCCAGTCTTTTAGCCCTATACATGCTTCCTGCCCCAGTGACTCACATTTAAAAAGTAGAGTTGGAGCCATACTAAGCAAGCTGAACTTAGCTCCCATCACATTATTGCACCTACTAGAGGCCCAGTTATTAGCCAGATGGTCTTTTCATGGGCAACTTGAAGGCCAGGAGGAAAGCAGCTATACAAACTACACAAGCTTTATCCACTGGACCATTGGAACACTTGCTCAGCCTCACACTAGTTTTGGAGATTCCCCCTTCCCTGCCATATTGACTCTATCTTTTCAGGCTAATTTGGAAAGTTGCTTGCTTGCTTGCTATGAATTGGGACACCTCTGAAGATACCGTAACCCAATTTCGCATGATGATTCCTGAGATATTGGGAGCATGTTTTCTGCCTGTGCTTGCATACAGTTGCGTGCCATTTTGAATCAATATGGTGGATGGAATCTTTCAAAACTGCACTGGTCTTTTTGGTTTCTTGGGATTTTTGAGCAACGCCAGGTATGAGGTTGCCAGCATATTAGAAACTTGTTTTGAACAGCTTTATGTGATTTCATTGTTGTAAGACACCCTGCCCTCCCCACTTGGCGAACAAGGGCAGGGTGTCAGTGTGAAACAATAAATAAATAATCACTAAAGATTGGTCTGTTCACCTTGACTTACTGGGCAGCTCTATTGCCACTTGGCAAATCATCCTTTATATTCAGCCATGGTCTAAAGTTTGAATTGCAGTGTAGCCCTGTTCTGATCCCACGTGAAGTGTGAGAGAGTGGGCACAAGTGTAGTAGCTCTGCCCACCTACCCCTCCAGTCAGAGGTGGATTTAGGGGAGTATGACTGGTTCAGTCACACTGGGCGTAGAGTCTCAGGGGTGCCATGGGGGGGCACTGCAACTATGATGTAGAATAGAAGGTGAGAAGCAGGGGGCGCCAAATTTCCGTGTTGCAGAGGAAGCTGCTGAAATTTGAGCCCTCAAAGTCCGCCACTGCTCCAGTTACAAAAATGGTGCGCCTTAAAATAGAGAGATATATTAAAAAATTGACTAAGATTTTGGTAGCTAATCATTTGAACTTTGCTCTGTAGCTATTCATACCTGAAGTACACTCTAAAAATGAATGTAACATGCTCTTCTTAAAAATACTTAATGGAAAAAGATTTGAATCACGGTTCCTTTTGCCCCAGATGGTAGAATAAACTGGGCCGAACCCATTATGAGTTCATTCACCTCAGTTCTTCAGCTTTAGATAATGCATTTTTCCTCTTCCTGCATGGTGTTCTATGGGCAGGCGTTCCTTTGAATAAATAGCCCATTCCTACACTCTACCTGTAGCTCACCTGCAACTCTTCCTACAAGGAAAGCTGGCAAATGAGATATTTAGTTTCCTGTTGGAGCAGTCATCTTTTTTGACCACCTCTTTGTGACAGGCAACTGGCTTTGGACTTCCCAAGGAGAGGCCAGGAGGACTATTGAAAGAATGTGCTTGCAAGTTTTGTTGAGCACAGTGAATGTCTGATCCTTTACTAATAGTGAATGTTTTTGGCTTGCCACAGAAAGAGAACCATTCCAGTTTGCTTTTTCTTCTTTAAAAATACGCACATTTGCGGCTCGTGTAAAAGAAATAGATTAAACTCTTGTCAAATGTGTGAGTGATATAATACTGAATTATTACTGTTTTTAAAACCAAATGTGAGCAATATCTGTTAAACCTTGATTTGTGCCTCCTTTTAGCCTTAATGCTTTGATTAATAGGGAAGAATTATGCCTTGATAGATTTTGCTAAATATCCACCATTCTTCTTCAAAAATCTTTAGAAATCTATTAAAAATGCTGTGCGCTGGCACAATGATTGATATTAAAACTGGCATAGGATGAATAGCTCTGAATGGTTTTCATCACAGCATTTTAAGTTTATTTAAAGTGATCTATTGGTATCAAGGGTTCTAATACAGTTGAGCAATGTGGTAGTTCTGCATAATTTAAAATTTATTGAAATATGTACGCACACAAATATATACTTAGAATATATACACTCATTTTATACCCAGATGATGCTCATAAATGTTGCAAACTTTAGGTCCCCCCCCCTCAAGTTTGGCAGTGGTTTTTAATGACTATTTCATATATTATAGAAATGATAAGGAACAATGATCTGTCATATTCATAATGCATTTTGGGGGTAATATTCCACTTGCATTCCAAGCATGCAAGATTGAATAATTTCTTGTTATCTTCAGCAGACGAAATCTATCAAAATTAACATGTTCAGCTTCTACTGTAGCCATAAACTGCACTGACAAATGCATGTCAGAAGAAGAGACTGAGCAGCAGCAAAAGGACAGGCGGAAATCAAGAGGTGGACCTCAAAGTGTTGTGAGCTAACTTTTCAGAAAGAAGCTTAAGTATCAGAGCCCCCAAATATTTTGAATACAATTACTCTCCTTTTTCAGGGGCAACTGAAACTTATTCCACAAGCCTCTAAAGAAAAGCAGCTTGCAGAGAGAATAGTTCATGTAGGAACATTTCTGGGCTATCTAGTCAAGCACATTTTCCCAGAGACGATGACTCTGATGGACATCTGAACAAAGCAGGAAGACCTTTAATTCCATTAGGGGGAAAGGTCTGTCATGAAAGCCAGTGTGATGTAGTGGTTAGATTGCTGGGCTGAGACCTGGGAGACCAGGGTTCAAATTCCTACTCAGCCATGAAGCTCACAGGGTGGCCTTGGGCCAGTCACTGCCTCTCAGCCTAACCTATCTCACACGGTTGGTGTGGGGATTAAATGAAGAAGGGGAGAATCATGAGCTTAGAGAAGAAGGTGAGATGAAAATAAAACATAAATGAAATGAACTCCACCCCAGATCTCCTTGAGAGAGAATAATGTGAAACATTTTGAGCAGCAGCGATGGCTTTCAATCTGCATCCCTAGGGCTCCATGGAAAGATATACAGTGGTACCTCGGGTTAAGTACTTAATTCGTTCTGGAGGTCCGTTCTTAACCTGAAACTGTTCTTAACCTGAAGCACCACTTTAGCTAATGGGGCCTCCCACTGCTGCTGCCGCGTCGCCGCTGTGTGATTTCTGTTCTCATCCTGAAGCAAAGTTCTTTACCTGAGGTACTATTTCTGGGTTAGCGGAGTCTGTAACCTGAAGCGTATGTAACCCGAGGTACCACTGTATGAGGTTTCTCACTGAGATCGTGATGTGAAGAGGCCTCCCTGATTGACGATTTGGGCACCAACACGAGAGGCACTGAGCTTCTTGGGCTTGCTGATCAGAAGGTCGGCAGTTCAAATCCCCGTGACGGGGTGAGCTCCCTTTGCTCAGTCCCTGCTCCTGCCAACCTAGCAGTTCAAAAGCACACCAAAGTGCAAATAGATAAATAGGTACCACTCCGGTGGGAAGGTAAACGGCATTTCCATGCACTGCTCTGGTTCACCAGAAGCGGCTTAGTCATGCTGGCCACATGACCCGGAAGCTGTACGCCAGCTCCCTTGGCCAATAAGGCGAGATGAGCCCCGCAACCCCAGAGTCGTCTGTGACTGGACCCTAATGGTCAGGGGTCACTTTACCTTTACCTTTTATCCATAATTCACTGCAGTGGGTATGTGTGGAGAAGTGTTGAATGTGTCCTGGTCCGTGCAGGGTGACATTGAGTCCCAACAGGTCTTTACAGGCAAGGGTTCCTTGGTGGACTTGAAGAAAGGCTTCTATGGATGTGCTAAGTTTGGCAACCACTGGGTTGTAATATTTACTTCCAAGAAGCTATTTTGCAGTGTGCTCTTCATTTTTTAGGTTCACCTCCATGTTTGCTTCTTAGCAAAGGTATGGGAGCAGTGACAGGGAGGGCATACGTAAGCAATTAGGGAATTGTCTCCTGCCCTCAGTAGTTCAAAGTGCCTATTGTGCTTCTGCCTCAAATATTTGTGCAGCCTTCCCTAAGCATTCGGGTAGGATACCTGCCTAAGTGCTTAAACTGTGCTGTTATAAAGCAATTAAGCTGGGTTAATCCCTTTGTCTTCCATGTGGCACTTTAAATGGTTTGTGGTCCTTGCCTTTTTGTGCATTGCAAGATTTACAGCCCAATTGAAAACATACTGTGCCAGCAGATTAAGTGCATAGGGTGGGAGACTTATTGACTGGCTGTGCCAGTAACGCAGCACAAAACAAGACATCACACTGGCTTTGCAGGTAGATAAGTGCAAATGGTCAGCATCAAGGTGCCACAAACGCAAATTGTTTTTGCCGATTAGCATCTTGTATTTCTGGAATTTGCCTGGCATTGTTTAAATTGTCCCATGAGTCTTAAAAGGGCATGCAAGATCCTTGAACCTCACCTGGTAGTATATGGATAGCCTGTGCAGATGTTTTAGCATTCTGTTGTCTATCTGCTGCCCTAGATGGCTCTTTCAGACCAGGCCCAAGCACAATTCCACCTGGAGTGCATTGCTGTGTAAATGGTAGGAATCGTGTTCCTTTCTATAATGCTGCACTTTCCCAATAGGCCTTCCTAATCTGGTGACCTTCAGATGTTGAAGACCTCAACTCCCATCATCTCTGACTATTAACCATGATAGCTGGGACTGATGAGAACTATACTCTGAAACATCGGGGGGGGGGGGGCACCGCTTTGGAGAATACAGATTTAGAAGGTAGTGAAAATGTATACAGTGGTACCTCAGGTTAAGTACTTAATTCGTTCTGGAGGTCTGTTCTTAACCTGAAACTGTTCTTAACCTGAAGCACCACATTAGCGAATGGGGCCTCCTGCTGCCACCGTGCCACCGGAGCACGATTTCTGTTCTCATCCTGAAGCAAAGTTCTTAACCTGAAGCACTATTTCTGAGTTCAGTCTCAGTCAGTTTTATTGCACATAGCCAAAGGCTGCCGCAATGTACACAGAATTATTTGACAATTAAAAGAAAATATACTGAATTGATAAAAAAGACTTAAAACATTTATATTATTAAAACATTACGTACTCTAAACAAAGCTATAAAAGTACCCCAATGTACAAATAAAAACATTAAACAATAAAATTCATAAGCTAAAATCATCACATGGTTACTAATGTTAAAAACAATATCAATTAATACAGTGTTCAATTTATACTCAGAGTGTGGTGACAAAAATAGAGCATAGCCTGAGGTAGATAGATAGGATCAAATAAATTCATCACCTTTACAGTTAATGGCTACCTTGGCTATATAATTTGCTCTAATTTTCCTAGCAGCAGTTGCAAAAAGTGCTACCCGCCATGTCACATACTTATCTGTGTCTGCAAGGAGATATAAAATCATGTCAAGGGGGTTCTGGCCAGGGGACCCTGTCATTATAGGTACCAAAAATCTTTTCCTTGCATCATTATATAACGGACAGTGCAAGATATAATGCATAAATTCTGAGTTAGCAGAGTCTGCAACCTGAAGCGTATGTAACCCAAGGTACCACTGGATCTGTTTATAGGGTCTGTACTATTAAAATCATTTATAAATAATTATGAAAGAGCACCCCACACTTCTTCACAGTGTGGAACACTGACTGAGCATCATAGATGGTCAGCATAGGTCTTTTATTTTTAAACCCTATATTGTACTGTTACTGAGAGCCATATGCACGAGAAGGCAAAATTAAAAGCAAAGCACTCAACCTTGAATTTTTAGAATTTCTTGCATGGCTGCATGATTTCTCAACCACTACATTGCAGTCATGCTCAACTTTTCTTCATTTAAAATTACAATTGACTAGACTCTTGGTTTGGTCTACTTCTGTCAAATAAATGCTTCTGGTCCTGGGCTTCTGGGGCTGGGCGTGTGTGGAATCTAATAACTGTGACATCTATGCAGTTCTGTTATAAGCTCTGTATTATTTATTCACCTGGACTGGAATTGTAAGCACACTTGATTAGAAGTGCATTCTAAATAAGTAGAATTCACTTCCATGAAACCTGTTTTAGGTTGTAAGTAAGTATCACAGCTTGCCCCAGCTATCATTGCTTTTGACCGCCCCGCTCCCCCCAAATCTTCCATCATGCGATCCAACAGATAAAAGTGAGGCAACTGGCAAGTAAATCTCAAACTCTCTGCAGTTGTCAAGGATGCTTCCCAGCCAAAGGAATGCACACACGGATAGTTAATTCTTTATTGTCAAAGATAACACAATCGCTTCTGCAGCTCTGGATACCTGCGCACACCAATCTAGTGTCTAGGCAGCAATTCCCAGGTCTGTGCTCTATGGAGCAGTTGCAGCAACAGGTGATCATTCCCCTTCCACCAGTTTATGTATCTTCCCCTGACAGGTTGAGCACCTGGAACCAAAGACTGCGCCTGCATGGCAACTTCCTCTGCTCCTCCCATTTCAATCCCCTCCTGGTTCCGGGGGACAGTGGTTCAGGAGAGGGTGGCATAGTATCGAGCCCTTCACTTGCCTGACCTGCCTCTTCTTCTTACCCATCTTGTGCTCCACCCTCCAGCTCTGAAGCTTCCCCAGCCTCTGACTCCTGGCTGGAACAGTCCCCCACAAATCAGTGACCCCCTCTCTCGAGTCAGACTCCAGCCCCCTTTCTCCCAGTGCACACTCATCAGTGTCCTTCCAGTCCCTGGCAGCAGTTGTCTGTGATTGGCAGTCATTGGAATACATTCCGTAAGGATAGTTTGCAACTTTAGTGTTCACTGTGCGATGAGCTTCCTTGATACTTAACACTGAGAATTGCCATTTTCCAAACCTGGTTTGGAAACAACAGCAAGTACCAACAGTAGAAGAATGGTGACAGAAGGTAATGGAATATGCAGAAATAGCTAGATTAATGGGGAAAATTCGACAACAGGGCGATGAAACATTTCAAAAAGAATGGGGAAAATTTATGTCATACATAGGAAGGATAAGGTGAAATAGTGAAACCAGTAGAACTGAAATAAACCTCATAATGTGAAATACAAAGAAAATTTCTGGATAAAGTAACAAAAAGTAAAATGTACAATGTGATTAATGTAACCAATGGTAGTTGTAAATGAATATAGACAGACAATAAGAATTGTATGTACAGGAGGATTTATTTGACTATAGACACTCTATTGACAAATACGAAAGAAGAACAATAATATGCAAAATGGATGAAGACAATGCGAAAAAGTTAGATGCGATATAAAAGGCCAGAAGAGAGAAGGAGGGAAGTCAGCTCTGGGGAGCAGGTGTAAATGTGAAATGTAATATAATATGTATATATGGAGTGTGCTAATGAAAACCAATAAAGAATATTATGAGAATTGCCATTTTCACATGTGATGACAAACTCTATGAATGGACATTTTTCAAACAAGTTAACTGTTGGGGCTTGAGGAGAGGGGTGTTGTCTTCTGTACTCATTAACTACTTTAATGCATTTCCTTTTCAGGTATTCAGAGCAATGAATATTCCTCAGAGTAGAAGTCCATCCTTGCCACCACCAGAAGAAATGCCGGAAGCCTACCATGCCAAGATAGCTCTTCTTGGAGCAGGGCCTGCAAGCATTAGCTGTGCCACCTTTCTGGCTCGATTGGGCTACTCGAACATCACCATATTTGAAAAGGAAGGCTATGTTGGTGGCTTAAGGTAGATTTAAATTAAATTTGGAATTAAAATAATTATATAAAGTATAATTAAATTTGGGAATAAAGCATTCTGAACACCGTGTTTTCCTCATACAACTACAACAATTTGAAGTTTAGGGGTGGGGGACATGGTTTTCTTCAAAATATACATTCTAAGTATCAAATGCTCTCACCCCCTAAAAAGCCCCACTTCATCTTTTGATTGTAAACAATATACTTTTATTCAGTACGTTGAAGAACTGAAGCTATATACAGATAGCATTTGGGGAGGGAATTTGATGTTCAGTCTTTCACTTCTAACTTTTTTAGCCTTTGCTGAGTAGCAACACTGAAGACAGAATCAGACCATTCATTTTAATAAATTAATTTCATGTGTGTTCTTACACAATCATATAGCTATAGATTTCTATCATACAGTTGTACCTTCGATCCCGAACATGTTGGTACTCAGACGTTTTGGCTCCTGAACACCACAAATCTGGGAGTGTTCTGGTTTCTGAAAGTTCTTTGGAACGCGAACATCTGATGAGGCTTCTGCAGCTTCTGATTGGCTGCAGGAGCTTCCTGAAGCCAATTGGAAGCCACGCTTTGGTTTCTGAACATTTTGGAAGTCAAACGGACTTCCGGAACAGATTCGGTTTGACTTCCAAGGTACAACTGTATAGCTATAGATTTCTAGGCTATTTACGAAGTTAAAAGCCTCAAGGAACAGCATGAACATAAAGCTTAAAAGCATAAAAGTGGCCAATAAATTATTAGGAAGGGCCATAGAATGTTGGGTAGTTGCACAGCAGAGACCCTCTTACACTTCTTAGCAATTTCCTCAATAGTTTGATGCCACATATTCAAGGTAGTAGGCTTAAGCAATCTACAGTACATTTTATCGTAATGCTGCCTGTGAGGGGATAAAACTTTCAGCCATTTTGTGTTTGGTTTTTGTTTGAAAGACTTGGATTGTTAAACGGTTGCTTGCTTGCTTTAAAGGCTCCCTTGCACAGGAGGGTCAAAAGTTTGCAGGGAGGTTAAAAGTGTAAGAGAGTGCTTTGTACAATGGGCTTGTCGTTCACAGGCAGATCCAAGGTTCATACTAAGAACCTAGCAGTTAAGGAGAATCAGAAGCTTTAAAAGGAGAATAGTCACCTTGTTGATTGGCGAAAGGTTTTGGAAGGGAAGTGAAAATTCAGTATATAAATCAAGCTAGAAACGAGCATTTGTGGAGTCAGCAAGTTGAAGGGCTGGAGTTAAAAGAGACTACAAGAGAGGGAAAAGGACTAAAGCAAATTTGAAATACTACTAGAAAGTTCTAAATAGCACTATTGGTTGCTGCAGAAAGAAGAAACCAGGAGAGAACTATGGAGGGGCACAGGAGCTGAACTGAGATATACAAGCTGACATGTATTGGCTTGGTCTAGAAGAGGGATACCTGGACACGGGTAGCGCTGTGGTCTAAAACACTGAGCCTCCTGGACTTGCTGATCAGAAGGTCAGCAGTTCGAATCCCCACGACGGGGTGAGCTCCCGTTGCTCTGTCCCAGCTCCTGCCAACCTAGCATTTTGAAAGCCCGCCAGAGCATGTAGATAAATAGGTACTGCTGCGGTGGGAAGGTAAACGGCATTTCCATGTGCTCCGGTTTCCGTCATGGTGTTCTGTTGCACCAGAAGTAGGTTAGTCATGCTGGCCACATGACCCGGAAAGCTGTCTGAGGACAAACGCCGGCTCCCTCAGCCTGGAACTGAGATGAGCACCACAACCCCATAGTCGCCTTTGACTGGACTTAACCGTCCAGGGATCCTTTACCTTTACCTTTTTTACCTGGGTATGTTCATCTCTGTTTTTGTTTTGGGGGCTTGTGAATAACTGCTGGTGAAGGAAAGGAAATATTCTATTAACACAGATACCTGCAGGTCACACTTTCTGAACACAATGCGATCCCAGGAAATCGTTTGTTAGGTGATTGTTCCCATAATGAGCCAATGTTTCCCATTATTTCCTATGGGAACATTTCTAATCCATGATCACTCTCCCCACTCCCACCATGGTTTTCCTAAAATGACTGCAGCCAACAAGCAAATGAGAGACAAAAGAAAAACTTATATGTTCGATCTCTCCTGATCTTTTGATTTGGCTGATCTTTCTCTCGCCCACCCACATTTTCTCTGTGGTTTCTTCTGGAAATTGGCTGCCATTGACCAGCAAAGCACAAACAAGGAAATGTTTAGATATGTGTATCAGCTGTGTGTTTAGTGAGGTTTCTGCATAATCCTCTATGTTTGGATAAGTGAAATTATGCCTAATGAGCATTTGGAAAGTGGAACCTGCGTGTATTATGGAAACAGGAAAGAAGGTAAAGGGGAGGACAAGGAACTGTTTTCAATCTTGATCCCAGGTTGGGTGAAACTGATGTGCCAGTTACTTCTTAACAAATGAATTGGGGGGGGGGGGGAGACTAGATAACATCTCCAATCTATCCAGGAGCCTTACGGTAAACTTCTGCCCTTACTCTTTGAATATTGCTGAGGTATTTATATTCAAAAATATACAACTGTTAGTGACCTGCATCAGACCCAATCTGAACCCGATCTCTGTGCCTGACTGGAGATTTGTGGTTACCCTTCTCTCCTTACATATTCCATTTTAGCAAGTCTTTGTATAATATTTTTGGTTTAAATGGGCATATTTTGCTTTTAGGTAAAAGATAAATATAAACTTCATTTGCCTATACAATATTTACTTCTTATTCTAAGTGGCTTTTTTATATCGCATGCCATATAATTTTTCAGCATGCCTTATTTTTTTTACATGGGTTCAAATATTTTTCTTGAGTTTATACCACATGTGCCAGCATGGGTATCTGCTGTCTGTTCATTAGATTAGCCATGCTTTTGCAAGTTTTAAGATGCACTTCCTACTTTGTGTTTAGCCGCTTTAAGTATGCCCT
Organism: Podarcis pityusensis; assembly: GCF_964106645.2. Taxonomy (NCBI): domain Eukaryota; kingdom Metazoa; phylum Chordata; class Lepidosauria; order Squamata; family Lacertidae; genus Podarcis; species Podarcis pityusensis. The sequence continues at coordinate 74,805,925 of NC_138030.1, forward strand.
GTCTGTCTCTCTGTGCTTGTGTGTTTAAATGTTTAATATTCCAGGATGCCTTCTCTTTTGTAAAACAGCTGGGAAATGTTTCATCAGCTCTATTCTATTTGTTCTCTCTAGTACATCTGAAATCCCCCAGTTCCGGCTGCCATATGATGTAGTACATTTCGAAACTGAGCTTATGAAAGACCTCGGAGTGAAGGTAATGAAAAATATAAACTGCTTTGGTATAGCTCACAGGAAAAAAAGGGAGCCGAGCTCTGCCAAAGATTAACAGCAAAATGTCATGCACATTAGTGAAGAACAATTAAAAGCTACACCAGGCAGAGGGAGGAAGATGCTTTCTCTTGCTCAGGGCATTTGTCTGTCTGCTGTCTGAATGCCACTAGTTTGGAAAAGGGCAATCAATAGTTCTCATCTGGCTTGCCTGCATGTGATTAATTGTCTGTAAGAAACAAATACCTAAATTGCTTTAGGGGTTCAGTGTAGCTATTGGAAGGATTTGATTTCTTTAATCACGTCGTGGTGTTGCTGTTTCCAGCCCCCTCTTCCTTCTTTTATGCAAGTTAAATATTAGTTAAAAAACATTAATCCGTGACACTTTCCATTTTCTTACAGTGTGTACAGATATCATTTCGGGGGCAAGACCTGTCTCTTACAGTAACTAAGTGGAGCATTAATAATACATTTTTTTGTGGGGGGGGGGGAAACCCTGCATGATTGTTAAACTTCCTTGAAAAGACTTGCCTATTCGTGTTTTGTGGTATATATTTTTAAATTGATTATCATACTTAATGTTGTCCATGTACGTATGTGATCATTTGCATGGAGCTAATATCAGGATAATAAAACTATTAAGTATATGCTGGCACACTGTTAAGATGCAATACTTCCAAAGCCTTTCATTTTCCCTGATATTATCGTGGCCCTTAATGAGTATGATGGAGAGATCTCTTTCAGTTCTTTGCATATCCACCACACAGAACTCTTTCCTCGGCAAAATCAGAGTAATTGCGGTGCTCTCAGATGAAGAATGCAATATTGTCTTGAGCACTGGAAGTTATTTATGCATGTAATTCTTTTTCTAAGAATAATTTGGGTTTTTGAAAGTTACAGGACTAGGCTTAAAGAATACTAAATCCCACCACCCCAAGTGTGTGTGTGTGTAGTCCACATCATTGTATGATAAATTAGAATGATTTATGTTTTGTTCCCAGTGAATATAAAGTATCTGTTTGAGGAGGATTGCAACTGTGCTTTGGTTATCATTTCATAATTATGAGTTATACAACGTCTTTTAAATGAACAGAGGGGGAAAAGATGATTTTTAACATGTACTCAACCAAGAATTAAGGGTCTTGGATATATACCTTCAGCTTCCATATTAGCAAAGATCTTCCATTCACTTCAATGTTGCAGACGGCTCAACACATGCAGTGTATGTATGTGCTTGTGGTGCTGTCCCCAGCTTGGATGGGAATAAAGCTTTTCTTTATTTTTAACCTGTTTCTTAAAATATTTTTTCACAAAAGCAAACCAGGTTGTAAGACACAGAGTCACTGGCAGGAGGAGATATCCTTCTGGTTGGAGGTCCAGGGTCTTCTTAGAATTTCTGTATGCAGTAGGTGTGTCAGTAAAATCATTACACATTCTCCCTCAAATACAAATATTTGCTAATCAAAACAGCCCACACCTTTTCCTAAGAATATAACGAGAGCTCTGTGTGATCAGGCTAAAGGCCTGTCATTTAGTCCAGCCTCTTGTTTTCTCCAGTGCCCAAGTAGATACTCATAGATAGTCCACAAGCAGGACATAGGGGCACTATCCTCTCCTGCTGCCTCTGTCCCTAGAAGTGCCATATAGTCCTCATGGCTCTTAGCCATCTCCTCCACCATTTTGTCTAATCCACTTTTAAAGCCGTCAAAATTGGTGGCCATCTCGTGATAGCAAATTCCGTATTTTATCCGTGCATTCCATTCTTATTACAGATGCTTCCTTCTAAATCCTAAAGTCCACCTCGGTGCTGACTTTTCTTTATGCCCTTTCTCACCATGTTCCAGTAAGCAACTTCAAACATTGCTTAAGAGAACCATGACAGTAATGGACATTAACAAGTGGAACAAGTTGCATGTAGTTTAGAAATGCATGAGCAGTGGAGGAAGCAGTATAAGGGCACGGAGCGACTCAAAGTTCAGCAAGACCTCATGCTCTGATTACTGGTGGTCCTTTTATTTTTGAGACTAAGCGATAGCATGGTAAAATACTACATTAAAAAAGCACAATACTAAGGTTGGTACCAGGGCAGCTTTTGTGAGGATGTCATAAATGGGGCACAGCACTCTTGATGCGGCTTGCCTAACCTCAGATGCCAGCGGCACCTGAAGGAGGGCCTTCAAAGTTACCTCAGTACCTAGGCCAGTTTATACAGGAGCAAAGGTGTCCGGTGAAGGCTGAGGAGGAGAGCTGGGGCAGGCCACAATTTATTCCCTCCTGGGAGTGGGCCCAAGTGACTCTCAATACGTTTCCGAGCACAATTCAAAGTGTTGGTGCTAACCTTTAAAGCCCTCAACAGCCTTGGCCCAGTATACCTGAAGGAGCGTCTCCATCCCCATCGTTCAGCCCGGACACTGAGGTCCAGTGCCAAGGGCCTTCTGGCGGTTCCATCACTGCAAGAAGTGAAGCTACAGGGAACCAGGCAGAGGGCCTTCTTGGTAGTGGCACCCGCCCTGTGGAACGCCCTCCCATTCAGATGTCAAGGAAATAAACAACTATCGGACTTTGAGAAGACATCTGAAGGCAGCTCTGTTTAGGGAAGTTTTTGATGTTTGATCTTTTATTTTGTTTTTAATATTCTATTGGGAGCTGCCCAGAGTGGCTGTGGAAACCCAGCAGTTGTTATTATGCCTATTGACCAGTTGGGGCCACCCTGCAGGGAACGCCTGCCCGAAACCTGCTGGCATTGGACAGTTGCCAGCAGCTGGGTGATCTGGCCCTGCCAATCGTCAGTGTTGCTTAGCTGCAACACTGCCCACCATAGAAAGTGAGCAGGTTTCTTCACACACCGCACAGGTAAACACCATCACTTTGAATTGCATTTAGAAGTGGGCATAAAGAACCAGCGGAAGTATTTAATCAGTTCCTGCTATATGTTCGCAGTCTTGGCTCAGATATAAGTCTAGGGTCAAGAACATTTTTTTTAAAAAGTCCTTTGGCCTTTAGTGGAATTTTCTATTTTCTTAAAATGATTGATTGAATGACCGGGACAAAGCTTCTGAATGTCTTGAGCTTAAAAGTGACTGATAAAGTGATGATGAGCTTCCTAATATTATCTTTCAGATAATTTGCGGCAGAGGGCTTTCAGCAGAAGGATTGACGCTCAGTGCCTTGAAGGAAGATGATTACAAAGCAATCTTTATTGGAATTGGTAGGGATTCATCATTCTTCCTCTGTACTTGGTTTTACTGGAAGTATTGTATGTATGATTAATGCTGTAATAAACGGGCCGTGTTCCTATGTCTCAGCAAGAGACCTTTAAACACTAATCTCACGAAGTAGTACCGTTAGCATGTGAGGAGCTTTCGCCATCCTCTAACTAGTTTTAATGCAACCTTCTCTGGTACCGACCACTTTCCCCAATATATAATTATGCCTATTACCTACATGAAATATTTCTCTGGGGCTGTGGAAGTATGAAACAGTGTTGGCTTTGGCAATGGCTGCTGTGTTATATTAGGGACAGAGTTAATAAAACCTGAATCAATATGTTCTAGTACAATTATCACATTCCTAAGGAGCACTTTATTTAATAGATGTCACTAATTTAGTCAAGATCTCAATATGATCATTAAGTAACAAAATCCTTAGGGGACTTATTTATGCTGAATTAATGTCAGCAGATTGCAGGATCAACATTATCTTTAAACACACACACACACACACACACACACACACACACGGAACATACTGCTTTTTTTTGGTAGCCCTTCCCTTAATGTTTACTATGGTAAGTGAGTCGATAGTAGTATACATAATTTAAAAACCACAATAATTGTAATTTTAAGGGCTGTACACTATTATTTTTGTGTGGTCTGTTCTGCCTGCCCATGTGCTTTTCAAGCTTCTGGTTCAAGACTTTAGCTCTGTCTGCAGACAGAAAAAGCAGAGATTAAGCATTTGGTAAACTAGTTAGACTAAAGGTGCTTTGGCAGCATTTTTTTAAGGGTATAATCCAATTATTACACTTGCACCCGTGTTAAAGCCTTTGATCTAGTGCAGGCATAAGCAAACAGCCCTCCAGATGTTTTGGGACTACAACTCCCATCATCCCTGACCACTAGTCCTGTTAGCTAGGGATGATGGGAGTTGTAGTTCCAAAACATCTGGAGGGCCGAGTTTGCCTGTGCCTGATCTAGTGGATATCTCTACTTGTGGAAGAACAGGGAAGGCAGTTTTTGCCAATTCCTTTCAGTTCCCACAACCTGCTCCAAAGACTTGAGGGACCCTCCTGAACAGGGTGGAAGAAGATACGAGGAGCTTCAGGGGCAAGGGTGAATCTGCAAAAATGCCTTCCATTTTTTTTTTTCTATTAGTGGAAGTGTCTGCTGGATCAAAAGCCTTTCCATGAATGCAAAGGCACCCAATGGATCCCATCCATTATTCTTAATATTGTGCTTATGCATGCAGATCTCAGGTATTCTCTGAAAGAGGCATTTTCCCTGCACAGGAATAACTCTTCTGTGGCGATGCTAGCTATAACACTTGTATGCATCATTTAAAAACAAAGTAAGCTGTTTTTATGCACGTTCTGTGCAAATTTGTTGAATTGGAACTGGAACTGGAACTCATAGGGTTAGTCAGCAAAGATTTTGATTGAGTGACAGCCCTAGCTGGAAGGAATTCCCCTCTGTGCAAAAGTTATAATATGTCATAGGGATACGTCATCTCCCTGCATTGTATCCCCTGCATCTTGTTCCTCTCCTGCAAATTCCATGCCCCTGTCATTAAGACAAGGTAGAAGGAATCTCCCAAAACCATCATGACAAAAGCATCATTAATTGACTACCTAGAAAGGGAGAGCAGGGCTGTTTTGACGTTAATGACTCACATGTCTACACACATTGAGATTTGATGATGGTGATGGTGATGATGATGGGGTATTATTTATACTCCACCCATCTGGCTTGGTTTCCCATTTGGAATCATCCTCAGGTTCATTCACTTCCAGTATCCACCATACATAGAAAGCAATGCCCAGATCAAGAGATCTGTGGTTATCTTACATGTGGTTATCTTTCCCTATCTTTAAAATGGCTGTTGGATTTTCCAGTTTGGTTAGCTTCTATTATTATTATTATTATTATTATTATTATTATTATTATTATTATACCACCCTATACCTAGGGGTCTCAGGGCAGTAAAATAAAGTTATAAAACCACAAAATACATAATACAAATAAAAACAACAACCCAATAGCCCCACCACCACCACAAAAAACAACACATTTTAACAGGGCATAGGATGTGAATCAGATCAACCAAAGGCCTGGTTAAAAAGGAATGTTTTTGCCTGGTGACTAAAGGTGTATAGTGAAGGCGCCAGGTGAACTTCCCTGGGGAGAGAATTCCACAGACGGGGGGCCACTGGAGAGGAGGCCCCTTCTTGTGTTGTCACCCTCCGAACCTCTTGAGGAGGAGGCACATGAAGAAGGGCCTCAGATGATGATTTCAGGGTCTGGGTGGTTTCATACGAAAAGAGGCAGTCCTTGAAGTATTGTGGTCCTGAGCCGGTTAAGGCTTTATAGGTCAAAACCAGCACTTTGAATACATGCAGTGAGCAGATTGGGGAAGGAGTAGGAAGGAAGCATAAATATGTTGAAGTTCCTCTGATCTTAGCACATGTTGAGGTATATGGCCAACATCACAGACACACATTTTCTATACTCCAAAATTGCTTCTTTTCCTTGAAGGTGGCCTAGATGTCAACCTTGGGAACAATAAGTGTTACTGAAAATTAGGGACAATAAATAATAACCTCTCTGGTTATGCTTTTCATTTTCTTAAAAATATATATTTAGCATACTTCACCAAGACCTCCTTTTTTGGGCTGTCTCAATATGCTACAAAAAAATTGCCCGGCATTTAAACAATGGCTTTCCAAGTGGAATGCATGTTTATCTGCTAAAAAATTGTGAATGTACAACCAAATCCCTCCCCAGCATACGCTCAGCAAATTGAGTATGCAGAGCCAAGAGTGGTATGAGACTTAATGCTCTTTATTGATCTAGACGTTGCCTAAGTGAACATAATAAGAAACAAGTTGCCCAACTGTTCTTTTTTCCTTGTTATTGATTACAAGAGTGGTAATTCTTAGTACAGCAACAACTGTTGTTCTCCATCTGGGTATTCAGTATAATAAGCTTTCCAGGTTTGTTCTCTCATGTGATTATACTACAGGCCATTGTGATTTATATAATCCTAAATCCTCTCATTGTTTGAGACCTTCCACGCGTAGGAATTTCCATGGGGTCATATTTCTTGATAATTGTACATGAGGCAACGTGCCAGGTTACCGTCCCTCTTGATTTAATCCATCTGACAAACCATGTACCCTTCATTCTTCATCCCACCCTTTGCTCAGGGAGGGGGGAAATCCCAGAAGTTAGGTGGGAATACATAAAGAGCTTTGGTTGTCTCTGTAACCGTGAGCTAGGCTAAACTATCAGCAATCTTTCCTCTGTTCTGAGATTACTCGGCTAGGCACAGCTGGGATTTTGTGAGGTGTACAGACAAGAAATAATGTCTGCGAGGGGAAAAGAGAAATCAAGAGCTCCTTTCCTTTTGACCTGCTGTGTTAATACTGATCTCATAGTGGAATGTACATAAGAAGTTGCCTTATGCTCTGTCAAACCATTGAACCCACCTCTCCTATTATTGTCTCCTCTGAATGACAGCAACTCTCCAGAGATTCAGGAAGAAGTTCTTTCCCCGGTTCCACTACCCGAATTTTATACATGCAAAACAGGTGGTTTCTCTCTGAGCTATAGCTGTTCTCACTCACGTTGCCTTTATGATGAATCCATTCCATGATCATAGCCTGCATTTAAGACTGCCTTGAGTAGCTGCCATTCTTTTACATTTGCAAAACAGCAGTTGTTTTCACTAGTGAAAATGGGGTGACTGTGGTGAGAATAATGGATTGAACTGATGAATTTCCCAGTTTGAATTTCCCCGGCATCAATTCCTGCCCCCCATAGTTGGCATTAATGAGGACTTCTGTCCAGTTAGGTATGAAAGTGCATTGTGGACAGGTTCCTGCAGCAACAAAATATACTTATCCAATTATTCTAAAAAAAAAAAAAAAAAAAATCCAAACAAACCAAAGGTCTGAGACCAGAATTAAGGTGACTCAACCTCCAAAAAGTCAGGAAATGGGAAACAAAGGTTGATACTTTGATAGTTGCATTAAGTGAGCTGTTGTGGTGTTGTGCTATGTTATAAATGTTTCATGCTTACAACTTCTGTTCCATGCACCTTCACTTTTACATGGTCTCAAATCCACGTGGGGAGGATGGAATGCCTGTGGCCAGCAAGGTTGTTGTCCTAGTCCTTTGTTGCATTATGAAACATGTGAGCTTTATTGCTAGAGGAATCCTATTGTAAGTTTGTCCATGCCTCTTTGTTGCTTACTCCAGTTGCTGCCAGTGTGATTGGTACAGCCACTACGCATGTGTTTCCTAGTACTAGTGTGATTGATGATGGTGCTGGTAATGAAAAATATCACAGCAAGTTTTGAAGACAACCCGCCAGTTTCATAGAGTTGAAAGGCAACAAGAAAGGGTGTATCTTGGCAGTGTAGAGGTGGTGAATTGTACCAATTTTGAGGAGCAATGTGTAGCTTAGTTGTTTATATTCCAGTGCCTTTGCAGAGCACTTGCCTCGTCCCCTATTCCATATATCTTGGCACTGGAAGGATGCAATTTGAAGCAAAGAATTGGTGTACTGTAAGAAGATGCTTAAACCGGAATTCTTTCCAACTGCAGTTCCATACAGCCCAGCCTAATGTATCCCACCAAACATTTCAGGTTCCAAACCAACCCCAGATGTCTTGCAGCATAGCTGCTGCTTGAAACATGGCAACACGTAAATTCCCCCTTCAGCGCCAATCGTGTTGCAGTTCCAGATCCAGAACAAGAGACTTGGGACAATCCTGCCATTCCTTCTTACTGAAGTGTCCCACTAAAAGCCTGTTCTGGAGTGGGCCAGCATAAGGGTGGCCAGTGATGCTAGAAGGATTATTTTCAAAACCAAAATCCCTCTTGGGGTGAGAACGAGCTTGCAGATGCAATAAGGGAAAGGCCAGGGTTATGACATGTGAGCTGCAAACGATTCTGTCCTATATGTACCACTACCATGGTAAAAAAGAATTCTAGAAGTCTGGAAGCAGGGAAAGAAGTGAGTGCATGATTTTCATCATTTTAGTGCGTGTGAGGGATGTGTGTGTGAGGAGGGAGCGAGAGAGGCAGACAATATATGCAGACTCTGTGTGAGAGAGCTTCCTGTATTCTATATATGTGTGCTTGTGTAACGGAGTTTGTGGGATAGCCACAAACATCCCCTTTTGCTTTGAACACACTTGCTACTAGCATGTGAACATTGGACGATTGGTCTACAGTGAATGCTTAGGTCATTATTGACGTAAAGGATATGTTAAGATGACCAGAGAGTGATTTGCTGTGAACAGCCGTTTGCTCCAGGTTAGTTTTCATGCCCTTGGACATGAAAGTGGTTGACCACAGAGTGCTGGAAATTGACAATGTATGGAAATTTAACTGCAGCTGTGTGGGTGGGTAAGCCTGGTCTTCTCTTCCCAGTGTTTTCATTTACCTTTCCCCTGCTTTCTCCCCCTCTCTCATTCCATTTGGACCCTATCCTCAAATCTGCAGCTGCTTTCTTTCATTGGGTTACATTTTTTCTTATATTCATTTACACTGGAGAGTGAAAATAGAGGTGATGGTTGTGTTGGTTGTTGATGTCACCATGGTCCAGGCAAATGAGATCCCAAACACAGGGAGCTGATTTTTCTACCGGCTGGAGATCACAGCTGCTTTTTCCTTTTGCAAATTTGTTTTGCATTGTGTTTGGGGGGCGTGTTTCAGTTGTCAGAAGGTCAGAATTCCCACCAACCCTCATATCATATAATGGGCATTGCTCTATGTGGTGAGACATTCACATCCAATAGTGTGTAGTGGGCAGTCCTTTTTCTCTCTCTGGAAAAACAGGTGCTGGTACTTACCATGAAGTTGGTATAGTAACTGTCACACTTTTTAACCAAAAGAGAGAGAGGTGCCTGTACACACCATGATATTGTTGAAGTAAGTGCCACACTTTTTAACAATATCCCCTGAAAAAAGCACTGCTAGTGGGAAACTTTATTCATCCCACTATTAAGAACTGAACAAAATCCTCAATTGTTTGCTGCTTGTAGTGGCTTTCTGTGCAGATAAAGCCACTACAGGAAATTTTTGTAGCTGTCACCAGGTAACAACCATACAATGTGCACCGGCACTACCTGCTTTAAGGAATCACCTGCTTTTAATCTTTGTTAGCCTAAAAGCTTCTGTTATGATTAATTGCACCTAATTGGTGTTTTTAAACAAGCAAATGCTGGAACCTAAAATATATGGTTTGGAGACCCTAAATTTCAAAACGACATTTGTAGGCATTCACTCTTAGCTACATGTGTCTTGTGTGTAATTGCCATCACTTTCATTATCAGTTATTAAAGGGAAATGCCACAAACTTTAGAAATTAATCAATAAGGTAGGTGTGTGTGTGTGTGTGTGTGTGTGTGTGTGTGTGTATGAGTGAAATACAACAATCAGTGGTAATAAATGCCACGGGAGCCTCAGAACCTAGTTAAAATAACATCACTCCTCACATACCCCAGAAACAATCAATTACGGCTAGCTCCTTCATTTCTATAATTAATTTTGAATTCCAGTTGGTTTTCCTTCCTTCCCTCCTTCCTTCCTTCTTTCTTCAGACACAGAAGGACCATTGTGCTGCCTTAAGCCCAGTGTGTCTATATTTCAAAATGATTGATTGTGGGAGACATTGGCATTGAACTACATTGAGATGATTTCTTTTACTTAAAAGCAGAAATATTTTCCTATTTTTAAACACACAAACACACACACACACACTCCACTAACTGGGCAATTAAACTTCCCAGAAACTTTTATTCTGCTTAAACATCAAAGCTTTCCCTTGAGCATTTCTAGATTGACCAGGACTCTCCCCTAATTGTTCAGCTTTGCAGGGAAATGAGATACTGATGGGGGCAGGCCATTCTGAGCTGTACCACAATAGCTCTGTGTCTCTTTCACAGAAGACCACAGGCCAGCTTTGCAGCTGATTAGATGGCAGACACAATACTTATATCCATAACAACAACAACTAGATGGGCATTTCATGGAGTTCCTGGCTGCTCACTTTTTAAAAAAATGGCTTTGCAGTTGTTTTCATGAATTATCTTCTTTTGTGGGTCACCATAAGCCCTATCCATGTGCTACTCATGTGTAGGGCATAAGTGTGTAGAGAAGTATACATGTATTCTACACATTTTTCACTCAGGGAACTTCACCTCAAAATGGAAGCTCAAATTTCAAAGGACACCTGTGTTTCAGTTCCCATTTTGTTTCCACAAGTGCAACTCAGGTTAGGTAAAGTATAAAGGGACCCCTGACCATTAGGTCCAGTCGTGGCCAACTCTGGGGTTGCGGCACTCATCTCGCTTTACTGGCCAAGGGAGCTTCCGGGTCATGTGGCCAGCATGACTAAGCCGCTTCTGGCGAACCAGAGCAGTGCACGGAAACGCTGTTTACCTTCACGCCGGAGCGGTACCTATTTATCTATTTGCACTTTGACGTGCTTTCGAACTGCTAGGTTGGCAGGAGCAAGGACCGAGCAACGGGAGCTCACCTCGCCGTGGGGATTCGAATCATGACCTTCTGATCAGCAAGTCCTAGGCTCTGTGGTTTAACCCACAGTGCCAGCCGAGTCCCCGCAACTCAGGTTACATTTGCATTAAAATATGAACCAAATGGCTCTCCCGTCTTTATGCGAAACAAAGGTAACTGTGGGTGTTAACACTTCAGAATTAATCTATGTCAGTCAGAGTAGGAAGAAGTTAATACCGTTCATTTAAATTCAGTTACCTGGAGGTCTGAGGAGAGCAATGAGGTAGCAGTTCCTCTTGGGATAATGCAGTCAAAACTGTGACTCCGCAAAGAGACTCCTAACTCGTTCCATTTCTCTTGTTCTGTAGAACTTGCACGACTGCAACCATTCTGTGCTAGCCGTTTTTATCAGAGCCGCATTCCTACAGCACTTGACTATTGCAAAAGGCCACCAAAGAGGAAGCGTGGAGCAGAGCTGGAAAGGGGCTAAGGGCAATAAAAGGAAGCCAGGCTGATGAATATTCTAAGTGAGTTTCAGGAGCTCCTTTTGCCTAGAGAAGTGCTGGAATTCTCATTGCTAGAGTCATTCACAGCTTAAGTCTTTGTAGGAATGGTTACATATGCAGGGGGTGAATGCAGTTATCGGGCAGCTTTTTGCAACTCTAAATTGTGAGATGCTTTCATGGGGGTTCGGCTGGCTTTGTCGGGCCCATTATTTCTTCCCTCTGTATATAGCTGTGATGTTGCTATAGCACCTGTTACTCCTTTCTTAGCTGCCTAGAGGTCTTGTGTGGCAGTGAATCCTATTGTGTCCTAGGTAGCCCTTTTTAAATGAATGCACAGACAACATTCTCCCCCTTCCCTCCTGCTCAAATGCTATATAATTTTCCGTAGCTGAAGGTTACAGAACTATATTGGAAAGAGCAAATCAAACCATTCATGGAAAGATCCTCTCTGTAATTGCATTTGTTCAGCGCTAATTAACATACCATTGGAAACAATAGTGTCATCAGATAATCTCATTGATTGTTACCAAATTGGGCAGCAAAAGAGAAATTAAAAGTCTGAGCATTGGTGCACTTTATTTTATTTTTTTTTATGTCTCAAGATTGATTTATTCCCTTATCCCTAAAAAGTAAGTAATCACCTAGTGCCAATTATTATCTTCTGATTAACTATGCAGTGCCACCTGGTGTGCAGATGGGAAGAATATTACATATCAAGGGCTCTGTTCACACCCACCCACATGCATTAAAAACCTATGTGACAAAAAGTGAACAGATGTTCATTTTGCTTGTGATGCAGAAAGAAATTGTGCCTCTTGCTCCTGATTAATAAACTAAATTTGGAAGATATTTTCTGCATATGGACTTCTTCTTTTTTTTCTTTTTTTGACCAGAGGCCAGCACAAGTATTTTAGGAATACATATACACGCATAATTTCTCATGCCAATTTTGTCGTCTCATTATTACTGTACATTCCAGCCTCCACCATCCCTTCTAAACCTCCCCACTGAGTTTCTCACCTCCCATAAGGAGAGTGGGAGGGCAGGATCATCTGAAGCATTTTTCACATCTTCTCTGCCCAATATGGCTACATTTTCTGCTAAATAAATAAATAAATAAATAAGACCGAGAAAGAAAGAGGAAACGATGGCTACATTCTGCAGGAGGCACTAGTTGAGATTCTCCAGGAAGAGAGAGATCTCTGAGCAATAATATGAGGAGCATGCAGAATGGGGGGCCACTGTGTGTCTGTGCTCTTTTCATGGCAATCTTGCTTTATTTTCCTGCCAAACTGATTATTCAATAGATTGCACTAAAGCATTTTCTTTTAAAGCAACAACAAAGCTTTTGTTTTGGTAGCATTTTAACCCTAGACTCCCTCCCCCCATTTTTTTTTTTTTTAAATAAGCATGAAGAACCTGGTTTGAAGCGTACATGTGACTAGATCTGTCTGCTAAAAGTTCCAACAGTGAGATGTTGAGCTGGTTCAGACTTAACACTAAACCAGTCTTCTATAACTGGTGCTCTCTGGATGTGTAGGACTCCACCTCTCATCAGCCTCAAACAGCATGGGCAGTGGTCAGGGATGATGGGAGTTGTGGTCCGAAACATTGTTTCATGCTATGTGTATGAACTATAATAATAAACAGTGAAACTTCTTTCTACTACAGTGGTACCTCGGGTTACATACGCTTCAGGTGACAGACTCCGCTAACCCAGAAATAGTACCTCGGGTTACAAACTTTGCTTCAGGATGAGAACAGAAATTGTGCTCCGGCGGCACAGCAGCAGCAGGAGGCCCCATTAGCTAAAGTGGTGCTTCAGGTTAAGAACAGTTTCAGGTTAAGAACGGACCTCTGGAATGAATTAAGTACTTCACCTGAGGTACCACTGTACATGCATCCCTTCCCTTCCCTTCTCCCATGCAGTTCGCAGAAGGACCTCTACAGCATTTCATTTCGGTTTCAAAGCTACTTTGTGCTACATACTAGTCAGATATTGCCATTTCACAAAGTTCTGTTTTGTTATTTGGGTTATATGGATAAAATCTACCAAAAACTCTTTAAAAATAGATTGCATTTTTTAAAAAAAGAACATTGGCCAATTTCTGAACGAGCCAACTTCAAAACATGAATTATGTGTGCTGTGAAGTTAGTTTGCTTAACTAACTAGAGGGGAGGCAGGTTTGGGTTTGGTTTGTTGTAGGTCGTGCCTGTAGCACTAATCTATATTTTAGCATTGCTTCTGAACTGGGCCTCTTTGGAGGCCAGGGGAGAGAAGGCAAAGCCCCATGATCAAGCTAAACAATGAGGATGCAGGTGAAAGTCTTTGATCTGGAGCATTTTGAAAGATGACAGTGATTCTGTCTGGATGGAAGACTGTCCATTAACATAATTGTTGTGTTTCATTTCTGTCTGTAAAGTGCATGCAGTGTACCAGCAGAAAGGAGAAGTGTTGTCTGGAATTGGGACTAGACAACAAAACTCTTAATGTGGCAAGTTCTGGGATATCTTTGCAGAAGGAATTGTGATTTCTGGTGTGGTTTTTTTGTGACAAATCATGGAGATGCTTCATCTTAGGAGTTCCGTCACATACATAGGTCAATGAAGTTTCTCACACCTAGGATAAGAAGGAGTAGCAACTTTTGTCCAATCTCTGCTATCAACCGAGTTTCCTTCTAGTAGTAGATGCTCACCCTGGTGATGTTAGTTTCTGACAGACCCTAATAAGCACTGGAACCACCCACTGAAATGTCAATAATGTTGGCATTCTAAAATAAATGACAATTCTTCTCTTAAATAATGTGTATAAAATTTCACACAAAGCAGCGGATAATCTTACAGCTGTGTAATGGGGGCAGGGGGAGCACAGTCATTCCTTTATTATGCTATATCTAAATGTTACAACCATTTGCCATCATGAGCATTCTCAAAATCTGACTTGGGTCTAGCAAGACGATCCCTAAGCTACTCCATCCACTTGGTCCCCAAGCCAAAAGGCCCAAACAGGCCCACTCCAAATGTATTGCTGCAAAGAGAGTTTCTCCTTTGGGGTCTGAATGTGCCATGGAGTTCAGTTCATTTGACCTGGTACAGCTTAGGATGCTCTACCACCGAGCCACAGTTTCCTGCTTCCAGACAATTTTATTTTAATGTTAATGCTACCTTATTTCATATGAGCCGTGACAAAATACAAAATTTAAATAATGGCTCCTGAAATGCATGCTTATTTATCCCCTCCATTTTACCTCCCCCCTGAGGCAAGGTAGTGAGCTCAGCTCCTGGATTCTGAAAGAAACTCTACTGGGGAAAAAAAGGGGGAGGATACTTTCTTTTTCCCACCACCATCCCTCACCCCTCACCCCACCCTTGTGTTAGACTTCCAATCTACTCAATTGCAATTTTTTTTCCACTTCTGTTACTTTCTTTCACACACTTTTAAACCAATTTTCTACTTCTTTTTCTGTTACACATTGTTATCCATCTTATTTAGTATTTCAGTATTTGTAAATGAACTTGTTTATTCTAATAGGTGTTCTGATTTTTCAATATGATTTTGCAAGTATCCTTTAAACACCTTCCAGTCCTTGTCTATCTTCTCTTTTGAGATCCTTCCAATTTCTCCCATTGTTTTGGATATATTGTAATACTCCAATAATTTGGCAAGCCACTCTGTTTTTGTCGGTATAATACCACTTTTCCAATTTTTCGCAATCAATAGCCTTGCGGCTACTGTTGCATATAAATATAATGTCTTGTCTTCTTCCTTTAGACTTCCTGGTACTATTCCCAATAGAAAACCTTCTGATGTTTTCCTACAATCATATCCCCCCCCCATAAGTTCTTCTTATTGCCTGCCCAGTAAGGGGTGTAGCTGTTTTGACACATTAAAAGAAATCTCAAATATATGAAGGAGATTTTAGGAATGTGTCAAAGGGTTGTCTGGGAACTCCTCTAGGAAAACAGTTTGCTATAGCTTATCCCGCTTGTCTAGTTCTCAATTGATAATCCTGTTGTAGAAGGGCCAAGCTCATGTCAGACTTAATTTAAACCAATTGAGGTTAATTATTTCAGTAGCCAGCACAGCTAGTCTTGACTTGGTGCCCCAACGTGCTCGAACCATTTGTCCCTTCGATTTTCCTTTTCTTGGATGTCTTAACTAGGGCTGAGCCAATACTCTTTTGGCATCTCTTTCTTCCAGTGATATTTTGCCAATGCTTGTGTGTGTGTGTGGGGGGGGAGAGAATCACCTATTCATCTGCCGTTTCTCTTCATTGGCTGTGTTGACATCTTGTAGGCAAATCTGATTGGCTATGGTGCCATCCCATTGAGTGTGTGACCATCATTTAACAGGAAGCTTCACTGCATTCTTGGTGGACTTTAGGACTTTATATGCCAAATCTGATTGGCATAATCATTCTTTGATGTAATTCTATTCACTACGTGATCTCCAGTCAGCTGGGATCATCGATGTGACTCATTCAAGGGGAAGAAAAAAACAATGAACACAATTGAAGAGAAGGATGACATCATCATCATCATCATCATCATCATGTATTATTTTTACTCCGCCCATCTGGCTGGGTTTCCCCAGCCACTCTAGGTGGCTTCCAACAAAATATTAAAATACAGTTGTCCGTCAAACATTAAAAGCTTCCCTAAACAGGACTGCCTTCAGTTGTTTTCTAAAAGTCTGGTCGTTGTTGTTGAGCATTAGCAATGGATGATGGCCCTAAGTCAGCTTAGGGACGCGGGTAGCACTGTGAGTTAAACCACAGAGCCTAGGACTTGCCGATCAGAAGGTCAGCAGTTTGAATCCCCGCAATGGGGTGAGCTCCCGTTGCTTAGTCCCTGCTCCTGCCCACCTATCAGTAAACGGCATTTCCGTGCGCTGCTCTGGTTCACCAGAAGCGGCTTAGTCATGCTGGCCACATGACCCGGAAGGTGTACGCCGGCTCCCTCGGCCAATATAGTGAGATTAGTGCCGCAACCCCAGAGTCAGTCACAACTGGACCTAATGGTCAGGGGTCCCTTTACCTTTACGTCAGCTTAATAAAGGGGAATATTCTCAGAATCTAAGAAGTCTTAAAGAAAACATTCTATTGCACTTTGGGGTAAAAAAAAGTTCAGTGGGACAAGGATTGGCACAGACATGGCTTTAGACTCAAGTATTTTAGGGAACATTTAAAGGCAGCAAAGGAAGATCACATTTTGCTTAGTTTCAATTCTGTCTTTGCTTGCACTAGATAACTACTAGGTTTCATGATGCAACAGGATTTTTATTTTTATTTTCAACAATGCACGAGTTCCTTGTTATTTTCCTTTGTGCCTATAAGCGAAGGCTAAAAGGAGGAAACGCTGTTTTTATAGGCATAATTTTAAAACCGCAATATCACTTTTTAAAAGGGCATTACTTAGCCAGCACTTCCACGCTGTTATAGAACAAGCTTTCAGAAGCTGCTATGCACCATTATTTGCTTCCTAGCTTCAGATCCAAAAAAGAAAACAACATTGCTTTTCTCTCTCTTGTCAAGGCTATTTATTTCTTGGGTCAATGTGGAGAAGGAAAGCCATGAAGAATGGACACTTTACACAGTGATCCTAAACACATTACATGAAAGATTGTTTTGCTAAAATCAATGGGACTTATTGCCACATAATGTGTTTAGGATCATGATGTTAGTCACTTAATTAAACATTCCTTTTTGAGTGTACTCTATGGCAATATAAATTATCTGGAGAATGGTTTAGGAGCAAGAATAACATGCACATAAAGCTATTTTTTCCCTGATGGCGATAGGTGATGCATTTTATGTGTTTTGTTGTGCCATGTTGGACAAATCCATCATAAATAGTTCTTTGTGCGGATGACATTGATCTACATTACTGCACCATAAATTCATCCTGTAATTTGGAACAGTTGACTTTCTGGCCCAGTACTTGAATAGAAAGGCTCTTGTAAGCCATGCCTGAGCTGTCTTGTGTAATATGTGCCATAATTTCTAGGGAGTTTTACGGGAACGCCTGCACCCTTACTAGATGGGTTTTGTGTTGTATGTACAATATCTGTACACTTCACAGGAAGATTTAAGGGAGGGAACTGTTAGAAAACTGGAAGGAAAAGAATATGCATGCCAGATAATAAAACCACATATTCACCTAATAATAAAATGGCTGGCTACACCAAAAGAGAAAATATTTTCAGAGTCTGTTGTCCTTGGCAGCGGTTTCTATTAAAAATACTTCATTGTCTATTGTCTATTCGTTTCCACATGTATACTGTGGCATTAAATTGATACGTAACATTTGAACAGTTGGCATTCTAATTTCCTAGGTATTGCCAGACATACTCCTCCTTTCTGTAATTTAAATTGATTTTAGGCAATGTGTCTATGCCAGAGGAAGAACTGTAACATAGGCCATAATGGAAAATTATAAATAAGTTTCAGTGGCTCAATACTGTACTTGTTCAAAGACCTTCCTAATTAATGGCCTTTTCCTGATTAGAGTTTAATGGGGGAAAATCCTTGATAACAATTTAATGGTCAAAAAGATGTGGTCGATTAGTCTTTAAAGCCACTGTTTATTAAACAATTTTTGGCCTAAGTCAAAAGTTGGATATTTTTTGGTATAAATTAAATAATAACTTTTTTTGTTTTATTTCTTGTATACCAAATAATAACACCAGGGTCTCTTTGGTCATGGACTCTTTGCTTCTGTAAAAAATATTAAGGATTTCTTGTTGCATTAAAAAGGGAAAATATAAGGTCTTTGATCAGGGGCAAATATTCTGATGTCTGTAGTAGTAACAGATGGTATACAAATGTTTTGCCATTACTGAAGCTAGGAGGTCATGCTCATTTCTGTCAATCCCATGAAGCCAAGGACTGGTTGAGACAAAAGGAGAGGGAAGACTGAAGGTCAAGTCTCTTTGTTACCCAGATCAGCCCTTCCCCATTGCCTGTGGCCTTCTCCTCATGTCTTTCTGCTTTTTTTAGCTTTAAAACTGTTTATTCAGGCTGCCCACAATGGCTAGCAAGGGGTTTTGAAGCAACTGAACACCTTGAATGCACATAGAGGATGTCCCCTGGAAGAGACAGAGCGATGTTCAGCTGCTCCCAGGGGAAATTGTATGGGGTGAGGGGACATGGCTGTCCTCAAGGTTTACAAAATATCCATGCCTTGCTTTTGTGTCCTCAAACATGATGCTCATCCTGTCCTTTTGATGCCAACGGCGATGTGTGTCTCATGTGGGGACCGCTTGTAGCAACATGCAAGTAGGCTTGTATTACAGCCATTGTGCAACCCAGTAGATCCCATAAACATTAAATTTTAATATTAAAAATATTTGTTCTCAAAACCCGCAAGCAAAAAAAAAAGTTGGGGACGAAAAATTGAGCTTTTTGGTTATATAATTCTTCAGAAGAAAGAGGGGTTTTGCTGGTTATCTTACTTGACTCCTTGTGTGATAGAATACGAAGCATTATGAGGAAAGATCAAAACAATGTATTACTAGAAGAACTATTTCCTATTCAGGGGACAGTTTCCAATACTCAAATAATTTCTGTCTACTGTTACTCTTAAGACAAAAAAAATAAAAATGCTGTATCTGATAGCCCTTTGTTCACATACATTTCTGTGTTCTCCAAAGAACTGTCTTGATAAGACTCTATCATGTGTACCATACTATTTTCTGAAATGAAGTTTTAATAATTTATCCAAAATGAAAAAAAGGAAAGATTTATATTGCATAGCTTCTGCTCGGAGAACTATTTCACACTTTGAAACAAAACAATATATCTTTGAGTTGCTTTGTTTATGGATTTGCAATTTCTTTAAAGAATGGCCTACCTAAGGAGGCCTGAACATAATATTTATGCATTTCTGCTGTGACTTAGAGCTCCAACTAAGATTATGTGTGTGAATTTAATTGTAGCATAAAACATAAGAATTACACCCTTATAAAACACTTGTGTGGTTAAAGAAAACCCACCAAAATGCAGCACACATTAAGGGATTCCATGTTTGAAATGAGTATCCAGTAATAAAGAAGGGTCGTGGGGCTAGCCAGTGAATAAAAGTCAGAACTGAGAATGAAGTGCCTTCCCTGTTTAGGACTGGGCATTGATAGAAACTGATAATGTTTGATTAATGAGAGGCAGCTTTGCAGTGGGTGAAAACATCTGTAAGAAATGATTTATTATTTCAAGGGTATTGGGAGCTTGCCGTATCTTGCAGATTTAACTATGTGTGCCTGAATAAAATAAATGAGATGCAACATGTGAAAAATGAAAATACATTACTTGCAAAGGATGTGTCACAAGCAGGGTATTTTTGTTCAAGTGCACTTTGTCATGGGGATTTTTTAATGTGGTTCTGAATACAAATCATTTAACTGGTTCATAAAATCAACTCAGTTGGAATTCTTGCATCTATCATCCAAGACAGAAATGAGGGTTAAACTTAATGTGCTGTAACTTTCCTTAAATGTTCATGTTTTTATTGTGTTCAGCTATTGAAATGACACATATCGGGCAAAAGAAGAAGAAGAAAAAATAGTGATGATGAGAGAACTGCCTTCTTATTTCAAAATGAAAATGTAAACTGCACTGATTAACTTCATGAACACCAGGAAAAAATGCAGCCCCCTACAAACCCTGACTCTTCTGCAACCTTTATCATGATGATAATTTATAACATAATCCCTGCTGCTGCCTAAACCCATCCTATCTGCCCTTCTCTTGTAAGGAACATCTTTCTTCTCCATCTGGTATCTGGGCTGATGACCTTTTCCTCCATTTCTGCAAAGTCAACTGAGGACAGCTGTCTACTCAACGAGAGTAGATGAGAGAGGCGATGGCACATAGATACTAGGCTCCACTCCCTACCTGGATTCTTGTGGGAAATGCAGATTATCTTGATACAGGTGCGAAATATATACACCTGATGACATTGGACAAGACCTAGAAGAGTCATGGGGAAAGGAAGCAAAGGTTCATGTTTCACTTGCAACATCCAAAGCTCCTGTCAGGCTTCTCTCCCTTTTTTAAAAAAATAATAATAATTTGATTCCATATGCTAAAAATGAAGACGACTTCAGATTTCATGTGGCACAGGGTTTTAACCTTGCTTTTGGATATATTTTTACTTTCTTGCTGAGAGATCAGGACCTGTTCCTTAATTATATAAGTGATAGAACAGGGTTTTCTCCCCCAACTGTATTTGCATATTGGTACCGTATTTACTCTCATAATATAACACGATTTAAATGAGCAGAGTAAGAATTGCAGAGCAAGGGAGCTTAATTTGCAATACAGTCAGGAATTGTGTGCTGAGAATGATAATATTTTATGCCTGTTATTTTTGAATCTTGGCAGCATCACTAAATAAAACAGGAGCAAGCACTTTACTAATTTAAAGTGCAAAACCTGTAGAAAGGGTTCTAATTTTGGTTCTCCTTTCCTGAACCTGTGGAATAAATTTGCCCAGAAAACCTATGGAATCTTTCAGCTGACTCAAGCTTTCACCGAGTTGCTCGTGTATGCTTAGTTAATATATTATTTGAAATCAAGAGCCCCAGAAGTTTTAATGTATGGTTTTCACTCCTAGTTGCACTGCATCATGGAATTTGTGATCTTAAAGCTACCTAAACACAGGATTTCTACTCTATGACTGTGATTGATGAGATTGCTTTAGGTGTTTTTCTGCAAGTCTGTGCATGCTGTAAGAATGCTTAATTTTTTGAGGCGTGATAGTAATGCAAAATTGTGGGTTGGGGTGAATTTGTTCCATGGTGCATGTCAATATTGTTGCCGTTCTGTTCAAAGCAAGGAATTGCAATACTTCATCAGACTTCAGTTTTTGTAGCTGTTGGTGGAATATTTAATTTAAATTTCTAGTTTCTCGAGCGCATTGGAAATATTCTGGTCAGATACTTAGAGCAGGGGTAGACAGATGTTGTTGGACTTGAAGCAGTCGGCATGGCCAATGGTCGGGAATCATGGAAGTAATGGCCCATCTGCCACCATATTGGCTCTCTCTGGCTTAGAGGATGATGTACATGAATTGCAGACATTTTATCTGGCTAATAAAGAAAAAAAACCCTTACACAATTATGATCCACCATCAGAAATACCCTAAACATTGATGTTGATCAAAATATAAGGGATCTTGTATATACTTTCATCAGGCTTCATAGTGGGATGGATTTGTCTAAATATGAATCTGGAAGTTTATATTAAATTTTCAAAAATTCTTACTCTGCTCAAAAATTTTCAAAAAAATATGAAGTAGGACTATGGGCATTTAGGGAAGTTGTTGTCTTAATGGGTTTTAATTTACTTACCTGAGTTCTTTTGTTGCTTCTTCTTCTTCTTCTTCTTCTTCTTCTTCTTCTTCTTCTTCTTCTAGATGGAGTTTAGTCCCTCCACCCAAGATTCCCAAGATTTTTATTTACCTGGAAGTAAAATTCATGCAGGCACAAATATCAGTCACATTAACCATTTGGGGGGGGGGGGGAGTAACTGGCTTTCTACATATAATTTATAAAATCAAATCAGGCCTGTGTCTGGTCATCATGTTGTAGCACTCCAAGACTGTTGCATCCCAAGGGGAGATCTTCATGGGCCTAACCAGAACTTTTGTTAGGGGAGGCAGGACCAACGTGATTGGTTTGTTCATTAAGTATTTCTATTGATTTACTTGATCATGGGAGGGCAGCTACACCACCCCCCCGGCTATGCCCTTGAAGATCTGTACACAATATCATATATTCTTCCTATCCCTCTAGCCCAGGCATGCCCAAACTTGGCCCTCCAGCTGTTTTGGGACTACAACTCCCACCATCCCTAGCTAACAGGACCAGTGGTCAGGGATGATAGGAATTGTAGTCCCAAAACAGCTGGAGGGCCAAGTTTGGCCCTGCCTGCTCTAGCCTGTTCCATAAAAGCAGACTCACCCAGATCACGGTTGTCTGGATGCTCCACTGCAACATTAATTTACAAGTGGAAGCCTGGTCTTTAGCTACCCTGTACAAATCTGGACTCAAGGAAAACACAAATGTCAGAAGTTTGTTACCCTCATCTTTGAGGGCCTAGTCTGGAAGCTCCAGCTGGTATAGAATGAATGCAGTGGCCAGACTGCTGATGGGGTTACATGGCTAGCAATACATAACACCATTCTTAAAACATCTGCACTGACAACCCATCGGCTTCCAACTCAGGTTCAAAGTCCTTGTATTAATTTACAAAGCTCTGAACAAGATAGACCCATGTTACCTTAGGGATCTGAATCCTTGTATCCCAACTCAATCACCGAGATCATCTACAGGAGTTTAGTTGCTAATCCCCCAGGTTAATGAAATTCTTCTGATATGGGCACAAAATTGAGCTTTTAGTGACATTGGGCGAGTACTAGGGAACGTTCTTCCAATAGAGATTCAGCAAACACCTGCTGTTTTTAACCTTTAAATGTCTCCTGAAAACTTTTCTAGGCTGCCAAGCTTAGGCAGGCAATTAAGAAAACATCTTTCTGTCAATTATTAGTGAATTATCCCTGGTTTTAACTTTTATGGGATTTTTTTTTTAATTGTATGGCAGTGATTGTTGTAATTTCTTTAATGAAATTGGAGTGTGCAATGTTTTTTGTAAATAAATAAGGAAAGCAAGATTATGAGTATGCTGAATGGAGGCATTTTTTTTTATTTTTCTCAATTAACAGCTTTGGTCAGATTGGCTTCTGTTTTGTCTGCTTTTACATTATTTTTCTTGTTTTCTCCTACAACAGCAAAAAGGTGTTTTATCTGTTGCCCTTTGCAATTGAGAAAATGTCTTAACCCCCCCTCCAATAAAAGCATTTGATTTCTTTTATCACAGATGTTGCGCATAGTTACGCTCTAGCAGGAAACTGTGATTACCTTCCAAAAGTGTCCCGGAACCCTAAATAGGAGAAAGAAGTGACTTCCAACCCCCAAGCTCATCAGATATGTTAGTGTCATGTCATGCCAACTACCATGCTTTGGGATTATCTCTGTAACAGATGTAAACCTAGAGAACATATGGAAGAACAGCTGCACACTAATGTCCTATGGGCTTCAGCAGTATCTTGACCCTTGTAAATTTTGGAAAGAGAAGAATTAGGTAGTTAGAGTTTATGGGTATACTGCTGTGCAGTCACTCCTGTAATGTATAATTGAAGAAACAGGTTGAAGGTGCTGGAAGCAAAGACTAGCTGGGGGAGATCCTTATGCATCTGTTGCCTCTATTCTGGTGGGACTAAATGTTATCACTTAGCAGGCAACTCAGTATCTTGGCAAGCATATATTAGCAGATGTCTACATGTCAGCGTCTTGGTTTAGGGTCTTTGAGACCTGTAATATTCCACCAGCGCTCTACCTTGCCTTAGGATCAAAGCTTTTTCTTTCTTTCAGCTTCTTTGCCTCTCATAAGAGAATGTAAAGAAATGGATTTCATACCATCATTCATCTGTAAAGAGGTCATGGGAAGATTATGACCATAATAAGAAAACTGGGAGGGGGTGAACATTACATTGCATTGATCAAGGCTTTAAATAACTCTTCTTAAAGGACTTCTTCTAAGGCCAGTAGTGTAAGTTGTTATTGTTCCTGTTATGAAACACTTAAACAAATAAATCTGAAATAAAGAATTGCCTGTTCACCAGATTACGCTTCACACAAGTTAAAGGCTATTGCAGTTTCTGATGGTAATGTTTTTAGAGTGAACAGAACCCGCTTCTCTGTTTCACCCTGAAATGGTGGGAGCAGCTGCTGCTGTTAAACCCTTCAGAGAGAGAGAACTGGTAAATATATTCTTGCAGGATGGCAAATCGTTTTCTCACTCACTCCCACAACAAGAGAAGATATAAGAAAACACATTGTGTGGGCTTGCTGGCCAGGGCTGATTTTATTTCTGATGACTGAAGCAGTCTAAAATACTGTCTACATATTGCAATCCCCGCCACCCCCAATATTTGTTAGTAACTCACTTTTGTTATATGGAAATTTCAAAAAAAATGGGTAGCAGGTAGGACTCCTTGATGCTTCTTTTGGCACTTGTTGGGTGGGTGTTTGCAGATATTTCCAATCTAGGATGGTTCTTACTTTTGCATTCATGTGAGCTATGTAATGTGACCTAGCAGCTACAGTACAGGGTACTGGGAACAAGGTTTAAATTGCTTGGCTGATGGTGAGCATTAGGAAGACATTGCGTTGCACTTGCCATTTTGATAATAAAGCTCTTGTGTCTAGGAGAAATCAGCCATCCTAATGAAATCAGGCTCCTTGATCCTTGTATGCGTGCACATCAACACAAAAAACATATGTACATTTCTAAGCCTTCTGTGTCCTCAGTCTTGTATGCTACAACCAGTTAGAGGGTTCTTGCAAGTTGGGCAGTAGCACTCCTCAGGCCCACTGATCCTGAACAGCTGAGCTGAACCCTCTTATTCTCATGTAAATTGCCTTACAAATATGTAGCACAGACCCAAGATGGTTAGATACATAGAAAGATAAATTCTAAGATATGCACCAAATCAGTAAATTTCAGATGTCTGAAATAGTTTCCAATGCTGCCTTTCCTTTCCTAACCGACCTTAGACTGGTGTAATTCTAAGAATGTTTTAAGCACTTGCTTCGTGGACAGCACCCCTATTATGTCTAGTGTGAGACACAGATCTCAGTTGCATGATAATCCAAAAGCTAAAGGGAAATGGCCAAAAAGCACATCCCAACCTTTCACGTTTTAATCATTTCAAGTTAAGTTTGGGGCAGGAGGAGTTGGATGGACAACAGGGTCAGCATCCCTTCAGAGAGGATCTTGGAGGTTCACTCAGTTTAGTGTTTAGGCAGGAACCAGAACTTGACACCTTGCTAAGCCAGGGAAATACCTGGAGCAATGTGTGAACTTGAGGAAGGTTCTCTTTTCCTCCTTGCCAGAAAGCAGGAAAACATCTTGCTTGTCCAGTCCCATCACTCAGGGCCTGAAATTTGTGCCTGTCCCACTCTCCAAAAGGAGGGTAGAAGGGGGTGTAATAGGGGTTGAGACAACATCTCAATTTCTGCCTTGCTTTCAATCACCCACTTGGTCTCCTGGTTTAAGCCATGTAGTGGTTTTTTTGAATGCAACCTTCATATTAATCAAGCCCAGGCCCCTTTTTCTTCAAGTGGAAGTCGGGACACTGAAGGTGCCATCACACTAAGATAACATCCCTTGATGGCCTCAGGGTTTGAGCAGGATGATATAGGGGAAGGCAGTTAGGTAAACAGATCATAGGTAAATAGATTCTAGGCTAGGGGGAGAGGGGATAGAGACAGAGACAGACTTTGGGAAGTTCCATAGTCTTGGAACCATTACTGGAAAAGGCCTTCCTATTGGTTGCCATTGGTTATACTTCCATCAGTGGCAGAACACAGAGCAGAGCCTCCTCTGGTTTCTATGTTCATGTGGCAGACTATCTTTTACATACTCTGATCTTAAACCATTTATGTTCTAAGGTTGAATTGTGCTTGTAAACAAGACCTATTATTAAAAATACCAGCAATTATGTGGACCATACCTTCTTATTGGCATCTCCCATTAGGGAGAAATACAAAACAGAATAGTGAATAGCAATTCCTTAGCAATTGAACATTTTAGCCTATGTTATCATTCTCTTCAAAGTGTTTTGTAAATTGGTGATACCTTTTATTGGATTTGAAATGTGCCTAAAAGTGTTGCATACTTTAGAATTCTTCAAAACTCCTTCATAAGGCGTAGGTGTCCAAAATGAAACTAAAATGGAGTACATTACTTGCTAACAAGGACTTAATGTACACCCTTTTATTTTCATTTAATGCATTAGGCTTAACTGGTCTATTGGAAGAACAGAAGAGATTTTCTGGGCACTTCATAATCATTTGTGGACTATTAATTTTATTCAGTGGAAACGTTTTGAAACTGTGTTCCATCCCTAATTCTATGTTGGTTTCACAGAACCCTTTGTTAAGGCAATCAGTGATTAAGGGGTGTGTGTGTGTGTGTGTGTGTGTGTGTGTGTGTTTGTTTGTTTGCACTTCCCTTCCCTGCTGAAATTTCATATATATCTATATATAAATTTCAACAGGGAATGGAAGTGCATATGTCCCAGAATGACTAATTATCATTACATGCATTTATCATTAAGTAAACATCACGCAGGACAGCCAGATTGTTTACTTAAACTGCATAATACCAGGGAATGGGAGATAGCTCTAGAACACAGGATTATGTTGCCGGAATGGCACTATTTATTAAGCTATGATAACGCTAATGTTCCTCTTTGATGTATAGCATGTGCGACTTCAGCTGAACTTGTAGAGAGCCTTAAGGATGTTTCATTGAACATTTAGTATGGCAGCAAGCCAGAATACATTTAGCCTAAGCCCAGATGACAGGTTGGTAATGAGGTAGTGATTGATGACCACTGCTTCCTTATGAAAACCTGCTTGATATGCTGGGAGGGGGGGAAGAATGCATTGCCAGCTCTTTTCATTTCACTCCCTCTCATATTAGTTATTCTTACCGGAGAAGAGGTACACAGGCTTGTGGTTAAGCACTCTTCCCTTGATTGTAGTCGAGTGGCAGGCCTGGATTTTATTTTATTTTTAACAGCACCATCCTATGGCTATGTTTGTGTACAAATTGGGTCTTAATTTCCAGGGTGGTTGTTGTTAATTATTATTTTACTATATAAAAAGATTGTAATTATGTACCCAGTAAAAAGTAAACCCTATAACACCCTACCTGGTTTCTGCAATCTTGCAGGATCTCTGAGTCTACTCTCGCGTCCCTTGAAAATGATTTTCTTTGTTTCATCCCAAATAAGAAATTTGATCCAAAGGTTATTTCAGATAATCAGATTGAGGGTGGGGGGTGGGGGGTGGGGGTCTTCAGGTATTTTTTAAACCATCTTTATTTTTTGAAAAGGAACTTTCCTTATAATTTATATGGATTGCTCATTTCCTTTGCTAACCATTGTATACAAAGCTTTCCGCCTTGTAGAATATATTTCATTTTAAATGATAGGCTGACCTTTAGTATTTTTGTGACAGTTCCAGTTATACGTTTTGCCATCATCCTGAATGTAGCTTGTGGTCTTACTGTAGATATCTAGCCCATCTTGTGTGGTGGCTTCAACTCTTTGGCTGGTACTGCACGTTACATCAAAAAGGGGATGCTAAACCTCAGACTTGGGGCCCAAATCCGGCCCTTCAGACTTCTCTGTCTAGGCCTCAGGATCCCCCCCCCCCAGGCTTCACCTCCTGCCTAGCCGCGCTCCTCACCAGCCTTCATTCGTACCTCCCTTGAATGCTTTTGCCTGGCTTTGCCATGTGTCCTTGAACTCTCATAATGGACTCAGCTATACAGCTGCAAATAAAAGCTTTTAAGCGTGCTTTAAGAGCAATATAAAATGTGAGACTAGATGGTGATGGTGAGCATTATGGAAAATTCAATGTATTTTTTTTAAAAAAAACAACAAGCATTTTCAGAACGTTTTTAGTACGTTTGCAGATTCCACCAGTGTCTTTCGCTTGCCTGAAATTATTGGGGTATGGAAGTGAGGCTCTCCAGCTATTAAAAAATGAATTGCCTTGTACATTCCTGGAGCTGCATATGGCAATAGGAACTCTGGGCACCTTCTGGGTCCTCAGGCATTGCATTCATTGCATATGACTTAGCAGGATCAAAAGATTTGGGGTTTTTTTCTGGAATTTTCAGCTACACATCTCATTAAAGGTTGCTCCATATATTCTCTTTATTACCATATTACAACAGCGTTTAATTTATGGCACAATTTTAATCCTTCCTCCCTGGCATTTTTTCCTCCTTTCACGAAACCTCGTTGTCTACTTATCTACTTCTGTGATTTGTTAATCTACCCAGTTAAATAATCGGTGGGATGTGTAAACTGCTTATTTCATTATTAATTAATGTGCCTCTCGGTTTTGTAACATCTGCATTCTTAGGCATCTTGGTTTCAACACAGCGATCCAAGCTGTTTGTGTAAATAATTGAATGAATAAATAAGTAAATAGCCGTAGTCCCCAACCTCTGCCTATGGAGCCCCAACAGTAATCTCTTTTTATCTTGTAAAGATTGCATTTAGAAATACATTGCTTTCTTGCCTTTGAGCATTTATTTATTCCACTATGCTAAAATTTGATTTATTTGATGATTTTGCTCCGTAGCTGTCAACCTCCACAAATGGCTTGTGCAATTTCAAGAATATGTGCAATAGCAGCTGGCATTAAAATAAATCAACATTTGATATGTAAATCTACGTATTTGAAAGGTCAGTTCTTAATCCAGCGACATAACGGTCACCAAAGCAGCTTTTGTTTTCCCTGTCCAGCATCTTCCAGAGGTTATTGCTTCACTTGTGACTATGATAGGCAGGATCTAACCATTGCCAGCTGAGCATAGTGTGTCCACCACAATGGAGAGTCATCATGATTCTCCAGAGAGTTGAAAGAGCAGGTTTAGAGATGTGGGGCGGGATTCACTTAACCAGCACTGTCAGTGGAAGGCTGGTGCAAGGACGTCTGTGCGCACATTGGGGCTTCCCCCCCGCTCATGCCCCCTGCTGAAAATGACTCCAGGGGGTCAGGAGCAGCGGCAGAGCAAGCTGATCGGGTGCCTGGGACGGTGTGCATGCCCTGCGCCCAGGGGCAGGGCCAGCCGGCCGTGGGGGCAGGGCAAGATGGGGCAGGATGCACCGCAGGGCCTCTGAAGAGTCTGCCTGTGCCCTCCCACTCAGCCGCCCCACAGCTGAGGGCACCCAAGCCACCACGTCACTCCCAAGAGAGATGCATGGCTCGGGCACGCTGCAGGCCCCACGGTGAGTGCTCCCTGCCATTTTGTCACCCCCCCCCCAGTGGTGACACCCAGGGCGCTCCACCCCCACTGCACCCCCTTTCTCTGCCCGTGGTCAGGAGAGCAGCATGTGGTGAGATAAGAGAGGGGATCACTCTGCCCATACCTACGGGACCGCCTCTCCTGGTATGCCCCACGGAGGACCTTAAGGTCCACAAATGACAACATTTTGGAGGTCCCAGGCCGTAAGGTGGTTAGATTGGTCTCAAGCGGGGCCAGGGCCTTTTCAGTACTGTCCCCGACTTGGTGGAACGCTCTGTCACAAGACACTAGGGCCCTGCGGGACTTGACATCTTTCCGCAGGGCCTGCAAGACAGAGCTGTTCCGCCTGGCCTTTGGTTTGGACTCAGGCTGACCCTTATGTTTCTCTCCCCTTATGGTTTTGATCTATGGGCTACTATTAAAATGAGGCTGCATTTTAAATTGTATTTTAACCCGTATTTTAAATTGCCCCCCCCCCCTTATGTTTTTATTGTAATTTTACTGGTGTTAGACGCCCTGAGCCTGGCTCTGGCCAGAGAGGGCGGGGTATAAATAAAAAAATATTATTATTATTATTATTATTGTATTATTGCCCTGCAAGCTGTAGTGCTTGGCAGATGGAACGACTGGAAGAGGTGTCGCCTTGTAGTTCACCTGTGACATTTTCAGAGGACATTGGGATGGAGGAAGGGAGTTCGCTTCAGAGCACTGGTGTAATGCCAAATCTAAGTGGGTGAGATACGAAGAGGGTGAACCCTGAAACTTCTTTAGATTCTCATCCCTCCATGAACTTCAGATGTGGGAGGAAGTCGAATCTGTTTCCCGCCATTGCCATGGTTTGGTAGTTAATGGCTGCATGATGATGCTGTTGCTACTTCACACTGGAAATAGGTTTAGGATTCAGCCACTTCAAAGCAAGTTGGCCTTCTTTGAATGGAAGGAAAGGTGATGCCAAGTCCCTATGGAGAAGTGGCCACTGCCAAACCTAAAAACTTCATGTACGAAATCACCTACATCTTCTGGCAAGAACCTACTTGCTTTGTTTTGGCTTTTGCTTTCTTTGCATTTCTAACTGAGAGGTTTTCATTAGTTGTCCCATGCCCGAAAGGCGATCCAGATTTGCCTGCTGGTTAATAGGTTTTTTACAGCAAACTCCTGGTTTTTTTGGACTTGGCGCTCCATTAGTCATGGATCATTTTAAGGAAGAGAATGAGTCGCCCAGCATTCTTTGAGAAGCTTAGCTCTTTCAAGAGTTGGTGGGAGGTGATAGACGGAAGCCATTTGAGAATAACTGGACCATGGGATAGTGTCATAGCACGTTTAAATCCAATTTTGTTTTAGTGAGAATTAAGAAAGCTTAAATGGTTGGATTAGATTTAGGATGAGGTAGTCACCCTTGGTTCCCACTGAAAACCAGACATGGCTAACTTGTCTCATTTGTTTCAATGGAATCCAAATGCGAGCAACTTAGTCTGGGTTCAGCCTCTTAAATTTGTTCAGAACTTGTTCAAACTATCTTGGTTAAGAAAGTAATTAAAGTGGGATTCGTGCTGTTTCCCTGTGTTTTTGAATTTTTTTCCCATGACAAATGTAGTTTGCAGAATAATTTGAGCACATCATACAGATTTTATCCATGCCATGCATGCTTTTAAAAATAAGCAATTGCTTTTTTGCAGAAAAAGCTTTGCCCACAATGTAAAAAAAAGTGTTTGTTTAAATCCAATGCCATTGTGTCAATCTCTATAGGCATGAAATGATTTTTGCTTTAATGTCAAGAGAAAACCGCTGATTTCCTGCTCTAAAAAGCATTTCATCAATTACTCAACAATCCGCTTCTGAGAAGCAAGCATTTTTAATTTTTTTTCATTATGTGCATATGCATTCCTCAGTTACTGCAACTATGCAGAAAATTTGTTTTGCTTTCACAGTCTCGGGCCTTCTGTGGACTGTGGTTGTGAACCAATTTATGCAGCTCAATCCCTTGTCATGGCTCGCTTTTAAAAAATAATAAAATAAGACCCTGATGATTAACTAGCAATGTCAAAACTTGTTAAAAGAGAGAGAGAGAGGAAGATTAACAAGGTTAGCTGCCTAAATCTTTTGTTCCTTGGCTATAGGTTTGGTAGAATTGGGTATCATGGCCACGCTTTCAAGAATGAGCTTCTACTTACTCAGTTGTGTCTCTTTGTTGACAATCACACCCTCAGTAGCTCCCTTCAGTTCTAAGGAGCAAAATGCATGGGCTGCAGCCCTCAAACCTTTGCAGGGGAGTAAAAAGTCTGCTCCCTTCAGAGCATGGTCTACTGGGGAGAAGCTGCGCTACCTCAAAAGATGTGCCACTGAATACACAACTTTTGTTGTTGTTGTTGTTTAGTTGTTTAGTCGTGTCTGACTCTTCGTGACCCCATGGACCAGAGCACGCCAGGCACTCCTGTCTTCCACTGCCTCCCACAGTTTGGTCAAACTCATGCTGGTAGCTTCGAGCACACTATCCAACCATCTCGTCCTCTGTCGTCCCCTTCTCCTTGTGCCCTCCATCTTTCCCAACATCAGGGTCTTTTCCAGGGAGTCTTCTCTTCTCATGAGGTGGCCAAAGTATTGGAGCCTCAGCTTCAGGATCTGTCCTTCCAGTGAGCACTCAGGGCTGGTTTCCTTCAGAATGGATCGGTTTGATCTTCTTGCAGTCCATGAGACTCTCAAGAGTCTCCTCCAGCACCATAATTTAAAAGCATCAGCCTTCTTTATGGTCCAGCTCTCACTTCCATACATCACTACTGCGAAAACCATAGCTTTAACTATACGGACCTTTGTTGGCAAGGTGATGTCTCTGCTTTTTAAGATGCTGTCTAGGTTTGTTATTGCCTTTCTCCGAAGAAGCAGGCGTCTTTTAATTTCGCGGCTGTTGTCACCATCTGCAGTGATCATGGAGCCCAAGAAAGTAAAATCTCTCACTGCCTCCATTTCTTCCCCTTCTATTTGCCAGGAGGTGATGGGACCAGTGGCCATGATCTTCATTTTTTGATGTTGAGCTTCAAACCATATTTTGCGCTCTCCTCTTTCACCCTCATTAAAAGGTTCTTTAATTCCTCCTCACTTTCTGCCATCAATGTTGTGTCATCTGCATATGACCCCATATAAGTGAATGGTTGCAACTTGAAGAAACTAGCGGTGCAGTTTCCATTGTGAAGGCTCCCACAGAATGCAATGTACATACAGATTGTATCTTACTAAGTTATTGCTGTCAAAGAACTACTTTTGCTTCCACAAGGCAACCTCTGCCTGCACCCCAAATCTAGCAATAGGGCACTCCAAGCACAGCAGCAAACAGTACAGTTCTTCCAGGATAATGAACTGTTTCATTGATAAGTCTTCATCAGCAAATTAATTCTCCCCAAAGGTACACCAAGTGGCCATGGATCAGCAATCACTTGTAAGTGTAATGACTTAGTTGGATTCAACTCTGTGTGCAGAGTATACAGATACTATAATAACCCCCATTATATGCCGCCACCCAATGGGATGGCCATTTTGCTACTGTCTATATATGTAGTACCTATTCAGCAAGAGAGATTTGGACACTCCTAATGAGCTCTTCACTGTTTCCAAGTGGTACATTGTGATGCTTGACATCTGTAGAACTTATTTTCACATTACGTTTCCAGGAACTGAGTGGTGCCTTTTTCGTATCTGGCATTGTCGGGTTACTAAAAATATGTTTCAACTATTACATTTGCTTAGTTCTGCTTCACTACCCTTTATGAAGATGATTAGTTGTAATTTTGCCCATTTCATTTAAATCAATGCATATTTTGCCACTGACTTCTGTGGCGTGTAGCTTGTAACTGCTAAATACTAATACAGTGGTACCTCGGCTTAAATACTTAAATCGTTCCGGAGGTCCGTTCTTAACCTGAAACTGTTCTTAACCTGAAGCACCACTTTAGCTAATTGGGCCTCCTGCTGCTGCCGCGCCGCCAGAGCACAATTTCTGTTCTTATCCTGAAGCACAGTTCTTAACCTGAGGTAATATTTCTGGGTTAGCGGAGTGTGTAACCTGAAGCGTATGTAACCCGAGGTACCACTGTAGTATTTTGCACTTTTATCTTTGCTCAAAGGAGGATCAGTGCAAAATAATTAAGAGTTGACCCAACATCTCCTCATTCTAGTAAAACTGACCTCACCCCCCCCCCAGGAACCAATAAAAAAAATCTGAATTCTGGCTGATGCTCTGTGGATTAACAACAACAACAATGGTAATATTCTGCGAACCGCCCTGAGACCTCCAGGTATTGGGTGTTATACAAATTCAATAAATAAAAATCCACTTTTAGTAGCAGTGGCAAATCCATGTAAAAAGCTAAAACTGCTGGCAGAAAAACCAAAGCAAAATATTTTTAGATTTTAGAGACAACCACGGCAACTCAAAATCATCTTCTTAAATTATACCGTTGGCTCCAGCCTTGAGCACTTGAAAGGCCTTTTAGTTTATGAGAGAATTTTTCATTGGATTATAATATTTAAAGTTAATTAAAGATATAATTTGCTCTTTAATAAACAATATGTTTTGTAACTTCATTAAGGGGATGCTGCCTTCCTTTAATTGTAATGGTCCAAAAGGTTGTCAGCGAAGTGTACATTAACTGCAGAGATAATAATGTTTTTATATGCTAATAATTTTTAAATGAATAACTTGTGTGATTCTGCAGCCGCATGGGGGAAATAATTTTCATTGCTAAAGCTTACTCTGGTGTTAACCCCTTTTTCCTGAAGAAAAGCGCTGGCCGATCTTGGTGTAAAATGCTCATTCGTTTTACATTAACGCTAATGGCAGGCATGTTGGACCCACTGGTGTGAAAGGATTAAAAGCAACAGCAGCAGCTGTAGACAGGCATGAACATTTCACCGAGAAATCCTAGTTAAGAGGGACCTATTGGGAGCATGTAACTTGATTTTCTATTTATCGATTAGATGCTTCTTGTTTTTTGGTTGCCATGTGGATCTCCATTGAAATGGGCACCTCTTGAGCTCAGATACTGAATGTAAAAAAACATGTAGCAAACCTGCCTCAAGGGGTCCAAACTAAGGGAAGCAAAAAATACTCCTGAGCAGCAGGCAGGTGAGTAACATTTAAACTCACTGGCATTATCCCATTCGTGGTGATAGTTCTGGTACCTTTGCTCCCTTGTGCACTTCTTAGCTTCTGACAAATTTCCAGTCTTTCCCTTCCAGCCATTGTAAGTTCAGGAGGAACTTTGAACCAATGATCTAGAACATTGTCCTTTCCCCACCTCTCAGATGTTCCACTAGATTTATCAAACCATTGTTTGCGTCTCCCCAGATGTTTCTTCAAAATGTTTTGCAGGTTTTTCCTTAGCAGGACTTCAGTGTCATTTTGTACTCCCAGGCCTTATCAACATTGTCCATTGTATACATGAGGTTCTTCATCAGTCCCAAACTCCCAGCAAGGACTCTGTGGGGCAGTTGGCACAAACAGTATTTGGTTTAACAACCTGCAGGCATCTTTCCTGTGGCTTCCAGGTAGACACGTGTCCAGTGCTATTTTTCTAGAAAAAGAGGTGCTGGAACTCACCATGAGCGCCTCTTGTTCTCTTACAATCGCAATGGCGCCTATCTGAGAGACGCCAGAACTGAATTCCAGTAAATTCCAGCTGAAAAACAACAACCCTGGATGTGCCTATACATGAAAACCGCATGCATTAATTTGTTTTATTGAAACTTGTTTGTTTCCCTTTGAAATTCCTCAGTTACCTTCCCCTTAGCATGAGCCTTGGAATTTAACAGCTGTTGTGAGCCCAACCTCAAGCTCAGAGTCAGTCCTGCACTACCGTGCCTGTCCAAAAGTACAGTGCGTTTGGCAGACATTTTGTCCTTTAAAAGAGTCACCATTTTTTGGAGCAAGGGGCAGAGCTTGAGAGGGCAGGACTGGAGACAGTGACTCATAAGACAGCAGTCCACCTCTAGCCTTTGTTGGAGCAATTTACTCAGTCAGAGCTATTGGTACTGCTGGAACCGACAGCTGTGTCAGCGCAGCACTTTCATTCTGGGTACGAAACCAGTTGCTAATTTCAAATTATGAGATTGTATGTTTATAGGCCCAGTTTGGTTCTGAACCAAAAGTACACAAAACAGATGTTATTATCACTTGCCCATGAAACCATTGAGAGAGTTTGCTCTTTGATTATGAGCAGGAACACACGTGTGCTCATCTTGGTACTCAAAATTTGCATCTAAGATTCTTTGCTCTCAGCATAAACCTAGTTGTGTCAAATGCACAAGAAGACAGTCTTTTTAGATTCTAGATTAATCAATCACTCTAGATTCTAGATTAATCACTTAACCAATTAATTAATCAATTGCTCGATTAATCCAGGAAAGTGGGTTACTTGGTGGAAATGGCCATTCTCTATTCTGTGCTCATTGCCACTTGACAGACCAGAGCAATTGATTCTATTATAAACTTGCTTTGAAATTTGGGGAAATAACCAACTTTTCTTATAATAATATTTTGACATTTAAGTGTTCAGAGAGCTTCACATATGCTGATCTCACTAATCCTTGCAACAACTCAATATTATTATCTTAGTTATGCAGTGGAGAAAATGAAGCTGAGAGATGGACACCAGTTACATGTTATGGTTGTCATGGGGATTGCATGAATATGGTCAAGACGGCGAGTTTTCCTGAGGCCCTTTTCAGTGAGCACCAGTGAAAAGGCAACTTGTGATGTGATGACCCCAGTTCATATGAGGCATCTTCCGTAACGTTATGGCCGAAGGGTGCAACTCTCACTTTTTCTCCTGTTCTTTAATCACCTCGGTTGTATCTCTGCGCCGAGGAGAGCAGCCAAAGAGCGCTGAGGATTGTGGCCTTCTGCAGGCATTTTTTTTTCCTTCAAGATAACCAGCTTGCATTTATGTCTCAAAGGAGCAATGCAAGAAATAATATATAGATCTGTCGTTTGTTAAAGTTTTACATTGCAGCTCACAGGAGCGTGGCGGAGAGATTCACGTTTGCTTGAATTTTAATAAGAAACTACTTAGTTCACACTTCTTGAACGGATATACAAACCAAAAACATAGCTATCTTTTGAAAGTCCCTATCAGGAGCTGGAGTCAGGCTCAAGTTAGGAATAAAACACCAGGTGTCCGTGAAGTTAACTCTTTATTGAGGGAAATCAAAACAGCTTAGACCGAGTGGTCACCACAACTATTCCCAGTAGGCCTTGCCCCAGTGAAGCAGTTTCAAGGACTGAAGGTCCCTGCCTTCCCACTGCTTTCTAAAATTCCTTCCCCAGCAAACTGAGCCAGTGTGGTGTAGTGGTTAAGAGCGGTAGACTCGTAATCTGGTGAACCGGGTTTGCTTCCCCGCTCCTCCACATGCAGCTGCTGGGTGACCTTGGGCTAGTCACACTTCTCTGAAGTCTCTCAGCCTCACTCACTTCACAGAGTGTTTGTTGTGGGGGAGGAAGGGAAAGGAGAATGTTAGCTGCTTTGAGACTCCTTCAGGTAGTGATAAAGCGGGATATCAAATCCAAACTCTTCCTTTGCCTTGCATCTCTTTCTTCTGCCCTCCTTATTCCTCTTCATGTTCTGAGAGACCGGGAGGAGGGGATCTTGTTATAATAATAATAATAATAATTTATTATTTATACCCCACCCATCTGGCTGGGTTTCCCCAGCCACTCTTGGTGGCTCCCAACAGAACATTAAAAACACGGTAAAAGATCAAACATTTAAAACTTCTCTAAACAGGGCTGCCTTCAGATGTCTTCTAGAAGTCAGGTAGTTGTTAGTTTCCTTGACATCTGATGGGAGGGCCTTCCACAGGGTGGGTGCCACTGCCGAGAAGGCCCTCTGTCTGGTTCCCTGTAACTTCCTTCTCACAATGAGGGAACTGCCAGAAGGCCCTTGGAGCTGGACCTCAGTGTCCCAGCTGAATGATGGGGGTGGAGATGCTCCTTCAGGTATACTGGGCCAAGGCTGTTTAGGGCTTTAAAGGTCAGCACCAACACTTTGAATTGTGCTTGGAAACATCCTGGGAGCCAATGTAGGTGTTTCAGGGCCGGTGTTATATGGTCTTGGCGGCCACTCCTGGTCACCAGTCTAGCTGCTGCTTTCTGAATTAGTTGTAGTTTCCAGGTCACCTTCAAAGGGAGACCCATGTAGAGCGCATTGCAGTAGTCCAAGCGGGAGATAACTAAAGCATGCACCACTCTGGCGAGACAGTCCGCGGGCAGGTAGGGTCTGAGCCTGTGTACTAGATGGAGCTGGTAGACAGCTGCCCTGGACACAGAACTGACCTGTGCCTCCATGGACAGCTGTTCCAGCAGCAGAGGGAAACTCCCTGGAGCCTGTCTCCCTTTTGCATCTTGACACACACACACCCTCCAGCTCTCTAGCCTCTAGTTCTGATTCCGGACTGCTCTCTGCTCCAGTCTCTTCCTGCTCACTAAACCCTGTTACCTCTTCAGCTTCCACCATGTCTTCCTCCCAGACTGCTCCCACATCTCCCTCTGACCACTCATCGCCATCTCACCACCAATCCCCTGGCTCAGAGCCCTCTTCCCTTGGGTGTTTCCCAGCTGGTTGCTCCCACCACACCTCTGCATCCGCCAAAGTCCACGACACTCACACTTCTCCAAGTTTTGCAATGCAGTTCTGCAACCAAAAAATGGGTGGAATTCAACAGTGCACCATTATGAACATTCCACCTGTGCAAGCGATGCAGCTTGCAAGAAGACAGAATAATACCCCTCTCCTCCCCCTGTGCACGGTTTGTGGGTTTTCCTGAAGCCCTTCCTCCAGCCAATTACAGGGACCCTGGGAGGCATCTGGGGAAGACGGAAAGGAGCCCCACTGTACAAGCAGAAATCTTTACATAGAGCTTCTGCTAACAGGGCTGCTTAGGTGAATCCTACCCAAAGTGTACCAAAATAATAATAATAAAGCAATTAGAGGAAAGCGTGCCTAAAAATGCATATATTAATGAAAATGACATATGAACATGCATTATATTAGGTAAAATTGCTTGCAAAAAATTGTATTTCTTAGGAGAAATTTCCACTAGAATGCCACCATAAATTACTGCAGAAATGTGGATAACTGAATTTAAGATTGTAAGAAATTGAAACCGAGAGAGTGATAGTTTCATCCATCCCTATGTGAGACCCTCTAGTTGGTTGAAGGCTGACACAATGGCAGCATTACTGCTATATATACGGTTACCAAAATTTAGCAATACTAGCTATGGGTAGGCCAGGGTTTGGTTTTTTACATTTACAAGTAAACAATTACATTCACATAGCCACATTTCCATCATTATTTTG
Source organism: Podarcis pityusensis (assembly GCF_964106645.2). Lineage (NCBI taxonomy): Eukaryota > Metazoa > Chordata > Lepidosauria > Squamata > Lacertidae > Podarcis > Podarcis pityusensis. The sequence goes on from NC_138030.1 coordinate 74,844,614, forward strand.
AACAAGAGGTTTCCCATGCTAAAAGTGTGTATGTAAAGAGACAAGTCACGATGCAAACATTTATTCTTTTTGATTCTTGTAATATCCTAAGATTTGCTGGTAAATGTGCACATTCATTACATTTCCAGTCTTCACTGATTATTTATCCTGTAAAGAGCCACATATACGTTTATGTCTGAAAAGTGCAGACAGGTATTCCCCAACCAAACCCACCCGATTCGTCCAGCCCTTTCTTTCCTTTTTGTCTTTCGGAGCTGCTTCCTACATTGAGTTTCTGCGTTTACATCTCAGAGGTTTTCTGTGTGTACAGTTGCCATGCTGCGATTGGCTGCAGCTCCCTGTTGAGTACATACTTGATAGAGAGCCTGGATTTTCCTCTTCATATTGTGCTAAGTAGTCCACAGAAATGTAAGTGCGTGTGAAAAAGAGACTTGCAGGTGTGCAGTGTATGTGCACAAATGGAACGCAAACACCTTAAAAATTTCTAAAAATCAGATATATTAACTTGGCTCCTCAATGGCTTTTATATATTTTTTAAAAAGCAATTTCCTTACAGTGTGCCGTGAATCCAATTTTTGCAACGTGCATTAGCTGCCAGTTTGTGCTTTCTGTATAGCTAGTGTTTATGATACAAAAATGCACCCCGCTGTGATGACAGTTATACTAATCACGAATGCTATAATGAGCAACTGTGAGCCTCTGGAATGTAAGAAAGAACGAGAGAGAGAGGTCTGCTCTTAACCTGTCGCTGTGTATTTCCCCCTCCCTGTGTTTAATACTGTCAACTGAAGGCTTAAATATTACCAAGGGTAATGAGAAGGAATGATAGTTTAGATGCATTCTTTCCTTCAGCCCCTGGTTGAATTAAATATTTCATTCCCTCTGCAGACACACAAATCTATAGCATCCTTTTGAGATGAATTCAGAAGCAGGAGCCTGCGTTCTTTTATTCCTGGGCCAGAGATTAAAATTGATCACGGGAGGCACAGGGGAGCCGGTTGCAGTATCACAGCTCAATGTGGTTAACGAGGACGGTGCATCGCTTCTGTTCTACTTAACTCTGCACTTACAGGTTACAAATATTATTGATTGCAAGGGTCATTGGAGGCTGAAGGCAGGTTATGTCACTTGACGGCATTTGGCAATTTTTTAAGGGACAAGAGCAATGAGCCCTCATAGCGGGCGGGACAGGTATAGTTTAAAGCTGACAAATGGAGATTTATATATGTGTGAGCTAGCAAAGCCCTTCAGGTAGAAATAATGAATGGAAATCTGATAGGCTGTTTTATCATAGGTCAAATGATGTGCAGGAGGAGGAGGAGGAGGAGGAGGAGGAGGAGGAGGAGGAGGGGAGTTAAAAGACTTTAATTATTACCTTTTTGTCAAAACGAACTGATGATGGGTTTTCAGTCCCACATCCACCACTTCTAGACAAATGAACATTGCTTAAAATCCTTTTCACAGGGCATCATTTTTAATGTATGTTAGAGATGGTTTACCTAAAGCGATTTGAGCAGTGTGGCGTAGGTGGAACAATATGTGAAAAAAATTGTTGAACAGCCTTTAGTGTTTTCTTTTCCCTTTTTCCTTTCTTGTTCGTTCAAGTAGATGTAAATACTCCACAGGATTAAAGCAAGCTAGAGTTTTGCAAAGTTCCCCCCCCGCCGCCCCCACCAAGGTAGAGAAAAGTATTCCAAAAATGAAAGTTTCTACCAATAAGCATGGCTTGTGGGCATGATAAACTTAAGTGCTCCTGGGCAAGAGATGGTTGTGCATCCCAGGATCCTGTGCCCATATGAGTCATGTAAGCAGTCTAGTCATTTGTTTATTGTTGTTTTTTAGGTTCACCTCCCAGCTGTCTTCTGGTATAATGAAAGGGGAGCTACACCATTCTCCTTATCAGGGTTCTCCAGATACATTACTACACATAATCACGCATGCGCGCGCACACACACTTCCTAATCTCTTAGGCTTGCAGACACAAAATTATTTATGATGATTTCTTTTTTTTCTTTTTTTTTAATAAATTTTTATTCAGTTTTCCTTTTGCTTATATTGGCTACAACCATGATTACAAATTTACAGTTTTTGAACCTCCACCAGCACCTCCCACAATCATCCATTTTTCTTATTTTCCCGCATTTCCTATATAGTATTGCTGGTTTACCATTATCTTGCACCTCTCTAATTCTGTCATACAATATACCTTATAGTATTACAAAGTCTCTTTAAACCCCGCTAGCGTTGTTTGTTGATCACATATAGATTCCAGATATGCCGCAAACTTTCCCCAGTCCTCGATGAATTTTTGATCTTTCTGATATCTTATTCTTCCAGTCATTTTGTCCAATTCTGCGTATTCTATGAGTTTCATCCTCCATTCGTTCAAGGTCGGCATTTCCTCCTGTCTCCACCTCTGGGCCATCAGTATTCTTGCCGCTGTGACAGCGTATTGGAACAGTTTGTAGTCCTGTCTTTTTATCTCTCTTCCTGTTATACCTAGCAGGAAGGATTCTGGCTTCTTCACAAACGAGTATTTAAACATCTTTTTCAATTCACAATAAATCAATTCCCAGAATCCCCTCACCCTCCTGCAATCCCACCACATATGAAGGAGAGATCCCTCTTTTTCTTTGCATTTCCAGCACCTATTGCATGTCTTGTACATCTTTGCTAATTTTACCGGTGTAATATACCATCTGTACACCATCTTCATTATGTTTTCCTTTAGTGCTGTGCATGCAGTAAATTTCATGTTTTCGTTCCAAACCTTTTCCCAATCCTCTAATTGTATACTGTAACCAAAGTCTCTGGCCCACTTAATCATAACCGACTTAATCTCCTCGTCCTTTGTTTGCCATTCCAAAAGTAATTTATACATTTTCGAAATTATCTTAACATCATTATCAATTATATCTGATTGAAATTTAGACACTTTTTCTATATAACCTTTTTCTTTAAGATCTTTGTTAAACATTGCATTTACCTGAAAGTAGTGCATCCAGTCATAAACCTGGTCCTTAACTTGTTCATATGGCTTCAGTTTCCATTTCTCCCCCTCTTTCACTACCAATTCGCCATATGTTATCCAATTTGGTCTCATATTAATCTTTTTTACTGACATTATCTCTAGTGGTGACAACCAGTGCGGGACTTTAAATTCCAAAATATTTTTGTACCTGTCCCAGACCTCTATTAAAGAACCCCTAATAACATGGTTAGTGAAACCTTTATGGACTTTCCTCTTCTCCAACCACAAATAGGCGTGCCATCCAAACCTATTGTCGTGACCCTCTAGATCTAGTAGTTTGTTGTTATTTAACTTTATCCACTCCTTTAGCCAGCAAAGACAAGACGCCTCGTAATATAGTTTTAGGTCTGGCAGGGCAAAACCGCCTCTTTCCTTAGCATCTGTCAATAACTTAAATTGTATTCTAGGCTTCTTGCCCTGCCAGATATATCTCGAAAGCGTTCTTTGCCACTCTTTAAACACACTCATTCCCCTGATTATAGGGATCATTTGGAACAAAAATATCATCTTTGGAAGCACACACATTTTGATTGTTGATATTCTGCCCCAAAAGGACAGTTTCATTCTACCCCAGGTTTCTAAATCTTTCTTAATTCCCTTCCACACTTGAATATAGTTGTTCTGATATAAATCGATGTTTTTTGGGGTCAGCCATATTCCCAGGTATTTTACCTTTTTGGTCACATCAATCCCTGATTCTCGTTGCAATTCATCCACTAGACTCTGGTCAATGTTCTTAACCATTATTTTTGTTTTCTTTTTATTTAACGTAAATCCGGCCACTTTACCAAACTGGTCTATTTCCTCCAATACCTCATTTAAACTGCTTATGTGTTCTTCAATCGTAATTACTATGTCGTCGGCAAAGGCTTTAATCTTGTATTCATTTTTGCCGACTGTCACCCCCTTTATTTTATCATTGTTCCTTACTGGGCCTAGAAGGACTTCCAGGACTGTTATAAATAATAACGGCGAGAGGGGACACCCCTGTCTGGTACCTTTTGATATCTTAAATTCTTCAGTGTGTATATTATTCACAATCAATTTAGCTCTCTGTTCCGAATAAATTGCCCTTATTCCGTTATAAAATTCATTCCCAACTTCCATCATTTCTAAATTTTTTAACATAAATTCCCACGATATATTATCGAAAGCCTTCTCTGCGTCCACAAACATTAATAGGGCTTTCTTCTCATTCCTTACAGACAGATATTCCAGAATATTTATTATGTTCCTAACATTGTCTTTCATCTGTCTGCTCGGAAGGAAGCCTGCCTGGTCTACATGTATTACTTCCTGCAATATCTTCTTTAATCTTTTTGCTAGTATTCCAGCAAAAATCTTATAGTCTGTGTTCAGCAGAGATATTGGCCTATAATTCTTTACTTGTGTCAAATCAGAGTCTTGCTTAGGAATGAGTGTGATAAAGGCCTCTTTCCACGTTCCGGGAATATCCTGTTGTTGCAGTATGTTATTCATAACTTCCTTTATTGGTACTATTAGGGCGTGCCTCAGTTCTTTATAATAACTGGATGTTAAACCATCTGGTCCTGGTGCCTTCCCTTTCTTCAATTCTTTTATTGTTTCAATTATTTCCTCATTTACAATTGGGGCATTCAGTCGGTCTTTCTTATCTGTCGGGATCTTTTGCACACTTTTTTCCTTTAGAAATCTTTCTATTTTCTTCATGTTGTTCTTTTCTCTGTTGTTATATAAATGTTTATAAAAATCCAGGAATCCTTTCCTAATAGCTTTAGGGTTTTCAACTTCTTCTCCATCTAGGATAATTTTATTAATTGTACTTTGTTCCTTCCTTTTCCTAATTTGCCACGCAAGCCATCTGCCAGATTTATTAGCAAATTCAAAGTTTTTCTGTCGCAGCCTTTTGATATTCCATTCCACCTCTTTGTTAATAATCATTGCGAATTGTGTCTGCAGGACTTTAATATTCTCTTTTATTTTTAAGCTGTTTGGATTCTTAATTAATTTTCTTTCATTGTCCATTATTTGTTCTAAAATTTCCTTCCTCCCTTTCTCCCTATTCTTGTTCTTAATCGCATTCTGTTGAATAAAGAATCCTCTTATTACCGCTTTGCTTGCGTCCCAAACTATACTCATTTTTGTACCCTTATTCATATTATCCATAAAGTAATCTGTCAGTTTTTTCTTTGCCTCTTGAATAAGCTTTTGATCATCCATGAGATAATCGTTAAGACGCCATCTAAATGATCTTTCTTCATATCCTTTAACCTCCATTTTTATTGGACTGTGGTCTGATATTATTTTTGGTTGTATCTCAACCTGTCGAATTCTTGGGGTTAGCTCATTAGAGACCCAGATTTGATCGATTCTTGATAAAGATTGATTTGGTTCGGAATAAAACGTAAACTGCTTCTCCAGCGGATGTCTCAATCTCCATATGTCAATTAGGTTGAGGTTTTTTATCATAGTAAAAAAAGTCTTAGGCAGTTTCCCTTCTCTGCTTACATCTTTTTCTCTTAACCTGTCTATTTCCAGTGAAACCACCCCATTCATATCCCCCATAAGTATCATTTTTTGGTCCATATATTCAAACAACTTTTCTTCCAAATTTTTATAAAAGTCCATCTTATTTCCATTAGGTGCATAGATCCCGACAATTATTATTTTTTCGCCTTGCCATTTAATCTGTATTGCAATTATTCTTCCTTCTTCGTCTTTAAAAATTTGTTGCGCCTCTATCTTCTTTTTTACATATAGTACAACCCCTCTCTTTTTCCCTTTATCGGAAGATACAAATTCATTTCCCAGTCTATTATTAATCAAAATTTTCCTATGCTTTTTTGCCACATGTGTTTCTTGGAGGCAGATGATATCAAGATTTTTCTTTTTTAAGTATTGTTCGATTTTATTACGTTTCCTCCTATCGTTCATTCCATTAATATTCCAATTCCATAATTTTAGCGCCATCTTTCCTTCCCAATTAAAGATTTATCTAATTAATTATGATCTGGCTTCTTCCTGTTCTTCTCCCTCCTCTTCTTTTTCCTCTTCCTCTTCATCTTCCGATTCTCCATTTTCCTTTCCCTTTCCTTCTAAGTACTTCCTCTCCAATAGACCGACTCCTCCTACTGCTCCTCTTTCTTCTTCTTCTTCTACCGTCAACTCCCTATAACGCCTCTGAAATTTACTTGTTTCCTCCGGACTAATCAGTCTATGTTTCTTGCTTTTATAGGTAAATGAGATCCCTTGAGGGAATTCCCATTTAAATTCAATCTTGTTCTTCTTGAGAATTTGGACCAATGGCTTATATGGGTCTCTTCGTTTCAACAATCTCACTGGAATATCTTTAAAAATGATTATATAGTTCCCATCAATATTTAGTCTTCTTTCTCTATTTTTTTGCAGAATTAAGTTTCTCATATCTTTATCTTTGAAGGTAATCAGACAGTCTCCAGGCATTTTCTTTGTTCTAGTTGTTCTTGTTCTTATTCTATACGCATTTTGAACTGATCTTTCCACTTCTTCTTTTTGTATCGCCAACCATTGTGCTATTTCTATTGTCAATTTTTCTCTGATGTTTTCACCTTGTGTTTCTGGGACTGCTCTCAGCCTGAGGTTCACCTCCCGTTGCCTCAATTCATTCATCGCGATTGCGTCCCATACTTCTTCTTGTGTTTTGTTAACTTCGAATAATCCTGTTTTTAATTTCTCTTCTTCCCGTTTCACTTCCTTCATTTCTACTCTTGTTTTTTTCATTCCTTCTTCCAGAGATTGTGTTCTTTTAGAAACATCTTTAATTTGACCTCTTAGCTCTCTTACAGTTTCATCAATCTTTTGGTCCATTTTCCCAATTCTCGTATCCACCTGTTCTATTCTTGTATTCACATGCTCCAGTTTATCCTCCATATTCTTTTCGCTCTGTCTAATTTCAGCAAACATTTTCAAAATTTCTGCCTTGAAGTCTGCATCTGGTTTAGACCCTCTCCTATCTCCTGGTGTTCCACCCTCCCCGCCTTTCTTAGGTATGTGGGACATCCTTCCAATATAACCTTTAATAACCTTTAATAGGGGTTGACACAACCCTAATGTTACTCAACTTTTTATAGGTTCCCACCTTACTCAGTTACAATATTCAAAATCCAATTCAATATCCCTAGTCCCTATAAGTTTGACTTGGGAGTATCAATATTAAACCTTTTACCAAAAGTTCGATATTGAACCTTTTTGCCAAAAGTTTCAGATTCCTCCCCTCTTTAGAATCGAGGGAGGGTGGTTAATTACATCCAGAAGGCCTCCAAAAAAGAGGAAAAAAAAAAGGGAAAGGGGGAAATAAAAAGTAAAGAAGGAGAATATTCTTCTTGCCACAAATTAGGCTACTCCCTTTAGATATCGCAGTTCCCCAATTATAATCCAGTTGTATTGCCAAGGAGTGCCAGCTAATATATGTAACAAAAAAAGAATAAGAAAGAAAAGAAATTCAAAGTTCAGAGTTCCAGTCGCAGAAAAAAGAAGAAAAAAGAAAAAAAAAACCTTCTGCCCCCAATTGGGCTAATCCTTATAAGATCTTGTAGAATAGTTGTAAAACCTTGTTTAGTCCAACCTCCAAACAGAGGGGTCCAGTGGAGCACAAATAACAGGTGCAAGGCCAATTGAAGAGAAGAGATAGAAAACAAGTTGTAATTATCCTCCTGACCACTGAGTGGCTAGAGCCCCTGAAAATTGACTGGGCAAAGTATGGAGGAGGGGAAAAATGAGACGTGGTGCAGTAAAAATGAGGGGTATTTCAAACTGCCAAGCCCTTTCTTCAACTCTCCTATGCCAGTTGGAGAGCCAATATTGTAAATTGAGTCCAAAAAAAACTATCTGTAGGGCACCAGAAAAATTTTTTACAAAACAAGGCAAAGGCAGGAAAAGAGAAAACCCAAAAGGCTGACCGTATAATGGAGTCGACGGCACTTCCTCTGCTGCGCAGACTTTTTTAAAGAAAAAGAATTGCAGTCCTGCTTTCAGCTTCCTCTTTCAAAATTCCAAAGAGGACCTTGAAGTAACAAATCTTGTCCCTCTGTTTCCCCCTTCTAGCTTGAATTCTTCTTACACAGTCAAAGAGTTAATTTTTCAGATAGTTTATAGCAGCTTGAAGGGGAAAAAGAAACAATAGCCGCTAGTGGCAACACACTTTCACTTTTAGCAACTTTGCTTCCCCTGTGCGCATAAATTGACTGGAGATAGCGCCGGTCTCGCAATTACTTACTTGTCCTCCGGTGCTTTTCCTTAAAGTTCTGATTTGTTTTATATTAATTTGAGCCCGAATTCCTTGGTTTCGAGAGTTGTGAGCTCCCCCGGCAAGCTCGGGGCTTCGTTTCCCGGAGTTAGCTATGGCTTCCCCTCAGCCCGCTTCTCCTCCCCGCCGCTCTCTTCGCTCCGTTGGAGTTACCTGGCGGCCGGGTGGTCTGCGTTATGGCTCTCCGCGGGAACCTGAGTGTCTGAACACCCTCCAGACACTGCTTCAGGGGGTCACTGCGCCCAAAGACCCCCCTAAATCCTCCGAAAAACCCGGGATTCTCCACCTGGAAGCAATCCCCGCTTGCGATGGCATCGCTCACAACCGGAAGTCCTCATTTTATGATGATTTCTTGCTAAGAACATAACTAGACCCCAGCTAGATCAGACCAAAGCTCTGTTTAGTCCAAGGGTGGCCAACTTTGTTGCCATCCAAATGTTGAAGAGTACAGCTCCAATCATCCCTGATCACTGACCATGCTAGGTAGGGCAGATGGGCATTATCTTCCAAATCCAGAAGGCAGGGCTTTGACTATCCCTGACGTTGTCTATTATCCAGCTTCCGATTTGGTTAATCAAACTCCTGAAAGGTTACAGCGCCTGCTGTGGCTGTAGAGACCAATATGGAAGAGGCCAGTTTTGTTGCGGCTGATGAAGGTGTCCAGTTGTGCTCATGCAAATGCATCTTGGCATTGTTTCCTCTCTGCACTCGTCCCAACGGCCACTCCTCCTCTGGTCACTCCTCCTCTGGTCACTGCCATGGATACACAACCTGATTGTCTGTCTCTAGGCATTGCACTCTTCTGGACGTAAATAGTACATTAATTTCCGTAGGCTTATTCTGAGTCAGATTAACATTGGATACAACCCATTGCCTCCTAGATTTCAAGGATGAGGTGAAGGGTCTTGCCACTTGCACTTATCTTTAATTATCTCCTAATGGTCTCCTGAGATCATTGAACTGCACTTCAACAGCCGTTTTGTATAGATAAAAACAAGGGACACAGCAGAGTTGGGAAGAGTTCCACTGATGCACACTTTTGTTCCCTCTGTATGCTGGACTAAACTAGAGACATGCCACATATTTTTGAGTACATTGAAAAGGTTTTACATTGGTTTCATGTATCCCTGAGGACTCTCATTGTGGTATTGTTGTGCACTCTTGAGCAGTGGGAATTCCAGAGTTACTTCTCTAATGGCCATTTGATTTGAAAGAAACATTTATTACATTTCTAACCTATCTTTTCCCCAAGTATCCTAAGCTGACATGTATCCTTCTCCTCCCATGCCATCCTCACAGCAACCCTGTGGTGTAGTTTAGGCTTAGAGACAATGACTGGCCCATTTCATTCACTGGGCTTCGTGGGTGCTTGGGGATCTGAACCTGTCTCTCCTGAATCCTAGTAACTTTTAAATGCTACATGCCTTGGGCTGTACGGGATGAAATCTTCACTCCAATTTGTGCCTTTAAAAATGTGCAGATTGAGGAGTCATTGCGAGAGTGCAGTGGAAATAGACTTAACACCACATGAACCTTTTCAACCCACCCTAACCCAGCCTGCTGTCTCAACAGACGGAAGCCAGTCACAGATTCTGCAAAACTCATCTTCAGCTTATGGTCAACACGTCAGAAACATGACCAAAAATAAACCAGACAATGCACCAAAATCTTCAAGACAGGACAAATGCAAAAACATGCTGCATATTAACAGCTGCTCAGTTCTGTACAAAATAACAACTAACCCTGATGGACTACATGGAATTGGCGGAAATGACTGGCAGAATCCGAGACCACGGAGAAGAGTCAGTGGAAGAAGATTGGAAGAAATTTAAAGACTGTTTACAGAAATACTGCAAAATTAATGAATGTTAGAATGATGTCAGAATGAAGTTAAGTGGTTTAAGCAGCAATGTTATAAAGATGTATGTAAAAATGGATTGTTAACAGGTGAAATTCCAAAGTTATAATATATTAAGTTAAAGGTTTAAGACTAAAACAAAGAGGGAAAGAAATTGCTGAATTAACCAATAGAACTGGAATACAAAAAAGGGAGGTGTGAGGAGGTCAGGGAAGCAAGGAAATGAATGTAAGGCATGGAAAGATTGATGTGGTTTTTTTAAGTGTCTTTTATCTTTTTTCTGTATTTTGTATTTTTCTTTCATTTTTCTTTCTTTTTTTTCTTTTTCTTTTATTTATGTAATTTTTTCCTTGAAACCTTAATAAAGATCATTTAAAAAATAATAATAACAACTAACCCTATGTAAGACCCTGAGAGCAATCCTTCCAGCTTCATGTGATTTCTTGCCTTCTAATTCTCACCAGCAGTGATAGAAATTTCACCACTATCAATGCCACCCATGTGATTTTATCTCCCAGTAGGTATTGAGGCGACCTTCCTGATAGTTTGCCCAGTATTGGACCATTAATTTGCTGATAGTTCATCCAAACAGGAAGCTGTGTTATACTGAGTCAGACCACTGGTCCATCTTACTCAGTGTTGTATATACTGACTAGCACTACCTCTCTAGGGTTTCTGGAAGGAGTCTTTCCCGCATCTCTACCTAGAGATGCCCTCCAGGTGGGCTAGTGTAGATTCACTTCCTGCCACCCCAACATATGACTGGGTAGAGATAATCCTTCACCACCATGATGCATGGCTTTTGGAAATCCCTTTAAGTTGATTCAAGGTCTGTACACACAAGACCACCTTATCTGCTGCATTATGGAATCCCAAAGAGAGACGAACTACCAGAACAGTTGTTCGGTAACGTCATTTAGACTGAAGCATGACATGCTCGATGGGACGGACTCTTCATGCTGTTTAGTACTTTTTAACCACCCTGGGCATATGAAAAGGTGGTTAAGGGAGGGCTGGAGAAGATGTAATTGCTGATTACAGCCAACTGATTGGGTTTCCACATCTTTTACTAGGACTTTGTAATATTGTGATAGGCACAACTCTCGCTCCCTCTTAAGCATGGTGTAAAGTAATGATGAGATAATCAAAATGGAGTGGGCAAAGTGTGCAAGGCTCAGATTGAAGAGCATACTTACTTTTTAAGTTATTTTATCAACATAATGCAAAATGTTGGGACGCGGGTGGCGCTGTGGGTTAAACCACAGAGCCTAGGACTTGCTGATCAGAAGGTTGGTGGTTCGAATCCCCGAACGGGGTGAGCTCCCATTGCTCGGTCCCTGCTCCTGCCAACCTAGCAGTTCGAAAGCACATCAAAGTGCAAGTCGATAAATAGGTACCGCTCCGGTAGGAAGGTAAGCGGTGTTTCCATGCGCTGCTCTGGTTTGCCAGAAGTGGCTTAGTCATGCTGGCCACATGACCCGGAAGCTGTACGCTGGCTCCCTCGGCCAATAAAGCGAGATGAGTGGCACAACCCCAGAGTCGGCCACGACTGGACCTAATGGTCAGGGGTCCCTTTACCTTTACCTTTAATCCCTTATATCCCTGTCCTATCACAGAAACAGCCTCAAAAAGGCACCAATGCAACATATGCAAATTTATTTAAATTTAACAAATTAATGAATAGTCATCAGGTCAGTCAAAAAAAGATTAAAATGAGTGATCAAGTCTCACTTTAAGAGGTTGCTCATTTCTAAAACATCTAGTGGAAGCTAGAGAAATTCCTTTTCTATGATAGAGGTAGACAAGCTGTAACTCAAATGAGATGTTCTTAGGGTATAAAATTAATTTCTTGGTGATTTTCCGTCTCCTTATTGAATATTATGAATATTATATAACAACAAATGTGAAATGGGATGCAATTTAGTTTTACATTTGGTGCATTATAAATGTTAATTACTTAATAGATTAAGACAATATTGTATGCCTTCAGCTGAACCATCTGCTGATGTGATTTGGTAAAGCTCTATTTGATCTCATTGATTTACACCAGTGAGGGATGGTAGTACCATATAATACAAGTGACCTGGCCATTTATAATTTCATTAGGATTTGCTAGCATTGAATGAATATCCACTTTGCCTCTCAGTGCCACTTTGCATTGATCTAACTTTCCTCCCACCACATCTGACTATATGGGGAATTGATCTTCTTTTAAGGGTTTTGTTTAGAAAAGTGCACTATGCTGTTCTTACTCTACATGCAGCTAGATATTTTCCCTATAGAAATTCCCATTTTGTTGTGTCCTTTGGCTTAGAACCAAAGCAGTTTTGTACCTCTTGTTTCTGATGAATGTCATTAACCTGTAGAACAGTCCAATGTGTGTTTACTTAGAAGTAAATCGCACTAAAACCAATGGGTCCTATTTCAGAGAAGGTGAACATGGAATTACAGCTTTGGAGCACTAGCGTTCCTCTGCTTTTTCTTTGATTTCCACCAGCATGGACAACTCATCTAGGCCCTATTGCACTAGCTAGATGCATGCTTCTATGTGAATTGGCTTCTGCATCTTTCTGCGCATGGTTAGTGACTGAACTAAAGATGGATTATGGCTGCTGTTTTCAAGTATTTTGAAAGATTGATTTCATTTGCTTTATGAATGTACAGCATAGTTCAGTACCCAGCTTCTTGCAGTGACCAACAGCTTGCCATCAGGAAGCCCACGAAGAAAGCAAGCGCTTTCCCAGCAACTGGTATTTGGTGGGTTATTCCCTCTGAACATGGTGCTAGTCTCTTCTCATACCTTTCCTTTCTCCCAATATTTGGCAACATAGCTATGCTGTGCTAATAAATTTGCAGAGCACATTCTTCAGCCAATGTGTGCTCTGATAGGCTGGGGTTCCCATCTCCATGTTGGAAGCCGTGTGCACAGAGAAGACAGTTGCCTTCAGACTAATCACATATTGCACAGGTAGTGGGTGGGGCCAAGTCTTGCTCAACTTGTCCTTCAGGCATTCACCCCCCTTCCAAAACACACAACAACAACAACAACAACAACAACGATCACGTTCAAATCAATTCAGTCCCTTCTTGTTGGAGGCAGGTGTACACACACCTGGGATTCCTATTCAACTACAGTTTCTGTTCTGTCAGGAACATCTGAATAGACCTGCAGATACCTTCCATTCCTTTGACTCAAAATTATCTCAGAAAGGCTTGGAATGGAGCATGTCCCTGTCATTTGGCCAGTGATCCAGTCCCTAAACAATGTGAGGAAGAATGGTCGCTCGGTGGCCCTCTAGCGTGATCACACACGTCAAACAAGCAATAATTGACGAGAGTCCTTGTGCTTTGGGGACTGTTGATGGTATTGATCAACATGGTAGCCAAATATTTCCAGATATTGCATCACAGAAGAAGAGTAGATAGCTGTAACATGTCGATGTAAATGCAGTACCTTGCTTTGCCAGTGCTGGGATGCTGCCAAACATTGGCCATTTGGGCCCAATTGTGTGAAGTGACCTGTTTCCTAGTAGTGGAAATTTAGCCTTGGCGTGAGAACGGTCCTACTTCATTGCCTTCGCTGAAATTTCACATGCTCTATAAAGGCTGGCTTTGGCCCCAGGCTGAGATCGCTAAACTCATTTTCCCTTGTGACCTTTTCAGATTTGTAGCCAGGATGACAGAGAGGGAGGGAGGTCTGGAGCAATCTTCCACTTTACCCCCCCCCTCCCTTTTCCAGCAGCTGTTTCTTCACTTATTCTACAAATACGTGCAGGACTCTTAAGCCCAGCAAATCATGATTCATGGCTAACCGTTTCAGCTTTTTCAGCCTTGGCAGAACAGAACGTAGAGAAAGAAACAAAGTGCCAACATGGCAAGGTATGCAGCTGTGTTATCTTTCTGTTACTGTCAGGCCTCTTGTAGTAGCTTACATGACAAGCAGACTTTGCATCTGTATACTTGGAAAAGCTTTACCTGCTTGTCATTTGGCTATTAAAGTCACAGGAACATTGGGGAATAGTTAGCAAAAATTTCCAATGGATATAATGTAGGACTTCGAATCCTTCGCACAGACATGAATTGAGCAAGTTGCAGTCTTTCCGCCCAACTTACTTCACAGGGCTGTTGTGAAGGCAGAATAAAATTGGATAATAAATCTCATGTACACCATCATGGATGAGCAAATTTAGTAGATGAGCAGATAAAACAAACAACACTATATTGCACAGACATTGTGTTCAATGAAACCAACCCTGTGTTTAATGATATTTGCCTCTCCTTATATTCTATTAAGAAGATACTGTTTTGTCCCTTGATCAGATGGTGGTCCTGAAGAGCCAGGCACCAGGACTCTTAAGCAAGCAGATAAAAAATGGAATCTTTTCTAATACCAAATACTTCCAGGGTGGAGAATATTAATTGGGATTGTTGCACAGGAGAAAAGGATTAACACATGTCTGTACGTACCACAGTCCCAGACCTGATCTCTTTTTCTCTCACAAGACACACAACACACAGTTGCTATTTAAAGTTAAAAATGAGTCACACAGAACAGAGCTTTCTTAAAGAGCTGTAACTTGCTGACTGGCTTTCCTTAAGTGTTTTTGCTTATCAGTGCTGACCACCTCGATGCTCAATGCTCAGCCAATGTTCCAAATTGCTTCAGTACTTTCAAGGGATTTTGAAGGGTTCTTTCACAAACTATCCCCTACAGTTTATTAGATTATAAATGTGCAGATCCAGTAAAAAGGCAGAAATCATCACTGTTCTCTAAATCAGCCATTCCCAAGCTAGTGCCCACCACATGTTGTTCAACTCCCATCAGTTCCTCCATCTTGGTTGGGGAATGGTTTCTGTAATGTGTAAATAATAATAAAAATAATAAAATAATAATAATAAATTTATCATGCCCATTCTGGGTGGCTCCCACCAGAATATTAAAAACATGATAAGACATCAAACATTAAAAACTTCCCCAAACAAGTCAGATAGTTGTTTATTTTCTTGACATCTGATGGGAGAGCGTTCCACAGGGTGGGTGCCACTACCGAGAAGGCCCTCTGCCTGGTTCCCTGTAACCTTACTTCTCACAGTGAGGGAACCGCCAGAAGGCCCTCAGATCTGGACTTCAGTGTCCGGGCTGAACGATGGGGGTGGAGATGCTCCTTCAGGTATGCTGGGCCAATTGTAGATTGGCTCTGACTTGCTGTACTTGCACAGTGAGTCTGTTGTTTCTGTTGTTTTGTGTATTGTGTTGGTGAGATACCATATATACTGTATGTTTTGAAATGCCCGTCGGTCTGTTTCAACACTACAAACCTTGTAACAGTGGCAAAACATGCTGATTTTTAACCTGCAAAAGCAGGTCATGTGATTCATGCCCTTGTGGTGGCCATCTCTTCCTGGTTTCCATCTCATGAATACCCTTGCATGCAAGTACGTCATTATCCAAGTCCTTTTCCTTTCATGCCTTCTGCTTTTGGGCTTTCTGCTCTGATGTCCCTTAGTTATGAATAATCATCATTCGTTTTCACAGAAACTCCCCCCTCCTGCATAAAGGGATTCTAACATTTAAAATGTGATGGGAAACCAAATGGTCTCCCTCCTCCAGGAAAATTGTGTGAAAGAGAGTCGAAAATCCTTCCTGCTCCTGTTCAGAAATGTGTTCTGCATAATTAGCATAGAGTTTGCCTTTCTGATACAACGTTTTTCACTAGGGCCATCAGCCAATTACATAATATTTAGTTGATTAAACATCTGTCTTCACCAATCAATCAATTAATTAAGTTGGATGCAAGTTGTAATCAATGAGGGCAAATTTTAAGAGGGTGAGGGTGATAAAAGTTAAAGGCACACGTTTATTTTTTGAGGCTCTTTTGATTCTGGTTTGTTACTGCAACTGGATATGCAAAAGAACATTTTCCACCCACTAGACAGATTAAAGGTGTTTCTAGAAAAACAATGGAAATGGTTGATTTTGTTTTTTAAACTTATTTTGCACTTTCCCTCCATATTCTCCCCCAAGCATTTATATTGATATTTTGATCATTTGGAAATTAATTTAAAATAAATATATAAATGTTTATTATTATTATTATTATTATTATTATTATTATTATTATTTTAAAAAACCCTAAATAAATAATTGTTCAGTCAGTTAAAAAGCAGGTGATGAAACAACAACAATAATACAATGACCTGAAAATACAAAATGTTAATAGAATATAATTTCCACAAAGTTAAGACCACTCTGTAACAGTACATAAAGGATATATTCCTATAGGCCAACATATTAGTATAAATCATTTCTGTGTGTCTGACAAATATTTGATTATTCAGCACTGGGTAATATCTGACTAAGTCATACTCAGAGTAAACCCTTTGAAATCCCATACACTTAACTGAGGCATTATTGCCAAACAGGTAACTTTGCATGTAGGAGGCATGAGGCCACATGCACTGGTCTCACCCCTAACATCCCCATGCACACCAGTAGGAAATTTGTGTCTTTCCAGGTGTTATTGGACACACAACACCCATCAGACCAGACAGTATGGCCAATGATCAGAGAAGATGGAATTTGTAGTTTAGCAACATCTGCAGATGCTCCAGGTGTCCTTATTTTCCAGGGACATCTCGGATTTACAGAGGCCATCCCGGTTTCTGATTTGATCCTGGAATGTCCCACTTTTCCTTAGCATGTCATTTCATTGGAGAAATGTTAGAAGATACAGAGTTATTTAGAAGATATGGAGTTATACAACCTTTAGAAGACACCTGAAGGCAGGCCTGTGTAGAGAAGTTTTAAAATGTGTAATGGGTAGGGTATAAATAAAATCACCACCATCATCATCATTATGGAATAGGACAGGGGTCATTAAACTTTTTCAGCAGGGGGCTGGTCCACTGTCCATCACACCTTGTGGGGGGCTGGACTATATTTTGGAAAAAAAATATATGAATGAATTCCTATGCCCCACAAATAACCTAGAGATGCATTATAAATAAAAACACACATTCGACTCATGTAAAAACACCCTGATTCCCGGACTGTCCATGGGTCAGATTTAGAAGGTGATTGGTGTGTGCATCTGGAGGGACACAGGTTTCTCACCAGCAGTTTTAAAAAGCTGTCATCATAATAGAGAAATATCTTCCTTCCCAACCATTCAGTAGCAGACCTTCCCATGTGGTGAAGGGAAGGTTTGATGCAGAGCTTCCAGTCACATGGATGCTTCTACTCTGAAGCCATTTGGTGGTGGTGTGGTGTCATGATGCTAGCTTCCTAACAGGTGTGTTACTGCTGCTTACCAGGAGGGAGAGGGGAGAGATGGGCTTGCAGCAGGCAGCCTGGCGTACCACACAACCCTCCCCACAGTGAGCAAACCTCTTCTGCTTCTACTGACGTTGAGGTGAACAGGGTAGAACTTCCCTGCACAACTTGGGAAGGCCTGCACTGAGCAGGTGGAAGCAATGTGCTAGCTCTGTGCCCTCACCACAAATTGGTATTTCCTCCTCAAGCTTACGTGTCTTTTGCAGTAGTTCCTGGTTGTGGGGAAGGAATGAGAAAGTTCCACTGTAGATGTTGTAATGTGTAAATACATAGAGATGGTTTTTGGTGATTGCCAGATAATTTGTTTTCCCTTTTTGTATAGGCCCCAAAAGGCACTTGTGGAAGAAGAAAGCCTTTCATTTGTCCTCTACTTCTTCCAACTACAGTGGTACCTCGGGTTACATACACTTCAGGTTACAGACTCCGCTAACCCAGAAATAGTGCTTCAGGTTAAGAACTTTGCTTCAGGATGAGAACAGAAATCGTGCTCCGGCGGCGCGGCAGCAGCAGGAGGTCCCATTAGCCAAAGTGGTCTTCAGGTTAAGAACAGTTTCAGGTTAAATACGGACCTCCGGAACAAATTAAGTACTTAATCCGAGGTACCACTGTATTCTTTGAAACACTTCATTATTTTGAGGTTCTGTTTTTTTATAAACCACTTGTGGAAAACTTGTGGCCCTCCAGATGTTGCTCCCACAATCCCTGCCCATTGGCAATGGTGGTTGGAGTTGATAACTTTTGTAGTCTAACAGCATCTGAACAGTCACAAGGTTTCTCCATCCCTCATTTTAAGCACGCACAGTAACGAAGTAATGTTGGGAATGGTCCCTTCTATTCTCCCTTGAAGGAAACACTAACTTGTGAGTCATTGACACATAATTTTAACCACCATTATTTTATTTTTCTTATTATGAAGTGGTAGGCTTCACTGGAGAATTACGATTTAGGATTAATTTAAACAAAAAATGAAAACACCACTTAGTGTAGTAAGAAAATCTCCATTCAAAGTAGACCCATTAAAATCAAGTGAGTTAAATCCATTGTTTTCAGTGGGGCTACTCTTAAGTATGATTAGCTTTGGATATATCCAAATAAGTGTGTATGTATACTTATATGTATGTATTATTTGTGTGTGTGTGTGTGTGTGTTCAAACACACACACACATACAGAGCGCATAAAAAGAAGCAGTTACGTTACAAAATAAATCTGCCCAGTCAGTCTTCCAAAGAAAAAGAGGAAAAAATAATAATCAAAGTGGCACCTGCTGTGGAGATGAGGCATTAATCTCAACAGCAGGAAATAAAGAGGGAGAGAGGAGAAAATACAAAAGCCCAGACATTAAAGAAGTAATTAAAACACTTATCTCCATCAACATACATAACAAACCAACAAAAACAGCCCCTACCCCCACAAATCCAAACACCAGGGAAAAAAGAGGGGAGCATCCATATTTGATTGAACTTCGCAATGGGAAGTCACCAAACTGCCAGCATAGAAAAGGGAAGGGTTTGCAGCAAAGGGAGGGCTTCTTTTCTTAAAAAACAACAACAAACGGACCTTGCTAGCATGCCAACTGCTGTCAGCCTGACCTTGAGAGATACTGGTCACCTGCTATTACCTATGAAGCCTTGGGTTCTTTTCATCTCCGAAAATCAAACCTTCATAACGCTATACCAAGTATCTAGTTAGAGATGTCGCTGCCTTTCTGTTTTCATTTTCTTCTAATTGGAATGAATTTTAATAGCCAAGAGCTTGTGTGTTTTCTCCCTCCGCCTCTCTTTCCTTGTTTGGCTTGATTGTCATGCTCTCCTTTTCGCGAAATTCTTCCAGCAACAGACAGCGTGCACCTTCCCTATGAAATATTCCCATTTGCGAAAGAGGCGCATAAATATTCATTTTTTTGGCACTTAAAGCAAACTTTACCTGTAATTCTTTTTCATGCACTTCCCATCAGAGGACATCCTGCAGGCATGAGCTGTCACATCCAGTGGCCCACACGATCTGTCACTGACATCAGCCTTCCATAGCTTGCCGAGTGGTGACATTGCGAGTCCTAGGGCTTTTCCTTACAAAGTATTCAATCAAAAAGATTTGTTCTCAAATAAATATATTTAATGAATGAGCGGGATGAGGCTGTGTCTTCCAGCATGAATAAATATTTTATGTTAAAATTGCAAAATGTCTACAATGTAATGTGAAGTCTACACATTTCCTTAGGAATGTAAGTCCTCCCCCCCCCCCTCCTGGGGTAGCGGTGGTGGGAATCCTGTTAAGAACATATTCGTATGATGAGGAATATACAATTGCAGTATGTGTTTTAGTATTCTATAGCTGTTATTATAGCACAAGGTGACAGGCTCTATCTAGAGTGGCTCGAAACTAAATCACTGTTTTATTGAAGCAGCCAAATGCAAGACTGTTAATAGCATAAATTGTAAATGTTCTCTTGTTATATGTCACCTTGTGGTTTTATGTATAAACGGTTTTAATATATAGGATGAAAATCCAACTTGAGATTGTTTTAAAATGGTTTGATTATCTTGGACTAATACTTATCTCAAGGAAGTAGCGTTTGAAACTTCTAGTACTCCCTTTCTTAGTTTTTGTACATAATAGTTTTTGTACATAATTACCATCTTTGTTTCTAAATGGGCTTGTTGAAGAGATCAGAGTTTCCTAGAACATTATGTGATGCTTATGCAGACTGAATTTAGAATATGTACTTTTATGTACGTTTGATGTTTACTTTCAGTGTACTCAAAGTACAAGCCATCTTCTCTGTTTTTGCAAACCTATGAATGTTAACAATCGTCATGCTATCTCTGAAATGGAAATGCAAGAAGCCATTGAAAGAACTTTGTGTACAATGGATAACTTAAAGGAATTTCCCCCCCCTGTAGATTTTTAAAAAAAATGTCTGTGTTTGTGCTAGAATACGCCTGGGGTTAGGGAGAAATGGAGAATGGTTTTTTCTCTTTATATAATCTGGCCAGCGTATTCCATCCAGATATGTACATCTCTTGAATTTTGTATATCTGGGTCCTGGACAAGTTACTTCTAGGCTTCTCCTCCATCAACTCTCCCTTCAAGGGCAGTTCTATAAGAGTTATTGAATGAATCTTACAGTATGAGGAGATGGCCTTTGAGTAGAGAATAAATAAGTGGGTGTGAAAGAGTGACTAAGATAGAAATAATGCAGTCCTATTCATGTCTACTCAGAAATAATCTCCATTAAGTTTACTCCCAAGTAAGTGTGTATAAGGTGGGACGTGTTGGGATACTGCCAGGGAGACAAAGGCCATCATGCCTCCACGTCGATTCCGAACGATCCATCGATCTCCCGTAGATACAGTATCAGTCAATTAGCGGCACGAGCCTCAGAAATAACATGCCACATTCCAAGGCTGGTGCACGCTCTTTCAACAGAGTTCTCACAGAGAAAGATGCACTCAGGAGAGCATTATTTACAGCTTTATTCAGCGTTGATCAGAACAAAGAAAAAACATGACTGCCTGCTTCGATGTCTCAGGCACAGAGAGAGAAACAAAAGCTTCATAGACAAAACAGAAACATCCTGTGAACAGGAAATACGCAGGCTGTGACACAACAACCTGCTCCCTTCTTAAGGTGGAACGGAAATATCCTAACAGGACGTGGGTGGCGCTGTGGTTTAAACCACTGAGCCTCTTGGGCTTGTCGATCACAAGGTCAGTGGTTTGAATTCCCACAACAGGGTGAGCTCCCGTTCCTCAGTCCCAGCTTCTGCCAACCTAGCAATTCGAAAGCACATCAAAGTGCAAGTAGATAAATAGGTACTGCTCCGGCGGGAAGGAAATTGGCGTTTCCATGTGCTGCTCTGGTTTTGGTGTCCCATTGCACCAGAAGCGGTTTAGTCATGCTGGCCACATGACCCAGAAAAACTGTCTGCGGACAAACGCCAGCTCCCTCAGCCTGTAAAGTGAGATGAGCGCCGCAACCAAAGAGCAGGGGTGTAGGAAGGGGGCGGTCAACCCCAGGTGCCATCATGGAGGGGGGCGACAAATTATCAAGGAACAATTGCTGCCATACTAGGATGGTTCATAAAAAGCTTTTTTTAAAAAAATGCCTGCTCCAAAGGTCTTATCTTACTATACTAGGGATTATATAGCTATATATGAAATTTCATGCGTATCAGTTAATATCTTGACCCTCCTCCATGAAAATAGCTGTTTACTTGGCCGTTTTCCTATGTCATGAAGGCTGAAATTTCAATTCAGTGGAGCACCATAGTTGTCTTCCTTTGGAGGCTGGCGGGGAGCTGAAGGTTGGTCTTGCACCAGCATGCCAATATTTATTGAGATACAGCGGTACCTCGGGTTACAGACGCTTCAGGTTACAGACTCCATTAACCCAGAAATAGTACCTTGGGATGAGAACAGAAATTGCATGGTGGCGGTGCAGCAGCAGCGGGAGGCCCCATTAGCTAAAGTGGTACTTCAGGTTAAGAACAGTTTTAGGTTAAGAATGGACCTCCAGAACGAATTAAGTTCTTAACCCAAGGTACCACTGTATACTGTAGACTTCAACATTCTAAACTATTAATTTTGATAGCCAGCCTCTTGTGTAGCTGAAGTTGCAAAACGTGATCCTTTGAATGTTTAACAGTCCTTGGTCTGCTGTGACTGGACCTCCTCATACTTCTAGCTCCCTTTGCTAATTTCTTGCAAACTTTGTTTTTTTAGCGGCAGTCAGCAAAACAACTGCACACATTGTCAGAACATCACAGTTGGGAGAGTTCCCTTGGTATGCAATGCCTCTCAGTTCTATATAGTTTGTTCATTTGTTTTAAACAGATCTGTTTTGCAAAGTCCTGTTTATTCAGAAGTGTGGGATTCACTGCTTCCTTTCCATTGCAGATGTACTGTGTGTGTGTTGCCTGCCTCATGATGGTACAGGCATTAGCCGCAAAGTTTGCCTTCTCCAGTCTTGCTCCAGTCTCTCAGCCTTGTTCCTGTTACACACAGCCTACCAAATGCCATTCTTTCTAACCCAACTGAAAGCATATGGGGAAAGTAAACGATCATTTGTGGATATCCAGTTTAAGATAACTATGTGAGAATTTGGTTATTCCTCTCTTCCTCAGAAGGACCACAAACAAATACATACCCAAGGACTTCACACACAAACAGGCACAAATAGAAGACTCTGCCACTCACTCTCTCCTGCTGACAGACTTCAGCAGCCTAACTCCTACAGCCATTTCTTTTTGGGGAACGGCTCCAGCTAGGAAAAGAATCAATGTATACCAAATATGTGTTGTAATTAGGGATGGGTGAATCTGTCAATTTTGGTTTCTCTTGGTTTCTTATTTTTTCAGTCTTCTTCTATGTTCAGGTCCACACATTGCTACATCAGTCTGTGCGTGTTTTAAAAAAAACAAAGTCCTCATCAAAATTTGCCTGCCATTTGTAGAAATTTGTCCCCATGTACACATTTTTTGCAAATCAGTTTTCCCTAATATAATGCATTTTTCATGTTGTTTTCAATGATATCTGTGTTTCTGTGCATAGCACATGCATTTTTGTGTGTCTGACTTGTCTTGGGAACTGCATTGCAAAATTCAAAGGAGTGCAAATTTCAAAGGATGGCTGTGCTTCAGTTAACATATTGTTACAGAAAGTGTGGACTTGTTAGGTTTTACCTTTAAATGCAAACAAGGCTTAGTTTCTCCCCCTTCCCTAGTTGTAGTACAACTTAAGAGATTTTAATTAGTGTTGCATTGGTATTTTTGTCCATCCCTCCCATTCTGAGAAGTGTGACATCAGAAGGATTTCTGGTCCACTTATTCTGTTTGCATCAGAATTCACAGAAATCTAATTCCTCAAGCATCCCTAGTTCAAGGAGATATTTTTTCACTGCTGTATCACAGCCCTTTCTTCTTGGAGTTTTGAAAAGTTTGGCAAGCTTTATAGCATTGCAGGTTCACTGTGTCAGCCTTTGGATGGTTGGAACAAATCATTTTGATTTTATAATAATTGGGATGTTCAGGTTTTATGATGCTGGAACAGGGTTTGACCTATCCACCTTTTAAATATATGTGCTTGTAGAATATAAATGCTAGAAAAGATTATTTTGTTGGGTTGTGGTGATTGTAAAACTACCTGGGTAGCAGAAATTTTTAATAGGCCTTGCAGCAGCTAAATCTGAGAGTGGCATATGTGTGATTCCTGGGCATTTACTGCACTCACCATAGAGGTGGGGGTGTCCAACATCTGTTTAAATGGCATCTGTCCTGGGTGCATGTTACTTCCAAATCATTTATCTATTTCAGATGTTATTCTCCCTGTATCTCTTATTGCTGGTGGCTTTTATACAGATTGTGTGTCTCTATGTTTGTTCTCAGTTACGTTCTTCCCCATGTAGTGTGTGTGTGTGTGTGTTGTATTTTTACTCCAAATTGTTTCTCTCCTGGGTGGCTGCTGGGTGATATATCAATATTTGATCTCTCTCCGAAGTGTGTTTCTGCTGGGTGGCTGTTCATTACCAAAGAGTGTCTCTCCAGTGTGACTATTGGCTCTCTATCCGATAATCTTGATCTCACTCTCCCATCTGTCCATTACTAGATCTTTGTTTAACAAAGTTCTCTGTGCCCTTTAGTGCCAGAGAGGTGGCGTATTGAAATGGTAACTGAGAAAACGTTCCCAAATACTGC
Source organism: Podarcis pityusensis (assembly GCF_964106645.2). Classification (NCBI taxonomy): domain Eukaryota; kingdom Metazoa; phylum Chordata; class Lepidosauria; order Squamata; family Lacertidae; genus Podarcis; species Podarcis pityusensis. Next base: position 74,868,791 of record NC_138030.1, read on the forward strand.
TTTCAGATGACAGGGTCACAAATACAGCTTTGCTCGATTGCCCACAAAATGAAAAGGCACACATGTAAGTAGCAGCACACTCTGTTGATGATGTTGCTATACACAAACACAGCCAAATTCTTCCCTAGTTTCAGTTCCAATAGCTTCAATTCTCTGAGACCCAAGAATATTCTGCACTGCAAGTCTTCAACGAGTAGCATGTTAGTGCTGCTGTGCACTGAGTTTTAATACTTTATTTATTTTACAAATTCTTAAACTGCCTGTTAGAGCATGGTGCTGATGATGCCAAGCTTGCAGGTTCAATCCCATATGGGATGGCTTCATATTCTTGCATTTCAGGAGGTTGAACTAGATAATCCTCGGGGTCTCTTCCAACTCTGCAATTTTGTGATTCTGTGTAATCTTCATAGCTGCCATGTTGCGCCTGCCAACCTGAAGCCATCAAAACACCCAGAGAAATAAGCTCATCGCTTGTTCACCCTCAAACAAGCTGTACTTTGTCCAATAGTCCTGTTATACCTGAACTGGTCCTTTCTGCATTATGGAATTTAGAACTTTATTCTCCTACGCAAATAATTGTTCATGAATTGGTGCTCCTAATACCCTAGGAAGTATAACATCTAAAGCTTTAAACCTTTACAGCGCACATGGAGTAAAATCTACAGGGTCTATTAAGACAAAAGCAACACTTAAACCAGAAGTCAGTATGCACACACAGTCATACCTTGGGTTACAGACACTTCAGGTTGTGTGTTTTGGGGTTTTGGCGCTCGTGCATGCGCAGAAACACTAAATCACGCTTTGTGCATGCACAGAAGTGCTGAATCGCAACCCGCACATGCGCAGGTGCTGCGCTGCGGGTTGCGAACGCTGCGGGTTGTGAGCGTGCCTCCCACAGGGGTCACGTTCGCAACCCGAGCGTCCACTGTATTCACACACAGTGGAGAATGTTCACACACAGGAGAATAAAGTCCTGGATTTGTAATTTCCACCATGGCTCTACAGACCAGAAAATTGAACATTGGCTTAGCTGTCAGTGTGGTTTCCTCCTACAGGCCGGCATGTCCAACTTTTTTCTTTTTTGAAAATAAATATATATTTGTATGCTTCACCATTCATTCCTCACTTTTAAGAAAAAAAGGACCCACAAATCAAAAATAGTTATAAAATACACTACAGGTGAATGTGTGCATTTGAGAGAGAGGAAAAAAGAGACAGGTGTAGTACAGGTACTTGCAGATCAAACCTGACTGCTGACAGCTTTGCTCTCTTCAAATTAATCTGTCCAAAAAAGAAAAAGGCTGCAGAAGTGAGCTCTCTGTGGGAGATGAAAATGGTTTAAAAAGTTGTCATAGCACCTTGTTTTCCATTATCTCCTGTGTGGAAGCTCCTTGGTGTTCTGACCATGATCCAATCAACTATAGAGGCGTGTATTATTTCTGACTAGGTTGTGGCTACATAGTCGATAGTTAGCAATCTTTACTCTGAACTAGCCTACAGGCTATACTAAAGATGGTAACCAGCCAATTTAATCTTTTATTTATGTACTCATTTACTACTCTCTTAATGAGTGGCTTTGTTTTACTTTTAAGTGCTGATTGTACTTTTTTTTTTGTTTCCTGCATTTTCAATTTTATTTGAAAATAAACTTATTCTTCATATAGTTTAAATTCAACACACGAGTCCACTCCCAGCCCAGCACCACCAGTCTATAAATGTGTCTGTCTATCTTAGCCCTGTCTTTGTGAGGCAGAGGTTCCTCCAGCAGAGTGTTTTGCATTCGTCTTGTGCTAGAGGTGCCACTGTCAGCAGTGGTTGCGTGTATAGGTGAAAGTCTTAGCAACTTGTCAGGTGAGTTCCCTGTCACCAGCAATGATTATAGAGACTGGGAGAAGGAGCCCTCCACTTCCCAGACGGCTGCAAGATGAACTGAAATCCACCTAGCCAGCCCTTCCCAGAAGCTGCGCTGAAGAACTCTTAACTGCAACTCAGGATCTGGGCCATTACTTTCTTAATTGTACCGTAGTTACTTCTGCTTATTTTTCCTTGTTAAAAACTGATTTAAAAGAACTGCTTAATAGCTTTGCCATTTAAAAACCATCATTTTTATTTTCTTCCTAATTTATTAATAAGCCTTCTTCCCCTCTAGAATTGCTTCCCCCCCAGGGCTTACTAATACTCTGCGTTAACAAGGCTTTAGTTAGATGCACCTCTGCTTTTGTGACGTGCACACAAAACACACACAAGCAAGAGGCTGGAGAGATAGTGTTACCTAGATTGCATCTTCTAAGGAGCTCTTTTGCGAGGTGTGCCTTCACCTTTTGACGCTGTTTGTCCGAAAAAAGGAGGAAACGGTTGACAGGAGGGCAGATGTTGGAGGACCCTCTCCACTGTCACTTCATCCCCTTTCCCACCACGTGTTTGTTGGGATGCTTCCAAGGGAACGAGGGCAATTGGCAGGCCCCCAGCTGGCTCCAGCCCACTGGCCAACGTGCCGGTCTAACTCCAGTCCTTGGTGCAGCATGAATCTGCGACCCAGAGCTTCAGAAGCTTCAGAAGTTGGGCACGCAACTCAGCAGAGTAAACACACAACAGAAGTGGCAGGGAGAGGCTGTGCAAAGCATATTTACAGCAGTTTATTCAGCGTATATCAGGACAAAGGGAAAAACATGTCTTCTCCCTTTCACTTCCAAGCAAGCAGCATAAGCAAAAGCTATACCCAAACGGAAGTTCCCAGCAAGCTGTGCTGGAGTGTAAACAGGCATGTGACACACAACAGTCATGCCTGTACTTAAGGTGGAATGGAATATTCTAACAGTGTTGTGGGGAAAGTCTGCAATGGAGAAGACTGTTGCATGTGCCGAGGCTCTTCCCATGATTTAGAACTACAGTGGTACCTCGGGTTAAGTACTTAATTCGTTCCGGAGGTCCGTTCTTAACCTGAAACTGTGCTTAACCTGAAGCACCACTTTAGCTAATGGGGCCTCCTACTGCTGCCGTGCCACTGGAGCCCGATTTCTGTTCTTATCCTGAAGCAAAGTTCTTAACCTGAAGCACTATTTCTGGGTTAGCGGAGTGTGTAACCTGAAGCGTATGTAACCTGAAGCGTATGTAACCCGAGGTACCACTGTAGAGTGAGCAAGCTCCCATTGGAACTCTCTGCCCCACGTCCCAAACTTAGGAGTGGCTTTTTGAGTGGTGCACGAACCTCGGGGAAATGCAGAATGGGAAGGGGATGATCCCATAGAGGGGCCCAATGGGCTGTGGGGGCCTTCATTAAGGAGAATGAGAATCGGAGACTAGCAACGGGAAGAGGAAAGTACCTCTTGATTCCCTGCCCATGCCCTCCCCACACCAGGCTTGTCTCATCTTCACACCATCCAAACCAGCTCCTTCCGGGGAAGAGGAGGCATGTGAGAGTGAGACAGTCTCCGCGTACTCACTAAGGAACAGCAAGCTCCAGAAAGAACACCCCTTCCATATTTAGGAGGAAAGAGAGGTACACAGGAGGTTGGTTCAACAGTAGTCAGGGTAGTAAATGAGGGGATTAGCAACGCCTGTATTGTGTAGTAAAGAATAGGGGCCTATCTATTTGTATTGCCTCAAATGCCTTCAGGGGCTGAAGTACCAAAGCTTTCTCTCAATACAAGTCAATGGGAAAACTTCAAAGGATTTCAGCTCAGTTCCAGGAAAGCAGCACACACAGGGCTGCAATGAGGAGACATCCTTGCACTTATGGTATAATAGATACAACTGGAAATGTGTAATTATGCCCTGTGTTATGAACACATCAACTATCTTTCTGATATCACATTACATTGTCTGTCTTGCTCTCTTTGAGGAAGGGTGGAATGGTTTAGTCTGGGATATGTTGTGGTGCACATCTCGCTTTCAGGCCAGCATGACTAAACCGCTTCTGGTGCAACAGGATACCATGACGGAAACCAGAGCGCACTGAAATGCTATTTACCTTCCCACCGCAGTGGTACCTATTTATCTACTTGCACTGGCGTGCTTTCGAACTGCTAGGTTGGCAGGAGCTGGGACAGAACAATGGGAGCTCACTCTGTTGCTGGGATTCGAACCGCCATCCTTCTGATCGACAAGCCCAGGAGGCTGAGTGGTTTAGACCACAGTGCCACCCGCATCTGGGATGTTGAGTTTGGTCCAAGAGTTCCTCCTCTTAAATGCAACACACACACCAGTTTTTGCTCTGACACCTCTGTTTTCAAGGGAAATAGATATTGTGCTTGCTTCCTTGGAAATTTATGGGCATTCAATTGTGTGGGGGCATTGTGGGTATCTGCATGTTCTATGTTTGATGGAGCATTGAATGACTCTTGGCAGTGAGTATGGCAGGCATCCAAGAATATGGTCTTCGAGGGTCCTTCATCCTTGAAGGTATATCTCTGGATTTTCTTTTTCTAAGTGTCGGGTTTTTTTGTTTTTTTGCACTCATAATGTCTCCCTGCTCCAGATGTAGAGAAATGTTTTATTTTCCTGTCTTCAGACATTTTCTTGTCTTGACTGAGGTCTCAGGGTGATGTAAAATGGCACTTGGTGTATTCTTTCATATGAAGTTCAAGTGAGGGGCTTTTAAGGTCCAAAAAGACAATGTTTCGACACTGTGGTGACTGGTAAAATATTTGTTACAGTTGTCCATTCAAGTGGCTGAAACAAATCCTTGTCGTGTAGCAGCTTATCAGTATTTATTACAGTAAGAAAGAAAAGCTGCCAGAAGCTTCAACAGAGATATATTTCCTGATGGCAGCTGCTCTTCCTCCCTTATTAGAGGTACCCAGTAGATCTTTCTGAATGTGTACCGGATCTTGGGGGGGGGGGGATATAGAGATGAGCCCTAATTGTGTAGAGAGTTGTTAGTGCTGAAATATGTGTAATCAACATGAAGAGCTCTTTTGTCAAGCCCTTATGCAAATCATACAAATATCAAAATGGTTTAATTGGGTTGTATCCAACAAAGTCATCCCATTAGTGCAAAGATTTCTGTCTGCATAATGTAACTTCCTCATCTTCTTCTCTCCCCCCGTGCCCCTCAATCTGCTCTGGAGGGTTTTGGATTACCCCCAACTTCAGGTCTTTATTTGGCTATGAACTCACTAGGTGAGCTCAGGCCAAACAACACTTTTCTCTATGATTCCATTTCCCCACCTGCAGTACAGAGGATAAGAATATTCACTGACATTGCATGATAGTTATAACTACTGTGTATAATAGATGTGAAACGCTTTGACCACTTGAAAACATTATATAAATGATTTTGATGATGAATACGCCCTTGCTGAATAAAAAGTTACTGTGCACAAAATATAATGATCATGAATTGCCATCTTTGGTTGTCAGCAAAGTTCTATAGGTTCTTCTAATTTAATGGTTGAGAGGATGAAGATATTTTCCTTTCTTATGAATACTTGACATACTCACATACCGTTTCTACTTTTTGTGTATCAGGTCTACCAGAACCAAAGAGAGAAGCTGTATTTCAAGGTCTGGGAATGGATCAAGGATTTTACACATCTAAAGACTTCCTGCCATTGGTGGCTATGGCAAGTAAACCAGGTAGCCGGAACGATTTGTTCTCAAGATATTTATGCAATACATTTATATCCTCACATTTCGATATGCTTAATACAAAAACAAAATATGAAGTATCAGGATCTATAGTTATTCAGAATCTTACTAATAAAAAGTCTTCAATAAAAGGAAGCCTTGCATTCTCTACTCCACCCTGAACCAGGAAGGGGACATATATGTTGTAATGTTCCATATGGAAGGTACACAGAGCATGGCTTTAATAAAACAATATAAACTGGTATGCAGGGAACAACACAAGTCATTCACACTACTGAGCATAGAGTTTTGCCCCTGCCCATAGGGTGGCATTCAGTGAGCCAGAGATGCCATTTTTGTGCACATTCTTGAGTTTCCTTTAGCAAGCCTCTTTAAAACATTGTGGGACTTTCCTGCTCTGAAGGAAAATGGAGCTGTGTGTGCAGAAGAGGTCTTTAAACACAGGCCATAGTGTTGATTTTCCAGCAGCTTAGAATGAAAAGTCATTAATAGAAGAGCACGCAATTATGATTTAGTGTTATGTGCATGAGCCTTAGGGCTCTGTCACTTTCCCTCCCTTTTTCTCCTCCTGTGCAAAGAGGATTTTTAACTAGCTATAGTTATGTGTTATTCCCAAACTAGGGGACATTACAGTTTCCTGGGGAAAAATAAAAAAGAAACAATAGTTTTCCATGAAAGTGGTGGTGGTGGAATATTTCTGGATACCTTTATATTGGGGGGGGGGTGTCTCATTTATTTTTCAGTTGTGTGGATTACCATGATAAATGCAAATCAGCAGTGGGATGCGGTCTTCATTTTGCTAGGGAAAATAGCTTTGTCATTGCTCCAGCAATTGCAGCAATAGGACTGCAATTAGGTCAGTAGCATTCCTCATTATGAAAGAAAAGCCCAATGAAAATGACACGGAGCCATGACAGAGTTGCTCCCAGTGATTTAATTATTTATTTTGAGGTGGAGTCTCCCATTGGTCTCTCCACCACCAGCTGCAATAATAATCCAAGGTAGGAAATGACTCTACTTCCTGAAATAGCCTCGTTCCTGGGCGTGTTCTGCCCAGCGACATTCACAGAGCAACCATGGTGCCACTTAAAGTGATGACAAGGCTTTTTTTGGTTAAAGAGAGAAAAAGCTCCCCTCCCTGTCACCTCATAGGATAAGATGATGAACATTTTTGAAATCTGTCTACTGTCTTTGGGAGGTGGAGTCTATGAACCTGTGACATTCGGCAAGGCTGAATTATTCAATCCTGTGTGAATATTAATACTTATTTGTCAGATGTTGCTGGTTGTTCCTCGCGAGTAACCAGACTCCAAACCTGTCTTTTACAGGTTTTTATTGTGCAAACTATTTACAGTGCAGAACTCCAAAGTTCATGTCCGTCTTAGTCACTTACAGAATCCGGGAGTGGCCCCTTCTGGCTTCTCCCCCAACATAAGAACTTAGACACCCCAAACCTCCACCTCCCCTCCTTGCGTTTCACCCCTCTGCGCAAGCTGGGCGATGGAAGTGGCGTGCGTCACCCCCCCCCGGCCAACCAAGCTTGGGCTTTCAGCAGCATCTTTGAGCCCTCTCCTTGCTTGGCTGGCCCCTTCCCTCTCTTCTCCACTGGAGGTGTGGCTTTCCCCACCGCTGGATGAGGAACTGCTCCTCAGAAGCTTCTGCGGCTCCCTGTATCCCAACGGCGTCCCTGCCTCCCTCCCCTGTTCTGATGGCAGTCCCCTGACATTATTGAAGCAGTGTACCTCTCCTTGTGGAAGTTGCCAAAAACTACTTACATTTGGTGGTAGTGCCACATGAGAACCATAATACAACTAAGTTGCCTATTCCATAAGTAGACCTGACAACTTACCATACCTGTGGCAGCTTTGGCCAGGAATGTGTGGTGCTTTGGGCCTAAACCTTTTACTTCAGCATTCCAATCTCTGCATCGAAGGTATTTCACAATTATTTACAATTGGCACTTGGCTCACCTCTGTGTCAAAACCCTTTGTCTTAAGTACAGTATTGTGGGAAGAATTTGGGTTTGTGTAAAGACATGAGTTGAATGGAATCTAGGCATTAGCCAAAGAGGACGGAACATCTCACTGACATTTCCAGCAGCTTACAAATGTGTCCCTTTTTCAGACATTATATTGAAAAGCGAACATGGTCACCCATTTTAGCTAATGTTGATTTCAATACCTGTTTCATCAATATTTTATTGATTGATTTATTGATTTTACTGTTGTAAACCACTTAGAGGTTGTGGTGGGTTTTTGTTTGACATTCAAACAGTATATAAATTTTGTTAAATAAATAAAATAATTGTGGGTAGGGGCAGTGGATCCATTAAGCACCTTTATTTGCCCTCAGTGACATCAGCACATTTCTAAATCTTGTTAGCTATTGTCAGAGTTGCTTCCAGATCCTAGCTCACAGAGGATCACGCTAGCCAGCGATCATTAAATAAAAGTCTTTATTGAGTTACGGTTTCCATTCTCAAGCTGCTGCGTGCAACCCTACGTCTAATGGTTAGATCGGCGAAGCTCCATCTGAGTCTCCGCCCCTTGTACACCAACTTAATATCCTAGCCTTGCTCCACCTTTTCCGCCTGACTGTTCTTCTCTGGGTCCCTCTGCCCCCCGGGGTCTCTTCCTTCCGGGATTCCTCTGACGCTGACGCTGACCCCCCTGACTCTTCTCCCTCCTTTCGGCGGGCTTTAGGACCTGGCTCCCTTTCCGGGCTGCCTACTGCGCCACCTTCCTGTGCATTTGAACTTGTCGCGCGCGCCCAACCTTCCACCTTCCGTCTGACCGTTTCTTCGCTCCCCGATGGAGGTGTGGCCACTCCTGACTCGTGCCCTCCCCCCTGTTGTGAGCTGCCAGCGCTTGATCCCTGGCGCCCTTCCTCTTCCCTGCTCTCTGGCGGTGACGCTGGTCCCGATTTCCAACTGCTCCCCTCTGAGTCCCCTCTGGCTCTATCTTCCTGGGGTGTCCCCCTAGGCTCCCCCCTTGCCCTGGCCACTGGTGCTCCTTTCTGTGAATCTTCTGATTCACTGGAAAGACTCGGAGATCTCGGGTCGTCGTCATCACTCATCTTTTCTTCTGCCTCCTCCCCCTCGCTCTCTGTTTCCTCCCTTGCCCTTGCCTCTGCTCCTGAACCCCTGACATCCATCCCCCCCTCGAAGCCCCCTCTTCCCCCCTCCCCTCCTTCCGGTGCGGGATCTGGGTGCTGCTGTGTCAGGGGGACGAATGTCGGATACAGTTCGCTTCCCGTGGCGGGCCGCCATCCGAAGTCTTCCGGTTCTTCCTCCCTGCTCTCGTTGACGACGGTCACCTCCGCTTCCATCTCTGTGCCGCCGTGCTCGAAACCCGGGTCGTCCCCGAAAACGTCCATGTCCATCTCTCCCTCGTTGCCTTCTGGAGACGTTGCTCGTCCTGGACCCTCCAGCCACCTTCTGCGGAACTGCTCCTCTGGTCGATCATCCCACCAATACGAGGGTTCTGAAGCAGATCCCGAGGGTGACCCCTCCGGGGAACGGGCGTCTCGTGTCGGTTCCTCGTCCGAGTCGAACCCCCGGAACGTGCTGGCTGAAAGCGTGGGCGTGAAAAGCCAGTCGTCGAAAAAGTCTGCTGGCATTGGCCTGTGTGGGAAGAGGGCATGAAACTCTTCTTTGAGCAGAGGTTCGTCTAAAGCGTAGCCCGGCACCCAGCTGTTGGCACTGGCCGGGGTGCCCTCCTTGGCGAGAAGGTATTCTACCCCCTCTTCCCCCCATCTGGAGTCCAAAATCTCCGTGACTTCGTTGATGCGCTCCTCCTGTGCCACTCCCCCTTGCCCGGTTCTCTCTCGGAGCGGACCCGGTGCCGTTCCTGGTTCCTGAAACCTGTGAGGTGCCTTGTAGGGAGTGAGCACCGATCTGTGGAACACCGGATGCATTCTGGAACCTTCCGGAAGAGCCAGCCTGAAAGCCACCGGGTTGACCTGTTCTTCGACTTGGTAGGGCCCCAGTTGTTTATGCCCTAGTTTCTTCTTCGCCAACGACCTGGCCGGCACTGCGTGGGCTGCTAACCAGACCCAGTCTCCCACATGGATCTCTTCGCCAACCCTTCTGTGTTTGTCCGCTTGTACCTTGTATGCGTGTTTAGCCAGCTCCAGGTGCCGCCGCAGCTGATCGTGGACCTCCTGCAACTCCGACGCGAACGCATCTGCTGTCTGCGGCTCCCCCTCCCCCATTCTTTCCAGTCCCGGGAAGGTTCTGGGGTGCCTCCCGTTGTTGGCGAAGAACGGCGTGACCCCCGTGGACACGTGCTTCGTGTTGTTGTAGGCGAACTCGGCGAGAGGCAGGTAATCCACCCACGTCGCAGGCTGTTGATTCGCATAACATCTCAGGTACTGCTGCATGATGGCATTGACCCGCTCCGCTTGCCCGTTGGTCTGCGGGTGTCTAGCCGACGCCAGGTTGATCTTGACGTTCAGGAAGCCCATCAGCCTCTGCCAGAAGTTTGAGATGAACTGTCGCCCTCGGTCGGACAGAATAGACCGCGGCAGACCGTGAACCTTGAACACGTGGTCTATGAACAGTTTGGCGGTTTGTTCCGCCGTGGCCACCTTCGCACACGGAATGAAATGTGCCATCTTGGAGAACAAGTCCACCACCACCAGCACAGCCGTCTTGCCCCTCGAGCTGGGCAGATCCGTGACAAAGTCCAGGGCCACTCTCTCCCATGGTTCGAACGGAGTTTGCAGCGGTTCCAGCAGTCCGGCCGGCGGTCTGTGCACTGGTTTGGCCCTCTGGCAGGTGTCACACCTCGCCACGTAGTCCGCGACTTCCCCTCTCATTCCGGGCCACCAGAAGTCTCTGGCGACTAATTCCACCGTCTTCTCCTTGCCAAAGTGCCCGGCAGTGGGCGCGTCGTGCAGCTGCTGCAGTACCTTGGCGCGAAGTTCGTCTCCCGGCACGTAGATGGCCCCTTTACGGATGAGCAAACCATCTCGCAGCTGGAACTCGTCGGTCGCTGCCGTGCCCCTGTGCACCTCTGCCATCTTTGCTTGCGCGAAGGAGTCATCCTGCAACGCTCGTCGCACCGCATCCAGGTCAACTGTTGCCGCCGCGCACGCCCACACTGTCGGTGCGAAGATGTGCATGGCGGCCGCTGGCGTTGCCTCCTCCAGATACTGTGGCTTACGGGAGAGAGCATCCGCCATGATGTTGGTGTCCCCCGGGACATATTCTATTCGGAAGTCGAAATTCGCAAAGAACTCAGCCCAACGTATCTGCCTCTGGTTCAGGAACTGTGCCGTGCGCCAGTGCTCTAGATTCTTGTGGTCCGTGCAGACCTGCACCGTGTGCTTGGCGCCGATCAGGAAGTGCCTCCACGCTTTGAACGCTGCATGAATGGCCAGCAACTCCCTGTCCCAGATGGTGTAGTTCTGTTCGGACTTGCTGAGCTTCCTTGAGTAAAACGCTCCCGGCCTCCAAACCCCCTGCGGGTCTTTCTGCAGCAGGACTGCTCCCACGGCTCTGTCCGAAGCGTCTGTCTCCACCCTCATCGGCCTGCTGGGGTTGACATGAAGCAGCTGCTCTTCCGACGCGAAGAGACGCTTGAGTGCCTGAAAGGACTGCTCCGCCTGCTCTGTCCAGATGAACTTCTTTTTCTTGGAGCTGAGCGTGTCCGTGATGGCCGCTGTCTGCATCGCAAAGCCTTTGATAAACTTGCGATAGAAGTTCGCGAAGCCGACAAACCGTTGGACCTCCTTCCGGTTGCGTGGGCTTTTCCAATCCAACACTGCTCGGACCTTGGCGCTGTCCATGGCGAGCCCTTTATCAGACAACTTGTAGCCCAGGAAATCCACCTCCGTCACGTCGAATTGGCACTTCTCCAGCTTGGCGTAAAGCCTATGTTGCTGTAGCCTGCTCAGCACTTCCTTGACGTGTCTGTCATGCTCCTGCTGCGATTCCGAAAAGATCAGGATGTCATCCAAGAAACAGACGCACGTCTTGTAGAGGAGCCCCGCCAACACGTGATGCATGAAAGCTTGAAAAACGTGGGAGCCATTTTGCAATCCAAAAGGCATAACTCTATATTCGTAGGTGCCCAGGGGCGTGAACATGGCTGTCTTCCACTCATCTCCTTCCCGCATGCGAATGAGGTTGTATGCCCCTCGCAGGTCCAACTTGGTGAACACTCTGCCCTTCCGTACCTTTGCGAGGAGGTCGTCGATTCGGGGCATGGGGAAGTCCGATGGCTTGGTCACACTGTTCAAGATGCGAAAGTCCACTACAAGTCTTTTTTGGGGCGTGTCCCTCTTCTTAACAAAGAATACCGGACTGCCCCCCGCTGCCTTGGACTCTCGGATGAAACCGCGCTCCAAATTATGATCTATGAACTCTTTGAGTTCCTGCAGTTCGTCCTCAGACATGGAATACAGCTTCCCTTTGGGCAGCGCCGCCCCCGGCAGCAGGTCAATTTTGCAGTCATATGGTCTGTGGGGGGGTAGCCTGTCTGCCTCCTTCTCGCAGAAAACCTCCAAAAATTCTGCGTACTTGTGGGGAACCGCTTGCAGCGTGCCTAGCTGCAGCTGTGACTCCTCTTCCTCTCCTTCCTGCCTGGGCACGATGCAGTGTTCAGCGCAAAAGGAAGAGCCGAAGGTCAGCTGCCTCTGGTACCAAGCCAGCGTCGGGCTGTGCTTGTCCAGCCAACTCATGCCCAATACAATGGGCGTGTCCGATAGTTGAGTGACATTGAAGCTGATGATTTCCCTGTGATTCCCAAGTCGCATCACCATTGGTGGCGTCTGCTTCACCACTTGCCCCCCTAGCAGCTCCCTGCCATCCACCGTGACAACCTGCAGGGGCAGCGTGGCAGGCAGCAACTGTATAGCGTGCCGGTCGACAAAGTCCTGCCCTATAAAGTCCGCATTGCTTCCGGAGTCAATGGTGATTGGCACGTCCATGGTGATTCCATTGGGCAGCTGGAGCGACGCGGTGAGCCTCACTACCGGTTTGGGCGGGAGGGGGTCCATGGGCTGTAAAATCTCTGGGGACTGCTTCACTGACACGTCTGGCTGGGCCCCAGTGCCTCTTCCAACCAGACTCCGTCGTTTCCCTGCTGTGGTTGTCCTTGCTGCGTTGCTGCAGTTACCATTGCTGAGGCTGCAGTGTGCTTGTGGAGCCTCTGGGGACACTCTTTCGCCATATGCTGTGGATCATCGCAGATGTAACACTTCCTGTTCCCTCTAGGAGGCTTCGCTTTCACTGCTGCCGGTGCTAGGGCTCTGGCTGCTGACTGAGCCCTTGCACCTCCAACCTCCATAGGTTCCGCTCCTCCTCCTGGCGGAGGCGTGGATTGCGCACGCGCTGCTTCTCTGGGAAGGAAGGAGGAGCCCCTGGCTGGTTCGCGCCCTCCACGCCCTTCGCCACTGCTCCACGGACGTCCTTCCAGCCGCACCCCCACCGCCAGCGCCCTCTGAACGATCTCCTGCGTGGTCCGGGGTCTCTCCCCCCTCGCAATTTCATCTTTAACCGAGCCGTGCAATCCCTCCCAAAACAGGTCTCTTACAGGAGCCGAATCTCTGTCCCATTCCAGAGCACTGACCAAAGCGAAAAAGCGGGCATGGTACTGCCTTACGCTGGCCCTCCCTTGCTTCAGTCCATGTATCTGCTGCCGAGCAAGATCCACGTCAATGCTTGACAAAAAGCACCCATCCATCGCTTTAATAAAGGCATCCGCGTTTTGGAGCGCCGGATCCTTATCTCTCCACAAATTGCGCAGCCATGCTTTAGCATCTCCATGCAAATGGGACATGATGAATCCCACCTTCTCTTGCTCATCTCTAAAGTCTTTGTTCAGCAGTTGCAGTGCACACATTACATCTGCTCTAAAGTTGGGGTACTGTTGCAAATTCCCATCGAAGTGAGAGACCAAACCGCCTGTTCGTCTCCCCAACCCAATCCCCTCCGGTTTGGGTGTCAGTTGCCCTTGCTTCGTAAGCACTTCCAACCTGACCTGGAGATCCCTGTAGGCGGCAGCTGCGTCCTCCTCTCTCTTCCTGGATGCAAGAGCCTCGGCATTCAGGCGCGACACTGCTTCTCTGAGTTCCACTATCTGCTGTTCGGCCGTCATGTTGTCTGCCGTTCGTGAGCTCGCTAGTAGGCACCCGCTTTCTCTCCTCTCCGCGAGGCTGTAGATGCCCACAATTCATGGGATGGAGCTTACTGTCAGAGTTGCTTCCAGATCCTAGCTCACAGAGGATCACGCTAGCCAGCGATCATTAAATAAAAGTCTTTATTGAGTTACGGTTTCCATTCTCAAGCTGCTGCGTGCAACCCTACGTCTAATGGTTAGATCGGCGAAGCTCCATCTGAGTCTCCGCCCCTTGTACACCAACTTAATATCCTAGCCTTGCTCCACCTTTTCCGCCTGACTGTTCTTCTCTGGGTCCCTCTGCCCCCCGGGGTCTCTTCCTTCCGGGATTCCTCTGACGCTGACGCTGACCCCCCTGACTCTTCTCCCTCCTTTCGGCGGGCTTTAGGACCTGGCTCCCTTTCCGGGCTGCCTACTGCGCCACCTTCCTGTGCATTTGAACTTGTCGCGCGCGCCCAACCTTCCACCTTCCGTCTGACCGTTTCTTCGCTCCCCGATGGAGGTGTGGCCACTCCTGACTCGTGCCCTCCCCCCTGTTGTGAGCTGCCAGCGCTTGATCCCTGGCGCCCTTCCTCTTCCCTGCTCTCTGGCGGTGACGCTGGTCCCGATTTCCAACTGCTCCCCTCTGAGTCCCCTCTGGCTCTATCTTCCTGGGGTGTCCCCCTAGGCTCCCCCCTTGCCCTGGCCACTGGTGCTCCTTTCTGTGAATCTTCTGATTCACTGGAAAGACTCGGAGATCTCGGGTCGTCGTCATCACTCATCTTTTCTTCTGCCTCCTCCCCCTCGCTCTCTGTTTCCTCCCTTGCCCTTGCCTCTGCTCCTGAACCCCTGACATCCATGTATATTTCTAATGTGATCCTTGATTTGCTAGGCTTTTCAAGTGACTATGGCCAGGAAGAAAACACGATAGAAGAACAGCATATCGGGGAAACAAACAGAAAAAACAATCAGAAGGAATATCCTCAGTATGGGGATGGGTTCAGGAAATAGTTCAATGGACTCTTTTGTCCCAAACTACTGTAGTGCTTTAGTTGCCTGAAATAAAACTGGTGAAAATGTGACCAGTCCTGATAAAATTCAATTCTGTCTCCATATGGAAAAATAAATGGTTATGTACTATGCTATGCTGAAGGTTTCCATGTGCGTGTGGTGGGGTTTTTTTAAGTTTCCAAAGGCCTGTGTTTAACTTTTTTTTTTGTTCTTGGAAGAAATTGATACTTGTGGTTCTCCACCCTTGCTGTGAAAATTCACAACTACCGCAGCACAAACGTAAGAATTATAGACCACAGGTGATATGCTTTAAAAAACATAGTCTTTTGAATGAAACTATCACAGGCCCCTTCAGATTACAGGTTTATTCTATTTATGGTATCATTTTAAAAATTACAGTAATTTGTTTAATCAGTGGTTAGCTGCATTCTGCCTGCTTTTAAAGTGCAACACATTGTATGGATTTTGTGTCTTTTAAGGGTTGTTGTTTTTAAGCCTTTCTCAGTATCCTGTACCTTACCAGACAGTGACTTATTGACACTGTACAGACTTTCATATTTCTCCTCATAATTCTTTTAAGAAACAAAACAAGTAGGAAACAAATATGGCAGGCATGGCCAAAGCCATGATGGGGCTTGTAATCCAGAAACAGCTGGAGGGCCAAAGATTCCCCACACCAGATGTATGCACATACATAAATATGGTGGTGACAACAGGCTCTAGGTAGATTGAACCAGAGCCAGGAGCCCTGGATATCAAGCACAAATATTCTTCCCATGTTCAGGACGCCATCTTGTTTCAGTGGACATGATTCGCAAAGTAAGAGTGGTTGGAGCTGTTTTCCTTTTTATAACCTCAGTTTCTGCCACTTGTAGTCTACCTCCACAATTGTGGAGCCTTCTTTGGACAAGGGCTTGAGTAAGTGGGACTCTAAGTCACATTAGATCGGGTGACAGACAGAATTTCTGGTAACAAGATTTCCCTCTCTCTTTCTCAAGAAATAGTGATGCCGATAAGAATGAGTCAAAGGTTTAATTTTTTGAATACCAGGATCTTAAATCAGTTTCACTCAGTCTGACAAGGCCTTACAGTCTCCCCTTTATTTTTATTTTTAAAGAAGAAATGCATTGTACTTTATTTCCTGCCAAGACAGGAAGGCAGTGCTGCTAAAGGGTACTGACTATGAAATTACATGTATGAGCATATCTTAAAAATGGGAATAAAACTGTCTTTCAATGAAGCAGAATAATTTGATAGTGACTCTCCATGCTCGGAAACTGCAAGATGCAATTTTACATTGCTTCGAGTATAAGTGCCGTTTGAGCTGTCATGCAGAAATAGCTTTCTGGTTTTTTTTCTCTCTTCCCCTCCTTGAAAATGGGGTTTTCCTTTCATCATTCAGGAATGTGCACCTGTCGCTCTCCATTGCCATCAATACAGGGAGCAGTGATTGTTCTTGGAGCGGGCGACACTGCTTTTGACTGTGCAACGTCAGCTTTGCGCTGTGGAGCTCGTCGCGTATTTGTGGTGTTCAGGAAAGGATTTACCAATATACGGGCTGTCCCTGAGGAGGTAAGTTTTCCCAAAATTGAAACACCGGAAGTACTAATAGGAAATACATCAAGGTATGAAACACTGGTTGTAGGAAGGGGGATTATTGCCGCATTCCCCTAACATTAAAACATGGGCAATTGGTGCCGGCCAGCTTGGGAGTTGATCAGAGAATTGGGGGTGAGGGGAGCAGCCATTTCCCAATGTGCCATTTGTTATACTCAAAATTTGACTCCCCCTCCCCCACAATTTACTTTCTTTCATCTAAGGGGATACAATACTGAGGTCTATACCCCTCCCCTCCACGCCCATGGCAGGACAGAAAAAAATAGCATTGGATAGGAGAAATTTTGAGCGACATGGTGGCTAGCAAGCAAAGGACGAGATAGTTCTTCCCCTACTCCCTGCCTATCATTTGCTCCCTACTGCTTTTGTTTGGAAACAAATATATAAAAAGAAAGTCAGAGGGAAAGGTACAAATAGTCACAAATAGTGTGTGGTTTCATCTTCACATGTTGTGCTGTAGCTACAGAGGACTTATTCACACTTCCTTTTGTCCCGCTACTTTCCCCTGGGAAAAACCACTCTTTAGTGCTCAGTTGAAGCAATTCAGGTTTTCTCCAGATTCACGTTTGCTTTGATTTAGAGCTAAAGAGCTAGTTTTCCCTGGGAAAGGAGCAGAGCAATGGGAAAATCATTCAGACCCATGTCTAGAAATCTCAGGTCAAGCAGAAAACTGCTCGGAACCATGCTTTCTAGGCAAGGGACAAGCAGAAGTGTAGACAAGCCCAGAGACAGCTTCTCCCATGTGGTGCTATCCCTTTAAGAAGTTTGTTATGTACTGTTATGTTTGGGAGGGAAGACCCCCTCTGGGAGGTTAATGGAGGAAGCTAGAACCTCAGCCAGAGGCAGTGTGCAGGTGAGTGTTTGTGTGTGAGACAGCCAGCATAGAATAGGACCACAACAAAATAAATACTAAGTCTACCCTCTGATTGTAAAAATAAACATTACATTACATGACATTGATATCTGCGGCATCTGGGAGAACATTACATACCACTTGTGAAAATGAGTTCCAGCTGCATGAATTTGGGTGTCCTTCAGTGAGCCTCCTTTAACCAGGAAAAGGCAGTGCATGGAGGGTCAGCTCCAGGTTTTTGCAGGATTCAAAGTGTTGGTCTGACCTTTAAAGCCCAAACGGCCTTGGTCCTGTATACCTGAAGGAGCGTTTCCACCCCCATCGTTCAGCCCGGACACTGAGATCCAGCGCCGAGGGCCTTCTGGCGGTTCCCTCATTGTGAGAAGTGAGGTTACAGGGAACCAGACAGAGGGCCTTCTTGGTAGTGGCGCCCACCCTGTGGAACACCCTCCCTTCAGATGTGAAGGAAATAAGCAGCTATCCTATCTTTAAAAGACATCTGAAGGCAAGGCAGGGAAGTTTTTAATATTTAATGCTGTACTGTTTTTAACATTTGATTGGGAGCCGCCCAGAGTGGCTGGGGAAACTCAGCCAGATGGGCGAGGTATAAATAAATTATTATTATTATTATTATTATTATTATTATTATTAGGCATCCTCCATGGTCCCTCTGTCAGTGCATCTGCCCTGTACCTCCATATCACTAATTGCTTGCTGCTCTTACTATTCTACCTGCTTGCTTGCTTGGCAGAGAGTCATGACATTTCCTCCTCCTTCTCACCACCACTGTTATCTAGCCCAGGGTGAGAGGTGGGTGAACATGCTGAAGAGGGGAAGGAGGTCCATCAGGCTTTCGTCAGACATGCCAACCTTTGGCGCCAGCCCTGAGAGTGTGTCAATTAATGTGTCTCTTGTGCCTCCTTTTGACCATAGCGCTGTTGACCTGGTGGACTCTTCATGGCCTCTTGGAGTCCTGGCACATGCCCAACCTCAAGCCCTTTAGAGTTGGCCCTGAAATACAAAAACAAGTGTGTGCAAGACGGGTTCTTTATTCACAGCATGTTTCTGTCAACTGTGAGGAGAGTTTTCTATCGTAAGAAAACCTTCATGTAACTTAAAATTATACAAGTGTGGAAATATTTCCCCTCAGGAAGACATTGAGATATAATAAACCTGTCTCACACCTGATGGTTTTTGCCGTCTCATAACACTGTGCCAGCCACTTGAAATAAAATATTGCTATGAGGTGTTTACTGAGGTCTTCTTAGGAATTATAGGATGTTCCTAAGTTTATACTGACTCAGACCATCTAGCCTAGTCTTGAGAGCCAGTGTGATGTAGTGGTTAAGAGCGGTAGACTTGAAATCTGGTGAACCGGGTTCGATTCCCTGCTCCTCCACATGCAGCTGCTGGGTGACCTTGAGCCAGTCACACTTCTCTGAAGTCTCTCAGCCTCACTCACCTCACAGAATGTTTGTTGTGGGGGAGGAAGGGAAAGGAGATTGTTAGCCGCTTTGAGACTCCTTAGGGTAGTGATAAAGCGGGATATCAAATCCAAACTCTTCTTCTTCTTCTTTCTCTAACTGGCACCTCTTCATGGACCCAACCATGAGAGCCTCCCAGCAATGAATTCACCCAGGTTGGCAAGTCCCCAAAGCAATGTCTGCTTGAGTTTCATTGGCCCATCACTCCAGTTCACATGTGGCTGTTTTCCTGAGCCAGTTCACCTTTGTGACATGACTCTAAATATTGACCTTCTGATAGAGGAAATGTACATGTAGAGCCACTCCAAACTGTGTGTGATATTTACAGGCCTTGTCCAACTGGCCACCATAAAAATGAACGACTTTTAGATGTCTATGAAGAGCAGGCCAGGAATGTTATTTAGATGTGGGAGAGATCCTCAGAAAGAAAGTCTGTGTGTTGAATTCATGTGATTTTTTTTAAAAAAAGGTTACAAATGTTTTGAGGCACAACTTAATTTGGAACTCAGATCAGAGTTTCAGTAGCCAGTATTCATACGCCACACACATATTAAGCTTCTGATTGGCATCTTAATCATTTATTTTATTATGAAAGCTTTTTATTTCAGCTTTAATTATCGCAATGTGTTGGGCTTGCTTTGTTGTAATTTATGTGCCGCATACCACGGATTATTGCATAATTCACACTAATGAGACATCAGATATGCCCCAGTTACAAAATATATGCGGAAATAGCCCCCTCTCCTCAGGGACAGATGTAGACCTAACGGTTGCACAAGGTGACTAGTGGGGAATCATCTAGAACAGAGAGTAATTTTTCATGCTACATAATTTATGTTCTGGAGTTTTTTTTGTCAGAGAGTAATAATTTAGAGAGATTATTTTTGAACAAATGTAATAAATACACTAATTTATTCTTAGCACAACTCTGATGGTAGTTCCCTGGTTCTTATGTATGAACTGTTGTTGTTTTTTGCTGAGGTGTAAATATTGTTTGCAGATTTTTTTCCTCCCTAAAACAGAGGTAGCAAACCAGTGGCCATCTGTATACTGTTGAACCACAGCCACCATCACTTCTGACCATGGACTATGCCATACCCTCCAACATTTCTCCCATGATAATAGGAATGCCCTATTCAGTATTAACAACAACAACAACAACACCCCACCCATCTGACTGGGTTGCCCCTGCTACTCTGGGTGGCTTCCAACATGTATAAAAACACAATAAAACATTAAACATTTAAAAAAGAACTTTCCTATACAGGGCTGCCATTAGATGTCTTCTAAAGGTAATTATCTCCTTGGTTCAGTGGTTGCTGAACTCCATACCTTCCAACATTTCTTTGATGAGAATAGGGACATCCTAAGAAAAATGGGACATTCCAGGATCAAATCAGAAACTGGGACAGCTTTTCTAAATCCTGCCACATTTTTTTTTAACCATAAAAGTTAGGGTTAGGGTTAGTAATCTTATAAACTTTAGTGAACACAGATAGAACACAATGAACTCTAAAGGTTTGGCTCTGAGAAAAAGAGTTAAGCTCTTCTTTAAATTTCATATCCATTTTGCATAATCCTTTCAAGAGATGCCCAGTTTTTGGAATAATTTCAACTCCTGCCTTAATGTGAAAACATCTTTGACCAAATTAGCAAGTCAGGCATCTGGTAGCATGACTAGAAGTTATATTCTTAAATTCACAAAGAATAGATTCACTCAAAATTGTGGGTGTTATTGAAGCAAGAAGTAAATCATGGGTAGGCAAAGGCCCAGGGGCCGAATCTGGCCCAATCGCCTTCTAAATCCGGCCTGCGGACAGTTCGGGAATCAGCGTGTTTTTACATGAGTAGAATGTGTCCTTTTATTTAAAATGCATCTCTGGGTTATTTGTGGGGCGTAGGAATTTGTTCATCCCCCCCACAAAAAAATATAGTCTGGCCCCCCACAAGGTCTGAGGGACAGTGGACTGGCCCCCTGCTGAAAAAGTTTACTGACCCCTGAAGTAAATAAAGGAGGTCATTTGGGTGACATTTCAGGAGGTTTGCAGAAGCATTCCGGGAGTCTAAATTTTGGTGGGCAAAAGCAGGGCAGTGAAACTTTTGCCTTTTAGTTCTGTCTCCTGTTTTGTAACAATGACAGCACTTGTCCCAGTCTCAGAATAGCACTACATTTTGACATAGTATCATGGTGATAGAAGGGGGCAGGGCTTTTTTCCAGGGGGAACTCACAGGAACTTAGTTCCAGCGCCTCAGGTGGGTTCTGGTGGGTTACCTCTCAGGTAAGCATCACTGCCATTCTAAGAGAATGAGGGAGGTGTTCATGGTGAGTTCCGGCACCTTTTTCCCCCTAGAGAAATAGCATTGGAAGGGAGTGGGGAAGATATTCAGCAGTCTCTGGGTGGTTTGCTGCCACAATCACAGTGAAATATGGTGGCACCCAGGGAGAGGAGAGTAGGAAGTCTCCTTGCACAAACAGATGTTTTTCCACTTGTGCAAGGAGTTACTTAGCACTCCTTTCAATTGAAGCCCTCGTCTCTATGGCAGGGCTCATCCTCAAGGGTCCTGTCATTGTTACAAATGTCTGTAGCCTCTGCTTCTCTTTTTCAGGACAAGCTATTATGAGGTCATAGTTACGTACTGGTGGCATTGTGTTTTCAATGTACAATGCACATCTGCTCTGTTTGATAGGCATGTTGGGATCAAGTTTGCTGTGTGAGATCTCACTCCAAGAGGGTCCATTCTCTAGCTGGAATTTGGGAGGGGTTCTTGTCCTGTCATGGTTGTTACCCAGACTGTAGCTGCTCTACTGTTGCCCTTTCACTGTGGCCTCACAGTCGCAACCTCCCATTTTTGTAGATTAACAGAGAGAAAGAGGCATGATGATGATGACTGGTTAATTAAATTTGTATACTGCCCTATACCTGTACGTCTCTGGGCGGTTCACAACACCTAGACAATATACGAAGCACAAAATACATAATAAAATACATAATAAAAATAATCAAAACAAGTAAAAGTATTAACGCATACTGTCATTACTGTCTGATATGCCATCCATCTCCTCTTTGTCTAAGTTCTGAAGTCCTCTCTCTCTCTGTGTGTGTGTGCAATAGACTGTTATCTGCCAGTGATTCCATCTGCCATATTTCTTGCAGATAAGTGGAGGCAGTGTGTATATCTGCGGAGGCACCAGTTTCTGGTTTATTAAGCCAGGTGTTGGGAACCTTGGGCCCTCCAAATGCTGCTGAACTACAACTCTCATCATCTATGGCTGTTGGCCAGGCTTGCTGGGGCTGATGGGAGTTGTAGTTCAGCAACACCCAGAATGCCACAGGCTCCCCACACCTGGAACCAAACCTTCACCTGTTGACTTCCTTCTTGCACTTTAATGAGGAGTGATGCACATAGCAATAGTAGAATTTTGGGAGAAAGGAGCTTGGGGCGAAACAGAGAGTGCAGGTTTGCTGCTATCACTAAATTGGGCTTGGCTGCTTTGAATTCATTCTTCAGCTGAAATCATTGACATTTAAGAAAAGACATCTGACCAATGGGAGTAGAAAGAATTGTGGCTATTGGTCATGGAAGATGTTGCTTTGTGTCGATTCAGTATGTGTCAAATGAATGGAAATAAAAATAATCATAAATGATAATTTAAATGCAAAAAGAGACTGGATGAATCCCAGACTTGAGGAATATTTTACAACGACAGCCTTGCCTTACACATTTTAATTCATTTAAAACATTTGTGGATTTGATAATTGGGCACCACAGCAAGTAGCTGACAACGGAATGTGTGTAGATCTAACTGCTATTCCCAGAACAGATTGTGTGGTCTCCTCTCATATTGGAATGATAATGAAGCCTACTGTAAGAGCCTTTCACAAAGATGAAGCCGATTCCATTTCTGACTTCAAATCCAAGAGGTCTCCTAACAGATGCTGCTAATTAAAAGTAATGCAATTCCAGAAGTAGTGGGTGGTAGAAAAGATGGTTAAAAAGACAGTTTGATCTTCTGATTGGGGGGAGAGAGGTTGATGTGTATTGAGAATATTACCATTGTCCTGTTCGGATGCATATCTCAACCTGCTAAGACTGGAATCTACAGAACGAGCCACAATAATAGATTGCAGCCAAGTGTGTAGAAGATGTAGACTGCGATCCAAGGGGGCCAAAGAGGAGGAGAGCTGGAGGTGGATGACTCACTCTATTCCAATGTCCCACCAGCTCAGCAGGGCAGAAAGTGAAGATGGAGTGGTTTTATTGCGTTCCTGTTTTACTTTGCCAGTTTATGTTTCATTTAAGATTCCCGCCCCCTTGGAAACAATGGAAAGGAAATAGGCTATGCCAACGCTGTAGTTTATTCCCTCTTGTGGAAGAGAGAGTTGGGATAGAGAGGGTTGTATATCCTGTGGACCTACAGACCCTCCCAGAACCCCCCTGGCATACCTCTCCTGTGCCATCTCCAGTATCACAATAACTGGCTGTGGATCTTTCCACAGCCTCGTGGAGAGGCTTGAGATACCAGTTTTCTACTTCTGATGGTAGACCTTTCTCTCTATCCTCAAAGAGGGAGATTCAAATACTCAGCACTCCTGGGAGGCCTGCAATAGGATTGCAGGGTTAGAAAATAACACAAGCGTTATCTATTTATATAGAATATTTGTAGACTTTTCTTTTAGGGTCAGACTCTCTCAAGATAGCTTTCAACATACAAATTCACCTTTAAAAAAATCAATAACAACTATGTTATTTTCCCCCTTCCAGGTAGATCTTGCAAAAGAAGAAAAATGTGAATTTCTACCTTTCCTTTCCCCTCGGAAGGTTGTAGTAAAAGGAGGGAAGATTGTTGCTATGGAATTTGTTCGGACAGAGCAAGATGAAGACGGAAACTGGAATGAGGACCAGGATCAGATTGTCCGCCTGAAAGCCGATGTGGTGATCAGTGCCTTTGGTTCAGTCCTAAGTGACCCTGAAGGTATTTCTCAGTTACAAGGGGCATGATCCAGCTGCAGTTATGCACATTAAAATTCCACTGGTTCAAGTATATGCATAATTGTTACATTGAAATCAGTGGGACTTAAAAGTGCTTACTTTTGGTTGGGTTTTCTCCCAGGATGTACTAAATTCCTAAGAACAAACGCTTTGATGACTGGAATGTGCACATTTCAAATGGCTACAATAGAAGGGAGGGTGAAATTTGATTTGAAATATTGTTTCCTGCCTCAGTTTCATTCTTTAAAAAGAGCACATTCATTTTCTTATTTGTTCCTTTCGTAACTTGCATTCGTGCTCCTCTGTAGAAAATGTAGATCACTAAATCTCTTTTCTGTTCCCTAACAACTCTGCAGGAAACTTAGGTAGGAAGGAACAAGTTAGGGAGGTCAATTTTTAATTGTGTATAGGAAGTGGCCTTATGCTGAGTTACCCCATTGTTCCATATAGCTCAGAATGGTCTACATCAAACTTGAGTCTCCAGCTCCCATCTCTAGCTCCCATCATCCCTAGCTAGCAGGACCAGTGGTCAACAATGATGGGAACTGTAGTCCAAAAACAGCTGGATACCCAAGTTTGGGAAACCCTGGCTTACATTGACTGGCAGAAGCTCTAACTAGAGATGCCAGGGTTTGAACCTGTGACCTTCTGCATGCAAAGCAGGTGCCCTACGCCTAAGCCACGACTGCCCTTTTCCATTTTAAAAGTGAATGCCTATGCCCATCTCATCATGCTGCTTTAGAATGCATGCAAATCTATATACATTATAGCCTTATTCAGTCATTGCTCATGTGAAGGGCTTGTGGGAAAGCTTTTCTAGTCATGTAGGTTCCCTGTGCGATCTAGAACCCTCGAGGAAGAGAAAAGGAACCACACTGTGGAAGATGCATCCAAACGTGGGGGAAGTGAGTTCTTTGAGGATGAAGGCTCCATCTTTGTTTTGCATGCCCATTGCCCCTTTGTGAAAGTAACTGTTGCTTGGAATTTTTTTGCAACTGCAGTAAGTCTCTTAGCTACTATAAGACTGCTGTGAGCAACCCAGTGGCTCCTTCGGTGGATATATTGATCTGGCAAGGGAAATGTCTAGATTGGGCACTTTAACCAAGAGATGGAATGAAAAAGCTTGCATTGAAGTAAAGTTATTCATGAAGGCGTGTGAAAGTCCCCATGTAAACCTGTTTGGACATACAAAAATGGCAGTTGGCAGGAACGGCCAGAGAGGTGAGGTCTGCTATCACCATCACCCATTTCCTCCCCACTCACACATGAATGGACGTGAATGATTCTATAATTCTATGAATGGGGGTGTTCCATGTGTACCAATTTGTTCCTGTGTGTATTCTTTTTGTATGCATGAACATTGAACTGAATGGGCCTAATTTAATTCAGTTCTTTGTTCATTGGAAAAAGGGAACGTACGCCCTTAGTGCTGGGCTAGATGAGCCTTTGGTGTCATTTAGTTGGGCTCTTCTGATATTTCTTATGCCTTTCTATCACCCCCATCCCACCCTGCCAAAACTTTTTATAGGGAATTTGATTTATCGGTTGCTTATGCCCCGAAGAGAAAAGAAACGAGCAACCATTGAATCACTAATGAAGTCCTCATTGCTGAAGTTAACTTTAATTGGATCTTATGAGAACATATTTGAAAAGCTGACCTATTAAATAAGAAGCTGAATATAGATTTGCCAAATGACGCCAGTAGTGTCTATAGTCTCATCCAGCTGTAATATGAATCAGTTTAGTGGTCTTATTCTGCTTACCCTCTTTTATTGTAGTCCTATGGTGAACTCAGCAACTAATGTTATCCAGCAACCTGATTAAATCCCAATTTTCATTCATATATATATATATATATATATATATGAGAATGAATATGAGATGGCTAGTTGTTGCGGAGGGTCATGTTGATTTTTTGACAAGCATTTATCAGTAGAGAAATGTAGATTGGAAGAGAAGAGACAATGGTGGTATCAGAGTGGTCAACAGTATTATGGTCTTCTGAGCAGAACTGAGCCTTGTGATGTTCCATCAAATGAAAACTAGGGTCCCTGACTCCCTGCTACTTGGTACCCCCAAATTTTGAGGCCTCTATGCCAGCCTTGGGTCCTTTGATGTCATTGGACTATAAACCCTGCAAGCCAGGGATGATGGGAGTTGTAGTGCAACAACAACTGGGGACCCAAGGTTTGGAAAGGCTGCTGTGTGCCCATGGCATGGCCACTAGAGGGTCCTGGGCTGCACTTTATCTTCATCCATTCCCAGTGTATTAGTAATTTGGCATGGGATGTTCTGCTGTACTTCAGATGTGGCAGAGAATCTTGAAGCTTTCATTACTGGAAGCATTCAGGGGTGAAATTTCTAATGTGGCTTGAGGGCCACATTGAGGGTTGGCCATGCTTCCAAGGGCCACATATTGGCATGTCACGGTCTCCTACACATGCGCACTCACACCCATACATTCAGCAGACATTCATCCCACCACCTCCTGCCCAGTGTCTAAATCAATATATTTATCTATATCTGATCTCTCATTCTCTCTCTGTATTTAAATACAGAGGTACCTCTGGATACAAACTGGATCTGTTCCAGAGCCCCGTTCGCACCCAGAAGCGAACGAAACCTGCGCATGCGCGGGTCGCGAGTCACAGCTTCCATGCATGCACGTGATGTCATTTTGGCCATCTGCGCATGCGTGAGCAGCGAAATCCGGAAGTAACGCGTTCCGTTACTTCTGGGTTGCCGTGGAGCGCAACCCGAAAGTGCTCAACCTGAAGCACATTTAACCCAAGGTATGACTGTATTGCCCACATGGCTGCCAAATTATTGGAGGCTTGCAGGAGCATCATAAATCACCTGGGGAACCTATAGATGGTCTACAGACTATAGATTAGCCACCCTTGCTTCAGTCCCAGTGTGGCTGGAAGATTTATAGTAAAGTTCAGCTCTTGGATATATCCAAGGTTAAATTTAAAATATAAGAATTGCATTTAGAATTTATCTTAAGATAACTTACTGTGATTATTCTGTGTGATTTAGAAATAACTAGAGACATTTATGTTTCTGGGGGATAATAATACCTGAGACAGGGGGAATCCTGAGAAAGATTCCCCCTGTGCCCCCAACCTTTTCAAAAGGGCACCTCCAAAAAGTATTTGCCCCTCATAGTTGTGAAACATGATTATGTTTTGTTGTCTCCCCGCACTAGGTCTCTTTTCAGCCTGGTCTCTGCAGCTTCCACAAGGAATGTATTTGTGGTAGATGATGAGGGTGATGATAAATATTTATTTGTTAGTAGCTTTTAAGGAATGAATTATTTAAGGTTGCTTTGGAGAAAAAGAAGAAAAGGCAAAAGAGCCGCAATAAAACTCGCAGTACAAATAGTCTGCCACCCTTCCCCATATTTGTTTCTCGGCTGCAAAAAGTTGTCCTCCTTTGTTCTCTGCACTTCAATTTCCTGTTGTTGCCACAGGGACTTCATTTTTTCCTGAAAGGGCTGTTCTTGGCTATAGTCAGAGTTGCCATTTATACAGTGCGGGAAGCTGCCTTATGCTTGTCATGAATTCGGCTCAATATTGATCCAGAGATAGAATCCAACATATTGTTAGCAGAGTAAAAAATAAATAAACTTAAGACACATTTTAGGATTCCCCAGAAGTAGACCAGAGGCAATTGTGTTTCATCCAGCAGAGCTTTACTGCTACTGAAGGCAAATGAGCATAATGGTCACAAATCCAATACATTCAGGATTAGGACAGTCCATAAGAAATCCAGTTGCAGCAGACTTAACTTAAACCAGGCATCCCGAAACTCGGCCCTCCAGATGTTTTGGGACTGCAACTCCCATCATCCCTGACCATTGGTTCTGTTAGCTAGGGATGATGGGAGTTGTAGTCCCAAAACATCTGAAGGGCCCAGTTTGGGGATGCCTGACTTAAACCTGAAATAACTTACAATAGGACTAAAACCTTAATACTAAGCATACTATGTACAGAACACCACACCAGAAGGAAAGAGAGAGAGAGAAAGTGAAACTCAGACTCCTTCTGGCTGATTATTATAGTCAGAATGACCTTGGGTGAAAGAGATAACAGAACCAGTTTAAACCAGCTGTGCAGCTTCTCTGAATAACCCAAATATCAGCAACCTCTGCTTGTTTCTAGGCAGAATAGAAACTTACTTGTCAACTTGAAACTTCCAGCTTGTATCACACAGAGACACTTCCCAAACCCTCTAGAATTAATTAGAATAGGAAATATCTTTACATATCAAATCAATACTTTTCTGTACCAAGAAATGCACACTGATAATGCTGTCAGTCCATTGGTCCATCTCAATATTGTCCACACTGACTGGCAGTCCCTCTCTCCAGGGTTGCAGAGAAGCATCTTTCCCACCCCTTCATGAAGATGCCACACAGATGAACCTTGGGACCTTTTCCATGTATGCCCTGCCGCTATGTGGAAGCCACTCCCCACTGTTGAAAATGTTTGCCACTGATTGATTGATTATATTTCTATGCTGCTTTTCATCCATTTTAACGTTTAATGTTTTATTATGTTTTTGGATATATGCCGGAAGTTGCCCAGAATGGTTGGAGCAACTCAGCCAGATGGCCAGGGTACAAATAATAAAAAATATTATTATTGTTATTATTCAGTGTTTCCTAAACTTGGGTCTCCAGCTGTTTTTTCAGACTACATTTCCCATCATCCCTGATCACTCATCTTGGTAGCTAGGGATGATGGGAGCTGTAGTCCCAAAACAGCTGGAGACCCAAGTTTGGGAAACACTGCGGCTTACAAACAATAAATAACAAAAACAGGATAGGACATAATAGAACATCACAAATATGGCATAAGCCATATAGAATCATTAACAAATCAGGAGTGAAGCAGTTGCAATCTATGAAGCACTATTAACAAAGAAACAACTAAAAAAAATAAGCTAAACGTCACAATTAAAGTCATTATAGCCTTGCTGAAGAGTCATCCAGTAACAAGGCTGCCTTTCCAGAAGGGAAACATTCTGCTATACCAAGACAATTCACAAAGTTTATTGTCACCATTATATGTTGCTGCATATGTGCATTGCTATCATGCCTTTGAAACAACTCAGTGATGAGAGGTAAAACCATGATCATATGAAAAAAGCCTTGTTCATGTGGCACACCCATTACAAATAACACAGAAAGTGCATAATTTTCAATGGGATTATTTTTACAGGGGACAAAAAGCCGAGTTACTTTAGGAGGCTATTTTAAGCACCGCTTCGTGTTGCCTCAGACAGTTGCTGTGAAGCACAACGTGATCTTTCTGTAATTATTATTATTTCCCATTTCCCCAATACCTGCACAAGAATAGGCTTTCCTCCCTTGTGAATAGCTATGCTCAGAGTTTCTGCTTATCATTATTTGCCAGGTTTCACTAGGAGTTGATATCACATATGCTCTTACTAAGAGGCCATTGATAATCTTAAGTTTGGCAGCAGACCTGAGCCCAGAATAATGTGTTTTATTTCCACATTAGCTGCTGTAAAGAACAGAATAGAGAGGAATATAGATATGTACATATGTATATAATTTTTTTTAGAATCCAGAAGTGCACACCTTAAGGGAACTATGTTATACCTAAATAAGCAAGAAAATATATTGCATGAAGAGTGTCCCTTGACTATTGCAGTCACAATTTTAGAAATAAAGAAAAAATAATGCACACAAGTTTTCTAGGTAGAGGCCTATAGCTATTTTCCCTCCCATTTTTTTAAAAAAGAAAGCAAGTTATTTTATTAACCAAGAGATGATCAGAATTTTTTCTTTCAGCCGGAGCTCACCAGAACTCAGTTCTGGCACCTCTCAGGTGGGTGCCATTGAGAGGTGCCAGAACTGAGTTTTGGTGAGCTCTGACTGAAAAAAAATCCTGTTCATCTCTTGAATAATAAAATAACGTGCTTTCTTCTTTAAGAGAACAAGGGAGGTGTTCAATGTGAGTTCCGGCACCTCTTTTTCTAGAAAAATAGCACTGGAAATGAGTGGACCCTGGCTGCTTTGGTCTCAGTTTTAAAATTAAAGAAATGTTAATGATGCATACAAGCTCTTTAAGTAGAGGAATATGGAAATTTCCTCCACTCCCACCTCCCGCCTGTTTTAAATAAAATCGAAATAATATGAAGCAATAAAGATCCATGTTCTTCTAAAGTGGCTGTCCCAATAAGACATGAGGTAAAATTTGAAGTACGGTACGTTCCACTTGAGGGTTTTTCTCAGGAGAAATGCCTGATGTTTTGAGAGAAGACAAAATAATTTCAATAGGGCTAGAGAAATGTATCAGTTTAGCTGATGAGTTTGTACATCCTTAATGTGCCACAAGAAGCATCTCATTGGCTACAAGAGCATCAGAGGCCAGGTTGTGCCTGAGGTTGATGGTCTGGGGGTGAGGAAGTCCCAAAGAATATGGAGGAAGGCCCACATCCTTAGCAGGCCACCTATATCATCACTCTGTGCTGTTGCACTAAAAAGCTATAGATTTTCATGAAAGCTTAGAAAAGAAGAAGCGAAGGGTGCTGTGGAAATATGGAGAACTGACCGTAAGACTTGAAAATAATAAGAGATACGGAAACTGTTCTATTCACTCATCCTTACCAGGGTCTAAAATCACCTAGCTGCATCTAGCTTACTTCGTTTATGATGTATCAAAATGACGGTGCAAACTGTACAATACATTACAGGAAGAGCTCAGAAATATGCTTTTCTATCTGCTTCAGTTCCCTAAGAAAGCCAGTCAATTTAGGCTCCAAAGCAATGTTCTCCTGTGCCACTTTCTGTTGAACCTTTTAAGGGTGTTTTTGTGTGTGGTTTTCTTGGCTTAACAACACAAGAGCCAAACTGGCTCTATCATAAAGTTATTGCCATCCTCTTTACGTTTCTTTACGTTTCTGGTTTAAGCAGAAGTCACTATATATCCCAAGTGCAGTCAAGGGAATACTGCCAGTTTTCGGTGAAAGAAGTCTGCAAGATGTATATCAAAAATAACATTAATGAGCTGCAAACGCCAAAATTACAGGAACTTATGAAATTGGTTAAACATAAAATACCATTAAACTGTTTACTGAGGCTTCACAGAAATACTGCAGCTAATGAGCATTTCTGCTATTTAAATAAGCCCAAATTGAACACACATTACATGGATACCTAATTAGTAATGGCAGTCAAGCACACACTGTGTCACTTTTAAAGCTTTATTTGAGGAATCTTTTCCATTTGATTTGTTTTGCTAATTAAAATATTTTCCAGCTTTTCGATATATCTTAATATTACTCGTAGTGTCCCCCCCCCACGCCAAGTGGTGTATAATTGGTTGATGCTTTCCTATTTGTGTCTATTTGCTCAATGAACGCAGCAGCTTGAACTATATTGTAGTCTACAAAATTATTTTGGTTTCTGCATTTGTGCTGCTATCTCTTGGTAACTTTGGCGTGCTGTCATCCAGTTTGAATGATCTGTTCAGATTGCATAGCTATTGTCTTACTCGCAGTACCGGCAGCCTTTCAAGTGCCGCTGGAAGAATATAAGTTGTCCCTGCAGTGGAATAAAATGTTTCTTGATAGTGAAAACAGGTTCTTGTTTCCTGATAGTGGTGTCAGAGCTACTTTTCTCCATTCCCCACTAATACCACAGTAATCTGGGAGGGGTGAGACTGTGCGAGATGAACCACACAGGAACATCAAGTGTCTGGATTCAGAGTAGTGGTCAAAATTTATTGCATTTATATCCTACTTCTTCTCCAAAGAGCTCAAGCTCATGGTTCAACTTCCCCTCCCCATTTTATGATCACAACAACCCTGTTAGGTTGTGTCTGCCCAAGGACACCCAATGAGCTTCAGGGTTGAGAGAGGATTTGAACCTTAGTCCAGCATCCTAACCCCTACACCACACAGCTAATAGTCTAATTAGCCAATTTTTCCTGTTTACTATAGTTGCAAAACTACCGTTCTCCAACAACCATGAAGTGCCTATTAAGGTTTCGAGAAATGTAGCTTGAAACGTTAGGTCCTCTTTATTTTATCCGTAGAAATATTAAACCAACTCAGCTGCTTGGAAGTCAGATACCTGGAGAAAAGAAATCTAGTCTTGGGACTTTGTAAATTATTTTAGCAGACTTAACCAAATGCATGCTTTGTTTGCTTCCGTTCAGTTTAGTTTTCTGCAAGTGGTGGGACTTTAAAGGAGACTAATCGCTTCTGATCCTGAAAGTGACACAGTATTTCCAGTTTTAAAATTAGCTGCTGAAACATGCAAAACAGTTTCTTTTCCTGGTATTTTTGTCTAAGCCATCAGTGCTTTATCTTAGCATTCAGGGTTTCAAAACATTTCGTGCTTGGCATTATCAGTATTAGCAGCCCCTATGTGGTAGTCATATTAATTTGTCATAATAGCGTTTTGTTGACTGTATCAAAAAATGAGATATTGGACTTAATTATTACTTCCTTCCCGTGCATTTTGAGATAGTGCCTGTGTGAGGGTCTAAATCCAATTTGCTTCGCTTTCCCCCACCCACTGCCACCCCACAGATTCTCCTCTTGGTGTTTTCAGTCACAGTGGTGACCATGACCCAAATAGACTTTATTTACCATAGCATCTCTGAGGCTGAAGAATCTAGCCACTTGTAAAGATTGAAGAGGCTTAACTCTTCCGCTTCTGGAGCAGCTGCAGAAAATGTTTGAAAGAAAGCCTTGACTGTGCACCTCCATATAACTTCTATGGGGCAGCCCTATGTCTACTACATCCTCAGTTGCCTTTCCTCCTTCAAATCCATCATGGAAGTCCATTCCCCCCCTTACTTGATCTGTCCCACTAACGAGCCCTTGACACATGGTTGCCCTCTATCCCATTATTTAACTCATTGACATGGAAATGGAGAATGGGAAATTATGGAAATCTGATCCCTTCCTATAATGATAGTTTTGACTTTACAGAGGGTTTCCCAAGGCAAAACACAGCTGCCTCTGCTCATCTCTTGTAGAAACAGAACACATCTTTGACACTGTCTATGACAACTGAGAAATATACTAGCAGGATTCTCTTTTACATATATGACAGCACAGCTACATCAGTTTAATTGACCTTAGCAATCTGCATCTGTGTGTGGTATGTCCCCAAGGGATGCTAAAAAAAAACACCCTCCCACCCTGTCACTTGGAGGCGGGGGGGGGGAGGGAGAACCTGGGTACCATAATAGAGTAATACCTACATAAAAGTCATTCATTTGATGCAGGGCATCAATATGTGCTAAAATAATACTCAAATGTACTTCCATATGTGGCTAAAATTAAGGAGCTAGTGCTTTTTAAATGACAGATTGTTCTGAATTTTAAACTATAGCAGAATAAATGACATTATTTTGAAGTTAAAATTACTTTTTGCCATTAGGAAGAGAACAATCTTCCGTTCTTTTTTGCCGTTTTATTTATTTGCCTAATTGTTTCCTGGTTTAATTTATCATAGCTATTGTTTGTTTCATTGTTTGCCGGTTTTCAGGGCAAAACCTTTCCAAGACATCTTGCATCAAACCATAATGAACGATACATCAAAAAATATAAATGCATTGTTTCGTTGTTTATTACACATGTGCCCTGTTGTTTCTCCGAAGAATACAAGGCAATTTACATCTCACCCCACATATTATCCCCATAGAACCCTATGAGGTTGAGGCTGAGGGTTCATGACTAATGCAAAGACACCAGGGGAGTTTTATAGAGGAATGGGGATCTGAAGCCAGACTTTCCAGTCTAAGACTCTTCTACCAGCAGCTGATGGTGTGACGTGGCAGCGCCATTCACCTGACCTCCCGGCAATTGAGTCACTGATGCATACCAAGAAGAGGTGAGGCAGCAGCAAGGTCAGCATGCTCCAAATGCACCAGGAGGAGTGCTAGATTGGTTCTACCGGCGTGTTTGCACTGTACTGGCCTTACTGTTGCCTTATTTCTCCCCTCTCCTCCTTCTGGTATGAAGCAGCGAGTAAGCTGGAGGGAGGTCAGGTGAGCAGCCCCGCCCTGCCATGTTGTCCTCTAGTGCCTACTACTCTACTCACAGCAACATACTGTTTCAATTACCTTAAAGTGAGACGACCATCAAACAACCAGAGAGTCCTAGTTTCCCCAAAAAGCAGGTAAGGATTTAAACCTGATTTTGGACTGTGCTTTTTCAGATTGAAGGTAGTAGCTCGTAATATTGAGAGTTCCTCAAAATAATAATAATAATAATAATAATAATAATAATAATAATAAATTATTCTCAGTGAGAAAGGTTCTGGCCTTTTTGTTTCTCTGAGATACTCCTGAGATACATGCAGAGAATGGTTTTGTACTAAAGAGCATTGCATTATGTGATTCCCCCCATGGGCAGTCTGAAGTGGTACAGTCCTTCAGGTACCAGATAATATGCAACATTTTAAGTGTTAATAGCAGGGGCATCCAGCTTGCTTGGGAATTCTAAGACTTCAACAGCAGCCTACATTGACAATGAGTGCGTTTTTGAAATGTCGAGTCCACCGTCTTGAGTCAAAATGTCATCCAATGGTACTCAACAGGAAACTTCCTCTGTCTCAGGGGCCATCATGACAAATTTGGTTATGATATCCTAAGATGTGTCCAAATCTCTGAAAGATTGAGTACGCCATTGTGTTTCAAAAGGGCACCCAACAGTATCCAAATAAAGACAAGACAACTGATCTTTGACCTTAGGAAACATTGTCCCAAGTTTGGTTATGGTATCTTAAGTGGTGTCCAAATTGCTGCAGTTTTGAAAGGTCCAATCTGCCATTTTGTTTTGAAATGGCATTCAGTGGTATTCCAAAATAGACAAAAACCTGTTGCTCTTGGTTTTAGGAGCTGACATGCAAAATTTAGTTTAGATATTTTAAGAGGTATCCGAAAATACAAGTGTACAGACAAAGAGTTTTTCAAAACTTACAGTAGATACCTGTGTCACCTACTTTTTTCTGTTTCCCTCCCACCTCCTCTTTCCTTACAAAACAGTAAAAGAAGCCCTGCATCCTCTCAAGTTCAACAGATGGGGTCTCCCTGAAATTGATCAAGAGACCATGCAAACGAGCGAGCCGTGGGTTTTTGCAGGAGGTGACGTTAGTGGACTGGCCAACACTACAGTGGAATCAGTGAATGACGGAAAGCAAGCTTCCTGGTTCATGCACAAATACTTACAGGTGAATTTTCAGTGGATACTCCTTTGACTTTACCTTGATTTCTCCTGTCAGGTGTGGAGAATCATGGAATTGTAGAGTTGGAAAGGTCTATGGGGATCATCTAGTCCAACCCTCTGCAATGTAGTAATATGCAGTTATCGCAAAAAGGGATCAAACCTTGGTGTTATCAGCACCACTCCCTAACCAACTGAGCTATCCAGGCTTGGAGCATGTTCCCTGCTCTTTCCCAAACTTACTAGGCTATCAAATAAGCCAAGAACAGTTCAGATGTGGTGGGATTCTGTGATCATAAGTTACTGACAACAGAGTAATTTATGGAAAGGGTTAGATCAGGGATGGGGAACTTGTGCCCTCCAGATCCTGTTTGACCTTGACTCCCATAGATCCTAACCAACATGGCTAATGGTCAGGGACATTGGTGGTTATAGACGAGGAAAAGTTGTTTCTCTGTCTCGCATAATACTAGAACCTGGCATCATCCAGTGAAGCTGGGTGGTGAGACAGTCAGAACATACTACTACTAATAATAATAATAATAATAATAATAATAATAATTTACTACCGTATTTTTCGCTCTATAAGACACACTGGACCATAAGACGCACCTAGTTTTAGAGGAGAATAAGAAAAAAAATATCCTCTTCCTCTCTGCGCAGCACCTCTCCAGCAAAGCAGGAGGAGAAATGGAAGGGGCTCCGTTTCTCCTGCGTCTGCGGCGCTCAGGAGTCTTTGCTTGCTATCCCTGAAGCCAGGAGAGCAAGAGGGATCGTTGCACAGTGAAAGCAGCAATCCCTCTGGCTCTCCTGGCTTCAGGGATAGCTGCACATCCTGCATTTGCTCCATAAGACGCACACACATTTCCCCTTACTTTTTAGGAGGGGGAAAGTGCGTCTTATAGAGCGAAAAATATGGTATTTACACCCCACCCATCTGGCTGAGTTTCCCCAGCCACTCTGGGCAGCTCCCAATCGAGTGTTAAAAACAATACAGCATTAAATATTAAAAACTTTCCTAACACAGGGTTGCCTTCAGGTGTCTTTTAAAAATAGGGCAGCTGCTTATTTCCTTGACATCTGATGGGAGGGCGTTCCACAGGGTGGGTGCCACTACCAAGAAAGCCCTCTGTCTGGTTCCTTGTAACCTCACTTCTCGCAATGAGGGAACCACCAGAATGGAAGAACATCTTCAGTCAGCGTATCCCTAAAGTATGGAATTTGCTCACACAGAATTGGGTGATGGCCATCTACTTGGACAGTTTTTGAGTCATAGATTTGTAGAGTTGGAAGAGACCCTGAGGGTCATCTGGTCCAACCCCCTGCAATGCAGTAATTTATTTTGCCCAATGTGGGGCTCAAACTCACAACCCTGAGATTACAAGACTCTTGCTCTAACTACTGAGCTGGAAGGGGATTAGGTCAATTCATGGAGGATAAGGATATCAATGACTACTAGTCATGATGGCTGTATTACGTTCAGTACCATAGGGAACTGAATACCAATTGCTAAGGGTTATGAGTGATATTCTCTTCCCATTCTGCCTTTGGGCTTCTCAAAGGTTTCTGATTGACCACTGTGAAAACCAGTGCTTTTTTTCTTTAAAAAAAATGTTTAGGGGTACTCTCATTTTGACTCAAGAAAATCACCACTTTATAGTTCAGACCAGGGAAAATACATACAGTAAATGGACAAAAGTACAAAGATACACAAAATGTTTAGGGGTGTGCGTACCTTTGCGTCCCTGTCGCTGTCCCCCCTGAAAAAAGCAATGGTGAAAACAGTGCTTGAACACTGTGAAAACAACAGATAAGCCTTCCAATCTATCAAGACTCTTTTTATCCTCTTATGGAGTCCAACAACATATGGACGGATATAGGTTCTCCACCCCAAATTAGCTATAGAAACTGGAAAATAAGAGAGGGCCTGGATTATTGTTTAGGGGTTGGTTGGTTGGTTGCTTGGTTTGATTAGTGTGCTTTAAAAAAAATATTAAGTAATTCTCATTGGTTAACAATTCTTATTTGTACCCAAAGGGGATGCAACTTAATGCATAATACACTGCATAATACACTTTACTCAAGTAATTGGATGGGGAAATAGCTTATAAATATTAAAGGATCTGTTTTGAACAGCATGGAAGTTTTTGTTTTGTTTTTGTTGGGGTTTTTTAAAAAATACTTTTAGTGTTGTCACCTGGGGCAGAAATTATTATGTACAGGGTGTGATCACACCATCACTTTCTAAAATACATATACACATACAAAACAAGGGCACCTGCACAAAGCAAGCTGCCTACCTGTCAGATAAATTTGGCAGTCACACAAGAGACCCGCAGGAGGAAGGCAAGAGAGCCCTTGCTTGTGGACAGATATTTATACAAGGGGGGGGGGGAGAGAGGAAAATGTGTGTAAGGAATATGCTCAACTAGGTGAAGGAACAAATTCTCTGACTGGATGCTGAGAGGCATGCATGTTTGTTTGGCTGTCTTGCATAGGCCTTCTTGTAAACCATTCATAAGATGCAGTTTGTAGAACATGGAATATCCTTTTTTAAAAAAGATATCATTAATGAAAAGGAAGAAGGAAATACAGT
Organism: Podarcis pityusensis; assembly: GCF_964106645.2. Lineage (NCBI taxonomy): Eukaryota > Metazoa > Chordata > Lepidosauria > Squamata > Lacertidae > Podarcis > Podarcis pityusensis. The sequence goes on from NC_138030.1 coordinate 74,906,249, forward strand.
GGCCTTGCTTTTCCTAACAACTTGGAACTGAAAAGTGGTACCGAAAATTTCATTTTTAACTATTCAAGCTGGAAAATATCCTTGTTCAAATACTGAATGCTGGTGAGGAGAGGGCTTGGTTTAAAACAAAAACAAAATGCTGTTGATTAGTGTGGAAACATTTCCTGCTCTTTTGTACTCAACATTAAGACCCAACTCCATAATGATTTGTTTGTAGTTTTGCCTCAAAAATAAAATAAATTCCAGACCAGGAAAATTATTTAAACTGTCAGCTCACGACAGCAGTGTTTCCAGCCAATTCTTAGTTGACCACTGTCTTCATTATTCATTGGATAAGTTTGTGCCATCCAGGGGCTGCTAGCAAGGTACCCATAGGTGGCATTGTGGCCTCCTCTGGTGCCCACAAACAGTTTTAGTAGTAGTAGTAGTAGTAGTAGTAGTAGTAGTAGTAGTAATAATAATAATAATAATAATTTATTATTCTTTTTTTTTTATTTATACCCCGCTCATCTGGCTGAGTCTCCCCAGTCACTCTGGGCGGCTCCCAATCAAATGTTAAAAACAGTCCAGCATTAAATATTAAAAACTTCCCTAAACAGGGCTGCCTTCAGATGTCTTTTAAAGATAGGATAACTGCTTATTTCCTTCACATCTGAAGGGAGGGTGTTCCACAGGGCGGGCGCCACTACCGAGAAGGCCCTCTGCCTGGTTCCCTGTAACCTCACTTCTTGCAATGAGGGAACTGCCAGAAGGCCCTCGGCGCTGCATCTCAGTGTCCGGGGCTGAACGATGGGGGTGGAGACGCTCCTTCAGGTATACAGGGGGTATAAATACCCCCTCAGAAATCCACATTGCATGAGAGAATGTTTGTTTGCTGTACCTGCTCAGTTCCTGTTTGTACTGGCTCAGTCTCTCTTCTGTTCTGAACAGAGAAGAGGTGCAAATAGCTTCTCTCTATGAGCAAATATGAGAATGGTTGACGTTAGTGGCTTTTTTCCATTCATGGGAAGCTGGTGGGGCATGTGTCCACAAACCATTTTGCACCACTGTCTCTTTTCCCCGCTCATGCAGCTGTGTAAACTATTTCTGTTATGTCACATCCCCATGGCAGCCATTTTGTTTCTGCCACTCCTGGCACATTTCAAACTTCCAGATGTGCCAACAGGACAAAAGAGGTTGGTTACTCGTGTTAAGCAGATCTCCAGTTGATAAGTAACTGGAGTGATGGTTCTCAATGATGGTTCTCAATATATGAGGTGGGTCACTTTATAGAACTGCAGGCATTTGTTAGAGAAATCTGAGGCATTTTCATATACAGTGGTACCTTGGTTCTCAAACTTAATCCATTCCAGAAGTCCATTCCAAAACCAAAGCATTCCAAAACCAAGGCACACTTTCCCATAGAAAGTAATGCAAAATGGATTAATCCAACTTTTAAAAACAACCCCTAAAACGGCAATTTAACATGACTTTTACTATCTAACGAGACCATTGATCCATAAAATGAAAGCAGTAAACAATGTACTGCAGTCACACAATCAATCAATCAATAGCTGAACTGAGTTCCACACAGTCACAAAAACACAAAACAAAAAAGCCACAAAACCACAAAATAAATAGCAAAAACAGACAGACCTCAGCGTAACACTCAAAATGGAAGTGTGGCACTCAAATCAGAAGCGTAACACTCAAAACGGAGCACATTTGGCTTTCGAAAACAGTTCGCAAACCGGAACACTTACTTTGCAGTGTTTGGGTTCCAAGTTGTTTGAAAACAAGATGTTTGAAAACCAAGGTACCACTGTATGTGTATTGATTTAGCATAAAGAACACCACTCCCTAGCCTTTCACCAATTATATTTGTTTCTGTGCTGAAGAGTGGCTATTTTCCAAATGATTGTTTACTTGCCATGGCTCCTAAAACGACATAGCTGGTTCATGTAGCCAAACGTGCTGTATTTTCCATAAGATTTGTGGTTCTGCTTTGTTTGGAAGCAGACCTTGTCTTTTAGGTTAATGCAATGGCACATGCTATCACTTCCCTCCCCTTCTAACCTAAAAACTGGCCTTCTGAGGGGTGAGGGGAATGGGTACAACCATTTCCTTCCCAAACGCCCATTACTGTAATAGAAAATTTCAGATACTCCTTTTTGTTAGAGATTTGTTTTCCAGAGCCATTTGAAACAGAATGAAAACCACACTTTGGTGTCAGTCAAGAGAATTTATGTGGGATGTGATGAAGCAGTACATACACACGCATTGTGGCAGCACATTCATTTTTTATGTGCCCATTCTACAACAATGGCATGGGAATCACTTTCAGGGAGTGGTAGAAAAGAATATTTAAAGCAGTGAGGGGGAGGCTGTGGCCCTCCAGGTGTTGGTTGGACTACAACTCGCATCATCCCTCATCACTGGCTATGCCAACCTGGACAACGTGGTGGTCCACGGGTACCACATCTCTGATTTACTGAGGATTTCTTCGTTATTTTCAGAGGAGAGCCATGTTAATCTGCTGAAGCTAAAGCAAGTAGGGTTCAAATAAGGAAATGCAATGTGATGCTTCCTATGAACTATGGAAGCACTTTCTTTGGGGACAGTTTCCATGTTTTCCTGGCTCCATCAAGCCTTTGTCATAGACCAAATGGTGGTGCTGTGATTCGGAAATGGTTATTCAGGGTGGGAAAACTATTCCTTCCAGGGGTTTTTTACTCCCTTAACCGGAATACTCAGTGTTCCTAAATTCTCAAGAGAGAGAATTACATTTTATTTGAGCCAAATGGCAACCCAGCAAAATTAGGACCTCTGGAATAGACTGGGACTTACCAATTCTGCATAGTTAAAACTGTGGGATGGAGAGCAAAGGGAGTCAGGAAAGAAGGAATCCGATTTATATTCAACGCTAGTAGTGTATAAGGAGCTGGATCTGAGGTTGCAGCAAGAAGCCAGCAGTGTTATTTTGTTAAAATGTTTAGGATGATACCGACTTGGTTATCACTCACAAGGTAATTTGCAGCATCTAGATCATGATCTTTACATTTCTTCACTGGCTCCGGCTCCATGCATTTCTGTGGGGATTGCACTGAGTGCTTTGAGGCAAAATACTTACGCTGAATTAGACCCAATTGGCTGTATGTCAGTCTGTGGGTAAGAATTTTTTTGCAAGGAAAAAAAAATCTTTATAAGAGCCTCTGCAATACTTCAACCCAGGGACTTTAAAGGAAAGGGTTTTTTTATTGTTGTTTTTTAAGGGAGAGGAAAATAAGTGCTATAAATGCTGCCAGCTCTATTCTGTTAACATAGGCACATTGTTATATAAATGGTGGAATTTGCCTCAAATTGTAGCTTTTGGAAGAAAGTCTCCGAATATTCCACGTTCTATAAAGTGAGATGCCAATAGATTTCTACTGAGTCGCAGTCCAAATTATAGAAACTATTATTATTATTATTATTATTATTATTAGGGGGGCAGGGAGTAGTTAGGTGTTTGGCGTGTCATTTTTTTGCAGGTATTGGGGAAAAAAGGGACATCTTCCAGTCACTGCAATGTGGCAGTTATTGCAGTAGAGCATTTATCGGGAAAAAGAGTGCAATGGCAGGCAGGTGCCCATGTGCATGTAGTTGCTGAGTTGTTAGTGCAGTGCAGCAACTCAGAGCCAGGAAGTAGTAAGGTTCCAACATCACAAACCAGGGATTTTAGATCCAAGTATGTCATTCTCTAGGGACGCGGGTGGCGCTGTGGGTTAAACCACAGAGCCTAGGACTTGCCGATCAGAAGGTCGGTGGTTCAAATCCCCGCGACGGGGTGAGCTCCCATTGCTTGGTCCCTGCTCCTGCCAACCTAGCAGTTCGAAAGCACGTCAAAGTGCAAGTAGATAAATAGGAACCGCTCCGGCGGAAGGTAAACGGCATTTCCATGCACTGCTCTGGTTCGCCAGAAGTGGCTTAGTCATGCTGGCCACATGACCCGGCCAATAAAGCGAAATGAGTGCCACAACCCCAGAGTCGGCCACGACTGGACCTAACGGTCAGGGGTCCCTTTACCTTTACTATGTCATTCTCTATGCTGTGGTGACCAGCTTCCTGCAAGAAGGAGCTGTTGTTCTCCACCATTTCTGCACTTTCACTGGAGACAGTCAAAGGCTAAAATTGCAACTAGGAACTCAAGAGCATTCATGGGGCCAAGAGGCTTCCTCTACCTGGCTGGTTCCTAAGTCCAAACAAACTTTTCATGGTCAATTTCAGTCTCAGCTCTGATTCCCTCTCCATATATATACAGTACCTGCTTGACTGCCTTGCTCCTTCTTCAGCTGGTGTCCAGACCAACAGCCCTGGCTGAAGTGTCTAGTACATCTCTCAACTTAATCACAAGCACAGTAAAGTGGTGCTCTGCAAGCCACTATTCTCTCCTGTTGGCTATCCCTTTGCTATAGTATTCTCTGCCATATGGAGATGATCTGTATTATCAGACCATCTTGTAACTTTGGTGTGAATATTACCTTGTCGACATGTCTGAGTGTTTTTGTAGCACTGATATCCATGATGGCATGGCTTTGGGGTGTTCATCTGTGTTGTGTTCATCTGATTGGCAGCACATCTTGTGGTTCTTTGTAGGTTTAAGCTCCCCTGTCTCCAGACCAAGGCACTACTAGTAAACTGTTGCTTAACCCCAAATTCCATTGAGAGCCATGGGCTTTGTATGACCAGGGACTGCCCAATTGTCTGGAAACGTTGGGGGATTCTGGCATGCACACACACACACACACACACACACACACACACACTGATGTGGATGTGGAGCTCTCTCCAGCATGGATGTTCCTGGCATTTCAGAGGATGCCCATATGTGCATTGGAATAAGGACAAAATGGTGCTTATATTCTTTGCTAGCACGTAGAATAATAGACAATTGTGGGCTGATTCACACTGTACTTGACAGTCGTTTCTGTCGTGTTTATGTACATTTGAATTGTCATAAAAACAAGACTTGCACAGACATGCACTGAAGAGCCATTTGGATATTGTTGTATGTGTCCATCAGGTATTCTTCCTCATTTTATATACCATCCCCATGTACTGAGTGCCCATTCTAATGCCAGCGGGGTGTGCCAAAAGAACAGAGAAAAACCAAGCAGTTCTCGGAAGAGTCTGTTCTTTTACTGACAGTATAATGCAGTTTCAGTTACATACAGTTGTAGATACAGTCTCCTTACAGCATACAGACTATGCTCTGGCCAAGGACAGGAGCCAAGAGCAAACTTGCCTTAAACACAGCAGCATTTGTATTGTAAATTGTGCTGAGTTGTTCTCACATGCTTGCTGACTCATTCTCACATGCTGAACCAGCTGCAGATGCAGGACAAAACACACCCAAATTAAACAGCACGCTGAAATTAATTAAACAGCAAGCCAAGAAAGCACACCTTTCTTGTCCTTTTTCTCTGCATATATAAGCTCTTCTACAATACATTAACACGCCACCCTTCCTCTGGGGAGCTCAGAGTGCCCAGGAAATCTCCCATTCAGATTACAAGTCCTGACCTCAGCTTCAGTCATGGAACTGTATCATTTGCCTTCAGAGCTTTTTCTAGGCATCTTCCCCATCACTCTTTATGATGCTCACAATGGCAAATGCCTCTGAGTAGCTGAATGTGAATCGGCCCTTTGATTTATAAGTGCGTCGCTTTTTCTTCCACATATGCCTTGTTGGGCACGGATCCACACAATAAAACACACGTTTCCCCGGAATATAACTAAAGGCATTGGAGGAAATCTGACAATTCGTAGCTTGTCAATTGGAATTTTAGATCAAGCGGGCTTAATGTTAGAGTTGTTTCTGTTACCCTTTGCAGGTTTTGAGGGAGCTTATTCGACCTTACTATCTCACCATGAAGCTAATGGGAAAAGCCTTGCAGCAATCTTCACAGGAAAGTTTCCAAATGTCAAGTGTCATCTTTCCAGCTGCTAGATGAATGGGTAGCCACGAGGCATTTATTTGGGTGTGCGGTCTCAGTAAAATCTGGTTGCTGCGGCAGCAATTACTATAATTTGGCCATTGCTTTGGCAGTACTGGGACCACATGCAATTTTAGTTGTTGGATTTGGGGCATTATTTGGGGACAGTTGTAATTTAGAGGCAGGTCAAGGCATCCCTGGGTTGTTGCTTTTATCAGGGCTAGCATAGCGCGCTCTCTGCCTTTCTCATCTACATGAGGACATTCCTCTGCGTTGTTCTCACTGTTGTAGCCTCTCCATCTTGAAATTAAAAATATATTTGCGAAGCAGATTGGCATGCTCTTGAATACACGAGATGGCAGCCCATCCAGCCTGCCAATTTCACATTAGTTAATGATGTGTCATTTGGGTAATTTCTCTATGGTGCAGTATAGAAGCTATAGGCTATTACTGAAAACTGCTACCAACAATTTGTGTGTAAGGAAGCGCCTTCCAGATGTTGCTAGCTGGGGCTGATGGGAGTTGGAGTCCATCTCCCAACTGCAAGGCCATAAGTTCTCTATCCGTGCAGTATAGCATCTCAGTAAAAGCTAAGGCCAAGGCTTTAGAAGGGACTAGTCATAAATACATACACATTTTGTTGTTGTTTAGTCGTGTCCGACTCTTCGTGACCCCATGGACCAGAGCACGCCCGGCGCTCCTGTCTTGCACTGCCTCCCGCAGTTTGGTCAAACTCATGCTGGTAGCTTCGAGAACACTGTCCAACCATCTCGTCCTCTGTCGCCCCCTTCTTTCCCGACATCAGGGTCTTTTCCAGGGAGTCGTCTTTTCTCATGAGGTGGCCAAAATATTGGAGCCTCAGCTTCAGGATCTGTCCTTCCAGTGAGCACTCAGGGCTCATTTCCTTCAGAATAGATAGGTTTGATCTTCTTGCAGTCCATGGGACTCTCAAGAGTCTCCTCCAGCACCATAATTCAAAAGCATCAATTCTTCGGCGATCAGCCTTCTTTATGGTCCAGCTCTCACTTCCATACATCACTACTGGGAAAACCATAGCTTTAACTAAACGGACCTTTGTTGGCAAGGTGATGTCTCTGCTTTTTAAGATGCTGTTTAGGTTTGTCATTGCTTTTCTCCCAAGAAGCAGACGTCTTTTAATTTCGTGACTGCTGTTACCATCTGCAGTGATCATGGAGCCCAAGAAAGTAAAATCTCTCACTGGCTCCATTTCTTCCCCTTCTATTTGCCAGGAGGTGATGGGCCCAGTGGCCATGATCTTAGTTTTTTTTATGTTGAGCTTCAGACCATATTTTGCGCTCTCCTCTTTCACTCTCATTAAAAGGTTCTTTAATTCCTCCTCACTTTCTGCCATCAAGGTTGTGTCATCTGCATATCTGAGGTTGTTGATATTTCTTCCGGCAATCTTAATTCCGGCTTGATGAATTCTGCATATAAGTTAAATAAGCAGGGAGACAATATACAGCCTTGCCGTACTCCTTTCCCAATTTTGAACCAATCAGTTGTTCCATATCCAGTTCTAACTGTAGCTTCTTGTCCCACATAGAGATTTCTCAGGAGACAGATGAGGTGATCAGGCACTCCCATTTCTTTAAGAACTTGCCATAGTTTGCTGTGGTCAACACAGTCAAAGGCTTTTGCATAGTCAATGAAGCAGAAGTAGATGTCTTTCTGGAACTCTCTAGCTTTCTCCATAATCCAGCGCATGTTTGCAATTTGGTCTCTGGTTCCTCTGCCCCTTCAAAATCCAGCTTGCACTTCTGGCAGTTCTCGGTCCACATACTGCTTAAGCCTACGTACACATACACATACACATTTAGCCCTGATTAAAGCTGTTCCCAAAACAAATGTCCTATAGCTCAGGTTTCTAAGCCCTTTGCTGCATCTAGAATTCTCATGACCTGTTTAAATCATTATCGAGAAAATGCTCTGGATAATTTTTTCCCCCCTTCCTGGAGACTTTGCAAATTTCCCCCCATGCTGTAGGAGACTCTGTTATCTGAAATTGTGACTACTATTATACGAGGACCCACAGACAGCTGCACACTGTTTGAATTCTGCTCATGTTTGGCATCGTAGTCAAGGCATCTTCTTTTTAGCAGCATAGTGTGAACATGTAATCTGTGTGTCCATCCTCAATCTTTACAGGGTGATATATCTCTCTCTTACATTTAACAGTGTTTTAACAACAAAAATTAAATCTAAACAAATACAACCTACATTTTCTTTGACTTCCCTCCTCTCTGTGGTTCCTTATTTTATATAATATGCTTACTGCATAGCCAATTCAAACCGTTTTACAAATTTATCCTTTATGATCCTTTAAGTGATTTCTTACTGCTTGTGTTTATGTCAATCCTGCTGACGTTTTTAATTGTTTGCCATTGTCATCATATATTCAACAATTTTTTCCCATTCTGGTTTTTTTTAAAAAAGTCTCTCCTCTTAATCTCTTATTCTTCTGGTAAGTTTTGCCATCTCTGCATATTCCATCAGTTTTAGTTGCCGGCCATCTTTTGTTGGAACAGATTCTTCTTTCTATCTTTGGGATCAGACGGTCGGCAGTTTGAATCCCCGTGACGGGGTGAGCTCCCGTTGCTCGGTCCCTGCTCCTGACAACCTAGCAGTTTGAATAGGTACCGCTCCGGCAGGAAGGTAAACGGCATTTCCATGAGCTGCTCTGGTTCTCCAGAAGTGGCTTAGTCATGCTGCCCACATGACCTGGAAAAACTGCGGACAAACGTCGGCTCCCTCGGCCTGTAAAGCGAGATGAGCGCCGCAACCCCAGGGGTCACTTTACCCTTTAATAGCATACATAAATAGTTTTTTTCTGGTCTTTGGCATTTGTGTAGTGTGAACCTGTGATCTGTGCTTCCACCCTGAATCTTCACATGGTGATATGTGAATTATCCAGGGGAAGTTCAATGTGTCATAATTGCTATGAAGCTCTTATTGCCCTTAGAACATCACCAGGATTTGGGATGCCAAGCCATCTTGTTGATGTTATCCCAAACAACATGCTTTGGTGGGAATACTTTCAATGGTGTGGCTTATTGACTGATTTATTTTTCTTGGTCACACTAGAGCAGTGGTTTGCAACCTTTCTGACTTCAGTCCTCACTTGACCAAGCACATTATTTCTGCGGCTCCCCTGTGGGAGCTACTTAAACTGGGGTTCCATTACAGGACACACATAAGTGGGGATTCCCCTGTTCTGCCCCCACCCCATTATGTCTCCCAACTCCCCTGAATGTTCCTTGGATAGGAGAGAGATAATGCAGGAAGGCATGGGCAGCAAGTTAATGAAAGGACGCCCCCACCCCAGGTTCCCTTTAACATGTTTTCAAGTCTCCCTTCCTGAATTTTGCCTAAACTCAAAGGCTCTGCTCAGATGAAATACCATCTGGGATTTTAAAAGAAGTTAAAATAATAAAAGCTTTTGTTTTGTTTTGTTTGTTTTGTTTGTTTTGTTTGTTTTGTTTGTTTTGTTTGTTTTGTTTGTTTTGTTTGTTTTGCTTGTTTTGCTTTGTTTTGTTTGCAAAAAGAAAAAAATGATTGGCAGAAAAGGAGGATGACCCACATCTTGACTTCAGCTTGACTTCAGCAACCTTCCCCCAAATCATTGTGATTGGACTGCCCTGGGGGGAGGAATTAAAGAAGAGTGTCTTAATTAAACTGTCTGTCAAATGGAAAGATTTCTTCCCCCTTTTCCACCCCCTCTACTCTCAAGTTCTGGCCATTTCTGCACTAGGAATGGTTTTGTTACTTAGGACTCAGCTATACAGCTGCATAGAAAACATTTTAAATGTGTTTTGTATAGTGCAGTATACAAATGTGACACTAGATGGCGAGAGTGAGCTATGCCAAATTCAATGTATTTTTCAAAACATGTTTTTTAAAAAAGTATTTTCACAGCGGGGTTTTTTATGTGTATAGATTCCACCTTAGAAAAGAAAGGCAAAAGTTGTGTGTGGAACGTTTTTGAAAACTGGAGGCAACAGAGCGACTCTGGAGCTTGAGACATTTTGTTATCAGCAGGATCCAACTTGGGGATGTGAGATTATGACCCATTCAGGGTACAGGCAGAGATAATACACCTCCCTAATAAACAGCATTGCCTGCTCTTAATGGAAGCCTGAGGATACCTTTGACTCTATATGTAGAAACAGCACTTACTTTTCTATCTCTTCCCTTTTGTCCTCCTCCCTGGCTGTGATTTGACACTTCGTCACTTCCTTTCTTTTCCTCTTCCCTCCTTGTGTATTATGCAGCTTCTGGTGCCCTCACTTAGGCCCTGGTGTCTATGAACTAATTTGTTCTTGATCCCAGTTATTTCTGTTCACACTGTAGGCATCATCCCCATTTAGGTGAGCTGTGATAATATAAAGGTAAAGGGACCCCTGACCGTTAGGTCCAGTCGTGACCGACTCTGGGGTTATAGCACTCATCTTGCTTTATTGGCCGAGGGAGCCGGCGTACAGCTTCTGGGTCATGTGGCCAGCATGACTAAGCCGCTTCTGGCGAACCAGAGCAGTGCATGGAAACGCCGTTTACCTTCCCGCCGGAGCGGTACCTATTTATCTACTTGCACTTTGACGTGCTTTTGAACTGTTAGGTGGGCAGGAGCAGGGACCGAGTGACGGGAGCTCACCCCATTGCGGGGATTCGAACCACCGACCTTCTGATCAGCAAGCCCTAGGCTCAGTGGTTTAACTCACAGCGCCACCCGCGTCCCAGCTGTGATAATAAGGAGCTGCATTTGCAATATCCCTTCTTTTCCTTCCCTTAGCATTATATCTCTTTTGGAGTTCACAAACAGGAAGTGAATAAATTAAGTCCTAGTTCCATTACCCTCCTCTTCTGAGTTCCTCCTGCCTGTATTTTATCCCTGTTAAGTTGAAAGGCACTTGGGCACTTAATAACAGAGGGGCCGGATTCATTGACGGTTCACAGAAGCTTCCATTCACTTCAGTATAGCTTTAAGAGCACTTCCTTGGTCTAATGCTGCATGAAAAATCTTCTTTCTTTCTCAGTAAAAGAATAATATTTGAGCTTTTACATTTGGTTTGCCAGGAGTTTATCTTTTATGTAGCTTTGCCTCAATGCAACATTCAAACATTTCAGAGATAATTTGAGTACAAGTTATTTGGGAGATGGGATGGGGGAAGAGAAATTGGTATTAATTCACATCCTTAAGTTTCCTTATTGTGTTTCTGTAAGGTGAATAAGTGCATCTCTTTAGAAAACGCTGTTGAGTTGCTTGAAGAATCCAGAGCCAGGGCATAATGTACTGCAGTGCGATACAATTTTAATTTGAATAGTGACTTTCATACAAAATGCATCCCTGACTGACTGTAAATAATGCAATTACAGAATTAAATAATAAATAATAGACGAGGGGAAGGCAGTGGAAATACAAGGGAGGAAGAATAGAAATCTTATTTTTTTTGGGGGGAGGGGTAAGATTGAAATGGAGAGCAGGTCAGTAAGGTGGGGAGATGTAGAGGAATTTTCTTACAAAAGCTGGAAGGTACAGACGAATTTAAAAAAGGATGCCGATGGAGTCTTTCATTTTTAGAGAGATGTGGAGGCGAGTGCATTAACTCATCACACCATGTAGTGTCCTTGGGAGAACAATGAGCAAAATGTAGATAGGGGAGCAAACAGGGACTAGCTGTCTTAAACTAGCTCTCCCAGGCATGTTAGCAGCATCACAAGGTTAGAACTGTGAAGTAGTAGAATGGACTGTACCGCTTCAGACCGCAGGAGAAGGCTCTGGCTTTTTAATGTTCCATATGCTATGCAGAAAATTGGCCTAAGTGGGGACGTCCTAAGGAAAAGCGGGACATTCTGGGATCAAATCAGAAACTAGGGCAGCTTCTGTAAATCCAAGAGTGTCCATGGAAAACAAAAGCACTTGGAGGGTCTGAGGTTTTATTTACAGTTAAGAAGCAGACAGATTTTGTTAGATAAATATTGTTTGCCTGCTTTTTCTGCCTGCTTGCTGTGGAAGGCAAGAAACTGTGGTCTGGGGGAAAGCATGGTTTGCAAGCTGTCTCGGAGATCTGTTGAAAAATTGAAATACTTTATTGTCACTTGTACAACTTGTATACAGTGAGATTACACGAGCACCCCCTACTCAGCTCTCTTAGTCTTAATTCCCCTCGTTTACTGACGCACACCCACCAAACCCGAAAGTCAGTTGCCCTGTTGTTATCTTTTCATTCAGCAGCCTAACAGCCCATGGATAGAAGCTGTTCTTTACCCTGTTGGTGCAACTAATCATGCTTCTATATCTTCTGCCCGGGGGCAGGAGATCAAGAAAGTGTTGGCCAGGGTGTGAATCACCCCTGAGAATTTTCCTCACTCTCCTGACGCAACGTTCTTCCGCAATGTCGTCCAGTGGATTCACGGGACATCCCATAATATCTTGTGCTGTATTCACCACCCTCTGTAGGCACTTCCTATCAGTTGATGTCAAACCAGCGTACCACACCATGATGTAGTATGAAAGGACACTTTCTATTGTGGACTGGTAGAAGGAGATCATCAAATGTTGATTGACATCGTTCTTTCACAATACTCTGAGGAGATGCTCAGACTTAATGCCAAGCTATGGTTTGTTGTCGCTTGCACAGTGCATGCTCACATACTTCCTCACCCCCTCCCACACCCACTTTGTGTGTGAGGAGCATATAAGAGGTTTGTCACAGCTTGCAACAAATCAGCTTCTTCATCAATCAGGAAAAAATGAGGAGGACAGCAGTGAGCTTAAGGCCCATCGTTCTACGGAATCAGTGTCTCCAACCTCTTAAAGTGGCAGACAAGTTCAGGCTTGGACTCTCATCGTAGTTAATGACTACAGACCCTCCAAGTGTCCAGATTTTCCAGGGAGAGCCCCGGATTTACAGAAGCCATCCCAGTTTCTTATTTGATCCCTCAATGCCCCACTTTTCCTTAAAGGTAAAGGTACCCCTGCCTGTACTGGCCAGTTGTGTCCGACTCTAGGGTTGCGCGCTCATCTCGCTCAAGAGGCCGGGAGCCGGCGCTGTCCGCAGACACTTCCGGGTCACGTGGCCAGCGTGACAAAGCTGCAGCTGGTGAGCCAGCACCAGCGCAGCACACGGAAACGCTTTTTACCTTCCCGCTATAAAGCGGTACCTATTTATCTACTTGCACTTAGGGGTGCTTTTGAACTGCTAGGTGGGCAGGAGCTGGGACCGAACGACGGGAGCTCACCCTGCCGCGGGGATTCAAACCGCCGACCTTATGATCAGCAAGTCCTAGGCACTGAGGTTTTACCCACAGCGCCACCCATGTCCCACTTTTCCTTAGGACATCCCTATTTTTATCAGAGAAATATCAGAGGGTATGGTAAGATGTCCCTATGTTCACCAGAGAAATGGTGGAAGTTATGAAGTTAGATAACCCCCAAACTAAGGAGAGAAGTAACTACACAACCTTTAGAAGCCATCTGAGGGCAGCCCTGTATAAGTTTTGAATATTTACTGTTTTAATTATGTTTTTTATATATGTTGGAAGCCGCACAGAGTGGCTGGGGGCAACCCAGAAACTCCAGCGGGTACAGAATGCTGCAGCGAGGCTCCTCACGGGGTCTCTGCCATGGGAGCATATTCACCCAGTGCTTTTCAAGCTGCACTGGCTCCCGGTGGAGTACAGGGTCAGATTTAAGGTGCTGCTTTTGACCTTTAAAGCCCTTCACGGCCTAGGACCCTCGTACCTACGGGACCGCCTCTCCTGGTATGCCCCACGGAGAGCCTCAAGGTCCATAAATAACAACACCCTAGTGGTCCCAGGCCCTAAGGAAGTTAGATTGGCTTCAACCAGAGCCAGGGCCTTTTCAACTCTGGCTCCGGCCTGGTGGAACGCTCTGCCTCATGAGACCAGGGCCCTGCAGGATCTGATTTCTTTCCGCAGGGCCTGTAAGACAGAGTTGTTCCGCCTGGCCTTTGGCTTGGAGCCAATTTGATTTCCTCCCTCCCTCTCTTTCTTTTTTCCTTTCCTTCTCCTCCTGCAATGAGGCTACATTTTAATATTTTAATGTTCCATTATTTTAATGTTGTATTTTATTTTTGTTTTTAAGTTGTAATCATTCTTCTTGTTTTTATTATTGCTTGTAAGCCGCTCTGAGCCCGGCCTTGGCTGGGGAGGGCAGGGTATAAATAAAATATTATTATTATTATTATTATTATTATTATTATTATTATTAGTGTGGGGTATAAATTATTGTTGTTATTATTATTATTATTATTATTATTATTGACATCCCTATTTTAATTGGAGAAATATTGGAGGGTAGGTGACCGAACTTGTTGGGATCTTACATTTCATTGTTTTCATAACTTGACTGGATTGTCTGCAGTGTATTTATTGACATTATGAACACATAAATATGTGAGTGATTACCTTCATTTTGATCAAGGAAAGTTGTCAAGTGGCAGGCACTGTGTCTCAGCTAGAATTTCCATTCAGTTCACATTTAAAGGTGAACCCACACTTTCTAAAACAATACACAAAGTAAAGCCCAGCCATCATTTGGATTTTACGTGTCTCTGAATGTAGCAGTGCAGTTCTCTGGCCAAGTAACATGTACAAAAATGCTTATGCTGAGATAAATTGTGCATAAAAGTGTATATATTTGTAAAAAAATAACATACGAAAATGTATTATGTTAAAGAACATTGTTTGTATGTATATATTAAGCAAAACTGTGTTGCAAAAATATGTATATGAGTGAAAATTGACAGTTTTATCTTTCACTACTCTCAGCTAGACAACTCTCTCTCATAGGGTTACTCTGAGGCTAATGTAAGAGCAACCCCACATTGCACTAACTTTAGTTTCTCGGAAGATGGGGTGGTGAAATGGAGGTGAAAGAACATTGGCTCCCAGTACGTTTCCGAGCACAATTCAAAGTGTTGGTGCTGACCTTTAAAGCCCTAAACGGCCTCGGCCCAGTATACCTGAAGGAGCATCTCCACCCCCATCGTTCTTCCTGGACACTGAGGTCCAGCTCCAAGGGCCTCCTGGCAGTTCCCTCACTGCGAGATGTGAGGTTACAGGGAACCAGGCAGAGGGCCTTCTTGGTAGTGGCGCCCGCCCTGTGGAACGCCCTCCCATCAGATGTCAAGGAAATAAACAACTATCTGACTTTTAGAAGACATCCTAAGGCAGCCCTGTTTAGGGAAGTTTAGGGGAGCTTTTATTTTGTTTTTAATGTTCTGTTGGGAGTCGCCCAGAGTGGTTGGGGAAACCCAGCCAGATGGGCATGATATAAATAATAGATGGTGATGGTGATGGTGGTGATGATGATGATGAATAAGCCAACTTCCGTGATGTCATTGTTTTCTTTCCACAGTCTTTATACGGTATTGCTGTTCCTACTGTACCCCAGCTTCCTCTTTTCTACACGCCTGTGGATTCAGTAGACATCAGCATAGAAGTTGCTGGACTCCGGTTCCCAAACCCCTTTGGCCTCGCCAGTGCGACTCCCACCACAAGTTCGCCAATGATTCGCAGAGCTTTCGAAGCCGGATGGGGATTTGCACTGACCAAAACCTTTTCTCTGGACAAGGTAATGAAAGCTGGTTCCCAACCCACCCTAACCACCACATTTGAAATAATTTTGTGACGCCGTGTGTCGTTTGTGTGTTGCTGGTCGGTGGCCACTGTCTCCAACAGAAACCATGGGGAGAGGGAGTGATAGACAAATCGGAGAACAGGAGAGATTGGACAGTTTTTCCTTTATTTGGCTTTTGCTGATTGGCTGCAGCATTTTCAGGCAGAAAGCATGGCAGGCGAAAGCATGGATGAGAAAGGTTCCCATAGGAAATAATGGAAATCATCAGCTCATTATGCGAACGCTTGTCTAATGAGCAATGTCCTAGGAGTGCATGGTGGGACCTGCATGTACAAATATTCCAGAAATGGTATGTTTCTTTGTGTCGCACTGGAATCCCCAAAAGCAGCCCCAGGGATGCAATTTATATGATAGGTTCAGGTGCCAAGAACACTGAGGAGTTCATTATTCCGTATTTCTAAATAGTAGTTCTACTATACCATTCGGTATAGAATATATAGAAGGAAAGTTATCCATATATATTTTTGAATGGACTGGCCTCTGGTGGCCAAATTAAGCAAGTAGGGGGTTGTTGGACTAAGCTATATTTTCACTCCAAACTTTATATATATATATATATATATATAAAATCACATCCTCCCCTGTCTGGAAGCCACTTGGATTGTTTTGAATGACAGATATTTTTATTGTGCATACTTTTAAAACTGTTACCCACATGTCATCTGAGTGACCAGCTCAGCTGCAAGCTGGAAATTAAAAACAGTAGATTTTGACGTCTATATTTAATGTCTGAAAAGTGTGAGGTTCCCCGCTCCAATTTTGTCTTTTGAGATTTTCAAATTTCAGAGATTTAATTTCAAATTTGTGGCATAATTTGAATGATCTGTAATTGACTTCTCTCTCTTTATTCCATGCAAGTGGGATGTGAATTGAACCTTCACAAACAAATGGCTCTGGTATTGTAGTTTTTTCTATGAAAGGCTGTGATTGAAAGGTGATCACACTGTTGTCAGTAGTTTGCAATCATAGGGTCATTCCTTGGACTTGCTGTGCCATTGAACCCTGAGAAACGTGCAATTTTCTTTTAAAAACACTCTCATTAAAAACCATCTTAGGAATCCATTTTAACATTCATTCCTCCTGATATACTCATGTTTGCATGCAATTTTGTGCAATATATTCATTGTTGGTTCTCATACTGCTTCATATAGTTTTGAGGAGCACAAATTAAGGAGAGTCACATTCAGATGTTAATGAAACTGAATTTCTGTGCCATTCCTGTGTCAAATTGTTCCCTACCAAACTCATCCGCAACACAGTTCTGCTCTCATTTTTGGTTGTCTCTTGTCTGTCCTTCTCTGGTAGCCTAAAAGCAATCTTGTTTCTAGAGAGGGTTGAGTTGTAGGAGGAGGAGATAAGGTGGTGCCCTTTGAAATCAAAATGCACTTTCCTTCTGTTCCCTTCACCTTCAAAACATAGGGTTGCTTTTTCCTCAATGCTCAGTGAGGTCAAAGTCTGTGTCTACAGGTCAGAGCTGCATATGTGTCTAACCAAGGATGGAGTCACCCAGAAGGCTGTGTTATAATTGTTGTCTAGACAAAATTAATTCTGGATCACTGAAGCAGCCACTTCCTTTAATTAAGGTGCTGTAATAGCCGCCGCTGTTACTGTGTCTCCTGCTTTACAGCACATTTGCAAAGCCACTGACCTACCGACTGTACTTGTGAACCATCATGTGCCCCAAATCCAGCTCTGGTTTTCTCCAGTCTCCCCATCGTTGTCTCCATGGCTTCTGCTGACACCTCTTTGCCTCGTGTCACACAGACTCATCCCTGCCACTCACGGACAGTTCTATTACACATTTGCTTTTCCTCTCCTTCCCCAAGACTTTCTTATTGGTAAGCTGCAG
The DNA here is from genome assembly GCF_964106645.2 of Podarcis pityusensis. Classification (NCBI taxonomy): domain Eukaryota; kingdom Metazoa; phylum Chordata; class Lepidosauria; order Squamata; family Lacertidae; genus Podarcis; species Podarcis pityusensis. The sequence goes on from NC_138030.1 coordinate 74,923,731, forward strand.
AAAATCACATTAATGGGACTTAGAAGGCGTGTTTCTGTACAACAAGTAAAAATTAGCTAATGCATTTCCATGTGATGGTTCTGAAATATAGGACGTAGATTAAACAAGGTCCTTCTGTTACCCTGTGTTGTACACACAGAAACCGAAACCTGCTATTTGTTTTGTGGAGAAAAGTCTTCCCTGGGCATTGTCCCCCCCCCCCCCCCGACTCCACACCTACCCTTACTGTTATAATGAAGGGTATTTGCATTCCTCCACACTACAGAGTCACAATAACAGAACTCAGGGGAGTGAATTCTCATTAATTCTCAGGGACGCAAAAACTTGGGTCAGGAGGAGTTTGAGATCGTGGTGTCCCTGACTTATTTTCACCCATGGAAATGGCTACAGTGGGGGAAAATATATAGCATTGCCTCTTCGGTTAACGGTACACTGAGAGCGAAAGCCAAGTAGTACCCGGAAAGGGAATGGTTTGCTACACTTTATATATTTCATGAGTCTTGAATTCAGCCTTGTTCATGTTTTAATGGAAACCTAGCTTCATTTTCAACTCCTGAACCAATACGCAAACCGAAATAACTTCTGCAAATATTGCTGTGCAATTCACCAACCGCAAAATGTGTACAAAATTCATGCATCAGGAAAGGTGTGTGTGTATGTGTGTGAAACTGGCAGGCAAAGATATGTTGTACTGGACAAATTTGCTTGCAAAAAATGCATATTTGACAAAACTGCATACAAAAATGTGTATATTTAGAGAAATAACACTAAAATGCTGATTAATTTTCATGAGGGCATTTTTTTAAAAGGGCAAGCAGAAATGAAATTTGTTGCGTTGAACTTGGGACTGGAAAAATGAGAAACCAAGACCAATTGTTCAACCTTTACCCAGTCTCAGATACACTATTCCTCTCACAGCACACACATCATGCACACCAAGGCTGGATCTAGACACATCAGAGAAGTGTTTCAGTTTAAAGTGTTGTAAATTTAAACAAGGAAAACAGGCAGAGAAAAATGAGGCTCTACATTACCATCTGGCGAACCAGAGCAGCGCATGGAAACACCGTTTACCTTCCAGCCGGAGCTATTTATCTACTTGCACTGCATGCTTTCGAACTACTATGTTGGCAGGAGCTGGGACTGAGCAATGGGCGCTCACCCCATCGCGGGGATTTGAACCGCCGACCTTCCGACCGGCAAGCCCTAGGCTTGGTTTAGACCACAGCGCCCCCCGTGTCCCTTTTTATATCACATATAGGTAAAGGTAAAGGGACCCCTGACCATTAGGTCCAGTCGTGACTGACTCTGGGGTTGCGGCTCTCATCTTGCTTTATTAGCTGAGGGAGCCGGTGTACAGCTTCCGAGTCATGTGGCCAGCATGACTAAGCCGCTTCTGGCAAACCAGAGTAGTGCACGAAAATGCCGTTTACCTTCCCGCCAGAGCGGTACCTATTTATCTACTTGCACTTTGATGTGCTTTTGAACTGCTAGGTTGGCAGGAGCAGGGACCGAGCAACAGGAGCTCACCCTGTCACAGGGATTCGAACCACCGACCTTCTAATCGGCAAGTCCTAGGCTCTGTGGTTTAACCCACAGCGCCACCCGCATCCCTTCCATACAACACATATAAATCGCTTTTTCTTTACCAGTCTAGCCGAGTCCAAAATCCATGAAGATGACTGGCAGATCTGACAAAGGGGTACTTGATGTTAACATGAGGTTGTCATATGAGATGAAGGGGGAAGGAAACTGCAGTGTATATGTGTTTTCCACCTGGCCTAGACCCATAAACCCATCTCCACCTTTATTTCCTTGCCATAGAATTAATAGTCAGCATTCATATGTCTGAAATACTTTTTTTAATGGCCATGCAATGATACCATGTTGCATATTAAAGGGAGAAGAGATTGGAAGATTAGATAGAGTAGACCTTGGCTGTACCAATTTAATACAGTTTGTCCTACAAAACCACTTCATTTAGCTCCATGTCTGTGGAATTGCCTGGGAAAAAAACGTAAAATCCCTTTAGTCCATATCTAATTGGAACTGGAAAAAGGATACATTGCAGACTGTGGTTAATATTTCAGTACTGCGTGCACCACCAGTTGAAATGGAATTCCTATTAAATTAACATCTAAGAATGAATATAAGCTTCCTGGAAGTGTGTATATTCTTGATGTGTGTGAATTTTTTTTTTTAAAGTTGGCATGAGAGAAATTCAATTTTAGCTTATTATCTAAAACTGAGTGCTTGTTGTCATTCGCATGTGTTCACAACCTGAGGAATTTTTTCCTGAATTGCATATTGCCTTTTCTGTTCCTTTGACCTCACTCCTCTTACCACCATGCACACATGTCATGAACTGGCAGGACAACAGGGAGGAGGAAGAAGATCCCGGCGAGGGGTGCAGTCACAACTGGGACCCACTGGGGCAAGCCTATAATGGGAAAAGAAGGGTTGGGGTTGTGGAAAGTACACACAGAATGACAGAGGATGGCAAGGGGATGGGGGTCAGTTTACATGGACCAGAAGAGCAGGATCCATCAACAGAGTCAGAGGGGCTCCTGTCTCCTTGATCAAGGCAGGCTCTGAGGCATAGGGAGCAAGAGGAGGTAGGGTCAGAGAGGCTGAGACAAGCAAGGCCCCACAGCCCAGTTTACTACCTGGCCAGGTGGGACTCATTAGCTCTGGGAGGAGGTGTGTGATTCCTCAGCTGCATTAGGCTCAGGACAGGTGAGGGCCACCTGCCTCATCAAGCCCAGGTGCTACAATCAAGACTCAAGAGGAAAAAATGGGAGCAGAGCTGTGGTGCTGTGTCTGCTCAACTCCCCATGCTCATGGATCTTGGCTTGGAATGCTCCAGGAAATCTACGGGACTCTGCTTTGGATTTGAGTCTGGTCTGTGTTTCCTGACTGTTGGATTTTGGACTTGGTTTACTTCGATTGACCCTGGACTTCCTTTTCTGACCATTGGACTTTGGCCTTTGGACTTGGCTTGCGTGGATTGACCCTAGATTGTGTTTCCTGACTGCTGAGCTTTGGACTTGTCCTACTGTATAGGCCAGTGGGACATTCCGCCAGGTAGGCCGCGGGTTCAGGACAACATACTTCGCATCGTGTATGAATATATGCCTTCCAATTTAGGGTTACATTTCCCACAACTGCTGAAGTGGGCTCTGGGCCATGAAAGCTTATGCCATACTGAATTTGTTAGTCTTTAAGGTGTAGTCTTAAGAAGCTCCCAGTTTCAGCCCTTGGCCTCTCAAGTTAAAACAATATCCAGTATGCACTCATCTGCACAATACATGCCACTCTAAGTAGCCATGTCTCCTCCCCAAGGAATCCTGGGAAATGTAGTTTTAGGGAACTGAGAGTTCTTAGGAGACTCCTGTTCCCCTCACAGTGTGGCAGTTCTCAGAGTGGTTTAACAATCAATCCTTCCCAGGGAACTTTGGGAATTGTAGCTCCATGAGAGGGATTGGGATCTTCTAACAACTCTTAATAAACTGCAGCTCCTAGTTTGAAGTGGTACTATGCTGCTTTAAATGTATAGTGCAGATAGGTCTGAGATAGCTATTAAAGACCTCTACCTGAAACCTTAGAAAGCTTCTGATAGTTTGGGTAGAAAACACAGGAACGAGATTATCAATTAGTTGTCTTAATTCACTATAGGTTATCTCTCTTCCTGCCTCTATCTGATTTCGTGCTGTATTTCCTTCCAGAAAGGACTCCCAAAGTAGCTTGCATAAAATAATTAAAAACTATTGCATTAGGACAGTTTCTACTCATTGCAAGTTGCACATAGTGTTGCCCTGGGGACAGCATAATCGCCTTTTCCAAATACAAGTTCTTATTAGATTGTGGTGGCTGCTCCCAGCACTGTTCATCCTACTTCACTCTACGGACTGCTGGCAGTTGGGTGCCCCTCGTCTGGCCCTGCGTTTCTTACTCCCTTTCCACGAGGACTGCAGATTTCTCCACTGTCCACCAAGTGCAGCATTAGAATTACAATTTCAGAGCAAAAATGGAACAAGGTTTGCAACTCCAGAAGGTTGCATGTGCAAGGCCCCATCTCCACTATAAATGCAAAGCAGTGCTTTAACTGTTTAAACAGTTATGGCCAAAGAATCCTGGGAATGGTAGTTTGTTAAGGGTGTTGAGCATTGCTAGGAGACGCCTGTTCCTTTCATATAGCTACAATTTTCAGAGTGGTTTAACAATTGACCCCTGTTCCTAAGGAGCTCTGAAAACTGTAGCCATATGAAGGGAATAGGGGTCTTCAGGGCTTTTTTGTGGCAGTTACCGCTGGTGCAGAGTGCCTTCACCTTTTTATTTTTTTATTTTGCTTCCTGTAGCAGCCATTTTGTGCTAGCACCCACAACACCCTTATCACCAAGAGTACCAGCACCTCATATTTTACCACAGTGAGCACTTGGGTCTCCTAACAACTCAGCACCTTTAACAAACGACTGTTTCCATAATTCTTTGGGGGAAGCTATGGCTATTTCAAATGGTATAACACTGTTTTAAAGTTATAGGGAAGGTGGGACCTAAGACTTTGGTTGTATTACATACAATACAACATTTGACCTCTTCTGGTATTTAATGCCAGGTAGACTTAATCAGAAGGGATGTGGGTGGCGCTGTGGGTTAAATCACAGAGCCTAGGACTTGCCGATCAGAAGGTCGGCAGTTTGAATCCCCGCAACGGGGTGAGCTCCTGTTGCTCGGTCCCTGCTCCTGCCAACCTACCAGTTCGAAAGCATGTCAAAGTGCAAGTAGATAAATAGGTACCACTCCAGCGGGAAGGTAAACTGCGTTTCCATGTGCTGCTCTGGTTTGCCAGAAGCGGCTTAGTCATGCTGGCCACATGACCTGGAAGCTGTACGCTGGCCCCCTCGGCCAATAAAGCGAGATGAGCGCCGCAACCCCAGAGTCATTCACGACTGGACCTAATGGTCAGGGGTCCCTTTACCTTTACTAGGCTTAATCAGATGTTTCCTATTGTCAGGTTTTTAATGCTGGAAATGTGTGACTCTCCACGCTCCCCTTCTGTGAATGAGGATGCCAAACTGCATGGAATGATTGGGGACAAATATTAGATGAAGTTTTGTAAATGGCACATTATAAGTTGGGTTGAAATACTTTGATTATATCATTCAGCATAATTGGGGGGGGGGATGCAAACCTAACATTTTAAGATCTCTGATAATGCATTCATTGATTTCTGTTAAATGTGTTTAGGCTCGATTTCGCGAGGGGGTGGAGAACTTCAGTCTAGGAATGTTTATTAAAATGTCTTGATGCGGCAGAAAGAGACAAAATAACTGATGCAATTCGTAGGAGAACCAGACCTCAACAGATAATCAATGTCGCTGATAAATGGTTTTGTTTTATTTCTTATTGGAATCTACATCGCAGACATATGAGTCTTGACCGAAATTTATATTTCAATTTTTTCACTTGTCTTTTTCAAAACTCTGTTTGTCTGCTAAAGTTAATAAAAAGTGTGTGTAGGAGAACTTTTATAGATTTTAAAAATTCTAGATTTAGAGTCGTAGCTGCCTCACTGTGTACAGTTGGCATAGAGCAGCAAGAATAAAACACAGCAGGCATGGCTAAAATATTTGCTTTGATTTTAGCTGTTTCCTTGGTTGTTAAAAATGTAATTCTGATTAATCAGAGACATCTGTCTTTACTCTGCTGGTGACATGCATTGATTTGTGATGCTGTCGCTTTCAATAACGTGGAAGCTGTTGCCTTTATTAAGGCTCACCAGCAGAAATAAACATGTGGAGCCACTTCATCTGAAATCTCTAGTATATTTTTTTTAAGTGGCTGATTAATGCTAAACCATAGTTTAGTGTTACAAGGAAGTGTTTCTCAGGAAGTCTTGCTTCACATCTACACCATACATTTAAAGCACATTCATATACCTTTAAGAATTTTGACTTACTCCAAAAAATTCCGAGACCTGTAGTTCACCCTTCCATAGAGTTAGCATTCCAAACACCTTTAACAAACTACAGATCCCAGGATTCTCTGGGGGAAGTTGCATGCTTTAAATATATGGTGTGGGTGTATCTTGCAGAATCCCAAGCCTTCTTCTGTGTGGCACTAAGGAGCAGTTCAGAAGTTTTCACTTACATTTTATAGTCTTGGCATGTTTAGCCTGGAAAAGAGGAGACTGAGAGCCTCCTGCAAATATATCGATGGCAGTCCTGTGGAAGAAGGAACAAGCTTGTTTTCTCCTGCTCTGGAGAGTAGGACCCAGACCTTGGACGTTTTTAAGCAGACATTGGATGGTCATGTGTCTTGGATGCTTTAGTTGAGAATCCTGCCTTGCAAGGAGGTAGACTAAATGGCCCTTGGGGTCCCTTCCAAATCTATAATTCTATGACTAAAGTTTTTTGTGTTGCCTCAATCTAAACGCACTGTTTAATGCTTGTAATAAATTGTTGAAACAAGGCAGCATTAAACTGTAGCTTCTGAAGTTGCCTTATTTCGGTTTACCATAGTCAAATGTCAAATTACACATTTGGTTTAGTGTGCAGCCTACAGCACCTTTGTGTTTTTCCTTACCCCAAAGTAAGTGAAGCAGTGATCTGGGACTACTGTACAAGGGAACACTCAATCCTTTCCCCGTCCCGCCTCGCCCCACCCCTGGGCAACAGTTAGCGATAGCAAAAATGCTTCCATTAGCATAAATCAGTGATGGCCAAACTTGGCCCTCCAGCTGTTTTGGGACTACAGTTCCCATCATCCCTGACCACTGGTCCTATTAGCTAGGGGTGATGGGAGTTGTAGTCCCAAAGCAGCTGGAGGGCCAAGTTTCGCCGTCACTGGCATACATAGATTTAAAAACAGACACTTATTGGTAACAGCTGTGTATGTGTGAGTTTTCCGGCATGCTGTGGTCCCAATCCAGGCCTCTCATGCTTTTTTTTTGAGCAATATTAAAATTACAAATGTAATGCTAGGCTGCCTATTAGTTGTAATTTGTAATTAGAGTATAAAATTAGCCACAGTTTATGGCTCATACAACACACAAAACTGTGGTTGATTAGAGATGGACTCTTCAAATATATTCCTGGCAGTGCTGGAGGAGAAATGAGGAGGGAGTGTGTGTGCCTGGGACTCACTGAAACTTGTTTTTTTGGTGGGGTGTGTGTGTGTTAAACCTAAACCATGGTTTAGTGTTGCACCTGAACGTCACCTCTGCCTGCTACAATATTTACCAACGGTTTCGAAAAGAGATTTCTGATTAGATTCCGATTAAATCTGAAGAAAGATGCAACAATTTGGGAAAAAAATCATCAAGCTATTACAGTGTGAATGTGTGCACACACTGAACGTGATTCACAGCAACTTGTAACGAAGAAGATGGCATAGTGGTAACTGCAGACGTTGCTTGCCAATTAGAGCCGTTGCCTGTATGAATTTACTAATTGCGCAACAAAATGGCATTCCTCCATAACATTAGACATTCTAATTCATACTGCAACCGGTGGTGTTTCCATAGGGACGGATATGGGAGGCCCATGCCTCTCCTCATAATTATAAGTGCCTGCACTGAAGCACAATGACTTGCATTGTCCTCACTTATGTCAGTATTTTTTGTTGAATTGAACTCACAGCATAAAAAGCATATTTTCTTTCTCCGATATCGCAGCCCAATAATTTGCAATATCCTAGTTACAATTTCGGGTTGCAAGTCTGCCTGCCCCCCCTCCAAAAATGACTTTAAATGATATTAAAATGCAGAACTCTTGGTGCTTTTAACATAACAAAGTTTGTTCTATGGGAGTTTTGTTGGAATATGAAATATTAATATTTCACAATTCAGTTGTGATGATGAAGTGCAATTTGCTTCGCTTGCATGTGATAAAATAAGTATATGCTTGCCAAGGGAGTTGCATGAGAAATAGAGACTTAGCTTGAACATCTGCTGGAAATTTTATTATCCTGTCCTACTGACAGTGTTTCCCTTGTTATTCTTCTAGACTGACAGCCGAATATTGCAATGATATTTTTATTTTAACTTTTTTATTTTTATTTGCTTGCATGAAATATATTTAGGTGAACTTTGTTTCCCTTTAAAAAAAAAGGAAGACAGAATTTAGAACTTGCTTTTGATTTCCATATATACTCTTGACATTTGTAGATGCCAGATTGAAGTGTGTAGTGTGCTGCAGCCAAGACGCACCATTGACTTGCAGTGAAATGCCAGCTGATATCTCAGTAAACAGAAATATTTGATGCTTTATTGTGTAGACCATATGAAAGCTACGTAGGCTTTCTTTGGAGAGACAAATGATCAGATTGTTAATGTCAAATAAAAAAAAAAGACAACGATGACGACAACTGTTTGCTTTTCCAATAAATAACATCAAAGACTATTTTTTTATTAACACTGATCCTAGGGAGAGAGTGGGGGAAGGAAACAGCAAGCATTTTGCAAGATTTCTTAGCACACTGAGCTTTTCGCCCTGTGACTTGAATTATTTATTGTTTTACAAATAAATGCTCCACTTCCCCCCTCAATTTGAGAGGTGGATATAAACTGAGAGAATTGCAATGAGGGGTAACATAGGAGGTGGTGTCTCACCTGCCCACCCTACGAAAGCTTAATGTTGTTGAATCAAACTGCCCTTGGGTTTTTGTTTGTTTTTGTTTTACAATGCTGATTAATTCAATCTTGTTTTGCAAATTCTTCACACTGTGTATCAATGAGTTTCAAACAATCTATTCTTGAGTGCTTGCATCCATGTAATTTTGGACTCTGCCAGGGAGAAGGGTTTGAGGATTTCAGCCTTCTGCATTTACTGCTTTTGAAAGAGGAATTCAGCATTTGAAACGGAGCTATGTTTGCTGCATATTTGTCCATACATTTGAAGCAGTTGCTATTTCAGTATTTTCAAGTGCCCTTATAAACGGTTGCTGCTCCCTGTTACATTTGTATCCTACTCTTCTTCCGGCGAACTCGGGGTTGACATGCTTATATCGCCCACCCCAACACTTTATTTTATCCTCGCAACAACCCTATGAGTCAAGCTAGCTAGAATGAGGGAGGGAAAGTTGGACTCCATCTACAACATACATTCATGGTTGAGTTTAGGTCTTCCTTGTCAAAGTTGACCACCACTGGTATCCACAAAACTGGGGTGGGTGGGTGGGTGACATTTAGATCCTTTAACCCAAAAGTTTCCCACGTAACAGGGAACAGGCTGAACCAGAACATTTCTCTACAATGTGTGTGTGTGTGTGTGTGTGTGTGTGTGTGTGTGATATAGAGAAAGAGAGACGAGAGATATGTTTTTAGGCTTTCCTGCTGCTATAATTAGTGATTGGACTTTACTGAAGTTCTGTGAAGTTTTATTACCTATTCTTATGGCATTTGCCCGCATTTTTCCTAACTAACTGTGCATATCTATTAAATGCAAAATGGGAAACTTAATTGTAAAAAAGGGTTACAGCAATCCAATAAAGCTTTGAGAGATCTCATAAATTCATTTACGATACAATTTTATTGAGCATATGCTTTTTAAAACAAAGGTAGGAAGCATCTCTTGTCATTTAAGTTCAGGATTGCAACAAAAATAAATATATGTTGCTTTAACTGATATATTTATGCTATCATTATTGGATTCCGGTTCTCCCCCGCCCTCATGCATACACTACAAGCCTACTATGCTGACCCATCTAAGTAGAAATGAAATTGACCAGAACAGGTTCAAAGTTAGCTGTAGAATAAGTCCAAATTAGAATGGGGGGGGGGAGATAAATAAAAGGTTGTATTAAAGTAACAGTTCCTCAGAGTAGGCCCATTGAAATAAATGGCCTTGTTTAATGTAGGTTTATTAATTCCAATATGCCTACTCTGTGTAAAAGTTAGTTGAATACAACTCAATATATCTTAGAAGAGCAATTATATGTCTCAATATGGTGACTTTGGTGAGTCTGCAATAAAATGACAAGAGGATAACATTCTAGGCTTCTAAGAACACTTTTGCAGAGCTTCTGGTAGCGGATTAATATTTGCTGTTCTAAGCAATTTGCCTCATTAATCTCCATTCCAGATTTACAACAACCTGTATTTGTGTGGAAATGCGAACACATCCAGTTGTCAGCAAAGGAAGGTTTGCAGCTTGCAAATCTAACTATATTTGAGTTGATGGGAGAGAAATGTGCAAATCACATATCCGTAAAAGTAGCTACCTACAAAGTATGTTTAATATCCCAGAGAAAAGGTTTTGACAACTCCAGCCGTCTCTTCCATTGTACAATAGCGGGGGATGCAGCTCTGCTGCTTCATTATTACTCAGGCTGTTCGTAAGTGATCTCTGTTTGTGAATAACTCCTTTCATGGGCTATTTGTCTATTGTGTATTACGTATCATTTGGATAGGCTGGTATTTATTTGAGCGAGTTTCAAATACAGCATTTTCTATTAAAAATGGGTTAAGATTTTTCATTTACTGTATCCATCTGTGCTGTATCGTGATTCTGTATTGCCATTCATTTGGATAAGCTGATATTTATTTGAGCAGGTTTCGGATATAGGAATTTGAATAAAACAAAAAATGTTGGGCTAAGAATGAATCTTTAAAAATATGCCATCAGGTTTCTCAGTGATGAACAAAAGTCTAGAAATATTTTAGTGATCTTTCCCCCCCCCCCCCCCGATTTCATTTAGTCCTTGCTCCCTTCCCGCTCCCTAAAAACATTCTAAAATACAGAATCATTTATGGGAGAGAAACATTAAGCAAAATTGCATGAAAATGTACTTCCATAATTTTCTGAGGCAGCTTTTGTCTCAAAAAAAGACATATGAAACTACAGTTCTTTAAAAAATATGTATTTTGAAAGGAGTTTGAAATGTGACAGAAAATGAAACACACATTTAAATACACGCGTTTCCATGTGTATTTGTTTAAGTGGCAGATTAATGTAGGAATGGTATGAATGAGCAGATGTGGAACTATTGCAGACCAGAACAGAGTGATTCTTTCAATATTAATGAAAATATGCTTAGACATATCTATAACCAGCACACATGCTTTGCGTGTAGAAGGTGCCTGGTTCAATTGCAGCATCGGCAAGTGAGCTTGGAAAGACTCCTGTATGAAACCCATGATGGTGAAGGCCAGTCAGTGTAGACCAAAGTGATGGCCCTCCCAGGGCCGTCTTACCCATAGGTGCTAGGGGTGTGGGGTGCCCGGGTGCTGGGCTCTCAGGGGCGCCAGGCCGAGAGTCCGAGGCCTGAGAGTTGAGTCCGGGGAAGAGCTAGCCCATCGGTTAGAGCGCCGCGGCGGGCTCTTCTGATGCGGGCAGCTCTGTGCCACGAGTTCGGGAGCGACCGAGCCAGTGAGACGCTGATGTGGCTGGCCGGCTTGGCCCTCCTGCATGCCTGGGACTGGGCAGCCTGGGGGAGGGGGGCACCGGGTGGATCTTTGCACCCTAAGACAGCCCTGGTCCCTCCAACAGGGATGGCCCACCCATGTGGCGAGATGAGGTGACCACCTCAGGTAGAAGGGTCTTCAGGGGCAGCAGATCCCAATGTCAATCTCTCCCCCCACCTGCCCCTTGTTCCTGATATGGATCTTCATTTATCTCTTCTTCCCTGGTGGGGGGAGTGTTGGTGTATTGCCAAAATAACCTTGACACGAGCCTTGAAGCACATCCTTGAGGCACACCTAAAACATCTGCATAGGAACAAGAATTCTCCCACAACAGCTGTCCTCATCAGGGCATGTCTGGAGAGATGCAGTTGAGTGTGAGGCAGGTAGTGTCAGTCAGTGTGGCTGCCAGAATATGTGAAAGTCTGTGAAAAAATATTAAAATACTGTAATACATCAAACATTAAAAGCTTCCCTAAACAGGGCTGCCTTCAGATGTCTTCTAAAAGTCTGGTAGTTGTTGTTCTTTTTGACATCTGGGGGGAGGGCGTGTTAGGATATTTCCGTTCCATGATGGCACAGCAGACTACAAGAGCGCAAAGGCCTCAGTCAGACCATCTGATGCGTCTGATAATGAACTGGAAGAACCACTATTCACCACTGGTCATTTTTCTCCTAAGAAGGAGGAGATGAGTCAAGAAGACTTGCGTATAGTACGCAGATCTGAAAGAGCCATGAAAGGCAAACCTCCAAAGAGATTTGCTGATGAGTTTGCTAAGACAGCAACTGCTGTTCTTAGTAGCTCAGAGAAGGTGTGGGAACCTTCAAGCTTCAAAGAGGTTCAGGAGTTAACCTCTAAAGATGCTGAGCCTTGGCTTAATGCCATGAAGGCTGAAGTTGATTCCTTGAATAGGAACCAAACTTGGGAACTGGTACCGGTAGTCCCAGGAATAAGACTGGTTGGCAGCAAATGGGTCTTCAAGGCCAAGACAGACCAGAATGGCAAGGTTGTCAGACACAAAGCCAGATTGGTTGCCAGAGGTTTTTCACAGGTACCAGGACAGGATTACCACGAGACCTACTCTCCCACCGTCAAGTATGAGAGCATTCGGCTAATGCTCAAGATTGCTGCAGAGGAGAAACTGCATGTTTCCCATCATGACATTAATACAGCTTTTTTGTACGGGGTTTTGGGGGAGGAGCTGTTTATGCTTCCACCTGATGGAATGCAGATACAGAAGGGAATGGTCTGTAAACTTCAGAAAGCCTTATATGGTCTCAAGCAGAGTGCCAGGTGTTGGAACACAAAATTCACTGAGACATTGCTTTCTCTAGGTTTTCACCAAAGCTGATCCATGTGTGTTTGTCAAGGAGGAGGGGCAAAACAAACTGTATTGTTTATGTTTTGTTGATGATCTTCTGATGTTTTGGAAGAATCAGGCTTTGTACCAAAGCACCCTAGCTCAGCTGAAGGAGCACTTTGACATGAAGGATCTTGGTGAGGTATCCACCTATCTTTCTCTGCAGGTGGAGAGGGACCAAGAAGGTAATTTTCTGGTGCACCAAACACAGAAAATTGCTGATGTATTAACCAGGTTGAATTTGGTTGATGCAAACCCAGCAGACACACCGATGGTGACAGGTTACCAGGTAGATAGTACTGCTGAAGTGTTTTCTGACACTACGCTGTACAGATGTATTCTAGGCAAGTTGAATTTCATTGCTAGATGTTCAAGACCTGACATAGCTGTAAGCACTAACCTGCTTAGCAGACATGCTAACAATCCTACTGTTCAGGATTGGAAAGCTCTGAAGCGCATAGCCCGCTATTTGAAAGGGACTTTGCACTACAGGCTGAGGTTCACCAGTCAGAAGACTGGAGGTCTTGAAATCTTTGCAGATGCTAGTTTTGGAAGTGACACCACGGATGGTACAAGCACTTCTGGAGTATGCTACATGTACAACCACTGTCTGTTTGACTGGCTGTGCAAGAAGCAGACGACAGTAAGCCTAAGTTCCTGTGAAGCAGAACTCAATGCTCTGTCATTTTCACTCATGGATTGTGAATGGTTGATGCAACTGTTTAAGGACATCAGAGTTTCTGTGAAATGTCCTATACAAGTGTATCAAGACAATAGATCCTGTTTAGCTTTGCTGAACTCAGAGAGTTGCAAGCAAAGAACCAAGTACTTGCAGATTAAGCTACATCGTGCAAGAGAGTGTATTCAGAAAGGACTCATTCAGGTGTCCTACATGCCAGGAAATGAAATTCCTGCTGATCTGCTGTCTAAGGTTGTTAACAGAGAACAACTTAAGGTTTATGTACAGAGGTTGCAATTGGGTTGAACCACAGGTACTACAGGTTACACGGAAAGGGGGGAGGATGTTAGGATATTTCCGTTCCACCTTAAAAAGGGAGCAGGTTGTTGTGTCACAGCCTGTGTATTTCCTGTTCACAGGAAGTTTATGTTTTGTATATGCTTTCGTTTTCTCTCTGTGTCTGAACACACAGGCAGGCAGGCATGTTTTTTCTTTGTTCTGACCAATGCTGAATAAACTTGTAAATATGCTCAGGAAAGCATTGTTTAATGTCTGGATAAGATATAAGAATTTATTGGAAAATAAAACCCCAAGGTGGTTGTCACCGATGGAAGCGAAAGCACTGAAAAAGCTCAATATGGAGGCCAAATGGCCGAAATATTGGGAAATTCTGGAACAAGAGGGAGACAGATTGAAACTGCAGAGTTTTGAGAAACTAAAAAACAAAGTGCGAGATTGGCTTCATTATTATCAGATAATGGAGGCATATAATTCAGACAAGAAAATTGGCTTCCAGGTGGAAAAAATAAAATTAGAACTGTTAGAACCCAAAACTAAGACTTTATCAAAGATGTATAACTTGCTGTTGAAATGGAATACTCAGGATGAAACAGTGAAATCTGCTATGATTAAATGGGCACAAAACGTTGGACATAACATAATGATGGCTGACTGGGAACAGCTATGGACCACAGGTATGAAGTTTACGGCATGCAATGCCTTAAGAGAGAATATTATGAAAATGATATACAGGTGGTACATGACACCAGTCAAGCTTGCAAAAATCTATCATTTGCCTGATAATAAATGTTGGAAATGTAAAGAAACTGAAGGTACATTCTTTCACCTTTGGCGGACGTGCCCAAGGATTAAGGCTTTCTGGGAGATGATCTATAATGAATTGAAAAAGGTATTTAAATATACCTTCTTGAAGAAACCAGAGGCCTTTCTCCTGGGCATAGTCGGCCAATTGGTGTTAAAGAAGGATAGAACTTTCTTTATGTATGCCACAACAGCAGCAAGAATACTTATAGCAAAGTATTGGAAGACACAAGAGCTACCCACTCTGGAAGAATGGCAGATGAAGGTGATAGACTACATGGAATTGGCGGAAATGACTGGCAGGATCCGAGACCAGGGAGAAGAGTCGGTGGAAGAAGATTGGAAGAAATTTAAAGACTATTTACAGAAATATTGTAAAATTAATGAATGTTAGAATGATGTTAGAATGAAATTAAGTGGTTCTAGTAGCAATGTCATAAAGGTGTATGTAAAAATGGATGGTTAATAGGTGAGAATCTAAAGTTATAAAATATTAAGTTAAAGACTAAGATATAAACAAAGAGGGAAAGGAATTGCTGAATTAACCAATTGAACTGGAATACAAAAAAGGGAGGTGAGAGGAGGTCAGGGAAGCACGGAAATGAAATGTAAGATACAGAAGGATTAATTTGTTTTTAAGTGTTTCTTTTTTATTTTTTTCTGTACTTTGTATTTTGTATGTTTTTTCTCTCTTTTTTATATATTTTTCCTTGTTTCTTCTCTCTTTAACTATGTAATTTTTTGTTCTTGAAATTTTAATAAATATCATTTAAAAAAACAAAAAAACTTGTAAATATGCTCTCCTGAGTGCATCTTTCGCTGTGCGAACTCTGCTGATAGAGCGTGCACGAGCTCTGGAATGTGGAAAGCTATTTCCGAGGCTTTGTGTCGTTAATTGACTGATACTGCGTTTCTACCAGAGATCGATGGATCGTCCGGAGATGGCTTGGGTGCCATGATGGCTTTTGTCTCCCTGTCAGTATCCCAGCGGGGCGTTCCACAGGGCAGGTGCCACTACTGGGAAGGCCCTCTGCCTGGTTCCCTGTAACTTGGTTTCTTGCAGTGAGAGAACCACCAGAAGGCCCTCAGCGCTGGACCTCAGTGTCCAGGTAGAACGATGGGGGTGGAGACGCTCCTTCAGATATACTGGACCGAGGTCGTTTAGGGCGTTAAAGGTCAACAACCAAAGTGCGGCTTCCAATTGGCTGCAAGAACTTCCTGCACTCAAGCGGAAGCCGCGTCAGACATTCGGCTTCCGAAAAAATGTTCAAAAACCGTAGCATTTACTTCCGGGTTTTCAGTGTTCGGGAGCCGGAACGTTCCAAAACGGAGCTGTTCAGGAACCGAGGTTTGATTATATGTAGACCAGTAGTGTTATGCAACTTGTAATGTAAATAATGAGGACTTTAGAGAAGAATTGGGTGAGTGAAGTTGTTATCCCTGTCACAGGAATTCACCAAGAGAGGGCTAGAGTGCTGCTGCTGGTGGTGTGAAGATGCAGGAAGACTTTCTGAGTAACTCTGTCGAGACAAAAGATACCCCAAGACTTGACACTCACACGCTAACAGGGAGGGGTGTCACAATTTTGGCATTTGCCTCAGGTTCCAAAATGCTTTGGGCCTGGCTGGCCTTCCAGATACTGTTGTTGACCCACGATCCCCACCATTCATGGCCATTAAACACACTGCCTTGGACAGATGAAATACAGAAATATCCTGAGGGTGTCACATCGACTACAACTATTATTATTTATAAATTTATATGCAGCTTATATGCCAAACTGCCTCAGACCAATAGTAGATGGGCCAATGGACTAACTTGGTATAATGCAGATTTTATTTATTTATTTATTTTGCTCCTGTTATTTATTCTGGTTGTGGGGTGGGGAGGGGGAATTGATTTCCTAGGATTTCAGGATATGGATTTGTCTTCAGCTTGTTTCCCTCCCTCCTTGAGCTGGGGTACAAAATGAGCACCCATGATCTAAGCAGATCAGATGTTCAGCCGCTTCTTTCAGCAGCTGCTCAAATAGCACCAAACAATTTAGGCCGGCCAGAAAAAAGTTCAATATGCCGACAGACCACACATTGATTTACACACACACACCCCATTTGCCGTGTTATATCATTCCTTGCTCTTTGCCCAGAATTGTGTAGTACAGGGATTAGAGAGTGCTAGAGACATAGTGGTGGTTGTGTATTGGAATGTGCAGAGTAGAGAAGGCTGTCACAGCAGTCAATAAGATCTGAGAGGTGTTGACTAATTGCCTGCTAATTACACAGTAAATTGTCTAATTAAGCTGATGGTTAATTAGGGTGCGCTTGCACAGCAGTCTTGTGGAATTTTTGTCTGATGTCTAGGAAGCAGCTTGTATAATTGGCAAACTGGTAAAGACTGGCAGGAAACATGACTGGAGAGCACACTGCCAGTAGATGACAGAATAAGGAGGCATTGGAAATAAGTCTTGTCATGCGAACACTGGTGGAATTGTTAGGGTGCCATGGTTCTGTGCATTCCAGGGGCAGGGGAATGTAGCTGCTGGGATCTTGGAAAAAATTAAGGCTTAAGCTTCCATTGTTTGTGGTATATATTTTTTAATCCTTGTTTTTGAAAAATAATGGAGAACTGGTGTAAGGCTTTGACTTGAAAAGATAAATAAAAATAAAACCAGTGTTTTGTCATGCTTTAGAGTGACTGAGAATCAGGTCCCAGGATGGGACTGTGTAGACCAGGGTTTCCCAAACTTGGGTCTCCAGCTGTTTTTGGACTACAACTCCCATCATCCCTAGCTAGCAAGACCAGTAGTCAGGGGTAATGGGAATTGTAGTCCAAAAACAGCAGGAGACCCGAATTTGGGAAACCCTGGTATAGACCAAAGCAGCCATCTTTTTATTATCTTGTGTTGGGTCAACCAGGGTAGTGATCAGGTTTAGTCCTCCCACAGCAGCGCCCCTGACTGCATCTCTTGACCTTTCTCCTACCTGCATAAAAGAATCACTTCTATACATTATCTTTGGTTTTTAAATTTATTTTAAGTATTTTGATGCTGCCCTTGAAATATATCCCCTGGGTGGTTTATGAAAAGAATAAAGCAATTAAATTTCACTACAAATAATATCGTAAGCTAAGATTGTGTCTGAAAAACTTGGGGAGATAAAATAAAATAAATAAAAAGGTTTTGCCTGCCACTGAAAGGATAATAAGGTATGTAAATTTCTCTGGTGCACCACCACTAAGAAGGCCCTCTCTGGTTCAGCTGTGTGTGTGTGTGTAATTAAAACTAAGCATGAGTGGCAGGAGGGTGGAGCTAAGCCCTCCTCCTCTGCACTTTCTCCCCAAACTATGAGGTTTCTGATCTTCCCACAATATCTACCTTCTCTTTCAAAACCAGGCAGGCACCTCATTCCTAACCCACATGTTGGTTTTCATTCATCTGTCCTTAGTTTGCAGATTCCCTAGAGCTGAATGCATCAGTCCTATACCTGGTCCATGTGACTTTCATACTTGTTCACCCGCCAATCCAGCCTGTTCCATATCTGCACTAATCACATTCTAAAACAAAAGTTCTCAACATTTTTCCCCCCATATAGGTATAGATTTTAAGCATGCTTTCTCTCAAAATTATATGTTTAAAACATAATACATTTGTTGAAACACCAACAACTGGGAAACACTGGGAAACACTGGCCTGCGAGCGCTCCAATTGGAGAACAGCCTTTACCAAAGGTGTAATGGGCTTTGAAGACACTTGAACTCAGGATGCAAGGGAGAAACATGCTAAGAGGAAGGCACACTTGGCAAACCCTCACCATGATCAACTCCTGCCCAGAAACCTATGTCCCCACTGTGGAAGGATGTGTGGATCCAGAATTGGCCTCCACAGTCACTTACGGACTCTCTGTTAAGACCGTGTTCATGGAAGACAATCTAACTCTGCTACGAGTGATCGCCAAAGAAGAAGACATTTGAGCCAAGGATTCTGACAGAACATCTGGGATGTTTGAAAGCCATTGGAAAACTTAGCTTCCAATTTGCACATTAGTCCAGGAGATGTTGATCAGTCAAATTGAAATTCCAGAGGTTGAATTTCTCAAGCATTCATAAATCTATTGTGTTCTCTCTCTCTCTCTCTCTCTCTCTCTCTCTCTCTCCTCTCTTTTCTTTCTTTCCTCAATTAAAATTGATGATCCCTTTTACTCTTACTGCTTACTTTTAGGGTGTGTAAGAGTTAGGGTTACCTGTCCTTAGAGTAACCCATCACCTGTTCTTGGGTGTTTTCTGAGCAATGATGCAGCCAAAGCAGCAACAGGTAGTTTTCTCCAATGATGAGTAATTCTATCTGACTGACTCTCCATCTATCTGTCTAATCAAATTTTAAAGAGAAATTACAAAAGGAAGAAGAGTAATGGTAAGATGCTATTATACAAGGCAATTAATGTTTAGAATAATGCTTATTTTCAAATAGCTTTATTCATGAGCTAGATTAATAAATTCTGATTTAGCAAATATAATGCATATAAATGCAAAAATAGAAAACTGTACTGCACATCACTAGTGTCTTTAAAATGGCAGGGTGAAATGGTTAAGTTGAAAAAGGTATTTTCTTTCTTTCTTTCTTTTCTTTCTTTTCAAACCTTGACAATCTGAGTTACTCTCCAGTGTCTAGACAGTGTCCTTATCAACTTCTTTCCTCATGTCCTTGGTTTGAGGGCATAGGACTTTCATTCCCCACAAGGGGTGAAGTCTCCCACAACAGATGCTTCTCAACTCTTTCCCACTTTTCTCTGGTAGTAAGTTTAAAGGCAGCTCTGTGATCTTTTTGATGTCAAGTACCAGCAATCTGGTTCTCTTTTGCTTTGACTTTCTGCCGTGAACTTTTTGCTGATTTTATTTCATTTTATTTTAGCTGCATGTGTGTTGCTGGCTCTGATTCTTCAAAATTTGTTTTAACAGATCATTGGGTATTATTTTTGTTTGTATTGTGCTTTTACCGTTGTTTTACTTGTTTGGGTGTTTGTACAGTACCACCCCTCTGGTTTGTTTCATGGCTCAAGGTAGTTGACATTGGTCAAGATCCCATGGTCAGAATTGGACATTGTAGATTGATAAACACATAAATATTAATAAATAAATAAAAATATAGGCGCAGCCATTGGGAAACTTTATTTATTATGGGCCATATCAAATGCATTTGTTCTGTTAGTGCAGGCATAGTCAAACTCCAGCCCTCCAGATGTTTGGGACTACAACTCCCATCATCCGTAGCTAACAGGACTATTTGTTCTTGCACAGTGAAACTGAGCCGGTGTGGTGTAGTGGTTAAGAGCGGTAGATTCGTAATCTGGGGAACCGGGTTCGCGTCTCCGCTCCTCCACATGCAGCTGCTGGGTGACCTTGGGCTAGTCACACTTCTCTGAAGTCTCTCAGCCCCACTCACCTCACAGAGTGTTTGTTGTGGGGGAGGAAGGGAAAGGAGAATGTTAGCCGCTTTGAGACTCCTTCGGGTAGTGATAAAGCGGGATATCAAATCCAAAACTCACTCTCTCTTCTCTTCTTCCTTCCCTGCTACCCATTTGCATGCATTGCATCCTCCCCAAATCTGCTCTGAAGGGTTGGGAAGAAACCCAAAACAGATATAGGAAGCATGTGGGGGGAGAAGAGGAGAGAAAGCTCCCCTGAGGAAGTAGGAGTCCTTACATTGACAGAACAAGTCACTTCTTTGGATACAACCCAATGCTTACAGAATTTATTATATATCTGAAAAGTATTCCAGGCATTATTTAAGGTGTTGACATTGAAGGCTATGCCAGAAAGAAGGGAACTTAATAACACAACTTTAAAAATGCATTGCCCACATTCTGTATTCATGTTTACTGTAAATGTCTTGATCTATTTAACTTCTCATAGAGAAAATATTATTGACCAAAGGAATGATGCACGCCTTAGAAATTCTAGAATGAAAAATGGGGGGTTTTATAAGTTGTTTTGTCATAAATGAGTAAAGAGTCAAGGGAGGGGAAAGAGGTTGAGATCGCGCCAGCACATCTAGCAAATCTATGCTTCCATGCATCTTTTTTGGCTACATCTTGCCCCATTTGTGCGATTAGCACTTTCATTTTAAAACATGACAGTTTTCAGAGGAAGCTGTAAAAATTTCAACCTGTGGTTTTAAATTATTGATTTTTTTTTCCATATTGAAACTGTATTTCAAGCAGGTTTTCTAGGTGATTTCCGAGGGAGGGAACAGTTCACAGCTAATTCTTTACTGAAAAGGTTGTACATTTCAAATAATCTTCATGTGAGTTCTTCCCAGTGTTTGGTGGATTGTTGGGAATATTCTATTCCTTCCCAGGAGCAAAAGTTTAATGGTCTGGGATTTGCAATGGCAATATTCATAGCAATGTATTGTGGACTACATAAAGGTTAAGTAAATAGCCTGCAAAATTAAATGGCTTAAAAAATATAGAGAGAGATTGTCCTCCTAGGGTTTCCCCTTCTCACCCCATGCAACTACTAAGCTCTCTTTTCAGCATCCCATCCCCATTTCTGAAGCCACTTCCCTTCTGTTCTGCAGCTCTGCTTGACCTCATGTCCATGCCCCCTTCTCCTTCTGCACAACCTACCATCCTTGCACACTAACAACATCCATCATAACCTCCAGCATCTTCCTCCTTCCCGCACAATGAAAGTACCCATCTCACAAAATACCCATCTCACCTTCTGTTGCATTTGAAGCAAAGCAAAACACAAAAATGACCCCAAAGACATCAGTAATACATTCTAGACTTTGGACATATCATCAGTGGGTTGTTGTTTTTCCTCCTTCTTCTAGAAAAATAGGTGCTTGTTCTCACCATGAAGTTTTTACAGTAAGCGTCACACTTTTTAACCAAAAGAGAGAGAGGTGGCGGCACTGTGTACCATTGTGTACCCCCTGAAGAAAAAACAACACTGCATATAATATAAATGATAACAAGTCTAGAAAAATGAAAACACACCTCACTGCAGGAGCTTCCTGCATATTCACAATAAACCCTCTCCACTTCCCAGTGGGGAGGAGTTGCGGTGGACCGTGTGGCCACACCACTCCCCACCAGGGGGCGGGGGACCCCAGCCATGTCAGAGCCCGGCCAGCCAATCCGCTGGCCAGGGGCGTGGCCGGGTCCGTTTAAGGCAAGGTGCGAGCCGGAGGGCTTCCTCTTTGGCTTGCTTCCTCAATCACCTGCCCTCCCTCCCTATTTTTCAGGTTTTAGGCACTGGCCTTGCTATGGACCTCGGTTGGTCGCCGTTAAGGGGCATGGTAAGAATATTTCCACTTGGCAAATTGACACTGGCCATTTGGTTTTCACCTACCTCGTAGCAATTGTCACAACTTTGTGAGGGTTGTGGTTAGACATTGTTTGACCTTGTGATGGGGGAGGGGAGGTGTGGCCATCACCTGCCCCTCCAAGCTTAAGGGTATTCCGTTAAAGGAATCCGGGGGTGTTGATCTTGTCCGAAGCCTGAGTCAGGGGCTAGGGCCATGGCACGACCCCGACGGGAACACCAAGGGGAGCTCGAGTTGGTCCACATCGACAGGGCTCCTCCATCTGGTGATTACCCTTACTGGACTTCCTGCACATTGGGCAGGAGTCAGATATAGTCAGGTCCAATCAATGCCTAAGCCAATACTGCTCACATTTTGTAATTCATTAAAGTTGTGGCCAAATTTGCCCAATAACATAAACCTAATATTTGTGTCCTTGTGTGTGTTATTTCCCAGCAAGGGGGTGGCTACGGGGTCTTGACACGCAAGTTACACTTGCCTCTTGCCACCTTCAAATTCTCCCCCCTCCCCACTTTTACACTCTGCTTATCTGAGTTTAGATTTCAGATACCTCAGAGCACAGACCACTCCTTTGCCTAGTTGTTTTTTTCCTGTAACTTTTTATTGAATTTTTCACAATACAATAAAAGAAACAAACTAATCTACAGAAAATAAAGAGAAAAAGAAAACTAAAAAGAAGAAACAGAAAAAGAAACTACAAGATTCTCCCTCATCACTAAATCTTAAGTTTCATCCCCTACAGAGAAAGATGTGTCCTCCCACCTCTCACCTGGACTTCCTTTGCTTATTTTGTTCTGAACATTACCTGTGCTTCCTTTCTCACCGCATGTTTATAGTGCCAAATATTGCTCTCAGATAACCCTTCAGGATGCTTAAATGGTTTTTGCCTTAGCTTTGGGCAGGTGGGGGGAGGCTCATTATGAATAACAGAAGAATCCTTGAGCTAGTTCAAGGTGATATATAAAACAGTGGTGCTGTGGAATGATAGGAGCTGGTTGGCTTAGGAAGGTTTTCTCATAATAATTTTAAAAAATGGCACGCATGTGCTCATGAACAAATTATGTTGTTCCATTGTGGAGCCAGTGTGGTGGATGAAGGCAAGCAAGCCATATTACAGCATCTTGCCACAGCCAGAGGCACTCTTATTTGTACAGGAAATATTATGACAAGGAGCGGAGTGTTGGCGGAACATCCAGTGTGCAGGTAGTTTGCTATTCTCAGCATGCATCTACTTGAGGAAAGGAGCTACTTAAGGAGAAATTGCATTGCCATACGAGGGGGCTTGCAATCACTTCAGGACTGAAATGCACACGGAAGTTAATTGGAGTTTGGAATGTGGGGTGCATGAAGATGGGAAGGAAGGCCATAGTGCAACCGTAATAAAGCGTCGCCTCTCCCACAACATGGTCCTCTGTGTCCAGCAGTGAAGGCTGAAGCTCGTCCTAGCTCGATGTCTCTTTGTTCAAGTTGACTCACAGCTCTCCTCCTTTCCCCCCCTTCCTCCCCAGAGGTATATCATGGCATTTTAATTTGGACTTAAAGTAAGTTTGAAATGAAGGCAACAAAACACAGCAATACGGCAGACTCGCTAAAGGAATAAAGAAGCTGGCTGATTACAATCCTAGCATGCTTGTGGGACAGCTAAACCGCCCAAGGAGAAGCTTACTAACTGTATCATTTGCAAGTTAGATATATTGCATATACATAGTTGTCAGGGAAATATATGCACTTGTACTCAACTGGAATTTGATTAGAAACTTGAAGGGCTTCCATGCAGGAGATAAATGGAAACAATGGTGCCATAATACTTTCCCTTCCCCCCCCCTTTTTTTTTAAAGTCCGGGGCATAGTTTGTTTGCCTGTTGTATTTTTGCAGGAAGAGTATATTGTATAAACATAAATGTCTATCAGTGCCACTTGGCATAATGAAGACAGAATGTTCAGGCAACACTCTGAAACAGAAGTCTCTGCTAGGTGCAACTCTGACAGAACGCTGGTGTTTTTCAATGGTGCACAGAAAGCCTGTTGTTGCATACATGCATCTTCACAGCATCCTTGTTCATGTATCCAGGAAACTTGATAGGGTCTTAGACCCCAAGGGTCATCTAGTCCAACCCCCTGCATTGCAGGAATCTCAGCTAAAGCATCAGTGACAGATGGCCACCCAACCTCTGCTTGAAAACCTCCAAGGAAGGAGCCACCCAAACCTCCCAAGGGAGACCGTTCCAATGTTGAACAACTCTTACCATCACAAAGTTCTTCCGAAGTTTAGTTGGAACATCCTTTCTGGTAATCTGAAGCCATTGGTTTGAGTCCTACCCTCCAGAGCAGGAGAAAACAAGCTTGTTCCATCTTCCATGTGACAGCCCTTCAGATATTTGAAGATGACTATCATCTCTCCTCTCGGTCTCCTCTTTTCCAGGCTAAACATCCCCAATTCCATCAACCTTTTGTCATAAGGCTTAGTTTCCATACACTTGATCATCTTGGGCAACCTCCTCTGTACACATTCCAGCTTGTCAATGTCCTCCTTAACTTGTGGTGCCCAGAAAGTATTCCAGGTGTGGTCTGACCAAGGCAGAATAGAGTGGCCGAGACATGAGATTGTGGATATTTGAAGAGTACATAGAAACCACAGTTGACACATTTGGCCTTGGCTCTAGTGTAACTTCAGTTTCCCATGGGAATTATAATGGGCAGGTCTCTAGTGTGTAGCTTTGCCCTTGTTGTGGGTATTGTTACACTCCACCCTCCCACCCATCCCTGCATGGTTATTTATTGCAGTTGCAGTGCTTGCTTTACAGCAGAAAGGTAGAGTCTTCTCTTGGGTGGACTTCTGCCTAACCCGGCCCTGATCATTGTTTCATTCCAAGGCAGCATGTACTTCATTTATGGAGAGACGAATTATATCCTCCATGAAGTATATGCAGTGTACTGGAAATTACTTTCAGTTTTGTTGTTGTTTAGTCGTTTAGTCGTATTTGAAGCAAATATTGCTTGCCCCTTCAGGCAATTCCTCATGAGTTCATAAGTAAATAAATCTGTATAGCCCATCCAATCCAAATAACTTTATTGTGCTAGCCATTGGCCTTGACAAATCTGAATCCAAAACAAATACAAGCAAAAGGGGTGTCATGCCACAAATAATGGTATCTATTTAGATCTCTGTGTCTCCCTTACAGTTCACTGATATATTGTCCTGGTCTTCTTTCTGATTTTTTGGGCCGCCAAAGCAAAAAGGATGACTTTATGAGTCACTGAAGCATTTACATTGTTAAGAAGCCATAGGACCTTCTCTGGCGGGGAGAGAAATCTTTCCTGTATGGACAGTAAGATGAGAAATCTTCTCCTGGGTCCAATGTATAGTTAGCAATATAGTAAATAGTGCAAGATGTCTTCCACCTGCGGTTGCCCACATATACAGAGTCTGTCTTCGTACGGTAATCTGTTATATCATCCATCTAGGATGGCAGAGGGCATAGCTTGGAAACACAGCTCAGTAAAAGCAGATCTAAGTGAGCCTGGCAGGAGATTCAACAGGTCTAAAATGTACCATTTTTAGAAGGGGGAACCAAGGAGAGCATTGAGAGGTTTTGATCGCATGGTGATTCTGTCCAGTGGCACCAATTCCTTAATTGACATTTGTCTGTGGATATAATCTCCTCTAGTTTATGGAAATAATATGAGTTCAAATAACATTGGGTATTAGATTTCCACCATTGGCTGTTCTCCAATTCCACATAGCACAGGATTGGCAAGTGCTCACAAGGAATGGAGGACAGTCTTTTCAGGTAATTAAATCTGCTGCAATCAGCTCTTGCTGTCAACGTTGGCCACCCAGCTTCCATGCGTTGGAGTGCAGCTGCTGTTCCCTTGGGTAAAGAAAACAATCTCTTGAGAAATTGGATTTGCACCATTTCTAACCCTTTAATAGCACTCTCATTCTCGCCCCAGCTTTCAACTCCATGAAGCATTGGAGGGATCAGTTTACTGCCAAATATTTTTAGCGCGGACTCAAACTGTTTCCAACCGTTAGTGAAGTAAAACTTCACCAGAGGCCCAATCTCTCTCTGTGCTCCGGTTTTTACTACCTTGATGTGCCGCTTCCAAGTCTATGTTTCACTAAAAAGCATTCTGAGATATTTGAAAACACGGGTTTGCTCTAGCTCATGGTGCTCAAGGGTCCATTAATATTGGGGGCTACGTTTTCCAAAGACCATGGTTTTTAATTTGGAGGTGGTCTTGCTTACAATATGAATTGAGAGCCTCCAGGAGGTTTTTAAGGTCCAGACAGGAAAGAGAAGGTAAAGTAAAGGTAAAGGGACCCCTGACCATTAGGTCCAGTTGTGGCCGACTCTGGGGTTGCGGCGCTCATCTCGCTTTATTGGCCAAGGGAGCCGGCGTACAGCTTCCGGGTCATGTGGCCAGCATGACTAAGCCGCTTCTGGTGAACCAGAGCAGCGCACGGAAACGCCGTTTACCTTCCTGCCGGAGCGGTACCTATTTATTTACTTGTACTTTGACGTGCTTTCAAACTGCTAGGTGGGCAGGAGCAGGGACTGAGGAACGGGAGCTCACCGCGTCGCAGGGATTCGAACCACCGACCTTCTGATCGGCAAGTCCTAGGCTCTATGGTTTAACTCACAGCACCACCCATGTCACACAAAAGAGAAAGAAGGACTATATTGTCCGCATACAGCGGGCAGGACACCTTCCTGTTTCTAAATACTGGAGAGGGGAAATGAGCTTGAACTAAATGTAGAACTATATCATTGATGTAGAAATTGAAAAGCGAGAGGGCTAAAATGCAGCATTGTTTTACACCATTAGTTGACTTGAGAAATTGAGACAAGCAGCCATTTAGGCCCACTCTGACTCTCATGTCGGTATCGCTGCGCAGCTCTCAGATCAACAGGAGGAGTCTATGTTCTATATTGGTGTTTAGGAGTTTCTCCCACAATCTGGTACGCTTAATGGAGTCAAAGGCAGCGGGTAAATCTATCTAAGCATGCAAATGATTTACTTTTAAATTCTGGTATACAATAAGTATATCCACTGTGTTCATTTGTATAGTTCACCCACATCTCTTAAATGTTTAAAAGGGAAGCGTACATGGTGGAGAAGGACTCTTGTAGCTTGTACCCGGCACATTGCTATTACCAGAGCTTAAGGGAAAACATTTGGTTTATTTCATGGATTTTCAAGTAGATAAGGCTGCAAGCCATGATCAAAATCTATAATAAAGATCCCAGTAAAGTCAAGTATTGACTTAAAATGGTTTGAATCTCTTACACACTGTAGAAGTGCTGGATTAGCATCAATGATTGAATTAGGTAAAATTGACATTTCCATGTTTTATTTCCTGCACAGTTTTGTCAATTTTCCAGCCATATACACAGTAAGGCTCTGGTCTGAAAATACCACCCAGCAGCACCATTTGGCAATTTTTGTGTGTTGTGCGAGGAAGCAATTTTTGTTTGTCTGACTAATATCTCGGTCCTGATTTGAATTTCTTAGATGGGTCCAATCTGTGGAGCTTACTTAAAAGTGAGTGTGTCTAAAATTGCAGAGGAAGGAAAAAGATATACCAATTCATATGTACAGCAGGAGCAGCTAATGTTTTCCAGGGAACTATATTGGGGCCATCCAGAAAAAGTATACTTGTATACTCATGTGTGGGACTCTAACCATTATTGCTAAATTGGCAACCATTTTTAGACTCATCTTGATTGCAAGAATTACTACAAAGTCATGCACCTTGCTGCCATACATTAACTTGACATAATTCTGTGAAGGAAACATTGACAGTGCTGGAGCACATGTGCCCAAACATGATTACAGTGAACAGAAACTATATATCTATATCTGTCTTTCTATAGACACAAGACATGCAACAGTTGCATAAAATGAGAATAAAAGTAAAACAACAGTATATGCTCAGATAAACATTTCTGAATATATGAACCACAGGGTTCTGTATACAGGTGAAACTCAAAAAATTAGAATATTGTGGAAAAGTTCATTTATTTCAGTAATTCAACTTAAAAGGTAAAACTAATATATGAGATAGACTCATGACATGCAAAGTGAGATTTATCAAGCCTTTATTTGTTATAATTGTGATGTTTATGGCGTACAGCTGATGAAAACCCCAAATTAACAATCTCAGAAAATTAGAATATTAAATGAAATCAGCAAAATGAGGACTGCAAATAGAGCAATACCTCTGAGAAGTAGAAGCATGCACATGTACTCAGTAGTTGGTTTGGGCCCCTTTTGCATCAATTACTGCCTCAGTGCGGCGTGGCATGGATGCTATCAGCCTGTGGCATTGCTGAGGTGTTATGGAAGACCAGGAAGCTTCAATATCAACCTTCAGCTCTTCTGCATTGCTTGGTCTCATGTCTCTCATCTTTCTCTTGGGAGTGCCCCATAGATTCTCTATGGGGTTCAGGTCAGGTGGGTTTGCTGGCTAATCAAGCACAAACATGTGCTGATATGTCCCTGTAATGGGAACAGAAGTTTATGTGTTTCGTATGCTCTGTCCATATGTTGTTATCCTGAAAAATGAAGAAAGGGTCATTTTGCTTTACAGCAGTCCTGTAACCAGAGCCAGATTTTTATCTCTGTAGGAGTTTATACCAGTGAACCTTACTAATATTTACATAAGGCAGTGGTTCTCAAACCTTTTTCTCTGGGCCACACTTTCAGAATAAAAATTTGCTTGCGCCACACCAGTTTTTTTATTGATAAGAAATACACTGGAAAATGAAAAGAAACAACTCCTAGCGGTGCTTGATTTATAAGATCTACTTTATAATAATTTGATTATAGGACATTCAGAAAGTATAAAACAATGCAGCCACATAAGAACACGAATCATTCCCAAAATATAATTATAAAGGAGCCTCTTACATTTGCACCTTAAGTATGTAAACAAACTCAATGAGATATGTGACCTTGCTTTTGCTGGGTAATTTCATTTATATTAGGTCTAATTTGAGACAAACAATTTCATCTCCTAATCAACACAAAGAAGTCTTTCTCTTTTCTGATACTGATGACATACTATACTACAGTGAAATGTTTAAATGTTCCATTGTTTGCCCTTGCATCTTCCTGCCACGCTTGCCACCCTCTCCTGCCACACCAGAGTGGTGTAATGCACCCCTTGAGAACCACTGGCACAAGGTGTCTCCATCCAGAATCCTCTCTACAGAAAGTGACCTCCTTCTGCCTTTTTGTTGTTACTAAGATGTCGTTATGCTCCTGATTTTTGTGTTGATATGAAATCAGAGTGAGGCTGTGTTTTCTTGCTCAGAGCATAGTACCAACCAGAATAAGGACCAAACTAGAGTACATTTTTAATGTTTCAGTTTTACTCTTGGAATGTACAGCAGCTTTGATGGGGATTGGGAAGTTTCACCAGAACCATTGTGTGGAGGGGAAAGCTTAACTCCCTCTCCCTCTGTGCAGTGGTCTTGATTCGTATTAGGGGGATGAGGACATCACTGCTTTTTTAAAACAACAGCAGCAGTCAGACACATTAAAGGAATCATTTAATGTATTATGTAGCCTGGATCTGAACATCATGCTGATGGCAGTTTTTCATCTGCTAATGGTGCACAATCTTTGCATAGTGTGGCCCTCCAAAATGTGGCTGAACTGCAGCTCCACTGGGCCTAGGAAACATTAAGGACTGCCTAATCCCTTATATCCCTGTCCTATCACAGAAATCTTTAGGGGAGTCACTGTTAGATTGTTCATATGCACAGCTTGGATCCACCAGGAGCTATGTGTTTAAGATTGTGGGCCAAATTTTATGGAATGCCCTCTCCCTGCTGAACTTCTAGCACCTGCTGAATTTTTGATTTTATTATTTTAACTGATTTTTGCTTCCTTATATTATGTCTAAATCATAGAATCATAGACATAAGGGACCACAAGCGTCATCTAATCCAACCCCATGCAATGCAGTAATCTTTTTGTCCAACATGGGGCTTGAACTCACATCACTAAGATTGTGAGTCTCATGTTCTACCAACTGAGCTATGCCTTGTTATCTGCTTAGAGTTAACTGTAGTTAAGCAGCATGTAAGTTTTGAACAGCTAACTAGATAGTAAAAACACAGAGATTCGTGATATTGTGGGGGCAGTGCAATCACGATCCTTTTGCAGCTATTTGGATCTTATTGATCACACAAGTAACAGAGAGCACAGCCATTCTCTTCCTCCAGTGTATGCATGTTTGTGGATCGTGAAAAAATAATCCTATCACTTGGTTGTTGTTTTTTTTTTCCCTTTTTAAAAAAAATCTCCAGGTGTTTTTTGTGCTAGGTCTTGGATACTAAGGCGCATTTATAAAATCAGGGAAATGAAGAATTAACATGAATCTAATTTTGCAATCTAAAGCATGATTGAAATGTGTACTTGCATTAGCCTTGGTAGATGACTGCATTTAAGAGTCTGCATTTCACTATGGTGTTTTCGTCTGCCGTAGTTTCCCATTATTATTTTTTAAAAAAACCTCAATAAAAGATAATTAATTTTTTTAAGTAGGACTTGCTTCTGCATAGATGTGCACTGTGAGGCTTTTTGAAAGCCAGCGCAATCAAAACATAAACATGGTGCAGTGTTTCCATGTATTAAATACTAATAGGTGCATTGTGGGTTGGCCATGCTGAAGATTAATCTAGGAAAAGCTACAGTGTTAACAGAAGCAGCTGCTTGCAAATTGGTTTCAATAGTTGGTTCCATTTAGGTCTCAAATAAGTTTTCACTTTGTTTAAAAAGAAACTGGGCTATTTTAATCCCCGCTCCCTCCCCTTAGGAGAGTTTAATGGGGCTGGTTTTTCTAACAGCAATCCGGAGGAAAATATTGTAATGATGGATCACAATTTGAATTACAAAATAGCCTCTAGGAGCAGCTCTAAATACATTGATTATGTGGCTATCCTAAGAGACAACAGTAATTAAAATTATGCCACAGATTGGATCAAGACATGTTAATATTTAATTAGGCAATAAGTGAGTCTTGAACAGGTGTCCATTGTTGTTAAGGGCTTTACTAGTGTGTGGGTAAATTCTGCCTTAAGCAAAGAGTCGCCTCTTTGATTGTGCGCAAGTGTGAATGTTGATGCTTAATTGGCAAGCAGCGCAGCCGTGATCTTTGAATGTATGTGTGGGCCTGGTATTGTTTTAATGCTTTCTCTCTCCTTCATATAGTGCTGCGGCTCACGGTCTTTCTTCCTGTGCTTACACTTTCTGAGCTTCTGCATCTTAGTGACCCTTAGGGAACTACCCAGACTCAGCAGTCTTTGTGCAGCAGTAGGACTATGGCCATATCTGCAAGGCTGTTGTGCCTGGCAGCCAGGTGGGGAGCAAGCAGGACTCCTCTCTCCTGGAAAGCCCCATTTCCGGGAACTGCCAGTGGGGATCACACCAGTGCAGGAACACCAACTCTAGTGGTGGAGGTTTTGTCAGCCCCCTCAATATTCCTTATCAGGGGGCTCACCCTCCCAAACATTGAGGAGGCAGAGGAGGCTGAACTGTCTAGTAAGGTTGCACCAGCCTTTGCAACATCTCCCAACACTTCTGCTAGGCCCGCAAGGCTTTGGAAGACGTGTGTGACATCACATGCTGTGTGTTGCGTGTCATGTCGCACACAGACGTGCCATGCACTGCCCCCCAATCTTGGGGGCAGCTCGGCACCTGGGCACCAGTGGCACTTCCACTCACATGTTTGGCTGGGGGAAAGGGCAGCTCTCGGCCATTGGGATCAACTCCAGTTTCACTCTGTAAGCAGGAGGCCAGTGGAGGTTGGCAGGGATGGGAGGAATAAACCTCCATCAAACCGATTCCCCCCGCTCTCCAGTCAGGTGCCAAGGAGGATCGCTCTGGCAGCTGCAAAGTCCACAGTTCAAACCTCACCATTCCACCAGTGGGAGAGATGAGAAGCAGGACACGTTCCATCAACTTTGCCAAAAGTCTAGCTCCATCAGTCCACCTCCCACCCCTGATCTGTTTCTGTGCCACCTGGTCATTATAAGAACTACTGCTTAGGAATTGGTCCTCGAATTTGCTTTTACACCTTTTCCCTCCATGTCTCTTTTCTCTTGTTTCCATATGCTGTTGTTGTTTTTAGGATGCAAGCAAGCTCCTTTGGGCATGGGTGGAGAACTAGCTGTGTGTGGTTCTTCAAAGGCTGACCATAGATTTCTGCTCCAGAACAGTGACACACACACACACACACACACACACACACACACAGAGAGAGAGAGAGAGAGAGCATCAAAACAACACGTGTTTCTCTTATTGTTAAAGCACTATTAAACCAATTCGAATGAGGACTGATTGCACTGGTTGTGCAGGAGTCTTCCCTTAGTGCCACAAGCACAATAAACATTTAATGGTGGTAGAAAGGCCACAGTTGGTAACTGATTAAGATTGAGGAGTTGTCAGAGGATTTCAAGAGCAGTCATTAGTGTTATAGCACCTTGTTTTAATGTGAATACATAACACTGTCGATGTCTCTCAGGTTGTTTTTCAAAGTTCTGCATTTTCCCTGCCTGACGTTTGCTATCAATAATAATTGGCTTCCTGCAATTTGTCTGTCTGAGTTTAAGCAGTAATATGAAACACAGGCCATTCATATTAGTAGGTTTTTTGTTTGTTTTTTTGGCTGGGCTTTCTTGTTTCTTTTTCCCCCCTTCCAAGCTAAACTTTCTATAAGAATGATTTAACCCCTGTCAAGTGAGTCAAATCCATATTTCAAATAGTTTTCTGTTTAATGTTATTGTAAATCAAAGGCATAATGAATTCTCTGTAATTAGTTCCTCCTACCTTGTTTTCTGCAAATGGACATCCTGGCAGGCAGCTAAGGCTGCAAATCCTGCTTAGTTATGCTTGCATGAGACCCGTGGAAATGGCTGGGATTTCAGTGCAATTTAACTTTATGTAGATTTAAAGCATGGCATTACACATGCCAATGTTGCCAATGCCTCACAATAGATTTGGGCATTATTTCTGGTTTATATCTTCATTTGTAGAGGTAACCAGCCAGATTCAACCTTTGTCTTCATCATGGCTTTGATCCTAGTTGAAATGGTAGCCAGTAGCTATGATGGTAAGACTGGGATTGTGCAGGTGGCATTGGCTGTTGTTGTTTTTCTTCACTTCTTTTTGGACTATTGTCATAAGGTACGGAAAGTTTGGATATCTAGGCTTCCTACAAAAGTTGTGGCATTTCCAAAATTACCAGTCTTATCAGTGGCTGCTGGGGTGTTTAGTAGGTGGCATCTCTACGTCCCCCTTGCCAAAAAACACAAAACCCCCCACTCCTCTTAGAGTTTAATAATTATGTCATAAGATATGCAGATGATACAACCTGTATCTGTTGAGGAAGTGTGTATGTGATTTCAGAGTATCCAGTCTAACCAAAGTTGTTGGGGTTTAACTCCTTTCCAAATCTCTGAAAAGGGGGTGATGTGGACTATTTATTACAGTGGTACCTCGGGTTAAGTACTTAATTCATTCCTGAGGTCCGATCTTAACCTGAAACTGTTCTTAACCTGAAGTACCACTTTAGCTAATGGGGCCTCCTGCTGCCGCCGTGCCACCAGAGCACAATTTCTGTTCTCATCCTGAAGCAAAGTTCTTAACCCGAGGTACTATTTCTGGGTTAGTGGAGTCTGTAACCTGAAGCGTATGTAACCTGAAGTGTATGTAACCCGAGGTACCACTGTACGTCATAAGACACACTTCGTAGAAACCACCTTCCTGGGTGGTAAAACATTGGCCGCTTTAAAATGGCGCCAATTCCAGATCATACCATTTATTATTCTCCAGGCCATAATAATTGCCATTGTACTAAACTGAAACCATGCAACATCGATGCTGAAGTTATGAACCATCTCGGCAATAAAGTCAATGCAAATAATTATATCTTGGCTTCAGGAATAAATACTTTTGTGTGTCTTTATATTTTATCACATTAAAAACTGGGGGGTGGGGGATAACAGACCACCCTCAGGAAACTCCAGCACAAACTCTGTGCCTCCCTTCAACACCAAATCACACCACAGGCCTTGTCCACACCAGAGTATAATCTGGGATACAAAGCTGCTTGTTTTCTTGTTAATTCAGCATGGTCCACATGATGTCTACAGCATACATTCCTCCCCTCCCCCCCCCCCAAATTTGAATTTCCCTGATTCAGAGATAATCCAATAAGTGGTGAAAACAGTGACCCCAAACCACTGCATTTTGGGCTGTGGAAACTTTGAATTTTCTTCTTCTTTGGATGGAACAACCTTCGCTTTAGCTTCTGCTCTTCCCATTGTTTCTTGCTCCATTCTCTTATTTTCTTGCAGTCCTTACATCTGGCAGCCTCCCCCTAGTTGTGAGCGCTGCCTTGACTCATTAGGCATCAGGTGATACAAGCAGCCAGTAGGGTTCCAGCTGATCCTATAACTCTTACATCTGATCCACCCGCTAGCTCTGCTCTGTCTCTTCATTCTCAGATGAACAGCTCTTATAGTGTTCAGCCCTTGCGCACTGCCTGTCTGAATAGTTGCTTGCTTCTTATCTCATCTGTGGAAAACCAGCCCTGACAGCAGGCCACGGTCAGCTGTATTGGCTTTGCAAATAAATAACAGAAGCAAAGCTTTTGACGAAATGTAAGCAAGAGCTCACTAGCTATTCTGGCTCTCTCTAAAATGATTCAGCAATGTAAAGCTAAAAGACGAGTTCAGATATGGATAAACTGGTTGGCGGCCCTCTTTGGTAATCAAGCATGCCCTACACACTCAGCTAGCAGCCAGGAAGTCTATGGAAGGAAATATATTTGCATACCCTCCAAGTGCTCCTATTTTCCAGGGACAGTCCTGGAATTACAGAAGCTGTCTTGGTTTCTGATTTGATCCCAGAAAGTCCCACTTTTCCTTTTTCCTCCCTTCCACGTCTTTGAGAACAATTAAAAGTGGTGTGTCTGTGTGTGTCTGTGTGTATGCTGTTTATACTGAAGATACAATTCCTGCACCAAATGAAGGAAATGTTGAAGCAGGCATACAAAGCCCTTCCTATGATTTTGAAGGGAAATGTCACCAATCCACTTTAAATTCTTCAGTTGCAATGCTTCAGCAGCCGGCCATTTTTTAGGAAACACATGAAATGTTTATTCCTTTATAGTAAATGGAGCCTTACACTGTCTACTGAGGAGTAAGTCCCACTGTATTCAATGGGGCTTACTCCCAGGTAACTGGGTAAAGACTTGCAGTCTTACACTGCAATCCTAAGCATTTTCACTCAGAACTAAGTCCCACTGAGGACTTACTGTCTATTATGTTCCTGATCATTCTCACAGATAATGATATTCTCACAGATAATGATATTGTCATTATCGTTATTATAGCCCACCTTTTTTTGCTGGCAGGGTCTCAAGGCAGCTTACGGCTAAAATTTTATTTCATTCCATTTATCTGTTGAAGGTGTTGTAATTGGCTCAAGGTGACCAATGTAGTTGTGTATATTACATATATATGTGTGACGAGATCAAAATCAGGAGAAACTTCCTGATGTGGAATAGAATATCCCTATTTTCACTGGAGAAATACAGTGGTACCTTGGGTTAAATACCTAATTCGTTCCGCAGGTCCGTACTTAACCTGAAACTGTTCTTAACCTGAAGCACCACTTTAGCTAATAGGGCCTCCCACTGCTGCCGCGCCGCTGGAGCACGATTTCTGTTCTCATCCTGAAGCAAAATTCTTAACCCGAGGTACTATTTCTGGGTTAGCGGAGTGTAACCTGAAGCGTATGTAACCTGAAGCATCTGTAACCCGAGGTACCACTGTAAAGGCTATGCTGCTTTATTCTCGGTCATCTCCAGGTAAAGCTAGGAAGGTCTCCTTCCTGAAACCATGGAGAGTCATTTCCAGCCAGGGTAGGCAATCCTGTGACAGATGGACTACTGGTCTGAGTCTGCACAAGCAAAGTGCAGCTCTGATGGAAATTAGTAGTGGTAGTAGTAGTAGTAGTAGTAGTAGCAGTAGTAAAGGTTTAAAAAAGGTAAAGGTAAAGGATCCCTGGATGGTTAAGTCCAGTCTAAGGGACTGTGGGGTTGCGGCGCTCATCTCACTTTCAGGCCGAGGGAGCCGGAATGACTAAACCGCTTCTGGTGCAACAGAACATCATGATGGAAACCAGAGCACACGGAAACACCGTCTACCTTCCCACCACAGCAGGACTGGCATGCTTTCGAACTGCTAGGTTGGCAGGAGCCGGGACAGAGCAAGAGAACTCACCCTGTCGCAGGAATTCGAACCGCCAACCTTCCGATCAGCAAGCCCAAGAGGCTCGGCGGTTTAGACCACAGCACCACCCGCGTCCCTTTGCCATAGGTTTCAGGGCAGTTCACAGCACAAAGTTATAATGTACAAAGCACAAAATACATAATAAAAATAGCCAGAACATAATAAAAATAACCAAATATAATCAAAAGACATACTAATAAATAATACATTCCCCAACCAAAGCCCATAAACAATCCTCCAGCCCACAAATACAAAAATCTAAATTAACATACAACATTTAACAACAATTTCAAACAACTCCACCTTCCAAATAAAACAACACTCACGCAAGTTAAAACCCCATCTCCATTAACACAAGGGGGCTGGCCTACACCCTCGTTCCATCCCCAAAGTAGCACCACCAAAGGGATGAGGCAGTGAAGATTGCATCAGACTTTATGACATTCATGCACTTGATGATTGTACTTGTTGTTGTTGTTTAGTCGTTTAGTCGTGTCCGACTCTTCATGACCCCATGGACCAGACAGGCACGCCTGTCTTCCACCGCCTCCCACAGTTTGGTCAAACTCATGTTCGTAGCTTCGAGAACACTGTCCAACCATCTCATCCTCTGTTGTCCCCTTCTCCTTGTGCCCTCCATCTTTCCCAACATCAGGGTCATTTCCAAGGAGTCTTCTCTTCTCATGAGGTGGCCAAAGTATTGGAGCCTCAGCTTCAAGATCTGTCCTTCCAGTGAGCACTAAGGGCTGATTTCCTTCAGAATGGATAGGTTTGATCTTCTTGCAGTCCATGGGACTCTCAAGAGTCTCCTCCAGCACCATAATTCAAAAGCATCAATTCTTCAGCGATCAGCCTTCTTTATGGTCCAGTTCTCACTTCCATATATCACTACTGGGAAAACCATAGCTTTAACTATACGGACCTTTGTCATCAAGGTGATGTTTCTGCTTTTTATTGTACTAGTTGCACTGTACTAGTTGATCATACTAGTTGCACTAAATTCTCCAAGCAAAGTTCTGTTCCACAACAGCTCTAGACCAGCCTTACCCAACCCGGTGCCCCCGGCTGATATTTTGTGCTACAGCTACCCTCAGTCGCAGCCAGCATAGCCAATGGTCCTGGATTATGGGAGTTTAATTGTATTATTCATACAGTTCGGAAATATTGTCATGAATATAATGAAATATTTGGCTGCACAAATGTTCTCAGTTGGTTTTTCAGGTGCTGTGTGGATGGTCGTATAAGGTTTCGTTACTAGCTATACTTGAGTGGAGCCAGGAGTTTCTGGTGCCTCTTTCATCCTTACTGGAGAGAGACAATAAAGTTTTCATCTAACTTCCAGGATGGTGTGTCCTCTAAGCCTCCCATGACAGATGTCCTTCACTTTTCTTTCCTTCCCCCTCCCTTCCCCCATATTTCCCCCCTCAGTGGAAAATTTCATAAAGCAGCACAGAGTTTGGAATTGCTCTGCAAAGCACCTATTGTTCAAAGTCTAATTTTAACCTTGTCATACAGATTACTTTTTGTATTCTGTTGAATGTGATATGTCGTAATTGTTTGTCAAGGCTAAGTGGTGTAGGACATAATAGCTTCTTAAAATAATGTTTTTGTAATGGCAGAAGAAGCATTCTAAAGGTCTGGAAAAATGCTGTCAAATACAGATGTCAGAAATGCACAAGAGTTTCAATTTTTTTTTTTTTCCCCACAGTGTTTATTTGTATTAAATCCTTCTGGAAGCAATCGAGATGCTGAACTTTTTAAAGAGCATTAGAAGCAAGAGTAGCTGTTTTATTTAAAATATCAACACAATACTTGGGGAAAAAAGAAAAACATTTTTCTTGAGGTTTTGTGTTTACTCTAAATTTGCTTTGAGGTTTACTTATACAAAGACGATTGATCTGATGTATCTAACCTCTTGTCTATTTTGACTGGCAATGACTCACCAGGATCTGAAGGCAGGAGTCATTCCAAGGCTTCTTTCTTGGTTTCTGGCATGATCCTTCCTGAGGAGCGATGCATGAACATCTCAGTCTCTTCCAATATTTACTCACAGTGCTGCAGTTGTTTTATTTTGCATGTACCTACGGGACCGCCTCTCCTGGTATGCCCCGCGGAGGACCTTAAGGTCCACAAATGACAACATTTTGGAGGTCCCAGGTCGCAAGGTGGTTAGATTGGTCTCAACTAGGGCCAGAGCCTTTTCAGTACTGGCCCTGACTTGGTGGAACGCTCTGTCACAAGAGACTAGGGCCCTGCTGGACTTGACATCTTTCCGCAGGGCCTGCAAGGCAGAGCTGTTCCGTCTGGCCTTTGGTTTGGACTCAGTCTGACCCTTATGTTTCCCTCCTCTTATGGTTTTGAGCTATGGGCTACTTTTAAATTGAGGCTGCATTTTAAATTGCATTTTAACCTGTATTTTAAATTGGTGGGGCTTTTTTCCTATTATGTTTTTACTGTAATTTTACTGGTGTTAGCTGCCCTGAGCCCGACTCTGGCAGGGGAGGGTGGGGTATAAATAAAATTTATTATTATTATTATTATTATTATTATTATTATTATTAAATTAAGCCTGTGTTCCATTTTGTTGTCCGCTTATGTGGAAATACATCTATTTTTAAATGTATGTTTTCTTTTAACTTGGCACACAGTAGATAATGGATATTTCAGCCATCAACTGATATTTACAAATCAATTACCTTCCCTCTGTATTATTTTTCAAAGTTAATGAGTTTCCAGAGAGGTTGCCCTCTTAGTCTTTTGCAGCAAAAATAAGGAGCCTGGTGGCATCTTAAGACAAAGTTAGTAAATTGGCTAATGGTCCACCACAAAATTATCATTCTCTGCAAACCTAAACGTGCCATCTCAGTCAAGAAAAAATCAGTTGGCTGTGGGGGAGGAAAGGAATTTAAAATTTAATTTTCATTTTAAAAAGAAGATTCAGGGTGGTCAAAAAAAAAAAAAGGAGCCAAATTCTCCTGCTCTCTCCTCCCTTACTTGCTTTTTCACCTCTCCTCCACCCTCCTCTATTGTAATTTCTGCTTTTGTAGTCTCCCCCTTTCCTCCCATCTACTGATTTCTCCTCCTAGCTGCATATGGTTCTGTTCATTTTCCTAGTTTGCAAATTTCCCCCCATCCCCATCACTGCTTTCTAATGTCACCATCGCTCTTCAGGCTCCCCTTGCTTCGTCCTCTCACCACATAGAAACAGGAGCCTGTGCTGCGGCTTCTGGAAATATTCTGTGCAAGCCCAGGCATGGTTTAAAGCTGAACGTGCAGTATGTGATCACATCATTTCTCCACTGCTTCTGCTATGCTGCTGGGAGTTAAGCCATGGTTTGGCTTAGCGTTATGTCCAAATGAGGGTTTGTGGTTCATCTCTCCAAACAAACCACCGACAGTAAGTCAGAAACAAACCTTGGTTACAGCTGGTGGATTATTGAAAAGAAATAAACCAGGCACAGGCAACCTCAGCCCTCCAGATGTTTTGGGACTACAGCTCCCATGATCCCTAGCTAACAGGATCAGTAGTCAGGGGTGATGGGAATTGTAGTCCCCAAACATCTGGAGGACCGAGGTTGCCTATGCCTGAAATAAACCATGAGTCTGGGTTCATACATAATGCCATGACAGACCATGACTTAATTTCCAGCAATATGGCATCAGGAGAAGTACACAGTTTAACTATGGTTTAATGCAACATGCAAAACAGGTCGGCATTTTTTCCATATGGTTACCTCACACAAGAGGGATAAAGAGAATTTGCTACGACTTCTGACTTGTATGAGTTTGTTCTGTTAGATTAAGACTCCTTTATGTGTGCTGAGTTGGGGAAGCCACATTTCTATTAAAGTTTGTTTTTGTAACATGAAAACAACAATGAATAAAAGCCTAACATTATTTTATTCAGATACTGGGACTTCCTTTTTAATTATGACACAAGCTCTAGGGACGCCCACTGAAGGAACAAGCAAATTATCCAAGCTAAATGAACAGTTGTACCATTCCCCACAGAGTGGTGGATTTAGTTTCTCTCACAAGTATACGTGAGCAATCCTGGGATGATACTGAAATATTGATTAAGTGCTTTCTTTAGCTGCGCTTCTCCCTGACTGGGCAGAAAGAGGGTCATCTTTATGAAAGGCACAGAGGATTTGAAATTTGCATGACCATCTATCTATTTTGCCTTTTATACCCACAATATCCTGTGTCTTCTCTCATAATGTCTTACTTCTGTCTTACACGCTCTGCATTGCATATTTATTTTCACATCCAGCTTGCTGGATCAGGCCAGTGGCCCATCTAGTCCAGCATCCTGTTCTCACAATGACCATCCAGACAGCACTTTAGCACAAAAGCACTCTCCCCTTGTGTGGTTTCCAGAAACTGGTACCAAGAAGCATCACTGCCTCTGACCATGGAGGCAGAATATAGCCACCATGGCTAGTAGCCTTATCCACTACGGACCTCTGCAATCCTCTTTTAAAACCAGCCAAGCGGCAGCTAGACCGGTGACTGGGAGCAGCCGCCGAGACCACATAACACCGATCTTGAAAGATCTACATTGGCTCCCAGTACGTTTCCGAGCACAATTCAAAGTGTTGGTGTTGACTTTTAAAGCCCTAAACGGCCTCAGTCCAGTATACTTGAAGGAGCGTCTCCACCTCCATCGTTCTGCCCGGACGCTGAGGTCCAGTGCCGAGGGCCTTCTGGCAGTTCCCTCATTGCGAGAAGCAAAGCTACAGGGAACCAGGCAGAGGGCCTTCTCGGTAGTGGCGCCAGCCCTGTGGAACGCCCTCACGTCAGATGTCAAAGAGATAAACAACTACCCGACATTTAGAAGACATCTGAAGGCAGCCCTGTTCAGGGAAGTTTTTAATGTGTGACATTTTAATGTATTTTTAATCTTTGTTGGAAGCCACCCAGAGTGGCTGGGGAAGTAGTAATAATAATAATAATAATAATAATTATTATTATTATTATTATTATTATTATTATTATTTGTGGGAGCAAGTTCCATAGTTTAATCATGAGCTATAGGAAGACATCCTTTCTTTTATCTGTGCCGAATTTTCCAACGTTCTGCTTCATTGGATGTCCACAAGCTCTAGTGAACCCACTTCCTCCATGGCATGCTTTTGTTTTATAATTTCTGTCCTGTCACTTCTTGCTTGCTTTTTCTCTAAACTGAAAAAGTCTCCCTTGGGAGGTTGCAGGCTCTCTTGGATGTTTTTAAGGTGGCCGTCTGTCATGGATGCTTTAGCTGAGATCCCCTCGTTGCAGGGGGTTCAGACTAGATCAGGGTTTCCAAAACTTGGAACACCACCTGTTTGTGGACTACAACTCCCATCACCCCTAGCTAGCTGGACCAGTGGTCAGGAATGATGGGAATTGTAGTCCAAAAATGACAGGGAAGCCAAGTTTGGGAAACCCTGGGCTTGTGGTCCCTTCCAACTCTACAATTCCATGATCCTGTTAAATACTTCAACCTTTCCTCTTGGGGGAGTTGTCTCTATCCCCTCAATCATTTTGGTTGCCTTTTTCTGAAGCTTTTCCAACTCAATCAATATCCTTTAGAGATGAGTTGACCAGAACTGTATAGAGTATCCCAATTATAGTACCACCTTGTCTTTTGCAGTAAAATATCTTGGGCCAGCCCTGCTTCTCGGGGTAGGCAAGGGAGCCTTTAAGCCTACCTGCCCACAGACTGTCTTGCCAGCGTGGTGCATACTCTAGTTATCTCCTGCTTGGACTACTGCAATGTGCTCTACGTGGGGCTACCTTTGAAGGTAACTCGGAAACTGTAACTAATCCAGAATGCGGCAGCTAGACTGGTGACTGGGAGTGGCCTCTGAGACCATATAACACCAGTCCTGAAAGATCTTCATTGGCTCCCAGTACGTTTCCGAGCACAATTCAAAGTGTTGGTGCTGACCTTTAAAGCCCTAAACGGCCTCGGTCCTATATACCTGAAAGAGCATCTCCACCCCCATCGTCCAGGCTGGGCACAGAGGTCCAGCGCCGAGGGCCTTCTGGCGGTTCCCTCGCTGCAAGAAGTGAGGTTACAGGGAACCAGGCAGAGGGCCTTCTCGGTAGTGGCGCCCGCCCTGTGGGACGCCCTCCCTTCAGATGTGAAGGCAATAAACAACTATTTTACTTTTTAAAAACAACTGAAGGCAGCCCTGTTTAGGGAAGTTTTTAATGTCTGATGCTGTATTGTTTTAATATTTGGTTGGAAGCCACCCAGAGTGGCTGGGGAAACCCAGCCAGATAGGTGGGGTATAAATAATATATTATTATTATTATTATTATTATTATTATTATTATTATTATTTATTCTGCAGTGGAGAATCTTCTATTCAAGGAGGCTCCCATCACAGCTAAGGATGACTTGAGCTTTTTAATCAAGCGGTTTCCCACTGCACAAGTTACAGACAAACACAGGAAAGTAGGTGTGAGTCACACCATGACTGGATCACCAGGAAGTCAGTTGCACACAAGTCCCTTTGAAATAAATGTGCAAAGGGAGTCGTGACTTAACAGAAACCCCATTGATTCCAATGGGAATAAAGTGCAAATGACTTCAATTTGGATCTAACCCAGTGCTCCAAAATAAAGCATATGTGGATTGTGGATTTCGATCACAAATTCAGTAATGTATTCTGTTAAGAACATGAAGTCTGTTCTTGCACGCTACAACTGAGTGCCTGTTCAAACTTTACCTACAATTATGTTTTACGGAGACATGAAAGTCAACCCGAATAGTTTCGTAAGACATCCCTGTGGAATTGTTCACAATAAGGCCATTGTGACTGTCTTTCTTCCAGTGCTGACATTTAGTAAGAAGTAACCACTGTTACACTCTGGAACTTACTTCAAAGCTCCTAAAAAGCACTCCAGATGAGGAAAGGTCATATAAATTAACTTCTGAAAAAGACATAATGTGATCACTTTGTTTAAACCTTTACATCATCTATAATGAAGGGAAACTGACAAAGGTCACACAGTTCACTAAATACAACAATTTCATATTCCAAAGTTAACAAAAGATCTGCCTTAAGCATTTAATTCTGTCTCATTAACGTTCCTCCCCATTGTAGAGGTGCACTTTCTACATGAAAGCAGTGACAGCCACCAAGTTGGTTGTAGGTTTCCTGGATTTTGTATCTTCTTCTTCATCATCATCTAAGGGGATATTCTAGTTCTAAGGGGATGGCTAGTTTATTTCAGGTTTCTGACTTCATTTCCCTTAGTTTTTTTATTCACTGGTGACTTCTGTGAACTTTTATCACAGTCTCTCCTTGAACAGAAATGCGAGATCCTTAATTCTAGTTTGGTTCATCTGGATGTTTGCTATATCTGTGCCATCCTAGCTGAGTTGCAATTTAATCTGACAATTTACCTGAGAGCTTTACAGAATATATGAAACTGACTTAGACACACATGGAGGATCTGAAGAGGGCATTGAATGTGCTCATATTGGCTTGGGTCCAATAAATACCTAGTGTGAGCAGAAAACTACTTACTGTACGCTGGCTCAAGGGCCCCCCACTTATTTATCTCAGTTTTCCTGTAGTTCTACAGCTCCCCCCCCCCATTCCCTAAGGTCCCTTGACCCTCAGGAGTGACCTTCAATGGGTGCAGGCAGGGAGGAGCTTGGAAAACCTGATTGAGAGAGTGGAATTCTGCCATCTCTGTCTCTGGATATGACCCAATGTGCCAAAGTATATAGTCTCTGTGGCAACTGGAATCTGTGGCCAGGATCCAAGGAAACACGAAATTTGTTCCTTGCGCCAATACACCTTTTTGTTGTTGGCATCCATTTGTCTCAAGAGACAATGGAGCACACCTTCAGAGACAAAGTCAAACTGCTGCATTAGCTGCATCAAAGTGACCTCCCCAGGGCACAAGCAAGCCTGGGCAGTGTGTATTGAGGTCCTGGGCTACTCAGGTGACAAGCCCCCCCCCCCCTCGGCCTCACTGATGTGGCCCAGAGTGCCTTTGGACTCAAATAAATTCAGGTGTCCAGCCAGATATTGTAATCTGGAGAAGAATGAGGTTTTATGCTTAAATGGCTTGTCCACAAACAGATAGGATTGGGCTGGTCAATAAATAAACGGTGTGTGTGTGTGGGTGTGTAAGAGAGACAGAGAGAGAGGGGAAAAAAGATTGATTCTTTACAGAAGTCAATACTGTCATTTTGAGACGTTTGTTTTGCATGTGTGTCCTGGCTCACTTTGCTCTTGCATGTTTGATTTTAAGTATGCAGAAGGTTTACAGGAATCATACAGGATACAAAGTGCATTTTGAATGTAGTTGGCCATTAAAGATATTAAATCTGCAGTAAGATAAATGATGAAGA
The DNA here is from genome assembly GCF_964106645.2 of Podarcis pityusensis. Classification (NCBI taxonomy): domain Eukaryota; kingdom Metazoa; phylum Chordata; class Lepidosauria; order Squamata; family Lacertidae; genus Podarcis; species Podarcis pityusensis. Next base: position 74,968,271 of record NC_138030.1, read on the forward strand.
GAGGTTACATATCTATATATTTAGGGTTGTAGCATTTCTTTGTTGGCTAACTTGTTGGGTTACAATTTATCTGAATTCCACGTCTACTCCATTTGCAACTGTTGACAAATAGGGTCATGTGACTCTGAAAACAAAATCAGGTACCACGTAGCAGATAAAGTGATGTGATTGATTTGACACATGATGCTGTGATGTCACTGAACAACCACAAACAAAATCCTTTGGAGCCCCAGTAAATCAGATACCATGTCATAGTGAGTAAATAAGAGAGAGAGAAAGAAATTTCAAATGCAGTGGTAACAAAAATTATCTCAAACTGGGAAAGGAGCCTGAAGCAACAATTAAGGAGGGGGAAATGTGAGCATTAACAGTGCAGCCCTCTAACTTGTGCCAATAAATATATTTTGTGTTTCAATTTATTCAGTTCCATTTTCCACAATCCATTTGGAAAAGTAACAATATTTAAGGAGGCCCTCAAGAGTAGATTGCAATTGAGGAAGTGTATAATGTGAGAAAGATGTAATAAAATTAGTTCTTTGTAAAATTATCCATGTTGAAGACCTTCATTTGTCTACAGACATTTGTAATGCAAAGCAGCTGTTTTCCCCGTACCTGAACCAGTGCAAAATAAGTTTAAGATGATTTAGTCTAATTCATTTATATTAGAGTGCAGTGAATTCTTACCTTATTTGTTACCAGTGTGTGATTCACCACAAGCATATGTATGATTTATTTATTTACTTTGTAAAAATATTTCCACTTCTAAATAATTGTGGCAAATGGGGCCTAAAAAGCAATATGCTTCCAGGCTGGCATTTGCCCTAGTCTCTTTTGCCTCTGAGAGTCCAAACACTGCAAAGCTCCTTTCCAGGCAAGATGTGATGAGTTTTGCTGAAGACTCGGTAGACTTTGAATCGTTTCAATTAACCTGTGTGGATGATTGGGGGGGGGGGGACACTTCCAGATGACCTGTTTATTGAGTGTTCATCCCAATTAGACAATGTTGGCTATTCTGATTTGTTTGTAGGCAGGTTAGATGTTGCTGCATCAAAGCGAATGTCATCCCACACTTTCCAGGACTTTCCCCCCCTCACTTTCCCTATCACAAAAAGTCCATGTTTTGGGGGAGGTGGGTTTCTTATGGCAGGGCTTTCAACCAATTATATTCGTGGAATTTGAATTCTCCAGTATATAGTTGAATCCCACTTGGAAATTATAATTATTATTATAATTATTATTTATTTATTTATTCATTCATTTATACCCCACCCATCTGGCTGGGCTTCCCCAGCCACTCTGGGCAGCTTCCAACAAAATATTAAAATACAGTAATGCATCAAACATTAAAAGCTTCCCTAAACGGGGCTGCCTTCAGATGTCTTCTAAAAGTCTGGTAGTTGTTTTCCTCTTTGACATCTGGTGGGAGGGCGTTACACAGGGCGGGCACCACTACCGAGAAGGCCCTCTGCCTGGTTCCCTGTAGCTTGGCTTCTCGCAGTGAGGGAACTGCCAGAAGGCCCTCAGCACTGGACCTCAGTGTCCAGGTAGAATGATGGGGGTGGAGACGCTCTGGCATCTGAAAGTCCCCAGTGTTTCAACCTGCAGTTGAAGGTGTTGCTGCCACCTCCTGCTCCTCCGATTAGGCATGCCTGCCTCTCCAGCTCCCTGGATAAGAGTGGCTGTGATCACAGCTTCCCCACCAGAAGAAGAGCTTGCATAGGAGTCTGATACCTAGGCCATGGTTCTCTGGGTGAAGTGGGGAATAAGTGAGGTTTGAAAGCGGGGTGTGGGGGACTGGGTTTTACAGTCAGTTGGCATGTATGATAATTCATTGATAATTCCTTGAACTGCAGTGGGGGAGCATTGAATGGAATGCAGGGCACCCATGGAATGCGGCCTAGGACCCACGTACCTATGGGACCGCCTCTCCTGGTATGCCCCGCGGAGGACCTTAAGGTCCACAAATGACAACATTTTGTAGGTCCCAGGTCACAAGGTGGGTAGATTGGTCTCAACTAGGGCCAGGGCCTTTTCAGTACTGGCCCTGACTTGGTGGAACGCTCTGTCACAAGAGAATAGGACCCTGCGGGACTTGACATCTTTCCGCAGGGCCTGCAAGACAGAGCTGTTCCGCATGGCCTTTGGTTTGGACTTGGTCTGACTCTTATGTTTCCCTCCCCTTATGGACTTGATTTATCAGCTACTTTAAAATGAGGCTGCATTTTAAATTGCATTTTAACCTGTATTTTAAATTGGTGACTTTTTTTCCCTGTTATGTTTTTACTGTAATTTTACTGGTGTTAGCTGCCCTGAGCCTGGCTCTGGCCAGGGAGGGCAGGGTATAAATAAATTATTATTATTATTATTATTTCACCTGTGGAAATCCTAATTTGTTTTTCGCAATTGCCATCAACCCAGTTTCCTATATCCTTCAATATTTCTCTGATGAAAATAGGGACATCCTATTCTAAAATATTTTTAATTATTTATACCCCACCCATCTGATTGAAGTTGCCCTAGCCACTCTGGACAGCTTCCAATGTATATAAAAACATAATAAAAATGTGAACATTTAAAAACTTCCCTATGCAGGGCTGCCTTCAGATGTCTTCTAAAGGTTGTAAAGTTACTTATCTCCTTTTCTCGGGGGTTGCGTAACTCCATATCCTCCAACATTTCTCGAATGAAAATAGGGACGTCCTAAGGAAAAGCAGGATATTCTGGGATCAAATCAGAAACCAGGATGGCTTGTGTAAATCTGGGACTATCCCTGGAAAATAGGACACTGGATGGTCTGGTTTCCTCCCATGTCAATATTACTTACACCTTTCCTTATATGTTCGAGGTGGTTTATAGCCATCTGACAAAAAATGCAGTTCAATAAGACTATGAACAACTTGTCTGGAGCATCCCAATAGTTAAAATGCACATTCATAATGTGGCAATTTATATATTTTAAAGAATAAATCTGTTTTTTAAAAAAATCATCCAAACATTCAGTTCATCAAAATTGCATTAGGGGGCTGCCAAATAGGAGGTAGGAGGAGGCATGGAAATGGGTTGGGTTTTGAACAAGGAGGGGTGGGGGAAAGCTGGGAGTAGGAAGGAGAAATAGGGAGTGGAGGTGAAATGGGGTACAATAGGGGCTGCAGGGTAATAGAAGGCAGATTCATATTTCAGTGTACAGTGGTACCTCGGGTTAAGTACTAAATTCGTTCCGGAGATCCGTTTTTGGCCTGAAACTGATAGCTAATGGGGCCTCCCGCTGCTGCCGCGCCACCGGAGCACGATTTCTGTTCTCATCCTGAAGCATAGTTCTTAACCCAAGGTACTATTTCTGGGTTAGCGGAGTCTGTAACCTGAAGTGGTACCCGAGGTACCACTGTAAAGTGTAGAGGAGGCTTAGTAGCTGCAGTGTTTGGGACAAGGAGGTCACAATGGGAGTGGGACAAGGAGGTCACAATGGGAGTGTTTGCAAGAGGAGTTGCAGAAAAGGAGGGAGTGTCGAATATATGCTTTATGGTAATTTATGGACCGAATAGGTATCTAAAGCCATTTGCATGACCAGTCCATGCAGAAAGTAGGCACCCTATATATAGAAATCAGCAAACCAGTGATATTTTAGGGAGCAGGCTAGCAGGCAGGGCCCGTTACTTACATCATAGGAGCCTACACAACACAAAACACTGTTGCTGTATGTAGGTTTTATTTTATTTATTTTTTATCTTACATTTTGGAAATGTACATCCAGGTGTTTTTTCCTTTAAATTTTTTGGAGGCCCTCAAGAGAGTGGGGCTCTAAGCTATAGCTTGTTTAGCACTGGGGAGGAGGAAACATGGACATGCGGTTGAATGGGAAAACAGGCGCACACCAGGGTTGCAAAATAAATGGGATAAGTGGCTTCAGAAATGGGGTTGGGAAGGTGAAAGGGGGCTTAGCAGTTGCATGAGGTGGGATGGGGAATTTTTAGTTCGCATGAGTGGAGCAGTAGCAGCACTGCAGTTTGTTACGGTTGTTAAGAGTTACTGAGAGACCCCTGTTCCCCTCACAGAGCTGGAGTTCTTCGGGAAGAAAGATGGATCATTAAACCGCTGTGAGAACTGTGGCTCTGTGAGGGGAACAGGGGTCTCCTGGCAACTCTCAGCAGCCATAGCAAACTGCAGTTCCCAGGCTTCTCTGGGGGAATCCATGGCTGTTTAAAGCATTATGGCAAATGGTGGAACCTCACACTTATTTTGTGTAAGCGCAACGCATTGTCCTGAGTGTGAATTGGCTATGTGATAGCTTTACATAGCCAATCTATCCTTCCCTTGAGGATGGAACTGTACGAGGTGATCCATAGGTTTACTCCCATCACTGTGATCTTAAAATATCTATACAGTATATAAAACTACACAAGCTTCATTGCTCATAGCCCAAGGAGATCACAATCCACAATTAAAATAAGAGAGAAAACAGATCCTCGGTTACAAGAAAGAAAAGACAAAAATCGATCAACAAAATTTATGGCAGTTTACAAGGAGGAATGCTGCAACATTATCAACCCTACAGGTTAGAAACAAATTAAAGAGGATCAAAAGCCGTATATATTTCAGAGATTATACCTAAATATTTAAGGGTTGGGTTTGTTTGGTTTTTTGAAAAGAAGTTGTCTGTGATATTTAATGTCAAACAAAATGATCAGAAGCACAGGAGAATCCCACCGCCCAATTGATTTTGATGAAATAACAAGACACTTTGTGAGTATAACTGCTGAAAGAAACTAAGGGAAAGGGAAAGGTAGCGTAGGTAGATCATTAATGAAAATTAATAAAGCTGACAACAGGACTGCATTTCTTTGTGTATCATAATGTCCACATCTTCAGAGGCTGCTGGAAAATTAACTGAAAACTTTATTGACATGCAGTGCCTTGGGATGTAAGAATATACGACAGGAAAAGTTCTAACTGCTATTATCCTTTCCCCAGTTACCATTGAAATGTCAGCAGTGCTGATTAACCACTGCACATTAATTGGCATGCTTTGTCTATATGCGAATGTACATATTTGTACATTCACACCATTTCTCGCCATTTATTTTATAATAAATAGTCCAAACAGAAAAACAAATAGAAATCACTAGACATTTACATACAATATGAAGCAAGTCCCTTTATCCTCTGCAACGGTAGCATTTGGCAGATTCAGGAATAAATAATCATTTGTGGTGAGGGTATGCCTTATCAAACATATGCAGATCAGCACTAATTAATGCTAATTAAGGTTTCCTGTCTATCTAGTTGGAAAAACGTCCAAATGTTATGAAATCAGTTAGTATGCCTATTACCCTAATTGTTTTATATGGGATGGATCTTAATTAAAATATGTAAATTGACCTTAATTGCTATATACTAATGGGGGTTCATGTTATCTCTCCAGAAGTGACAAGATGGTGAGTAGGGGTACTTAACCAAATAATTCTATGAAATCCTTAACTAAATGGCCTTTACCCAAAAAAATCATTTTTTATTATAAATTGCCAAAATAACTTATTTACATACAGCATTTTTTTTCTAATTTAAGTGTCTTAAAAACACATACACGCATATATAGGTAGGGAGAGAAAAAATGAAAAAGAAGCTTAATTTTGCTTTCCTCCACAGGATGAAGATTTCCTTATAACTTTATGGTTTTGATCTGAAGTGGTTTGATTATAGCATATTATAATATTGGACTCTTAATATTGTCCATATCATTCACTCTGAGTGCCTAGTGGTTGCTGAGCTCTCTGGCTAGGGTTAGACTCGCTGAAATAAAAGAATGTTTGTTTACTGAAATGAAAATGCTCAAGTTTGCCTGGAGGTTCATTCATTTACGCTCTCTCTCTTTCTCTTTCTCTTTCTCTTTCTCTTTCTCTTTCTCTTTCTCTTTCTCTCTTTCAGTTCTATATAAGGTATTTCACTTCTCATTGTGTTAACACATTGGTGTGGTCCCCGGCCCACATCTAGCTTTGCAACTTTTCGGAATGTATGGCCAATAGACAGCATTGTCTGTGTCCCCATCTTCAGACATTCAAAGGATAGGTGGGAATTGCCTCTATCTGTGTATTATTGCTATTGTTATTGTTATCACTAAATTTAATAAGTCTCTGCACAACAACAACAACAGAGCATTGAGCTGATAGCATCATGTCACATACAGTGGTACCTCTGGTTACGTACTCAATTCGTTCTGGAGGTCCATTCTTAACCTGAAACTGTTCTTAACCTGAAGCACCACTTTACCCAATGGGGCCTCCCGCTGTTACCGCGCCGCCACCGCGCAATTTCTGTTCTCATCCTGAAGCAAAGTTCTTAACCCGAGGTAATATCTCTGGGTTAGCGGAGTCTGTAACCTGAAGCATATGTAACCTGAGGTACCACTGTATTATTAAAACATTAATGGTCAATGTAGGCTTTCCACAAACACGTTTGCGAAATTGATGGGAGAAACTTGCTATCTACTTCCCTATGAAAAGAAAGGGGACCAGGTTGTTATAACAAAGGTGTCTCTCTTTACAACACCTATTGCGACCCCTCTAAGCCCAGTTAGTTGCTCTGAAATAGCCACATCCCATATATGGTTGAACCCAGCCTCAAAATGGTAGCTCAGTTTGTCTGTGTCTTTAACACCATCCATGGCCTACTAGGCCAACTGCTTTCTGCATCACTCCTTTTACCCAGAATCCACTTCTCTCCCTGCCCCTTCTCTGCTGTCTTCCTTGCATGTGTCAGATTCCTCTTATACATTGCACAGCACCTGGCAAAACAGTAATGCCATGGCTGCATTTTCGCTGTAAGATTAGCAGTCATCTGTTCAGATATACGTGGCAGACTATCCTCTATCAGGACATTTCTACATTTTCTCCAAAACCATTTTTTTCTGCACTACTGTGGATGATATCTTCTTCTTCTTGTTTAACTTATTTTTCCCCCTCTCATTGTGTTAATAGGACATTGTAACAAATGTTTCTCCGAGAATAGTACGTGGTGTTACCTCAGGCCCCATCTATGGTCCAGGCCAAGGCTCTTTCCTGAACATTGAGCTCATCAGTGAGAAAACGGCCGCCTACTGGTGTAAAAGTGTCTCTGAGCTGAAGATGGACTTCCCTGACAAAGTAAGTTGAGCTTTGATGCAAAGGAAGTTCCCATAGGGGCTGGAGAAGAGGAGTGAAGGTCTAGTCTGAGAGATAGGTGCTTATGGTGCATACAGTGGTACCTCAGGTTACAGACGCTTCAGGTTACGGACACTTCAGGTTATAGACTCTGCTAACCCAGAAATAGTACCTTGGGTTAAGAATTTTGCTTCAGGATGAGAACAGAAATCGTGCAGTGGCAGTGTGGCGGCAGCGGGAGGCCCCATTAGCTAAAGTGGTGCTTCAGGTTAAGAACAGTTTCAGGTTAAGAACGGACCTCTGGAATGAATTAAGTTCTTAACCTGAGGTACCACTGTATATTCATCCTGTTTTCACATCTTGTAAAAGGGTTCTGCAGGGTTTTGTGGTTCAGGAACCTGCAAAACTTGTTTAACTAGAGGCTAAAACAGGACAAAAGAAATGTGTTTATGCCATGGACTGCTTGCTTAAAAAACTATTTTCTTCTCCAGTTCTGTGTGCAAATACATTGTTTGTACAACAGCAAACAGTAATGCATGTAATGTAGTTGAATGTAGCCATGCATTCAGTTACAAACTATCCTTATTGTAACGGCAAATTTATCACTAAATGAGGATAGATTTTTGTAGCCTGAGTAGAAATCTCTTGGTGCTTATAATAAAAATGCTCTGTGTAATTAGGGCTTTTAGGAAGTTTTTTGTTCATATCCCTGAAAAAAGCATATAATACTCGATAGGGTGTTCATTTTATTTATTTATTTATTTATTTACTTAGACAATACTCAGAAAGGTTTTTTTTTCCCTTTCCTAAATGAACTTAATGAGCAAGTGAATGGCATCATCTGCTCAAATGAGAGAAAAAGCAGAGATGAGTGTACAAAAGAATATCAACTAGTGATTACAGTAAAGTAAATTATTGTGTTATGGTAAATATTAAAAACAGAAGGAAATTTGATATATAATTGCCTTTGCATTGTAATAGAGGCAGTTTAAACAGTAGGTTCAAAAATCATCATGCTAAGAACTAAGCCTTTGTCACTATCAAAGCAGTTGACAGTGCTTTGAATTGATGTTTGGTACAAAAGGAATTGTATTCAGATTATTCAAAATATAGCTGCATTAACTCTTATGATTCACATGGCCCTGACGGGAGTTGAGCTGAACAATATAATTTGCAAGGGGCTGTTGCTAATTTTCAGATGGGATTCAATTGCACACCAGCAAATGCAGGTTGCACAATTAAAGTGGACTTGGTACAACAAGCTCACACCTTTAAAAAGCCATTTTAGTGGATAAAGAAAGTGATAGGAAATGCACTGGGAAGTGTGAGATAACAGCTGTTTGACGTGATTTCAGAGAACCTCTCCACTAGGGAATGGATGCATCTGTCAATTTCGGTTTCTTTCAGTTTCTGATTCCAATTTTAAATTCAGTCCTCCACATTTCAGCCACAATTAGCATTTAGGGAGAAAAAAACCTCACGGAAATTTGTCAGAATCTTAGTGAGAACAAGAGAAAGAGTAAGTCAGGATACTCACTGTGGTGACTGTCTGGAGTCTAGTTGCTTTTATCTTCTCCTAAGATACTCAAGAATGATATTATTTGGTTCTCCAGAGCATGCAGCATAGGAAATATGGCCTTGCATTGACCATGTACAGTGGTACCTCGGGTTACAGGCACTTCAGGTTACAGACTCCACTAACCCAGAAATAGTACCTCGGGTTAAGAACTTTGCTTCAGGATGAGAACAGGATGAGTATGGTGGCAGCACGGCAGCAGCGGGAGGCCCCATTAGCTAAAGTGGTACCTCGGGTTAAGAACAGTTTCAGGTTAAGAATGGGCCTTCGGGACGAATTAAGTTCTTAACCTGAGGTACCACTGTATTCCATACATAGAGAGACATCACAACTGAACAGGAGGCGGCTGAAAATCCCAAGGCCTAGTTAAAAATAATAATTATTTATTTATACCACGCTGATCTGGCTGGGTTTCCCAACATAACAACAACAACAACAAATAATGCAACAAAACATCAAACATTAAAAACTTGCCTGAACCTGGCCACCTTCAGATGCCTTCTAAAAGTCAGATAGTTGTTTATTTCCTTGACATCTGATGGGAGGGCATTCCACAGGGAAGGCTCCACTACCGAGAAGGCCCTCTGCTTTCTTCCCTGTAACCTCACTCCTCGCAGTGAGGCAACCACCAGAAGGCCCTCAGAGCTGGACCTCAGTGTTGGGGCTGAACAATGGAGGTGGAGACGCTCCTTCAGATATACTGGGCCGAGGCATATAGTTAAGCATGAGCAGAGCTTGCTCACTAGGGCAGCCATTGAACAAAGCACAACACTTTCGACTTTCAGGTGAAATCATCAGCTAGAGCAAGGGTGGTGAGTGGATGCAGTATCCCCTTCCTCTGGTGTAGTTCTTTCACCTTCAGTAGGATTGCACAAATGTAAGCAGTCAGTGAATTGGCTCATAATGTCAGTCAATCAGTTTTGATGTGCCGGTGTCTGCCAGACCGTCATTGTAATGAATGGAGCACAAGAAAGGGCTTTAGAAGATTGACTATTAATAAAGACATCCACAATGAATACAGCTTTAAAAAAATATCATTGAAAGTGAGTGACAAGTTTCCCTGAGTGTACATAAGCACTTAGTGACCCTTATTCAGTTTTTGACAGTGCATGTCGTGGCATTTTAATGGAACATTTGATAAATTAAGCTGTCCTGGAAACAGGGATTTCCTTAGCCAAACAGAACTCTTGAGTAAAGTATATTAGTGATGTTTGACTGACAATTAAATCCTTTCACCATTGGTTCAGGAAATATATTTATTGTCAGTAAATAATGACTTGCTAAGCAAACTAAAAAACGTACCACAAGCGCTAAACATTATTAAAAATAAATAAATAGACTGGATAAAGACTGGTACAGGATTGTAGACTTTGGTCACACATAATTTGAGCTGTGGGTTGCCATCACATTTGTGACTACTTCTATACCCCCCTAAGGTGTACATGAAGGGAGTCTTAGTCGTCTAGCAATACATATCTGTCTATAATAGCCACCAAGTGGATTTATTTATTTGCATATATCACCGATCTAAAGGCAAAAAGACTGTGGTGAACAATGTAAAATCAACAATATTCATTTTTCAAAAATAATTTTATTATGAATAGTAAAGGTAAAGGTACCCCTGCCCATATGGGCCAGTCGTGTCTGACTCTAGGGTTGTGCGCCCATCTCACTTAAGAGGCCGGGGGCCAGCGCTGTCCGAAGACACTTCCGGGTCATGTGGCCAGCGTGACAAAGCTGCATCTGGCGAGCCAGCGCAACACACGGAAACGCCGTTTACTTTCCCGCCAGTAAGCGGTCCCTATTTATCTACTTGCACCCGGGGGTGCTTTCAAACTGCTGGGTTGGCAGGCGCTGGGACCGAGCAACGAGAGCGCACCCCGCCGTGGGGATTTGAACCGCCGACCTTTCGATCGGCAAGTCCTAGGCACTGAGGTTTTACCCACAGCGCCACCCACATCCCTCATTATGAATAGTACAATGAGCTAAAAGCAATGGGGGGGGGGAGAAAAAGAATACATAAAACATTTTAAAAGGTTGAGGAAAAAACAATAATACTACAGTAAATTATAATTAAGATTGCAGAACTACATAACATGTATGTAAATGGATTAACTTACTGTTTCCCTCAAATGTCCATTGATTCATGGGTCATGGTGGCTTCAGTAAGTATGTTCCAAATATCATTAAATTTGTCCATGCATAATCTTCGTCTGAAAGCGATCCATTAATGGGTTGCAAGGGCTGTTGTGTCATCTATCCATTGATCGAAAGAGGGCATATTTTGGTCCTTCCAATGTATCTAATGATACAGTAACATTACATTCATAAAACAAATGCAAAATGTGTTAATCTGATTTGTGATGGATGCATCAAGATGGTTGGATCACCCCTCAGGGAAAGCCTGGGTGAAAAGGGGACCTTGAAGTGGGCACCTAAATGCCAATACTGTAGTCCGAAGGGCAGATGTCACCACACTAAAAGGCTCTGACATTAGTGGCCATAAGACAAACTTTGGGAACCTATGGCACCACTAAGAAGGTCTCTTGCAAGGACTGAAGTGGCAGGAGGCGATCTGGTCCCAAGTTGCTCAGGGCTCTATAAACCAAAAGCGAGACCTTAGACTTGACTGGTAGCGTATTGGTAGCTGGCATAACTCTTTCAGCACATAGATAGATAGAGCACACCTTGCTGCTGCATTCTGCACTTGCTGTAGCTTCTGGACCACTGTTAAAGGTTGCCCCACACAAAGCACATTGCAATAATCCAATTAATACAATGAGTGGGGCGGTTTTTGGCATGGTAATTGTAACTATCGTATTGAGAACCTGGGGATGTGGGTGGCGCTGTGGGTTAAATCACAGAGCCTAGGACTTGCCGATCAGAAGGCTGGCGGTTCGAATCCCTGAGGCGGGGTGAGCTCCTGTTGCTTGGTGCCTGCTCCTGCCAACCTAGCAGTTTGAAAGCACGCCAAGTGCAAGTAGATAAATAGGTACCGCTCCGGTGGGAAGATAAACGGTGTTTCCGTGCACTGCTCTGGTTTGCCAGAAGTGGCTTAGTCATGCTGGCCACATGACCCAGAAGCTGTACGCCGGCTCCCTCGGCCAATAAAGCGAGATGAGTGCTGCAACCCCAAAGTCGGTCACGACTGGACCTAATGGTGAGGGGTTCCTTTACCCTTTAGCTATTGACAACCTAGACCTACAGGCTAAGTTTAATATCACCTTTCTCCAGTGAGCTCTGTGAGAGAATTAGGAACTACTGGAATTACTTAAAATTTGCCTAATTACAGTTCCTACAATTCACTGTTGTGACTTTCCCCGGAGAAAGTGGTATAATTTAGATATGCTTCTTGTCATGTAAATATTCCTTTTCAGGAACCTGTGTGTGTATATGTGTATTTTGTGTGTGTATTTTGTGTGTTTGTGTGTGTGTGTGTGTGAGAGAGAGAGAGAGAGAGAGAGAGAGAGAGAGAAAGCGTATATATGAAATTACAGTACTACTATGAAAAATATATATTTATGGTGTCTGTCAAAAACCCTTTTGTCTTCCATACTCTTTATAACTGGGGACTGATATCTAAAATCAACACTTTATTGAGCTATATTTTCATAGCCAAACTATAATATCCTGTCCAGTCTGATGGAATCACAGGTGTTCATTTTATATGAGATGTTTAGGTTCTCGAGCGAAGAACCTTGAAGCTGGAAAGGAAGTGTGCACTATCTCGAAATGACGAGAGTGTCTAAGCAAATGTGTAGATGAATGTCTGGAGTTGTGTTTCTCTCTCTATTTTTTTTAGAAAGAAGGCCACAAACTACACCTGTAAAGTATCAGTTTGCACTCCTGAATGAGCCACTCTGCCTTATTGACTGGCTGTGATTCATTAGCAGGAAGATGCATTACAATTTATTGGCATGAAACACTGTGATTTGAGATCACAGGAAGTACAACATTGCTCACACCAGAAAAGGTGTTCCCTGGGCAGAAATGCATATAGGATACACACTGTATTTTTTTCTAAGGCAGGGAGGAAATTATGTCAAGGGCTTGTGTGCGAGAGAAGTAAGGGCTCCACTTCCCAAGTGTTCTGTGGATTTACCTTCAGTTGTGCAGAATGGCCATCTTTCTCTCCATCCCATGCCTTTGTGTTGCTGAAATAGCTTTTTATGAAATATGCGATAGTCAATGGTACAAAACAGTAACACACATTGGAGATTTGTATCTTCAGTAAGAAGCATCCTTTGCTTAGAGCGCAAGACATTGGTCCTATTAGGAAGGAACGCATTTCACAATTTTATGAGGATGACAAGCACATCTTGAAGACGTTGCCCCAAGGTGTAAAGTAGGAGAAAATTAAAGCTGTTTCTGAAATAATCTGCCAGGCCTCTTCCGGAAAATGAGCTGAGAGCTTCTCTTGATTACTGGGAAAAACAAACCCTTAATGGCAAAAGACAGCTTTAGTACTCACAGCACCTGATCTTGACAATTCAGCTAATGCCAGTGCTGAAAGCTCCTCTATGAAGGAACGGGAGAAGAGCTCTTTGCAAGAATACGGAGCATGGCTTAAAATGTGAGCCATTCTGTAGCTCAGCATTCCTTTCCTCCTGAAATATGATGCACAATTCCATTGTTAAAAGTGCTCTGTGTGTGCACGCGCTCACACACATGAACATTCATGTGCAAAAATACATTTCCATCCTATTGCAGAACCTTGCTTGAATTTTGCATTCCAGCACTGGGAGATCTGATAAGCAGAGCTCACTCCACTGGCTCTGCTGTGACAGGCAGCCCCATCAGGCCTCGTCTCCCCTCCCCAGAGGAGCCATTCCATCAGGCTGCCTCAGTGGATGGGGGGATAGGAGGCAGGAAGAAGAAGAAGAAGAAGAAGAAGAAGAAGAAGAAGAAGAAGAAGAAGCCACCCATCTGACTAGGTTGCCCCAGCCTCTCTGGGCAGCTCCCAACAAAATATTAAAAACACAATAACACATCAACCATTAAAAACTTTCCTGAACAGGGTTGCCTTCAGATGTCTTTTAAAAGTCAAATAGTTGTTTATCAGTTTGACATCTGATGGGAGGGTGTTCCACAGGACAAGCGCCACCACCAAAAAGGCCCTCTATCTGCTTCCCCGTAGCTTCACGCCTCACCATGAGGGAACCATCAGAAGGTCCTCAGAGCTGGATACCTCATTGTCTGGGCTGGACAACATTTCATCCTTTTTACTGGAACTACAGCTCCATCAGGCACCTCCTGCCCCTGAACTGTGCCAGCTGGTCATTATAGGAACAGTTGTTTAGAAACTAGTGCCTGAGTTTTGGTTTTTATTTTCTTCTTCCGTGACTGTCCTTTCCCCCTTGTGTGGGTTGTTGTTGTTGTATTGTAAGCCTGTGGTTAAGAACTGTCTTGTTTTGATTGAATGTAAGCTGCTCTAGGACCTTTTTTGGCTGAGGAGTGGGGTACACATGGATAAATAAAAAATATAAAACTATAGACACACATTCTTCTCAATGGAACAGTGAGATAGGATACTGAGCAGAACCCTGTGTGTTTTTACTCCAAGGCATGCTCCATTTCATTCAGTGAGACTTACTTCCAAATCAGTGAGTGTAGGAATGCAGCTAACAGACCAATCCTAATGAGATGTTAGGGTGGAGTGATGTGGCGGATTTATCACTGTATCCTGAAACCTTGCTGGTTCATGCTGACTAGGATAGAAGGTGCCCCTGGCCCCTTCTCCTTTTCAGCTCCAGCTTTTGGATCATGCCTGTGGAGCTTTGGAACCAGTGAATTCAAGTATACCTGCAGTATATAAATATTGGCCTCAGAATATTCCACAATACCACGAGGAAACAGTTGGGCACAGTTGTAACCAGGAATAATGGGTGAAGCTGAGGAGTTGGCCATGAGCCATCTTTGCCCTTCTCCAGCCCTGGAGCCCAACTGCACAATTCCATTTTCCCAGCATAAGTTCAATAGCGCAATAAGGATTTTACAGTTTGCCAGATGCCATTCCATTGAGTCCAAAGGGACATTTATTGAAGGGATGAGACATTCATCTCCATGGTTTTTCATCATGCCTGTTGCATGCCTTCTCCAAAGAAAGCATTACAGATACTCAGTACAAGAAAAGTTGAATATGCCTAGACTAAAATGTGAAGTACTGGATGGAAGAAAAATTAGTAAGGAAAGATAATAAGAATATACAGATGACTTGAGAAGACTGTAGAATGAAAAGATTATTTTAAATTGTATAATGTGGAGGAAATCGAGTGGGGGCGGAGGGAAGTGGGAGGAAGGAGAAAAGAATAATATGATGGATTGAGGAAATAGAAATGTAAATGTATGGGGGAATGGGGAGTAAATGGTGTTGGCTTTGGTACATTTGTATTGTAATGGAATACAGTGGTACCTCGGGTTACATACGCTTCAGGTTACATACGCTTCAGGTTCCAGACTCCGCTAACCCAGAAATAGTGCTTCAGGTTAAGAACTTTGCTTCAGGATGAGAACAGAAATCGTGCTCCGGCGGCGCAGCAGCAGCAGCGGGAGGCCCCATTAGCTAAAGTGGTACCTCAGGTTAAGAACAGTTTCAGGTTAAGTACGGACCTCCGGAACAAATTAAGTACTTAACCCAAGGTACCACTGTATGTGAAAACCAATAAATAAATAAATAAAGTAAGTCGAAACGGGTGACAGCAGACGCCTTGAAAACTTCATCCCAAAAGCTAGAGGGATGCATGGGAAGGGAAGTTTCCATTCATAGAATTCTAGATTTGGAAAGGACCCCAAAGGCCATCTAGTCCAACTCCCTTCAATGCAGGAATCCTTCCCACAGCCATCCCTGGGTGGGCTCAAACCTTCTGGTTAACAGCCAGATACCGTGACCCATTGTGCCACTGTCTTGTGGAACAAAAAGGCCTGCAAAATTCCTGCTGTTGTCAGTTAGCTCTTCCTTACCCCAGTTTTCCTCCATTTCACAAAGCTAAGTTTACTTGGAAAAGGGTGTCACACTGCTTAGCTTATGATATGCTGGGTATTTCTTTTTAAGGGATTTGCATTCGTTTTCAGTCCCCCATTCCAAAACAATTGTTTCCATCCTTGCTACTTTTTAATCCCAAATTTCGCACCCAATACGGAACCATTCTTCCTGATTCTTGCTGAAAAGAATTAGGCTGTAGGAAGGGGGAATAAGTTTTTGGCATACTGCGGTATGCAGAGGGCATACACAATCATCTTCAATTATTCAGCCCTAGTTTTCTGTAGCTTTATTCTCTGCAATTTTTTACCCTCTCATAAAAATCATATTGAAAGAGCTGCTACTCTCATTTGGCCATTTTGACTATGAGCTGCAGGAATCCATTAATCCAGTAGCTGTCCATTTTAGCTTTGAAATCACAATACTGGTTTCTTGAGGACAGAAATCGATGCTGATATGCACCGTAGCTGATGGTGTTTTTTTAAAGCAGTTCTATGACAGGCCCATCTGTTGACTATTTGACAAAAGATGGAATTCGGAAGTAACACGGGACTAGTAATGCTCATGAGATAATGGCATGTGGGGGTCTCCTAAGACAACAGAGACAGAACTTACAAGATAGAATAGGAAAAGACATCAATATTGTATCATGCATGGAAGTGAACCCTCTGGATGCTGATTAGCTGAGACGGCAGGGTAGCACGGAATGTAAACGCGCTTTCTCATTGCTCAGAATGTTTGTTGTTCAGCTTCAGTGAGGAAAGGGAAAGTTGTCAGAATGGCTGGGATTTAATCCTTACATTTTCTAGGGGAAGGAGCAGCTTTGTGGGACAAACTGTGTCCTGAGCAGAGGAGACAATGACCAGGGGATAATATGTCTGAAGGTGGACTGCAGAAAAAGCTGTGGGCTGAGAAACAGGAACCTGAGAGAAGATTGGGCAGCTGAAAAAGTATTGGTTGCATTTAGTGTATAATGAAGTTATACATACGAGTTATGTTTAGTTTGCTCATTCACTATTAATTAATGTATGAGCTGGTTTGTATCTACTCCCTTATCCATGAGAAATAGATACTAGCGGTTCTTAAGGAGATCCTTAACCTTTATTCATAAAATCCAGTCATATTCTTGGCATATTTCTTTCTACAATTTGCATTCTGTTTGTTGATGAGGGAGAAAAAGAAGTGAAATCTTGATATCTGTTTTGCTCTGGATACCTACAGTTTATTCTAGGAATTCCTATGTTCTCCCTGCTCCTTAATGTGTTCAGGTTAATTTGAGTGTCCAGGCCATCAAACCAGATGCCAAAATGAATGAAGGCTTCGAGTGGCAACTGAAACTCTATGAAAAAATGGGCTGTGAAGTCGATGTGACCAGTACTATTTACAAACAGTATCGTTTGCAAAAGGTTACAGAGAAATATCCTGAGCTACGAAATCTGCCGCGAGATGTCTTTGCAGTTGATCCAAACACTGTACAGCAAACTCCAAACACTGAGGTTCTGTACAGGTGTAGAAAGTGCAGGCGCCTGCTCTTTCGAAGTTCAAGCATCTTGTCTCATGATGAAGGCAAGGGACCTGCCGCTTTTGCTCATAAGAGGCTTTCAAGACCTGCCCCTTTTCACTATGATGACCAGTCTAGGTGTACTTCTTACTTCATTGAGCCTGTGCAGTGGATGGAACCTGCACTCTTAGGAGTGATGGATGGACAGCTTCTGTGCCCAAAATGTACATCGAAGCTGGGCTCCTTCCATTGGCAAGGTGAGCAATGTTCATGCGGCCATTGGGTGACCCCTGCTTTCCAAATTCACAAGAGTCGTGTGGATGAAGTAAAAGGACTGCTGCCCATGGGTACTGTAAAAAGGTGAACTTGGTTTGTACTTCCGCAGTCCAGTCAGTGGCCTCGTTCCTGTTTAAAGGATTGTGTTTCCTATAGGTTTACAGCAAGTGATATGTATGACAGAACCAGTTGAACTACACGTTGAGTGTTTCCAGGAAAGCCGTTTTGTACTAGAATACCTAGACTTCATGTGTCGTTTAAAAAAAAGGAAAAAAGAAAGAGGAGCAGGCCCTAGGGGTAAGCCAGAGCTGATTTCTCACGTGGTAGCGGTCTTTGTGGTGAAGGCTATGAAAACTAGGGTATGGTTCCTGGATGAAACGGTGAGGTCCCTCCCATTGCTCTCCTAACCTGTTGTTGTATCTTCTTCCCTGAATGGTGGGGTTTATTGGGTAGTTTCCTTGCTGGGACAGCATGGCATGAATTTTAGCTTACTTTTATAATCTTATTGTTTATCTTTTAATAATGGTTTATGGTATTTTGTGTAAAGGCATGGACCTCACAAATTTAATAAATTTGTTGTTGTTGTTGTTGTTGAGTGGTATATTTTTGACCAAAGGTATTTTGCACATGTTTAGAGGCCCTTCAGTACTTCACAGATGTTGGAACCTACCAGGCACTGCCTGACAGAAAAAGGTTAATGTACATAATTGGCTGCAAAGTTTGCTGGGACTGGCTCTTTATGGGTAACACGTCTGGGCAAAAAATAGAAATTTGGATCTTCTTTTTGCTTCCAGCTTCTTCACAGAAGGGTAGTAGCAGCACACATCTCTTTTCCAAATGTGGTTCTTTTCCTTTGTGTTTTTCACTTGGGTTTTTGTTTAGTTTAGTTTTTTAGGGGGGTAATATGTAGGCTGATCAAGGCTACTGAACTGGAAAAAAAGTTTGCACATGCCTGGTGTTCCTTTGCTTTAGTCTTCATATGTTCAGAGCTGAGACATGGCACTGAAGGCAGCTTCTCGTATTGAGCAAATGCTGGCTTAGTTTAAGCACTGAATATTTGGGGAAGGGAGCAGATGGGGATATCCACCTTCAGCTGCAAAGCCCAGCTGTTAAGAGCCCTTTGTTGTGCTGAGCTATCAGTTTGGGCCAAGGAGAGTGTGTGTATGTGCTATTTTCAAATATGCAGAAGGATGCCAGAAATACAAGCTTCCATATTTTTCCTATGTGCTATTTTCCCCTTTGCGGGCTGGTTGTCTAATACATCATTTCATATTGTGTGAAGGTAAGGGGGGGAGGAGTGCCTATTTTGTAGAAACCTCCTGATGTATATTTTGTTCTAGGAGGCTTAGTTTGGTCAGAATTGAGTATACACTTCTGAAGTAAATGCTAAGTACATTCCTTCTGGTAAGTGAACCACGATAGCTGCTAGAAGGCCGTGAAAATTTGTGTCCCAGGCTTTTAGACTCATCTACCCATGTGCTGTCTGAAATGAAAGGGGCCCCTTGATTGCCAGATATGAAATAGATTGGCATTATTTTCAGCTCTCCTACACAGCAAAAACAAATAGTTTCAAAGCAAAAATGTGTCTGGTAAGAATAAATTTTCCAGGTGCACCTGGGCAATTTTTTGGGCAGGTGTCCCATCTGTGAAGATACTTCACAGGGGATGCCATCAGTTTACAGCAGGCATAGGAAAACTTGGCCCTCCATATGTTTTGGGACTACAACTCCCATCATCCCAGTGGTCAGGGATGATGGGAGTTGTAGTCCCAAAACACCTGGAGGGCCAAGTTTGCCTATGCCTGGCTTACAGTGATTGGAGGCAGCATAGGATGATGATGGGAGCTGGAATTCACCAGCATCTGCAGAGCCACAGGTTCCCCGTCTCTTCTTTAAATGGTAAAAGAAGACTGCATTGTTCCTGCTTCTTTGCTATTGTGCATGCATCTGTTGCTCTGGATGTTTGCGCCTCATTTTCAGATAAAAATACCGGGGAGGAAATGTGTAGTGAAAGGGGGAAACCCTGGAGATTTCTTTGCCTTCTTGCCTACCTTGTTTTTCAATGTGTGGTCTCAAGAATCAATAAGGTGTCAGCACCCTGTTGTTACGTTTTTGCTGCAGGTTATAGTTTAGGTGTTTGAAATATTGTAAAACTAGACATAACCACTTTCCATTAGCTCTTCTGATTGTTCCTTGGCCTCTCCTGTTCCCCCGATACCAAGGCAATATCTTAAAAGTATGTTGTTCCTGCTAGGGTTGGCAAAGTGGGGTGGCCGGCTATTTTGAAGCCATTCAGAATTTTCCATGCTTGGCTGAGTGGGGATGGCTGAGCTGCAAATGGTAAGGATCATTCATTCCACATTCCCTTCTGAGTGAGCATTGTTGTGGTTTTCTTGTTTTTGCTCTTTTGCTCTTGGCTCGTATGATGATACCGCTTCCTCATCGCCAGTACTTATTTCTCTCAGACTTTTGGCCCTTGACAGCAATGATCTGAAAGAGCAAGAGGAAGAGTCGGTTTGGATGCATCTCACATGCCCTCCAACATTTCTTCAAACTAACTAACTAACTAATTTACTATTTGTACCCCACCCATCTGACTGGGTTACCCCAGCCACTCTGGGAGGCTTCCAACATATATTAAAATATAATTAAACATTAAAACACTTCCCTATACATGGCTGCCTTCAGATGGCCTTAGGGTCAGATAACTCCATACCCTCCAACATTTCTCCAATGAAAATAGGGATGTCCTAAGGAAAACTTGGACATTCCATTGGTCAAATCAGAAACCTGGACAGCTTCTGTAAATCTGGGACTGTCTCTGGAAGGTCTGCTTGGAGGGCCTGCTCTCAGCTTGCTCAACCATAATTTATCAAGCTATGAACAAGCGTTGGATCTGCATGCTCCCCTCCCCTTTTTTCATCCCTTCACCATTTCATCATGC
Organism: Podarcis pityusensis; assembly: GCF_964106645.2. Classification (NCBI taxonomy): domain Eukaryota; kingdom Metazoa; phylum Chordata; class Lepidosauria; order Squamata; family Lacertidae; genus Podarcis; species Podarcis pityusensis. The sequence continues at coordinate 74,988,679 of NC_138030.1, forward strand.
TGGTTAGTTAATGCACATTAAGCACCAGTTCTCTGATTCAAATGGGGACCCAACATGGGGCAAGGGGAGGTTATACTTGTATATGCAAGGGGCAGGGCTTTTCCTGCAATCTCATTAGCAGAGCAGGGAGCATTGAGGCTAAAGTGTAGATCATGCTTGAATTTGTTTATGGAAACATATCCATGTGCCAGTTCTCCAAGTCTTGTGAGAGTTGCTGGAGCCAATTGGAAGCCTTGTTAGAGCACAGCAAGCAACATTCTGAATAGCAAGTTAATGCTGCCCCAAACCTCTTTCTGCAACAGAGAAATGATGGGATTTCGCAGTGAAACAAGGACTTGTATTATTAGTAACAGAGAGATTTGTGGAAATTTAGAAATAAATACAGTGGAATTTTGTGGAAATTTAGAAATAAATACAGTGTTACAGATGCTTCAGGTTACAGGCACTTCAGGTTACAGACTCTGCTAACCCAGAAATAGTACCTTGGGTTAAGAACTTTGCTTCAGGATGAGAACAGAAATCGTGCGGCAGAGGCACACGACCTCCAGAACGAATTAAGTTCTTAACCCGAGGTACCACTCTACACGCACGTAGAATGAAATACAGGCCCCCACCTGTGCTACGCATTTAAATACCACTTTAAACAGTCATGGCTTCCCCCAAAGAACCATGGGAACTGTAGTTTGTTAAGGGTGTCTGAGAGTTGTTAGGAGGCCTCTATTCCCCTCACAGAGATTGGCTCTTAACCCACTCAGAGAACTTTATCTCTGTGAGGGGAATAGAGGCCTCCTAACAACTCTCAGCACCCTAAACAAACCAGGATCCCCTGTTCAAAGGTGTATGATACTGTTTTAAATGTATAGTGCTGATGGGTCCACAACACATTTCACTCGATGAGGAAGACTGTGGCCAAGTGTTGTTTTTCTGCTCAGTTTGGTGCTTAAGTGCTAACCATCCAAGGTCCCTAGTCTCCCTTCTTCGGGTATTTTATTTTTTTAACCAGATTTGGAATGGAATGGAAGCCCCACAATAAAGGAGTCCTTTCAAAGGATGAATATCCTATGAGAGTACCTCAAACAGACGACACAAATACTCAGTGCTATTTTTCTAGGAAAAGAGGTGCTAGAACTCACCATGAGCACATCTCTTGTTCTCTTATAATGACAGTGGCACCCACCTGAGAGGTGCCAGAACTGAGTTCTGGTGATTTCTAGTGGAAAGAAAGCCCTGTGAACACACTTCTCAAAGGAGGAGTCAAAAGGGATGGTCCAGAGACCCAGACTCCTCCTACCTGATAAACTATGATTTAGCAAGCCAGCGATGTACATCTTCACGGGGACAAAGTGTTTGTGAAGTAATTAGCCGCAATTACAAGCCTTGGGTTCTATATTCGGAAATGGCATGGCCCTCCATCAAAAGCTTACAGTCAGGAATTGAGCAGAATGTAGCAAACATCTCAAGGAGTTGCCAAAAACATCCCAAATAAAGATGTGTTCATTCTGATCAAAAATGGAAAACCAAGCCTGCAGCCAGCAGTAAATGGACAAGGCAGGAAATGAAGGCTTTAATGAAGAGTAGCTTTGATGGGTTGAAGGCAAATTAAGGCAAATTTACAGCAAGCGTGCAGATTTGAATGGGAGAGAAGATAAAAAAAAAAAAAACTAAAGAGCAAGGGCAGGGTATGGAAATGGTAGCAAAGAAAGAGGAGAAATGGGATGGGGGAAGTGTGGCATTGTTACTGTAAAAACAGCAGTCTTGTGGCTTTTTTATATATAAAAAAGTAATAAATTTATGGTGGTGGACTGTAGTCCATGAAAGCTTATGGTCTAATATATTTGTTAGTCTTCAAAGTACCACAAGACACTGTGCATGTTTTGCAGCAGCAGACTTGACACAGCTGCCCCCTTTGGAAATTGCTGCAATAGTTGTCATGGTACAGAGCCTAGCAAAGAAACATTTCAGCCTCGCAGAACTGACCTTAATCTGGCTATTCTTGAATAAATAGGTTTGAAGGTGGACTCCAGTGTGAACCCACAGAATTGCAATTTACAGCATTAAGAAGTTCTAGCACCTGTGGCTTAGATAATGGATTTTTGTATCTCACATGTTAATTGGTTCCCCAGTGCCAGGGTGTTTGTGCTACCATGCCAGCACTGCTTTCGGAAGGGCCCCCGTAAAACTTTTGCATCGCTGTCACTTTCGGCACTTTCATTTCCCTCTGACACCACCGCTCTCAGTCCCCTTTCCCCAACTCTGTGACTTAGGATAATACTCCATGCATCTGATGAAGTAGGACTCATGTCCACAAACACTTATGCCACAATAAAGCTGCCAGTCTTTTGAGGTGCTACAAAACCCCTTTGTTATAGTTGCCTTTGGTTTCCAGTACTTCCACTGGGAATGTTCAATGCTGCCGTCTTCTTAGCAGCTCAACGCCTTACCTTGTTGCTAGATTAAAATTGACACCACTTGATCTTCTCTGCTTTGCATGTGCACAGAGGCTCGTGCTGGCCATCCGTGAGACGCAGCCCAAGGTGGGTTACTGTAATGCAACGCTGGTCGCATGCTCCCCATTTCCTGCGCTCAGATGAAACGTCCCTGATTTAGCCTTTGTTGTTTGCCATTCCCATTCTGTGTTCTCTGCCCCACTGTGAACAAACGCCAACATGCTTGCATTGAGGGCTGCTGCTATCCGAGATTATTTGCCCGCCGGAAGGATATTTGCTTTATTAAAAACAAACAGCGGCGGCAGCGAAAGATCCGCTGCATCTCAATCTGGTCGGGCAGCGGACAGTGCCACAACGCGACAGATGAGCAAGCAGCCAAAAGAAAAGGGAAAGAGGGAAGGGGGGGGAGGAGGAAAGCCAAGAAGGCTTCTAGGCATAAACAGATGAGTAATTTGTTACAAGAGAATCTACCACTCATGTTCAATTATTAAAAGGTTTGCATGTGTGCGATTTCCCCTGTTGCAGAAGCAGCAAGTCTTAAATGCAGGTTGTGGATCAAAACAAAAGAAGGAAAGAAGTGGTTAAATTGCTTACTGGCCCCACTCTGGGTTTATTTATTTATTTTTAATTCCAGAGAGAGAAGAGGCTTGCAGGACAGTAATGTCAAGACATCCTGCATTACTTGTGTCTATCTCTATGCAGAATCTTTTTCAGCAAGGCGGCATCGAAAGAATAGATTTATGGACTTGGAGGTACATTGTTTAGTATGTCCATATCCATCTAGATTGACAGTTTCTACAGACTTGAATTTCCCAGGGGAGCGCAGCGTTACTGGTGTCAGTGGATGGCATCATTTACTTCAATGCTCCATTATTAAATTGATAACAAGATAATTCCTCTGCTTCTCACAGACATGACAGGGTTTACAACGGTTAACTCTCTTATTGCATGGGATTTGAAGCTGTAAGAGGGTTTTAATAAGAAGCTTATTTTTTTTATTTCAATCCAGTGACGAATCAAAATTCCAAGGGGAAAACACAATATGTTTTTTTAAAAAAGGTCTATAAGGCAGCCATACTTGCAAGTGAGGGGGTTCCAACATCTGTCTTGCCCCCATTTCAAAGAGCTTGACTCTTTCAATTATGTCCAAACATCTACGGATAGCACTCATGGTCCACAATTGTAGCAAGCTAAAATTTTTCCATATGATAAATGAGCTTTCTCACATGTGCAAATGTTAAAACAGCTTGTTTACATGGACTAGATGATGATTAGTAAAGTAAATTATCAGATGCAGCGTTCCTTGTATAGGACCAAAATCTGCCCGTACAATAAAGGAGGCATATAGACTTCCCTTTTTAACTATGCTTCATCCCATCTATTAATGGGTACCAGCAGAGAAGGTAAATCTGTACTGACCCATCCACAGCAGCTGTCTACATGCTGCTAGGCTGGCTTGCATGTCTCAGAACCATAAACAGAGAAGCCATTCATTTTTAACCCTTTCCTTTGTAAACACCAAGGACTTGAAACTTAAGGAGAAAAGATAGCGAATGTTACAGTTGTACGGGGTATGCCGATGGAAGCAATATTCCATGGTTTGTCCAGCCAAATTAAAAGGAAGGATGTTGCTCAAAGATTTAACACAAATGCACCACATTTCGAGCAGGAAATGTAAACGAATATAAAAAGGTAAAGGGACCCCTGACCATTAGGTCCAGTCGTGGCTGACTCTGGGGTTGTGGCGCTCATCTCGCTTTATTGGCCAAGGGAGCCGGAGTACAGCTTCAGGTCATGTGGCCAGCATGACTAAGCCGCTTCTGGCGAACCAGAGCAGCACATGGAAATGCCGTTTACCTTCCCGCTGGAGCAGTACCTATTTATCTACTTGCACTTTAGACGTGCTTTTGAACTGCTAGGTTGGCAGGAGCAATGGGAGCTCACCCCATCGGGGGGGATTCGAACCGCCGACCTTCTGATCGGCAAGTCCTAGGCTCTGTGGTTTAACCCACAGCGCCACCCGTGTCCCGTAAAAGAATATAATGCCCCTCTAATTCCTCTGGGCACTTTTGGCTTTCATGTTGTTATTGTTTTAAAAAAATCATTTTAGACTTCTTTGTAAAGCTTCATTACTAGTGAATTATATTCAAAGCAAGTATTTCAACTGAAGTTTTTTTTTGGGGGGGGCGGGGAGGAAGCAAACCAGCATCTCAGCATTTATAATGCAAAGGCACACACCTAATGAAAAGGAGGACAATATCAGTCAGCAGTTTGTCTTTCTTTCTGAGCTCTGAGGGAGTTGTAAAATGACATGCAAGAACTGCGGGGATGTATCTTGGTAGTGTCTTTCGGAGAACAACAATTACTAATGCCTTCATTATTATACAGTAATTGTAAGCGTAGCTTAGGATGCTGTAATCTAATGCCAAGCATTCATATTATTGTTTCACACGCACTCGAGCCGTGCTTTATTGAAAAGCTTTCTTTTTTTCCCAAAGTTTTGGTGCGCACAATAGAGAACATTTTGCATGTCTCATATTACTATCTCATTTATCTCATTTTATTGTTATTTTGGTGGGCCGGGACAAAGCATGGAAATGTTCTCAAATAAATATCCCATAGAGAATGCTCTTCATAATATGCGCTATCCAGAGACAAGATTATGGGCAGTGCAAGATTTAGTAGCTGTATCCATCGAAATGGTTTCAGTCCATAAAATACGAAAGTGAATCAGAGCATGAATGCAGTGCTCTTGTGGAGCTTCCATTCATTTGAAAGTGGTGCTCTTGTACAGCACATGTCTATTTAAAACATTCCAAGTCCTTTCTGGTGGCTGGTCTTGAAAAGTTCAGTGGGGTTTCCATGCAAGACTTCAGTGGGCAGCATCTGAGGCCTCAGCAGAGTCTGAGGTCTTTGGGTTAGCAATCCGTCTTGTCCATTGCCCCCTTCCCTGGATCACCTTATTACATTTATCCAGTAGCAGCGGAGATGACCCAGTATACCCTGAAGTTCTCAAGGATGCATGCACACACACCCAAAATATGGTTACTTCAATGACCCCCTGAATGTGTTTCATAAATATCTGGACAGAGACATCTTTGCTTCAGTTGCCTATGTTCTAGTAGCCTCTGGCTGGATTACTACACAGCACTGCAAATGGGACTGCCTTTGAAGACTAGCTGGAAAACTTCAGGTAGTGCAGAAAGTCATAGGAAAGTGTGATGATACATAACACTAGTTCCGGCCTGACTGCCAAATAGTTTCAATTAACAGTGCTGGTTTTGACCCTCAAAGCCCTGTATGATTAGACATGGTTTTCAATTATGAATGTGAGTCATGTTAATAGTAATAATAATACTACTGTAGCCTTATTGGAGTTCACCGATTGGGTCTGCGTTGCTCCGGGACAGGAGGAAGGAAGTCAAATGATACCGAGTTGGTTCAAAGAAAGAGTTTATTCTGCTCTCCGGATAGCAGAAGGCACTTGCGTGATCAAGTCCACAGCAAGTCCAAAGAAATGACAGGTTTCATGCAGTTTATATATCCTCCAGGCACCCTCTCACTCCTCCCCTAGGAGCCCAACCACATCGCCCTACGTACACAGGTTGACATCACATATGTTCCTGCTCTAGTACTCTCAACCATAAAAGGATCTTCCTTCCTGTACTTCTGACCATAAAAGGATCTTCCTTTTCCTACTCTTATCTGGGACGAGGTCACCATCTCCGGGAACACGCTTTTGGCGTTTTTTTCCCAGACATCGGTCTTGCGTGTATTTTGTGGTCAGCACATAAGATAAAGTTCTGACGTGTTTTCTTTGTTCCCCTAGAGAGCCAAGGCCATCCCTTGCCATGACTGATAAAGGAGAGAGCTTGTTTATGTTTTTGCTCAACAGCTCAAGTTTTACGCATTTAAAAGTGCTCTCTTTTGAAAGAACAAAAAGGGGGGGTTGAGTCAGTTTTAAACTTACTACACAGAAACCCATTCCTTCACTACTACTACTACTAATAATAATAATAATAATACCCGTCCATCTGACTGGGTTGCCCCAGCCACTCTGGACAGCTTCCAACAAATATAAAAGCTTACTAAAACATCAATCATTAAAAACTTCCCTATACAGGCATGCCTTCAGGTGTCTTCTAAAAGTTGTATAGTTATTTATCTCATTGAATTCTACTTTTGGAAGGAGTGGGCAAATCAACCACGCAATTTGGGTTTATATAACAGAGAGAGAGAGAGAGAGAGAGAGAGAGAGAGAGAGAGATATTCCACACCCTTTTCAAATTTCACCCCTCTATGCATTGATGTTTGGGTAGGGCACGTATGCCTGGTGGACAGAGCAGAAAAGTGTGTCTGGCTCCTTCACTGTGCCTATGGAGAAGTTAATGGAGAGTGTTGTCTGAACTGGCCAGAAAAAAAGCTTTAAAATATTCTCCATTAGAAATATAGGAAAATGCGCTTCCGGTCGAGCCACGGACCCATCGCAAGCGGGATTTTCTCAGTAAGAGAAAGTCCGGGTTCTCGAGGGTAAAAGGGGGTGCTACAGGGCGCGATACGATAGCCCCCCAAAACCCCTCTGGAGGGAAGCCAGAGGATCAGGATCCCAGCGGAGCCGTTTGCAGATCGCCCGGCCGCCAGGTAACTCCGTAATAGGAGCGAAGAGAGCGGCGGGCGGAGAAAGCAGGCACCGGGAAGCCATTGTCTCACCCTCGAGAACGCAGCCCCAGGCTTGCAGGGCGAGTGACCGATTCTCAAAAGCAATCAATCAGAGCCTAATTTGGATTACAATTGGAGTGTGAAAGATAGGCTTTGAAAAAAAAGAAGGAGATAAAAAAGAGGTCAGTTTAGACTGCAATCGGAGGGGAACGCAAGACTACAAGCGAAGCGTGGAGTGGAGGTTGGTAAAACGGCAAGCGGTTTGAACTTCTCCCTCTTAGAGAACTTGTTAAAAGTGAGATAAATTGTTGCAAAAGTAACAAAAAGTTGCAGAAAAAGAGGATAACTAAAAGGGGGAGCAGAGGGTAACTATTTTGTGACTTTAAAAGGTCTTTGATACAACGAATGGTCTGAGCGAAGTAAGAAAGAAAGAAAGTCACTTCTTGGTACTTTCGGTTTTGGGGGAAAAACTGCGCAACGAAATAGAACTTTTGTTTCTCCATTTTAAGTTGAAGGAAGTCATCCAGCGACAAAAAAATATAATAAAGGGATGGAAAGACAATATTGAACAGTAAAAATTTTTCTTATATGATTGGATACCTCAGTATTTAATTTAATTAAATTCAAACGTTTAAATATAAAAGGAAAGAAAAAGGGACAATGTTGGAATGAGGCTATCTACCCAAGTTGTTTTTGCTTTTTTGGTTTTTTGTGTGAGTCCGCGGAATGAACTGAGAAAGAACAGCTTAGCTGTCTGTCTTCAGTACTATACTTTTATTTGGAGCTAAGGAAAATTGGAGCTGAATTAATCACTCCTCCGTGTTTCATTTTTATTTTTCATTTCCCATTATTGGATTAGTCTGGATTGTCAAACTAAAGATCACTCTTCTTTTTCTCTTCTCCCTCCCTTACATCTGAACTTAAAAATATTACTGTTTTCACATTTGAACTCAAAAATATCGCTCCAAAATAAGGAGACTGGCAGCCTTTACAATTATTTGTGGTCAGACTCCTTTAGATATTTCTTTTTTATTTCCTACCTCTGGATATACTTGGTGCCCCTTGGACATTTCTGGATATAATTGGAACACCTATCAGCATTTTTAATAACTTTGGCCACATAATTGGATTATAATTTTGGAATACAATATATAACCATTGGATTACAAAAATTTAGACAGTACAGCAGCATTATTTGGAGGGCATTTCTTCAATAAGAAGTCGGTATGGATATAGCCTAAGTGGTGGCAAGAAGAAAGAAGAAAGGAAAAATTGATATACATAAACTGATTAATATTTAGGTTTAAGTGCATGAGAATTGGGAAGGGTAAAAATTCTTATTTTTTTCGACGCTTTTTTTGAAAAGAAGTGATTTAATGATTTATATCAAGATTGAATACTGATTGTTATTGATCGTATATATACTGATTGTCTTTGACTGTATATCATATCAGGTGTTCGGAAATTAATTACAATGTCTCATACACAAAAGAAAGGGGGGGAGGGAGGAACACCGGTAGAGAGGAGAGGATCAAAACAAGAAGCGGACTTTAAAGGAGAGATTTTGAAAATGTTTGCAGAGATCAATTCCAATATTAAGCAGAGTGAAAAAAATATAGAAGCAAAATTAGAGCAAATGGATAAGAGAATGGGCCAAATGGACAAAAAAATTGATGTTACAGTTAATGAACTGAAAGGGCAATTGAAGGATGTGAGTAAGAGGACACAGAATTTGGAAGAGGGGTTGAAAAAGACAAGATTGGAAATGAGGGAAGTGAAGAAGGAGGAAGAAAAAATAAGGACGGGAATGTCGGAAATTAATAAAACACAAGAGGAAGTCTGGGATGCGATTTCTATGAATGAACTCAGGCAGAGAGAAGTGAACTTAAGATTGAGGATGGTTCCAGAGGTGCAAGGAGAAAATATTAAAGAGAAGTTAATAAAAGAGATTGCACAATGGATGGAGATGAATGTAGATGAGGTGGCAAGATCGGTGCAAAGTGCTTTTCGAATGAAGATAAGATCGGCTAAGGCAAGAAAATTCCCGGGGGACTGCCTGATTACCTTTAAGGACAGAGAGATGAGAAATTTGATACTCCAGAAAAATAGAGAGAACAGGTTGAACATTGAAGGAAACTATATAATCATTTTTAAAGACATCCTGATCAGGCTACTTAAACGGAGAGACCCATATAAACCACAGTTCAGATTTTAAGGAAAAATAATATAGAATTCAGATGGGAATACCCGGAAGGAATCTCTTTTATTTACAAAAGTAAAAGACATAGACTTACGAGCCCGGAAGAAATAGGAATTTTTTTAAGAAAATATAAAGAGCTGCGAAGTGATGAGGAAGAAACAAGAGAAGTGGAACCAGGAATGGAGGTGGCAGGAGGAGTGGACCCAGATGAATTAGAGGAAGAAAGAAAGAGGGAAGAAGAAGAGAAAGAAGAAGAAGAAGAAGAAGAAGAAGAGGTAGACAAATTATAAAATTTGTAATAAAGAATTCAAAATGGCGAAAATGGAATTAAAGTTATGGACTTGGAATATTAATGGGATTAACGATAAAAAAACGAAATAAAGTCGAACAACATCTAAAAAAAATTTGGATGTCATTTGTATACAAGAAACTCATGTGGCAAGAAGACATAAAAAATTTTAATTAATAAAAGATTGGGAAATGAATTTATATCTTCGGATAGGAGTAAAAAAAGAGGAGTAGTTTTGTACATCAGAAAAAAAATTGAAGCTCAACAAATTTTTAAAGATGAAGGCAGAGTTATGGCAGTTCAAATTAAGTGGCATGGAGAAAAAATAATAATTGTTGGGATCTATGCACCAAATGGAAACAAGACAGAATTTTATAAAAAATTAGAAGAAAGACTGTTCGAATATATGGATCAGAAAATTATAATAATGGGAGACCTGAATGGAGTGGTGTCAATGGAAATGGACAGACTGAGAACAACAGGGGTGAGCAAAAATGGGAAATTACCTAAGACTTTTTTCTCAGTGACTAAGAATTGTAATTTGATTGACATTTGGAGACTTAGACACCCACTGGAGAAACAATTCACGTTTTATTCAGAACCAAACCAATCCATGTCAAGAATAGACCAGGTGTGGGTCTCAAATGAATTAACCCCAAGAATCTCGAAAATTGAAATTCAACCAGGAGTGATTTCGGACCATAGTGCAATAAAATTTGAATTAAAAGGTTTTGAAGAAAGAACGTTTAGATGGAGAATAAACGACTATCTTCTAGATGATCAGAAAGTAGTAGAAAATGCTCAAAAGAACCTGTCGGAATATTTTGTAAATAACTGTAATAAGGGAACAAAAATGAGTATGGTCTGGGACGCCAGCAAAGCTATGATGAGGGGCTTTTTCATTCAACAAAATGTCCTGAAAAATAAAAATAGGGAAAAGAATAAAAAGGAATTATTGAGACAAATAATGGAGAATGAACAAAAATTGATAAAAAAACCAAATAACGAAAAGATAAGACAAAACATAAAGACTCTACAAACACAGTTTGCAATGATAATAAATAAGGAAGTAGAAGGGAATATAAAAAGAATGAAACAAAGAAATTTTGAATTTGCGAATAAATCAGGAAAATGGCTGGCGTGGCAGATAAAGAAAAGAAAAGAACAGAATACGGTAAACAAAATCATCATTGAAGGTACGGAATAGAAGACCCGAAAGAAATTAGAAAAGGATTCCTGGACTTTTATAGACAACTGTACAAAAATAAAGAAAAGAATAATATGAGGTAGAAAGATTCTTAAAGGAAAAAGAAGTGCAGAAGATCCCGACGGAGAAAAAAGATAACTTGAATGCCCCAATTGAAATTGAAGAAATTAAAGAGGCGATAAGCGAATTGAAAAAGGGGAAAGCCCCAGGACCAGATGGATTCACAGCTAGATACTATAAGGAAATGAGAAGCACCCTACTTGTACCACTGAAAGTTGTAAACAATATCTTGAAGAATAGGGAAATACCGGAAACTTGGAAAGAAGCCTTTATTACACTTATCCCAAAACAAGAATCGGACTTAACGCAAGTTAAAAATTATAGGCCTATTTCGCTGTTGAACACTGATTATAAAATCTTCGCAAGTATATTAGCAAAGAGAATGAAAAAAGTACTGCAAGATCTTATACATAAGGATCAGGCGGGTTTCCTTCCTGGCAGACAGATGAAAGATAATATAAGAAATATAATAAATATGATAGAATATCTGAATGCCAGGAATGAGAAACAAGCTATGTTAATCTTTGTGGATGTGGAAAAGGCCTTTGACAATATATCATGGAACTTTATGTTAAAAAATTTGGAACATATGGACGTAGGTACGGATTTTTTTAATGGAATAAAGGCAATATATACAGAGCAAAAAGCGAAGTTGATAGTAAACAATTATACAACGGAAGACATTAAAATAACAAAGGGTACAAGACAAGGATGCCCATTATCACCATTATTATTCATCTTGGTGCTGGAGGTTTTGCTAAAATCAATAAGAAAAAATGAAGAAATAAAAGGGGTGTCTGTAGGGAAAAATGAGTATAAAGTCAAAGCATTTGCGATCTTGTAATGATGGTAGAAGAGCCAGCGGGAAGTGTTAAAAGAATCCTAGAAGAAATAGAACAATTTGGTCAAGTTGCAGGTTTTTATTTAAACAAAAGAAAGACTAAAATTATTGCGAAAAATATAGACCAAGAATTAATAGAGGAAATGCAACAAAGTACAGGGCTGGAAGTGGTGAACAAAGTGAAATATTTAGGAGTATGGTTAACCCCCAAGAATATCGATTTGTTTCAAAATAACTATGTACCTGTTTGGAATGGGATAAAAAGGGATCTGGAGGTGTGGGGAAGATTGAAGCTATCTTTTTGGGGAAGGATATCTACGATAAAGATGAGTGTGCTGCCAAGGATGTTATTTCTATTCCAATCACTACCGATAATTAAAGGGGCATCAATTTTCAAAGAATGGCAAAAAATAGTTTCAAGATACATCTGGCAGGGCAAGAAGCCAAGGATTCAGTTTAAGTTATTAACAGATGCGAGAGAAAGAGGTGGCTTGGCCCGCCAGACTTGAAACTATGTTATGAAGCATCATGCCTCTGTTGGTTAAAGGAATGGATTAAATTAGTGAATGGAGAGTTCTTAGATTTAGAAGGATTTGATAATAGATTCGGGTGGCATGCATATCTGTGGTATAAAAAGAAAAAAATTCATAAATCTTCATCTTCCGAAGATCATTGATAGAGGTGTGGGAGAGGTATAAAAATTTGTTGGAACCAAGACTCCCCCATTGGAACCAAGACTCCCCCATTGGAAGTGATGAGTGTGAAAAAGATAAACATGAGAGGGAGGTGGATAACTTATGGAGAATTGATAGTAAGAGGGGGGGGGAATGGAAAATGAAAACTTATGAAGAGGTGAAAGAATTTGTTTATGATTGGTTGCACTACTACCAGATTAGTGAAATGTTTAAAAAAGACTGTAAAATGTGTGGATATGAAGGGAAAGAATAAAAATTTCAAATAGAGGTATTGAATAATGAGTATAAAAATTTGTCTAAAATGTATAGAATGTTGTTGGAATGGCATACAAAAGATGAAGAGGTGAAATCAGTAATGATACATTGGGCCAGAGACTTTGGTTATAATATACAATATGATGATTGGATGAAATTATGGAATGAAAGGTTAGAATTTACGGCGTGTACCGCATTGAAGGAAAATGTTATGAAAATGGTATATAGATGGTACATAACGCCAGTTAAATTAGCTAAAATGTATAAAACATGTAATGTGTTGGGAATGTAAAGAAAAAGAAGGAACTTTCTATCATATGTGGTGGGAGTGCAAAAAGGTGAAAGGCTTCCGGGGAATGATATATAAGGAATTGAAAAAGATGTTGAGATATACATTTGTTAGAAAACCAGAAGCCTTCTTACTAGGATTGGTAGGTAATGAAATTAATAGAAAAGATTGTAAACCTTTCCAATACGCTGTAACATTTGCAAGAATACTTCTGGCGCAAAGATGGAAGCAGGAAGAAATTCCAACAGTGGAAGAATGGAGAATGAAACTGACTGAATATGCGGAATTGGATAAACTGACTGGGAAGATTCGATATCAGAAAGACCAAAAGTTTATCGAGGACTGGGGGAAATTTACAGATTATCTGAAAAGCATATGTGATGCACAGACAACTCTTGTTGGTTTTGAAGAGTCTCTGTGAAAAATTAAGAAATATTGTAAAAAAGGAAGTAGGAGAAAGGAAGAGGAATGGTTAAAGGCAATAATAAGTTCAGAAATGCGTTAACAATAGAAATTTTAACGAAAGATTGAAAGAGAAACTGAGGGAAGTAAAAAATTGATGAATGTGAGAGTTAATATGAGTTGATTGTATAAAAATGTTTGGAAAATGAATAAAAAATTATTATTTAAAAAAAAGAAATATAGGAAAATGCATTTATCAAAAGGGAAAAGAGAAGAAAAGTACACTTGAACACGTCCTGCCAGTTCCCCCCCACGTAATATCATGAGAAAAACTGATCACTTCCACGTTTTTTGAAACTCAGCTTTTTCAGATTTCACAGAAAACCATTGATGATACGAAAATCATCTTCACAGCAGGAAGGGTCTGGGTAAGGCATCCTTGAGATGGTCTGGGTAAGGCATCCTTGAGATGGAACACTTCAGGCTGCTTTGGACTATGGTAGGTTCCTCAAGGTCTTTTGTTGCTATGGGGCACTCTGTGGGGCCACAGTCTCTTGCTCCAAAGAGGTCACTCCTCAGACTAGCTCGGAATGGGATGCACACACCTTCCTTACCCAAAGACTTTGATGAAATTTGCCTCCTCCCCAAACCACTGGAATGCCCCTGCCCACAATATTCACCACCGTAAATGGGGTGGCAAATTCTGAAGGACCCTTTTTAATTTAGCCCTGTGCAAATTTAAGCATGCTTTCTATCCCTGATATTGGGAACTGCAAGCCCTCTGTTTTGGAAAAGAGGCTTTGCCGACTACTAAATACTTACGAAATAACATTCCATCTGTTCTCTAACTCTAGAAGGGCCTTCACATAAAAAATGCAGCATTATAAAAGGATATTGTTTGCATAATTGACATTTTGTTCCTCTCGTGTGTTTTTCAAGGTTGAATAAAATGCAGCACGCAGCAGTGATTGATCATGTTTAATCAAGGAAACATTTGTGGTGGTTAGCAAAACCAAAAAACCAAGAAAGGTTAACTTTTTGTACATGGATAGCAGATGCTAGTAACATGTTTTGCATATCTACATTATTTTTTTTCAAGACAGGCCTGTTTTGCTTAGTGTGTCTGTTTTAACCCAACCACCCAACTCATTGATTTTTGTCTCCACAAATCTAATGTTTCCAAAAAGTGCCTTGGCTGACATCCTAAGCACACTGCGCATGGCAACACAACTTCTGGTGCAGCTCACTCTAACTCTGGACTCCCATACAAAGATATGGTAATCGCACTCTGTAACCCGTTGGCACCCAAGTATGCCAAGAGGAGAGGAGTCACTGGATCCCTCTCTCAGAGATGAAGGTGGATATTAATACATTAATATCAGGGAATTCAATGCATCATGCATAGGGCTTCCATGTGTATTCAGACCTGCTTTACTTCAGCCAGGTGATCGCACCATGTGTCCTCAGGCCATAGCCAAGTGAAGGGAACACCTGTGTGCATTGCAGTGCACTCAGCACTATACACATCTGACTGAATGCCCAAATGGGAGATACAGAAAAAGGAAAAAAATCTCTCAGTAGTTCCTGCTTGTCTGCACTGTGCAGATGGTTCAGTTCTGGGATTGAAATGCTACAGGTTACCTATGAAAGCCTTAAGCAAGACAAATTCCATGCTCAGATCTAATGGTGAGCGGCCTTTCTCTTGTAGGGCAAATAGCTTTAACCATTTGGTCCAAATCCACCTCCTGTGCAACTCTGCTTAGCCTGTAGATGTGTGTGAGAGAGGAGGAAGTATCCCTTTTTTCATCATGGGAACACCAGTTCACGTGTAGGCTGAGTTGCATGATGAGCACTTCTCCACAGTCCAGTCTCAGGATGCACTGTTCATTTCTGTGCACAGGGCCTATGTGGATCACGTGGATTCTTTTGTTATTGTTTTAAATCTGCCTTTCCAATATGTGTTTGTCAAGGGAGTTGCTACAGTAAATAACACACACAAAAAACCCCTGCAACAGTAGGATAAAAGCAAACCAAAATGGCACAGAATAACATGATATAACAAAAGTGCCTCACTGGAATACGCAGGCAATTAAAAGTGCCTAAAGAGGGTGAAGGTTACTTCCTACTCTAGTGCTACTAGTAGAGATTTCATTTACTTCACATTGTAATGGGAACTTGATTCATGCATTCTGAAACTGGAACAACCATCTAAAAAAATCCACACCTCTCTGAATTTTGTGATATATATCTCCACACACACCCAAAAAGTGTACAAAAGTGCATATATTAGGGGAAGCGTGCATAAATGATGTATATATTTATGTATTATATTACAGAAAAATTATTTGCAAAAAATTGTGAATATTAGAAGAACTACATTCTAAAACGCTGACAATTATTTTTGACTTTTGTTTTTTTAAAGAAGGCACAAAATGATGCAGAAACATGGTAAGCCAATAAGGAGAGTCTGGTTATTAGACCTGAGCATTTCTTGCCTGCCAACTGAGGAGAAAAGCTGACTGTGTCTAGTGTTTGTAGCTCAATTGGCTGCAGAGCAAACCCTTCTTCCCCCCTTCCTTTTCATACCGTTTTGAGTTGATTTTGTCTTAACCATGTTTTTCTTCCTGTGCATGCTGCATTTGTCTTTGCTATGGTTTCCCAATGGTTGCCATATTCCGAGCCGGTAAGGAATTTTTGCAAACAGATTGGGCCCATTGGGTGGTTTTGCTTTCCTCATAGCAAAATGTCACAACTTTTTGGATATGGAATTCTAGTCATCTACCGTAGGTTTGCGTGAAGTGATGCATCACCCCCAACCTAAAGCAAGTGTGAACTCAGGGTACCCTATTAGCGGGATCTAGATGAAAGTTTCTGTTCAGAAGCCAACTGTTGGGCAGATGGGCCATGGTGCTTCTAGCGGTAGCCTGGGTGTGGCTACCTTGGTAGATTAGTGTCTTGGGGAGTCTACAATCCTTGGCACAACCCTGTTCTAAATTTCAGCCCTCCAGTAGCCAGTGCCTGAGCCAAAGTCCACCTACATCTGTAATCAATAAAGTAGTGGCCATTTTTTATCCCAGATCAAGCCTTGTCAAGTTTGTTCCTTTACAACATAGCTACTACCTTTGCAAAGGGGTTTAGGGTGCTGTGACTGGGCCACAGTGCATTTTTTTAAAAGCCACTGATTAGCCTTAGCTTGTCCTGTCCCGTCCCCCTGCCATTTCCTTTAAGTTGTGTGATGGTCTCATTAGCAAGAAATATAGGGTGGTGAGACCCCTCCTTTGCAGGGCCATCATGCAGCCAGATTCTTTAATGCAAGAACCTGGATAAAAGTCTCCAATGAAGATCTCTGGACAGTTATGAACAGAAGGGAGGGGGGATTTCTTCCGGTAACTTGGCCACAATTCATTTAAGGCTTTACATCAGGCTTTGCCAACCTGGTGTTCTCTAGATGGCTTGGACTACAACTCCTATCAGCCTCAGCTAGGATTGGATAGACCAAAACTTCAGCAAAGCATGAGCTAAGTGAAGGCTGTTTTAAAGGTTTTTAGCACCCAGACTGCCAACCCAGCAGTTCGAAAGCACGCCAAAAAGTGCAAGCAGATAAATAGGTACCACTCCAGCAGGAAGGTAAACGGTGTTTCCATGCGCTGCTACGGTTTTGGTGTTCCGTTGCGTCAGAAGCAGCTTAGTCATGCGGGCCACATGATTCGGAAAAACTGTCTGTGGACAAACGCTGGCTCCCTCGGCCTGTAAAGCGAGATGAGCACCGCAACCCCAGAGTCGTCTGTGACTGGACTTAACTGTCAGGGGTCCTTTACCTTTACCTTTTAGCACCCCTTTGAATTGGGCCTAGACTAGAAGCTTTTTTGGGTGTCTGTAAAAAATAGGACAGTTAACAGATAGTACATTAAGAATAAAGTTATTTGAAGATTAGGACACTCTCTTAACTGAACACATGTCAGTAATCCAATTAAGCGTCTCTCCCCACAACCCGCCACCGCCTACCTTCCTTTGAAAGAAGGGGTTTTGGACAGCACTGTCAGTCACAATTATCTCCACATGGAAAGTTTAAGCCTAATGTTTGAGATAATTTTGCTATAAAACGGAAATCTGCATCTCTCTCATATACACACAATGAAGCTGCAGAAGATACCGCCTTTTGTTGCTTTCAGATAATAACATAGTCTGGCACCATCACAGTTTCTTCCAGCAAATAAACTATAGTAGATGACAGATTTATTAGTTATTGTGCCTCACTCAATTTGAGACAAATATTGGGGGTGCAGCGGCAGAAGATATGCATGTTGTGGCAAAAACAGAGTCCTATGACACCGTGAAGATTAAGGATTTTATTGTGGCATAATTGTAGGCACATCACTTTGCTCTTTGTGTGAGCTGTTATCCTTAGCTGATAAGTATATATGTGCGTGAATGTATCATATTCAGATACCTATCAACTGAGGATAACAGTTCTTGCATATAATAGGCTGGCCCCAAACCAAAGATGCCCAAGGTAAGGAACATCAATGGCACCCTCCCTCCAGCCATTTAATTTTTAACACCTTATTTTTGATTGAATTGTAGCCTGTGCCATTGTTTTGAATACACAGTGTGCATGCATGATTCATCCCTGCCACGTAAGGTGATAAATTTGCATGGACGCATCTGACTGCAGTCGCTCTTGTGCATGCCATTTATTAAAGCCCATACAAAGAATAATTTTAAAGAAGTTAACACAGTATTGGCCACCTACAGTACCGCCAGCTTTACAAAGTGAAGATGAATTGCTTGTGCAAATTGCTTCCAGCTGCTCAATAGTTGACAGAGTGGATTGTTGAGGGACATTTTGGGGCAGGTGCCTCCTGAGCTTGACACTCGGAGAGTTGATTGTGTCATCTACCCCTAAATCTATTGATATGTGAGCGTGAATTCATATATACACCCATATGAGGGGGGGAGAGTTGTAATCAGTGGGACCGTGCAAGGAGTGGTTGAAATCTGTCGCATTTCTGTGCAGAGACCGGATGTTTACAAGATAAGAATGTGACCCATTCGAAACGCCAGTTACTGCTGGTAACTGCTTGTCTGACTCTGCAAATTTGCACCTATAGAGATGAAGTTGCTGGGTTTTTGAGTTGCCGTCAATTTCCTTTGTATCTCCCTAATGTCAACTTTTGGAAACCTGTGTGTTTGTGCATAATTAGAGACTCTTTGCACATTACATTATTTCCTTACATGGAGATGATTTCTAAGGAGGAATACTCCACTGTATTGGAGAGAAAATTCTCATACAAATTTTCCTGTTTCCAGCTTGCTTGCAAAAATTCAATTTTATTTTCTGTTAGTTTTATCTTATTTATTTACTTGTCTCCAACATTCCTGATATAGGTGCTGCCAAATTTAAGGTTTTGTGTTTTTTTGTGTGTGTTTTTTTTAAGATAGCTGTTAAGATATTGAATTTGGCATGTTTACATTTAACAGAATTCCAATGAAAAAGGCCAATGAGTTGAGGAATTGTTGGGCAGGGGGTGTAAAATAGCCATCTGATTTCAGGTTGGTTGTGCTGGAAGATTGTTACTTGCCCCACAGTGCCTCCCAATCCCATTCATGCCCAACATTCATTGTCTTTTATCACAATGAGTTTTTAAAAATAAATAAATCCCCAGACTGCTTTATTGCAGTTATAACAACAAAATAGGACCAGAAGAGGGTTAGAAGCAGAAACATTGCAATATATGCAGAAGGAATTATTCAGGAATACAGCATTGTATAAACCAATACTTATCTTTTCAGATTGTCATCGCCAGTATCATGTGCAGCTATAATAAAGACGATTGGACTGAACTTTCCAAAGTGGCTGAGGTAATGGCCTCTTAATATGCTTTCTCATCCTATTCCCTCTCCCTCCCTTCCTCTCTCTTACCCTTTTTACTTTTTTATTTCATGAGAGAGAGATTGCAAAAGAAAGGAAATTCCAACCAAAAAACCGAGAGCTTAAGACATATCCATTATTGCTTGTTTCTTCTGTGTTTTCATTAAAATGATAGAAATGTAAATTAAATGACTCTATTGCATAGAAGCGGTCCCCTGGACTTTGCATTCTACCTGAAAATTCTTTAGCCTTTGAATCTCTACACTTTTTATTTGCATTTTAAGCAACCCGCATATTATGACGGATGCCCTGATAAAATTTAATTCTACCTTTGAGAACCTAACTTGATCTTACCTTGCCTTCAGGCACTCTAGTTTGACAGCACCAGAAGAAATTTTGAATATAAAACTCTTGAATATTTAAAGTATAAAAGGCTCATTTAATGCTGTTCTGCTTCTAATACAGATTTGCAAAAGGGAGGGAAAAAAGTGGCGGCGGCACAAAAGCTATTGTACATAATGGAAGTTTGTTGGTTTTCCTATAAAATAAATACCTACTTGTACAAATGAAAACATCTTGGTCAAGCACCTGGAATTTTAGCTCTCTCTCTCTCTCTTCCTTTAAAGCAAGGTTTATCAAGGTTATGCAAGAAATACTTTATTAAGGCAGTAATATATAGGCTGAAAGATGCATTGCGTGCATCAATGTGTGCGCTGAAATTATAAATGAAGCTGCAAATCTGTCTACTCTTTCCCAGAACTCTAGATATTCAATTGGTAATTTTTTCCCCCCTGGACTGTTTCACTGCAGACTACAGGTGGGGTTTGCACACTTGAATACCTCCATGGGGAGCATGGAGGGAGCTTTCCTGTACATCAAAAGCTCGTGTGTGAAGGAGGACTCAGGCTTAGTCTTCCCCTTGATGTTCTCCCCCCTCCCTCATGAGTAGGTAGGATTAAAAAACAAACAAACCACAGAGGAGCATCAAAATACGGACTCCGCCATCTGCAGTGTCAAATGATATGGGACAGGAAAAATGTTGCCGTTTGATTCTGCTGAATGTACCGTTTTAATCTCGCACAGTAATGAAACTGCAGGTCCTTGGAGAAATAAAGTGAAATATTAGGACCTAATCCAAATCTACAAGTGTGCAGCTGTTGGAGAAATTTAAAAGGTGTTCCTAGACTGGCGTTATCCTTCCCAGAAACCCAAAATAAAAGGATGCAGGCTCCAAGTAAAAAGATGGCCCTTAATTGGATAGGGACGGCCTCGAAAATGAGGAGGAGGCTGCTAAGAGCATAATCCAAAGCAATGTTTCTTATACACTTCTAGATTACACACGTCGTTTCATTTTACCAATCAAAGGATCACAGCGATCTTAACAGTTGCAATCCAATGTCACCATCCTGAACCAATCAAAACCATGTAGCTCTTCAGATCAGGCTTCATCATAATCTCATGTAATTATGTATAATAATTTTTTCAATATTTTTTTTATGAAGGCTTTGACTAATTTTTGTATGCATTAACTGCCTCCCAATATCGTCTTTCATCTGTCTACAAAACAATTCAAGATTAACCACTGTTGCCATGCCTAGCTGATTCTCTTTTCCAGCATACAATGGCCACCATTGATTCTAATAGTTTATATTGTTTTTGGTGTTGCAAAATGAACATTTTCTATATGCAGTAGCTGAAAATAACTAGCAGGCAGAAAAAGGCCCTTTCAGTTCAGCTAGGCTATAGGCTCAAAAGAGAATGGAATCGTCAAAACGATAACAGTTTTACAAAATGATTGTTTTCTTCATCACAGCTCCAGTGAAGAATTGAGCAGTTGTCCCACTTCTCATCCTAAACAGCTGATAATCTGCATTAGGAATATATTACCAGAGTAAAGCATTCACAGCCCTGGTTAGTGGATTTGGCTATGAAATTACATGTGCAACATTCACTTGGAAGAGTAATTTCACCCCCACACATTAAAGGGCCCTAGCTGGGTCAGGGCAAATGCAAAAGGTGCATGTCTCGTTGCTTCAAAACTAGATTCATTTTTAAATAGTTTGCTGAATTCAAGGTGCGGTTGCTTAACCTTTAAATCCTTAAATGGCATGGGACCCAAATACCTGAGGCAGTGTGTTGTGTCTTCCCATACCAGTCTACTCTTGCCTGAAGATATTCTGCTGAGACCCTGTTCCAAGTACCTTCCTTATAGGAAGTGTGCTATGTAACTACAAAGGAGAGGGCCTTTTCAGTGGTAGCACCTTGACTGGAATGCTCTATTTGGGAAGGTGTGCCTAGCACTTATGATGCAAGCTTTTAGATGTCAGATCAAGACATTCTTAGTCATCAAGACATTTAAAATGTGTTGTTTCTACTGTTTCATTTTCTGCCTCTTACTATTTTTGCATATCTATCATTCATATATATATATGTGTTCACTTATTGCATACTCCCATGAAAATTCAAATTTGATCGAAGTAGTTGTAAAAATATTATAATTTCTTTATTGATAAAGTTATTGTAGTGATTAGGAGATATAAATAGGAAAGTGCTCAGAACAAATATACCTTGGTTCTCAAACGCCTTGCAACTCAAACGTTTTGGCTCCTAAATGCCGCAAACCCAGAAGTGAGTGTTCCGGTTTGCGAATGTTTTTTGGAAGCCGAACATCCAACGCGGCTTACACGGCTTCCGATTTAGTGCCTGGGATGCACTGCTAAATCTCGTTTTCCCATCTTTCCTCATTAAAATCTAAAAAGGTTGCCACTGTTTACATCCATAAATGTTGGTATTGTGCAACAGGGATTAGGAACCCAGTTGTGGTTGAACTCTGATCTCCATCAACCCTAGCCACCATGGTCAGAAGGACAGGAATCGTAGTCCAATATTGGAGGGCCCTCGGTCCTCATCCCTGCTGTTCAAGTTCCTCTTCTTCTGAAATGAATGGAGAGTATACTTTGTGAAATTCTGCTTCAGCAGTTTTTAACTGGTCATGTATATCATTCCATTTGGTCTTAATATGTTTTTAAAAAGCATGATAGGTTTTTCCCTCCTCAATTATTACTTCTCGATTACAGTGATACCTCAGGTTACATATGCTTCAGGTTACATACGCTTCAGGTTACAGACTCCGCTAACCCAGAAATAGTGATTCAGGTTAAGAACTTTGCTTCAGGATGAGAACAGCAATCATGCTCCAGCGGCGTGGTAACAGCAGGAGGCCCCATTAGCTAAAGTGGTGCTTCAGGTTAAGAACAGTTTCAGGTTAAGAACGGACCTCCAGAACGAATTAAGTACTTAACCCGAGGTACCACTGTATTATTTTTCTAGAACTGATAAAATCATTCTTATTTTGCAAATTCTCAACATTGCCCCACAGGTTATGGCCTACATGAGAAACATTTTTTAAAAAACAGAAGAAAGAAAACAACCTTCTCCCTGCCAAATACTTGTGACCTTCCAAGGTGCATAAGCCCTAGAGGAGATGCAGTCAGGTCTCCATAGGAGGCCAGCCATGTACACTAAAGGTCAATCTGTCATGGAAGTAAAAAACAAAAATAACAACAAGCCCACATGCATAGGTTGTGAAGCTCAACAGGAAGGGGAACGCTTGAGGAAAATGATGGATAGCATTTCTTCTGATGGGTCTCTTTAGAGTTTCTGAACCATGGCCACACAGCAGGCAAAAGTCACTCCTGTCGCTCAGAAACAACAAAATGCAAACCAGATTCTAACCTTTCCTAAGTAATAATTTTAAAGCACACGAAGATAGGTTTTTCCTGCTTTGCTAAATCAAAAAGTATGTGTCATAGGGGCTGAAGTTATCCCCCTCTCTCTGCTTTGACTCTTAAACCGCTTACTCTATCGCAATACCACTGACTTTGATAAGGCTAGAACTGCTGCAGAACCACTCACCAAATCCACAGTTGCTCTGCCTTGTATTGAGTTTGCTAGTAGATCAGTAGCTACGGATAAGGGCGACAGCTACAACAGAAAAGTATGTCCCTGCACCTTCAATAATTAAAAAGGAGTAGATTTCAAGGGTGTTTTACAAAATTTATATACTGCTTCCTAGGACAAAAGTCCTGGTGAGCTCTGGCACTTTTTCTTTTCTTTTCGTTTCTTTTTTTTTTAAAAAGCACCCTAAAGGTTTGCAGGACCCTCCATTGCATGGGTTGATCCTTTGTTTCTGAATTCAATTAAGAGATATACTTCAGAATTTTTTGGTCTGGGATGGTTGTTTTGTGACTGGAACAGCCCTGGCCATTTAAGTACAACCAGATTCCACCCCTTCTCACCTGCTCCTTCCCTTGGCCTAGGAATAAATTCTGGTGCATGTGTACGTTAAGATTCCCCTCATGAAGCATTATGGAAGATGTTGCTGCATCTTCTGTGCACATTTCTCATTCCTGTTCACACACACTCCTGCAGCAGCTATTGGGATTTTAAAAACTACGGTTCTATGCTTGCCTGCAGTTAAAGTCACATCTATTACGGCACACAGATGAAGTTTCCTGAGGAGACTAATAGCCTGAGGAGGCCATGTCGTCTGTGGCTCAGGTGATAAGATATTCTAATGGTGTTTTGAAGGTTCAAGCCTGAACTCAAGAAAATTCTGTTGAGCTTTCATTTCACATTTGTTGCTGCCTGACTTCAAAGCAGCCTCTAAAACACAGCCTTGAGGAACCAACATTCTCCACATAATGACCTGGGGCTTTTAAGCAGGGACAAAGGGGTAGATTTTTGCTTTTGCCCTTCTTCTTTGTGTGGAGTTATAAGCATCTGAGCAGGAGCATTTACTTAGGTGGGCTAGACCTGTTTTAGTGGTGTCTTGAATGGTGAAGATAACATATTTCATTTCAAGCACAGATTTCCTGAAGTCCACACCTTAATTCTCTAAAAATCACCAGGTTTTTCCTCTTACTTGAGACTTGAATAAAGATTTCCGTGGCCCAAATCTTTTAACAGCAGACCTGCAGTTCCTTCATAATTCACAACAATTGGGAAAGTGTTCAGATAATATAAGACCTATTTCCTGTTTCACAATTAAATGTGACCTTTAAAGAAGTTTAGCCGACTTCTTTCTCTCTTGCTTGCTCCCATATTCTCAGTGCGCTTCTCTTGACTTCACTTTGGAATCAACAGCAAGAGTGTTTGCCATCAGATCCTTGGCTTAAATGACTTTTGCTAACCTTTAGATAGACAGTCAAATATTGGGCAGCTCAATTATAATTATTTATTCTGTGATGAGGTCTACCTCGAAGCCTTGCCCGCGAACTCTAAATGGGATTAAGTATCAATTCAAACAACCTTCCTTGGACAAAACACATTGTGTGAAAAGGGATAGCAGGCTTCATTAGTAGCAACAGTCCTTATGACTTGCAGCTGCTGAGATTTCCTCAAGTGATCATGAGATTTTATTGCCAACTAAACTATATCTGCCATCTCCCCATTCGTGTTCTGCACTTATGTGCATACTGGTGGAGGGGTGAGGGAGCTCAAGAACTAAACACATAGAGGAAAATTTGCTGCCGCCACCAGATCTTGGTAGGGAGATTAGTTCCATGAAACCTTTCTCAGTGTGCAAATCCAGAAACCAGTGTGGGGAACTTTTGATTCCTCTGATGCACGAGTGCACATCATTCATGCTTCATTTTATCCCACTGTGACTCCTTTGTCAAACAGATTTATCAGGGGTATTTTTAAAACACTGCGCATATATATGTATATATATATATATATATATATATATATATATATGTTGTTTAGTCGTTTAGTCATTTCTGACTCTTCGTAACTCCATGGACCAGAGCACGCCAGGCACTCCTGTCTTCCACTGCCTCCCACACTTTGGTCAAACTCATGCTGGTGGCTTCGAGAGCACTATCCAACCATCTCGTCCTCTGTCGTCCCCTTCTCCTTGTGCCCTCAATCTTTCCCAACATCAGGGTCTTTTCCAGAGAGTCTTCTCTTCTCATGAGGTGGCCAGAGTATTGGAGCCTCAGCTTCAGGATCTGTCCTTCCAGTGAGCACTCAGGGCTGATTTCCTTAAGAATGGATAGGTTTGATTTTCTTGCAGTCCATGGGACTCTCAAGAGTCTCCTCCAGCACCATAATTCAAAAGCATCAATTCTTCAGCGATCAGCCTTCTTTATGGTCCAGCTCTCACTTGCATACATCACTACTGGGAAAACCATAGCATATATATATATTCACCAGTGGCAAAGGTGAGCAGGGTTGGCCCAAGACATTTTGCTGTCCAAGTCAAAGGACAAGGTACCCAACCCCAAAATTCCATTTACAAAAGTCAACCTGGATGCAGATGAATCTTAACTTCAGTGCTGGCAACTGGATTCTGTTCTCCATTGAAAGCCAAGGACCACAGGCTAGCTAGGTATAGCAGTGACTGGTGAGGTGGAGATAGCTTCCTGGCCAGTGGGTCATTGTTGCCACAGCAGCAAATGCACTGTCAGAGCCAATCCAACCTACCTGCTGGTGCATCTGTACTGCACTGACCTTCCTGCCGCCCTCCCAGCATGTGGTAGTGACTTACCTGCTGGGAAACTAGGATAGGAGCTGCTTCCATCTCACCTGGTGAGATGCTTCTCCAAGGATGCACAGACCAGGCCACTTGGCACTCACAGATCTGCCTTCAAACACCTTGCCCCACTTCCTACTCCCTAGCACCTGCTGCCTGAGGTGGCTGCCCCACTCTACCTAATGGTGCAGCTGATCCACAGAGGAGTGTATATACAAGCCATGAATAGCAATTCCTCTTTCACACTGCCATCTTATCTGCAAACCTTCTTGACATGTTGTTTTGCTCATACTTCGCTCTACCATGCAACTCATCTGCATATTTCCAGGATTGGGAGCTCTGTGGTCCTGATAATAAAGTGTGAGGAATGGACCCCCAAGGGAAGACTGGGGCAATTTAAGCCCAAAGAGGTGGCTTGCAGTGGAAAAGCTCAAATTGCATTTGGTTAGATTTTAGCATGTAAAGTCTTTAGACACAGCCCCCTCCCAGCTTGGATTTTATGTAACAGTTTCTGGTATATGTATCGTGTATGTTTATATCCTCCAATAAGTCCATTCTCTGCAGAACCCTAATGTGTTTCCAGAATTAATAACGCCCTCTAAGATTGTTTCTATTTTACACGCAAACCAACATCAAACAAATGTAGTGGATTTATCTGTGTTTGGAGACCGCCAGCCATAAGCTGTTATCTGAAACAATTAACAAAATACCCACTGTGAGAAATTCTGGCCATGTAGAATACAAGTCTATCAGAGAGAAGGGTTTAATACAGACTATTCTCTGTTGCATCTGTTCCCTATATATTTTACTTGGGAGAAATGTTCAACCATTTCATACACCTCTGGCCTTTCACCTGCATTATGAAGTGATACAGTCCGGACTTCTATCATTATTCAGCATATTACTCATACGATTATTCAGTATAATTAGTAGAACTGCCACGATTCCAGAGGTATTTTTGGAAGGGGGAAAGAGAGGTTAACGAAAGTTCTCTGTGTCAGATTATAGTTTGTTTTGCAATGTAACCCCTTTAAAAGTTTGTTGTGTTTTGTTTCTTCAAATTACGTTTTGCACTGAATTAGTCATAAACCAAAAGTAAATATTGATGGGTTGTTGGGGGGTGGGGATATTACATGTGGCATGAGTTACAGATCTACACATCAGCTTGTCATTTGGGAAATTACCTTCACTGAAGTGGTGTACCATTTTGGCAGTTAATATTTGATATTTTCTTTCTTATGTGTCTTACAGGCTTCTGGAGCGGATGCCCTGGAGTTAAATTTATCCTGTCCGCATGGCATGGGAGAGAGAGGCATGGGCCTAGCCTGTGGGCAGGTAGGGCTTTTAATGGCTATCTCTTTTAAGTCTCCTCTATGATGCAGCACCATTTCATTTGCAGTCTAACCTTAGGGGGGTAAACTACATGAAGCCGATTGCTAGCTTGGGATTCTCTGGCCTCCCCTTGTTTAAATATTTAGTGACAGAAATGTGGGAAATGACAAGAGCCTGAGATTTCACACACACACACACACACACACACACAGAGCGCGTTTATTTTTATGGAAGACAAAATTGCATTATGCGCTTGACAGGAAGCAATATCATAACAAATAGTTGCCAAAATGCTCCGAGAGAATTGTACTTTATACATTCTTAATGTTGACCAGCATCTCTGGGGAAATGCAGTACAAGCGATTTTGAGCTCAGAGGCGTTTTACAGAAGGTTAGCTACAGCCGTGGCATTTTATGGCTATTAGAAGCTGGGCGAGGAGACAACATGAGGCTCCTTCTGAACTGGTGGGTTTGTCATTCTGTTAACTGAATGCCTGATGGTCCAATCCTGCGCTTGTAAATTCCAAAGTAGACACAACAGTCCACTACTATCAGTGCCTGAGGCCTTGCTCCACATTCCTTGGCAGCTGAGAATCCAATTTGTGGGGGACGCAGGACAGGGCCTTTTCAATTGTAGCACCCAAATTCATCTGGGCAGCCCAACTGGTCTGACTCATTATTGGCATCCTGCTGAGACTTGACTGTTTCATGGATCCTTTACATTGAATTAATTACAGTCAAACCTTGGTTGTCGAATGTAATCCATTCTGGAAGCTCGTTTGGCTTCTGAAATGTTCGACAACCAAGGCACAGCTTCCGATTGGTTGCAGGAGCTTCCTTCACTCAAGTGGAAGCTGCATTGGACATTCGGTGTCCGAAAAACGTTAGAAAACCGGAGCATTTACTTCCGGGTTTTCGGCATTCGGGATCCAACGTTTGACTGTATCTGCCCTTCTGTTTATTTGGCAGTGACTTACAGGTTGCCTCACTCCTCTTATTTTGTATTGTTTGGATTGTATTGGACTGTATTGCTGACAACTTTCCAGTGTCATGGTACACTGTCACCATGTCATTTTAGGGGACAAAAACTCACAAAGTATGTTGATGTATTGTGTGAGCTCTCCATGAACATGTTCATATTAGTAAAGGAGATTGTTTATAAATGGCTAAACATGTCAGTCACTTCAGGAACTCTTTCAGATTTACATGTATTATTTAGGGGTGTGCATTCTGTTTTGATCAATCTTGAACCGAGAGTCAAATTGGACAGCTCTGGAAAAAAATCTGAGGATCTTCTGAGGTGACATTGTGTCCCAAGGGGCATGAATCAGGCTTCTTCTAAAGCCTCTGGACCACATCAGCACTTCAGAGGTCTAAGAGAACAGACTGATGGTTCTTGCTATTGTTTTAAATTTTTTCTGTGCTGCTTTTCCAGACAAAGCTTTTCAAATGCACCTTACAACCATAAAATTACAATGATAGAAATCAGTATTGCCACCACTGCCCCACACATGAGAACACCAATTAAAACCTTACATAACGTAACCTGCTCGGGCCTCAGTCCTGGAAAAGGGACAACAATTATTTAGGGGAAATCTTTAGAAGCTTTCATTGTTGTATTTCCAGAAGCTCTCCATGTGACAGGAGGGAGCGAGAGGAGGAGCTTTTATTTTGTGATGGATGGCTGTAGTGGATGGCTATAGCTTCAAATCAGAAGATAATCTTACCATAGTTCTCTTTTTCACATCCAATCGCAGTGCTTTTGGAAGATATGTAGAAGGGACTTACCAGCTGAAACCAACTGAGCAGAAAACAAAGTAGCCATCTCCCACACACAACTTTAGAAGCTAAAGTTGCACAAAAGCCCCTGCACTGATCCTCCTGAAATTTTGCAGATTACTTGGCTAGGGCTACTTCTGTGTTGTATGCTTACCCCCCGATGATGTGTATGTGTGCATCTCTTCCCTCCCTTAAAAACTTCGAAGACTCTCCTTGCACACAAAAATCCCTGCACCTATCTGTCTGAAATGTCACAGTATTCATCCCCTCAGAAGGAGATGCCTGCTTGTTTAAGGAAGGGCCAGGAAAAGGGAAGGTTGGAAAGGAAAGTGACAAGTGCGTTTATACCAAGGAAGAGTGGAGCTGAAATGCAAGTTGTTCCAAGCCTATGGGATGTGCCGCTTTATGAATTCAAATAAAAACAATCAGGAAGTGTTTTGGGGTGCACAGCATTCTTCGGGATGAAAATTGTAAGTTAACACCAACTCGATTTCCATAATGCGATGCTCCGAGCCAGTGAAATAACTTTTAAATGAGTAACTTGTTTAAAAGATAATAGAAGAGTATAAAATATTAAAATTTAAAAAAATCCACTTTATATGGGGAGCAAAACCCACTACTGTTATATACATATATGTTTTTATAATAATAATGTTGGCATATTATTGGCTTATGGATCTGATTCCTTCAAGGGGTCTTATAAATCCACAGGATAGCCTTGGGCTCTGAAATTCAGCAGTTGGCTTTTTGATTCTGCTGTAGCTCGAAGATATGTAAAAACGCATGTAGCCAGGCTGTTCCCCACTGACTACACATTCAAGAGGCTTCCAGTACTTGCATACATTATTCCTGCTGGCACAGGTTGGAAACGGCTTATGCAAAAGAAAGAAATGGGTGGGGGAGGGGGGAAAGCTTATATTTCTATCTTGATGAAAAACCCCTTCAGGATTTACCTTGACTAGAAACACAAAACCTTGAGTGTGTGTGTGTGGAATAGCGTGTGTGTGCCATTCCATCCTATATCAGAAAGTATCCATCTGGCCATCTGTGTCCCTTTTCTCCCCCTCCCGCCACCCCCCAATACGCTGCAAAATTAGAAGTTTGTTTGAAGGTCAAATGCTTATCTGCCTCCAACAACGAATGAGATTTGAATCTTATGACAAAATTTGCATGACAAAATTAATCCAAACTTGCTGCTTCTCGATTTTCACCCATTCCCACTTGTGCATTATACGAGAACTCAAATGCACCATATGCAACACAGACACACACATAAAACTGGATTTCTTGCAGACTTTCTTTTTCTTCTCTGTGAGCACTGCACACAGCTTTGCTTTTCAGTGTCTCAGGAATAGTGCGGTGTATAGTTTGATTCACTAGTGTGGCACTAATGTATATATACTAATGCTCTGTATACGACCCTAATTTTCATTCTTGGGGAAAATATTGGTACCTTCCAATGAAATAATGTTCCCCCTATGGGAGAAATCCAGACTCTCACTTTATCCCATGTTGGATGGAACTATAATTACAACCTAGCAAGGACTGAAGATTGATGGTTCCTCGAAAGAATTTGTTATGGCTAGATGAGGTCAAGGGTTAAAAATAAAATTGACCAGCTGACTTTAAGCATCTCAGCCGCAAGGCAAGGCTAAATACCTGTGATGTTTCAGTGACCTTTGTCTCGGGCCCAGTCATTTAGTAATAGGCCCTACTCTAGTATCTCACTTGGAAAATTCCACTAGCAGATCTGGGGCATACATTTCAGAGGGACACGAGCCTAGCTAGTAAGCAAGAGACATGAGACCCCTCTGAATCTTAAAGAAGCAGTTATCAATTTTTGTTTGCAGTGCATTAGGCTTATAAAGATGTATTTGCATTGCAGATTAAATTGCAACAGTTTGTGACAATTCCTTCTATTACATTTTGAACCGTGTCTGCCCACAGTTGAGTTAAGCTTTTTGTCTGCTTGATCTCATTATGACCTCTGGCTCAAGCATCAAATGTTTTGATTGATTGATTGATATATTTTTTTCTTGATTGATTGAAACTGTTCACCCATCCAGCAATCATTGGTTAATTCAAGTTGGATTGACAAGCAACGAGATTGAACCAAGCACAAATCAGCCCTTTACCTTTTACTTTTCTTTCAGATTTGTTGCCATTTCTCGTTAGCATTTTTTTTTTTTTGCTTATTTGTTTATCGTATTTTACTAGGTCATATATAATTTCCCCCTATTTCTTTATTGAGTTCTGTGTGCTTTAACTGCTTTTCTTTCCCTTTGCCTTCTGGGTATCTGTTTTCCATTTCTCCCTGTTGCTTTCTTTAATCTCCTCTCCTGCTGTTGCTTTCTAGCAAGGACAAAATTACTACTGTTACTGGAATATACCAATAACTCATTTAGTTCCATGTCTTCCTTTTGCTGCTGGCTGCTTTCCAAATATGTTTTATTCCTACATTTTTTTTAAAAAATCCACCCCTCCTCCTCTGCATTCCTTGTTCTTAAGTCAAATTCCAAGAAATAACAATAAAGATTTCCTGATGTTCAGTGAGAATTTGCTTTCTTGTAATCTCCTCTCTTGAACCTGACACAGGTCATAAATGGACAGGCCTTTCCATCCCTCTACACAAAACCGGTCACAGTTTCAAGCCTGCATTCACCATAGCTAACCTCAGGGTATCTGGAACAAACATATCTGCTGCATTTAATGTCATTCAGCCTTAAGGCAGACTTTGAAAGTACAAACCATTGTGAAGCTTTTTTGCCCAATATCACTGCAGAATCCAGAAACAGTGAGTGTTTTTAAAGCGGACCATAACATTTAATAAGGTAACCTTATTAATAACTCCTTGTATTATTTATTTAATTTGTATGCTGATGTTCATCCAAAAATCACAGGGCACTTCACAACATATAAAATACAAATTGACAACATGAATAAAACAAAAGGAAAAGAAAAACAAACCAATGACCCCCTCCCTGCAGAGATTCGATTATTTATATTTATTTCTTCAATGTATTAATTTGTTTAATTTAATAATATGGTTAAATTATTACCTTCAGTTCAATGATTTATATTTATTTGTTTTTATCATGCCCTCCAGACGTTTTGGATGGTGCACATGGCTCATTCCCCTTCCCCCTCATAAAAATTAGGTCAGAGATGATCACCCAGTTTGCTTTGTGCCTCAGCAGGGATTTGAACATGTTAAAGGAAGGCTTGTAATTCAGAGATAGAGCATATACTTTGCATGCAAAAGGTCTCATGTCCAACCCTTAAAATCTCAAGGTAGATCTTGGAAAGACAGATGTCTGAAACCCGAGCGAGCCACTGTCAGTCAGTGTAGACCATTGTTGGCCAAACTTGGCCCTCCAGCTGTTTTGGGACTACAATTCCTATCATCCCTGACCACTGGTCCTGTTAGCTAAGGTTGATGGGAGTTGTAGTTCAAAAACCGCTGGATGGCCAAGTTCGGCCATCACTGGTGTAGACAATACTGAGTTAGAGGTTTAAATGGTTTGACTTAATATAAAGCCTACTTCCTATGTTCCTTTGTCCCAAATTCTCTCTGGTCAATGTCCAACATTTTCCATTACACCGCACTATATACTCCCATGCATGTCTGAATTTGCCATAACTGACCAGTAAATAGATCTTTGAGCCATGGTAGATAGCTTAATGAAAAATTCACCCCAGTTTGCAGTTGCTGTGAAAATGATGAATTCCGTGTTAAGGATTCTTAGAAATTGAAAAGAAAGAAATGAAAACTGCCAATAGCATAATACCAGTATAAAATCCATGATGTAAACACCCTTGGGACATTGTGTACAGTTCCTGGTTGGAACACCCCAAAATGGTTGTTATAGAGCTGAGAAAGGTGCAGAAGTTAGGGAATGGCTGGATACTTAGGAGTGACCACAAGGAGAAGGGGGACAGGAGACTGACTTGGAAGTAGATCGATGTTTGTTCTGATCCAGGAGGACTCTTATTGTGTTACTATGTTCTCACATGCACCAGTGTCAGTGTAGCCTCAGCACAAGGTTACAGTACAGCAATGGGGGATCTGTGGTCCTGTTAGAATCTGCACTTGGGCTACAGCTCCCATCATTCCTGACCATTGACCGTGTTGGCTGGAGCTCATAGGAGTTGGAGTCCATAGATTCGCTATCTTCTTTAGTACACAGACATTGGATTGATGCCATTAACTTGCCTGAATGTGTCCCTTTCTCTAAAGCAGTGATGTCCAAACTTGGCCCTCCAGCAGTTTTTGGACTACAACTCCCATCATTCCTAGCTAACAGGACCAGTGGTCAGGGGTGATGGGAACTGTAGTCCCAAAACAGCTGGAGGGCCAAGTTTGGCCATCAGTGCTCTAAGGAATTTGTTACACTTCGTAGGTTCCTTAAACACAGGAGGAGGTGTTCTTAGATGCAGTGAGCTTGGCTAGATGGACTGTTGAAATTACCAAACAGAGCAGTTTCAAGGCTTTAAAATCATTTTCCATTTTATTTTTGATCAGGGCTGAGATCAAATACCATCAACAATCTATTCTGCTCCAAAACCAAATAAAAATGAAAGATCTAGCCAGTACATAATCTTTATGCTCTTTAATGCACCCCCTTGATTGTATGAAAGACTGTTATTATTATTTCCCCGTGATTCCTATTCTTTTCTTCCTGTTAGTAATCAGAAAGGGACTAAATGCTTGCCATACCTGGCCACATGAAAAGAAGTCATTTGTAGGTGCAGCACTCATATATTAGAAAAGGTGTATGGTTTTCCTTTGAAATTTCTCATGTCCGACATAAACCTAATCAAACCTTTATGCCCTCTGGCAGGTAACCTCTGCATGAACTAAAGAGTTGAAATATTGTTTAATCATACCACCTACCACCTTTTTGTACAGTGATAGAAGAAATACTATTTTACTCCTATAGAAATGGTCAGGATAAAATGTTTTGCCCTGTAAGAGTCAGGAAAGTCTATTTTTCCCCCCATTGGCTATCAGTTTAAAAGGGCACTCTACAGCTAATTCTTTTGCATTTTTCAGTGGCATAAATAAGATGCTTGCATGGAACATTTTTAATTCAATCGTGCAGATATTTAGTGATGTGTGATGTGGCAGGGAAGGGTGAAACTGGACTTTATACATCTGCTTCTTTGGTTCCACTTTGAATTGGACCTTAGAGCAACCGCAGTCGTCCTCAGTCTGTCAGTGCATTGTATCCTTTGAAGGCATTGCATGAGTGGAATGACTTCCACTCACACAAGAAAACATCCCCTCTCCTTTCTGTCCTTGCACTCTCACAATTTGCTCTGAGGGCTCCTTCCCCAACCATTCGGAGTCGATCTGGAGGATGCATGAGGGAAGGAGAAGGAAGGAAGCTTTGGTTCTGCGACCCAAAGTTGTTGTGATCTCACACTCACTTCAGTCAATTCTACCCACTGTCCTTCCCTGGATCCCTGGCCCTGACCTCACCCTTTGTGCGAACTGTTCGATGGTTGGAATTGCCACTGCAGGGACTGAGACCCAGGAAATGCTGCTGTGAACATGTTGGGAACTGAGGAAATAGCAAGCATCTGTCTACCTAGAGATGGAGAAGTTCAATTCAGTTCACACTTTAATTAATTATTGTTGTTTATCTGACTGTGCTGCCACAGCCACTCTGGGAGGCTTCCGACACATATAAAAGCAATGTGTGAACTGAAATACAGGCATCCATCAAAATGTGCACTTATCCAAATTTTGTAATGGGGTCTTCAGCCAAGTAACATGTTCAAGAATAGGGGTAAATGTGTGTTAAGATGCATACGCTCATGGAAATAGCATACAAAAAATGCCTTGTGTGATAGCAGATTGCTTTTCACGAAGACGTATATTAGGCAAAATTGCATTCAAATGTATATATTAAGAGACATTCAAAATAAAACGCTGATGAATTTCCATGAGGCCTTCAGAAAAGAAGACTGTCATGGAAATGTGGAGGAATCGACCTGAGACTGGAAAAATGAGAATCTGAGAGAAACTAAAATTGACACATTTGCTCAACCCTACTTCTACCTAACACATTTTAAATGGAAATTCTGGGGAACTGAATTTGAGGAGCAATATGAAAGCCACTTTCTTTCCCCATGAAACTATTTTCTGTATGGAAAGTAGAGAGAGCGGACCTTTTCTGTGGGAGAGTGATCAAATATTTGGCAGAATTGACTGAAGATGAGTAGGTTAGTGGAGGAACTGGTTAGTGAAGAACCAGTGGGCTTGAAAGGAGGACGGCATTTCCTCCTCTTACTCTTCTCCCCAGGCCTTCACAAAAAGCTGTCACTTGAAAGAAAAAGAAGAAAAGAGTCGTGTATTGACTTTGCTTCAGATGGAAACAATTTACTGTTTTTACCTGGCAATGTTTGTGTTGATTCTTTGGTCCAAAATTCAGCTGTTATTAACCTTTGACAACCCAAGAGAATAATGATTGAATTTGGACCCTTAATGTCACAGAGAAATCAATAGTGTAAATGGCTCTTGCTCCAGTTTTAACTGGTATGCCATGGTTTTTAAGAGCACTTTTGCATGCCATGCCTTATGTCTTGTTACAGTAGCCTGAGTTATTTAATCATTACGGGATATTTTATTTCATGTAACATGGTCACTAAAGAACGCATTTTGATGAATTCAGACTTTGAGCTAAACTGAAGGCGGGGAAGCCTTCATTTGAGCTGGAAAAGGGAGTTGTTGCAAAGTTCTCTCAAAAACCTTTAAAGACAGGACTGTAGTTGCCACTAGAGATGAAGGAATAATTCAATTTAGTTTGCATCTGAAGGTGAGCCTATTTAATTTGCACCTCCAAAAATAATTCAAGAACAGAAGCAGAGCCATCCTTCAAAATTCGTGCTTCTCCCAATTTTGCAATTTTCATAATGTGTGCAAAATACATAAACTGGGACAAATTGTGCAGAGAAGTATATAGATTGGTCAAATTAACTTACAAAGATGCATTGTATTAGGGAGAATTGCTTTTTTAAAAAGTGTATATTAGATAAAATTGCATGCAAACTAGTGTATCAGGGGAAATGCAATTAAATGCTGATGAATTTTCATGAGGACTTTTTAATCCTAAATTGACGTGGAAATTTGGAGAACCGAACTTAAGACTGGACAAATGAGAAACTGAGAGAAATTGAAATTGACACATTGGTCCATCCCTACTTGGACCTGGCAACTTTCCCATCACCATTCACAACTCAAGGCAAAATTCCTATGGGTGGTATTCAGTGCTAGTTCTATTCAGAGTAGGCCTATTGAAGTCAACATGCATTGCTGTCTAAGATTCATTAATTTCAGTGGGTTTTGCTCTGAGTAACACGTAGTTGAATGCAACCCTGTACTTCAAATTTGTGCCTACTGGTATAATTAGTAGGGAAAAATTGTCTCATTTTCTGTTTTGTGCTGCAACTCATGTGTGGTTATTCTGGACCTTGGAGTTTAATGTGCAGATGTGTCTGACAGACAAGCTGAGTTCAGGCATATCCTAAACTAATGCATTGTGGAAGCTATAGTTGACAGGAGGCCAGCCAACTTTCAGAAAGTGCTTTAGAGAAAGATTGAATGAATGAGTGAATGAATGGCATTGGCATGGATACCCATGCCAGATCAATTCTGAGTAGCATGTCAAACAAGATGGGTTGGCTATTGTCCTCAGTAACAAACATGACAAGAGTCATAGCTGGTGACTCTTGCTTCTTACTACCTTCCTTTCCCGCCCCCTCAAAAGTCTGTGGTATTTCCAGCCTATCTTCCTTTCAGTCATAGCTCCCCAGGTCACCCTAAAACAGGGTTGCCATATTCTTAAGGAAATCAGCCCTGAGTGCTCACTGGAAGGACAGATCCTGAAGCTGAGGCTCCAATACTTTGGCCACCTCATGAGAAGAGAAGACTCCCTGAAAAAGACCCTGATGTTGGGAAAGATGGAGGGCACAAGGAGAAGGGGATGAAAGAGGATGAGATGGTTGGACAGTGTTCTCGAAGCTACCAGCATGAGTTTGACCAAACTGCGGGAGGCAGTGGAAGACAGGAGTGCCTGGCGTGCTCTGGTCCATGGGGTCACGAAGAGTCGGACACGACTAAACAACAACAACAACATATGTCCGGAATTTCCCAGACATATGTGGAATACTGCAGATGGCAGCAGTGTCTGGCCGAAAATCAGAAAAACGGGAAAATCTGGCCCGTGTCGGCAGGGTCATTTTTGCCGATTTTCCATAAAAAGAGCTCAAAAATGTAGTGCAACAACTTTTCTGTCCGGATTTTTAACTATTTGAAATATGGCAACCCTACCTAAAACATTAAGTAGCACATAAGTACTGTATTTTTCCATGTATAAGATGCCCCCATGTATAAGATGCCCCCTCTTCTTTGGGACTCCAGATAAAGAAAATGGGGGGAGATTGCCCAGACTTGTTGAGCTTTTTGGGGGGGGTGCCAAAAATCGCTCACCTGCAATCACACGCACATCGGCGAAGCAAACAATCAGCTGCACGCTCACCAAATGGAAGCACCAATTGCCCACCCAATTGCCGCAGCAGCCAATAGCCAGTGGACCTTGCAGCACCCACCAATCACTAGCAAAAACGCCACAGCAGCCACCACCTCTCCACTATCCGTGTATAAGACGACCCCAAGTTTTTAGCACAATATTTTAAGAAAGTAACCTAGTCTTATACACAGAAAAATACAGTACTCGCCTGAGAATCGGGCCAATTGAAAGTTTTTTGTTTTTTTTTAAAGACATTGTGACCAACCTACTGTAATTGCCCACACCATACTTTGAGTTTCCAGACATATAACAAAAAACAAGAGTGTGAATAAGTGATTGTTTTTGTTTTTATTTTCAAAATGAGCCTCGTTTACTCTGTTCATGCTATCCAGTACCTATGCCTCATGCTACTACACTGGATTTTAAGCTGGAGTTCTCTGACGAAAAATGGTTTACGAAGCTCCCAATTGTGAGGAGAGGTTTTGGGAACACCCACTTGGTCACAGCCGAGCGCTCAAGTCTTTTCTCAGCTAGCTGCCACTATTTCTCATAGCTCAGGCAATGATTTGAGCTGTGACGTCTCAGTTCAGCCATGACAGAAAGCCCAGACCTAATTCAGAGTAACTTGATTCTGTCCAGGAACAGTCAGTATGATTGGAAAAAGGGAGAATCTGTCTCCATTAAGGTGCCGCTGAGTGGAACTTGGAGTGAGTGATCTGCAGAACACCTGTGCAAGTCATGACACTCTGCTTACAGCTTTACTTAAGTGCAGCCAAAAGCCCTTGCATTTCACATTGGGCATGAAGCTTGTGCTTTTAAACTGGAATAGGTTGTCAGAAAAGGAATGAAAAACAATAAAGCCTCCATTTTTTTTTTAAGTATTGCCTCCCCATCAGGCTAAGAAGTCTCTAGCCTAACTGCAGACCAGCTGTGTGCATGAGTTAACCGAGCTGGGAGCAGCTCACGCACCAATTCCCACTCATTGAAAAGACCTACACTGGCTCCCAGTATGTTTCTGAGCACAATTCAAAGTGTTGGTGCTGACCTTTAAAGCCCTAAATGGCCTTGGTCCTGTATACCTGAAGGAGCGTCTCCACCCCCATCATTCAACCTGGACACTGAGATCCGGTTTCAAAGGCCTTCTGGCGGTTCCCTCACTGCGAGAAGCCAAGTTACAGGGAACCAGGCAGAGGGCCTTCTCGGTAGTGGGGCCCGCCCTGTGGAATGCCCTCCCACCAGATGTCAAAGAGAAAAACAACTATTTGATGTTTAGAAGACATCTGAAGGCAGCCCTGTTTAGGGAAGTTTTTAATGACTGATGTTTTAATATATTTTTAATCTTTTGTTGGAAGCTGCCCAGAGTGACTGGGGAAACCCAGCCAGATGGGCGGGATATAATTTTTATTGTTGTTGTTGTTGTTGTTGTTGTTACAACACAGGCAACTGTGTCACAGAATCGGAGACTTATAGAGTTGAAAGGGACCATAAGGTCATCTAGTCCAACCACCTACAATACAGGAATCTTTCACCCAACATGGGGTTCAAACCAATAACCCTGAGATTAAGAGTCTAATGCTCTCCCGACTGGACTGAACTAAACTATTCCACCTCCCAGATGGATGTAAGAAGGAAACTAATACTGTGACTTCAGTTCCTTGTTGTTAGCTTATACTTAACCAGAGACTGTGACTCTGCTTGTATTCCTGTCCACTATGATGTACCCCCACCTACTCCTACTCCTCCTTTGGCAATCACTCATAGCCAAGTAAGATTGTCTTCCATGAACATGATCTTAACACAGTCCGTAAGTGGAGGCCAATTCTGGATCCACATGTCCTTCCACAGCAGGGACATAGGTTTCTGGGTGGGAGTTGATCACGGTGAGGGTTTTCCAAGTGTGTTCCTCTTAGCACGTTTTTCCCTTTCGTCCTGAGTTCGAGCATCTTCAAAGCCCATGACACCTTTGGTAAAGGCTGTTTTCCAACTGGAGCACTCGCATGCCAGTGTTTCCCAGTTGTCAGTGTTTATACTTTTTCTTTTTTTTTAGATTTCCCTTGATTGTCTTTAAACTTCTTTTGATGACCACCAGCATTACACTTTCAAATTTCTACAATTTTCCAGCTTTCCAGCATTACCCCTACCTCCAACTCTCCGACTAACCCCATAGATAAGGAATGGGGAACCTTTTCGGCTCCCTTTTTGTGTGAGTTGGGCCAGCTACCTGTCTTCAGGGCTCCCAGGAACCCTGGACATGCTTGCAGCATCAGTGAGAACCTAAATCCTGAGGGAGGCCATTGTGTTAGAGAACTATTCCTGCACCCTTGTCAAGGCTGCTTGCTGGAATGGAAGGGTGCAGTGGGATCTCAGTGGTGAGGCATGGTCTGAAACAAATTTAAGGAACAGCCCAGACTCAAAACGGATCAGGGTCCTAAATGGCCCCTTGTTTTTAGACCTTGCCTTTTCAGTATTTAGAATCCTGATGTCACCCCCACACACCGTGTGACGTTCTGATGTGTCACGCACATAGCACAGCGTGCATGAGTGAAGAGAGCATGTCATGTGGCATGCGCACATGACATGCGCTCAGTCACCACAGAATTTTGAGGGGGCCCAGCCCCCTTCTTGAACATTTGGGGGACCCTGCCCCACCAGATGGTGCCCCTGATAGCTATA
Organism: Podarcis pityusensis; assembly: GCF_964106645.2. Lineage (NCBI taxonomy): Eukaryota > Metazoa > Chordata > Lepidosauria > Squamata > Lacertidae > Podarcis > Podarcis pityusensis. The sequence continues at coordinate 75,028,751 of NC_138030.1, forward strand.
TACTTGGAAAATATCATTGAGGACTGAAATTTTGGTGAAGATTCAATTGAATGAAAAGATAAAGGACAGTTCTTCCCCCCCTCCAGCCCACAGGTAACTTGTGGAATTCACAGCTACAAGACTGTGGTCCATTAATTTCAGTGTGTCTATTCTGAGTAAACTTAGCTGAATACTATACCCAATCCAGCAGAGTTGGCACTGTGGTAGTAGCAGTGGACTCTGCTGCTTCTACCATTCATATTTTCCAGTGTGACAGCAGCTTTAGCAAGTTTTTGAAAGAAAAAGGCCTAAGAGCAAAGGCGGAGGCACACTGAAGATTCCTCCTCCTCACTCCGGAATTGCAAGCATCCCCTTTGTCCTTTGAAACAATTTCAAGGATCATTTTAAGGGCTGGATTTTTATTCCTAGAACAGAAGTGAACAGACAACCCCAGTTCAGCCATCTATGAAAACACAGGCAAATTGGGGGCAGCCATTTGGGCACATCCCCACTACCCTGGTGCACATGCTTGGTCACTGTCAGAAATGCGCTTCTGAACTATGGGTGTCTCCACACAGGCAATGGAGCAATAAAAGGGATTAAAACAAACTGCTGCCCAAATGCAATAGATCCACTTTTTTTTCCTAATGGCCTTCATGATTAGGAAAGTGGTGGGGACATGCACTGAAAAGTATGGGGTGGGTGGGTGGATTACCATGGAGAAGACCCTACCAAAAAATTAGGAAGAGTGCAGGAAGAATATTCATCCTTTAGGTAAAGGTAAAGGGACCCCTGACCGTTAGGTCCAGTCGCTGACAACTCTGAGGTTGCGGCGCTCATCTTGCTTTACTGGCTGAGAGAGTCGATGTTTGTCCGCAGACAGCTTCCGGGTCATGTGGCCAGCATGACTAAGCCGCTTCTGGCGAACCAGAGCAGCACATGGAAACACCGTTTACCTTCCCACCGGAGCGGTACCTATTTATCTACTTGCACTTTGACATGCTTTTGAACTGCTAGGTTGGCAGGAGCAGGGCCTGAGCAACGGGAGCTCACTCCATCGTGGGGATTCGAACCACCGACCTTCTGATTGGCAAGCTCTAGGCTCTATGGTTTAGACCACAGCGCCACCTGCATCCTTTAGCAGTCTGTAAACAAATCAGCATGAAGTAATCTAACCCCCATGTAAGCTTAGTGCAAGCAAATTGGGATGAATGTTGAATCCATAGGTTATCTAGAGAAGCCCTATATGGAAGACTGGTGTGTTCTGCCATTCATGTGTTCTAATGTACGAAAGGTGACCTCTTCAGGAACCCTTGTGCATTTGCAAAAGAGGAAGGCACAGGGTATAAAGGGTGAAGTAAGCTAACCAAACAATAGGAGTGAATTCTGAGTGTCTCCAGGAGCAGCCTTGTGCAAGTGACTGTACACTTAACTATGGAAATGATTACTGTGGCATTAGAAGCTCCCCTTTTCTGTCTCTTCTGACAGCTGTCAATGGTAGATGATGGCGTCTGAGTTTTTACTGTCAAGTTTTCTGAGAAGTAAGGAAATACATTCTGCAGAACCCTAAGCCAAGAGTTATTTTTCTTCCTACCCTGGGAAATTTCCCCCCTTAATTTGACAGGCTTTAAGCAAATTGTTAGCTTTAATTAAGTTTGAAATGGGACAAGCACATAGACTAAAAAGCCCCTTGCTAGGACATGAGTCTGCAATAAGATTAGCTGTGAAATTCACAAATGGTGTCTCTTTTGCTTTAATGATTGATTGCAATTCTGTAATTAGGTACTGTGAAATTTCGGGTAGGATTAAGGCAGATTCAATTTTCTGAAGGTAATTTTGGACATCCCACAGGAGGAGTGGGAAGCGATTATGTTCTTGGTGTATCATCATGAACAAGGCAAAGAATAATCTAAGAGGTGGAACTCGGATAGTGGAAAGGCACTTAGAAAGCATTGATCTGCAGTAATTGAAAACGAAGCCTTTTGCTTTTTCCCCTTTTTTGGCATTGCTTGCAGTTTGGTGGAAACAAACAACAGAGTACTTATCACATGCCTGATCCTGTACTACTAACAAGAGATGGGAGCTTTGATACTAATATTAATATCCATTATGTGTTTGTTTTTAGGTTGTTGTGTTATATGTTAATTTGTTAGCTGCTTTTAGAAATTGTAAGCTGTTCTGGCAGTTTTATTGATTATATTATGAGGCTTTATGGGTTGCCCTAGGTACTCCCAGTGGAAGAGCTGGAGATAAACAAATGTGGTAGTAGCAGTATTAACAACAGCAATTAAGCTACCAAGAGAGGCAGATTAACAATTTTCAAAGCAATTGTTAGGTCCAGCTTCTAAGAACACAGCCCTGCCAAACCACCACAAGTCCCATCTAACCAGACTCCCATTTCCTGCAGTAGCTATCAGAGCCCACCAGCAGCGCATGAAGGCAGTAACCATCTCCTGCTATTTCCCCAGACCCCCCCACAAACAGATATGCACTGGCGTGCTATTTGTGGGTTCAAGCCCCACGTTGGGCAAAAGATTCCTGCCCAGCTCTACTGTTCTATGATACTATGATTCTGAAGATGAAGATTCCATACTAGCTATCACTTCTCCTGTTTCTGATATTCAGAGTGCTGTATCCAAATCAGCACACATTCACGCAAAAAAAAAAAACTTTCCATAGTCTTGGGGAAATCCAAGGTTTTCAAAAGATATTTATTTATTTATTTATTTTCAATCCCTAAAGCAGGCACCCCCAAACTCGGCCCTCCAGCTGTTTTGGGACTACAACTCCCATCATCCCTGACCACTGGTCCTGTTAGCTAGGGATGATGGGAGTTGTAGTCCCAAAACAGCTGGAGGGCCGAGTTTGGGGATGCCTGCCCTAAAGAGGGGGGGGGGACCCAAATAGCCCAATTAGGACTGAGCATAGTCAGTGGCCGTTGAATGCAGACTGACTGTTGGGGATGGGATAGCCAAGAGTGAAAAGGAATGGAATGGAGTATCCTGAGCAGGAAACACACCTCGCCGCAACATTTTGTCACAGGGCCCCACTTGCTATGACTAATAACCATTTTTGGAGTTTATTCTTCATGAATTTGGCTGATGCTCTTAATGATGCTCTTGTATTTTGCATAGTTTATTTCTTATATCTGTTAGCTGCTTTTCTCACATAGGAACCCCAAGTGACGTACATTGAAACCAGTTAAGAATACCCAATAAAAATCTAAAAACACAGTTAAGGATATAAAACAATTCAGGACTTACTGATCCTACCCCACTGAAAGAATCCACAGTGTGACTCTTCAAATTAAAAGGCCAAAACCTGTGTAAAGAGAAAAGTCCTTGTGGCACCTGAAAATAGATAAAGATGGTGCCAGCCATGCCTTCCTGGGGAGAGCATTCCACAAGTAAGGGGCCACTACTGGAAAGGCCCTTCTCCAAACCTCCCATAGAAGGCACACATGAAGAATCAGATGATGATGACAGGGACCAGGCTAGCTGATGTGGGGAGAGGCAGGCCTTGAGGTACTGAGATCCTGAGCCACATAAGGCTGTATAAGTTGAAACCAGTACTTTGAATTGAGCCCCAAAACAAATTGGTAGCTGGTGCAGCCGCCCCAGTTAAAATCTTGATGTTGTCGACTATTCAGAATCACAGAGCTGTAGAGTCCAGAGGCCCCCCCCCCCCCGGATATTCAACTGAAATGTACTATCCTGTAATTTAAGCCCATTAAACCCAATGCTGCCCTCAGAGACAGCAGAGAACAGGTCTTTGTCCCCTTCTCTACTTCTCTCAACTCCTTTCCTCAGTCTTCTCTTCTGGAGGTTAATAAACCTATTTCCTTCAACTTTTTAGTAGGACTTCTTTTCCATACTCCTGATAATATTCATTACCATTCTCTGAACCCGTTCCAATTTTCTATGTCCTCCAAAAATTTGGTGCCAAGAACTGGACACTGTTCCCCATTTGAGCAGTGCAGAGTAAAGTGGAACTATTATTTCCAGTGACTTGGAAACTACATGGTGCAGCCTAAATTTCAGTCATGTGAGCTCCTGTTGATAGTGTGAAGTGGTTCAATCAAGAGCTATTATTATTATCATCATTATTATTATTCCATCTTATCTGTAGTTTAAGAGAACTATGTCTTTGGGGGTCAATTAGAGTTATGCTTTTCTCTTATTTTCAAAAGTTTGGGAGGGCATACATCCCTGTATATTACTTGACTTTCCATACTTGGTTCTCAGCTTTTTCTGGTGTGGAGTGGCTGCAGAGCTATTTGAAGAGGCATGTCTTTCAAATGTTGTGCTGATAAATTTCTAAAAAGTTCTGATTAGATATCTTTTTAAATGCACAGTGGCCCCATTTCTTGGTTTTACTGTTTGATACGAGAGCTAGCAACACTTCCTTTTCCCAGAGTCATCCACACAAGACGTGTTAACTGAAAAAACAGCTTAACTTTTCCAGAACAGGTGCAATAAATCTGAAATGCACCTGTTGTTAAAACCATAAAACATTTTTCAAACACTCAATATGCAGTTAACCTCCAAAAACTAGTAACTATGGAATGTTTTTCAGTCAGGTCAACATTATTTCCAGAACTGCATAGCATAATTCTGTGGGGCGTTTGTTGGAGGCTAACAGGGCCTGGGGTGGGATGTTTCCTTAGATGCAAGTTGTGTGTTAAAAAGCAGTGGTCTTACAATGGATGCTCTGGAGTTTTATCCTCGGGATATAGGCCTGGTTGCATCATTTGATTGTTGTTGTTGTTGTTGTTTAGTCGTTTAGTCGTGTCCGACTCTTCATGACCCCATGGACCAGAGCACACCAGGCACTTCTGTCTTCCACTGCCTCCCGCAGTTTGGTCAAACTCATGCAGGTAGCTTCGAGAACACTATCCAACCATCTCGTCCTCCGTCGTCCCCTTCTCCTTGTGCCCTCCATCTTTCCCAACATCAGGGTCTTTTCCAGGGAGTCTTCTCTTCTCATGAGGTGGCAGGGCACCCAAGATGAACAGGTCATAATTGAGAGTTTTGACCAAACATGATCCACCTGGAGGAGGAACCGGCAAGCCACTCCAGTATCCCTGCCAAGAAAACTCCATGGACAAAGACAAAAGGCATCATTTGATTATACTCTGTCAATTGGTTTACACATGAGTCTGTGAAGCGTACACATATGCACAACCAGAAACAGTATCTCCACGACATATTGTCGTAAACGGGGATCTTCAGCTCTCGCAAATATGAAAGATCAGAAAAGACAAAGGCTTCTTTGTGTTGATGAGGAGATGAGAGTTAGTTTGTCTCACATTAGACCTAATATAAATGAGATAACCCAGCAAAAGCAAGTTCACATCTCTCACTGAGTTTGTTTACATTCTTAAGGTACATACGTAAGAGGTTCATTTGTAATTATATTTTGGGAATGATCCATGTTCTTACATAGCTGCATTGTTTTATACTTTCTGGGTGTCCTACGATCATATTATAAAGTATTTGTGTTCTATGTTATAAATCAAGCACTGGTGGGAGTTGTTTTCCCCCACAAATGTATTTCTGATCAATAAAAAATGTGGTTTGGGGGGAGCAACTTTTTATTGTGAAAGTGTGGCCCAGAGTGGGGGGGAATGGGAATCACTGGTAGAGTGTGGAGTTAGTGAACAATTGTTTTTTTTTGGGGGGGGGGATGAATATGGGGTCACATTTATTTGGTTTATTTGTTTTAATTGTAACTGTGTTTCTTGTCTTTGTTTTAGATTTCCTCTGTAAGTCACCAGGAGACCATTTTATGGTCTCTGGCAGTGGAATAATACTAATGCTACTAATAATATGCACTACATTAAATAGATGAAGATGATATAGGAGGGGAGAGAGGAAACAAGGGCTGAACATCTGATTCCTTCTCTGAGAATCATGTAGCCTAATCCACAGTGGTTCTGCGGCTGCCAGTTGCTTCTGAACTGATTAGCAGAATATAACAGCATCCATAAGCTAAATGCATTTTGGTATAGGAAGCTAAAGTAATAGGGGTACTGGAAGCCAAATTAGCAGATTTCTGTGCTACAGTAAATCTCTCCTGGCCCTCAGGGTCATCCACTTATTTCCCTGGACTGAAACTATGTTACAAATTTAAAATTATGATTACAATAAACAGTCATTAGTAAAAAGAGAGAGAGAGAGAGATAACCAAAGCGAGATATATTTTCAATATGGCAAGGCATAAATTATGCTGTAATTATTATAGTGTTGTTTGTTTGTTGTTCAACCCCAAACATTAAGATCCTTTAACCTGATTAAGTAAAGCCATTTTGGGGTGGTTTGCATTTGTTGATTTTGCAAATGCAAATGCCCATCTGTTCCCCCCCCCTTTTTTTTTTTTGCAGCTAATAAGTTTTGCATACCAAGCAGTTAAAAAAACCCAAACCTTTTCCACAGAAGCTTCCTCAACTTTTTATTTTTATATATAAGAGCAGCAGTACAGGCCTAAGGCTCTCTCATAACGTTGAGTTTTGGATAAAGGAGAGATTTGTATTACACTACTAGTCACGCAGGTATTCTGCTCAGAAAGAAGATCATTGTTTAATTTAATTTGAGTGCCCCAAGGTACGGTCTTTTATAGGCTACATTCCTATCTTCAGTCTTCATAATACCAGTCTTTGTATGTTAAAGCCTTGACTTCACAGAGATTTACACTAAGGAATATAAACCAGCTTAGATAACTCAGTAAAACTCCAGATGGGCAGCCCTTTTAGTGAAACTGTAACCTGTTTCAATTCAGCTCAGACCCTCATTAGACATCAGACGTCCTCCTAGCAGTGTCAGAGCCAATTCTGATTGGTGTGATTCCCACAATGCAAGGCTGTGTGTATGAATAACATGGCAAGGTGGGCAGAGGTGACTGGAGTGCATTGTTCCCATCTGATTACTACCATCTCTTCGGTTGCGAAGCAGCTTGCTTGGGAAAGACCCACACAAAGGGTCCTGCATGTAGGGAAGCATTTGTTTCTTATTTATTTTGCTTTCATTGCATTGTCAAAGGTTCTCTCCTCCCATTTTCCCCTCACACCTGTTCTGTGAGAGATGGAGACTGGCCCAAGGTCATCACTTCATGATTTGAGGTAGGATTTTACCGTATTTTTCCGTGTATTAGACAAGGTTTTTTGACTCAAAAATCATGTCAAAAAACTATACACGGATAGTGGCGTGGGGGGGGGGAGCTGCACACCACCAGCTGGGGTGCGCAACTTCCCCCCATGCAGCTGCAGGAGGTGCACGCTCTAGGGAGCGTATCCTGCAGCAGCATGGAGGGGACGCCACCAGCCAGCTGGTCAGCGGCCTGCGCTCTAGGGAGCTTCTCGCCGCAGTGGCATGGGGGAGCAGCTGCCCACTCTACCAACTCCCAGCAGCGGCCTTGCTAGGGTGGTGGCATGTGTGCAATTCCCCCTAAAAAAATCTCAACAACTGTGGGCCATCTCCCCTCATTTTCTTTAAATTTAGTCCCCCAAAATAGGGGGCATCTTATACACGGAAAAGTACGGTAAACCTGGCTTCCCTGGTTAAAGGATGACATTCTAGCCACAGCACTGTGGGGTGGCAGACTTCAGGTCTGGGGCCCAAATGTGACCTGTCAAGGAGCCAGCCAGCCAGCAAGCAATAAATCACACAGAGTAAGTGAAGGAAAGGGACGCGGGTGGCTCTGTGGGTTAAACCACAGAGCCTAGGACTTGCCGATCAGAAGGCCGGCGGTTTGAATCCCTGCGACGGGGTGAGCTCCCATTGCTCGGTCCCTGCTCCTGCCAACCTAGCAGTTCGAAAGCAAGTCAAAGTGCAAGTAGATAAATAGGTACCGCTCTGGTGGGAAGGTAAGTGGCGTTTCCGTGCGCTACTCTATTTCACCAGAAGCGGCTTAGTCATGCTGGCCACATAACCCGGAAGCTGTCTTCAGACAAACGCTGGCTCCCTTGGCTTATAGAGCGAGATGAGCGTGCAACCCCAGAGTCGGTCACGACTGGACCTAATGGTTAGGGGTCCCTTTATCTTTACCTAAGTGAAGGAAACAAGGTCTGCTCAGGAGTGCCAGGCCAAGCACAGCAACTCTTCCTTGGTAGGTCTTGACCCTATGATGCAGTTGTAGAGACTCAAGGTCCCCGCCTTCCCACAGCTGCCTAAGTCTTCTCTTCACCAGGGTTTTTCGCAAGCAATCTGAGACTATGCTGGCGTGTCTACCTTGGCGTGTCCTGCTTCATGCCTCACCTGGTCCTGTGAGACAAGGGAGGAGAGGAGTTCATTGCAGCATGAGGGGAAGACATCCTTGCTTCTTCATCGGTCTGACTCACATCTGCCTCTGGGCCTCCCTCGCCCCACGCTCCTGCTTCTGGGCTTCTCTATGCCACAGATTCTCCCTTCTCACAAATCCGTGTTACCTCTTCAGCTTTTGACAGCCCCTCCTCCCAGTCTTCTCCCTTTTCGCCTTGTGACCACCCATCTATAAAACAAGAAGTTGAATAAGGACATGAAGCAGAAATTGGTCCCTCCAGTCCCAAGTGTTCTGTGAGGTCTTAATGTGCCAGTTGAACACCAGTAATGATGAAGCCAGGTGAAAGTTCCACAATCTAGGTGCTGCCACCAAGAAGACTCTGTCTCATATCTACCCAGTGCAATCAGACCATGGGGGATGACAGAGTAGGTAGGCTCAGTCACACATGTGCCTTTGTGGCATGTAATTGTGCCATCAAGATGTAGCTTCCATGCTGTTATAAGCACAGTATACCATTAACTTATGTTCATTGTTTACTGAGGGCTGATGAAAGATCAGACATCCACTTCTAGCTACAATTTTCAAGTTCTGGTTTATGGGAAATCACCATTAGTCTTAACTGTGGCTAATGCTGGTGCTTATGAATTGTTTAGTTGTGTTTAATGGGGATTTTTTCTTAGCGAAGGAAACTGCTGCCTTTGAATGGTGAACAATGGTTAGCAGGTAGCCATGGTTGCCTTGGTACAGCCCCCTAGACCTGATAAATGCCCTATTTTTGGGGGGGGGGATTATGTCTGAAGGATGCATGCTCTCCTGGGGAGCTTTGGTCTGCAAACCAGGCTCTCCAGCAAGTATACAGGAGCAGATTCTCGACACACTTTTTTAGCTGTTTCTCTCTATCCATCCACTCACTCTTGCATTATTATTATTATTATTATTATTATTATTATTATCTGGAATCTCCACAAAGTCCTAGCTACATTAAACAGCAAACTCTGCATTAGAGAAATAAAATAAATCAGTATTTGATAAAGCAAATCAATTTTTATCCATTTTCTGTCATCACTGACATTTTTGCAAGCTGATGAAAATCTGCTATCTCAGGTGCGAGGGCTAATTTGAGACACTTGCTAAGGAACTGAATATGAATGAGAAAAAATCAGTGTAGCGTTGATAACATTTGTTGTGAGAAAAAGTGGCAGCAAATTCTTTACTCTGTCTTCTGGCTTTGTACAAGGTATTATTTCTGTAGAGCAACTTTCTTCATGCTGCTACAGTGATGTTAACTCTGTTTCAACTTCAGCAATTCAATGACCATGTGGAGATGGGAGATGAAAATTAATTGATTTCACATAGGGAGAGAATTTTGATTGGATTCACATTTAAAGGTGAACCTACCTAATTTGGACTTTCCAAAACCATACGGAAAAACAAAGCACAGCTGCCCTTTGAAATTTGTACAGCTCTGTATTTTGCAATGCAGTTATCCAGCCAAGTAATGTGCATAAAAATCCATATGTTATTGAAAATAATATGCAGAAATGCATTATATTGTGGGGAAATGCCTTGCAAAAAATGTGTATGATAGGCAAAATAGCATATGACCATGGATATAAAAAAAGAAATTCACACTACAATCCTGTTGAATTTTCAAGAAGTCTTGAAATGTGGAAAACTCAACTTAAAATTGGAAAAATGAAAAAAACCGAGAGAAGATGAAATGGACAAATTAATTCATCTCTGTCTCTAGGACACGGATGCCTGAATCCAAAGACCTACTTTGGCAATTTCAAAGAGGCCTAGGAATACATCCTTTAAATGATAATAATAAAAGCTTTGAACCGCTGACTCCTTTGAACAGGTAGACCACTGAGACTTTTAGGCAGGTGGAAATAAACAATATTGCATCTTCCAGATTCTGTTTCGCAAAGCTTCCGTGTGTTAGGGAGAGAGAGAAAGATAATGTTGGCACGGCACATGCTGCTTTGCTTATAATACAGATATTCTCCCCATTATTGTTAAAATGCCTAAGCTGGAGAAAATTATCACGAAAGCCTGTATGATTTGTACCTTCTGGAGGTTCTCTCTCTTCTAAAGTGGGTCCCATCAGGATATTCATAAGCGAGCAATGGAAGTCGCAAGGATGCAGCTGCTTTCGGAACGCCGGTGCAGCTCTCATGAATATTTCATGAAAGCTGCATGTGCAGGGGAGATCACCATTTTTATTAGCTAGAAATGTGCAGACCTAAGTCTGGGAGGGGCACCGTTCATGTAAATACACCTTAGGCCCTGCCGATGCACAGGGCATGTGTCTTTGAATGCCTACGATTAATTATTAAAGCATCAAAACACAACGGGGGGGGGAGGGAAATACCCCTGAAGTTTTGCTAAACGGGAGCTGCGGATCAAAAGCATAACACATCCTCCTCTTTAAGCTCTGCTCATATCCACTATTATTCCTAAGAGGGAAGCGCTCGCTTTCCTTTTCCAGAAATTTCCTGGGAATTATAACTGCACATAGCAAGCATTTTGTTGTGAAATGGGTAAAACAGAAAACAAGCCCCTATGGACAGTAGTTCTCTTGAATTATTGTTGTTATTATTATTAGCGACTGCATCTCGCTGTTCCTCCAAGAAATCCAGTATATTATAGGATTGGGCCCATTTTGTCCTCAAAATAATCCTGTAAGGCAGCGGTTCTCAACCTGTGGGTCCCCAGATGTTGTTGGACTACAACTCCCATCATCCCGGAGCTCTGGCCTTGCTAGCTAGGGGTGATGGGAATTGTAGTTCAACAACATCTGGGGACCCACAGGTTGAGAAAGGCTGCTGTCAGGTCAGCCCTGTTTAAGGAAGTTTTTAAGGTCTGATGTTTTATTGCTGCATTATTATTATTATTATTATCATCATCATCATCATCATCATCATCATCATCAATTCTATAGGAAGCCGCCCAGAGTGGCTGGGGAAACCCAGTCAGCTGGGTGGGTTCTGAATAAATTATTATTATTGTTGTTGTTGTTGTTGTTATTCCTACCACTACTACTATTACAATGCAAGCCCAGCACTCTGTAGTTCCTCCTGTATCTACCACACTACTCTGACTTAAGTGTCTCTTCACAATGGTACCACACAGGCTGTTCTCAACAATCAAAAGCACAGGTCACCTGTTCTCCATTGAAACCTTAGCAAAGAAATATCTTAATTCAATAAAGAGGTAGGTGCATTGCTGAGAAATAACCCAAGACACATGCAAGGACGAGCAATGGAACACATTATTATTTATGGATGCTCCATTATCAGAATATTTTAAGATAACGCTCTGCACTGTAAGTCAGCCAGCAGTGGTTTAAATATAGTGATGCTTACCTCAGGCTGAAGACGCAGACATAACATTTAAATGTGATGGAAGTGGTTTGACATACGTTGACTACCCTGAAAACAGATATGCTCATTTGAGCTATTTCCACCGCACTTAAAATGTTACATCTGTTCAATACAAACGTCTTTCTTGGTCTGATAAATGTTGGTTTTATCAGATTAGGATCGCAGTGGCCAGAGCACGGCAAGCCAAAAGTGCGGCTTACCAAGACTATACAAACATGCTGGATCCCAGAGAAGAGCTCACACCTATTTTTTTCTTCCCTCGTCCTCTAGCTCAGGGCGGTGTGACGCCAAAGTTAAGGAGCAAAGTGCTTAAGCATGAACAGAAGTTACACCAACCCAAACCTTGGCTCGACTGCCACTCCACACTGAGCTAAACAGACCCAGAAGGAGTAAAATGGCTCCAATCTCTGCTCTGAGAGCCTCCGTGTTCACACTAAGTAAGCCATGGTTTGGCTTAGTGTTTATGTGCAAATTTAGCCTATATCTAAATCTGGTTATCGGCTGTTTCTTTGTGACGATACGCCCTTTCATCAGAGGCCTCTTTCTTTATGACAAATTTAATTAACTTCAGCAAAGAGCATGGAAAGAATACATGTAAATAATTATAGGAAAGGATCTAGCTGACACACGACTGGCGCGCTCGTACGGTTTGTTTTGGGATAAATTATTTATCATTCTCCTCAGAACTTTTTAACTCATTAAGATCATATTAGTCACGAAATCGGTGTTGCTGATTTTAACATAATGTATCAAAAGGCATTATCAGTAGCTGTCACAAGAGAGAGAAACTTATTACAGAGTAATAAAGTGAAAGACTGTTCCATGCTCTGGAATCAAAGAGCATTACTACTATAGAGCCATTATCAATAGAACAGATAGCTGATTGTCCTCTAAAAGATGGCTGTCCCACGAGGGAAGTAAGTGCTTGAAGATTTCTATTTCTAGCTTTAAGGAGAGCGAGTTGATTTTTTTCTTCTTCCCCATTTAGCTTTTTGTCATCCTGAACCGTTCTTCAGAGGAGATGAGTGTTCAGAAAAACCATTTGACCTCTCCAAAATAACTGTGCTTAGGAGCTATTTAGGGGAGGGAGGTATGGAGGGGATGGCTTAATACGTCTTTGTCAACTCATGTTGTTTAGTTTATTGGAGACTCCTGTGGCTCAAATGGCCTTGATTACCTTCAGGATAGTTTTCTAGGACCACTGTATGCTCCAGACCGGGGTCCTTGGGTCTGAAGTGTCTTCCCACCCCCACCCCTCACAAACTGACCGCTGGACAAATTACATAATAAACAGGAGTAGCCTGAGCTTTCACAGCCCAGCAGGAAAGTGCCCTTCATGGGACCCCTTCTATGTTGGGGCTGGGCAGAAATGTACATCACTAGTGGTAGTGGCAGGTGACTACAATTTTAGACTTCTCACAGTGCCACAGAATGCTGCATTGTGGGAAATTTAAGGTGGCAGCTTGTAGCCACGCAGTGCCTTGTGTGGCAGGCCCAGGGCAGGATTTAGGCCCTGGTAGGACGTGGGTGGCGTTGTGGGTTAAACCACAGAGCCTAGGACTTGCTGATCAGAAGGTCAGCGGTTCGAATCCCCACGACAGGGTGAGCTCCCGTTGCTCGGTCCCTGCTCCTGCCAACCTAGCAGTTCAAAAGCACGTCAAAGTGCAAGTAGATAAATAGGTGCCGCTCCGGCAGGAAGGTAAATGGTGTTTCATTGCGCTGCTCTGGTTTGCCAGAAGTGGCTTAGTCATGCTGGCCACATGACCTGGAAGATGTACGCCAGCACCCTTGGCCAATAAAGTGAGATGAGCGCCGCAACCCCAGAGTTGGTCACGACTGGACCTAATGGTCAGGGGTCCATTTACCTTTACCTTTACCTAGGATTCCAGATACTGGCACCAGACCTGAAAACAAATTTCTGCTTAGTAGTAGGGGGCTCACTGTTCAAAATCACCTGTACTCAGGAATAGCATTACCTACAGCAGGGATGGGGAACCTATGGCCCTGCAGATGCTATTGGACTGCAACTCCCACTGTCCCTGTCCATTTGCCAGGCTAATGAGTGCTAAAGTCCAACATCCCCTAGAGAGCCACAGATCCCTGATCCCCGAACTACAGAAGTTAGATGTACAGGTTGCATACAGGTTCATACGAAATTTTGAAGTGTAATCACAAGTGTGGAATTTCATACATTTTGGTTACTTTTCTTTGTTTTCTTAAAATTGCAACAGTAGGAAAATATTTTGAATAAAAATGGCAACTCCCATGGAGGACGGATAAAAATAGATATAGTCATGTTTGGGTCCAAACTCCACCAGGGGTCTATCAGTTGGCTAGCTCTGGGCTACAGAATAATCAAAATATAAATAGTCTGAGTAGGCGAAATGCCTTTGACTTTTTGTTTCAGTTTGGTATGAGATGTTTTTGCCTGCAGTTAAGGTTTAATTCTGCTTGGACTTGTGCATTGCTGTGGAATTGCTCACCCATGGTGCAGCCATGGTAAAGACGTTCTCTTCCTATTTGTGACGTTAACCTTTCTGTGATATATGTGCAGCTCATAATTCCTCGGTGCGGAACAGCTAAATCCTACGCACAAACAATCTTATATGGTTAAATTAAAGCTGTTCAAATTATTGCGCCATTTTAATAAAATGAAATCCGGTCATGTTAAAGAATAAATCCAGATATCAGATATCCAAGTGCTTTTCAGTGCACTATTTGACCCTTGAAAAGTGGCTGTGTTAGAGAGAAGAATTGGCAGAGGAGGGACATCTGTGTTTGTGACCCACTGCAACCCACTTCAAGGATCAACACAGGTTCTAGATTCACTTAAAACGAGTCATAAGGTTTTGTGTTGTTTTTTCAAAGTGGAGGCTCACATTTTTGAAAGCCCTCCCCCAGCCCCAGCCCTAGACCATGCACTTGTTTCCACATAGTTTTGAGGCATTCAACTAGCTGATACTTATGGCTGTCCACAGTGATAGCTTGAGCAATCCTACATCATACTGCCAGCCCTCTTAAGTTTTATTTTTAGGTATCGGATATATGGCAGGCATTCTTTTCCTGCTGCTTTGGACTGGGAAGAAGGAATGTAGATACAGCTTAAGATAATGAGGCAAAGCAGAGCATTTAAGTATCATTTCAGCAAGCCACAGTGCAGCAGATTGTTGGAAAGTTTTGATCACATTACTTTTAATTATGCACTGTATTTATCTGACCTATTTGAACAGGATCCAGAGCTGGTGCGCAACATCTGTCGCTGGGTGAGGCAAGCTGTTCGGATTCCTTTCTTTGCCAAGCTGACCCCAAATGTCACGGATATTGTGAGCATTGCAAGGGCTTCCCAAGAAGGTAACAAGCTCAGATGTTTTGGCATCTCCGTGTCATATAAGCTCACAGCTTGATTAATCAGGACATGTAAGTGGTGTTGTAGCAAGAGAAAGGGACACGAGACATTTGCCATTTTCATTTTTGCCCTCTTTTCTGACTGAGAAACTTATGTGAAGGGATGCCACTGGTTCATACATTATCTGGGCCTTCACCTGATGAAGGAGGTCGTGTCATCTTTTCTTCTCCAGGGCTGTCTTTTTTTGGAGGGGGGTTGAGGTGGAAGGGGGGCAAGACACCCTCAGTCCATCCTAATCTCTGTGCAAGTCTCAATCCCTTAGTGCAACTTTCTCCAACTCCCTAAACCCACAGCTTTGCTGACTATTTGGCCATGCTAGCTGGGGCTGGTGAGAGTTGTCGTCCAAAGTATCTTGAGGACACCAGGTTGACTGCCTGCGCCACTAGATGCTGCTCCTCCTCCTCACCCTTGCTGCCGCCTCCTCTCATTTGCCAGGCAGAGTACAAACAAAGAGTTGTGGCAACTCCTCCTCCTCATTTTCCATAACTGTTCATTTGCTTTACTCCATTTGGACCAGAAGGGGAGGGCTGGTGGTGATGGTGAGGAAGAAGAGGAGCAGATCTGGAAGGGGGACCTCGATAGTGGTGGGATGTGGGCTTCAGCAGGTGTCTAATCATGTCAATCCCTGATTCTGGACCTGCTTTCTTCTGCCGTGCAGATGCCCTCACATATAAACCAAGCACCCCATGCTAATACCTGATCATGTGTATTCCTGGCTCATAGAATTATTTTCTCTCCTTAGAAAGGGGGAGGGCAGAGAATCACATGGTCTAGATGCCAGCATGGAGCAGCTAAGAGACAGGGTACGGCATTCTTCCACTGCATGAAGACCCAGCTAGCATATAGCCCATGAACAGAAACTGATCCACTAAACCTTTTGAGAGACATAAAAAAACCCCTCCCCCCAAAAAAAATCCAGATTGCTTTGCTTATAGTTGTTTTATTCAAGGAAAATACAAAATTGTAAATCGTTGCTTGTTTGATGCAAATGATAATCAGATTGTTTCTTAGACAATATATTATGTCCTTAAAAAGACTAGCTCTTGTTGGTTTCGTTATCCTGTTTAAACAAAGGGACAGCATGGAGGATATACACACATTCTTTATTATAGTCCAAAGACCACCAAAAACATCTTCAAAAGGAAAATAATCCAGAGCGTGTAGGTTTCGGTTTCTTATTACTTCCAAGAGGAACTTAGCCAGGGCCAGGATAGTATCATTGTGTTTGTGCATGGAGAATATAATTGTAAGTTGTTCTACATGGGGTGAGGTGTGGGACAGCTTTCCTCAACACTCACCCAGCATGCCTCCCTCCATCTCCTATGCAATTGGCCACTGGGGGTGGGGGCTAACCTTTGATTGGATGACGATTCAGCCATGTAGTCAATTTCCAGCATAAAATCCAGGAAACATGAAATAATCTTTAAATGCATCGGATTGTCTATGTCTAAACTGCGGTCAAAGGTTAAGCCCTTGTGTGAATGGCCAGTCAAAACAATTAGGTAAAACCATGCTATTTTGGTTAATCCTATTGCAACTCTTCATAAGCACTCATCATTTGCTCATAGAAAGATTTTACAAAATTCACATGTATTCCCCTTGTAGGTATCTCTCCATGGGGGGTGGGGCTTGATTTATATTGGAGTCGGACAAAGGCCACTTGAGAAGGCCAGAGCACAGAGAGTTTCCTGGCTGCATCACTCTGATTTTTTGGACTATTTCCAGCATTACATCAAAATAAACATGGGTTTGTTATCAAGTGTGCGCTTGACATAGGAACATACGAAGCTTCCTTGTCAGACCCTTGGTCCATCTCGCTCAGTATTTCTCCACTGACTGATGGCAGCTCTCCAGAATTTCAGGCAGAGCTATTTCCCAGTCCTACCCAGAGATGTTGGGGAATGGACCTGGGACTTTCTGCATTGCATATGGTCTTCCGGTGAGCCACAGCCCTTCTCTGACCACAGCCACTAGCCAGGAGCTGCAAGCAATCCCTGCTCCATGACAAGAGTAGCTGCTGTAAAGATTACTCTGTGTGACATCCTTGGGATGCAGTCATACCTCATGTTACGTTTGCTTCATGTTACGTTTTTTCAGGTTGCATCCCACGTTGACCCTGAAGTACTGGAAAGGGTTACTTCCTGGTTCCGCTGCTCGCACATACGCAGAAGCGCTAAATCACGCTTCGCGCATGCACACAAGTGCCAAATCGCACCATGCACCTGCGCAGATACGGTGCCTCAGGTTGTGGGTTTTTCATCTTGCGAACGGGCCTCCGGAACGGATCACTGTATTTGAAATGCACTCTACAAATTCTAAATTTGTAATTTTTTTAAAAAAATGATATGAGGACAACGAATTGGTTGAGAGTGGATTATGGCTAGAAAGAAAGGCTGACTTGGCTTTATGGTCTTCTTGCGCTACCGCTGTGGGATAACTTCCAGCATCTCTTTTCCAGCTTATTAAGTCTGTCCCTAAATTTGTCCTCAGGTGGCGCAGATGGTGTTACAGCCACCAACACCGTGTCAGGGCTGATGGGACTGAGAGCAGATGGCACACCTTGGCCAGCTGTCGGGCTGGGGAAGAGGACTACCTACGGCGGAGTGTCAGGTAAGTGTTGCCCTTTCCCGACGAAAACGCCTCCTCGGGGGCCAGCGAAAGATCAGGCGGTACTTGCAGCACGGCTAGGGGCGTTGTGCCTGCTCTGTTCTCCGTGCTTCTTTGCCGGCCAGTGTGTTCCCTAATAGTCATGACAGATGGAGCAGATTGAGTGTGAACACTCTTGGGCTGCCCTTTCCTTAATGGTGAAACACTGCAACGAAAGGCAGTGATAGGGTCAACCCCGAGGAAGGGGGAAATCTCTTTTCTCTTGTGACCCACAGTTTTCCTGGAATTTTTCATTCTGTCACAGTTGTCAGGCCACATGTTAGACAGAGGCTAATCAAAGGGCACCACGAGAGGAAAATACAAGCATTCCCAATGCATCGTGGGAATTCTTTATGTGCTGCACTTGGCATCTGTCTCCCTCTCAAAATCCACCTTCCCGCCATGTTTCCATAAGTGGCTCCCCCAGGGATGTGAAACCGCACTCCCCTATTTAATGTTTTCTCTGCCTCACTCCTTTGTGACACACACACACACACACACACACACACACACACACTACAGTGGGTGCCTGCACAAAACATGATTTTAAACCCTCTGTCGGAGGCGTGGGGGGAGTTGTGGTGCACCCGTGCCATGCTTTATTTTCACTGATGGATTAATCTGTTTGACCCCGTGCCCTCAGTTGCTGTGACAACATGAACCTGGTCCTGCCGAGAAAATGCCGTGAGCTTCTGGACTGTAGTGGTATGGAGATTAGTCTCCTTGGAGATATAAACAGTGGTAAATATTCATCGCATAATGGTGCCCCACTGTTCAAGCAAAATGCAGCTGAATCAGGCCGGACAGACAAAAGGAAACAGCTTTCTTTCATGTAGTTCTATTGTGTGTCAAAAACAGGAAGGCTGTCCTGTGGCGATTATCTTGCTGAGTGTGTCGTGTGTGTGTGTGTGTGTGTGTGTGTGTGTGTGTGTGTGTTTTAATTGACTTATAAATATATGGAAATCATTTACTGCAGTAAATTGGTCCATAGCCTTGCACAGATAAATACACTTTTGTGCTTAATAGGCAGTATTTAAAGTAAATATAGAAATGTAAAGAAAGGCATTAGCTTGAGGCAAAAATAGAGCCATTCGGTTTAATCTCTGTGCGCGTCAAGTGTGCGCAAAGAGACTGAGACGCAGACAGACGGACAGGAGAGGAAGAGGAAACCCACGTGCGTTCTCTTGGGGGTTAAGGACTTCCTAGGCTTTATTATCCCGCTTCAATTTTTTCCCAGTCTGCCATGTTGACAGCGAAAGAATAAAAGAGGTCACAGAGGGTGCTGCACATTAAAAATTAATAAAAGAACTATTGCAGTAGTATTTTATATAAGTAACGCCGTTCGGTGGTATTTCTCCCCCTCTCCCTTTCTTTCATTTTAAGCTGCCATTTCTGAATTCCTTCATGGCAATGTCAGACCAATAAAACTATAAAATTGCTGCATGATGAAAAGCATGTCCTCCACAGCACAAATTTTTAAGTATGTGTATAGTACAGATTACAGCAGTACCTGGACTCCTTGGGCTTTTCCAAGCCTGTCCCCATTTCCATAGTAAAGCTCTGCTTTCATGGTTGGAAATTCACCTCTTTGGGGAGCAAGGGAATATCACTCGCAACTGGAACCCTCCTGGTCTGTGGAAAAAGGGTGAGAGATTTTCGAAGCTAAACTTAAAGAGTATTGAAAACAGCAATAGACAGCCTTCCGCCCTTTTCTTTTCTTTTGTAGCAGGGCTTTAAATGTCCAGCATTTACAGGGGAGGAGAGTGGGAGAGCGAGATTAAGCAGGGCAACCAAGCTTAAGCGGTTCAAGTCCCATTGTTCTCAATGGGAACAGTATGGTGTGTGGTGAAATTTTTCGTAGGGGAACGTTTAGGGCCAGAGGCAACAGCTTGTGAAGGCGATGGGCAGGGAGATGTCACATTCATGACATCTTGATGTCCTGATGTCATGTGTGTGAGAATCGATCTTCCAGCGTGGTGTAGTGGTTCAGAGCAGTAGACTCGTAATCTGGTGAACCAGGTTCGCTTCCCCGCTTCTCCACATGCAGCTGCTGGGTGACCTTGGGCCAGTCACACTTCTCTGAAGTCTCTCAGCCCCACTCACCTCACAGAGTGTTTGTTGTGGGGGAAGAAGGGAAAGGGGATTGTTAGCCGCTTTGAGACTCCTGAAGGGGAGTGATAAAGCGGGATATCAACTCCAAACTCCTCCTCCTCCTCCTCCTCCTCTTCTTCTTCTTCTTCCCTAAGCCAAGCAGAAGCTTAGTGGGCTTTGGGAAGGAGGCGCCAGGGGAACATTTAGGGGACCAGTGGTCGAGGAAGGGAGCAGGGGGGCAGTCTGCCCCCAGGTGCCATCTCTAAGGGGGTGACAAGAAGGCACCCCACGGGGAACTCACCCCCCTGTGCGCAGCAGCACAAGCCACCAACATTGCTCCGCTGCAGCCACATGTGGAGGATCCTCTGCTCGTGGATGCACCCTCCGCCGCCATCTGTACGGCGCTCGAGCACCTTACGGACGAAGGTGGGATCCCTCTGCTGCTGCTGCAACCATGAGCAGAGGATCCCGCCACTGTCTATACGACACACATGCATGCACGGTACATAGCGACATGCGTGTGTGCGGTACATAGCGGCACACACACATGCATGCTGGGCGGTTTGCCCCGCCCCCAACATCCCGCACCGGGAGGGGCGGTTCTCCTTCCTTTGCCCCTGTAGGGGACTAGCCTAGACCCCCCCCAGTCCACTGACCACACACCACTGAATGGGAGAGTGATAAGCAGGGGATCAGCTCATTCATTCAGCTCTTAAGCATGGTAGATTTCAGAAAAAAAGTTGATAGTTGACCAATAAGTTATCCTAGATTTTAATTAACTTCATTTTTTAAAAATCCAAATTTAGGTTAGGGGTAAACCAATTCCAAAGAGAGCCAAACAGTTATTCAGCTGTAACTTTAAGAGCTTGTGCTTGCTTTCCCCTCCTCCCTCCCATTCCTTTTTCCTTGTGTGTCATGTCATTTAGATTGCTATGCTGAGAGCAGGGACTGCTTTAATACTGATTATTTAAGCTGCTCTGAGAGCCCTTGTGCCGAAAGGGCAATAGCTAAATGCCAAAAACAAACAAGCATGCTTTGCTTATTCTGAAGTGTTGTTGCAAGGAGGTATAAGCCTTCTGGCTTTTATTAGCTCAGGTTCTTTGTGTTGCCCAGGGCTTGAGTTTTCACTAGGGTTTGGCTTTTGCAGTATGAGAGCCAGAAGGAACTTCACCCCTTAGGATACCTGTGAATGAAAATGTGTGTGCTATCTTCATCAAGAGACACTAATACACTTTGCCTAGTAGAACTTGTTAATACTTCATGTTTCCTGCTCCTGTGAGTTCTCCTGGCTGTTCCCCCAAGCACCTGCTCACATGAAGAGACAGAGAGAACATTTTGGACTTCTGCAAGGGTTGCTGTGTCCATGAGCTTAGTGAGACTCCCTGCCTGCTGTTGTATGCACAAGTAGATCACAGACTGATGGCCATCTGTACGATGGCAAGCTAGGGCATCCATCTCACCTTGATTATTTCCTCCTATAACCCCAGTCTCTGACTCAGAGCAGGAGTAACTTGGGAAAAATGAAGGCAAGATTATTGCTTGGTATATGTATACACACTCCTCTTCTTGTACCAAAGAGCCAGTTTGCTGCAGTATATATAAGCCTGAGGAGGAGGAAGGTGCAGAGTGGCTCATGTCAGGCTCACTCCCTTTGGCACTGCAGCTTGAGTGGTGAGGAACAAACAACACTAGCAGTGCTGTAGATTTCCACCCAAGGAGAAATCTGTTCAAAAGTTGTGTTTCTGATAGAGCAGGCAGGTGTTCTGAAAGTGCTTACTTCACTCACCAGTCTTCTGATACCTGACTAATGCAGGACTCTTTAAGTTCTGGCCAAAGCCCATTGGGTTCCTCCCCAGGGAATATCGAGGTACCCCATGGGTTGTTTGCATACCTGTGAATTTTTTTAAGCCACTGTCAGACTGGGGCCTGCTCAGGCATGAACACAGGTGGGTTGAAAGAGTCTTCAACCCCCTCAATATTTGTTGGCAAGGGGCCGAATGTTGAGAGGGTGGAGGAGGCTGAACATGGTGGAACATCAATGGCTGGCTCCTCCTGAGTGTGAGAGAGGAGGAGCCGCCAGTCATTGAAGCCACACTGTGCTGGGATCTGGGCTCAGCCTCCTCCCGAAGTTTTACAGGCATTGCATACGAGACATCACAGGAGTGTGCGGCGATGGGTCTCCTCAATGTTGGGCACAAGACTGCGCCTCTGAGCATGAGTCAGGCTCACTGCTGGACCTAGGTGGTCCCAGGAATTGGAGTTTCAGTCAGAGTTGTTCCGCCTGGGCTTTGGCTTGGAATCAATTTGATTAACTCCCCCTCTTTCTTTATTCTTTCCTTTCTCCTTCTGTGTTGGAACTCCTTTTTGGGGACTTCCCTGGCTTTTTTCTGGTCCATGTAGGACCAGTCTGGATAGTTAGCCTTGGTGAAGACTTGACCTTTTCATCCCCCCAAAAAGTTTTTTACTTGAGTTTCCGCTGAAATGAGGCTGCATTTTAATGTTTTTATGTTGTATTTTAATCTTGTTTTTTAAGCTGTGTTTCAATCAATTGTTTTTGTATTTGGTGTTAGCCGCCCTGAGCCCGGTCTTGGCTGGGGAGGGCGGGGTATAAATAAAAATTATTATTATTATTATTATTATTATTATTATTATTATTATTAATGAGAAGATCTGTCTTGGAAATGCCCCCGTGTCAGGTTGCAGAGGAACCAACCCCCATGGCAGGTTGCCAGGAACGGATAAGACAAGGAAAGGTCCTTACCATCTACTTTTTATTCAATATTTACAGAGAGAGGCTTGGGAATGCAGCCTCTTGTAATAATGGCGTTGTCCCCAGTAAATCTTCACTCCTCTTCTCTCCCACTTCCTCATTTGTCATCTCTTCTACGGGTGGCGCTGAGGGCCCTTTGCTTCTGAGTCCTTTGCTCTCCTACTTTTAAGGCTCGCCAGGTTCTGGGAGATGGTGGGTCTGGAATGCTTTCTTGTGCTAATGTGTCAGCCAGCCAGCTCTGCCACCTCCTCCTCCTCTCCCATCATTTCCCACCTTTCCCCCTCATCTTCCTCTGAGCTGTGACCTCCCTCAAACCCCTGTTGTAATTCTGAACTGTCGTCTTCTTCTCCGAAAGCGTCAGGCTGGGGAGGCGGACTCCACCATTCCTCCTCTCCCCAGTCCCTCACACCCAGAGAATTTTGCACGTCCCTACGCAAAATGTCATCCATCATGACTGCCTGTGTGTTTTAAAATATAAACGCAACAGCATTTGTCCCGTGGATTGCCCTGAGAGTGCAAAGCAGAACACAGGCACTTTTTATTTGGAAGCTTTCCACTTAAAAGGATTTATAGTTCAAACTGTCTGGCTGCGGTTATTTCTGTGCTGTGCAATTGTGGTTACAATTTGTTCTATAGGTGGGCAGCCTGCTGTTTGCAAGCTGCCATGCTATTTTTGTATTACTGAAATAAATTATTCTAATAGGATTAGCTCTAAATTATAGATTTGTAAGAGTAATATAGTTCACATTACTGGCTGTTGATCTTTATTTATTTATTTTTTAAAAAGGAAAAAAAAAGAAAAGCCCATTTTTCAGAATGAATGGCAGCAAAGAAAATCTATAAATAATGCAAATTATTTATTTGAATTTTGCCCACCCTTTATTAAGAATTCAGGGCAGGTAGCCATATTGCACAATAGGAAGAGGGCTCTCTCTCTCTCCTTAAGGAATAATATTGTATAGCCTTGTTCATATTATTTATATAAAAATCATGATTTGGACTCATAGTATATAACACATCTGCAGTACATAACAAATAGGGGATTGTCCATGCTGGCACCCAGAAGATAAGGTTAGTCAGACATCTGAGGATTTATGAGTCAGTGTGACCTTGTGTGACCCACCTAAAACCCAGATTTTGAGCAGTTTTCACCTTTTTGTGAAAACACATTCCCATTTTGGAGCTGACTGGGCACTTTCCATGAGCAAGAAAGTGTAAAATATGAAATAATCCTAACTAAATCTATGTTCCTGACCAACATCAATATCCTGTTCTTCCTTCTCAAAACATGCATTTCTAAATGTATGTTTTCTCATATATTTAAAAATGCATTTTAATGCATTGTTTTGATCAGAAAAATTCATCATGGGGTGGGGGTGAAAATCTGAAGGATAAAGTTCTGCTCCACACATTGGCCTGGGAGATAGTGGTCTGTTCAGTTCATATTGGAATTTGCAAAAGTTAAATTTGTCAGGAATACCTGAGTACTCAGGTACTACTACTACTACTAGTAACATTTTTGTTGTTGTTTCTTAAAAGATCACAGTTATTGTTCACTCTGTGTAATGCTGGGGTTGACATATTTGCCTTTAATTCTCTGCTTCAGTTCACTTGGATTTTAGTGCCAGATAGCAACTCCATTTTTTCTTTTTTCCAATAAATGGTTTAAATTATGTAGCAGTTTCCTCTATACTGACAGACTTGAAATAAATGGATTACTATATGACCAAACCTAGGTGGCTTTTCCTCACCCCTGGGTTGCAATTTAGTCCAGTAAAGTGAGTATCTGCAGCCCAAGTTTAGTCAAAATTAAATTATCATATTTCAAGATGGGGGGCCTCAGGCCTGGGACCCCAAGCGACAGGGCCAGCCCAAAACCTCTTGGCACCTGAGGCGAACCACAAAATGGTGCCCCTTCCTTGTCAGGGAAGAAGGGGCGAGTGAAGATCTACCTCAGGAACAAGGGGGGTGGGATAAAGATTTGCATCAGAATCTGCTACTCCTGTGGGTGAGTTCAGAGATGCTAGCAACATCCAATCTTCATTTTAAATATCTAGAAGAACAATACAGATGCTAAGTGTTGCTTCACTGAAGTTTAGCCAGAAATCTCTCAGAATGGCTAACGATGGGTGAGAACAATGGAGCTTATGAAAACAGAACAAAAAAAGGTGACAATTTATCTCCAAATCAGAAACGTAAGGCAGAAGATCTAACTGGGCTGAGCAACTAAAAAGGCTTCATCCTGTGAGGTTGGCAACAGCAGCAATACTCTGGGTAGAGCATTCCTGTGATGGGGAGCCACAATTAAAAAGACCCTGTCTCATGTAACCAGCCACATTGTTGTTTTTTGCCTTTAGTGACCAGAATGGTTAAAAAAAAAAAGTTAACAATTACCTGCTTTTAATAACAGAGTCTATAGTAGCTGCCTTAATCTAATTAATGGATATGCTATTAATGTCACATTGTCTACATATAACGAGAGAGGATCTTTTGTCTTGAGCAGAATGGGAAAGAACTGGCTGCCACAGAGTTTGGTGACTATCAGAAAGCTGCTTTCTTTAGCTGAGAGGAATGTAAAATTAATACAGAAATTACACCTTGTACCAACTTTTCAAAAAGACAATTTACATTAAGTGTCAGAAAACATACTTGTATAGCAAAAATAATAATATGAAAATTCCATTAATACCCTTACAGAACATCAGCACATAATCCTACATGA
This sequence comes from Podarcis pityusensis, assembly GCF_964106645.2. Lineage (NCBI taxonomy): Eukaryota > Metazoa > Chordata > Lepidosauria > Squamata > Lacertidae > Podarcis > Podarcis pityusensis. The sequence continues at coordinate 75,054,007 of NC_138030.1, forward strand.
AACCCTTAGAAAACCAAAATCATTCACCATGAAAACATCCCACTTTGGCAAATCAGTTATGATCTGAGCTTTTATTTTTTCAGCCAGAACTCGCCAGAACTCACGTCTGGCACCTCTCAGGTGGGAGCCATTGAGAAAGAGGAAGGTGTTTGCGCTGAGTAACAGCACCTATTTTTCTAGAAAAAAAGTGTTGCTTATGACTCATTACTATCTAGCTCAAAGATGGTGAACCTGTGGTCCTCCAGAAATTAATGGGCAAATTAGGTATGTTCACATTCAGGTCCTAACCATAAGTATTCCTAATTGTGTTTTTGCATCTTTTATTTTTCTTCTTCTTCTTCTTCTTCTTCTTCTTCTTCTTCTTCTTCTTCTTCTTCTTCTTCTTCTTTTGAAGAGATAAAGTGTTGGGATGGATGCTAAGTTTGCCATTCCCTACTAATTTCTGTGTTTGAAGGGTCTGGGGATATTTTATTTATTTATGCATAAAAATATTTATATACTGCCATATCATAAAAATATCAAAGTGGTTTACAATAGTTTCGGTATGTAATAAAAAAACACATAAAACCAGAAACCATCAACTAACTCTTACCCAGAACTCCCACAATCTTGCCTCTCGCCTTAAGAGGCCACACACAAAACATTCCTGCCATGGTTTTCATTTGAACAGGGGAAATGAATCTTTAAAACAATACTAAAAATCTGTCTGTCTTTCAAATAATGTAATTAAACCATCTGAGGAAACCCTGACAGGAAAGTACCAAGAAGATCATTTGTTACGTCGAAACACACAGTGAAATAAATATTGTTATCAATATATGTTAAATCTCTTAGAAATAGATAACGATTTAAAAATTAAATAGAAATTTAAAGAGCAAAGAGGCTGAAGGAATACCAGCTTTTTGTTGCTATTATTATTATTATTCTTTGACACATCACTTGGTGGAGACCTGGCTGGAAAGCGGCGGCGGGGGGGGGGGGCAAGGAGCTTTCTGTTTTCTAAGTCACAAGTTGTTTATTGATTACGTGATGTCAGCTCTAGTCATTAGACACGAATCGAAATCCAGCCATCGTGAGGCAGGAAATGTATGTGATATGCATGCGTGCTGAGAGCAGAGGGTGCAATTCAGCGCGGTTAAAATCAATTGGACTTTTACCATTTATTTTAGTGGGAGGTAAATTGCACCTGGAGAGAGAATCAGACAGAATAGGCGAGAGCACGTTAGAGCCTGCTTTGGAGAGCGGGGGGCTATGGAAAGCCTACTCGGAGAACAGGGCTGCAACACAAATCGGATACGATTTTAATTTGGAGCTATTATTTCTGTTAAGTGTAGCTCACCCATTAGAGCGGCTCATTTGCATGCATTATGTACACAGACTTACAAAGAATTCTCTTTATTCCATTAGGGCAGTACGGCATGGCGTCTCGCTTCCCCCCACCCCCTCCAACGCACGGCCGTCAGTGGTCTGTGCAGAAAGAGATCAGAGTCCTAATAATAGATTTTTGACAGTGAGCTTGCCTGCTACCTGCCCTACACTAATCCCCACTGTTCATGTTTGCTTCATGGCAACAAAGCAGACAGAGGGAAAATGCCAAGTGCTGAGTTTGAGGTACAGGCCTGCCATAGCTTGACATTTCAGCAGAATAGCAGCTTATGAGATGCATAATTTTTCAGCTGGGACTCAGCTGCCATTTCCATAGAAGCTCGCAGCTCATCGACTGACTTAAGAACCAGGGCAAAGGTTTATGGAGCACGGACCAGGGGCTATGTCCCCTTCCGTTGCTGTTTTTCAAAAGGCGAGGGATATAATCTGAATCTTCTCACAATCAGCACTTCTTTTAAATAAACAAGAAGCCTGAAAAGTTGCAACTCTTCCCACGCAACCACCAAGGCATGTGTTTCATGCAGCCTTTGTCAACACATGTGCAGTCTTAAGTAGATTTTTAGGGAAGAATGAATGGACATTGTTTTAAGGGGCGGGGCGTGCATCTCAGGGGCGGTGTGTGCCTCCCGCAGGGGCAGGGCACATGTCCTGGGGGTGGGGGCAGCCGTGATGGCACCCCGGCGATCACGCTGCCAGGGGTGGTACGCTCCTCCCACACTCCTCTTCCTCCGCCACTGGGCATACCTGGAATTTCTAGCCTTAATTTTCACAACGAACAGCAGCAGACCATTCTCTCAGACACTTTTAAGCTCATGAATAATAATAATAATAATAATAATAATAATACTTAGCGTTTTTGGTGTGTTTCAGGGGTTTGAAGCTTGATTAAATTTTGCAATAGCCTTGCAAGGTGGGCCAGTATTCTTCTCAGCACATTGCAGATGGGGTGTTTCGGCTGAGAATAGCATTTCACCTTAGGTAAGCTAGTGAGTTCATGTCTGCAGCTTAATTTGAACTGAGGACTCACTGGCTCACACAGTTCTGTTATTGGCTGCCCAGCATTTCTCTTTAGTATGTATGCTTTTTTTTATTCAAACCGCCCCCCCCACCCAGCTTTTCATATGTTAACTAAATCACAATGGATCCCTCTACATCCCTACACCCCATTAAATTCAAGAGCACTTACTCCTAAGTAATTGGGAATAGAATTGCAGTCAGAAGGGAATGGGGTTTGGGATCCTTCCTCCCCCTCACCTCCCACCCCCGGTAACATTTCTTGAGAGTGAATTTAAATATTCAAAATCATCTACTTTGTTCAGGAAGCGAGGGAAATACACCTTAGGATGTAGATTCTGCCAGAGTCTGTTTAATTTAGTGCTATACTTCTTTTGGAGCCTGCATAGTTGTTCACTGTGGCACAGTATTACATAGAACAATGGCACAGTACATTGGATTAATTAAGGAATCCTTGCTGCGAACTGAGTTCTGAGTATGTCAAGATTTCAATTTTATGTTAAATATTTTCTAAAAGGCCAGAACCTTAAATCTCAGGGGTTGTACCAAGCAGTGAGCTGTGAATTTAACCATAGGCTAACTGCTAATGATAAGGAAAAGAGTCCAACTTGAGGCAGCTGTAATACAGTCGTTGGATTAGGCTATCAATCACCCTGCTCCCCAAGGAAAAAGGAAAAGAAGACAAAACAGTGAAAAGGGAAATTAGGAAAGGAAGGCATGACTGGAATGAGATTCTTCACAAAATTTATCTGCGGGTTGCATTGTATCTCCTAAGTATCAGACAGAAATGCCCAGTGCTGCTTTTAGGCTAAGAGCCAAAGCATCTTGTTCCAGAGCCTTGGAGTCTGCACAAATCAGCACTTGCTATCTCTAAACCTTGTAAAATAGGGATTTTTGTGTTTTGCTTTTAAGCAAAGTGCACTGTGCAGCGGACATGGAGTTGTATCTGATGCTCTGCGTGCATAGTTCCGTTGGCACTGTGGGACTTCCGTTTCGTCTCCTTCCCCTGCTTCTTCCCTGATGGGTCCCTCAACCCTGTGGAGCAGACTTTGAAAGCACACAAGGGTGCAGTGAGGAAACAAGAGAGGAAACACAGGTACACACACAGAAGTCTGCAGCATTAGGTATGACCCATACATTTTTTAGTTGTTGTTGTTGTTGTTTAGTCATTTAGTCATGTCCGACTCTTCGTGACCCCATGGACCAGAGCACGCCAGGCACTCCTGTCTTCCACTGCCTCTCGCAGTTTGGTCAAACTCATGCTGGTAGCTTCGACAACACTGTCCAACCATCTCGTCCTCTGTCGTCCCCTTCTCCTTGTGCCCTCCATCTTTCCGAACATCAGGGTCTTTTCCAGGGAGTCGTCTTTTCTCATGAGGTGGCCAAAGTATTGGAGCCTCAGCTTCAGGATCTGTCCTTCCAGTGAGCACTCAGGGCTGATTTCCTTCAGAATGGATACGTTTGATCTTCTTGCAGTCCATGGGACTCTCAAGAGTCTCCTCCAGCACCATAATTCAAAAGCATCAATTCTTCGGTGATCAGCCTTCTTTATGGTCCAGCTCTCACTTCCATACATCACTACTGGGAAACCCATAGCTTTTACTATACGGACCTTTGTTGGCAAGGTGATGTCTCTACTTTTTAAGATGCTGTCTTTTTAGTTAGCTGAGGCCAAAATACACATATCATGCCCCACATATGTACTGGTAGCATGGTGGTCTTTCTTTTGTCTCTTTCAATGGAAAGCTACTTTGCAAAGCACTGACTGAGAGAAGAAAAGTGAAGTGTAGGTGGGAACCTGAGACATTTCCTGCCTGCCATTTCCGGGTTCCAAATTTGCCACATGCAGGGATTCAAACACATGTTTGCTTTCACATTTCCAAACACAGTAGGCTGCATTAATTAACATGGTGTGTTTGCTGAGTATTATGCATGCACATGTTTTTTTAAAAACAAATGGTAAGAATGGATACCCCAGTTTTCCTCATTAGATACCCAGAGTGACTTATGATAAGCTATAATGACACAAAAAATAGAATACATCATAATCAATTAAAAATATGTAAAAAGTTTTTTTTAAAAAAAAAACAACAACAATAACACAGCAGCCAGTTAAAGTCAAATACCACAAACAGTCAAAATAAATAAATAATTAAAAAATTTGTCCAGTAGCACCTTAGAGACCAACTAAGTTTGTTCTGGGTATAAGCTTTCGTGTCCACGCACACTTCTTCAAATCGTGTACAGATGCATGCACACAAAAGCTTATATCCAGAACAAATTTAGTTGGTCTCTAAAGTGCTACTGGACAATTTTTTTAAAAAAAATAATATTTATTTTGACTGTGTCACACCAACACAGCTACCTAACTGAACCACAAACAGTATAACACGTCCAAGAAATCAATATAGCAAACCAAAACCTAGTAAGCCAAACCAAAAAGCTATTGGTATGTTGAGGAAAAGCTGAGGGAGAAACCACTAGATGGGATACCTCGAGGCAGGGAGTACAATCCAGAGCCTGGACACATAGAGGAACAAAACAAAACAAAGAATGCTTTATACAGAGTTAAACGATCTAGTTCAGTATTCTCTACACTGACAGCTGCTCTTCAGGGATTGAGACTGATGACATTCCCAACCTTGCCCGGAGGGTCGGAGGATTGAACCTGGGATTGTCTGCATGGAAAGCAAATGGTGTGCCATTGAGCTACAACCCTTACCCAGTTGAGGAGGCCCTCACATCCATCTCTGCTCAACGTGTATCAAATGTTGATGGACTGTGGAGGAGAGCCTCTACTGCAGAGCTTAATAGACAGGCAGGTTCCAAGCCGTTTAGGTTACCTGGTCCTAACCCTGACCAGTACCTTGAATTGGGCCCAGGAGTGACCTGGAAGTCAGTAGAGTTGATGTAATAAGGAAATCACTTGCTTTTGTGGCTTCCGGTCCACCAACCTTGTGGACTTGCTGGAATTACCAATCTCCTTTCAATGACGGCCCCATATAGACTGCATCCCAATAATCCAATAGTACATCTTTTATGCTAGAGCAGTAATAATGAGTCAGATAATTTCGTCTGATAGGCAGCCATATCTGTGTTAGGTCTTTCTGGACAGTATCTATAGGGCTTTTTATTTCTTCTGTCCCATGATTTCCTGCTCCTATAAGGTCAGCTCTTCCACCCACCTTTTTGAACCTTTCAAACATGAATTTAATAGTGTGGCCATTGTAATAGCATTAGTGTCAGTTGTGGGGGGCGGTTGTTTCAGTTTGTTATTATACTATGTATTGTTGAATAATTATATTGCAAAATTAAAAAATATTGGGGGGGTTATTGGCTTGCTTTGTTTTCATTTTATTTTGTGTTTTCATTTTGCATTGTTATGCTGTGAACTGGATCTTTGGATTTGGATGAAAGGTGATATTGAAATTTAATAAATAATAATAATTAAAGCAGTGGAACATTTTGCTCTAGGCTTTCCCATGTAATACTTCTGATACTTTGAAACCATTATTGCTGAGTTTCATACTGACAGCTGTAAGAGGGTCCATCAATGGGCACAAATGCCCAGTTGTCAAGGGAGTTCATGAATGAGAAGGTGGAACAGGCAAGTAGATTGCTATAAATCACATTCTTCTTTGGAATGCAGAACAGAAATGATTATATGTGATGTTGTTCTGGTAGGCATGGTGTTCTGTGCACCAAGACACTATTTTATTTTTTTAGTTTTTAAATTTATACTTTTCAAGTTTATACATTTCGTTAGTTTTGCAACCAATTCAACATGTCTTGTTTAAGAACCAAAGTTATGTAAGCATTCTTCCATGATTCTGGCAGCTCGCCTGTATTTAAAACCATATTCATAATGTCCTTTAATGGTTGTATAAGATAATCCTGCAACTTCTTATAGTGTATTGCTTGAAAGACCATCAGGTCCTGGTGCTTTCAAAGGTTTTGCCTGTAAAATTACTTGCTGTAATTCCATTGTTGTCACTTGCACCAAGATACAATTGCTTCCTTTGTATCATAAGTATGTCACTGATCTACTGTCATGACTCTAGAAGCAAACAAACTGTCAAGTAAACACCTGCCTGCAAGTAGGTCTATTCACTTCCAGATTGATAAAGTGAGGAGAATGGAATAAAGGCGGGTGGAGGGGCAGGGCTACTTGAGAACTGTGAGCATGTATGCACATACTGAAAATGTGGTTGGCAAAGAGCTCTTACTCCATTGAGGTCAACCAGAAATATTACAAGGTTGGTGTCAAGACCCAAATTCCATAATATATAAGGGGGTGCCGGCAGCAATGAAGCCAAAAAGCATGCATGACTCATACGGTCCTTTAGAAGGGGTGAATCTCTGAGACACGCTCAGAAGATCTGAATAGAAAATAGACTACAATGGGTGCCTGTGAGTTGAAGGACAGCGAACAAGGAAACCATTTGCTCTCCTTTTGAGTATGCATGAAGTTTCGGTGGGCAAAGGAAGTCGAAACTTCAGGCTTGAGGATATCATTCAGAATGGCAGCCCTAACAAAAGGGCTTTCTGTACCATCCTGAAAGTGTATACTGCAGTCAGAGAGCAGGCACAACTCACAAAGCAAATAGTCTCAGGTGATATAAGCAAACGGATGGTTTGGAAGTATGTTCCTCCTTATAATTTTGGAGGAACATTTTGGAAATGTAAGTGAATTCGTCTCTGCAGCAGTTGCTTTATCAAAGGGCTGCCCAAAGCATCTGCTATGAACTTTGCTCGGTTTTCAATATCACAGCAAAGCAGAAGGATGGAAGGTTGATTTCGGCATTTGATGCAAAAGAAACACCACAAAGATGTAAAGTGCCTAGTATTTAATAAAGGTAAAAAGGTAAAAAGTATCTAATACACTCATACGAACAGCATTTTCAATTGCATAACACACTTTATCACTTTTCAGTTGCCAATGGTATATAGGAATGCGTGTGTGTGTACACACCCACCCACACACACACCCCTCTTCTTTAAAAGGCTCAAAACAAATTTCAACAGTTTAATCTCAATGTTAGAAAAAGGATCACAGCAGCCTCTCCTGTGTTTTGTCTATAAGCGAGTTTTTGTAAAGACTCGTGACATGCTCCCTGGGTGCTAAATATTGACAAGCATGCTCTGGCAAGCAGGATCAAGCTTGTTGAATTAACACAGCTCAAGTCTCTGCATTGACACAGTAACCCGAGTCTGAAAACTATTATTCTACTCCATTTGTTTTGGCATTATAGGTGATGCTGTCCAGTTGAATTTTGAATGTTATTATTATTGCTCTTTTTAATATTCTTTTTCTTGCAGATTAAAAAAAGATTATTTTTCTTCATAGCTGCTCGTATAACATGAAAGTTGCCCACATTTCATTTTCCTGTTTGGTATATTTATATCAACCTGTAGAAATCTCTTTCTTCCCCGCTTCTCAATTCCCTTAAGACAGTTCACAGAACACATTAAAAAAAAGTATTATTTAAAATCTCTCTCTCTCTCTCTCTCTCTCTCTGCTCTATACTAACACCAGATGCTCAGAATCTAACTTCAGGTTCATTGCTCTAGCTATACCAAATCCCTGAGAAAAGAAAGTCAGTAATTGATAAAATTAACAGCAAAGACTTCCTTCCTTAAAAAAGAAAGGAAAGGGCAGATATCCTTTATATTCTATTCTATTTCTACCTATTCCATACCCTCCAACATTTCTCCAATGAAAATAGGGATGTCCTATTATTATTATTATTATTATTATTATTATTATTATACCCTGCCCACCTGACTGGGTTGCTCCAGCCATCTGGGCAGTTTCCAACATATGTAAAAACATAATAAAACATTAAACATTTAAAAACTTTCCTATGCAAGGCTGCCTTCAGATGTCTTCTAAAGGTTGTATAGTATAGTTCTAGGCCCCTTTAGCTTGGGGGTCGTGTATTCTGAGGATGGGAAGTACATAGAACATTTCCAGGACTTAAATGGACGAGACCTGGACTGTGCCAGGCCACACAACACACACACATTCTTTAGTGCGCATGAACCACACCTTCTTCTCTTTTGGGCCCTCATAACATCAGCTAGCCCAGAACGCAGCAACTACACTGGTAACAGAGACCAGGCAAAGAGATCATACCTCTCCTGTCTTCAAATAACTCATCTGACTCCCTATAACCTTCTATGCTGAGTTCAAAATATTGGTCTTAAGCTTTATAGGCCTCCATGGCTTAGAACCCCAGTACCTGTTGGACCACATTCTCATCCCACATCAGGCTGAGATTGTCATCTGAGGCCTTTTTCTGGATGCCCTCCTCCATCTCAAATGACGGTGACACTGAAGAGAGAGCCCTTTTGGTGCCAGCTCCTCACCTTTAGAAAGCCTTCCCCAGAGAAGGCCATGTGGTATCCTGGTTACTCTCATTCAGATATCAGGCAAAATGTTTGGTTTGTCCCCCCCCCCCCATTTTTCCAGGCTTTTAAGTGCCACCAGTGTTAGTACAGTGGTATCTTGGTTCTCAAACTTGATCCATTCTGGAAGTCTGTTTCAAAACCAGAACGTTCTAAAACCAAGGCGCGCTTTCCCAAAAAATAATGCAAAATGGAGTAATCCGTTCCAGACTTTTAAAAAAAAACCCTAAAGCAGCAATTTACCATGAATTTTATTATCTAATGAGACCATTGATCCATAAAATGAAAGCAATAATCAACGTACTGTACTATAAAATAAATAAGACAGTATTGTAGATTATAAAAATGAAAATTATTATTTTTTCTTACCTGTACTGATAGTCATTGTTTGAAGGGGGGGGGGCTTTTATCCATTTCCACAGTCACACAATCAATACCCAGTAGCTGAACTGGGTTTCACACACTTACAAAAACAGATTAACCGAAAAACGCAAAATAAATGGCAAAAACAAAAGCACCAAACTTAATCCGTTCTGTTTGACTTCCAAAATGTTCAAAAACCAAGGCGCAGCTTCTGATTTGTCCAGGCGCCCTGGAAGCAATAGCTGACAGCTGCATCAGATGTTTGGCTTCTGAAAAACGTTCGAAAACTGGAACACTTCGGATTTTTGGCGTTGAGGAACCAAGGCTTTTGAGAAGCAAGGTACCACTATATTTCAAGCTGAGAACGGTTTTGAGTTTACTGTCGACTTGAATGGATGGTTGCTGTTTTAGCTCGTCTCATGATGAAATGCGTTGCTTTATTATCTATGTTTTTATTGCACTTCTGTTGTTTCTTAACTACCTTGCTAACCACCCTGGAAACAGACGTTTGTGTTGAAGGAGCAGGTTATAAATAAAGTAAACCCTCGGGCCTAATACATGAAGCATGCAAACAGGTGAAGACCAGATCAATGTGGGATTAGTAAAGGACTTCATACCTTGGCTGTTATCCTGAAGGAAATATGGAATATCAGTGGAAGCAGAATGTTCAAGGCAGTTGAGAAGAATGTTTTCACTTGTAGCATTTGGGCAGCCTAGCGATGTTTGTAATGGGAGAGAGGTTGCACACTCATGACAATGGGGAAAGGGGGAATGGACAACACTCTATCCTCTCTAATGCCTCGAGTTATACTTCTTTCTTACCTTGTAGTACACATGTATGTTTTCAGATCTCCGTTTCTTTTATTTCAAGAGGTGCTCACCTGTATGGATGATATTTAAGGTGAGACCTCTCTGCATTTGTGCAAGGCATTGATTTTCCTGCATCTGTGTCCCCTGTGAGATGTGATTCTGTGTAATACCTCTCTCTTTTTTTTGTTAAAACACTTTGATATTTTCCGATGAAAGGGGCATGTTACTTGCAAAGATTGGTTGGGTCTGATGCTAAATGTTTTCAGATCAAACAGGCATGTTCTTTGTGGGTGCATGGAACAGAGTTAATTCAACTCAGTTTTGATCAGCCAGCATTGCTCCAAAGAAGAAATCCGCTGAGCGCAGTTAGGCACACTTTTGTATGATTACCATCTTTCCCTTTCATGCAGGCTGGGGAACTCGCTGTGTACGAAAATTAAGGACCCTCCTCACCCTCTGAGATGCCCTTGTTAGATAACAATTAAAATGATCTGATACGGCAGCACGTTGGGATTCTCTTGCATCTCTTTGTGTTGCTTCTGAATAAATCAAGCACTGCCGCTAATCCTGTTTAACTTTCATCAATGCAAAAACTCTGAACCAAAATATGACCTGCAAAACCTGAAGCCAGCATACTGGGAGTATGTATATTAGGCTAATTAAACTAGCTGGGAAACCGCCTCCCTCTGAAAAAAAAAATACTATATAGTGGTGCCCCGCAAGACGAACGCCTCGCAAGACGGAAAACCCGCTAGACGAAAGGGTTTTCCGTTTTGGAGGCGCTTCGCAAAACGAATTTCCCTATGGGCTTGCTTCGCAAGACGAAAGCCCATAGGGAAATCTCCGGGACAGCGGGGAAGCGCAGCGCGTCTTCCCCACTGTCCTCGGACCTCCTCCCCCCGCCCGGCATCGGAACGAAGCTCCGATGCCAGGGGGGGAACGCTTCCTCCCCCCCGCCCGGCATCGGAACGAAGCTCCGATGCCAGGCGGGGGGGGGAAATGCCTCCTCCCGCCGCCCGGCATCGGAACGAAGCTCCGATGCCGGGCGGGGGGGGAGAACGCCTCCTCCCCCCCCCGCCCGGCATCGGAACGAAGCTCCGATGCCGGGCGGGGGGGGAACACCTCCTCCCCCCCGCCCGGCATCGGAACGAAGCTCCGATGCCGGGCGGGGGGGGGGAATGCCTCCTCCCGCCGCCCGGCATCGGAACGAAGCTCCGATGCCGGGCGGGGGGGGGGAACGCCTCCTCCCCCCCGCCCGGCATCGGAACGAAGCTCCGATGCCGGGCGGGGGGGAAATGCCTCCTCCCGCCGCCCGGCATCGGAACGAAGCTCCGATGCCGGGCGGGGGGGGAGAACGCCTCCTCCCCCCCCGCCCGGCATCGGAACAAAGCTCCGATGCCGGGCGGGGGGGGGAAACGCCTCCTCCCCCCCCGCCCGGCATCGGAACGAAGCTCCGATGCCGGGCGGGGGGGGAAATGCCTCCTCCCGCCGCCCGGCATCGGAACGAAGCTCCGATGCGGGGGGGGGAGAACGCCTCCTCCCCCCCGCCCGGCATCGGAACAAAGCTCCGATGCCGGGCGGGGGGGGAACGCCTCCTCCCGCCGCCCGGCATCGGAACGAAGCTCCGATGCTGGGCGGGGGGGACACCTTCTCCCGCCGCCCGGCATCGGATGGCTTTCCTGAAGACTTGGGGTGGGAGGAGGGTTTTCCTTCCCACCGCCAACATTCAGAATGCTGTTCTGAATGTTGGTGGTGGGGAGGAAAAACCCTCCTCCCACGCAAGCCCCGGGAACAGAGGGAAAGCGCTGCGCGCCTTCCCCTCTGTTCCCGTACCTGTCCTGAAGGCTTGCGGTGGGGAGAAAAGCCCTTCTCCGCACCGCCAGCCTGGCAAGCGGTTTCCCTAGGAACGCATTAATTGATTTTCAATGCATTCCTATGGGAAACTGTGCATCGCAAGACGAAAAACTCGCAAGAAGAAAAAACTTGCGGAACGAATTAATTTCATCTTGCGAGGCACCACTGTACTTACCAGTCTGTGTGAGTAATACACAGTCAGTCCGTGTGAGGCAGTAGCTTACTTACTGGGGCAATCCGATAAACCGTGGCATCCCCTCTAATTGACCAGCCAAGTAGTGATGGTAATATTTGAATAGCTGATACATGCAGGCTCCCTGCCTAATAGACCCAGAAGAGTGATCATGCCTGTCCTCCTTCCTGTGAGCATATACATCATGTATAACCAACTCATGTGTGCTCTATATTTTCAGCCCAAAGAACAGATAGATGGACAGATGGATGGATGACACTGTTATGGCAGGTGTATGCATGTATATAGCCAATGACACATGGGGGAATGCACGGATGAGCCCCAGACTTTCTCCTTCACCCCATTACATTTAGAGCAGGGGTGCCTAGTGGGCACAGCAACTAACAGTCAACCCTTTGGGGGCTGCATATCAAAGTGGGCATGTCCATTTATTTGTTTTTTATTTTTTTGCTTAAAAGGGGGTACATTTTAGGGTTCTGCAGGGCTCAAAAATCCTTTCTGGATTTTCAGCATCACAGCACAGGGCCCACAGGAGTGGCCAACACCTGACCAGCAACTGAGCAGGCACACAGGTTGCCTGGGGGTCTTCCCTCCTATAGTGAAATATTGAATTGTATTTCTATTTAAATTCTAGAAATTATTTCTGAATTTGTATGTCAATCACCATATGCACATTTAATGCAATTTTCCCTCTTTGTCCATTGATGATGTAACTCTTCTCTTTTGGTCATCCTTAACTGCTACTCTAAGGGATGCAGGTGGCGCTGTGGGTTAAACCACAGAGCCGAGGACTTGCCTATCAGAAGGTTGGCGGTTTGAATCCCTGTGACAGGGTGAGCTCCCATTGTTTGGTCCCAGTTCCTGCCAACCTAGGAGTTCGAAAGCACGTCAAAGTGCAAGTAGATAAATAGGTACCGCTCCAGCGGGAAGGTAAATGGCGGTTCCATGCGCTGCTCTGGTTCGCCAGAAGCGGCTTAGTCCTGCTGGCCACATGACCCGAAAGCTATACGCTGGCTCCCTCAGCCAATAAAGCGAGATGAGTGCCGCAACCCCAGAGTCAGGGGTCCCAATAAAGGGAGATGAGCGCCGCAACCTAATGGTCAGGGGTCCCTTTACCCTTTACCTTTAACTGCTACACTAGGCTCATTATGCTACAGTACAGCAAGGATTGCCAACATGGCACCAGTGGGCACACATTCAACCCCAGTGGCCTTCCATAGTACCCACAGGGGCCTCTCTCCACCCTGAAAATAGGGTAGTTGATAAAATAGTTTGCAGTGTGTGTGTGTGTGTGTGTGTGTGTGTGTGCTGCCCACACCATTTTTTTTCTCCATATGGGCCCATTGGCCCCCAAAATGTTGATGACAAATACGTTTCTAGAAATCTGAATTACTCTTGAGTATAGTAATGGGTGGAAAAATTAAAGTTGTGCTGCATTGTTTGTGTAGCCCACTTTAGAATCCAGGAAGCAGTAGGGTGTAACTCTGATTGAATTTACTCTGACGTACTTCTGAGTAAACAGGGATGCAGGTGGCGCTGTGGGTTGAACCACAGAGCCTAGGGCTTGCCAATCAGAAGGTCGGTGGTTTGAATCCCCGTGACGGGGTGAGCTCCCGTTGCTCGGTCCCAGCTCCTGCCAACCTAGCAGTTTGAAAACATGCCAAAGTGCAAGTAGATGAATAGGTACCACTCTGGTGGGAAGGTAAACAGCATTTCCGTGCGCTGCTCTGGTTCACCAGAAGCGGCTTAGTCATGCTGGCCACATGACCCAGAAGCTGTATGCCAGCTCCCTCAGCCAATAAAGCGAGATGAGCACCGCAACCCCAGAGTCGGCCACGACTGGAACTAATGGTCAGGGGTCCCTTTACCTTTACTTTTTACTTCGGAGTAAAGACACAAAAGAAAGCAATAGTTCCAGAGCTCCATAATATTAGCTTCCTAAATACAGTCTCATACATAGTATGGGCATGAATTGTTTGGCACACCCTGCCTCTCATTTATTTTAGGTTCCTTGCCTTCCCTTGTTGTTGTTTTTTAAAATAAAGCATTTAAGGCTTTCATTTAAAAAAATGCTGCAAATTAAAAAGCAATTAAATAAAAAAGAAGTGATGCATTAAAAACAGAAGCTTCATTCACTTCTGTGAATATTTTCATTAAAAAAAAACACTGTGGGGTTTCAGTTCAAAGCTATAGAAACAATAGCAGAAAGAAATGTTTGGAAATGGTTATGAAGACATAATTACAAAAAGTGTTCTTGTTGCACAAGCAGACTCCGCATCTGTCATCTAGTGGTTTAATGCTTGTGGTAGTTATTAGCTGAATATTCCTGTTATTACCATTCTGCAAGCAAGCGCCTTTCTTGAAACTGATTGATGTTTAGGAATAAAAGATATCTATTATACGTTGCCAGCTCCTAAGGACCAATCTTATAAGCCAGAATGCCTTCACAGAAATGATGATACCTCATCTTTCTGGAACTAATCACCGCAGAAGAAAGTTAAAGGGTTGAAATCATGATATCTCCCTGTCTACCCTCCCTGAACAACTTTCATTGCATTGTATCCCCATTCCACTACCAAATGATGGTGGTATTTTATCTGTCAATGGTGACAGCGGTGGAACATGTCTTTATTCTGCTGGAGGTATAGACAAATAATTTGTAATATACTATATAAAGAGTTTATAATATATGAGGAGTTACTTTGGAAAATGAGCATCTATAGGATTTAAGGGCCATCTTATACCATGCCTCATGAATGTCCTACCTATTCCACACCCCGGCAAAGTTTAAGAACATAAGTGCTTGATATCTGATTTTTATTTTATGCTGAGACTGTTTTTATCTTGCCTTTCCATTGGTGGTGTGATTAAACATCTTTATGTTTTTGGTGCTGTGTTTTAACCTTGTGGTTTCCCACTCTCCTGGAAACCTTTAACTGAACAGCAGCATAAGGATTTGGGGAAGGAATAATAAAATAAGAGTCCTGTGAGATCAGGCCCAAGCCCAAGAGCCAACCAGATGACTCCAGAAATCACTGGCTGTTTCTCCCCAGGAATACCCTCTCTGAATCTGGAACTTCTATACAGACATCATAAGAAATAGCCAATGATAGTTCTGCTCCTCCACTGCCTAATTGCCTTTTCAAGTCACCCAAGCCTGCAGTCATCACAGCATTTTGTAGCGGTGAATTTTCCACATGCAAGTACATCTTCCATGAAGAAGTTGTTGCTTTTTGTCTGTCTTGAATCTCCTGCCACTCAGTTTTATTGGTTCAAACTGTACCAGCTCCAGTTTTATTTATTTGTTTATGGGGAACGGGCAGCCTTTTGTGAGATACTCACAGAGGTAGAAATGGAAGGGGTGGCATGCAAGGAATCTCTCCATGCTGATCTTTTTTGGTGTTCTTGGCCAAATAGTACTCTTAGGGCTGCAGAGTCTTCACTGGTTTTGACGCAGTTTTTGAAGGATCATCAGTTCCCACACATTCTACCTGGACCCTGAGATCTTCATTTGAGGTCCCTCTTTGAGGCTGCCCACATGTGAGGTACAGTGAGTGGGTATGACTGAAAGGATCTTTATAGTGATGGCAGTTTGGCTATGGAATGTCTTCTTCTCCCCAGAGTGGTCCACCTAGTGCAGCCAGTAAATCAAAGGGTAACTGTATATAACTAAGTTGTTTTATTTGCTCAAGGATTTCAGCTTGTGCAGCAGAACTTCTCCTCTCTCTCCTCCCCCTCCTCTCCCTGAGGCAACATATTTGAGGGGTGTAAGGAGGGAGGAGAGGAAGGGGAAGTTCCATTGTGCGAGTTGTAATCCCCTTGCACAAACTTCATTGGATAAAACCTACTCTGGGCAGCTTCCAGAAAAATATTAAAGCACACAAAAAAAACCTTAAACATTCAAAATTTACCTATACAGGGCTTCTAAAAGTCATCTTATAAAAGTCAGATAGATATTTATTTCGTTGGCATCTGATGGGAGGGTGTTTCACAAGGTGGGCATCACTACCAAGAAGGCTCTCTGCCTGGTTCCCTATAACCTCACTTCTTGCAATGAGGAGCCCTCCAGAAAGCGGTTTGCTACAGTTTATTTATTTATACCCCCCCCCCACTGCATCCCAGATCACTTGAATATTAGGGCTGGTAGGTGTAATCTACTCAAGCTTCAGTTGATTATTGGTGAGCCTAGATTTGAATCAGTGATGGAAAAGTTCAGGCAGCAACAGGGAAAAACAGGGAAGGCCTGTCCTAACAATGAGTGGTAGTGTTTGTTTATTATATTGTTAGCTACCTCATGTACCCTTTTAATATTTCTACAAGGCACCTATATCGAAGCTCTGATTATATGCATATTTTATCTCCATTTAATCAATGAATTAGTTAAAACGGCAATCAGTTAAAATCCTTTCTCATCAGTTGGCAGCCTTAATTAAAATACACTCATTTCATATTACTCTCCCAACATCCCCATGAGGAATGTTAAGCACCACAGTCGTCTGGCTTTCACAAGTCAATGAGACAAGTTATGTGCCGAGCCCTCAGAGCACTGCTCCTGAATACAAAGGAGCATTTCTGCTCGTGTATCCTGAGGTAAAACACCGAGCATGCCATGTGCTAATGTGTTTGAATTTATGTCTTCCAGAAGTTTCAAGATCACTCGGTTTACTAAGCCTTAGTTTTTTCAAAGAAAATTAAGAGAAGCCCTGTGCTAAAAATCTTTTTTTAAAAAAAAAAATGTATGTACAATGCTAATCTTATACCCAAATCCTGGGTTGTATCCAGTTGTGACTCTTGTGCTGACAGAAGGAGAATTGATCCAATGGAGGCTTCTACCAGTGGAAGCGTGAGGGAAGCAATATCTGCCCCATCCCCACCTCACCACTTGAATGCCCCAAAGTTGCTTCAATGGACAGAGTGGGGGGTGGCGTGAGTGGGAAATTGGTAGCTTCCAGTTGCAGTGGGGAAGCCCGCCAGCTTGCTGCAGTAACAAACTAGCTGATGATGGAGTATTTGCAGGGGGGGTTGTCCCCCCCCAACAGGGGGTTGTCCCAACCTTCCCCAGAGCCATTTATGGGGGGGAGGCCGGTAAGAAGCTCAATTGTGGAGATAGAAGCCCTTGCCCACCACCCCAAAGCTCTGAGTGATTATGGGTATTTGGCAAACCACCTCACAGTGTAAGCTGAAAGTACAGATATTAGGGATCACTCACTGGAACTCAGTTCCGGCATCTCTCAGGTGGGTGCTATCGCCATTCTAAGAGAAAGAGGGAGGAGTTCATGATGAGTTCCAGCACCTCTTTTTCTAGAAAAATATAACTACTACTTCTTCTTTTTCTTCTTCTTCTTTTTCTTCTTCTTCTTCTTCTTCTTCTTCTTCTTCTTCTTCTTCTTCTTCTTATGTGTGCCCCGCTCATCTGGCTGGGTTGCCCCAGCCACTCTGCTGATACTGATCTGCCTAATACAAATGAACACTTTGGGTGGTGAAAAAGTGCATATCATGGGTGGGATTTAACTAACACACCCTGTCAGTGGAAGTCTTGAACAAGGACATAATATTAATAATAATTTTATTATTTGTACCCCACCCATCTGACTGGTTGGCCCCAGCCACTCTGGGCAGCTTCCAACACATATAAAAACATTTAAAAAATCACACATTATAAACTTCCCTATACAAGGCTGTCTTCAGATACAAAGTTGTATAGTTATTTATCTCCTTGATGGGAGGGCGTTCCACAGGGCAGGCACCACTACCAAGAAGGCCCTCTGCCTGGTTCCTTGAAACTTCATTTCTCGTAGCGAGGGTACCACCAGAAAACCCTCAGATCTCAATGTCTGGGTTGAATGATGTGGTTGGAGATGCTCCTTCAGGTTATAAATGACTGTAGGCTGTATCTATCACCCTAAAGAATAAATCTGATTACTGCCCTACAAATGGCAGAAGAACCACACTTCTTTGTGTAGTTTCTTGATGTGACTCAAGAAAAATGATGGTCAGATTTACCATCAACAAACACTTCTGAAAAAGAAAAGAAAATCATGTTGCTCCTATTGACTCTGAGGGGTTACCCCAGACTACAGGTGCCACTTAAAGTGGTTTAATAGTGATTTCCCAGGGGACTGAGAAGTTGTAGTTCTTTGAGGGGACGAACTTATCTCCACATCCTATCAGGTTACAATTTTCAGGGCAAGTGGAAGAATAGCCATGGCAGCTAAATTGATATAAACCAATATGAGGTTGTAGTGTAGATCAGGACTGTGAGGTAGCTTAAGTAATTCCCATGAAGATTCCAAAGACATTAGAGATTTTCATATATTTATAGTTAATGCAGTATTCTGATTTTTTTTTCTTAAATAAGAGATTAAGTGTGATGCTACGACACTGAATTTCTTTCTACAATGTAACTGTAGTTTCTCATATGTATATATATATATATTCTACAAACTTGTATGTATACTGGGTTTCTTCTGCATTTAAATGCATTCATTGGCCATTTTGAAAGATGTGCTTGCTGCGCTGTTTCATTAAGCTGCTGCGTTATCGGGTAATTGTTTAAACATAAAGCCATAGCACTATCAAAAGGAAAGGTGAACTAATGGCATTTGCAAATGTCAGGGATTATCTTAACACTTTTATTATAGTTTATAAAAAGAAGGTTCAGGGCATTCCATGGCAATTATTTCCACAGAAATTGGTTATTTAAATAAATTGCTAATTATCTGGATATGACAGTATTGAAAACCCTGCTAATGAGTTATGTGATAAGTGCAGCTTTTGAAGGCCACCTACAGGTGGAAGGGAGCAAAAACAATATTGAATTTGTTATCCCAAATAAGGAGGTGGATGCAGATGTCTTGTTTATTATATTTGCATCTGTCTGCGTCAAGTACTTCCCAAATGTCACGTTGCAAACTGCAAGTTTATGGAGTTTCTCTGCCAGGGAAGGTTAGACTTCTCCGTTTGCTTTATTTGCTTGTTTGCCCTAATCCTTGAAATGTCTAGTTTAATTAGTATTTACGCTAACGTGTTTACAATAAGTGAATCGCAAATGTTTCCAGATTAATTCCCGTTCTGCCATTTTGAGTGCTGATATTTACTCTTAGGTGGTTGTTTGCTTAACAAAAACCACTTGTTGTCATATTCAGCAGTTTTATTAACTGTAATAGTAGGAAACCAACAGCGTGCTGCATGCCCAACAGCATAGCTAGTTGGATGCAATCCTAAGCAAGCTTAGTTCGAAGGTGTTTCCACCAAAATCACATCTTAATAGTGGGCGCCTTCTCTCTAGGTAGGAGCTTGAGTTGGAACACATTAGGGGTGCCTACTTGAATAAAATATTGGGGAAGGGGCAGGTCAGCCCCACCCTGCATAATCTATCACAAGATGTGGCACGCACACATCATCTGGATGACTGTGCCCATCAACTTTGGGAGTGCGGCCTCCTCAAATATTTTATTGCAGGGGCTGAAGGGATCTCATCACTTAGGAGCTGGCTCCTATGGAACACATCCCATCTAGGTACTGACTTAACCCACACATTAAAGTAAAATAATTAGATTATAGTACTATTAAAAGGCCGCTAACACTCCTGCCTCCAAAAGGTTAACTTCTGAAAGCAGAGTAAATTAGGTTGGGTTAGACTCTTGGGGAAATGTGAGGAGGGTATTATAACTGTGAAGAAGTGTGTTTTGTGTGTGTGTTTTGGCAGCCCTACATACTTCTCTGTTGGAACCTGGACACAGGTGGGGTCATAAAGCTGACACCTTTGAATTAAAGCACACTGCAGCTGAAACTGTCTAAAGAGGTTATGGTAAGGCAAGAGTTTGGGCTTATCTACATTTCCAGTTGTCACAAGCTGAGTGGTTTTTGCCTTTGCCCGTGACTTGCCCCAGAAAACCCGCTCTTCAGCACTAAATTGGAACAAATCTGTAGAAAACCTCATTGTTGTTTGTTCCGATTCAGCACTAAACCACGGGTTTTCCAGGGGGTACACGGTAGGGAAAACAGAAGTGTGGCTGACCCCTTCCTCATTGCCATTTCTGGGGGCCATGTTAATGGGCAACATCTGCGGCAATGGGACTTAGCAGGAGGTTAATTTTGCTGAGGGGGTGGTCCAGGGCTTTTGCTCATCCCTGCTCTACCCCCATATCGGTGTAGAACTCAGCTAAACTAGCAGCGGATCCTTCTAATGTATGTAGGGACTAAGCAGTTTAGACCTAGGTTTAAATGTAATCAGCACTAGGGCTGGGCGATATCCGCTTTTCAACATTGCGATATATCACCAGCTAAACATCGCGATATATCGATATATCACAATGTCTGAAAGAACGATGGAGCTATTCAGAAGCATTGGCTGGCTTCACGGTGTTCCCCACACTGTGATTTTTGCATCGCACACAAGCATACAATCATGATTTGCAATTTACTGCCAGGTCAAAAACTATGAAACTGATATCACGATATGGACTTTAAACCGGTTTGGGACGATATATCAATATATTGCCCTGACTTAATAAAATTGTGCATAAAAGACAATTGGGAGCTAACGTAGATGTGGAAATACTGGCATAATGTATAAAGAGCTCAGTGATAGAACATCAGCTCTGCATACAGAAGGCCCCACGTTCAATCTTTAGGGAGAACGAGGCAACAGGGCAAGGGATGGGCCCAATACTGAGCTAGAATCATAGTCTGGCTCAGCATAAGGCGCTTTCCCCATGGAACACACATCAGCTATACATGCAGTGCTATTTTTCTGGGAAAAGAGGTGCTAGACCTCACCATGAACACCTCTCTCATTCTCTTGGAATGGCAATGGCACCCACCTGAGAGGTGCCGGAACGGAGTTCCAGCGAGTTCCGGCTGAAAAGAAGCCCCCTATATATATGTAAAACACAACATGTACTAATACATGTCACTTGTTTTTTTTCCCCTTTAATAACAGCACAGTATCCAAAATTACCCTCAGTTCGCTAAAAATAAATTGTATGTTTAATATTATGTTAGCTTCTTAGTTTATTCTTAGTTCATGTTTAATACAGTGCTGAGTGAATCTTAAATTTAATTTTGCAAGGAAGATCCATGCTGTAATTACTGTAACATAAATAAATTAAAGCTAAATTTTGCTTTGCTGTACGCAGTGCGCTACTGAGAATTATGATCCAATTTCATTTTTATGCCAGGAACACGGTACGATAGATATTGCAGGAAGGGTCTGCCCCCAACCTTGTGGTGTATCTTTGCTTTCTGTTGATAGGACAAAAGATCCAGGTGGGCTTTTGAACTAACGGTGAAGGAAAAAGACAAGCCACGTGTGTGTGTGTGTGTGTGTGTGTGTGAGAGAGAGAGAGAGAGAGAGAGAGAGAGAGCGTGTTATTTGTCAGAGTAATTATCGTTCTACCAGTGAAAGGCATCACCCAGACACGGCACAACAAACAGTGAATTGGATCCAGACAGACAGAGCAATTAAACCACACCCTTACACCAAATTTTGGGAGGGTTGGGCTGAGCAGAGGCAAGCCACCAGCCACTGGGTGTGTGTGTGTGGGAGGCCTGCTGATGATACCCCCTCCAGCAGAAAACCCCCAAAATGTGTGTTCTGAGAGCAGGAAGGGATGTGTATATGCCAGTGGCATAGCGTGGGGGGTGCAGGGGGGGTGGCTGCACCGGGCGCAACATCTGGGGGGGGCGCGCTCGCACTCGCAGCTCTCTGCCCCTACCTGGCTCACTCACTCTCTCTCACTGCAGTGCTGGCTGTGCGAATCCGATCCGAGCCGCTGGGTCGCCGCCCACTGTGGAGGGGGTGGGTGCCAGACGTGCGGTGCGGAGAGCGAGCGAGGGACTATCTGGGGGAGGGTCAGTGCAGCCGCCCAGCGCAGCGCTGAGCGCGGGAGGGAACCACAAGAAGAAGCAAGAAGAAGCTGGCAGCTGCAGCAGGTTAGGGGTTAGGGGGCGCAAATTACTTGCCTTGCCCAGGTTAGGGGGCGCAAATTACTTGCCTTGCCCCGGGTTAGGGGGCGCAAATTACTTGCCTTGCCCCGGATGCTGACAACCCATGCTACGCCGCTGGTATATGCTGGCCAGGGATATTACTACTGTTAGGAGACAACATCAGGCCTGGCACAGGGATCAGGCCAAATCACCCCGCCCTTCCACTCTGGGTGCAGTGTTGTCCTTGCCAAGCCCTGTGGCATGGGGTGAGGGTTAGCATTGCAGAATTAGTCACACTTAGAGTTGATCCAAAGAAATCAAGGGGACAAGTGGGTCACTTAAGTCTGATGGATTTCAGTGAGTATACGCTAAGCATGATTAACAATATTATCTGTTAACAATATCCACTGTAGATGGTGATCTGTGCTGGTCCAATATTCGCCATTAATGGCCCAGGAGTGCTTGAGTTTTAAGCATATGCCAAAAGCACCATATAAAAGCAAATACGAAAAAACAACCGTGAACCAATTTTAAAACACAATTTTTTAAACAGCAGCAACCTCCCCGCACCCAATAGCACATAACGTGGCGTTCATAGTCAATACACGAAAGACTAGGCTTTGCAGTGTTGAGAGAGCACATGCCACCGGTATGACTTTAGGAAGACTCTTTGTGTTCCTCCCAGTCTCCTTAAGATTGATTTTGCTAAGCTAACTGCAAATATCAAGCCATCCATTAATGACCAATGGGAGTTCTTTGCCCTCTCGCTTTTCCCTCTGTGATCTTCTGTTTTGCTATGATCTTTACTTACGCTCTTTTAGGTCTTCTTACAGAAATCCCCACCTCTGCTCAAACATACGCATTCGCACACCTTTCACCACCTTTGCAGTTTGGAGTCAGGGGCCTAATTAAACTTCATATCTTTCCCCCTCGTTGCCTTCAATCACTATTCTGCCTGTCTGAAGGATAATTTCACTGCACCTTCATACCTATGCAAAGGGGGGTGGGGGTGGAATCAGCAATTCTTTGTCGCTGATGGTTCTCTATCCCTTGAAGACATGTGTTGTTAATGGGGTTCCTGAGGGGCTAGCTTGAATATTGGTTCTGGAGCTGTTGTTGATGGGGGGTGCAGGTTCATCATTGAGAATGGAGGAAATGCCAGCGTAGGTGAATAATGAAGAGGAATCTGTGCTGAAGCAGCTGAAGGTGGCTCAACCCTAGAGGATAATTCGTATGCTGAATCAGGAGCAGATGTCAATACAGACAGCTTGTCTGAGTATTTGGATGCTGATTCAGTAGCAACTAGCATTGATGGGAGAGGCTTGTCAGACATCCTGTTTGTAAAGACCACAGTGTCGACTGTAAAAATGGTGGGCTGATAGAAGGAGGTGACATTTCGCTGGAGGCAATAAGCACAGAAGAAACACCTTTCGAAAATTGACAATGCAACAGATTTTTCTGTGTTCCATTGAAAAACCATATCAGCAAACAGATCCCTGTTTTTTAAAAAATAATAATAATGAAAATGAAAAGTGGTAGTGCAATATTCCCTAAATACTTCAGACACCTTAGTGGGGCGTTGCTTACTCACAATGCATGGCAAAGCTGGCAGCTCACAAACTTGTTGGCTGAAAGATCCTCTGCCAAGTGGTCATTGTGTATTCTGTTGTTGTTGTTGTTGTTGTTTAGTCGTTTAGTCGTGTCTGACTCTTCGTGACCCCATGGACCAGAGCACGCCAGGTACTCCTGTCTTCCACTGCCTCCCGCAGTTTGGTCAAACTCATGCTGGTAGCTTCGAGAACACTGTCTAACCATCTCGTCCTTTGCCGTCCCCTTCTCCTTGTGCCCTCCATCTTTCCCAACATCTGGGTCTTTTTCAGGGAGTCTTCTCTTCTCATGGCTGGACAAATAACAGATGAAGAGGTGGTTCCAAGCATGGAAAAGCAGCAGGATAGGAAATGAAGCCTGCGACCGGTTTGAGAGAAGAGGAAAGAGGGGAGTTGAGAGTCCGTGACCCTCCTTGCCTGCTGCCTCACTAATGCACACTCACTCTTTCTCTGTACAGGAAATGCCATAAGACCCATTGCCCTTCGAGCAGTTTCTGCAATAGCTCATGCTCTTCCGGGGTTTCCAGTCCTGGCAACAGGAGGCATTGACTCAGCTGAGAGTGGCTTGCAATTTCTTCAGAGCGGTGCTTCTGTTTTGCAGGTACTACTTTTATTCTGATAGCTTAAAAAAAACAAAAACCAGTAATATGTTTTACAATAAAACAACAACTGAGATTTGGCCTTAAAGTGGGAGGAGGGACGTGCCCATGGTAAGTCCAAATATATCTTTTTACCCTTATCTCCTTTTTTCTGGGAATTGTTATGAACATTAATGTGTGAATGCCAGCAGAGCCAATGGAATGTTGGGAATTATAGTCCAGCAAGATCTGCAGGGGCCACAATAACCAACTCTTCTCTAGTTGGATTTCCATGTACCTCCCACGGCAACACCGTTTGATCAACTTGTTACTTTAGGATGTTACTCATACCAGGAATGGCAAGGGTATGTCTGTGCAATGAATGAGCACCTGAAGGTTTGCTGTTGAAAATAATATTGTGTTGTAAAGTCATTTTATTTTTTGCCCTAATAGAGAAACCTCCACTGAGTTCAGTTTTGAACTTTGGGTAGTATAAACTATTGCTTGGTCAGGCTGCTGGGACAGATGTTTCTTCCAGTGTTCGGGACCACATCCTGAATATTTGCCAAGCTGCCATTTTAGAAAAGTATTTCAATCCCACTACTCGGTATGTTCTAAGTTTTGGTGGGCTTAAAATTCTTCTTGCTACCTATAGTCATGGCAAATTTCAAGTTACATATAGGATGGGCAGGTAAATTGAGAGCCATTGCATTTCAACTTTGGCTGTGTTGGTAATTAATTTATTGTGCACACATATTGATTGATTTATCAGATTTGTCTCACACTGTTCCTCTAAGAAAGTCATGGATGGTGTGCATTTTATTGCACAGTTCTCTCCTAACTACCCTGTGAGGTACATATGATCACAGCTCAGATGTGTAGGAGACTCAGTTCCATACATTTTGTGATGGTCCCCTTCCAGGAAGAGCCAATTTGCCTAAAATTGGGTGAAACCAGGGAGTGATTTAAGGATATAATTAGGGGACCTCTGTCTTCCTTCCATAATTCAAGTGCTGGATTAGGCTGAGTGATAATAACTGAATAGAGTCTGAGAATAATAATAATAATAATAATAATAATAATAATAATAATAATTTTTTATTTATACCCCGCCCTCCCCAGCCAAGAGAAGAAGATTAGAACCTAGGTGTCCCTTTTCCATGTCTCAAACTCTTTAATTTTGCTGCTATTAATATTATTTTATAGCTGTAGAGAAACTTACATTTGCTTTATTTAGAGAGTCTTGTAGTTATATGCCACGGGACTGTCTAAATAAAAATAGCTAATTTCCGAGGCTTCAGTTTTGAGCCTTTCTTTTTCTGGTTTTGCCTTCCTGAATCTAAAGCAGCATTTATGTCTGCAGAAAAGTATGATCAGCAGGGGAATATTCCATTGATTTCATTTATGACTGCTAATTAGAACTGAACCTCAACCAAAGGAGTATATAACTTCCTACAATTTGTCACCAAGCCTCTGAAGATTTCCATTAAAATGTTATATTAGCTGAAATATATTGCAATGCTCCTTCCATTTGTACTCAACTTGCTTAAGGACTTTGATTTGACATTAAAAAATTGATGACTTGATTAGTTTACTAATGTATAGTTAGGCAAAAGTGAATAGGTTCAATGTTACTCTTTTAAAAAAACCAAAACAAAATCCAACCTTGTCTCTAATGATACATTTTAAAATATTAACTATGGAGACACAAAGAAGTGCATGCGATGGGTTGGATCCAGAATAACCATGAGTGGATAGAGGAAATTATTGTCACCAATGCTTCCTTCTCACTGTAGCTGCCTGTGACCCATGGAATGTTCTTCTGGAGGGTTGAGGGACCCTCTGAATTAGTGTGGGGGGCAGTAGCAGATAGTAGTGTGATCACTGACAGTGTGATCCTGCCAGTTACCAAGAGCAGGAGGGAGAAGGCACCAGGAGTTTGGCCTGGTACAGACCCAGTGGCAGGAGGGTTGAATGGGCTCTACCACTGTGCCCACACCATGCTGAGCTCCCTGCTGCCTTGCACCTCTCCCTCTTGGTAACCAGCAGCAATGAACCCACCCCATGTCATCATCATCATCATCATCATCATCATCATCATTATTAATATACCATCCTATACCCAAAGGTTTCAGGGCAGTTCACTGGGTGGGGGGCACAGGGGAATGGGGCGATCAGTGAAAATTGACTCTCCCATCCAGCAGAGGCTGCCACTGCAACAGTGTCTCTCCCATTATTGGAAAGAATCCTACTCTTCATAGAAAGGTGTCCTTGTTGCCGTTGGTTAACCACAACCACCAGTTTCCAGAGAGCTGGGAACTGGTGGACACGGCCCAGATTTATCACATGGTGTTATTCCCAGTTGTGCTTGAACTCCAGCACCTTTCTGTTGAGGGTGGGGAAAAACAATTACCAAAACAACTTGGCAGGAGAGGTTTCTGCAGAATCTAGGCATGTGCAATGATAAAGGCAAAGGAACCAGCACATAGGAAATGTCTTCATACTTGCTCCACTGAAATGAACTGAGGGTTCTCTTCTACTGCTTCAGTTTGTTGCAGTGACATTCCCACAGGATGTGGATGCAAGCATGTGTTAGTCCTGCTCATGTTAAGCATTTTCATGCCAAATTGTTTTCAAGGGCAGAAAGTTAAACTGGTGCTTAGTTCTCCCATGGTGCTAGTAGGTTAAAGCAAGTGCTTATATATATATTATGTATTTATTTGATTTCTTACTCACCCTTCACCATAACATCCCAGGTGGATTGCAACAATTTAAAAAGTACAAGTTTAGCTGGACTTCAGCTTTATCGATCTTTATCAAACAATTTCCCCTATCAAAACCTTTTGAAGAGCACAGATCCTTCCAATGTTTGTTTCCTCAACACAGTGCTCATGCTTTCTTCTCTACAAACAAATTTAAGCTTGTGCATGAAAGAGGTTTCCAAATACGTTCCTGTTTTACCCGTCCGTTGAACTGGTTCCACCTGCTGTACTAAAAGCCAGTTTTCTTCTTTTCAAAGCAAAAACACTAGAGCTAAGCACCAGATTCAGCCGAGGTCTGAATTCTGCAACAAATTTGGGTGGTTCCAGCCTTTGGGCGGATCAGAATGAGATGACCCTAGATCAGCCTGGGGCTATGAAAAAGGAGGGCGGTAGCCAGGGGCATTTTGAACATAGAGCATGGGTAGGCAACCTAAGGCCCGTGGGCCAGATGCGGCCCAATCCCCTTCTAAATCCGGCCCACGGACAGTCCCGGAATCAGCAAGTTTTTACATGAGTAGAATGTGTCCTTTTATTTAAAATGCATCTCTGGGTTATTTGTGGGGCCTGCCTGTTGTTTTTACATGAATAGAATGTGTGCTTTTATTTAAAATGCATCTCTGGGTTATTTGTGGGGCATAGGAGTTCGTTCATATTTTATTTCAAACTATAGTCTGGCCCCCCCCACAAGGTCTGAGGGACAGTGGACTGGCCCCCTGCTGAAAAAGTTTGCTGACCCCTGCCATAGAGGCAAGGGGTGTGGGGCGCGCTGGCGCCCAGTTCTGGAGAACACCAGGGAAGTGGCGGAGGCTGGACGCGGCACCTCCTGGCATCAGCTCACTGCGCTCGCCAGCCTCTGCCATGCCATGCCAAAGCCGTTGCCTCTGCCTGCCGTGGCCACCGTGACAAGGGCACCAGGGAATGCATGTCTATGTCCACCCCTCATCCCAGAGGGATGCAGCGCCGCACCCGGAGCCTCCGCCCCTTCCCCGCCAGAGGAGCTGCCCTCCAGCCACTGCCCGCCTCCTCCAGCCCCGCAAAGTTTCTGGCAGTGCCGTAAAAAGGTTGGCAACTCTGGGAAATGGGGGGGGGGAGCGCCAGAGGGATCTTTGCACCACGGCGCCAAATATACTTAAGACGGCCCTGGCAGTAGCTCTGGGGTGAGGGGTGGACACAGACATGCATTCTTACTAGAAATTAAACCCCCTTCATTCTCTGGGACTTGCTTTCAAGTAAACATGTGCAGTAGTGTTTGGCAGGGCAAGGTTGCCTTGCAGTGACTGAGGGGGCAGCGTGGGAGGAGAAGCGTTGCTTACCTGGCTTTCCAATGCCACACACTTATCGAAAGGGCAAGGCAGGAGTAAGTTCTGTGCGATGTAGGTTTAGTGGCTGGAGTGTTGGATTGGCTCCACTGCAGCTTCCACCCCAACCTGATTGTTAGGATATAGTTCCGTTCCACCTTAAAAGGAGCAGGTATGACTGTTGTGTGTCACATGCCTGTTTACTTCCAGCACAGGCTTGCTGGGAACTTCCGTTTGTATATTGCTTTTGCTATACTGCTGTGTGCTTGGACACGAAGGGAAGCGGACATGTTTTTCCTTTGTTCCTGAACTATGCTGAATAAACGCCTGTAAATAATGCTTACACATGTCTCTGTCTGCCACTTCTGTTGTGAACATTTATTAACTCTGCTGATAGAGCATGCTCAAGTTTCTGAAGACTTCTGAAGCTATGAGTCGCTGTGATTGATGCTGTTCCAAGGGAGGCTGGAGTTTGCCTGGCTGCCGGACAGTGGCTGGAGCCAGCTGGGGGCCTGTCTGATGCCCCCGTCTCCCCAGCAGCATCCCAATACTGGCCGGAGTGTTGGATTGGCTCCACTGCCGCTTCCACCCCACCCAGATATCCCTGCTGCCTTATCCCTCTCTGTCTGCCTCCAGCCACTCTATTGCTTCTTCTTCCTGACCATATGTTTAATTAGGGGTTTAAAACCCTAATTAAACACCGAGTTGGGAGGGGAGGAGGTAAACACAATGCCTCCTCCTCCTCCTGCTCTTCTGTTCCTGGCTGCATGTTTACTTAGGGTTTAAATTCTTAATTAAACATCAGATATGGGCCCTGAGTTGATTTGGGACCCAGATCTGGGTCAGGTCAGGTTGGCAGCAGGTCAGCTTTGGTGTGTGTGTGTGTGTGTGTATGCATGCACCCCTAAAAATGGTTCTGTATGTGGCCTTAAATAAGAAGTTATTGAGTGAAAATTTAAAGTTCAAAGTGACTAAAAACCTAAGCAAATACAGAACAGTATGATTCATTATAGTGTGTCTTGTGGAAAACAGATACACCTGGCTTGGATTTTTATGGGACCTGTTTCACCCTCCGTAATGTAACCGAGGTTTTCTTTTAGGGTTCTCACCCCTCCCTTTCCCCCCCTTTTTTTACATAACCAGGAGATCAGCATCTGAACAAATGCCAGTACAGTTAATTTAAGCACATTCAACAGCTGAATTGAACATTTTTAATTAAGGAAAGAATTTGCTTTGGTGATGTAGGTGGGGTGTCAGACAAAACCCAACCTCTGACTCTTTCTGAGCATTATAAATTCTTAGGTATTTTTCTAATTAGTGGGATATGGAGTTTTTGTGGGGATAGTTATTGCTTAAACGCATTAAAGCCATCATTTCCTTTGCTGCGTACATATGAAAAAAAAAGCCCAAAGGTAACAGTGTTAAGAAAAAGTCAGTTCCTGGTATATACATCACTCCAGATGCTTGATATTTCTTTGATGAGAGGCAAATTAATCCTTAGATTTAGTTATTTTTAACAAAGTGTAGCATTCCAGTTCAACATATGTTTTGCTTTTTTAAAAAGTGAGTTCTTTCCCCTAAATCTTTGATTTGACAAATAAGACTTTCATCCCTTTTCGCATATCTCTTTTTTCTCACGTATGTGTTCTACTGAGTCACATCTTTCCCTTTGGTAGATTTTTAAAAATATATTTATATATTTTTTATATAAAAAAAGCTT
This sequence comes from Podarcis pityusensis, assembly GCF_964106645.2. NCBI lineage: Eukaryota > Metazoa > Chordata > Lepidosauria > Squamata > Lacertidae > Podarcis > Podarcis pityusensis. The sequence goes on from NC_138030.1 coordinate 75,083,930, forward strand.
TTGAGGCAGAGACATGCATTTTTAGAAGTCATCTCACTGTAGGAAATTAAAAATGGAGACAATTATAGAAAACTCCAGTTGAAAGAGAAAATGCATTATGGAAAACTCCATAAAAGCACAAAAAATATTAAAGTAAAAAATCACTTCACAGCAGCCAGTATGATTCAATTGTAGATCAATAGTGTGTAGTTAATGCATTAGCAGTAGAGCATTAATTTGCAATTACCGCAGGTGATCTGATCCTCTATGTGCTGTCCATTGACATAAATGACCTTTTGTTGAAAAGGATTCTGCAGTCATTATTTCTAGCAGCTGTAACCGGAAAGGGAATAGAATGAAGGGGTTTATTTCAACCGTGTGGACATTTTATATAGCAGCAGCTCTAGAATATGAAACCTGGCCTGTTTTTGCTTTAGAAACCTTTGCATGTTTAGCTTCTTAGCTGGATGAATGCATTTGTCCTTTCGGACAGGATATCAGACATGTGATATAATGCACATTCCTAGCGATGTGCCTTTCTTTCTTTTCCATGGGTGACCTCTGATGTCCACTGAATGAAAAAGTGGCTTCACAAAGATGTCATGAATGCTGCTGCTGCTTTTCAGCAGGCTTAAGTCCCTAAAAATAATAACAAATAAATAATATTTGAAAGCGTTGCTTATTTGGAAGTCTTAGCATCCTCTGGTTCCCTTGCAAAATATCATGTGTTCATTGTTCTTCAATGCTGCTTCCACAAGAGAAAGTAATAGGAGAAAAACCATTAATTCTCTTCTGTATTGGGGGGGGGGGGGATCTGATGGTGAGGGTGCAATAGTTTTCAAACTTCGCAGCACAGCCCTTATTTGTGTAGGTATAACCACAGTTTGGCTATATCACTAAAGGTTGACTGTGCCCAATTTTCAATTACGTTTGAGGTCTTCTCTTCCAAGGAGGAACTAATGCACCATCTTATAGAATGGCCCATGAACATCTTTTCCAAAATTGACCTTCTGTGAAATAGCACATGGCCTACCTTGCCCAGAAGTGATCTCTCAGAAGCAGAAAGGAAGAAAGGAAGAAAGAGAAATATTGTAGAAACTGAGATTTTTGTAAAAATGTTCCAAGAGCCTCCATTTTACTCCTTCTTCTTGAAAGTTATTATCTGGGTAGAAAGACAAGAAGTCAAAAACAGTCTCTTGGGTGGTGTGAAAGTGGGTTTTCTACTCTATTCCTGTAGGACTCTAGGGGTCAGAGAACTTTTCTCCTTTCATAGATCACAAATAAGTTTCTTTCGTGGACACCAAATTGAGTTCACAAATTCTTATAGCCAAGCTGATGGAGCCCGAAAGCAATTTTAACGGAAAGAAAATATAGCAGTATTGAAGGAAGAAGCTCAAAAGGATGAGAGGTTAATCACTCCAGGACTAAATTGAGGTCCCAAGACAGAAAAATTGTTTTGCTGGCTGGTTTTGATAGACTTGCAGTTTACAAAAATATGGCCCCTTGGGAACGTGCCTCAAGGGAACAACAGGCTCCTGCTGTAATGATATTGTTCATTACAGATTTCTGTCTGCCCACAATGCCGTCTCCGTGGACCAAGGACAGTCCATCCTGAATTCAGCCAAAAATACTGAAATTCTTTGCATTCTAGCTCGTCCCGCCCTTGTTTTCCATTTCTCTACCTCAGGTTTCACTCCCTTTAAGGAGTCTCAAAGCGGCTAACATTCTCCTTTCCCTTCCTCCCCCACAACAAACACTCTGTGAGGTGAGTGGGGCTGAGAGACTTCAAAGAAGTGTGACTGGCCCAAGGTCACCCAGCAGCTGCATGTGGAGGAGCGGAGACGCGAACCCAGTTCCCCAGATTAGGAGTCTACCGCTCTTAACCACTACACCACACTGGCTCTCGATGTTCAAGTGGTTTGGGATTTGGGACTGGCTCTCGATGTTCAAGTGGTTTGGGATTTTTGACAGCAATCTTAGGCTCTGGGCCACCTTGTGCATTTGGCAGAGCATCATATGGACAGAACCATTATAATTGGCAAGTTAGAAATTACAGTGGTACCTTGGTTCTCAAACGCCTTGGTACTCAAATAACTTGGAACCCAAACACTGCAAACCCGGAAGTAAGTGTTCCGGTTTGCAAACTTTTTCCGGAAGCCAACCGTGCTCCATTTTGAGTGTTACGGTTCCGATTTGAGTGCCACACTTCTGTTTTGAGTGTTACACTAAGGTCTGTATGTTTTCACTATTTATTTTGCGTTTTTGTGCCTTTTTTGTTTTGTTTTTGTGACTGTGTGGAACCCAATTCAGCTACTGATTGATTGACTGATTGTGTGACTGCAGCACATTGTGTATTGCTTTCATTTTATGAATCAGTGGTCTCGTTAGATAGTAAAATTCATGTTAAATTGCTGTTTTAGGGGTTGTTTTTAAAAGTCTGGAACGGATTAATCCATTTTGCATTACTTTCTATGGGAAAGCACTCCTGGGTTTGGAATGCTTTGGTTTTGGAATGGATTTGTTTGAGAACCAAGGTACCACTGTATAATTTTGAATGCTGCTCTTATATAAGTGCACGCGAAATTAGCGGGGGGTGGGAGAGAGAGAGGCAAGCTTCTTCCTGATGTGCTGTGTCAGGTATGTATCCTTCTCTGTAGTCTCTTTGACTCCTGCTAAAAACATTTTTGTTTAGGCAAGCATATCCAGACAAGTAGAATGTTGACTTGTGTTTTAACGTTATTTTTTAGCTTATTGTTGACTATAACTTTTTTTGAAGGTTTTGAATTGTTTTTACTGATAATTTCATTGGGTAATTCTTTTTGTTATTCTTTGAGGGGTTTTTTTTAAAAACAACAACAACCAAGCAGTATATAAATTTTATGAATAAATGAATACAATAATAAAGTATTCTCAGTTCCCTCAGAATGTCTGTATCATCCAAAGCTAGCACCAGTACTTCTAAATGGAGACAAGGGTGTTTATTTATTTTTTATTTGCCCTATCAGCTTAGCTCTCAGGAAATCTGATGATGTACAAGAGTTTATGTGTGCAAAGAAAAAGGAGAAGAAAGGGTTAAGTGTGCTAGTTAATTTTGGGTGTGCTTGTCCTGCACCTGCAGCTAGTTAAGCACATGAGAGTGATTCAGTAAGCATGTGAGAGTGATCCAGCACAATCTAAAGTATAAATACACTTGTGTGAAGCAAGGCTTCTTGATCAGAACCTCGTCTGTGTTGGAACACTGCAAGGAGACTGTATGCTGCTGGAAGGACCCTATACCACAATTGTATGTAGCTGCTAAGATGTGGGACTGCATTTTACTGTCAGTAAGGGGACTGACCCTACCAAGAGCTGTCTGGGGTTTTTCTGTTCCATTGGCACACTCCACTGGTGAGTTGAATGGGCACTCTGCTCCCACCCCAACAAAATTCACTGAGAGCCAAGTGATAAGCCAGCAAATGTGGAGACTTCTGGTAGTGAACCTGTGTATGTGAATCAGCCCTCACAACCAGAAGAATTTAGCAAACCTATATTTTACGTATAATTTATATGAATGTAATAGTTATTTCAATCCACACTTTTCGTCCTATCTGCAGCTTCCAGGGCACTTTCCATGCCTCTGGAGCAGCTTTCAGGGAGCACAGGAACTCCAAAGGGCAGGAGGAAGTGGCAAAAATCACTCCCCTCCCCTTCCTTCAACAGGAACATCCTATGAGTAGATTTCCACTCAAAGGAACTCTAGATCCCGCCCATTGTATCCTCAACCTTACTCCCAAGACTGTGTTTATCAGATCATTGGTTTCCAACTGGCAGTCAGGATTCACTAACGAATTACTCAGCCTGATCTGTTGCAGGTTACAAAAGCATCACTAACACTGTAAAAATATATAATCAAAGATAAATAAGGGGGTCCTGAAACACATTTTTGGCCCTGCATTTGATTATAGAGATGGCCAACACTCTAATTCTGAAAATGTTAGATTTACTTCAATCCTAGTGTATTAAAAATTTATATTTTTTTAGAAAGCACCAGGTTCTGAGATCCTTCACTGGAAGGCAGGGTTCTTGGTAGGCTTTTGAAGAACCTGTTTGATGCCATTTGGCTGTGTTGGTGCCCAGAAGCTTCTCCAAAGACCTAATGTTGCTTGTAGCTGAATCACGAGGAGTTCAAGAAATGGGTGAGATGTATGGTAGATTCCAGCAAATGGACCTCACCCTATTTGGCAAGTTATTCGGGAGGAGGGATTCCATCTGCTATGGAATTCTATTCTCCACAGCAGTGTGCTAGAACAGTCTCAAGAAAGTACATTATAATATGCGTAGCATGTTGTAAAATCTTGGGTGGAATTCAACATTGTGCTGTTCTGAACATTCCATCTGTGCATGGATTAGAATGCAGTGTTGCACTAAGCAGATCCCTCCAATAGTGCGAGCATTTCTGATTATCAGATAAAACAACCCCCCTCTCCTCACCTTGCACTGTTCTGGGGTTTCTCTCTACTGCCCTAGAGCCAATTTTGGGGGGTGCAGGGGGATAAGAGAGGGGAATGCCCCATTGTGCAAGCAGAAGATCCAGCTCCGAGGGCCTTCTGGCGGTCCCCTCACTGCAAGAAGTGAGGTTACAGGGAACCAGGCAGAGGGTCTTCAATAATAGCAGCCACCTTGTGGAATGCCCTCCCATTAGATGTCAAGGAGAGAAAGAACTACACAACCTTTCAAAGACACCTGAAGGCAGCCATGTATTGGGAAGGATTTAATGTTTAATGTTTTGTTATGTTTTTATATATGCTGGAAGCTGTCCAGAGTGGTAGGGGCTACCCAGTCAGATGGATGGGGTACAAATAATAAAACTATTATTAATGTTAAGTCCTTGTTCGAGACTTCCACTGACCGCGTGCGTTAGGTAAATCCGACTCATGATATGCACTTTTTCACCACCCAAAGTGTTCATTTGTATTAGACACATCAGCATCTACTGAAGTTTTGATGACACTTGCGTGATGTGCTTTCATGCCATTTTCTACAGTTCCAAAAATATTACCCAAGTGAGCAAAAAGGGAAATGGTCTCGATTTGACTTTGCAAAAAGAAATGAATTCGGCTTACCTTGGCACTTTTATAACCCTGAAGTCATAGGTTGATTTATTTTGTGTCTCTCATTGCCAATTTAAAATGCAAGGAAATAATGTGGCAAGTGTGCTTAATGGACGGCATGCATAACTTTTTACTTACCTTTCGTGTATTGCCACTGAGTAACATTTTGAAGTCAGCCAAATTAAACATAATATAATCAAAACAACCTATCCACTGCAGGACCTTTCTAAGGTACCTTGAGTACAGTTTTTGTTGCTTATCCCATTGATATGGTGAGAATATTAGAAACACTGAGGTGAAAGGCTGGCTTCCTAATAGGGTGGCATTTGGAAAGCTCTTTTACTTGGCAATCTTCTGCAGTTCAGTAGCAAAGCTGAACCGAGCCTCCACCTTTTGGGGGAAGCAAGGTGGCATTCTGGTAAATGCTAGAATTTTATCACTTTGACAAAGGGGGGAAATGATAGTCGAGTGAAACATTTGTGATCTCCAAAGAATACACTGCCACCGTAACAGCACAGATGAAAGAGGCTGCTGTCTCAATTGCCAGGAAACTACTTGGAAACTCACTTTGATCTCCGCTGATTGTCTGTTAACGTGTGTTTTTTTGCTAAATGCAGTACACAGCGATATCGCTGTTTTTGGTGTTGTACAGATACAACAAGTGGGAACAAATATTTATAATGTTAGCTGATGGATGTACATAAGCACAGGCAAACATGCTCATTTGAATGCAGCAGGTGATGTGGCTAATAAATGGGGAATGTGCAGAAATAAAGCGCATCAGCAAGGGATTTTGGACATTGCCTTGAACGAATGGCCCATCAGAAAAGGGAGAGAATGAGACAGGGGCACAGAAAAGCTCATTCTTTCTCTTCCCTTCATTTCATGACAGGTAAATCTACAGGTGCCATCTACAGGTTTAAGTGGTAGGTTAAGCTCACTCGGTCAGCCCTATGATTAGGCAGAGTGAGAAAGATGTGGCTGATTTGGGGTGTCACGAAAGGACAGTTATTTATTAATGTATTTTTACTCTCAGAGAGCAGCTCTTGTGGGATTTCCTGCCTCGGGTGCCGAAATAACTTGACCACCTTTGGGTCCTATGCACCTTGACGTGGGATGGGGATTTTTGCAGCATCTCAGGCAGCAAAATGTCTTGGGCCAACCTTGACTAACGAGCTGTCTCTCTGATAAAGATTGTGGGTGTAGCAATATAGGGGGTTGTTTTGGGGGGAGGACTCTTAATCAAAACAGCAACCATCCCAAACTGCCCACTCTCTTTAATGCCTTGTTGGTGGAGGTAGAAAGTTCAAGTGGAGGGGCATTCAGTTTGCTGCAGTAAACAACTCTGGATCATGCCACATGGTGATCTCACACATGCTCGATCGCATCCTGCCTTCATAAGAGGGGTACTTGCCCTGCTTGGGGATGTAAGAATATAGTTTCACCTGAGATTTTATATATATAATCTGTTGGATGAATTCCTGCTGTGCCATAAGAGCTATCCCAGATCATGCAGTACCCTACCAATTGGTTTTTGCATTTCCTAATGCATAATTGTCACAGCACCGTGCCTTGCTTTCTCGTCCATTGTGAGATCTCAGCCAGCCAGGATCAGTCGTGATATATGCTTTGATGCACAGCTGGGAATTTGATTGGCTGGCCTCCCTATTTCTATGAAGGCAGTGCATCCTGATACTATTTCAATTGGTGCCATTAAAATAAGGTAAAAAACCACACATTAAAAATCACATTGTGTATAAAATTAGAATAGTTGTGCCCCTGCGTATTTCAACTGCATACAAACTGTCAAAATACCATAATGTTTCGGCATGGGAATCTGGCGTGTTTGAATTATATAAGCCAGCATATCTTTTACCTGCATTTTCAATGCCCCCTTTCTTTTTTCCCCAGCATCCAGGAAAAAAAAATATTACTCATATATTTAAAAATTAGAAGCCCTTAGTGAACAAAGAAATTTAAATAAAGCATTGGTTGAGTTTTACAGTTAAATAACCTGTGGAGGAAATTATAATGATGTTCTCTATAATTGTTCTGAGAAAGAGAGAGAGGCGGGGGAGAGAGAGAGAGAAAGATAAAGCTTAAATCTATGGAAGGTATAACAGACCTAATTAATGCTCACACTGTTCCTCCAGAGAAACAGATTTTGTGTAATGTAAATGGGCTGCATAGGAAATGTTCTTGTGCATATTTTATACTTGTTCCTTGTTTCTTCCTGAGCAGCTGTAGTGTACAGTATTTCAAAGTATACTCTTCCCACATCCGCTCCACCCTGCCCCATGAACAGTAGCTTGTATGATACAGCAGGTGGCACCCAAAAAGTTTTGATGATGTTACCTAGGATTTCATCAGTAGCGGCTTCAAAGTTGCGCAAGTTAATTTTAGGTGGTCGGGTGGTGTGTATGTGTGTGTCTTTGGAATAGCTGGGCATTTCATATTATGTCCAAATGTGCAAGAGTTCTTTGGAATAATACTAGCACTGTGCTGAAAATTCCTCCTGCATTTTTATTTTACTATTCTCAGTCTATTAATCAGAAAAGAAGTTATTTTCAAAAAAGATCAAAGCGGACATGGGGGGGGGGAATGTGCCATTTTAATGTGTGTGCTTGCTTTACCTTTTAAAGTGGCCCGGAGCGTTTCTCTTTTCATTCAGACTACTCACCATTTCTCTGCACTCTGCAGTCCTCCTGGATGCCTTTGTTTCCTGAAAAACTCATGTCCACAGCTTGGTTTTACTACAAACATGAGAAGTTGGGGAGGCTGCATAGTGTGTGTGTGTGTAACACTGTTCCTTGTTTCTTTTTACTTGCAAACAAATCAGTGCAGATTTTTCTTTTTTTAAAAAAGCAGCTAAAAGGACACCCTTTCTTTAAAAGCAAAACCAGTGAGCACATTGGTCTCAGGTGCTCAGAAGCCAGCCTCTCTGACTTCCCATGCTTTAATGAAAGTTCAGAAGGAGCCACCAGGAAGCAACTCCTTCCATGTGGCTTTTTCAGATCAGAGAGTGCAGGCAGCCAGGGAGGCTGCAAAGTTCTAGAGCAGCCTTTCTCCACCTTGGGTCCCCAGATGTTGTTGGACTGCAACTCCCATCATACCTGACAACTGGTCCTGCTAGTTAGGGATGGTGGGAGTGTCAGTGTGGGGGACCCAGTGTGGAGAAAGGCTGTTCTAGAGTAATGTCTAATGGAAAGAAAAGCACAGACATACCATCCATGGCCACTGTCACAAAATAAAGTTAAGCTTAACTCCACACCCTCCAAATCTTTAAAAAACAACAGAAGTTCTGAAGACTTTCTAGAGCACTCTGACAAAGAGGCAGAAAAACTGAAGCTTCTTTCATAGGGGAAGAAGATTTTTGAAAAAAATTGGAGAACACATTTCAGCACAGCACTCAGTAATGCAGTTCTTTGTTATTAATGCAAATGGAAGCCAGGGAGGTATATTATAATATTGAATTCTTCTTTTGGGGGTTGTTCTTCAAAGCTCATTTCCAATTAAAGTTTGGAACAAGCAGGTAGGAAAGTAACTGGAAATGGCAAGCTTTCAAGTTATTTTGTTCAGGAAAAGCATTATTATGCCACACACTAATAAAATGTACAAGGGGCAAGTTCCAGTTATTTTGCTGCAGCTTGCTTATCAGTGAATACATCCAAGTACTTGTGTTATTGTGAGGCAGTAATATGGGCTAGGGGACGCGGGTGGTGCTGTGGGTTAAACCACAGAGCCTAGGGCTTGCCAATCAGAAGGTCAGCGGTTTGAATCCCTGCAACGGGGTGAGCTCCCGTTGCTCAGTCCCTACTTCTGCTAACTGAGCAGTTCGAAAGCACGCCAAAGTGCAAATAGACTTTTCTCTGGCGGGAAGGTAAACGGCGTTTTCCGTGCGCTGCTCTGGTTCACCAGAAGCGGCTTAGTCATGCTGGCCACATGACCCAGAAGCTGTATGCCGGCTCCCTCGGCCAATAAAGCGAGATGAGCGCCGCAACCCCAGAGTCGGCCACGACTGGACCTAATGGTCAGGGGTCCCTTTACCTTTACCTTTAATATGGGCTAAAAATTCTGAATGTTCAATGAACGCTTACTGACAAATAGAACTGGACCAATGGATTGGTTGCCAAATCAATAGTTCTAAAGCAAAGAAAAGAGTAAAGAACAACTGATTACTCTGTCCTGTTTGAACCTACTCATGGCTACCAATTTACCTGAAACCCTACAGCAAGTATAACAATCCATGCCTCAAAAAGGTCGGTCACCTTCATTCATGAGTTCTGTACCTTCTGCCTCTAACATCAATAGATACACATTTCCATAGTAACAAAGTTTGCATCTTCTATTGTAGGTTTGCAGTGCAATACAGAATCAAGATTTTACTGTGATTGAGGATTACTGCACTGGGCTGAGAGCTCTGCTTTATCTGCAAAGCATAGAAGAATTTCAAGACTGGGATGGACAGAGCCCACCAACTATAAGGCATCAGAAGGGAAAACCTGTGCCCAAGATCGCTGACCTGGTGGGAAAGGTATGTTACATTAGACCACTCACTCTCAGATGCTTGGCTGTGCTGGGTACTGGGCTCCGAGGCTTGTTAATTCGTTATTTATTTACAAGATTTTTATGCCACCTTTCCATATAGTATGAAGCTTGCCACTATGCTACTGTCTGGGGTGGAGAAGAAAAAAAACCCCAAGTATTTAATTAGTAAGTTTTGGTCTCACAATCCAAGCTGTGCCACATTCCTAACCTTCCACTTGGCCAGCTTCAGTTTTTCTCCCCTTTCAAAAAACATGCCAGAGAAGCAGTTGTTGAGCTGATCCATTAAACATCATCATTATATGGTGTGCAGGTATGGGAACACACTATTTTCAAATCCCATCGAGACCTTACAGCTTGGTAATGTGGGATTTCATGGGACCATGGAATTGTCAAGATAGAAGGGAACCCCACGGACGCCTAGTCTGTTCATGGGACTGCCAACGGGTCTTAAAAGCATGTGTGAGTAGAGACAGCCAAGTCTCCAGATATTGCTGGAGTCAGGCCACTTCCAGCTTTGTAGGTCATCTCCAATACCTTGAACTAAGCCAGTCCTGATGTATGGGGGGCTCATTCAAGCTGTATCAGGGCAAACCTTTATTTCCTTATAATTTCCCATTAGCAAATACAACAATTTATTTTATTTTTTTGGAAAATGTCACACCAATTAAAACAGATTTAGAGTTTGGGTCACAGTCTTGAACATTGAGACCCGTTCCCTGGAGGAGCTCCACCTCCCTTTCCAGCTGATCTGGAAGCTCACGCCACTGTAGCCATGTCGGAATTCTCTCCACGTCGCTGCCATGCTTAAGCATTCCCAATTTGCAACAGGATTCCTCGGGGACTGTTGCCAGCTGGAATAAGTTACAGCCGGCTCAGGGTGACTTTTGCTTTCAACGAGGAGAGCCGTGGTCAAAACCGGCTTTTTAATTTGCTCCCCGGCGGCTTTTGCCTCCCCCCACTGCTCAGGCTAGATTTTCAGCAGGAGGAGGAGAGAGAGAAAGAAAGAAAGCACTAGGCTTTTGTTTCTGGCTTCTGGAAGAGATTCACTTTGAAGAGTGCTTTCAGTTATACATCATGCCTATTGATTATCCTTCGAAAAATCTAATATAACATGGTTGAAAATGTTGTATAAAGCAAAGATTTACAAAAGAATAGGATTTGGAGTGTCAGATACCTCCATATCTCTGCTTATCATTGCTGGAGACTGCAGTTCTTTTCAGGAAGGTGTTAGTGGGAGGGGGGAAGGTTTCTTTGTTCTCTGTGAAGCTCTGAAAATTATAACATTACCTTTCGATTGTAGAGACAATCCTATCACTAAGCCCTGGAGAGTACAGTCTTTCTAGGTCTTTTTTTTTTAAGAATAATAATTAAACATTTTGGGGGGTTGTTGTTTCAACTTCTAAAGCTCAGTGGTTAAACTCAGGTGCCTGAGGTTATGTACTAACTCTCTTCTGCTCAGGGTCTCTTTGCCACCCCACCCCGCTTAGCAGCCCCCTCCCCAGACACTTATTTTCATAGTATCACAAGGCTTGTTCACATCTGCCTAACACAGGGTCATCCAGAAACACAAGGACTTTCATCTTTTGTTGTATCTTTGCATTATGGAAAATAGCACTTGTGAGAGAATCTTCCCCTCCCATCTCACCCCACTTTTCAATGTTTTGAATGAGAAGAGGGACTGCAGTTCATAGTTTTCTCAGCTTGTCACTATATCAAGAAATGATTCTATATAAAGGTATGGTGCAAAAATCTTCTTAAACATTTAGTAATATAAATGAATCTTAACCCAAATGCTGATGCCATGGAAAAGATTGAAGTGGGTGAGGGAAGAGGGAATGCTGTCATATCCAAGGTAGCTCAGCTGGCTAGAAGGGATGCAGATGGCGCTGTGGTCTGAAACACTGCGCCTCTTGGGCTTGCTGATCAGAAGGTTGGCGGTTCGAATCTGCTTGATGGTAGTGAGCTCCTATTGTACTTTCCCAGCTTCTGCCAACCTAGCAATTTGAAAGCACACCAATGGCAAGTAGATAAATAGGTACCGCTGTGGTGGGAACAACATTTCCATGCGCTCTGGCTTCTGTCACAGTGTTTCATTGCGCCAAAAGCGGGTTAGTCATGCTGGCCACATGACCCAGAAAGCTGTCTGTGGACAAATGCAAATGCCTGCTCCTTTGGCCTGAAAGCAAGATGAACGCCACACCCCATAGTGACCTTTGACTGGACCTAACCATCCAGGGGTCCTTTAACTTTACTTCTTCTTTTTTTTAGCTTACCTGGTTATGTTGGAAATCTAACATGAATGGAAAATCAAAGGGACTAATCTTGTTTTAAAGACCATTGGATGCAAGCATTAAATTATTTAGCAGATTTTTAAAAACAGAAAAACCTGTGTCCCCTCTCCCCAGGCTAAATCACTGAAAATAACAATTCAGTCCAATACTGAATCAGGCTGAACCCAAGTAGTCTCCCTGCACTGTTGCTGAAGCAGAGGTGTCTGCTAATGCAGGCAGAAAAAGAATTTTTGCTGACTTCCCCTCCCCAATGCAGGCCCCCAGTACAACTTCGAAATTTATTCTAAGGAGTGGGATGGGGTTGTGATATCCTCCAGATTTGTTTTTTTTTTTGGGGGGGGGGTGAGATTCTGGACACTGCAAGAAGGATGGACAGTTGGAAAAATTGCCTCCCGAAAAATTGCCTCCCTTTGTCCTCCTCCCTCCTTAGTGAATGCTTCCACCTGGTTGAAAAGCCCTTGCAGATCAGCAATGGGATTGTAGCATTACAATTTTATCCTTCTCTTCCCTTTATCCTTGAGTTCAGGGCTCACATGGCTCTCCTCCCATTTAATCTTCACAACAACTTTTTGAGACACATTTAAACCGAGATGTAGTGCGTGCCTGGTGGTCAGTCTGTGAACTCTATGGTTGAGTGGGTATTTGGACACAGCCCTGAGTCTAATGCATGGGTTCTCCAGCTTTTTTGGGGGGGCCATGGATGGATACATTTGGAATTTTGAGAGTGCGCCTTGGGTGCTGTTACAAAATGCCCTGGATGCATAGCTGTCAACTTTCAGATTTGAAAATAAGGGATCAGCAGCCTCGAAAATAAGGGATCAGCAGCCTCACCTGTCCTGGGGACAGTCTACGGGATATCTAACAATCCGGGATAGCAGTGGGAAGCAGTGGGAAACGGCGCTGGAATAAGGGAATTTACCGCAAAAAAAGGGAAGGTTGACAGCTATGCCTGGATGGGGGTCATGCTCATTCACAAAATGGCTGCCAATGTGGGAGTAACCAGCCACAAAACACCCATTTCATAGATGGCAAAGTGATGCTGAGATACAAGTGACTCGCTCCCCCCCCAAAAAAAAACTAAATACAAATGGGGTCTAAGCCCCAAAACACAAAACCATTCCTTTCATCCTCTAGTCTTCTTTTCCAGCATCCATTTCTGGATGCGGATAAGGCGCCAGATTCATTTTCAGGGGTGAGAAGGCTGATGGAGGAGATAAGTGGCAAAACTTGCATCTGGGTGTCATCTAAAAATATTGACAAATTGCAGGAACCGGAAGCTTGCCTCCTACCTCAGGAATGTTCTCTGAAACCCTTCATTTGAGAGGAAGGGTGAGGGGGGGATACAAATGTAACAAATAAAGTAAGTAAATTATCCCACCCATGTCCTGTCATTTGCAGTCTGATCTTCAACATGTTTAATTGAAAGTCCTGTTCATTTTGGAAGCCATTTTTAGCGCAGCAGCCTATAAATTGGAAAGAAATGAAAAGGGTCTAATCCACTCCCTATATTCTATTGAAGGGCACAGCTAAGTGCCAATGATTTGCTTAACTGTGCCTGGAGAACACCCAATGAATTTGGAATGCTTTGCCTGCTCCCAGCCACCGTAAACATTTAGCAGATGTTATCCAAATTTCCCTTCCCTGTTAATGTGACCCAGCAACGTAGGTCATTTACTAGGAGAATCTGAACAAAAATATTGACAGACTGCTCAACCCCACAGCTGTGTAACCCATGATTCAAAAACTTGACAAATTAGTTATAACTATGTATAAAAGGGAATTATCTCACTTAGTTTCAGTCAAAGGATCTACTTCCAAATGACTAAAGTGGTCAGAACACTGTATGATTTTCATAATGATGTTGCCATTTTCAAAGGGATGCACCACAATTTAAAAATAAAACAAAATGGCAAGGTATGATTTTTTTAAAAGAAAAAAATGTAGCAGCTCTTAAGTCTGTTTTTAAATAGTTTATAGATTTTGATCAGGTTTTATGTATAATTTTATCTGTATACCATTTGGAGATTATTATTTTTTACTTTGAAGTTTCTAAATGAAATAGTGAGTTTTGTTTCCTCCATGTGGACAACTAACCTATTGCATGTCTAGCTAATGGTATACAGTGGTACTTTGCTTTAAGAACAGCTTAGTTTATGAACAACTTGGATTAAGAATGCTGCAAACCCGGAAGTAGGTGTTTTGGTTTGTGAACTTTGCCTTGGAAGCAGAACATGTTTCACTTCCTGTTGAGTGTGTTCCATTTGTAAATTGAGTCCCCCGCTGCTATGCGAAAGTACGCCTTGGTTTAGGAACGGACTTCCGGAACAGATTAAGTTCATAAACCAAGGTACCACTATAGATTAGATATTTTGGATATGGATAAGATGTAGATGGGATTTTGAATGTTGCTTTCTAGAAGCATGCCAAAAAGGTTGACTCAGGGGAAGGAGAGGGGAGGTTCTGAAGAACCTTGAAGAATCTCGCACAGCCCTGCTAACGAGATAGGTCCAAGCCTTAAATCTTATACAAACTTACTTGGGAATAAGCGCCACTGGACTAAATAGTTCTTACCTCTGAGCAGAAATTTACAAGGACAGAACTGTGTTGTCAGTCAAAGATATAGGACGAGACTCAATTACATCTTCTTGCTTGCACAAAAGGAACACTGATTGTGCAACAGGACTTTGGGTTTCTTCTCTCCAGACCCCGTACTTCCCCCCTCAAAAGAAAGAATCTGCTCTGGAGAGTCCTCCCCCCCTCCCAGAGCAGTTTTTTGGGGGGTTGTGGGGGACTGGAGATTTTCTCCATCAGTGCAGTTTGTGACTTGCGCTTATTGAATTTGCTTCATTGTTCTTGTTGCTGACAGAAGTTCTTTCTCTGCATCACTTTTTCATCATAGGTTAGTTAGAATTTAAGTGTATTAAAGAGTTTAATAAAAGCTCTCATAAGCCTTGTGCTGTTTTAGGTGCTGTCAGACATCCTGCTGTGAATTGCTTCTACTTAACTTTTATGTTAGCTGGTGGTGATTATTATTATTATTTTTTAATTGGTAATAATAGCAGCTTATTTTTTGTTGTGGGTTTATTGATTCTTTTGCATTGTTAATAATGTGTCCATGCAATGTTTTAAGCTTCAGCAATTGTTTGTATCGGACTCTGATGTCATTTCATCCAGCAAGTATTAGTTTGGAGGAAAGGTTTGTAATACAGTACAGTGAATTGTGGAAAACCTTTGGTGGGGGGAAGAAAAGGGATCTAACTTCTCATGTGAAAACCCAGCGCAGCAAACGTGACACATTGTTTTTCATTAATTTCCATGATTCATTTGGTATTCCCTTGCAACCTGACAAACTGTACTGTGGAACAGAAATAAAAACTTTGGATATAAAACAGCATTAGCTGATTAATATAGGTGTAAGGATGCTTTTGCCTTCAAACTAATGTTCCAGGGGACATTGAGGATAGTGTAAAAAATAGTCTGCTAAAACATGTGTGTGTTTTCACATCATATTCCCCATAGTAGAATTGGATCGATAAGTAGTCACTATCTGCTGCTGTCTGTCTCTTCCAAGAGTCTTTCATTGGTTCCTTACTTGATCGCTCTCTGCAGACTTTCTGCAATTATGTTTGAAAAATGTACTTGTGTCTGCTGGTGGTAACAAAATGTTCTAGTCTATAACCGCCTTTAAGTCAGTTCATCTACCTATTCAGGTGCCACCAGTATACAAACATGTAAATAAAGCTTGTTCTCTCCCCTCCACCACCACGCACATTTGCAAACACACACACACACACACACACACAGAGAGAGAGAGAGAGAGAGAGAGAGAGAGAGAGAGAGAGAGAACAAACCGATACAAAATTATTAAGGGTGTAGTTAGCTTCAGTTTAGGATTATTGTGTATGACACCAAACTATTTTGCTGCACAAGATAGGAAATCCAATACTTTAAACTGTGCTTTTTTTCTTTAAAAAAAGGGTTTACGGGTACTCTCGTTTTCCTTCACATATTGAAATACTGCCCCTCAATGAGGCCAAACTTAGATTCGCAAAATGTTTAGGGGTATGCGTACCCCCAGGAAAAAAAGCACTGCTTTTAAATATTTTTTAAGAAACCAGAACAGATTCAATTCCATTCTGGCCTTTTTAAATCAGTCAGTTTTTTGTAACACAAAACAAACACAAACAAAACAAAAAAGCAGCGCCTTTTGGCCACCAAACGAAATGTGTTGTAGGCATTGGAATACAAGAGTTGATAATTTTCAGCAGAACTGAAAAATCCATGAGCTGCTTTTTGACTCCCGGAGGAGAACATTCCCATCACTCTGTGTTAAAGGGCTAGCTCGGTTCCATTGTTTACTTTTACCTCTGAGATATGCATTCTGGCTCCATTATTGATTCTGAGCCGATACAGGCTGAGCTGCAGAAAAACCCTCTTGCGAGGCAAGCAGCGTGTTACATGCAGCCAAGCCCTGTCCTGAGGAGGAGACGCATCGTTGGGAGGCCTGTGTTTTGAATGGAAGAGATGCAGGAAGTGCCTTGCTCTTTCCCCCCACCCTTTAGTGTCATTCCTCACAAAATTATCCCCATGCAGCTACTGGAATTTGAGGTTCACGTTCAGTAAGCATGCACCTGCAGTCCCGCAGTGGGAAAACCAGTTTGGGGAAAGGGCATTTTTGAGAAGAAAGTGCAGAGGCAGGAAAAGGGTTAAAGACCTTCTTCGACCTGCCCAGTTGCCCACCCCAATGGCTATTGTTTTTTAAAAAAATCAGTGCTTCACTAGGCATGTGTGTTTTATACGTGTAAATCATATGCATCATATACACATAAACTGAGGCAGACCACATATTTATCATTCAATTTATTGTTTGTTTTTTAAATTAGAAATGAATACATATATTAGAAAGAGCTACATAAATTAGTAAGTTATATAATTACATAACTTTCTTATACATATATACTACACAAAGCAGATTTGTGCTTGTGTAAAGAAGGCAGCTTGCCATTTTAAAGAATGAAAATACTACCCCCTCGTTATTGTAGCATTAAGTCAGGACGTGCGATCTGGGCAGCGAGGAGAAATCTCACCAATTATAAACAAAGTGGTAAGAATCTGAACAGCATGCAGCAGTTTTGAATCTCACCACTGTGTAAAAAGGTGCAGACATGCCTAGTGTTCCTTTTCTTTCTGGCAGCCCAGTCCACAGAGCCCTCTGGTGTATAGCGGAGAGCAGGAAATGCGTCTCTGTCCTCACAAGCCCATACCTTCCAACATTTCTCTGATGAAAATGTGCTAGTCCTATTCAGTAACAATAATAATAATAAATTAATAATACCTCACCTATCTGACCTCGCCCATCTGACCTAAACCACTCTGGGCAGCTTCCAACATATATAAAGACATAATGAGCATTAAACAACTTCCCTGTACAGGGCTGCGTTCAAGATGTCTTCTAAAGGTTGTATAGTTACTTATCTCCTTGGCTAAGGGGTCACATAGCTCCATAGCCTCTAACATTTCTCTGATGAAAATAAGAATTTCCTACCACACGCTCCAAGATTTCTCCGATGAAAATAGGGACATCATAAGGAAAAGGGGGACATTCCGGGATCAAATCAGAAACCAGGATGGTTTCTGTAAATCCAGGACAATGGGGACACTTGGAAGGTCTGCAAGCCCCCTCCCACCTCCCAGGAATGTCACATTTGAACACGCCCATTAGCATGTGCCTCTGTCCAAGTTTCCCATCCTTGATTGTGTCAAATGGAATCTGAATATAGCGAGTTTGTGCCCAGGGATGAACACTCACATGAGACAGATATCAGTGAAGATTCTGAATGTTATGCATTTGCGAGCCTAAAGCTTGTGCCCATACCCGCCTGGGGGTGAGGAGGGGGTGCTGTATGCACAGTGTATTTGTGTGTGTACTGTCCCTATCTAGGATCCCCTTGTGAGATTGTGGGTTGTTATAAAATATACTTTTTGCAAAGCGCCAAGCTATTTTCAGTAGCAACTTTTAAACAAAGGATGCTAAAATGATTGCGAGGTGAGTTTTAAAATGATTTAATCTGTGTGTGCCTTCGTGGGCTGTATGTTACGTTTGCTGGGAGTGAGTGCTGTGTTTTAAGATTGTCTTTTTCAGCTAGTAAACACAGCCATTAGAGAGAGTGAGAGAAAGAAAGAGAGAGAGAGATCAACAGCAATGTATTCCAGTTAACTCTTTAGCTTTGGCAGTTTTAGTGTGTTCACTGCTGGCGTTGGACATGGTGCCAGAAAAATCCAGCTCCTGATGCAAAAGGATTTAAAAATAAGTAAAGCCCTGCCAAAAATACATAATTCTTTTTTGTACTCTCCAGTTTGTTTTACTTACAACAACGGCCTGGTCATACCCTACAGCATGCATTCATTACAGTGATCTTTGACTGGCAGATGCAAAGTAATAGGATGCATATTTTAGTGCTTATTATAATACCCCTGTCCAAAAACAACTTGACAAATTTGTGATTTCGACAGTCTCTCATTTTGCTGGCTGCAGTGCCCTGTGATTGCCTGGTCCACGTGGCTCCCAGATTATGCATAGCACCAATACTTCTCATTAAAATGGCCACAGTTCACCAGTTTCGGTAGCTTGGAACGAACTTGGAATGAATTATTATACAACAAAGAGGCTGCTGTCATGCAGAACAAAAGACAAGCAAAAGAGAGCTTTGGCTTAATGAGGCTAAGTGAGTGGCTCCCTTGCATCACCAGCTACTTGACGGCCTTTGAGCATGGATTTTTTTCTCCCCTACTCCACACACCAAAACCTTTGCCCTATTATTTTGTGTTTATGCACCTTGAGGCTAATATACATTTTAATATGCTGCGCGTTGGGAGGGGAACTGGTGGAATCAGCCATTAGATTACAACATGTGCATTCCCTGTTAAATTAATGACAGCCGAACACAGAGATAAATTTAGGTTTTCATATTTAATTACAGTGCACTGCAGTACGTTTAGCAAGGATAAATTGCACTATTATTATGTTTCAATTTTTTTGACATCTTTTCCTATTAACGACGAACCCTTACCCCCTTCTACCTCTTGCCATACATAACATCTCTGTATGTTCCATCAACCCCTTCGCACTAAGTGTGGCTTCACTCGATACATTCCCTCCACACACACACACGCACATATTTTTCATGGCTTAGGGTTAGATTAATAGATGGGATGTTGCAAGGAAAGAGCCTTGGGTTTTTGCGTCGTCAGGAAGAGCAGCAAATGTCTCTGCATAATCACAGACGCAGGTAGGTAGCCTTGGTCTGCTTTCCCTCCAGAAACTAGGTTCATGGTGATAAATGCTGGCTCATGGTGTGTATGGTCATGTGGAAAAATTCTGGGGGTAAATCAGCCTATTTGTGGCCCTTTTCTATTAATTATTTATTGATTCATTTCTTTGCATAACCCTTAATGCTGAAGTCCTAAGAAAGTTCCTGAAACAACAAGCTCATAATGTGAGTTTTAACTCCTAATATTCACCTTGAATGTGGGTGGCGCTGTGGTCTAAACCACTGAGCCTAGGGCTTGCCAATTGGAAGGTCGGCGGTTCGAATCCCCATGACGGAGTGAGCTTCCGTTGCTTGGTTCCTGCTCCTGCCAACCTAGCAATTTGAAAGCACACCAATGCAAGTAGATAAATAAGTACCACTCTGGCGGGAAGGTAAATGGCATTTCCGTGCACTGCTCTGGTTTTGCCAGAAGCAGCTTAGTCATGCTGGCCACATGCAGCGGAAAAACTGTCTGCGGACAAACGTCGGCTCCCTCGGCTTGTAAAGCGAGATGAGCGCTGCAACCTCAGAGTCATCTGCGACTGGACTTAACTGTCAGGGGTCCTTTACCTTTACCTTTTTAATACTCACCTTTATTGTGGCAGGGGTGCTGCCAGTCACAACCAAAGCTCTTTACCCCATTACACATTATCATAACGTATTTGGGAGGCCCAAAGGTCAGTGGTAGGGCAACTGCTTTGCATGCAGAAGGTCCCAGCTTCAGTCTCCAGCATCTCCTGGTAGGGCTGGGTGAGGCTCCCTGTCTAAAACCCCAGAGGGCTGGTTAGTGTAGACAGTACTAAGCCAGGTGGGCCGTTGATCTGACTCTGCTTCTATGGTCCTGTAAGACTGCGTCGTACAATCCTGTGCTGCTCTGAGTTGATGTCCTGTTTTTCTGCCTTTGTGCTCAGCATTCGTCAGGCAAGACTGCCTGCTGCCAGAACTTGATTCTTTGTGATTTACTTTTGTTTTGCTCAGCTGGGACCATCTGCTATTTGGCTCACCTAGCTGATGCTGAAACTCACCTAGCTGATGCTGAAACCCAGCCACATGGAGAGAGGGCTGGGACAGTGGGGCTTGCCTCTTCAGCTTGGCTTGAGCCAATTGCCATTTGGCCTCTCCTTTCCTCTGCGGCCATTCCACCTGGCCATTTAATACTTCTATAACTTTTTGAAGAATTTGTGCCTGAAGTTGCTGGCTTTCCCATTCTCCCCCTTTCCACATTTTTTTCTTTTGAGTTGTCTTTTAGATTACAAGCCTTCAGGCTTGGAATGTTGTATATGGGTTTTTGGGGGGCGGGGAGTACAGTGCCTAGCAAAATATAGGCATGTGATGATGATGATGATGATGATGAAGAGGAGGAGTTTGGATTTGATATTCCGCTTTATCACCACCCTAAGGAGTCTCAAAGCGGCTAACAATCTCCTTTCCCTTCCTCCCCCACAACAAACACTCTGTGAGGTGAGTGAGGCTGAGAGACTTCGGAGAAGTGACTAGCCCAAGGTCGCCCAGCAGCTGCATGTGGAGGAGCGGAGACACGAACCCAGTTCACCAGATTACAAGTCCACCACTCTGAACCACTACACCACACTGGTTCTTACTGAGCCTCTGAAATTGTAACTCCTTACTTTTTAATGGTCCGTCAGTTTTGCATTATGATTTACAGAGCAATGGCCTGGCACCACAATTAGGGCAGGCAGGGCATCCTTGGTAGCAGCCCCCACCTCTGGAACATCCAAGTAGAAACATTTAAGATGCTTTTGCTTGGCCAGGCACCATAGAACAGTCATTTTTGGATCTAGGAATCTTAGTAGACCACAAATTTAACGTGAGTCAGCAATGTGATGCACCACTAAAAAAAAAAAAAAAGTTAATGGCTTCAAGTTACAAGAAAGGAGATTTTGACTAAATATCAGGAAGAACTTTTTGACACTAAGAGCTGTTTGACAGTGGAACAGTCTCCCTCGGGAGGTGGCGGACTCTCCTTTTTGGAAGGTTTTTAAGCAGAGGCTGAATGACCATCTGTCATGGATGCTTTAGTTGAGTTTCCTGTGTTTTAGGGGGTTGGACTAGATGACCTCGGAGTACCTTCCAACTCTACCATTCTATGATAATATGATCCTATAGATTTTTATTGCTGCTGTTTAATGTGGGGTGTTTTTTTTTTGATGGTGTGGTTTTTAATTGATTTCTTATCATTGTATGGTGTTCTGTGCATTGTTGTAAGCCAACTACAGCCTGAAAAGCTGGTGGGATATTTTATATATAATTGAACATGAAAGTATGACAGAGTCATGTAGCTTCATAGTCTGTGAGATGGGAAAATTCTTGGCACATATAATAGAAGGAGCCATGTTCAAGTGGAGTATTTGGTGGCAGAAAATGGGAGGCCTTTGCATGCGTGATGCTCTGGATTGCAGGGATAACTAGGTTATGGGGCTCTGGCCATAATGGAGCTTTCTTCTAAGTGAATAGAGCTCAAGAAAGTCAAAAGCAATAAGTCACCTTTTATTACTTCTGTAGTAAATTAAAGTAGAAGTGGTGGCTAATATAAATATCATTATTAAATTTATATACTGCCCTTCATCTAAAGACCAAAGGGCAGTTTACAGTATAAAAACACAAAATGCATAGCATGGCATGGCATTAAAACAACAACAATTCTGAATGTTGCAGCACAACTATATATGTATTTAAGTAGTGATAATTTTTATTATATAAATTGATTTGATAGATAGGTAAATAGGTAGATATAAACAACAACACACAATATAATTATAATATAATATAATATAATATAATATAATATAATATAATATAATATAATATAATAATATAATTATATCTTGGGTGAGGCCATCTGAGAACCTACTGTAAACAAGCCTTGCTTTTGAAATGGTTTTGTCTAGGCAACTGCAGTGTAGTTCCTGAGTAGGATCTGCTCTCAATCTGATCCAAATAGTCCAAAATTCAAATGAGGTTTAATTTCTCCACCTGTCCCGCTGGGGCAGGTTCTTGCCATGCTTATTTGGGAAATATGCCAGACTCTTAGTATCTGTGTAGATCTTAGCCTTTGCTGAACCCTGAGAGTACTTTCAGGTTGTTTTGAAACGGAAACTGTCCTTTTCCAACTGCTCTGGAACTTGAAAAGCTCAGTTTCTTATGTCACATAATTAAAGATATATTCTCCTCCAAAAAAGGGTTTAAGCAAGCAATAACTTGAAGGAGTAGATTTTTCCAACTCCTACTGTGACTATAAAGAGGTAGAAGATATTATGCTACAGGCTTTTCCCTAGATTATTCCTTATTGGACAGTTGTTTCATGACAAAAGACCCTATGATTTGATGACCGGAGGGGTCATGACAAGAATAATAATCACTGTTTTAAAGGGAGCCTGGATCTTAGTGATAAAGCATTCATCATAGCAGTCAGCCGGAATTTGCTGGTGGAAGAATTTTCTTCAATGGCAGAGAAGGGCAGTTCTTTAAATTCAGAGCAAGCTTTCCGTATCTTTCTCTCTCCCCATACCTCAACTTTTGTTATGTCTAAAGCACTGTAGAATATTTGAATTTCACTAGTGAAATGCATATTCAAAATTGTCCATTTCATAAATGCATTGCAGTTACTTATGATATAATTGTTTAACTGCACTTGTAATATGGAAAGTAATTAGCATCATTTTGTTTTGTTTCCCGTGCAACAAACACCCTTTTGAAATGGACCATTTTTTTACTTTCATTTTAGGGATGGAGACTAACTGAACACTAAGATAATGGCCAAATGGCAACTAGGGTCTAGTTGCTTAGTTTTTTCTCCTTTTATTTAGTAACGTTTCTTAGAAGTGCTACTTTAATGTGTGTTACAGTATATATTCACTCTTACTTTGGCTAGCATTCTTATTTCATTGGTAATTTAGGGTTGTCTCCAGACCGTTTATGGGAGGAATTCAGTCACGCACCAGGAAGTTAAGTTTGCACAATTAAAGTGGATTTAATGTGTTATGTTGCAACAAATCCGCTTTTTAAAAATACTGACTTTATATGATTAGGAAAAGGATGGGAAATGCACCAAACCCAATAGACAGATGGGGAAACTGAAAACCTCTACATAAAAAAATCAGGATGGATGTTATTTGTCATATAACATCCCCACAAATAAATAGGAACAAATGCTCAATAAACCACAGAAACCATATAACCTCTGCATAAGCTTTGTGCAAGCAAATCTGTATGAATGCTCAATAAACAGGTCATATAGAGGAGTTCTTGGGCAGGCAGTCCTCAATTGGAAAATCACTGAAGGGGGGGGGAGCACCAATAACTATGAAACACAATAGATGCAGAGTTTTTCTTTTCCATTGTGACAAATCTGCAAAAAATAGCTGCATTCATTGCGTTCATTTATGGCTCACTCTGTTGTCAACTAGTTATTAAGCGGAAAGGAGTTCAGAACAGACTGGGAAACAGAAGTTCTTGTTTAGAAAGAATGGTTTTAATCTACTTGTTTAGAAAGAATGATTTTAATCAAGGCTGTGTCACCATCTTAGTCATTACTCATGTGGGTTTTAGTTGATTCATTAATTAATTAATTTGCATTTGCATATAAGTGAAGCATAGTTCTGAAGCAAACAAAAAAATATATATATTTTTACATCAGGAATCTGTTGCCCTTCAGATTTTGGACTCTGACTCCCATCTTTCCCCCACCTTCCATGGTCTACTATGATGAGAGTTGCAGTTCAGCAACATCTCGAAGCCCAAAGATGCTGCATCCTTGTTTTAAGTTCAGCATGTTTATTTCAGCAGACACCATCTTACAAGATGGGTTATCCTAAGTGTTCTTAGAAGGTGAAGTTTGCCATCTGCTGTTTTCAGGTGACCTTTTTAGTTGATCAGAAGTTTTGAACGTCAATTAATTTAAACCATTACGCAATTGAACATTTTGATTATGAGAGCTGTGACAAGAAGTTAACTTTCTTGTCATGCACTATCTAATATTTCTTTTGATTGTGCATGTCCAATCTTTATTCTTCATGACAATGATTTGCTGTCTGGTACATGCATACGTCAATTAGCAGGCATCTTCCAACAGTGGTGTAGCATGGGGAGGGGGTGGCACAGGTGCGGTTGCCCCAGGAGCAAAATGGTTAGGTGCACAAAATTTCAACACTCAGTGCTGCCTCAGTACAGTTGCATGCTTCCATTGCTGGGCTCTGATGAAAGCAGCTTCTCCATGCAATCCAGGAAGTGACCCCTCCAGACAACAGAATGACTCCTCTTTTCTTATCTCTGCAGATGGGATCTCCTGGGTGACACGGACACTGTTAGGCAGTTGAATACACATGCATATTCTGTCCCTTTCCCTCCCTCCACGCAGCCCTCCAACCCATGCTATGCCACTGTCTTCCACCAAAATAGATGTGCACATTGACAGCATATTCCCATTCCCTCACAGGCAGTTAACCTGGTGCATCCTGTACTCCAGCTCTTATACATGGACTGAAGAAACTCCTGCAGGCTTGTGAGTGGCCAGTTCAGGCACATCCAGGCTGCAAAATTTAGGTTGCCTTTTTGAAGGGGCTAACTTCTTGCATTGCCCAGTTTACTAAAAAATAATAATTAACACTAACAGTAGCCCTTCCGCCCCAGTAAGTGTAGGATTTCAGCCTCTGCCTAATCAACAACTCAGGCACATGTTACAGCAGTGCAGTAGCCAAAAAGATTCTGGGAAGCATCCTATTAATTTCTTGGAATCTTACTCATTCTCACTGCACTTCTGTATTTTGAAAACTGACGCTTAAAATAATTATGCCTCATCCCTGCTGACCTTATTTGCCCTTTATTCAGATCAGCAGTAGACCATTTTTAATGAAGAAAGCTCCGTGATACGCTGTGCTTTGCATCTGAGATTTTGATTGTCATATTCATTAGAGATTTTCATGTAATTCATTGTGTAACTCGGTGACTATAAGCCATGCCTTGCATCTTCATTCTTACATATATCATTTCCCACAATCTTCCCCTTTAACAACTGGGAATTATTTAGGAACGCTGCTCAACGCACCATATGTATGGAGATCCCCCACCAACAGTACATTGTTTCACACTTTGTAAATAGCAAGCGGTATTTTACTTCAGCGAAATTTAGTGTTACTTTAGGAATCCAGTATATAAGGTGCTGATTTCTACCAATCCAGTTATGCAGATGTAATGGAGTGTCACTCTGTGTGTGCTGCGTCATGGCAGGTAACAAAAAAAGAGCACTGTTTGGGGGGAAAAATAAGTAAAGAATAAGCTTTAAAACCAAAAGCAGACATTCTACCAAAACTAAGACAACCACAGTTGTAACCTAAGCAAGGAGTGGCTAAATTGTAGCCTTCCAGATGTTAGTAGACTACAGCTCCCATCACCCCTGATCCTGCATTGGCCGTGCTAGTTTGGGCTAATTGGAATCCAACAACATCTGGAGGGTCCCAAAGAGGGATGAGGAAAAAAATTAAATCAGTTCTCATTTAAAGGCGAACCTAGCTAATTTGCATGTTCCAAAGCAATACAAGAACTGAAACAGAGCCATCCTTTGACATTCTCAGTCCTCGGAAATTTGAAATGTGGTTCTCCAGCCCAGTTATGTGTACAAAAATCCATAAATGGTAGGGGAACATGTGCCTTAAAAATGCATTCATTAGTAAAATACCATACCAGAAAAGCAGCATACTAGATAAAATTGCTTTGTAAATAGGTGTATGTTAGGCAAAAATCACATTCCAAGCTTTGTATATTAGAAATACACACTAAAATACTGATGACTTTTCATAGGACAAAAAAATAATCATTTGCAAATGCATGTGGATGCCAACGTTGTTACCTTTTAATGCTAGTCATAAAACTTTTTCTTACTGAACCATTTGCCACAGTGTTCCTGGTTTTCTACCTGCTGGTTTTTTTGTGGTCTTTGTTAGTGTATACAGGCACATGTATATTATATAATTTGTTCTTGTTGTAAACCACCCTGGAATTCATTTTGATGAAAGGTGTCCTAATAATATATTTAATGAGTAGATAGATGCTAATATTAATTTGAAGAATCTATTGGTCTTTTATTATTTAGTTATTCGTTCATTATTTGAACATTCATTTAATTTTATTTAATGGGGTTGGCGTAATGGTGAATAGTTTTATTGGATTTGGATATAACAGACCCACCAGGTCTCCTGTGTACCCATAAAGCTGACTGTGTGACATCACAGGGTAGTAAGAAATTACTAACTTCCTTCACAGACTTCCTGAGAGGTTCAATAAGGGTGTGTACAAATGTGCAATTTTTTGACCGATGGAGGCCATTTCGCTGTTCTATAAACACATGCATTTCTTCAGCTCCTATGCAAGCGCTTAACACAAAACAGTTTAGCAGGCAGGATATAGAATGGGGAAGATGAATTTGTAGAGGTCATTTATTGGCCAATGCTATAATGTCACCAGCCCCATTACCCACTCTGATCCCTGGAGCGGCTCTGCAAGTCTTCTCAAAAATATTTGCAGGTTTATTATTTTTTAAAGATAAGTGGATAAACATGCAGACCAAGCTTTCAGCTTTAATAAAGATGAGTAGCCTGCTGAAAGCATGGAGGGCTGCTGTAGAAACTGAGAAACAGATTTATTTGTTTTTTAAAGCCAGTCTCTTACTATAGGAAAAGACTCCGTGGTGACAAACATCGTCATCTCACCCCCAAACAAGGGACGATAAATCACGATACTAAATAATAGCTTAGCTTACGGTTCTTGTACATATTCCTTGACCTTTTCTTCATTCTTCAGACCTAAGCACTCATACTGAGAAGCATGTCCTTTAGGAAATCGGTGTAACTTGCACTTTGTGTGTGTGATCGCAATATCCATCCGGCATGAAAAGCACAACCCCAGAGTCGGCACCTGACATTCCAGGACAGATGCCAAGGCCCCAGAGTGCTGACTCATCCCGTCACCACCTCTGACGGACCCACATTCCAACGAGCTGGGTCCACAGGCAAGACTTTTAGTTTTCCCTCAATCCCCTGGTGCATGTTTAGCCTAGAGAACAGAAGATTCAGGGAAGATACGATAGCTGTCTTCAGATAGCTTTCGACCATGGGGTGATGGTTGTAAACTGATTTCAGCAATTACTGTTGCAACCTATCCTGAGATTTGCAGACAAAGGGCAGGCCATGAATTATTTTTATATTAAATGACCAGATAAATAAATATCCGAAGGGCTGTAAGAGACAAAACATAGGACACTGCCTTATAGTGACTCACACAATTCTTCTATCTAGCTCAGTATTTTCTCCAGGATTTCAGGCTGGGTTCTCTCCCAGCCCTATCTGGATAAAGACGCCAGGTTTCAATGTAGGTCTCCTATTGAGTCATCCTCTTCTTTGGCAATCACTCGTAGCCAAGTAAGATTGTCTTCCATGAACACGGCCTTAACGGTGTGTCCGTAAGTGACTATGGAGGCCAATTCTGGAGCCACACCTCCTTCCAATGTGGGGACATAGGTTTCCGGGCAGGAGTTGATCACGGTGAAGATTTGCCGAATGTGCCTTCCTCTTAGCTCATTTCTCACTTTTATCCTTCTTCAAAGTCCATGATGCCTTTGGTAGAAGCTATTTTCCCAATTAAAGCTAATTGAGTAATACTTAGGTGAATCCTGTTCAAAGGGTTGTGTCCAACTAATGAGCCATGTGAGTGGAAGCCCTGTGGAAGGACTTCTGCTTGCAGAATGGGGTTTCTCCTCCTCTCCACCCACTGCATGCACCCCAAAATTGGCTGCATGTGCATGTCAGGAAATCCCAGGGGGAGGAGATGAGGGATCATTCTATCTGGCTAGGTGCAGTGCTTCTACTGATGAAATATTCATCTTAGTGTAGCACTGAATTCCACTCTATGACTTGGTGGTATGCTGAATATTTATATTCAACAACCATGAATTCATGGTTAATTATTCAATTTAACTTAAATTTAATATGCAGACATGGAGCGTAGGGTGCTAGGCCAGTCTATTTGTCCATCCAGCCCCATAATGTCCACTCTGATTGGCAGTGCCTCTCCTGGGTCTCAGGCGGAAGGTCTTGCTCATCACCCAACCATTTTGACTGCAGGAACATTTCAGCTTCATCATGTATGGAGGCTCTATAAATACTTTGAGAAGACAGAGGTGTTCATCTTGAGAGCATGATGAGCGAGTCTGTAATATCATGATTACAGTCGCATTCTTGTTGCTTCTGTGCTGTCATTCAGTAATGAACTGGCAGCGAAACAATTTGGGTTGTAAGCAACTGATGCATAACAGTCTTAACCCACGACTATCGTCAACGCTCCCAGCTCAGTCCTGCAAGAGTACTTCACATTTTCTCATCATCTCAGCCCATAACCGTATTTCCTCTTCAGCAAACACCAGATGCCACAGGAAAAAAATAGGGTAAAGTTTTCTTTATTTGACTGTGTGTGTGTGTGTGTGTGTGTGTGTGAATATGAATATTGAACAGAATTAAAACATTAGGCACAGAACCTTTTGTGTGTGCTTATATCCAAGTTTCAGAAATACTGTAATTAGTACACGCACACACACACGCACACACACACACACACGCACGCACACACACACACATATGTACACTAATAAAGCTATGAGGAAGCATTGTGTGTAAGAATTTGGGGTTTAAATCCAACACAGAGAAAGGCATGGTTAAGCCCATTGATACAAGCAACCCCATCTCTACATTGGATTTATACCTGAGCAACCCCGAGAACAGTTGTTGCCTCTTCCGAATACTACATCATCATCATCATCATTTATATATATCACTCTTCATCTGAAGATAACAGGGTGGGTTATAGCTTAAAAATACAGAAAACACAAAATACTTATAATAATAATAACAAAAACAACCCATAAACCCGCTCCCACAAACATGTTCAAAAGGCCATAGATTGTTCAATCAGCCAAAGGCCTGGTTACAGAGGAATGTTTTTGCCTAGCACCTAATCATAGCTTCCCTGGGAAGAGCATTCCACAAACGGGAAGCAATTTCCCTGGTTAGTTTGCAAATTCAAAATTTCTTTTAATTTTCCATTCAATTTCTTGGTTCACTGACATTGAGAATTGTGCCTGTAACATTTTTATATTTTGTGGGGGTTTTTAGTCCTTTCGAGGTTTCTTAATCAACTTTTTCATTTTTTATCAGTTCATCCATAATTTCCTTTTTTTTACCTTCTCAAATTCTTTTTTGATGCGCACTTTGCTGAATAAAAAAACCTCTCCTTACCACTTTGCTTGTATCCCATAATATATTTAGATCTGTCCCTTTATCCAAATTCAGTTCAGTTCAAAATAATCCTTCAGAATTTTTTCAGCTTTTTGCATAGTTATTTGGTTACCTTGAAGACTTTCATTTAGCCTCCACCTCAATGTGGAGTTTTCTTCTTTTAACTCTAATAAAGTCTTTGATTGTATTTCAGTTCTTTTTATTCTCAGTGTTAACTAATTTGATATCCATATCCATATCGAGTTGATTCTTCCAGCAGACTGATTTGGCTCCACGTAATGGGTATATTCTTTTTCAAATGAGTGTCTAAATTGCCAAACATCAATCAATTTTAAATTCTCCACCAAATTGAAGAAAGTCAGAGGTAGTCTACCTTCTTTTGAATCCGTTTTTCTTATTGTCCTATCCATTTCTAATGAGACTATCCCATTTAAGTCACTCATTAAAATTATTTTTTATCCATAAAATCAAACAATTTTTCTTCCAATTCTTTATAAAATTCCAACTTTTTATCATTTGGTGTGTAGATTCTCATTATCACAATTTGTTCACCTTGTAATGCTATCTCTATAGCTATCATTCTTCCATCCTCATCTTTAAATAGCTGTTTGGGGTTGCATTTGTCTTTTACATAGAATCATAGAATCATAGAGTTGGAAGAGACCACAAGGGCCATCGAGTCCAACCCCCTGCCAAGCAGGAAACACCATCAGAGCACTCCTGACATATGGTTGTCAAGCCTCTGCTTAAAGACCTCCAAAGAAGGAGACTCCACCACACTCCTTGGCAGCAAATTCCACTGTCGAACAGCTCTTACTGTCAGGAAGTTCTTCCTAATGTTTAGGTGGAATCTTCTTTCTTGTAGTTTGGATCCATTGCTCCGTGTCCGCTTCTCTGGAGCAGCAGAAAACAACCTTTCTCCCTCCTCTATGTGACATCCTTTTATATATTTGAACATGGCTATCATATCACCCCTTAACCTCCTCTTCTCCAGGCTAAACATGCCCAGCTCCCTTAGTCGTTCCTCGTTTTTTTACCACACCTCGGGTTTTTTTGTGTCTTATCTGATGTTATAAAGTCCATCCCTAATCTTTTACAGTGGTACCTCTGGTTGCGAACAGGATCCGTTCCGGAGCCCTGTTTGCAACATGAGCAGAACGCAACCCGCATCTGCGGGTCATGATTCACCACTTCTGCGCATGCGCGTGACATCATTTTGCACATCTGCACATGCGCGAACGGCAAAACCCAGAAGTAACCCTTTCCGGTACTTCCGGGTCACCGCGGGACATATCCTGAAAGAACGTAATACGAAGCAGACATAACAAGAGGTATGACTGTATTTGTCAATGCTCTTCTATGTTTTCTTGCTACATGAGTTTGTTGTAAACATATAATGTCCAAATTTTCTTCTTGTAATACATGTTCAATTTTATTCCTTTTCAATGCAGGTGGTGCTGTGGGTTAAACCACAGAGCCTAGGACTTGCTGATCAGAAGGTCGGCGGTTCGAATCCCCGCGACGGGGTGAGCTCCCATTGCTTGGTCCCTGCTCCTGCCAACCTAGCAGTTCAAAAGCACATCAAAGTGCAAGTAGATAAATAGGTACCGCTCTGGCGGGAAGGTAAACAGTGTTTCCGTGCGCTGCTCTTGTTCGCCAGAAGTGGCTTAGTCATGCTGGCCACATGACCCAGAAGCTGTATGCCAGCTCCCTCAGCCAATAAACCCCAGAGTCAGTCATGACTAGACCTAATGGTCAGGGGTCCCTTTACCTTTAAAGTATTTATTCCTGTATTGTTTAACGGGAACTTGGTCCAGACATAACATTTCTGGTTTAAAATGATCTACAGGCTCACATAGTTTCAGCTAACAGATCCAGAAAGCTTGATGAACGCTGCATTCTGGCTTGAGTATATAACAATCACCCCATGTGGCTAGGCAGCCTGTCTGTTGGGTAACCATGTATGCCATTTCTGATATTCACATTGAGGAGTCCTTCATAAGCTTCCAAGGAACTCCAAGGTTTTCCCATACACAGCTTGAAAGCTGCAAGCTCTTAAGATTTGGCTGTTTGCCATGTGTTCTGGACTAGTTCTCTGGAAGTGGCATTTCAGAAGATGTTGTTCAAAACTGGCTTAGTTGCCCTTTGTCGAAAACAATACATTTTTAAGTAGGTTTGGCTATGCAGCTGTGTTGGAGTTTGTGTTTGTGCTGGTCCTTGTATACTCAAGCCAAGATGGCTTTTATGGAAGCAATAAAACATCAGCTGTGATGTTCTGCATTTGATGGACTCTTGTTTAAATAATGTCCTTACCACAATGGCTTGTAGAATTGATAGCTCTCAGATAAACCAATGACTATATGTTTAGTTTGTCTTGCTTGAAGCCTATGTTTTTTGGACAAAGTTAAGAAAAAACGGGGCCCTTTATTCGGTGTAGAAAAGAATGCAAAATGAAAATGCAGCATTTCTGTTTGGCACAAATTGCCAGAGAAAACTTTATTGCACAAGGCTTGCATATAAATTTACACAATGAAGTGGTAAATTAAAATTGCAACATTGATTTTCCTTTTAGCTCTGCTCAGTCTGCATTTATAATGAAGGATTTATTATTTCTCTTATTTACCACCTTCTGTTAGGAAGTTGGTATGAGGTACAATGGCAAAGTGTTCAGACCAATTAGAATAGGAGATTTAGACAAGACAAGCAAATCCAGTTGAAATGTCTAAGGAAAATTATTCCTGTGTTTAAATCAGAGAAGGTCAAATGGTGGCCTGTGGACCAGATCCAAAGCCTGAGGAAAGTTCATTTGGCCCCAGTTAAATTTATGACAAAGAGTTTGGCCATTGTTTCTCTTGTATAAAAAAGAAAAGGTGTTTTAGCATGATTGTTTCTAAGCATTGTCCTCAATGCAAGCTTGATTATATTCCCGAAATATGCAAGTTCAAATTTCGTGCTAAATGCCTACCCTTAGTTCACCCAGCTATGTGGTTCCAAATTTGGAGATGAGGTGACCTTGTTCCACCACTTCTTACCTCTGCAGACAACATTTCTGATGCCTTAGGCCAGGCACCCCCATACTCAGTCCTCCAGATGTTTTGGGACTACAATTCCCATCATCCCTGACCACTGGTCCTGTTAGCTAGGGATGGTGGGAGTTGTGGTCCCAAAACATCTGGAGGGTCGAGTTCGGGGGTGCCTGCCTTAGGCCATGCTTTTTCTATGGCTCAACAGCACAGCCTACAAGCACTAGCTAGGATTTAGTGTCTAATCTGTGTGACTGGCTTTCTCATAAGTATGACAGAGTTTTGGTAGAAAGGCTACCTATCTTTCTATTAGATGTTTCCCTTGTTGACCTCATAGTAACCCTGAGGTGAGGTTGGTTGAAATCAGCGCTTGAAATGAATTAGTTCAGCTGAACAACATTCACTGGTCTAGTTCAAAAATCTCTGAACGACACCTGAAAGTTGTTTTCACGATTGCTGGGTGAACTAAGTTCATTTTGGGTTTGAATTTTGACTAATTGCTAGTTCAGCTTCAGCTTCATTCCTTTACCCAACTACACTCTCCCCCCCCCCAAAAAAAAGAATTAAAAGCTTTCATTAAAAAATAATAATAATTTAATCAGACATCCATAAACAAAGTTAGTAAGCAAAACATGGAGGCAACATTTTTGGTCTTATTAGGCAGTTAGAGAGGTATTGATGTTGCTAAGAATACTTTGTTGCTTAATCATGGTTGCTAATAAATCTAAAGGAAAGAATGTGAGGCATTTCCTTATCTTCCCTGCTGATGAGATTCACTCTCATTCAACAAGAATGGCTTACAGCAGTGATGGCCAAACTTGGCCCTCCAGCTGTTTTGGGACTACAATTCCCATCATCCTAGTGGTCAGGGATGATGGGAATTGTAGTCCCAAAACAGCTGGAGGGCCAAGTTTGGCCATCACTGGCTTACAGTGAGAAGGGCAGGTGTAAGAAAACAGTGAACGTTGCCTTCTGCCTTTAACAGCTGTGTGACTTGCACAAATTTAAATTGTAACCTTCTGAATGCTGACTTCGTTTTGCAGAGGAAATTGGGTGAACTTGGAATGAACTGGTTCATTTTGTTAAAGGGTGAACTTGATCTTGAAGTAGTTCCTTTTGGAGATGATAAACTAGAACTTCCCAAGCACTGTTTGAGATGCAGGGCAAACTCTCAGGAATTATATGTCAACTGAAAGCTTTCATGGCCCCAGTCTGCAAATGTTTTATTAAGGGCTGCAAAATGAAATGAACCTGAGAAAACAAAAACCCTGTGACAAATACAGTGATGGTGCAGGATCATAATTAAACATAAAAACCACTGTCCAATCAAGAGTGTGACCTATAAAAAGAGATGTTAAGTGAAACCTTTTAGAAATTTAGAAGTTAGGCAACACTTGTATCAGAAACAACCAGAATTATATTCATCAAGTTGTCTATTATGCAATACAGATAGGGAGAATAGGGAGGGGGCATAAAAAAGAACCCCAAAATTGTTTAATATTGTAGGCATAAGGTCTGCATTTATGTTCAGTCTCAAGATGAACACTGCAGACTTAATTAGATTAGTCTCTGCTACATGCTGCAGATGTCGTGGTGCTGTCTAGGTTTCTAAGACAGAAGACATGCCTGATCCACCCCCATTTTTTGAAACGCAAAGTCCAGAACTTACCCAGAAACACACAAGTGCCTTATAGCCAGAACCTATGCCAGGGATGAGGAGCCTGGGGCCCATGGACTGCTGTTGGACTACCACTCCCATCATTCCTGACTGTGGCGATCACACAGGGCCCCCGGACGTTTGACAGTCTATTGACCCTGTGCCGTCACTGTGATTGCTTTTTTCGCTGCCACCAACCCGTTTCTCCTCACGGGTACACACGGAGTCCAGTCAGTTGGTATTATTAACAAATAATCAAGTTTATTTATAGGCCTGAACAAGCTTATGGTTTCAGTTAATTTTTCTTAGCAGTTTCTTAAACCTAGTTCCGTAACTGTTCTATGCGTTCCTAACAACTTCAAACTGATTATTCCAACTATCTATCTGACTCCACCTAACAATTCCTCACACCCCCTCACCTCACAACTCGACCAACCCACAGACTTAACCTCCCTCTTCCTTCTTCAACTCCCAACTCTCAACTGACTTTCACACAACTCCCCCTCTATCCCTAACAACTCCTATCAGTTTCCACTGGCCAATCACGTCACACTCATTTTAACCCTTTCCTTATGACCCACCTAGGAGGCAAACGCCACACTGACCATTGGCCATGCTGGCTGAGGCTGATGGGAATTGGAGTCCAACAGCATTTGGAGGGACACAAATGTTCCAGCCCTGCCTTTTGCGGACCTTATAGCTAAAACATAAAGCAAATGTTTTGTGCAGTTCCTTATCTTTCCATATTCCCTATAGCACTCACTTCTTTGTGTAACAGCCCACCTGGCGAAGGGTTCCAGAAAACTCAAAAGCTTCCTTTGTATTTTATGACAAGTTTTCTGGTTCTAATTGTAGGGATAGCTCGACTCTGGATTTGGATTTGCTT
The DNA here is from genome assembly GCF_964106645.2 of Podarcis pityusensis. Classification (NCBI taxonomy): domain Eukaryota; kingdom Metazoa; phylum Chordata; class Lepidosauria; order Squamata; family Lacertidae; genus Podarcis; species Podarcis pityusensis. The sequence continues at coordinate 75,119,015 of NC_138030.1, forward strand.
TTCCCCTTGTGGACCAATGGGGATTCCTTGGTTTTTAATAAGCATTTTTAAGTATCATTCATCACTTCAGAAAGAAAAATTAAGTCCAGACATAAAATAAAAAAATACATTTCCTGCATTTTCAATGAATGCTTGCTATGAAGCATTCTGTTTCTGAATATACAAGCACTGCAGGATCTCTGCAATCGCTCATCTGAAATATATTATTTGGAAGCTATTTGAGTGCAGTCAAGATGAAGATGAGACGGTCATTTTAAGCAGAGCTTCCACTGTAGCAAAAATCTCATTTTCTCTCCAGGTGAAGATAGACAGGTGGGCTAGTCTATGCTAATTTGCAGTTAAATTCAAAGACACTGCTCTAGGATTCATCCGAATAGATGCTTAGTTCTAAATATAGGAGTTGAAATCATAGTAGCAACTCACAGGATTAAAATTTTGGCAAAATTTGAGAGTAAGTGACATAAAACTTTTCAACTGATTTTTTTTTTTAATCTCATACAATCAGACTGTAACTTTTTACATAGTCCAATATCTGGCCATGTATGGGTTTTACTCATTGGAAAAATGTTTATAGTAGGGGTTCAGTTTTGATCTGGGTTCAGTGCTTCAGAACAGAAGATTCGGTCTGAAGCACTTGGAGGCTATGCAATTTGGCTCAGGGTCCAAATTCATTTCAGAAAGAATTGAACTTTGCTTTTCTACACTCACTATTATGGGGAATAAAAAATGACTATAACGTTTCCCCCTTTTAGCAGAAGCAAATGGCATTTTCAGGCAGGCTAACCTCTCCAGAGTGGATTAAGCCTGCCAAATCACAGGCAAATACATGTAGAGTTTATTAGTAGGGAATATTAGCTTAAGGAATTGTCTCTAACTTAGGGAGCAGAAGTGGATGAAATTTGCAGCCATTGCCCCTTCTGTTGTCACTAATCTTGCTAATTTTTCAGAAGGATAGCTCCAGTGGTTTCCCCTCAAACGCAGCCCTTACATTTCCACGAGTGGTAGCTTGAAAAGGGTGTGTGTGTGTGTGTGTGTGTTCCGTTGGGCAAGCAGAAATACTTGCACGGGTGGAGCAATCTGCTTTGTGCTGTGTTGAATTCCAACCCATGTGTTTTGTGTACAACTGATATCTAAATAGCAGGCGTGAGAGAAGTTTCCCTGGGTAAGAAATCTGCCCAATTGCAGGCAAATTGCTCCTGCCTGCAACTGTGCTGGTAGGTGTGCATTTGTTGGGGGAAGAACTTAAATGGCTGGTGCTGCTGGTTTCACTGCCAATACCACTGCTGCCATTGCCACTGCCAGATCCATGCCCTTTCTCCCTGGAGTTCACTGCCCACGACATGCATGAATAGTGTAAGCTCTTTGAAAATGCATGAATAGCGTAAGCTCATTTTTCCTTGGGAAAATCATGATGGTTATAGTTAGTGATTGTTAGATAAGGGAGACATTTCATTATTTGAGGAAATAAAGAAACTTTATTATAATGCATCTTTCTTTTATCTATCTGTCCTACGTATTATATAGTATCGTTTTATCACGTTGAAAGCTAGGCCTTGACATTTCACTATTGCTACAGGGAAGGAACATTTTACTCTCATTTAGGTGCCAGGACCATTATTATTGTATTCGTGACATGGATTTGTATAATCTTTATAATGATTTATAATGCTGTGATGATTTATCATATTTTAATGATTTGGAGTTGTCTCTAGATGTGCATCTAAAATATTTAAAACTTCTAGAGACTTAGCAAGCACAGCATGAACTGCGAGCAAAAGCTGGTTGGGTCGAACCAGATTAATTACCCAGATTAATTACTTGTTCCTGTTAACTGGAATTCCTCACAAGATGGTGTTAGGTTAAAATTCCCAGGTGTGTCCATCTAAACTACTGACACTGGGTGATTACACAGAAGCAGTGTGGTTATCATTCATGACTCAACTGGAAAGGCTACGTGATCCCACTCATACTGCTTTCTTCTCTCCCTTTGCTTTGCATATTTCATTCAGCTATATGGTACTGCAGGAGGAGCTGGGTCTCAGTATTGTAGCTTTCTGAGTAACTGCATCCATGCTGACTCTAATTTTATTTTATTTTATTTAAAAAAGGCTGGTTGGCAAAGAACAATTGACTCAGAATCGGATGCCACAGTTCAATAGAGTCACTGTGGCGTAGTTCTTAGCGTGTTGGACTAGAAGTGCAGAGACCAGGGTTCAAATCCCCATGCAACCACTAAACTCACAAGATGACCTGGGGCCAGTCACTCTTTCCAAACCTATCCCACTTCACAGGATTGTTGTGGGAATAAAATTGGGGGGAAGGGGGCTATGTATGCCACTTGAGTTCCATGGATATGGGGGATATGAATAAAATGACTGACTGAATGAGTCATTTAGCAAAAGCTGCTATATTCAGAATATATTTTTTTTAGTATGTGTTTCCTTAAATGGATGGGCCACCAGAGGACTTTAGACCTCTGTTCCAGAGTTTATTTCTGGGCTCAGTTCTAAAAAGGCACACGGCATCCAGTTCTCCTTGGACCCGGGCTGCAAAAGTACCGCTCCAATCGCGCAGTCGGACGCGTCCGTCTCCAGTCTCATGGGCTTCTCCGGATCCACGTGCAGGAGCTGCTCTTCAGAGGCGAATGCCTTCTTCAGTTTTTCAAAAGATTGCTGCGCATCCTCTGTCCATGCGAACTTCTTTTTGCTACTAAGACAATCCGTTATGGGCGCTGTCAAGTGAGCGATGTTCTTTATGAACTTCCTGTAGAAGTTGCTGAAGCCTAGGAACCTCTGCACATCCTTTCTGTTTTGGGGGGCCTTCCATTCCAGCACTGCCTTCACCTTGCCCGGATCCATGGCCAGTCCTTTGTCTGACAACCTGTACCCCAGGAACTCGACCTCCCTGGTGTGGAATTGGCATTTTTCCAGCTTGACCCACAACTGATGCTTCTTCAATCTCTGTAGCACCTCCCTGACGTCTCTGACGTGTTGCGTTTCATTGTCCGAATAGATTAAGACGTCATCCAAAAAGGCTACGCAATTCTTGTACAGCAGGGACCCCAACACATGGTGCATGAAGGCTTGAAAGCAGGCGGACCCCGATTGTAATCCAAATGGCATGACTAAGTACTCAAAAGCTCCCCGGGGGGTGAACATGGTCGTTTTCCATTCGTCCCCCTCCCTTATCCTAATCAGATTGCATGCCCCCCTGAGGTCCAGCTTGGTAAAAATCTTCCCCTGCCTCACATGTGTCAAAATATTGTCAATCCTGGGCATTGGGAAAGTCACGGGTTCTGACACCATGTTTACAGCCCTGTAATCCACGACTAATCTGGGCTGATTAGTCTCTTTTTTGTCCACAAAGAACACTGGACTGCCCCCCACCGCCTTTGATTCCCTTATGAAACCTCTCTTCAGGTTATTGTCAATAAACTGCTGCAACTCCTGCATCTCCCGGTCGGACATGGCATACAGCTTACCCACCGGTAACTGAGACCCTGGAAGCAGGTTGATTTGACAGTCAAATGGCCTGTGGGGGGGCAGTCTGTCTGCCTCCCTCTCGCTGAAGACCTCCTTCAAATCAGCATATTGTGGTGGCACCTCCCCTTTTTCCTCCAGGACCACCCCAGCCACAGTCATTCTTGGTTCCTTCCCTCCCAGACAGTGTTCTAAGCAGTAAGCTGACCCAAAGGTGAGCGACCGCTGATGCCATGACACCACTGGGTCATGTATTGCCAGCCAGCTCATTCCCAGTATTATTGAGGGTCCTGCCAGCGTGGCCACGTGAAAGGCAATGATTTCCGTGTGCCTGGAAACACTCATTCGCATTGGCGGTGTCTGGTGTGTCACTTCCCCTCCCAGTAGTTCCCTGCCATCGATGGTGGTCACCTGCAAGGGAAAATCTAGTGGCAACAGGTGGAGCTGGTGCTCCAGAGCGAAGTCTCTGCTGAAGAAATTACACAAGCTGCCAGAATCCAGCAGCCCTTCCACTTTGACTGGGTGCCCATTTGGGAGTTCTAGCACCACTTCTATGGCTATAGCTGCCTTGGGAGGGTCAGGCTGGGGCACTTCTATTGGTTGCCGGCCTGGCTGCTGCCCCTGCTGGTTGGCAGCCAGGCTTTGTCGTTTCCCTGCACCGGCCCTTCCTCCCCCTTCTCGTCGTGGCCTGCAGCCCCCATCATGCCTTGCCAGGCCTTTCGTTGAGGACACACCTTTGCAAAATGTCCTGGCCGCTGACAGAGGAAACACTTCTTGGTAGTTTTCCACTCCTTTCCCTCCCTTTTCCGGCCTTCACTAGCGTTTGAAACTTCACACGCGCGCTCCATCAATTTCCATCGGCTCGGCCGCCTGGGAAGGCTCCCTCAACATTTCAGGAATGCGGTTGCCATGGAAACGTTCCGCCCTTATCTCCCGCTTCTCCTGAGCCTGCGCTTCCTGGCGCACACCGATCGCAAGCACAGTCTTGGTGAGTTCATCTATCAACCGCGGGCGGGGCGCTCTGGACAACTCGTCTTTCACTTTGGGGTCCAAACCCGCTTCAAACAACATTTGTAGTGGTTCAGAGTCCAGATCCCACCCGAGCTTGTGGATTAACATCGCAAAACGCGACAAGTAGTTTCTGACGGACAGGTTCCCCTGCTTGCACCCCATCAGCTCCCTCCGTGTCATGCTTTGCTCAACCTCGCTGGAGAACTTCGCGTCCATTGCCTGGTAGAATTTCTTAAGATCTTTCAATGCATGATTCCCCGTTGCCATTAAGGGCCTGATCCATTCGCGCGCCCCATCCTGCAGATGTCCAACAATGTAAGCCACCCTCTCCCCGTCATCAGCAAAGTCATTTTTCTGCAATTCCAAAGCGTATTGAATTTCCGTTCGGAAAGCATTGTAGTCTTGGGGCTTTCCACCAAACTTGTTTACCAGTCCCGGGACCTTCCTCCCTATCGGGGTGGCTCTGACCTGTGCATCCTGAGCCCGCCTCTCCTCCAGCCGTGCAGACAGGGTAGCGACATGTGCCTCCAGGTCTCGGTTCCTCTCGACCAGACCTCACACCATGGCTTCTTGCTCTGTCTCTCCAGCCGGCCCTGTTTGGCTCATCGTGCTGCCTCTCCGGGGCTGCGCACAAGCAACGTCAGAGACTGACGGATTGCTGTAATGGTTCTAGGGGTTGCTCGTGCGTAAGCCGGTGCTTATCTCCCCGGCTGGGTGCAAACACCTGGCTGGGTTGCCTAAGTGAACCTTTTCTGTCCGGACAGCCACTCACCCGTGGCTGACTCAATCGCTGGCAGAATCTGTCAGTGGGCATTTCTTAAACTTATTCCAGCAAAGAAGCTCTTTGACGCCTAGTCTCCTCCTACTCTCTCTGCGCGAAAGCCTTCTGTGCAAGGAGGGCGTGGGCAAAGGAGGAGCCCTACTCTCCCCGCTGGTCCCAGGCAAGGAGTCATGGGACCGCCTTGCCACTTCCCCCATCTGCCCCCCTTCTCCACTGGTGCTACGCTGATTCTCTTTCCCAGAAGATGGGCTGCTTCTCCCAATCCCTGGACACTCTCTGGAATCCCTCTGGCTTTTGCTCTCTCCCTCCGGCACTGATGGCAGTTCCCTGACATAACGTTACTTGCTTCATGGACTTAGGGTTGTTAAAATAAATCAAAAACAATAAATATATTTTCATTAGCTACTGTAATAATTCATAATCCTCTGCAGTTGGGAAGGCTGAAGTCAGCGATGAATTAGCTCAGGTCCCTACTCAACCATAACCCTATCCATTTGCTCTTTGAATATAGAGTTACGCTCCTCTTATTCCTTGTAAATTGCTGCATAGGGATGCATTTTTCTGATTTGCAATGAGCTCTTCAGTAGTCCCATAAAAGTGGGATAATGCATGTGCCCTATTCTTACAAACAAATTTAAATTACTCAGTTTCAGAAGGTTGGGGGCGGGGAATGATTCCATTCCCATGTGGCACCACTGTAAAATTTTATGGCCAAACTGCGGGAGGCAGTGGAAAACAGGAGTGCCTGGCGTGCTCTGGTCCATGGTGTCACGAAGAGTCAGACACGACTAAACAACAGCAAAACAATTGTGTATCTGTATAGGGTACCTGTGGTGCTCCAAATGTTGTTCAACCACAACTCTGACCATTGGGTGTGGTGGCTGGGGCTGGTGGGAGTTAGAATCCAACAACATCTGGGGGGTTTCAGGTTCCTCATCCCAAATTTGGATGCATAAAATATACCCCTGTTGGATGAGATCAAAGGTGCATCTAGACCAGATTTCTCTTTTCAACAGTAACCAGCTAGATGCTTCCAGAAATCCACAAGCAGGCCATGGAGGAAGCACTCCCACCCCCAGTTGCCTCCCACCCCCAGTAACTGGAATTCAAAGGCTTCTTGCCTCGGAACAGGAAGGTCTGGTTAAGCATATGATAGCCCTTTTCTCCATTAATTTGTCTAATCCTCCTCTAAAGCCATAAAACAGTGGCCAGTGCCCCACATTGTGGCTGTGAATGCCATACATTTTAATATCATGGAATAATAAAAGAAGTAGTAGTATTCAAGGCAGCATATGGTCTTGCAGAATAAAACAACAAGACTTAAAAAAAATCTGGAAGAATGTTTTACCTTTATAGTAGCTTCAAGATTATTCCTAATTGCTGTTATTAAAGCTTGTATTTCTGCAGAAAATGCAGATAATCATTGTGATGAATAAAATCACTATGTAGCCTGTGGGTTTTTTATTTTATTAAAAAGATTAGGTAAAGACAATGTCAGAATCCTTTGTATTAGCTATAAGAGCTGTTGTTTAGACTAGGGCTCCTTTGTCTGCCATGAATATTTTACATTTAAATTAGAAATCTGCAAAGTTGAGGTGGAGGGATTACTGTGTATGAGAGATGAATAAGGAGCCGCATTATAGCCTTTGCAGTAAGGAGGATAAGTACCACAGTTCATCTGACATAAGAGATGGATTACAGTGAATCTGAAGTGGAAGAAGGTTTATTTAGGAATTATTAGCAATGGTTTGCATTTATGTAATCTATTAGTATAACACAAGGAGAGTTATGTGATCCAGCAGAAGGGGGAGTTTACTTCTAGATTTATCAGAGAGATTTCCTATTTACAATGCAGCTCAGAACCTAATATATGCAAGGCACATGCTATTTCCATCTCCTTTTTTTGAAAAAACGAAACAAAAGAATTCAACATGGGAGAGAAACAAAATTGCAACTGAATCTTCTTTTGGCTTTTCCATACCCATATATAATCTGTGTGCTTACACAAAGTATGCACATACCTCAATTGCACACTGTGCTAAATCACCAGTGCTTGCAAGAAGTTGATATTTTCCCTTTAGGGTAGTTCAAGATATAAAGCATGTGTCTCAGAGCATCTAAGCATTGTATTATCACATATTTTTAATCTTTAAAAAAGCTGCTTCGAGTACCAGGAGCTGTCACTTGTGCACTAATAAACTAATATAAAAGAGAGATGAGTAAACCATTATGAGAAATGCTTGGCATTTTTGTGTACCAAAGAGCCTTTCGGTGACCTCAGTAGAAGACAATATCCTAAGTAGACATTTATTAGGCCAGGCCAGAAGGAGTGGTTTTGTTTTCTAGATCTGAAATGCATACATTTGAGATTAGATTCTGATTTTGTTTTGTTTTTTACATTAAAGTGTAAATTTCAATAAAATGTCAACCTACAGAATCCTCACAGTTCCTAAGTCGTGCTTTTCAAAGCCTAAGCTAGGCTTCTTATTGATGTAGAGACCGAAGGGATAGTCCTTCATAGCCCCATCCCCAAAATGTCAGTGCATTAATTGGCCAACTGTGCTAGAGATATAGATCTCTAGCAGCTATCATTCTCTCCTGTTTCTCCCATGAGATTCTTATCAGATCACTTGAGAAAATGTAGTGGGAGAGGGCTGAGCTGGATTGGAGACATCGCATGAGGGAAGGGCAGCTTTATTCTTATGCCATAGCCACAATCCTAGTCAGAATCACAATACCCCTTTGAATGTCAGCTATTCACAATAGGAAAGGCCATGGCTTAGTTGTGGGGTGTCTGCTTTTCATGAAGGAGGTCCCAGGTTCACTCCCCACCATCTCCAGGTTAGGGCTGAAGGAAACCCCTGGAGAGCCACCACCAGTCATCATAGACAATACCAAGCTAGAAGGACCAATGGTCTGACTCAGAAGACTGTTTTCCATGTTCCTATTCCCCTGGTAGTGTGGAGCATCAGCTGCTATTCCACTTGCGCCTTATAGCCAAAGACCAGTGATACAGGAGAACTTGGAGATGCTCACCTGGAATCTTCCCTAGGTTGGCCCCATCTAGTCTCATTTCAGTAGGACTCTGCTCCTCGAGGCTTGAAGAACCCAAGAAGCTAAAACTGTCTCTGGTGAAGCTTTGCTTAAAAGGCTCCTCACCCAGCAGTGAGTGTGAAGGCCACTCCCTGCAAGACCCTTTCCCTTTCCACCTGGTCTAGGGGGCTAGGCCCAGATTCACCAGCCCTACTGAAGAGGCTCCTCATGAGGCAGGAGGAACATCACCCGGCTGTTGTTTTATTGACTGTTTGATTTAATATGCTGTAAACCGCTTTGAGATTTTTATTAAAAATATAAAGCGGTATAGGGGGGAAAATACACTTTTCAGAATCTGAATGGGACAGCTCATTCCAGCTCATTGGCAGAAGGCAAACTACAGTAAAACGGAAGTTGTAGTTCTGTTTCCATTTGCTTTGATATTTTGTTTGGAGGCGGAACTTTTATTGCTGGGCAAAATTAATTGTTTTCACGATTCCGTAAGTTGGCCAGCGGTGCTGTTTTGTCTTTTTCCTTTACAAGAATTTAAATCATTGTTGTAATATAAAGGGGTTTTGGTGAGCACCGAGCATGAAGGACACTTCACAAAACTGAATTATTTTCTTTATAACTTGGGATCAGAACCAAAGGGAATGGTAAACCCTTCAATAAATTAACTCGCGCTGTGTCGGCAACAGGCTTTTCCTTGCCAAAGAAAACAGCTTGAGGCAGCTAGAAGGTAGGGCTTTGAGTGGCTGGTGAAGGTTTTAGGAAACAGACATAGAATTGGGGAGGGGGGAGCAGTGTCCTTGATTTATCTGTCTGTATTAGCTAGAAGGAGAGTTGCTGTGAGTGATGCCAGCCTGAATAAATTCAAGGCTTCCTTGGCCAGGTAATCTGCCTCAGAAAACTGCCCTTATCGTAGGGGGTTCAGACAAAGTCCTCACCCTTCCCATGCCACCCATCATTGTGCACATGTTTGCAGCATGTGAAAAGTAGAGATTGACTCAAGGACAAAAATCTATGTCAGGCTAAAGTTTCTTCCATCTCATTTCCATGCTGGGTTTTTAATGATCGTATCCTTGAAAAGCTACTTACCCCCAAAAAAATTAACACAAAAAAATAATAAAAAGGTGGGTGGGCTTGTGAGCAATTCTGAGGTGGTCTGAGGGGTGCTGGGCTGTCATTTTTGTTGCTTTTAGAAAGTAAATTCAGCCATCAAAAATCGGTGTAGCAAGTCTTGCTGGGAGCAACGGGTCTTAATTACATCCTGTCGCATATATATTTTGGGTGCATGTTATGTCTTTTGTGATCAGTTTCCCCCTTGGAGTCTGCAAAGTAAGTAAAATGTGTAAAAAGAACCCTGACAGCATGTGTCATCAATGCACATCGCTTCCAGCAGAACTTCCTACACTGGTTTTATAGTGCGTAGCAGCAAGACCCATTTGCACTAGCTAGCTGCTCCTAGGTGGCAGGAATCGCTTTTTAGAGAAGACCGACAGATAACCCTCAGACCACCTTGTGTGCCATTTTGTAAGAGAGCGGGACTCCAGCAGTGCATAGATTCTCATGCTCTGATCTCCACATGGTTCCGGGCAGATCACATCAGGTGTGTCCTCTTTGGAAATACGACTTGCCAACAGTTTCTGAACTCTGTTAAATGTGAAAAAGAAAATGGACAGTGGCCATTTCTCAGTTGTATGTTTTATATGCAGTGCCGCTTTTTCATTTGGCTTAATGTACAGTATGCAAAACAAAACGGTAAGCTTGCTTGAGGAAACACCCCGAGAATGTTCCACAGTGTTATCTGCACACACTTTGCTAGTACAGAACATAGAGTCCCACACCATATTTATTAAGGTGAGGGGAAAGCAGTTACATTTTCTTGCTCTGTGGTGTTTCTTAATAGGCAGTCTGCTGTCGTCTTTGTTACAACTTTAGTCTGCTAAGCTGTCAGAATTTCTTTCCCCAAAATGGCCAGGGAGGCCTTCCTCATACATGCCCAAAAAACTGAGAGCAAAGAACTTGCCAATGTTTTTAATTTCTTTTTCATGCTTTGGGTAGAGTGAGACAGTAAAACGGTTTTCACTTCAAGGTGTCATGAATATGATAATCTATGGAAAGAGCACAAAGCAGATGTTGTGCAGTGGAAGTGTAGGCATGTCTTACTCAGGAGTAAGCCCTGCTGGTTTCCATGGGATTTACTCCCAAGCAAGTGTGTGTAGGATTACAGCCTAAGTTAAGCACATACGCTACTGAAGGAATCCCTGATGGATTCAAGTCTCTTCTGTTTAGAGAAGACGTTATTGTCTATTAAGTGACAGTCTGCCAGATGTTCACCAAGTAGCACAGTAATCTGTTGAAATCTTCATTGTGTGCGTTCCCCATCCAACACTCCCTACTTCCCACAACAGAGGTATATCATTCATTTTGGCATCCTTGCTAATCAAGCATTTGGTTAAACACACAGTATGGTGTTTAACTCCCCTTTTCGTGTGTGTGATGAATATTACATAGCCAGAAGACCAGACCAGTTGGTCTTTTAGAACATGAAATGTTGTTATACTGTAGCAAAGAATAATCCCTCAAATCTTCTTGTTTCAAAGCTGACAAATAAATCAGATCAAGATCATTGAGTGAAGTCTAAACAAGAAGGAATGGTGTTGCCTTTAACAGATGAGCAAATGATGTGATGTTGCAGAGAGTGATGTTATCCAAGCCAAAACTTTGAGGCAGATTTGGGTGGTCCCTGTTCAAGCAAAACGTTCGTGGAATGTTGAAGGCAGAAAGTATTTTTTTAAAAAAAGATGAGCAAAATTTCTCAAGGGGAATGAAGGCTACACTCCCTGTTGTTTAGCTACAAGAGGATTAGATGTGTGAGGAACGTCTCCCCCCTCCCATGATACTTCATTAATCTTGTCAATATTCTTCTTACTTCCTTTGGAATCCCCACAGATGCGCTGCTATCAAAATACAACACACAAACACTGATGTTCAGTCAAACTGCTTATGGCTGCTTCCCTTGCACAGAGCCCTCTTATTTTTGCCTAGGAATTGCTTTTTATAACAGCGGTGGAGAAAAAGTAGTGCTCCGAGTGTTGCCAGGAATTGGTCATGCTGTCCGGGGCTGCTGGGAATTTGAGTCCAACAAATCATGAGTATCACAGGTTCATCACTTCTGCTTCACACAGAACACAAAAGCAAAACCTTATAAGTGATCCAAGCATTGAACTGTTCAAATTAAGTCTTGGTAAATCCACTGGTGGTGTTTTAAATAATGAAATGAGTCTTTGTTCTAACCAAGTGTGCAAAAGACATGTATTTCATAAAATCATATAATGATGATGTGACTATTTCTGTGCTGTGAAGTGCCCAGAGATCTATGGATGAAAGGCAGTACAGGCAACTCCCAATTTAGGAGCAACCGAATGACGCGCCGAACCTGGAAGTGGCCGCAAAATATCATAAAGACATCATGGAAAGGAGCAGAATGGGGGGGGTGGAGTGGGCTTATGTGTGCAGGAGTCCGGCATGGAACCCCCACACAAAATGAGGGTTGCCTGTATACAAATTTAATGAATTGCATTACATTAAAAATAACATTAAAGGTAAAGGGACCCCTGACCATTAGGTCCTGTAGTGGCCGACTCTGGGGTTGCGGCGCTCATCTCACTTTATTGGCCGAGGGAGCCGGCATACAGCTTCCGGGTCATGTGGCCAGCATGACTAAGCCGCTTCTGGCGAACCAGAGCAGCACACGGAAACGTTGTTTACCTTTCCGCTGGAGCGGTACCTATTTATCTACTTGCACTTTGACATGCTTTCGAACTGCTAGGTGGGCAGGAGCAGGGACCGAGCAGTGGGAGCTCACCCCGTCACGGGGATTCGAACCGCCGACCTTCTGATCGGCAAGTCCTAGGCTCTGTGTTTTAACCCACAGCGCCACCCGCATCCCACAAAAATAACATTAAGGCAGTTATTATGAGGTCTGGAAAAAAATGGATTTGGATTCAGCTAAGCTACAATACAAGTGAAAGACAGTGCTAGGGCTCCCACTAGTTAAATGGGACTTTGCCTCTTTCCTCTTCCCATGCTCCCTGCACCTCTCCAGATCTGCTCTGGAGGGTTAGGAGAACAGCATATAAGGGGAGCAGAGGGGAAACATTTTGTCTGGCAAGCAGAAATGATTGTCATGACAGAAAGATCAGAAGAACATGGTGTTGAATTCCTCCCCAAATCATTACAAAACTCAGTGCTATTTTTCTAGAAAAAGAGGTGCCAGAACTCACCACAAACACCTCCCTTGCTCTCATAGAAAGGCAACTGAGTTCTGGCAAGTTCCAGCTGAAAGAAAGCCCTGACGAAACCCATATTCTTAAAAGCTGGCTGCTGCTTTGAATTTTAATCTTAAATATATCTGAGACTTGACTAAGTGCTGTACTGATGCTCACTCAATATTTGATTAATGTCATGAGACGGAAAGAGTGGACTCTGTTTGTGGACCCTGTCCTTGCATCATTGCTGCCCACACAGCAGGGGCAGGGGAAGTCTGAAATGGAGAATCCATTGCACACATATAGGCTCCTTATGGAATTCTGAACCATGCAAAATCAGGTTTCTAAACCGAGTGGGGAGCCTGCATGTGTGGAGTAGGCTCCGGCTTAAGACTTCCCCTCCAATGAATGGACTGGGTTTAGGGGGCAGAGCCAGGGAAAATACCATGGCAAGGTCAGTGAGGACAGCCCCCCTCTTACCTTTATGTAGTCGTAATCACGTGATTACTAAAAGGGCTAGTGAGACACTCTAAAGTCCTGTAATCTTGGAAGCAGAGGAAATGTTTTGCCAGGTTACCTGCAAGTGCATTAGTTTTGCAAATATCTAGTCAGGATAAGGTACATGTATTCATCATTAAGTAATGAATTACTAGTATTATTATCCGAGAGAATTAGTATGAACTGGTCATATTACCTTCCTCAAACATGGCCAGTGTTTCTTCCATTAAAAAAAAGATGCAGTAATTTGAAAATGAAGATATCAGGCGCCTGCTTCTCTTAGGAAAGCAGCCTCTTTTCTAGTTCATAATATGCTCAATTGGCTTTAGATTGATCTGTGAATAAATTATAATCGAAACAGGCTTATTCACCTTAAAGCTTTGCTGGCTTAAGGTTTCATTGTTGATTCATTATGTTGTCAGTTCTCTATTGGCAGTCTAATGCTTTTTATATCTAGATAGAAACAGTTCTACTGGTAGATACTGTTATCTTTAAATGAGTAGGATTTAGCTTATCCAGTGAGAACAAATTCATCAATGATGAATCCCTGGAGAAATACTGAAACAAAAATCACATGGTTGCAGGAGATTTGTACACTTCATCAGTTACAAGGTTGCTTTTGGAAGCTGAGTGCCAGAGATTTACTTTTGGATAAAAAGGGGAGGCAAGAGAAAAGCCCCACACTGAAACCAAAGGGACAGGGAGTTCTGCCACATTTCACACTGGGATACTTTGCCATCCTACAAATTATTCTGATCTGTACTGTCTATATCAGGGTCAGCCTGCCAGTTCTATTCAAACCCCATCATGAGGATCCAGCACTGGGTCATCTTCAAGGCCACCCCAAGACACATTGTTGCTTCAAGTGAAGGACAATGTGTGTTTCTTTCCCTTCCTCTTGCAATCCGAAGAAGAGCTCAGATGAAGTACTGAAAGGACAGCTCCATCAGGATACAGCTCCTTCCATTTCTCTTCCTAACCCTTAAAGATGTACAATAGTCTTCCTCAAAGAAAGTCACAGGTTCAAGAATGCAGACCTTATGTGGGCAAAACGTACAGCTTAACAAACAGTTCTCCTGTCAAATAGGATCAGGGATGTTGGCAGAGAGATAGATATCCCAGATACATTTCCTTTGGGCTGACTTCTCAGATGGGGGCAATATGGGGTGTGGAATATATGACTGATCATAGAGAATTTTTCACTTTAAAGTGGGATTAAATGATCTTCAGGTGGCGATCTCACCATATGGTTGTTTTGATGGAAATGAATGTAATGTGAACAGAGGGCAGTAACCAACTAAACAGTTCCACTAGTGCCATGATATTTCCTTGCCTTTGCCTCTAACTGCATGCTTCTTGCATGCCCTATAAATCTGCTCTGGGACATTGGAACAGTGCCCACACCTGTTCCCCCTGCACACATATTCTATTATTATTATTATTATTTATTATTATTCTCATCTGACTGGGTTGCCCCAGCCACCCTGGATGACTTCCAGCAAATAAAACATCAAACATTATTCAGATGTCTTCTAAAAGTCAGATAGTTGTTTATTTCCTTGACATCTGACGGGAGGGCGTTCCACAGGGTGGGCATGACACCAAGAAGGCCCTCTGCCTGCTTCCCTGTAACCTCACTTTGCGCAGTGAGGGAACCACCAGAAGGCCTTTGGAGCGGGATCTTAGCGTCTGGGCTGAACAATGGGGGTGGAGACACTTCTTCAGGTATTCAGGGCTCCTGAAGTATGTGATGGGGTACCATTGCATAACACATTGCCCTGCCTATGCTACACTTTCTTAGCTGCTGGTAACTCTACCTGGAGATCCCAGAGATTGAGCCTGAGGCCTTCTACATGCAAAGCAGATGCTGTGTCGTGAGTTATGGTCCTCCTCCTTAGGTGGAAGATCACAATGACCTTCATGGGTTGCAAGGAACTTTAATGGATTGGTGGTGTAGAGTCATTATCTGTAGGTACTGGCGTGCTTAGAAATTGGAGCCGGCGTTTATAGGTTTCTGGCTGGAAGTGGAGTATTTTGGAGCTTAGTATTCTTTCCCTTTGCTGCATTATATGAAAGAAGCCCAGAGGCTAAAGATTAAGAAGCTCAATGAGGTCAAATAGTGAAATGAATAAAATTAGCACTTTCCAGAGTTTGCTTGGAACTGGCTGCCATTATAGTAACCGATCCAATATCCCTTTAAGCGCCATGTCAAAATAATCTCAGAGCATGCTTTATAAAGTTAGCTAGCAAATCCATTAGCTGTAAGGGGAAACTGATGTAAAGCATTAAGCAAATGGAGGTTTCTCACCCAAGTTCTATGAATCTTTAGTGCATAATATTCCCTGCACCATAATAATAAACATAGAGTGAATTTCATTTATTTTAATGAGTGATGTGTATTTTTATATAGCAGGACCCTAGTGATACATACCCCAAAGAAATGCAGTAACTGAGGGACAGATTATCCCACTACCAAACTTTCCAATTTTCGTTGTTCTCCATACATTGCAGTCTTTATCCATGGTTGATTGGTTTATTTGTTTTGCATCATGACTAGTGATGCCACTAAAACTCCTATCAAAAATTTTCTTGGGGGAATTGTGGGTAACTGGCTAAGAACCAAAAGGATATAAATGCACACACAACCTAGCACAATTTTTACTATTTAAAAAAATCTTTTTAAAACAAGTTTTCATAGATTGATGAATATATGTTTTAATTGGATAAATATGCATGTGGCAATTTTAAAATGAAGAAGGTGGATAGCCTCCCGAAGCATGGGAGAAGGGCAAGAAAGATAGATTCGGCATTCAAATCATTGATCATGTCTGTCAAATGTGGGATGAAGTCATTCGCTCTCACTGGGGCCACTGTTTTCTATACAACAGTAATGGCATACTTTCTATTTCTTTTAGAAACTTCCTAGTTTTGGCCCCTACCTTGAGCAGCGCAAGAAGATAATAGCTGAGTCCAAAGTGAACATGATGGAACAGAGCACCCTGGTTTCCCAGCTTGAGAGAAAACATCTTGTTCCTAAAAAGCCCATCCCAGCTGTGAAAGTAAGTAGCATCACAGAATGTGGGCCTCTTGTACAAAGTGTCGTGGTTCAGTGGTGTGAGTTTGGGATGGTTTGTGGTTGTCATATGCACGGGAACAGTGACAGAAGAAAACTAAATCCTACAAGCCTTTAGGAGATGCAACGCCAGCCTTATGTGAGGGTGTTTATTTTTAGAAAAAGAGAATGTATGTATGTGTGTGTTAAATAAGGACAGGGGAACCTGCAGATGTCCAACTCTCCTTAGCCTCAGCTAGCATGTCCAGTAGTCAGGGATGATGGGAACTGTAGTGCAGTAATATCTGAAGAGCCACAGGTTTCCCAGCCTGATTTAAATGGCCGGCGCGCAATTTCTGTTCTCATCCTGAGGTAAAGTTCTTAACCCGAGGTACTACTTCCAGGTTAGTGGAGTCTGTAACCCAAAGTGTTTGTAACCCGAGATACCACTGTACACTGTTTTACCTTATGTGCCTTCTGCTTTTTGTCTGTCAAGATGATACAAAAGACCAGATTATTCTGGGATGAGAGAGATCACCTTGGGGTAGTTTGGTGATACATACAGGATCCAGATTCATGTCTGTTAGTAAGCATCCCATATTCTGAAGTAGCAGGTGTCATAGGCAAAAGTGGGGCCAGCCTTTTTCATGCTGAATACATTGATGGGAAGGGACTTGTGAACAACACAGCTAACTGCAAGCTGTATGCTCTCAATTTTGAGGGTACCCAAGCCCCAATCAGATATTTCACTCATATGCAATGCATTTTTCAGCCAGAGTGCACCAGGTACTCTGGACTGGTGCTCCCCCTGCCTGCTTCTTGCCTTTACATACTTCTTAGAAGCCCAGAACAAACATTTTAAGTCAAAATGGAGGCTGGCCAAAGTGTTCTTTTGTTTTTTAGATCTATGACTCCACCTAGCTCCTGGCTGCTCCTAGTCATGATTGGTCAAGCTATGGGGCGTGGTCAATTCATATTTCATTTTCTTCAGTCCATCTCCCACATACTGGTGGTGGGCTTTAAGTTTTCCAGCCCTTTTGAGTTGCCCTAGCCATCCGCCTGAATCTAAGAGAATGAGGGAGGCTGGGGCACATTTATTTGGCCTGCTCCAGAACCAGGGGTGACCCCCAAACCAGCTAGGGAGACAGCTTGCAGTAGTTTTAGCACCTTCTGCAGGCAGTGAACACAGTTGTTGTCAAACTGGCATCTGTTCAGGGCTGCCCCAAGTCGTCCGGTGACTTCATGGCAAGTTCCAGCACCTATATTTTTTTTGGGGGGGGGAGCACTGCCCATATGTGATTAACAGTTGTAGGTGGGGCGGGGGAATAAGGCATGACCAAGGTTCACAATCACAGTGGGAGCCTTTGAGTACTCAACAGGGTTCTCCTCTGCAGACATACCTCCATGTGTGAATGATGGAGGTGAGGCTGCTAGAGATACTACAGAGGTCCTGTTGGGACTGGTCCTCTCTCCTGGCTTCTGCAGTTGTTAATCCTACGAGGGGGAAATGAGTGTGAGTGGTGTTATAGTCTCATGAATGTCTGGACTCCTTCTCTTTCCCATGGCTTACATTTTGGCGGTGTTTCTCAACCTGTGGGTCCCCAGATGTTGTTGGACTACAACTCCCATCATCCCTAGCTAGCAAGGTCAGAGCTCAGGGATGATGGGAGTTGTAGTCCAACAACATCTGGGGACCCACAGGTTGAGAACCATTGCATTAAGGGAATGTACCCTCCAGATGTTGTCAGACTACAACTCCCATAAGCCCCAGCCAGCATGACAGAAGGGGTTGATGGCAGTTGGAATCCAACCTCATCATCTGAAAGGCACCACACTGGTTTACCCTTGACTTACATCATACTGATAGTTCAAACAGCTCTATTCTGATATTGTTCCGACTGCAAGCCTTCTCTCTGTGTACATGGAAACACCCAGCAAATATCGTTGTTTGTTTGTTTTGAAAGAGGCTTGAAGCTTTCAAAGACTTCTCTCACCTTAGGGGTTTTACTAGGTTGTTTTTTTTATTTTCGGGGAAAATATTGATGTAATTGTCAGAGAGAAGAACACCTGCAGTTTCAATGAGGGCTAACTTTGCCACGGCAGATGAAACAAGAACAAATACTGGAGAGGTGTGAAAGGGCAGGCAGTGTTTGGGGGTGGAGAGACCAGAAATATATCAGGCATTTTGGTAGGAAAGGAGAGAACGTAGTAGAAATATATAAGATATATATATATACCACAATCTGAACAGGGCACTGATACTGATCTAGGCCCTGAAATGATGAAAAGGGGGAAAAATAAGATAGGCAAAGAATAATACTTAATAAAATAAAATAAAATGTTTGTATCCTGCTTTTTGGAACCTCAATATGACTCATTATCAGATATTGCAATTACTATCATACAATGACCAAGTCAAAATCCTAGAACAAATCCATATGAACCCTAGAACAGCAGGCAAAAAATAGTAAAAAAATACCACTCAGAATTGAAGCTCTGCAGGGGGAATAGGGGTCTCCTAGCAACTCTCTGTACCCTTAAAACGCTTCTCTGGGAGAAGCTATGAGTGTTTGAAGTGGTGTGGTACTGCTTTGAATGTATAGTGCAGGTGGGACCTTAGACACTTTGACATGATATATGTTGGCAACAGCCTACTGCACTGGACTAGTAATTGAAATTGCCAAGTGCAAAAAGAAAAATGCATTTTTAAAAATTATTATGCTTCAGTTAGGAATGCTTGCAAATTCAAATTTCAAATTCTGCTGCACAGCATCCTGATCCAGACCTCCCCGGCTAATTTGCAGACTGGAAGGTAGTTATCCATTGCCTTTTGCACTTCCTGAATATCCCAATACAGTTCTTAGTGCATTCATTCATTCAATCAATCAATCAATCAATCAATAATTCAATCAATCAATAAAGTTTATCAATTCACAATTGGAGATAAAATATATTTAGAGATGTTTTCTGAAGGAAAATATAGGTACTTTTAAAAATACTTAAATATGAATTTCCACACTTTAAAAAAAAATAGTCTCTTATAAATGCAGCCATGGGACTGATGAGCACATGCAAAGGTGGCAGAAACTCAAAGACTAATTCACCCATTCCTAGCTCATAGCTGTCAACGTTTCCCTTTTTTTAAGGGAAATTCCCTTATTCCAAATAGGATTCCTCGCAAGAAAAGGGGAAAGTTGACAGCTATGTCCTAGCTTCAGTACAATGGCCCAGTCTTTAATGAGAGGCTGCAGAACTGGAATGTATTAGCAGGTTTAAATCCATTCCTCAGCACCTGGGCAAGGTTGATTTGAGTTCAGGACTGCCCCGGCCCTTAATCTCCCCAAACCTCCATTGTTTTCTCCTCATCCCTGTCATCACCTGTCAGCTTAACGTGTTAAGTCCCCACCACCACCACCACCACTTTCACTCAAGGTATTTCCCTGACTAGGAAATTGCTACTAGGCAACACTTTGTGTAACTAGCACTAGAACACACAGAACATTGATGATATTCCCAGCTGAGCATAAGCAGCCCGTAAGTGCCTCCCCCAACTCCTCTCAGTTCGCAATCCGTGTACAATAAACTCTTTAGCCAGCAATAAGCTCTCTCCGTTGGGGTGTTCTTCGTCAGCGAGTGTCATATTATTTTCTTAGTATCTGATTTCCTCATGACATCCAGAGGATACTTGTGGCTTCTTATTTTCTTAAGCTCCTTTTATCTGTATATACCCTCCGAATACTCTTCCCTCCCCATATTTCTTATTTATTTCCCCTTTTTCTTACTAGATCTTGTGAGCTTTTCTCATCACTTCATTTTCCCCTTCTCTTTAGGGCCAGTGTTACCTGTTTAATAATATTGCCATTCCAGCTGCAATACGATTGTTTTACCTCATAGCTCCTTCCCACTACTGGCTTCTCTGTGAAGATTATCCTGTTTGTTGGTTAAAGCCTTTGACCCGACTTTGTTCATCTTAGTGAGCACAGTATGATGTGGCCTTTACAAGTCTAGCAGAGGCGGTTTTAGGGTAGTGTGGTTTAAGGGTAGTGCCCCTGCAGACGGCACCACAACAAAGCTGTAGAATGGATCGCGGCTCATTCTGCCTAATGGTAGTGCTAACCCTGAGCTCCAAGTTTCCCCCAAACACAGTTGGAATAGCTTATTAGATTCCTTCTGTTTTTAATTTCCTTTTCCTAATTATATCCTGGACTCATTAAATCTACACCAACTGAAGACTAGTGCAATGAACAGGACCGCACGTGCATATAAATGACTTAATCGAATATGATTGGTAGGATCTAATGTAACCACTTTGTTATGGCTATTTTCTTGCAACTTTATCACTGAAGCTTTTCCGCATCTCCATGTTCTCTCAGATGACTGAAATTCCTTGGCCTTTCCACCGAGTAGGATGTTACTCCTCAGAAGAAATACACCCCCTTTTCCTCCATTTTGGCAACTTAACTCCCATCCATCTTCCCTCCCATCAGACATTTATTCCCTCCCCTCTGTTTTTGTCTAATTTTCCTCCCTCCCCTCCCCCCCGCATTTCTCCATTGCTGTTGATTAATAACTGCTTGACATATCTAATCTGCAAATCTTTCATTTTCCCAGATATTGTGCTGTACACCAAAATAGCTCTTTTCATTTTAAAATGAACAATGCGACTTTTCAGGCACATGTGTGCTCCCCTTGAGTATGTCTTCTGGGAGACATAATACAAGCATTGTGTTGGAGCCTTGGATAAAAGAATTCCTCTTAATTTATGCCCTGGTCTCTTGGGTTCGCTGTATTTTACAATATTGCAAAACAAGACAATAACCTCACTGGTAAACCGCATCACCACGATGGAGGTTGTTCTTGTAGCAATCAATTTAAAATGTTAATATTTTTTATTAAAAAGTACACCTTCTTCCCTACAGTTTTTCGCCCCCTGTTGCATTTGCCTTCACCTAGTCCCGCTTCAGTTGTTGGTAAACTGTCAACTGTGTAGCCTTGTTTACAGCACAGTTTAGAACTAAGCTGGAAATTTTGCATCCCCATTCACAGACTGCAAAAGTGGGGTGTGTTTGGGGGCAATGGCGAGAGTGAGGAAAAATTTCAGGGGTGCTTTCTAGACAAGTAGTCTTTTTTCTAAAAAAAGAAGAAGAAGCTGTAGCTTCACTGTCACCACAAGCAGTAATAATAATAATAATAATAATAATAATAATAATAATAATAAATAATAATAATTTTGTATTTATATCCCACCCTCCCCAGCCAAAGCCGGGCTCAGAGCGGCTAACAACAATAAAAGTAACACAGCATTCTAAAATCAATTCATTTTAAAATCAATTCAAAATCAAATTAATGGCAACCATTGGACTAAGAGTTCTGTGAGAATTACCAAAGGAGGGGGTCAGACTGTGCCTTGGCCAAAGGCCTGGTAGAACAGCTCTGTCTTGCAGGCCCTGCTGAAAGATGTCAGGTCCTGCAGGGCCCTAGTCTCTTGTGACAAAGCGTTCCACCAGATCAGGGCCACAGCCGAAAAAACCCTGGCTCTAGTTGAGGCCAGCCTAACCTCTCTGTGGCCCGGGACCTCCAAGATGTTTTTGTTTGAAGACCGTAAGGTCTTCCGTAGGACATACCAGGAGAGGCGGTCCCGTAGGTACGAGGGTCCTAGGCTGTATAGGGCTTTAAAGGTTAAAACCAGCACCTTAAACCTGATCCTGTACTCCATCGGGAGCCAGTGTAGCTGGTATAGCACTGGGTGAATGTGATCCCGTGGTGAGGACCCCATAAGGAGTCTCTGCTCTCATTCTGCTCTCAGCAAATGGAGGGGGAGCAATCCTATGGTGTAATCAGCCAGGATGAGCAGCTGAGGATGCAGAGGATCTCTAGCCCAGCCGACTGACTCCTGGCTCCCCAGCCCCAGCTCAGCTGAAGATACGCCATCATAACTTGCTCATCCTGCCAGCTCAGCCCAAGCTGATGGAGCTGAGGCTGGTGTAAGCCCCTCTAAAAGAGTCATTTCAGTGTGGCTGGGGCAGGACCCGATTGGGAAGACTTGGGCTGGATCCTAAGCTTGCTCAGTTAAGTCACACTATTTAAAAGGCTTGCTCTACCAGGCTTTTACCTGGCAGAGCAGTAGCAGTAGCAGCAGCCGAGCTGCTGAACAGGGTTTGGATCTGGTGTAACTTTACGCCAGCGTACCTTAGATCAGCTTGCTTTATGCCAGATTCTTGTGCATAGGATCACTCCCCAAGTGGCTGCCTCTCCTCCCCCCCCCCCCGCACAATGCCTCACTTCTAATGATGCCACATCATTGCTGGGAGAAAATGGAGGCTCACAGTGGCACCCTGTGGAGGGGCTGACTTGCAAATGACAGGCAATGATATTGAGCAGAGCCATAATGCAGAACGGCAGGACTTCAGGACCCAGTTAAGTTATACTGCAGGGAATGGTGGGTGCGAGCCTTGCCGTTACGCTTACTCTCACTCTCAGGCTGAGCGGTGGTTCTTGCCCAACACAGCATCCTGGGACACAAGTCCTGGTTTCTCTCTTCTGAGTCCAATTTGTTTCCCACTGAATCCGCGGAGCACTGTCAAATTAAAAATCACTTTAAACCCTCCTTTTCTCCCTGCTTCTGTTTCCCCAGCAGCTAATTGTTTTTTGACTGTGGAGTTAGGTCATTAGCAACCAAATCGTCAGCTGGCTCCAGTTCTGTTCACACACCTGGTAGCCCCACTGACAAGGATGAGCTGCACAGGTGTCACCAAGGGCAGAATTAGGTAGCAACAGGATAGCAGAGGTCTAATTAAGGGCAGGATTTGGCCGGTGCAATCCTCATTACTGGAGATAATGCACCAGTCAGAAAGAACACAGCTTGACTATCAGAAGAACTGGCGTGCCCTCATACGGAGCTGGCAGTTAACAAAAACATCATTATGCTTTTAACTGAACAAATGCGATCTAGAGGAAAGGCAACCAAGATAAAGCCCACAGTGCCATTTTAAAGCATCTCTCTCTTCGGGAGCAAATCTCTGCTTCACATTGGGAGGCAGGGAGAGAACTCACCAAATTAATCTTGATGGGTAGATGATTTTGTTCCAGGAATGCCGGAGCTAGCCCAAGGAGAAAGCTCTTAAGGTGGTTTCAGAGGCCGTAAAGCGTTGCACCTGCAAAGCATCTTCTGCGCTTATTATCTGTAGCTGCATAACTTGTTTTGCCACACAAGTAATGCCCCCGTTCTCGACTTAACAAAACGGTACTGATGCAAGCCATTTGCAATTAAATGATGCACAGTTTAATGAGGTTCTCATGAAACTATACGTGGAAGAAGAAGAACCCCCAGCACAAAACCCACAGAACTTGCCTCCTATCGAGATTGAGGCATAACCGGAATGACGGAGGACGGGGGGCAGCTACATTTGTGCCAATCTTTTCCAAAATTGGCTTAGCTAATTACTATGCAATAGTAATACATTGGTACCTCGGGTTACATACGCTTCAGGTTACATACGCTTCAGGTTACAGACTCCGCTAACCCAGAAATAGTACCTCGGGTTAAGAACTTTGCTTCAGGATGAGAACAGAAATCATGCTCCAGCGGTGCGGCAGCAGCAGGAGGCCCCATGAGCTAAAGTGGTGCTTCAGGTTAAGAACAGTTTCAGGTTAAGAACGGACCTCCGGAAGGAATTAAGTACTTAACCCGAGGTACCACTGTAAAGGGGAGGATTGAAAGGGGGAAGGGTGCATATCCCACCATGTCCACCCCAGGCTGATCTCTTAGGTTTTTAGCCCAGCCATGCCTTTATTTCCTCCTCCTCCAAATTCTGCCACAATTTTTAAAAAGCAGAGTAACCTAATACCATGGTAATCCATGACCACCATCCAAAAAGTACCTTAAGTGTAGGGATGTGCAAGTGTGCCTCAGTCTGTTCTGATAGTCATTCACACTTTCATCTAGTATTTTCTGTCCTGCAATTGGTTTATTTTCCACAAGTCTTTCTTCCATTTCATCATTTGCTGTACATTATTTTCATGTACATTGTAATGCTCAATAGACACACATATCACAGTCATCAACAGAGATTTACAAATCTGTTAGTGTCTGGCAACAAAAATAGCAAATTGTCTTGTGACACCTATAAAGACAAAGTTAATGCAGCGGCCAGTGGCCTACACAAAGCAATTCTAACCAATGTCTACTTAGACGTACACCCCATTGAATTCAGTGAAGCTTACTCTCAGGTAAATGGGGTTAGGACTGCAGTCTATTTCACTAGCTTGATTTCATTGTTCAGTATAAATTTGTCATCCCATCTTAACTCCCTGTTGAACTTTGGCTCCTTGTGTCCTGGATTGTATCAATTTCTCTTTCGCACAGATTAATGGTAATTGCAGGCCCAGGCATCGTGCTCCCCAGTCCCCACCCCACCCCCCAGATACATAAAAGACCACTAAGACTGGTTTGGATCGAAACAGGCCACAATGTTATTGAATACAGATGAAAGAGGTTTGGCTTGGCATGGGGCAATCAAAATACTTCCGGCCCACCCACCAGAAATGACACGTAGGTCAATCCAGGCGGGGTCTCCTAAGTCTTACATCAAATAGAGTGACCCCCGAAGGGACCACAACGATTGCTATGAGGTAGGCAAAACCACTGGGCTGGAGCCAATTTGCCTGGTGAACAAATGCCTACCCGGTCCCATAATACGGCGACCACCATAAGCACAATATAGCTTACACCACCTATCCAGACAGGGCATTGATGCCACGATTCCCTCATCAGGGCCTTAGAGGAGCTTCTGTTGTCCCGCAACCCCACCCCACCCCACCAAAAGGGTGAGCAAACATAGCCCTTATGCAAGTCCTTTTTGATTACAGCATTTTGTTTCATAAATCTGTACTTTGTTCGGAAAATGGTCGTGTGCGTGTGTGCTGAAACAAAGGCTCCAGCTAATTTATGAAAATGTTCACTGTAAACATGATTTTACATTTGACAGCTTTATATTCTTATTTGTGCCAATGTGCTGTGAATAAATTCACATCACAGAGGACACTGAGTAAAGAATGAGTTATAAGTCAACAAAACTTCAAGTTGGGAGGAAGGAAAGCACCTAAGATTTTGCTGGGAGTGGATCAAGGACAATCTTAAAACACAGATTTAGCGGATGGTTCGATGGACAGAGAAAAATAAATGGTCAAATCCAGATAGTTCTCCCGAAGAGGCTCGGTCTTGAACTGAGTCGTACAGATAAAGTCTACAGATAACAAAAAAGGAATAGCATTCACAATAGGAAATGGATTGAGGATGCAATTCTAAACCCACATATCTGGGAGTAAGCTATATTTAATTCAGCGGGTCTTACTTCTGAGTAGACAGGGTTAGGATTGCAAATTGGTGCATACAGGTTGCCTCTAGCAACAAACAACTTGCACAAAGTCAACAAGCATCACTTCAGGAAAAGCAAGGAGGCACCTGTAAAGGGGCATATATTGCAAAACAATTGACGTATAATGCGTGCATGTTTAAAAGATGCATTTTTTTGTAGGAACCAAGGTGACAAGCATGCACAACAAGATTCTGTGACATGATGCATGTCAAATGGGCTGATAGAAGGAATTCCACCTGATCATTTTCAGTGGATTCCTCCAAAACCCTACTTAAGTGCACTACTGTACCCCTAATGAAATCAGCAAGGTTTATGGAGCAGTCCAAAGGACAGCCTAGCAGGGCATTTGAATGCTGGTTTGCCACTGGGGTGGTACTTAATTCTGCTGGTACACCTGCAGAAAGCATCACAGGTGTAATGTCCATCAACAGTAGAGGTTATGTGATTTGGGTGTCGGGGCAGCCACGTATCTGTAAGATCCTAAGCCCCCTTATTTACTAGACACCCCCTACACACACACATAGCTATAAACTGCACCAGTTCTGGATCTGGCAAAGAAATTATCTCCTATCGGTAAAGAGAAAAGAAAACAAGGCTAAAAGAAATGGCCACGATGAAACAGCAGAGCTTAGGAAGTGGCAATATCTGAGCCACTGGACTTCTCCTTTCCCAATACAGGATTGCTCTGTTAAGCACATATTAAGTGTCATAGATTTCCATTAGATTTAAGCATGCCTATCTCCTTACTGAGTCATTAGAACAGACTAGAGAGCAATAAAAACAAAATGCTAGGTCCATCAATCTACTAAAGTGTATTTGTTGATCTATAAGTAGTTTTGTTTGCGGAACAAATAGAAAGGGGCTTACTTATTTTTTGCAACGCTCAGATTCCTGGTTCAGTAGATGCTGGGTTCTTCTGTATAAAACAAAAATGGAAATTTCAGACAAATAGAGTTTGTTCCTCACATAAGCCACAATCCAGAGAACTGTGACCAAGCAATGTTATGGTCACGATGATACGTGAAGGAAACAAGCAGCTTAGGTGATCTGTGCTTCCTGTTCATTGCATTTCTCTGCCAGGATAATCTGCATTGATTTCAGATCACGTGACGGGAAATGCGAGGCACAACTCAATTGCCCATGCTGCCAGGCCAACATCATCACATGGCATCTTCAGACAGCTGCCAGGGCTCTGTCTAGTGTGGTAACACCAACCCCCAACCCCCCCCCCAAAAAAACACACACACATTTAAACATATTTTATTTTATTTTATTTTATTTGCATTGAATAGTTGCGTCTGAGAACTGCCATTTAAGTTTCCTCCAGCGCTCCCAATGTAGCATTGCTCTGAAACATAATGGACAATGAAAATTGGTGGGGTCCAGTGTAGAGAGCAGTGCTTGGCATCTGTCTGTCTCGAGAGACAGTGGAGTATGTCTCTGGAGGTAAAGTCTGTGTTAGCGGCACCAAAGTGACCTCCCTCTTGGCCTCGTCGATGTGGTCCAGTGGAAGCAGGGCAATGTGTTTGGCACCAGCCTGGCTGCAGGAGTTGCTGGAAGGAAGCATACAAGACACCATCCAACCATCTTAGGGACTCCACTCTGGATTTGTATAGGGTTTACTCCTTAGCCTTTTCTTCTCCCAAAGATGTCCCACAAGACAGTGGAGGTTTAGGATCAGAGTTTTCTTTCTTCTCCTAGATGGGCTACCTTCAGGAGGCACTTTGCCAAAGATCCTGCACCCAGGATCCGCATCCAGTCCAACTTTGCCAAACTTGCACCCAGCTCAATTCTTATTTCCATAATAGATCTGTTTTGACTGTTCACACTCAGTGGAGCAATTTGCCTTTTTCTTCTTTTGTGTGTTCTAGCAAAGCACTTTTTAAAAAAAGGAACTCACAAAAACAGTTCAGGATGCAGCATGCTGAATTGATGTTCCCAGAGTGGGTGGGGAATAAATCCCACTGGAAACCGACAAGCACTTAGTGATGGTATTCTGCATTTGTAGCCATTTTTTCTTATCTTAACAGTATTGGTTGCCTGTTGTGCTCCTTTGGTATTATTTGTGGGGTGCTAGCATCCAAAATGCATATGTAAGGAGTTTAATTGCAAGAGCTGTAGAACTCTGTGATGTCATGCACTCCGAGGCAGTTATGGCGGTTGGTACAGTTATGGCAGTTAGTTGTAAAGTTTTAACAGTTAGAGCAGCACTTGTGTTGTGTTGTGTTGTGTTGCTGTCTGCCTCAGAGTTAGTTAGTCTGTAACAGTTTAATTAATGTAGGAAACTTTTATCAATTTAAGAAACATCCACCTGCATTGTAGATTTTAATCTGCAAGTGCAAGTACACTAAGTAAAAGTTGTATATTTTTAAAACTTTAAACAGGGAGTGTCTTGCATAGTTTTTATAGAAGGGGGAAAGAGAACTAACTGATGTCTTCTGCATACTCTGCAAATGGCAACTAGACTTTAATTCCTACATTATTCATATTCAGTAACACTCTGCATCGGCTAATATTTCAATCCAGGGTGCCAACTCCTGGGGGGCCCAACCAAAAAAGGACCCCCCAATATTTTGGGGGGGCAGTGTCCAAAAAAGTCAGGGCCAAACATGGAGCCAAGTGGTTTCAGTGGTTGGCTCCTCCTCCTGCCACACAGAAGAAGGAAGGGGAAGCAGCTCCTGGCCAGTGGCAGCAGCAGCAGGAGGAGGAGCTGCCAGCCTTTGAAGCCACACTGCTGCCATGTTTGGCTCTGCCCTATTGCTTCTGCTACGTTGTGCTACTCATTTTGTTTTGTTGACCGCTTAGAGGTTTTCTTAGAGGTATATAAATGTTGTGAAATTAAATCAACAAACAGATCCCACTTTTGCAAGCTTGCAAGAGGCCACCTGAACCTCTATTACAGGACTAGCCATCCTGGTGCCTCCAGATGTTGCAGGACTGTAACTCCCATCATCTCTGCCCATTGGCCATGCTGGCTGGCATTTGTTGGGAGTCGGAGTCCAATGACATCCCGTAGGCAGCACGTTGGCTGCCCCTGTCCTATTGCAAAGTTGTGTGACCCTTACAGAGGGCTAGCACGCCATCTTTGTAAATCTCCCCTGGCAAAATTTCATCCAAACAAGATTTGGGTAACGAAACTACAGCACGGCACGATCGGCTCAATTGACTGAAAACTAATGATGACTGCAATAACGTGTGTTTGGGTCGCCAGGCCATTTGCATGTTATTTCCAATGGCGCTGTCCTTTGTTCCCTGTTGTTTAATGGCCTCCTTTTCTTCTTTCGTAATGAGTACTCCGAGGTGTGCTAATGAACAGCAGCCATGGATGCTATAGGCAGGCTGTGCGTGTCATGTCACTTCTCCCGTTGCTTCCTGTTGCGCTAAACAATGGTCACTGAGGATGATTTAATTAAATGCTACCTCTGATGCATGCAGATCTGAAAGGCAGGGTCCTTGTGTGGCCTGGCTATTTTTAGCTCTGCCAATGCTTGAGCTGCTTATCCATCAATACCTGTTATCCACATTTTGCAGTGTAGCAAGCATGAAGTGCTTTTGACTTGTCCCATCATTCCCAGCATTGCCGTAATGCCTGCAAAACAACATCCTTCAGAAACCTGCTGTCAAGTGCTTTGCTTTGGCCATAAAACAACCTTGGATATCTCCAAAGTGTTTCAATAATGCTTTTCTTCTCTTCCTCCCCCTTCCCACCTCCCACCTCCCCAACCTAGGATGTAATTGGAAAAGCACTGCGGTATATTGGAACATATGGAGAGCTCAGTAATACGGAGCAAGTTCTGGCTCTGATTGATGAGGAAATGTGTATCAACTGTGGCAAATGCTACATGACCTGTAATGATTCTGGCTACCAGGTAAGAGTACAGCTGTAATTAGCAAAAGGGCACTGTGAGTTATCTTTTTCGCTGCTGAGGCAGAAGGGATCTACTGTCTGTTGATGGGCATGTGGGAAAAGGAGATTTACAAGATACTGGAAATTAACACTGGTGCACTCTCAGGTATAGACTGCATGAACCGTGTCTGATCCATTTTCAGGGGTTGTCAATAAAGCGGGTTTCGTAGAGACTTGGGATGCACAGAGCACACGCCTTCAGCTCTCCCCGTTTATTTTCCTGCTGCACAGCATCCAGAGTGGAGCTGCCATTTTCCTCCCAATATTGCAGGCTGCAGAAAACTGCGGAAGATCCACACTGGGGTTATGAGAATTGTGCTTGCAATGGGGCCATGCGTCCCTTTTGATGGTGTACACGCCAGAGTCTAAACAAATTATGTAAAACTCCAATAGGTTTCAGCTGATTCAGTGACAGCCTTGGTATCTATATCAGAGCAAGAAAGTCTTCAGCTTCGGTAAGGCACATAGTATAGATTAAATAGCAAATATCTTGAAACTAAGGAAGTAAGTTGTTGCTGGGAAGGCAAGGCAGTGTGGTGATAGTGAGCCCTCGTTCACACCAGCATCCTGATCCAGTGAGGATATGAACATATACAACTCCTACAATTATGTGTCCACATTGCAGTGTGCATACTGGCCTTCTGCATCTTTCGATAGAGATGGGCTTTCATATCTGCAACTACTAGCTGTGCGCAACATGCGGAGCTAGCACTGGACTGGAGAACAGGAGCTTTGTGCTGTCTCGTTGGTTTTTACTCTGCAGTCTACCACTGTACGCTTTAATTTGAGGCTGACTTTGCGAGGAAATCATGCAGTTGTTTTAATTCTGCCAGATCTGGCTTTTTACCCAGACCTCATGGAAAAGCAGAGAAACTCTGCAGGTGCATGTGTGTATGTTTACACACTTTCTCTGTGCCTGCTCAACACCGAGAGCATGACCCAGGAGCGCAGGGAGAGAAGTGAGCAGAGATGCTGTGCCTGCGGCACTCTCTTCAAATCCCAAATGTGCCCATAGGCCCAAAATGTTTGGCAACCCTTGCTCTAGCTAGATAATCCTGTAAATGACCTCCCCCACAGAGTCTGCCTGCCGGAAGCAGTGATACGTTTATTTTTATTTTTTTGGTGTATCTTTTCCCAACGTTTACCCCTCTCAGCCAGCCCTGCCTCCACTGCCGACTTGCAGTCTTTGCTGGTACATTGCTTCCCCCTCAGCTCCACCGGTCAGATCAGATTTGTATGTCTGCTTAAGGTGAGCTGGCAAAGCACATGTTCTCCGCAGTAGCTGCAAGCAGCAAGCAAACCATTTGTAAAGTTCATTTTATATATATATATATATATATATATATATATATATATATATATATAAAATCTGAGGTTGCTGCAAAATCAGGGCCTGGAGCAGAACAGCCTGTCTGGGTCCGCAGAGATATTTTTCCCCCAGAAAAGGGTTAATGCAAGTAAACATGAAGTTTAAAACCCAGCTTCACATAGTTGAAAACTATGGAAACGGAAGATAAGAGAGCCACCAATGCTGAGTTTGTCTTACAGAGCGCTGTTATCAAAGACCATCGTAGTCTAATAAAAATGTACTATAATATGTTACAGTGACAGTGCAAAATAATTTAGTTCACTTGCAGCAGCAATAATGTTTCTGGTGTTTTGTTTTTAACAATGGAATAGTGGCCTCTTTGTGCCAAAGGAACTTGCTCTGAAATGAAGCAGCGGCAACAACAAGAAAATGAATGTGATTAACCCATGCATTTCAAAGGGGGCAAAGTAATGCAAGGTGCTGTAGGTAGCATTTGGTTGTGCCTGGGCTGTGGTTAATTTCTAAGCAGAGTGTTGCAGTCGCCGACTGAAAAAGTCGCACTAACCCTGACCAACAGTCCTTGCACTCTAATAATTGATCTGGCGGTGCTAGTTGGGAAGCCCTGGTGGTGATTCCCTGATGAACAGCGCTGTGCTAGGTCTGCTTGCCAAAACCTGTAGCCTCTCTGGTCTCTTTTAAGTATTCAATTTTGCATCATAGTAGCTGCTGCCTGGTTGGCTGCTTCTCCTTTGATTCAGGTGTGTGGATCAGATTTCTAATGTGTTTGCAAACAATGCAAGGAGTGCCCAGCCCTTTGAGAGGTCCACTGTGTTGTGTGTGGTTTGCCAAGCTGCCAGGAAGCTCAGCCATATGGGGAGTAGAAGTCTTTGCATTAGGGACAGAGGTCCATGCTCCCTAATCCTGCGACAGCATTGCCGGGGGAGATGGAGCCATGAGCCTAGGTGTGCAGAGCAACAGGGGTGACTCTTACCTCAGTAATGGAGGCATTACACAATTTGAGGACGCATCCCAGTCAGGCAAAAGCTCTTTTATCTGGAACAAACAAAGAAAATGGACCACTAGAGAAGGTGGCCTCCACCCAAGATCCTCTCAAGGAAAATCAAAGCAGTCACACATGAAATGTGGCAAGTGTCTAGCCTGTTCTTCAGAAATGGAGCCAACACACATTGACAACGTTAGTAAAAAAAACCCACAGCATTTTAAATAAACATGCAATGCCTGATGGTGCAGTAGAGCAGAAAACTTTTCTATGCAATTTTACATAACATTTTTTTTCTTAAAAGGATTTAATTTCTGACTTATTTATAGTGTGTTTTTTCCCCTGTGTGTAGATCCACCCCTAGTGTAAATCAGTAAGCCGCCTTCAGAGTTTATTCTCTGAAGGGTGCTGTCTCAGGCTCTGCAGAAGCAGAATAAGGAAATGGGGCATTTCAGATACACACTGAAGATTTTTCAAGCGTTCCAAAATGCGTTTTTAAAAGACGTGTATCATTCAAGGAAAATTCATTGGCTGCAGCTCACTGATGAATTTATGTACACCTTCTGGCAAAACCAAGAGTTGCTGCTGTTTTCAATGACTTTATGTAGCTTATTATTATTACTATAGTACCACTGTTATTAATATTAACATTTGTGGAAATATTTCTGCAGAAGCCACGCAGAACTGAGCTGTTTAGCTTTCTGCAATAATAACACCAGTAAATCATTGTGCTCTGAAAGATTGATTTCACAGAAAACAAAAATATCTTCATGGAACTTAAATATCATGGACACGACGTGTCCTGAGGCTCGAAGGCTCGACTCGGTTTTTAACTAAAAATGGTGTGTGTGTTGATTTCTAGCAGCGCTACTGTGTTCATAATTTTTCAAAATGCATTTTCTTAATGGTTGAAACTGTTACTATAGCTGCAGTGCGGAACCAGACAAAGATGTCTCCAAGCACCTCAACTACAGGAAATGTGGATGCTAAAAATGGGGTTGTTTTTGACCTTTTCTGTGAGTGACATCAGTGCTGTTTATTTCTGCTTGCAGGCTATACAATTTGATCCAGAAACCCACCTGCCCACTGTTACTGACAGTTGTACAGGCTGCACTCTGTGTCTCAGTGTCTGCCCTATTATTGACTGCATCCGAATGGTTTCCAGGACAACACCTTATGAACCAAAGAGAGGCCTGCCCTTAGCTGTGAACCCAGTGTGCTGAGGTGATCAGACCAGCAGTTAAAGCGAACCTTACATTTACTTGATTCTATTGATTTGCTATCTAATTAGTACCAGCAACAACAACTATGTTAAAAAAGAATTGCGGGGGGACACCTAATGATGGGAGACTGCTATAATGTCAGCTGCATTTTCCAATTTAAATTTTTTATTTTTTATTTAGCCTTCAGACCAGCAGCGGCTAGTTTATCAAATGTTAGCTATCCTTGTCTTTCCCACCCCCCAGAAGCAGAACTTTACTTTTTCTTTTTCTTTCTGCAAATTCTTGCACGCTATGGTGGCTTTGGTGATTTCTTCCTCATAACCCCCCAGGAGAGGAGTCTCTCCCCGCTCCCACCAAATCAGCTAAACCCCGACACGCAAACCAACTTTGTTACCAGGGAAACATTTGGTAATTACACATTTCATTTCCTTTTAAAACTGTTTTTTAGAAGATGTAATTAACTGCAAAACACACAAACAAAGCAATGCAGATTCAATGTGTGTGTGTGTTTTACAGGAGGATGTAAAAAGAGGTTTAAATGGGTATTTCTGAACTATTAATCAGTTTCAACGGCTGCAGCATATGGCACTGTATTACCTTAATTCTCCCTAAATTCTGCTTTTGACTAGGCATTAAAAACTAAATTTGCAAATACAATGCACTCTTCACCATTCAGTGCTTTTTTCAGTAGCTTGCATGATTTCTTTGTTTCTGTTAATGAATCTCCAGAGCATGTCTATTAGCTATATTATTTCAAATGCAAGCGTTAGCTCAAGAATCTGATTTATGGCGTCTTTCTGTTGCATCCGTGCACTCTTTGGAAGATGAGATTATTCTTGCAGTGCAAGGCGGCAATTCCTTTTCTCGCCCATATAGAGAGGCTCTCTGCCACTCTTGCCAAACAAAAGAGAGTGGTGCCAGTTTTAGCAGGAACAACCTGTGTGACGCAGAGCAGTTGGGCAGATACGCTAAGTGAAAATGTCACATACGTGAATGTTTTCCAGCCCTACAGGTGTCCATTTCATGCATGGATGGGAAGCCCACAGGTTTCTGCTGGGCCATCTTCTCCTCACCCCAGACCAATACAGCCTCTGCGCTGAATATACAGAATGGGGCCCAGATATTCCCTGTACCTCACTAACACCGAGGTGCTCATTCCAGGCACACATCCTGTCTCCCAAAAGAGGGTGATATAGTGCTCTAGTGCCCTGGGGCAGAGGAGCAGCCCAAAGTTATGTGAAGTGCAGGAGGCCCTCATGTTTTTGGGAACAGCCAGGAGGGTTCTTGTGCATCCAGGACAATGGCCTAACCCATCCATGTGGAAGTCACCCATGGGACGCAGGCCAGAGTGGAAGCTTGTGGCATCCATTCCACATGGGCAGAGTTTTGTGAGTGAAAAGTTATAGGCACAGTATAGCAATTTTATATCTCTCTTGTGCAGTATGGCTTGGGAAATGCATATAAATGAAGTTACACTCACATTCTGCAACTGTGCGGTAAGTAAGCGCCATGCCAGGAAGTGAATAACTTTTTAATTACATGAGAAATGTTTATTAGCCGTGTATTTCACTGCAAACAAACACACAACCAATTTAGGTTGAAAACTCTGAGGTAAATAGTCGTCAGCATATTACCGCCATATGTTGCAAAGGCATGTGTTTTATTTTTGAGTATTTGCTTCTCAGAAATAGAACCCGTGTCTTTGCGACATATGGCGGTAATATGCTGACAACTATTTACCTCAGAGTTTTCAACCTAAATTGGCTGTGTGTTTGTTTACAGTAGAACTACAGTAAGGGAGGGAGAGACAGAGATTTCCCACTATTCTAAATTAGCATGTCAGTAACAGGGGCTGGGCGATGTTGGGTTTTCAACATTGTGGCGTATCACCAGCCGAACATCACGGTTTGGCAATAAACCGCGATGTTGAAAGAATCTGTATTGGCTTGGGGTGAAACTGCCACTGCTTTCACCCCAGCGGCTCCTGGGCTAATACAGCTGGACCCAGCCTGCTGCTCAGCTGGGGAGCAAAAAGGCTTCTGCCACCAACTGAGCAAGCTTCCTTGCCCCCCCACTCCCCAAAGACAGACCAGGCAGCAGTAGCCAAGTGCACAGAGCCTGTCAGGCTCCATACAGGAGCATTGCCTCTTTCCTCCTGCAGTGGTTGTTCTACCCAGGAGGAAAAGATGCAACTAAGCAAAGCTACACCTGCCTGGAGAAGAGTTTGAATTTGATATCCCACTTTATCACTACCCTAAGAGCCAGGGCTTTTTCGGCTGCGGCTCCAACCTGGTGGAACGCTCTGTCACAAGAGACAAGGGCCCTGCAGGACTTGACATCTTTCCGCAGGGCCTGCAAGACAGAGCTGTTCCACCAGGTCTTTGGTCAGGGCACAGCCTGACTTCCTCCTTTGGCAATCTTTACAAAACTTTAGTTTATGGTTGTCATCAATTTTGATTTTAATTAATTTTTATAATGTTTTTATAATGTTGCCCTATTTTAGTGTTGTTAGCCGCCCTGAGCCCGGCTTCGGCTGGGGAGGGCGGGATATAAATAAAATTTATTATTATTAAGGAGTCTCAAAGCGGCTAACATTCTCCTTTCCCTTCCTCCCCCACAACAAACACTCTGTGAGGTGAGTGGGGCTGAGAGACTTCAAAGAAGTGTGACTGGCCCAAGGTCACCCAGCAGCTGCGTGTGGAGGAGCGGGGATGTGAACCCGGTTCACCAGATTACAAGTCCACCGCTCTTAACCACTACACCACACTGGAGCCCGCTGAGCAGCCACAATCCCACCTCAACAAGCAAGCAGGAGCACAATCGGGGCTCTCTCTGCTGGGGAGGGGGGCACTTTAGCAGAGCCCCCACCCTACCACTAGGTCATGCAAGCTGGCGGCGGGTCGGGGATCCGTAAAACTGCTTGGCTGAGGCAAGGGCAGCAGCTCACTCCTCGGCCAAGCTGTATCACGCCTCGCCAATGCAGCTTGTTTCTTCATCTGCAACACTTGGAGGGCAGAATGCAAGGCCGGTCTCACTCGCTTCCCCGCTCCTCCACACGCAGCTGCTGGGTGACCTTGGGCCAGTCACACTTCTTTGAAGTCTCTCAGCCCCACTCACCTCACAGAGTGCTTGTTGTGGGGGAGGAAGGGAAAGGAGAATGTTAGCCGCTTTGAGACTCCTGAAGGGGAGTGAAAGGCGGGATATCAAATCCAAACTCTTCTTCTTCTTTGGGGTGTATCTCTGGTGAAACCGCCTCCACTCCTGCATCCCTCTCTGCCTGCAGCTTGTTTTTCCCTCTGGGTGCTGGAGGCAGGGGGACTCAAGAGCGGTGGTGGTTTCACCAGTGATACCACTGAGTGAAGCTGGCATGCCGGTCCTAGGCAATATATATTGCCCAAGCCTAGTCAGTTACAACTTATTCCTCATTTTCAGTTAGGGTGTTCATGCACTAGCTGCTGTATCCCAAAGAAAGCCACATGCTGTTTGATATTTAAAGTAGCTATCAATGGATCTCTTCATTTCTTTATACTCTCTGCCATCAACTTAAAAATACAAAATTTCGATCGTGCTTATTAAATAATCCTTATGTTCAGATTTCTGTACTTTTTACAAGGTTAATAAATCAGAATTAAAGAACATTGTGCAACCTGGTTTGTATGTGCCTTTCTAAATGGCTTTTGCAGGAAAAATTGCAGTTTCTATTTCATCACTATTCGTAGGGTGGTATTCAACTAACATTTTACCGACCATACTATTGTTGAAATTAATTAACAACCCTCCACAATTTTGGGGATATAGAGAAGCAATTCTTTTTATTTTTTTCAGGGGTGGGGACCTCCCTGCATGCAGCAAAACAACAACCAGGATTTAAATGTCCAAATAAATGAAATAACCCATGCAGGTTGTTCATTTTTCAAGAGCTCTGCCCAGAGCAACTTGAAATTTCCTCCATAGGTGTGGCTGCCATGACTTTTTTTCCATAAGAAATAAAATCCCAGCACACAACAGTAATTTTTACAGCATTAACAAATCAAAGATGATGTGTTCACCATTTTGATAGAAGACATATTGATTAATTCACTCTATCAGGCAATGTAGATACTGTGTAATTCTCCATCAACCTCATAGCACTTAGCTATAATGTTGCTAGGGAGAGAGATTCCCCCTCCATATTTAATAACCCAACATGACCAGATGCACATGCCTTGTTGACACTTAAAAGGTAGCAGTCCTAAAGTGAACACGGGCATGTTAAAAGTACCTACTAACTCTGACAGATGTTGTGTTTTCTGTGGCTATTTGTCAGGGATCTTTTCATAGCTTTTAATTAATGTCAGGCCCTGAATAACATCCAAGCAGGTAAGCAAATCAAAGACAAAGCAGATTAATGTGGTATTTTGACAGACTAAATCGATTCATAGCTTGGCTAAGTTGCACTGCTCTACTTCCATGCTTCTCTTGGAGCTATTTGGTTTTGTTTTTAAGTATTCCTAAACAACTTAGTATTTTAAAATCTATAAGCGGTATACAAAAACACAACATAAAAACAGCAGAACAGTTTCATAAAATTAAAGATGCAGACCCAAAAACGGCATTTTGATATCTGATAAGAAAAAGGCTTCTTTTCAATGGAACCCATAAATTAATATATATATATATATATATATATATATATATATATATATATCAAGAGTTTGTGTAATTTAAACGGTCTTGAACTTGTGAGGCTTGGACCACGTGGTTTCTAGAAAGTATCAAAAACCCAACAGTATTGCAGATAAAGCTACACTGTTTGTCTTGGGTGTGTCCTTTTATCAGTCAAGTTTTAAAGCAGAGGTTCCCAAACTTTTCTGGGTGGTTCCATAAATTGATTTCCCCTGTCCTATAGAAAGCATTGTTTAGAATAGTTCTTTGCCCAACCCACTAAGGAAGATAATGGATGCTTACCCCTTCCTCTCGCACTCTGCGGTCTTGGGGTGGCCAACTCAGTAGATCAGCGTCTTCGGGAGGCCATAATCCTGGCACGACCCTGCAGTGCTTCCGGCCTTCCAGCAAGAGGCTGGAATGGAATGCCTGAACCAAAATTCCACCTACATCTGTAATCAATAAAGTTTTGGTCATTTTTAATCCAGATTATTTGCCTTAGTTATTAATCATATATCACACGTAGACACTGACCTGGGAGTGGGCAGCTATGTGACTGGGCCCGCAATAACACAGTAAATTTCAAAACAAGAACAATTCATTGCACATTTATTCAAAATCCAAGTAAAACTAGTTTAATTAATTCAACAAAACTGATGAACTTGTTCCAGTGATACCAGCTTTTCGGAGTCTGATAGTCATTGACGCCTCCACTGCCCGCTTGCTTCCTTGTGCCCCACTATGTAATCCCAATGCCCACTCAGGGGGCAGTTCCACCCACATTAGTAAACACTGTTTTTAAAGGCTTAGCTACTAAACTGTCTCCTGGTTTGTGTTCTGTAATTATTCTGAGCATCTTCACACACCTAAATGGAAATAAACTTGGCCCAACTGCAAAGCCCTGAGGAGCTTCTGAGTCTCACACTCACGTCTTGTTCAGGTGAAATGTTTTCAGCTTCCTTTGGGAACGTTCTAGAAGAATGCATACCTTAGGAGTTTGTGTACAATCTCTTGATCTCTCTCAGAGATCTTCTTGACAAACAGATTCTATAGTAAGGCTGCTTTATAACAAGTGCATCTCCTCACTTATGTCATCAATAAAAATAGAGGCCAAAAAAAGAAGAAGAAGAAGAAAAATTGTGGGTATGTTTCCAAGTCGTATCAAAATGCTCTTTCCGTCTTGCAACTTCCCCTGAGGACCTCAAGAGGCACCATTAAACAGACCACCTGCTGTGTAGTGTTATCTTGTTCTGAGGTGCTATAATTGTTCACCATATTACAAGAACATCTTTGCCACAACGTCGAGAGTCCTTAATTCACAACTGGCATCCTTAATGTTGAAAGAAGAAGCTAGCTGGTGTTGGTCACTACAGCTTTCCTGAAGCACAGACATGCAATGCAAAAATTGCCAGGGTTGCAAGAGATATAATTCTAAATATGTCATTATGCATACAGATTTCAGCATTCGTCTGCTTACTTGTGAGATAATGCTGTTTTAGATGTGTCGTGATTTCCTAAGAGATTCTCAATTATTTTGTTTTGTGGGGACGGGGTGGGCGGGGGTGGGGAACTCCCTGGTCCTGAATGGGACAACTGTGCCCCTGAAGGAGCAGGTGTGCAGCCTGGGAGTTATTTTGGTCTATCAGTTGTCCATGGAGGCACAGGTGAATTCTGTGTCCAGGGCAGCTGTCTACCAACTCCACCTGGTATGCCGGCTGAGACCCTACCTGCTTGCGGACTGTCTCACCAGAGTGGTGCATGCTCTGGTTATCTCCCGCTTGTACTACTGCAACACACTCTACATGGAGCTACCTTTGAAGGTGACCCGGAAACTGCAACTAATTCAGAATGCAGCAGCTAGACTGGTGACTGGGAGTGGCCACCAAGACCACATAACACCAGTCCTGAAAGACCTATATTGGCTCCCAGGACGTTTCCAAGCACAAGTCAAAGTGTTGGTGCTGACCTTTAAAGCCCTAAATGGCCTCAATCCAGTACACCTGAAGGAGTGTCTCCACCCCCATCGTTCATCCCAGACACTGAAGTCCAGCTCCGAGGACCTTCTGGCGGTTCCCTCACTGCGAGAAGTGAGGTTACAGGGAACCAGGCAGAGGGCCTTCTCAGTAGTGGCGCCCACCCTGTGGAACGCCCTCTCATCAGATGTCAAAGAGAACAACAACTCCCAGACTTTTAGAAGACATCTGAAGGCAGCCCTGTTTAGGGAAGCTTTTAATGTTTGATGTATTACAGCATTTTAATATTTTTTTGGAAGCCGCCCAGAGTGGCTGGGGAAGCCCAGCCAGATGGGTGGGGTATAAATATTATTATTATTATTATTATTATTATTATTATTATTATTATTATTTAATGTTATGTTGGAAGCTGCCCAGAGTGGCTGTGGAAACCCAGTCAGATGGGCAGGGTAGAAATACATTATATTATATTATATTATATTATATTATATTATACTCAGAAAACAAATCCTTTTTGAGGATTTCTTCACTTTGTTTCTTCACTCAAGATTTGGTGGGGAAAAGTCAACCAGCTTCTTCCCTTTTGTTTACAGAAGTTGGCTGAACAAAAAGACCATGACTTCTACAGATGACTTTGACAACTAATGCTTTCTAAGAGTATATCAACATGCTGAATATGTTTTTCAGGGTGGGATTATTTTAGCTGCCCAGCACCCTAAAGGCAGTATATGCTGCAATCCTGTGCATGCCTAGGCAAATGAACATCCCACTGAGTTCAATTGGCCTTATTTCCAAATTACAGTGCAATATGAAGCATAGGAAACTGGTATTTTAGGTTAAGCCAGTGTGACCTACCCATATTCCAAGCTTGATTCAGGAACTGGAGACTTGCCAGCTGACCCAGCCCGAACCTGGCAGATAGAAAACAAGTCTTTAAAATAGAGTTTGGCTGGCATGAGTCCCACTGGGTTGCCAGATCATGTGTCTGACTTGGAATACATGCAAGTCTCTGCTTGCTCCACCTTTGGGGAACTTAAGATGGTATAAATTCCTCCAGCTTAAGTTCCTCTGCTGAGCTGCGGCTTAGCCAGCTTGGTCAAACTCAGCCAGGTTGAAGGTGTTACGCTGGCATATTCATGGCCAGAATGTGGAACTTACACTGGAATAACCCTCACAAGACCTGCCTGTTCCAAACTCACTCAATCCTGACAGATCTTGGGTTTGGACTGCACTCTTAGAGTGCATAGGATTGCCGTAAATAAAGTAAAATACATAAAGTAAAAAAATACAGCAAAATCCTGAAATAAAGTAAGTAATCTGGGTCCAATCCTAAACATTTCATGGTAACTTTCTGTAATGCAATTGGACAGATGGCATATCAAGACTGTCTTACCAAGAATCGGATGGTACTGTAGCTTCATCTCCTCTGTGAATTGTAATATCTATTCATATCCATGGCGGTGACAGGGTGATGCTACATTGCTAAAGAGGTCACAGGTTTCACAGCTAGCCAGGTTTCCTTGGGGATAGTATAAAAAAACCAAACAGCATAAAATCAAAATGATGAATGCATGGGAATCAGATACTAATTACTAGGATTTATGTATTAGTAGCACTCTCTTAACTCTCTAACTTTTTGAAAGAAGAAAAACTAATTGGGCTCAACCAAGCCCTAAAATTGGCAGAATTATCTCCCTGTCTAGCTATATCTTGGCAGTCAGACAATCTAAATCTTCTCTTAATTTATTATTTTGTCAAAACTCTTGCTCGTACTTGGCTTCAGAGGGTTTTTGCACCTCTCAGATTATTCTTTTTTTAAAAAAAAAACATTTCACAAATTCAGATAAATATGGCACTGCTCCCTGACTTACACATGCTCACCTTTTAGTTGGCGCTATATTTTTAATTGCTAGTGATGCATGATGTTTTTGAAACCTGTCCTTAGAAATCTTCTTTGAACCCAAGAGGCTTGTTTTTGGCTTTCTCTTTCGAAATAAACAGCTGTAGACAGTGTTCGCATGTGGTAGTAAGTCAAGGTTGTTAGTAGGGAAGGGGGGAAGATAGCTGATTGAATTCACATTTAAAGGCAAACTTACCTCATTTGAATTTCTGAAATGAGGTGTGAACTGAAACACATAACCGCCCTTCAAATTTTGCCCTTCTCCAAATTTTGCAATGCAGCCAAAGTAATGATTTGCCAGGGTGAGGAGGTGGTGGTTGTTGTTGTTGTTGTTGTTGTTGTTGTGGTTGTTAATTCAGCCCTAGCATAGTTATCCTAGCACACCCTCTCAGTATTTTCTAGTTGGACAGAATGAGAAAGAATATGACTCTTAAGATGGTGCCAAACACCTCCCAGCTGTTTACACTTATACTTTGAACCAGGTCTCAGTCTCTAAATCCAGCTCACCTGATGTGCCCTGCTGCCCTTTTCCATCATCTTGCTTCCATCCATCCTGCCTGAAGCCCTGTTACAGCTTTTTCAAGACAACCAAGCAAGAAGAAGGGACTAAAGGAGCAATAGTCTGCATCCTCAGTTTTAAATTTCATTCTCCCTCTCTTGGTTCTCTTTCTGGGCATTTAATATAGTATTGTGTGTCTGACAGCTATCCCCACTTACAATATTTTATTTTCGGTTTTACTCTTGTCTATGATCCCCCTCCTGCCCTCCGTATCTTCGCTTGAGATCCTCGGCTAAGATTGTGTAGCGTTAAACCTCTTTTGCCAGGTTTTAAACGTGCAAACATATATGCCACTTTATGCGACCAGTCTATTTATTGGATTAAGCGAGAGGGTTTTGATATGGAAGCTTAAGACGATATTGAAAACACATATCACTTCTATTGTAGCTACTAAAAATCAGCTTTAGAACTAGAGAGACCTTGTATCAGGCATTTGTGTGGAGACCTTTAGCTTTTTATCATGGCTGTTCTTTGTTGCTATGGCAATAGAATTAACCATTTCATTAACATAATGGAATAAACCGCATTCTAAACTTCTTTGTCCTCCCAGTTAATCCCCCCCCCACTCAGATTTCAAAATATTTAACAAGCTTGAATTCTGGGGGATTTCCCCCATGCCCAAGTTATTATCTCAATGCTTCTGAAGGATTTTTTTTTTTTTTTAAGTGAGAGTGTATTTTATCATTACATTTCATTTTGCCTTCATTGGCTGCCTTCTGTTAAGTGTCCCCATGAGAAGGCAAGTAGACTACAGAACAAATGACCACTGGAAGTGAGGATACAGTCATTTAACAACCTCATAAAGGAACAAGAAAAAAAAAGAAAATCACTTGTTTCGTCTCAACCTCCATTCCACGTTTGGCAAGACAAGGGCTTTGTTCGTAGCGACTGCCTCCCTTTTCAGATTTTGTAAAAATGGAAATAGTAATAGTTAGAAAATCAGCAGCCTTCTGTGTGAGAGGTTTGTGAGCATTAGAGATGACACAAGACTAGCAGCTGTTTTGGATATTAAACAAGTGAGTGAAGAGGAACCCTTCCCCCAGAATTCAAGCTCGTTTGCCCTCCTCCTACAAAAAAATTTTTTTAATAACATTTCACCCATCATCACCTTGCCATTGTTGCTGTTGCCTATCTGCTTGCCTCTTCTTCTGGGTCCAGTCAATACCAGCCCATAAAAGAAGGAGGCAAGGGTCATACCTCAGCATTTAGCAAGACAGAACTTTGCATTTATGGTATTAAAGGAAATTAAAGTGCTCTGTTTCCATAGCACAACAAATGCTCATGTAAAAAAATAAACAAATAGTAGGTTTTGGAAAGTGAAGAGGAACCAAGTTGAAACGTGTGAGATCAACTGCAGAATGAATGCTTATTGACATACAACCACCCCATAAACAATTCCAAATGACTGCTCCACAAAGACTGCAACACTATGCATGGTGTTCTTAACCTATTCTGTTGTGACACATGCCTGTCATGTACTGGTTGGATGCAGAGGAATGGTGGGAGGAACCAGCAGGGGAACCACCAAGGGAAGAAGGCCCAGAGCCCAGGGAGTGGTGTTGGCATAACGATGAGTGGAAGAGGGAGAAGACTGGGAAGAGGAGGTCTTCAAAGCTCAGGAGGTAACAGGACCTAGTGAGCTGGACAGTCTGTGGCAGAGAGAACTCCAGAATCAGAGGCAGAAGCTCAAGCAGGAGGGTGGGAGGAGGGAGGCCAAGAAGCAGAGCTAAGTCAGGATGGTGAAGTCACAGGTGTCTCCCCTGCCTGCTGTGGCAAGCTCCCTTCCCACTGGTCTCCCAGTATCAGAAGAGGCATGAAGCGGGAGAAGCAAAGACAGCCACACAGGCACAGTCTCTGATTGCTTGGGGGGGAGGGGGATGGGACTCCAACATGCACAGTGTGATTTATTGCTAGCTTGCTCCTGACACTGCTGTAAGTAACTCACTCCCATCCCAACAAATATCTGACTAGCCACCTCCCTGATTTGTACCCAGGGTGTCGGACCCCCAAAATTCTAGTTAGAAACATAATAAGAGCTCTGATGGATCAGACAAAATTATGATTTACTTCAGCGTCCTGTTTCCCACAATGGCCAGCCAGATCTTGGGGAGGCCAAAGCTGAGCATAAGGGTCCTCTCTAGGGTGGGGTGAATCTGTTAATTTTGGCTTCTCTCAGTTTCTTTGTTTTCCAATCTTAAATTCAGCTCTCTACATTTCCACATCAGTTTGTGATTCCCCCTCCCCTCCTAATAGGGATGTTTGTATGCAATTTTGCCCCAAATGCACATCCCCCCCAAGGCAATTTCCCCTAAAATAATGCATTGTATATGTTATTTTCACAAGTATATTCATGTTTTATGGACACTTTACAG
The DNA here is from genome assembly GCF_964106645.2 of Podarcis pityusensis. Lineage (NCBI taxonomy): Eukaryota > Metazoa > Chordata > Lepidosauria > Squamata > Lacertidae > Podarcis > Podarcis pityusensis. Next base: position 75,163,407 of record NC_138030.1, read on the forward strand.
AAGAATATGCACTATTGTATGCATTACTTCATGGAAGAACTGCATTGCAAAATTCAGAGGAGTGGGCATTTTGAAGAAATGCTGTGTTTCAGTTCTTCTATTGTTTCAGAATGGGCAAATTTGGTAGGTTCGTGCCTCTGAACCTGGAAGGTAGTACAAAGCCAACATGACTAAGAGCGATTATAAACTTGTCCTCCATTTTTTGCCTAATCTCCTTGTAAAGCCATCTGAATTGCCGACCATAACTGGCCCTTCAAGTACTGAATTACATAGCTTTCTTATGAAGATGCACTTCCATTTGTCCTGAACCAGCTTCATTTTAGTCTTATGTCTCTCTGTGTGCTTTCTCTACACACTGCATAATGTTATAAATATTCGCCAACTCCCCGCTTACTTTCTTCTAAACAAGGCCGGCCCTACCATTTGGCAGAGGCAGGCAAACATTTCAGGCAGCAGATGCTCAGGGGAAACGGGAACAGTCTCTGGCCATTCCTCTTGAGCACCCAGCCATTCTTCTTTGTTGCCATATGGTATCTCCTGAGGTCCTCTGGTATGGTGGAGGATGCTATCCCATCACCAGTGCTGAAGGAAGATTCAGCTACCAGCCCACTGGCCGCTACACATAGAATTGAGAGGGATTGTCACCTTTGCCTCAGGCAGCATAATGTCTTGGACTGTCCCTGTTTCTCAATCGGGGGTATGGAGCTTGTGGCCCTCCCAGTGATGTTGAACTAATACTCTCGAAATCCATGCCTGTTGGTCATGCTGGCTGGGACTGACGGGAACTGGATTCCAATACCATTTGGAGGTCCACAGGTTCCCCATCAATGTTCTAAACAGCACAGCAACATCCTGGCCTGCTGCAATGAGGACTTTATTTCAGGGCAGTGGGTGTCTTGGTTTAAACTGCATCAATGGCTGTCATATGGCCACATCCGATGGTATTGCAGTTAAGAAAAGACCCTGATGTTGGGAAAGATGGAGGGCACAAGGAGAAGGGAACGACAGAGGACGAGATGGTTGGACAGTGTTCTCGAAGCTACCAGCATGAGTTTGATCAAACTGCGGGATGCAGTGGAAGACAGGGGTGCCTGGTCTGCTCTGGTCCATGGGGCACGAAGAGTTGGACACGACTAAACGACAACAACAAATGAAAAAGTGTGATCTCAGATGGAAGCCCTGTTAAATTCAATGCAGCTTATTCATGGGCTACAGGATTGCAGCCTAAACATGAATTTGGAAAGAAGTTTCATCACCCTCTGTCCCTGTTCCATTTTCCCACAGAGATGAAGCTGTAAAGGATTTTTATGGCTGCCTAAACAAAGAGCAACAGCCCCGCTCACTCCAGCCTCTACAGCGATCCTGGAGGTTTGTGAGTTGTTATCTGCTTTGCATCCTCACTCTGCACAAAAGAGGGACCGGATTTCATTTCTGCCACTTACCGATGCGCCGTGTTTGTTAAACAGTTCAGTGGAGGCGTTGAACTGTTGGGGGCACTCCGTCCAGCCAGACTTTGCGACTGCAGCAAATCTTTAATCGTTGCTTGGCGCTTTACTGCCTGAAGGATGGTTCTAAGAGAAAGACAGACAGCAAGAACGGTGACACAGACGCGACGTTTGGGAACATAAGCATGACTCTGAGGCCATCAACTTCTCATGTAACGAGAGTGGACAGAATTCATTCTGCTTAACTGCTAAAATCAAACCCCTTTTTTCATTAGTGGCACACACAAGGCCACCTTATAGCGAATCAGGCCATTGGTCTATCTAGCTCAGCATAGCTCAGTGTTGTCTACATTGATTAATAGTACCTCACCAGGGTTTTAGGCAGGAGACTTCTCCTACCTGTGAACACCAGGGATTGAACCTGAGGATTTTTACCACTGAGCAACAGCCTTTTCCCTATTTGCATTTATACCCAGCATTACATCACCAGGTTATTATGGACCCAGTAATACAAAGGCAGGAAAGAGACCAGTTCCCCCATGTAATTTGGATCTGAGCGTTGAGACACACTAAAAAAGATACGAAATTCCTAGACTGCTTGCAAAGTTCAGCAATATTACGCCTGTGCATACAACCTTCTCCCTGGGATACAGAGAAGGAAAAGGAAGAGATTTCCTCCACCTCCCCTGCTCCCCTTGTGAATGGGTTTTCAGGGCTGAGTCCCTGTGTTGTGCTTGCTGTTAGGAAGTGGGCTATTTGGCAAAGAAAAGGGTGGGAAATATTGTGGTTGCTTCATTTTCCTGCACAAGAGGGCAGCGTTTCCTTAAATCCGGGGAACATGGCACTTTGGAAGAGCTTTTGCCGGTTTACAATAACATGGCAGACATGTGATATCTTACTAATTATTTGTATTTTCTAATTGTCTCGGCCGCAAGTAATTTAATGCATGAAATAAGCTCCTGCCCGGCTTAGCGGCTATCTGGAGAAAGTACAGTTACCAGAAGATGTCAGGAATCCCGATGCCGGCTGACTCCCTTCTTGTGTGCCCAAGGATTTATGGCGTGGGCTGCAAGTCAACTGTTTATATTGCTAGTGACATTTTATCTCCAGTGTTACATAAATGTTTGAATACCTGATGCCTCTCTGCTCCAGAGCTGTCTTTCACTAACTGAGGCAAGGAGGAAACTGTAGGTTATGATAGGCTACATGTTGTAAAGTCACTAAACCCCAAGAGAAGCTGTTCTAATTCGTAGCTCTAACTTTATCCTGGTTATCTGGTGGGGTGGGGAATCGAAATCTTACAGCGAGAAATGAGGGGCATTAAAAACTAACTTGTTTGCCACAGCGGAAAAGCGCTCTGGATTTTACACTCTCCTTATTTGTATGTGGAAGAATGAATGATCACGATAAACAAAATAAATACCATTCCGTCTGCCTTGCAGGCTGGTCACAACAACATCCTAATGACTGTCCCTTGAGGGGAACAGAACCGTTTTTGTGGGGCACAAATGAAACCGCCGAAATGTTTTCAGTTTCCAGGATTTAAAAATTGTACTGACAAATACAGTCGTACCTCGTTTTCTGCTGTGGCAAACAAGTTAGAATCTGTTCCAGAGCCCCAGCCACTAGCCGAAAAGGATGCAGGGCAAAGTGCTGTGTCTGCACACGTGTGTGGAGTGGTTTGCGCTTCTGCGCATGTGTGAGTGGCAAACCCGGAAGTAATCCGTTCCAGTACTTCCAGGTTTGCCGTGGACGTTCCCCAGAATGGACGCTAGACAAGGCGGACGTTCGCGGAGGTATTACTGTAGTTCACAAATGGCACTTGAGCTGCTGCTACACAAAAGAAAGGATCCATCCCTTGTTAATGAAGTTTCTATAAGTAACCTGCAGTGCAAGCTGGACCATGTTTACACAGAGGGAAGTCCCATACAGTGCATTGAGCTCAATGAAATTACTTTTTAGGAAGTGTGTTTAGAATCGTGCTGTTTATTGCGTAGACAGGTTCACATGTGTAGACTTTTTTTTGCACGCCCTCCAAGTGCCCTGAATTTCCTGTGACATCACAAATGCACAAGAGCTCATCCCAGCATCCGATTGGATCTAGGAATGTCCCCTTTCCCCCCTCCAGCACCACTGCAGGAACTGACTGCCCAGCCTATCAGCTGTGAGGGAGGGCAGAGGAGACCCCATTCTGCTCTTTACATCCAGACAATCATCCCAGGACAAGTCAGAGTGGTTTAAAGAGTTTTGCCCTCATTCCTGTTTTTGCCACTCTAGGACGTATATAAAAAAATAAATAAAATGTCCAGTAGCACCTTAAAGACCAACTGTTTGTTTTTGGTATAAACTTTCGTGTGCATGCACACTTCTTCAGATACCAGTTAGCTGAAGAAGTGTGCATGCACACAAAAGCTTATACCAAGAACAAACTTAGTTGGTCTCTAAGGTGCTACTGACCAGCTCTCTGTTGTGTTTTTGTTTTGCATCCCAGAAGCACCAACAGAGCAGGGGAACTAGGAAATGTGCCTGACAAGTGAGACTGGTGCCAGGTTCTGGGGAGAGATCATGTCGGGACAGGACATGTCATGTCATGATAATGTCAGGTCATGACAGGTCAGGTCGGGTCATGTCATAACAGGGCAGGTCATGTCATATCATATCATATCATGACATGACAAGACAAGACAAGTCATTTTTTTTATCGCGAGACAGGCGATTCTTTACCAAGCAGCATTCTGTGGGAAACCTGCTTGCTCTTTGGTCTGATTCAGAAGTAAACTGCAGTTTCCCTGGGGGAAAGCAGTGGGACAATGGAGGTGTTGCCAAGCCCTTTCTTGCGCTTCTTCTGTCATTTCCAGTGGAAGGGAAATTCTTGCAGGTGGGAAAACCCACAGGAATCTCCCCTGCTGGCAAGAGCCTGGAAGAGCTTAGGATATGGTGGCTGAACCCCCTTTGGATCACAGCCTAATTGGTGGAAAGGCACATTAATCAACTCCAAAAAAAGCTCCCTTTACTAGGTGAACAACCCAACTTCAGTCCCTGAAATAAACAAAAGCCATTTGCTGCAGAGGTAGTATGTAGGCAGACTGTTTTCTTTTCCACCAATCACCACCACAAGCAGTCACATGCCATGAATAATGCTGTACCATGTCAGTCATTACAGCCCCCCAAATTAAAACCTGACCCTCCCCCATCAAATAGTTCTTTGAAGGCCACGTTCCTCTTGTGCACTTGTTTTCCGACCAAGAAAATGCAAGCCTGTGTCAGTCCTTTTCTCGTAACATTTATTCCCGCTGTTTCCTACACTTAATCCTTCCGTGCTTCCCAGGTTGAAATCCTTCGTCCCTCCCTCCTGTTGCTCCCAATAGCAATTCACTGAAGCTGTGTACACTTTGCCAAGAACAAGCAATAACGGGTCTCACCAATTCGTCTCTTCTTTGTAATTAAAAATGTTGCTTGAGAGCCCAGAGACAAACGAGAAGACACCTCTCAAGTCACAAGGAACAACGCAACAGAGCGAACGAGGCCATTTCCAGAAACAACATTATTTCACACAATTCCCTCTCTACCCAGCCCCAATAAATAGGCATTCATTTCTCATTGGTTGTGGTTCTCCTTGACTCCGTTTGGGAACTGGCTCAATCATTAAAGGGTTTCCTGTAGGCTTTTGGACTAAAGCATATCTGTTTCATGGAGTTGTCTCCTGGTTTGTGCTTTTGGTCCAACCACTTTGCAGAGGCAGCAAATCTACGAGATTCCTGGCCAGGTCTGCCCCACTCCTGGAACACAGTGCTTAAGGGCTTTCGAGAAATCTCGAGAGATCTGCCTGCTGCTCAGCAACCAGTGGTAGGCAGATCTGCCAGTCGTGTTGAGTGGAAGGAAACCTCTGTTCAACACACACACAGACACACATCCTGCCTGGTCTAAGGGGACTTTGGATCACTCGGTAAGTAAGAGAAGACTTTATGGGGCAAATGGTCCTTCTTCCGCAATGCAGCTGAGCAAGTTTCTTCATCGAATGTGCCAATCAAACTGGTGACTTCTCACTGAAGTTTTTAAATTACCTTGATGGGATGTCACCAACATTTGAATTACCATGTTCAGTGCATGAAAGCTTTGTTTTTTTGTTTTTACAAAACACCTAAGAGACTTCACCATATGGTGCAAAGAACACCTCTTGAAGATGTGCTTTCTGTAATCCTGATTCACTCCACATATTCTGGTCTTGCCTGGAGATAAGACCGTTTTGGTCTAAAAGAATAAATCCAAACCATAACAGGTGACGAACTGCCTTTGGATCTGCTAGTTGTACTCTTTGGTTATAAAGAAAAGCTAGTGTTAGTTGACGATACTGAAATGATAACCCATTTGTTCATGGCAGCAGCACGTCTGTTGCATTTCTGAAATATTCAAGGCGCAATATTTTATGCCAGGGAAAATGTGACATTGTGATTTGTTGCTGTGCAAAATGCAATTGTGTAAGTGCATGAGAATCTACTGGACTTTTTTTTTTTTTTTTTTGTAACACTATTAATAAAGAGCAACATATATGTTCTCCTTCTCTTCCCTTCCACATATAGACACAATTTGTTTTATCACCCTGCCCCATCTCTCTCTCTCTCTCTCTCTCTCTCTTTTACCCAGAAGCAAACAACAGGAAGGCTACACTCACACATACTCTTTACTGCCTTTTTTTGTATATCTTTATTTTCATTTGATATGTTGTCTAGATGTGTTGATCACACAGATGATCTCTCATTTGACATATATTCTAAACTGTGTTTGTCTACTGCTCCCATGTTTCTGCAGACAGCATACATTTTTCACTGAAATGTACTTGCACGTTCAATTTGGTACGTTCAATCAATTCTGTGATTTTTGCTTAACACACACAGGTGCACATGCTGTCTTACATCGTTTATGAACTCCATGCCCCCACACCGAGTGTGGTTAATGCACACATAGGAAGTGTTGGGTACGTAATAATCCTTCGCTGTTCGAAACTCCAGAAGTGTGCCTATTTAATGTGAATGGTTTGCTTGACATACATTATTCTTGCAAACAGCTACAGTCTCAAGATGGACATTATCAGCCGCTGATCATCATCTTTACAACAGAGAAATATAGTACTCCTGGCACTCCCACACAGTGTGTGGTCTCTTCAAGACTGAAAATACTGGGCATTTCTCAGTAAATGAAACAGTAACACTGGAACACGGATTGCATAGCTGAGGATGCCATCATCGTGCAGACACAATAGATTGTGACTGCAACCCTGTGCCCATTTACTCAGGAGTCAGTGCCACTGAACTCAATAGGACTTACTTTTGAGTAGACATGTACAGGATTGTGCCACAAAAAGTATGCCTGTTTATTCAGCTTATTTCCTACACGTTTTTAACCAATTCTTCCAAAATATTCCAAAAGAAAGTGCCTGGTTTGAAGAAAAGGTTCACGTAGATTCACCTCACAGGTTAACCTCTGAGACTGATCCATAGTATTGATTTATAAGCATAGTTATCCAAAAGAAGATACACTACCTACAACCGAGACCACGCCCAGGTAGGCATGAAGGTAAACCTGCCCAATTCTCATTTTACAAAACAATGCAGTTCTCTAGCCAAGTAATGTGTGCCAAAAAGCCACTTCCGATCTTGGGAGGAGGTGGTGTTGCGGGCTTCATGCCCCCAACACTCGCATGCAGGCTGGCTCCCAACCCCACATGATCAGGAGAATCCTCTGCCGCATCATCCCCCTGGCCAGCCAATCGGCTGGCTCAGGGGGTGTGGCTTGCCGCATTTAAGGCAAGCGCGGCAGAGGAGCGTCCTCTTTGCCGCCGATCAGCTGGGGAATTTGGTTGGGGATCCCCCTGCTGGTGTTAACCCTTCCAGGCCTTCAGGCAGACAGACTGAAGCTGGATAAGTCAATTTGGACCAATGCCTAAGCCAATACCGCTCATCACCTGTAACCAATAAAGTTGTGGCCAATTTTAGCCCATTAACCTAAATAACTGTGTCTTGTGTCTTTATTTCTACTGGTGGGAGGCGGGAATTTGCCACGCAATGCATATACTAGGGCAAAGTGTGCATAAAAATGCATAGGTTGATGAAAATACCGCATTAAAAAGCATTATCGTAGGCGAAATTGTTTTCCAAAAAAAAAGTGCATCAGGCAAAATAGTGTATTTTAGGAGAAATTCACACTTAAATGTTCATGAGGGCTTTAAAAAAAACTCAATCAGATATGGAAATGTCTAGAACTGAATTTAATAGAGGAGGGGACTGAGAGAAACCCAAATTAACAGTTTGGTCTATCTCTATTCCTAGATAAATGTGCTCAGGATTGCAGTCTAAGGTTGCAATGAGGAATAAGACCCATTCAATTCACAGCAACTTGCTTCTGAGTGAAAATGCACAGACTTGCAGTCTCAGAGTAACAATGAGTTTGGTGGAAGAGCTAATTAGGTGTTTTAAGTTTTTGTTGTTAAAATCAATGAGATTTAAGTCTGGCTGGATTATGCTCTCTCTCTTTTGCATCCCCAGAGATAATCTCTATTCGTGTCCTGGAAAAAATATATAGTCAAATTGTGTATTTGGTGAGTTCACCAAGTGTTAGTGTTTACAGATGGCCTAACTTGGCAATCACATACATTCTGGGAGTTAGAAATCTGGCGGGAGTTAATACACTGCCAAAAGTAAAGTGTGACAATTACAACTCAGCTCCATGCTACAGCGACTCATAACTTAGCGCTATTAAAAACTCCATGAGGTGCCCCAATGTACCAACATCAGGTACTTGCCTAATTACATTTGCAAAGTCAAACAACACAAAGTGACAGAGACATTTTGTTTCTTCCATGCAGGGGCTGGAACATGCGTGGCATGTTGATCTGAAAGCCACACCAAAAACAGGGCATACAAAAGCTAGGAAAACAGACAGCCTCTGCTAAATACATTCAGCACCCAAACTTCTGGTTTAACTACGTGATATGGCCCTGGTCCAAATATACATAACCCCAGTTACGTAGATACTCTGACACTCAAACAACACTTTGGTGAGCAGAAGAAAGCAGAGATTTGCAAGATATAATCTAGCCCCTTGCTTTCAGTTTGGAGGAGAAGAGCAGTATTTTGAGAATAAATGCACACATTCCATTGATTTAATTTATTGATTAAATTTGTATACCACCCTTCATCTGACAATGCCAGGGCAGTTCACAGCATAAAATTAGCCATAGGTAATTACAAGCAGAAAGTGGCAGAAAGTGAGGAGGAATTAAAGAACCTCTTATTGAGGGTGAAAGAGGAGAGCGCAAAATATGGTCTGAAGCTCAACATGAAAAAAACGAAGATCATGGCCACTGGTCCCATCACCTCCTGGCAAATAGAAGGGGCAGTGAGAGATTTTACTTTCTTGGGCTCCATGATCACTGCAGATGGTGACAGCAGCCACAAAATTAAAAGACGCCTGCTTCTTGGGAGAAAAGCAATGACAAACCTAGACAGCATCTTAAAAAGTAGAGACATCACCTTGCCAGCAAAGGTCCGTATAGTAAAAGCTATGGTTTTCGCAGTAGTGATGTATGGAAGTGAGAGCTGGACCATAAAGAAAGCTGATCGCCGAAGAATTGATGCTTTTGAATTATGGTGCTGGAGGAGACTCTTGAGAGTCCCATGGACTGCAAGAAGATCAAACCTATCCATTCTGAAGGAAATCAGTCCTTAGTGCTCACTGGAAGGACAGATCGTGAAGCTGAGACTCCAATACTTTGGCCACCTCATGAGAAGAGAAGACTCCCTGGAAAAGACCCTGATGTTGGGAAAGGATCTGGGAAAGGGCACAAGGAGAAGGGGACGATAGAGGACAAGATGGTTGGATAGTGTTCTCAAAGCTACCAGCATGAGTTTGACCAAACTGTGGAAGGCAGTGGAAGACAGAAGTGCCTGGCGTGCTCTGGTCCATGGGGTCATGAAGAGTCGGACATGACTAAACGACTAAACAACAATTACAAACATACAATCTAGAACAGCTATTGTCAATGTTTTCAGTTCCAGGACCCTTTTCAGACCTTCCAAGTGTCCATATTTTCCAGGGACAGTCTTGGATGTACAGAAGGCACCCTGGTTTCTGATTTGATCCTGGAATGTCCCACTTTTCCTTAGGACGTCCCTATTTTCAGCAGAGAAATGTTGGAGGGTAATAATAATAATAATAATAATAATAATAATAATAGGGTGTCCCTATTTTCATCAGAGAAATGTTGGATGGTATGCCATTTCTTAATCTGTTATCATATATTTGCATGGTGGAAGTGCTCCTGTTGCGATCCACCTTGTATCAGGTCATGACCCACTAGTGGACCACAACCCATTAGTTCAAGACCAGTGATCTAGAACCTGTTAAAATAAAGCTGAATACCCACTCCAAGTGTATAAGTCCTATTATCAGATTAAGGATGGTGAGCTGCCGTGGAAGTTTATTGTACAGTGGTACCTCGGGTTACATACGCTTCAGGTTACAGACGCCGATAACCTAGAAATATTACCTCAGGTTAAGAACTTTGCTTCAGGATGAGAACAGAAATTGTGCAGCAGCAGCATTAGCTAACGTGGTGCTTCAGGTTAAGTACAGTTTCAGGTTAAGAACGGACCTCCAGAACGAATTAACTTCTTAACTCGAGGTACCACTGTATATGAACATAAGAACAGCCTTGCTGGATCAACTGAAGGCCCATCTAGCTTAGTATTCTGTTCTGACAGTGGTCAACCAGAGGCCTACAGATTGTTCATGGGCAGGACATGACCACAACAGCACTGTCCTCAGCAGCTGGTGTAGAGAAGACATACTGGCTCCAGCCATGGAGGCAGAATGCTACTTATAACTCAACTACAGCTCCTCAAGACTTTGTGCTATCAGAAACACTGGATGTAGAAGACAGCGTTTGTTTTAGGAAAGCTTTTTTTCTTGGAGTAGTATCCAGCTCAATGTTACTCAGAGTAGACTGAAATTAGTTGAATCACCTTTGTAGGGCCTGCTCCAGGTAAAACTTAGTTGAATACCACCCTAGGTTTCTTTGCCACAATGCAATATTGTAAGTGGCACCAGAGCCGTCTTTCCTATTGGGCTTACTGGTGCGTTGCACCAGGGCGCTGGCCTCTCAGGGGCGCCCCAGCGAGTGGGGAAGCTGCGCGGCTTTGCCAGCAGCCTCCCTTTTCCCTGCACACATACCAGCTGTGCCACATCAACCATATGGCTGGCGGGCATGCAGCTTGCCTCCCAAGCCTCCACGGGAGGAGAGCGATTCCCACAGAGGCTTGGGAAAAGGTCGACAACTCTGGGAAATGGGGGGTGGGGAGTGCTGGAGGGATCTTTGCACCCCAGCACTGGATATGCTTAAGACGGCCCTGAGTGGCACACACATTTTGATTTCTCTGGAAATTGCAGCTTTTGTTCAAGTCATCCCCAGCAGTAGTGGAATCCATAAACTAGGGACCAAGACAACAGCAGCTCTCTGCGGTGTATAAATAGAACATCTCAAAGTGACTGGTAAATATCTTCTGTTTCCTGACATCCACATATACAGGCGGTGATTAACTGGCAGCTTGAAGTCATGCCTCTTCCAGCCCAAGAGATTTTGCTGTCTGAGGTTGAACAGCAAATGTCCCCTCCAAGTCAAGGTGTATAAGCTGCTCAACTCATTTTGGCACCCGAGGCAGAAAATTCCTCAAGCGCCTCTCTCCCTGGGAGTAAAAATACAGTAATAATAAATCAAGCAGGTTAAAAATGTGCTGCCCTTTCATGACACCAAAATCCAACTGCCTGTGGCTGGCATTTCACTCTCCCTCATGATACGGACAGTCCTGGTAGGCCTTGCCAAGTTCAGGAACGTATTAGGCCTTTCTCTTCCAGAGCTTTTCTGACACACTCAGTTTGTGTACAGTCACAGAGCTACCTTGGTTTTCAGTCTGTTAATAAATGTCTTCCACTCCAACCTGTGCTTTAGTAGCCTGTTCTCCTCTCTCTTTCTCTCTCATCTCTCCTTCATTCCACCCTCTTTTTTCGTAAGGATGGTAGCTTCCTTTCTTCAGGCCAGAGAAAATGTTAATAGCAGGGCTTGCTGGGAAATGTCATTCTGGGCAGAAGGTAAATTGGGATCTACTAGTAAGATATCTGGGGGATCTGACCTCCAATTTTCTAGCTATAGCAACAAATAAACATCTTCTCCTATACCCAAATAGGGTTGTTGAAATAAGTACATGGTGGGGGTTGGGGTGAGATCAGGAGTTCAGCATTTTTGTGTGGAAAAAATTGTGAGCTTGATTCTGGACTGAACATGTGCACAAATTCTTTCCTCAATTCTTAGTGTATATACCTGGCTGAGCCACTGTTTTGCACCTGGCTCTTATTGGTAAACCTTGGGGGTCTAGTCACAGCAGGAAGGATCATTAAGTTTGTAACTTAAGAGTCAATTCTGCTGTCAGTAAGTCAGCTGACCAAGGGGTGGTGGTGGAGGAAATGGTTAACAATAAGGGAGTCAGCCCCACTCAATGGGCCTTAGTTTTGAGGTAACACATGTCCTGATTGGGTGTGTAGTCTTGAGGGAGCTTTTCTTTGTATGTTTGGTTGAATGTCTCCTTGCTATGTACAAAACCTAAGGTAAGAAAGAGAAAACATCTCTGTTTATTTCTCCTCAAATTATACTGTGTTTTGGTTCAGTTTCCTTAGTAAAGTATTATTAAGATTTATTTTCTCTCTGGACTCCAAGTGACTTTGCTAACAGTTAGATCTTACAAACCCGTTGTAATGAACAGAGGCATTGCACTGGGACCAGGGAGGTCAGCTAACAGCTATTTCTCTGTCTAACCCACTTCACAGGTTGGGTGTGATGATAAAGTGAGCCAGTCCAATGTATGCTACCCTAAGCTTCTCGAGGAAAGCCAAGAAACAAGTGTGATAAATACATCCAGATCAAAAAAACATGTCCTTCGGCATAGATCAGGGATAGTCAATATGCTGCTCTCCAGGTGCTGGAAAACAGTTCTCATGAGCTCCAGGTTAGACCCTTGGTTAGGGATAATGAGGGATACAGTAAAAAAAAAAAATCCTATGGCCTATAGTTTGGAATAATGGGAGTTGTAGCTCAACGACTGCTGGAAGGCAATACATTGACTACCCTTGGTATAGATTAGGGGTTAGAAGGTAGGGTAATGAAGTTATCACACCATGCTGCTGAATTGTGACCTCCCAAGTGCAAGAAAGGTGGACAGCAGAGAGCAACAAGGTGCAGCCTGAAGTACCAACACAATGTAGACTGAACAAGCAGAGGCATTGTCAGCAGAGAAAATAGGTTTCTTTCGCATGCATTTCGTTTTCAGCCAAAGCTGGGCAGAAGAATGGGGGTTTACGCAGTAATATGGAGATGTTTGCCATAGTTCATTAATCAGTTTGTTGTGGAATCAGAATTTATGTTTCCACAGAGGATTGCATTAGCAAAGAAGTCTCTCTTTACCATATCAGAGAGCATTTCCCCGCTTTTCATTATGATTCCACACAAGCCCACTAAGAGTCTTCTATTTACAAATGGGTTAATGAGTTGTGTAGCTCAGCTCTCTATCATTACAGCACTTAAGCAGTGTAGCCACAAATTTAAATCAAGCACTGTTTGTTCGTTTGACATTCCAGAGCATTGATTCACTCTGTTGCCTGGCCTTTATTTAGTAGGCATGAAATGCAACCATCGAATTGTCTTCTTTTTGCGCATGCACACACACAAACACAAACAATGCAATAAATATGCTGGATGTATTGCTGTGACGAGGGTGTTCCGGGAATAGGCCTTTCTCTCTGTGAGACGGCGGCGCCATTCCCAAGACAGGAACTTAACTAGGGGACTTATGGATGATGACTTCGGAGGTAAAATGCATTCCTTCATAAAGTTAAAACTGAAACTTCCTGTGCCAGCTGGATTCGCAGGGATAATGGTGCGTACAATGCGAGATGTAATGTGAGGAGCGAATGCCAAATTGCCATGCTAATTAGTTACGGGTGAATGGTCCCTTTTTGACATGATGGCATTTGGAGACGCTGAACTAACCGACGAGCCAAGCGCTGAAGTGAGAGATCAGGAGGACTGGATTTCGGGAGTGTGGGGGAAGCAAATAGCTCTAAGCCTCTCTCTGCTTCAGATGTTGCTTTACGGTTGCAGAAATCTGAAGGTCTGTGTCAGAGGGACAATTTGTATGTTATGAGTCAGCCTTGAGATATCTGTGCAGGTGACTAATGTGAGCAGACAGCATCACAAGTGACCCAGATAGTTGCTGCGACAGGTGCTAGGCGCCTTCCGGTTTCTCCAGCGTTTTCATCCCCTGCGAAAGGGCGTCCATTTTAATGTCTCATTGTTGGGACACTTGAGAATTTCTTTTGCATTTTGGTGGGTGCCAGGGTAGTGCGTGTGTGATTTTTCTCCGCAGTGAGCAGGGGCTCCCAAGCTGCGCCCAACACGCATCACTGTTGTGATGTGTCCAAGGGAACGGGGGCATTTGGCAGGCCCCCAGCTGGCTCCAGCCCACCGGCCAGTAGTCGGGCAAACTCTGGTCCTCGGAACAGCATCAAACAGTAACCCACAGCTTCAGAACTCTTCAGAAGCTGGAGCACGCTAGCCAGCAGGGATAACAATCTCTTTGCGACGGAAGGGCGGACAGAGGCATACGTAAAGCATATCTACAAGCAGTTTATTCAGCATAGATCAAGACAAAGAAAAACATGTCTGCTCTCCTTCATGTCTAAGAGCAAGAAGCACTAAGGAAAAGCAATACACAAATGGAAGTTCCCAGCAAGCTGTGCTGGAATGTAAACAGACATGTGACAGACAACAATCCACATATCTGTTCCTCTTAGGGTGGAACGGAACATCAATATCCTAACAATCATGTGTGCATGACATCACACTCAACCTGGCCAGGCCCATTCTGCCTGCCATCCGCCTGGCACATTTTCTGGAAGAGGCGCAACCAGGCGCCCCCCCCCCCAAAAAAAACAGGTTCCCATTAAAGCCTGGTTCCGGCATGTGAGGAAGCTGCCGAGGAAGCTTTATTGGAGTGGGGAGTTGGTGGTAAAGAGCTACTGCCCCTCTCCTCAACTGGGCTGGCTACCCCACGCACAGCTCCACTGCAGCAGAGAGTGGCTGCCAGCCATGGAAGCTCCATCCCTGGGTCAAGCTTGACCCAGGGGCAGAGAGAGGCTGCAGCACACGAGTCACCCCGCCATGACTGCTCCATCCCCAGGTCAAGCCTAACTTGAGTAGCGGAGAGAGAGTGCGGCGCATGAGGGGTAGGGTGTACAGAGTGTGATGTTTGCCTTTACGTGTCCCACCCAGCAGTGGGGGGGGGCATCAGGGGGTGGCAGCCCCCTCAATATTCAGGGGCCCTAAGCCCCCTGTCCCAAAATATTGAGGGGACTGAAGCTCTCTCCACCCCCTATATTCGGCGCCCCTGTCAGTGAGCATTTGCCTCCAGCATGCTGCAGCCTCCCTGGCTGCCTGTGGTTCCTGATCTGAAAAAGCCCCATGGGGGAGACCTCCTGTCTCCCTCTGTGGTTTCATTGAAACCTGGACAGCAGGGGGGGCTGCAGGGTGCTCAGTGATGTCTCCTGTCCCCAAGTGCAAGATGTCTGTGACAAAAGTGTCTCTCACCAAACGTAAATGAACTGTGAAAAAGGCTATGAATTGAAAATGGAGACAATAGATGTACCACTCCCTGTTTATGCATTTTCTTTGTAACACAAAAACCTTAATAAAAACTATTATTTAAAAAAGTATAGAGTGATCCAAAGTGTATTTACTCAGAAGTAAGACCAAATGAGTCCAATGAGGCTTATTGCCAGGTGAGTGAACTGCAGCTTAGGAGTCTTGTTTTTGCTGTTTATCCCAACACTCTCCCCCACCCTTTCCACCATCATTTCAGGATTGTCTCAGACCTCTATGAACTCATCAAGTGGTTTATCCTGTCTGAGGCTAATCTCATTATAGAAAATCTTGTTTACTGGACATGCCATCCATATATTAATTGTTGATTAATTCCTTCCCTCTTCTTTCTAATTCGAGCCTTAGAAGATTTACCATACCTCCAGGACAGGACTCTCAAATGAATTCCATATATATATATTCAAACAGTCCACAACATTGAGGACAAAAGATATACAGAGATGTCTAGGAGATGCTGAAATGGTAGTGCGTTGTTTGCGGAGAGATGTGTAGTTGTCAGAAGTCCTATGAAGCAGCATTTTATGCAATGTCTAAATATTATATTATCTCGGTGATGTCTCATTAGAAAAAAAATTACTCACAGCTGTGAATGCTTTTCATATAATTGGAAGGACTGCTATCCTCAAAAGACTTATGTCAGAGAAGCTTCATTAAGTTCATGGGAGATTCTCTCCCCCACCCCCAGCAAAATGCCCATCATGGAGACAGATGGGTTGTATGAGGAGGGAGAGGGATTGCCTATTGTAAGGCCCTCTGGGTGATAGTAGGCCAGCGTGGCTTAGTGGTTCAAGAGCTGAAACAGGGTTCAGATCCACCCTCAGGCATGAAGCTTGCTGGGTGACCTTGAGCCAGTCTATCTGATCTCACAGGGTTGTTGTGAAGACAAAATTGAGAGAGGGGGAGATCATGCATCACATCGAGCTCCTTGGAAGAAAGGTATGACAGAAATGTAAGAAAAACAAACCAACCCATAATGAGACCTGAGGATGGTCATATGCTGAATGACTTTTGGAGGAGCAGAAAACTCTGGAAAGCAAATGAAATGAAGTGGAAGGAGCACTTCACATACCAACATTATGCTGCACATCCCACTTTTTAGATCGTGCACATGCTTTATCCAACTTGGAAGGCTATGTTATTGTCGATCTTGTGAATGGAGAAGGAAGGAGCAGCTCAAGAAACTGCTTGTTAGGAGAGTTTATGGCCAAAGCAAGCTTGGAACCAGAGAATTCCCAGCTTATAGCTCCCATTCTCAGTGGCTGCAGAATCAGGTCCTAAGGATCATGGACACGCTGTCCTCTTTCTCAAAGGTTTCCTTGGTCCCGGCTCCAAAATTAGCTCTGCATGGTCGAATACATCAGTAATGCCCACTTGAAGGAATTGCTTCCACTTCAGATGCAATCCTTTCCATGTTGTTTGTGTATGGAGATGACTCATCCAGATGACTCGGCAGTTGCCATTGACACACATTGTGTTTCTTCCCAATATGCCTTCCAGTGAATCAACCCCAGTCTACTTCATTAACATCACAGCTGGAGACCATTGACTTCTGAAGGTTTCCATCTCCTGCTCTTTCGGAAAACAGGTACCCATCACAGCCTGCCCAAAGTTCTTGCTTAGCTTAATTATCCCACAACATCACATTGTGCGAGTATCTCCAGGGACATAGGAAAATGCAGAGACGGCTGAGTGTGGTGTTACGGAAACAGCTTTAGTATCAACACAAGTACTTGAGGCCTACCAGAATTGTTCATGGCCACCTGACCAATTCTAGCTTATGGAGAGAGGGGCTTTGTGGTGGATCCAACTGTTATCCAGTAACATGATCAAAGTAGTGTAGACATTTAAAATCAACACTAACAAAATCAATGGTGGGAGGGAATCATCATAAAACAGCAGAGACTAACCATCCTGTAAATTTGATTATTTTTCCAAAGGCACAAAGAGTCTTAATTTGTCTGCGAAATAAGGTGTGGCCCTCCCAATGAATGCACTCTAAGCACCTGGGCCTCACCAGAAAATATATTGGGTTGGATCCAAGCTAAGCTGCCTTATACTGAATCAGGCCATCTAGCTCAGTGGTGAGCTTTACTCCCATTTAGACCCAGCTTAAGACAGTTTGAACTCCATTCCCATTCAAATCAACTGGACTTCAGAAAAGTTGTAGCTAACTTGCCCCGTTATTTTCAATGGGACTTAAGTCCAAATAACTGGATCTACTCCCTGTGCTTCTAATGGAGGTCAACATAGCCACTATGCAACATGGACGTTTCAGCAGGGCCTCATTAGGCGATCAAATGCGAAAGACTAGGAGTTCCCTAAATAATCAGGATTCATGAATTAGGCCAGAAGCAAACTGATGTGGGTATGTTAAGATAGGTGGAAAGCCCCAAACGATCAGGCAGCAGCACTCTGCAGTGGCAGACCACCTTCATAGGAAGTCCTATGCAGGGTAACCTAATCATGAATGACAAGGGACAGATCACAGTCTTCTATGAATGGGTACGTGGCCTATCAGCCTATGGGCCACAGACCACGACAAGGGATTTCAAGCTTCAAAACTGGTTCTTTTGGAGAGAGAGTGACTTTGTCCATGCATACCATGTCTTCTAGGGTTGCCATATTCAAACAGTGAAAACCCAGCCACAAAAGTTTTGGGACAAACTTGCTGAGCTTTTTAAAATTTTGCCCAAAGTTGTTGAACTTTTTTGGCAAATTCACCAAATTGATTTAGCTGCAGAAAATTTCAGATGTATGGCAGCCCTAATGTATTCTGTCCATTCACAAGACTAGGCTCTATTGCAATATTTATTGGTAAACCCCACCTCAAGTATCAGGGATGGATACACACATGTGACTATGCTTCGTTTTGCACGGTTGTCAAAGCACTCTACTTTCGCATTTTTAACTGGGAAAATTCAGGTGCTGTGAGAAATGGTTTCCCCCAATGTAGAAAGTGTTTGTAAAACTATTTAATAAGACAAGCAAAGATTTCTGTAGCAGACAGAACATTCCTCCGACTCATGGGATTGCCTTTGATTCTTTCCTGAGATATAGATTTGGTCTTTCCAGCAGAGCTCGTGAAAAACTGCAAGATGCTTCCTAGCCAACTCCCATGCTGCTTATTGACTGGAGAGCAATGCTAGAATTTCTGTCTGCTGATTTTGTGAGAGGAGACAGCATTAAGGGAAAAAAACCTAGATTCTTAATTTACATCATTGTTATTCAAGAACTAGAGGGTTTTAAATGCACGGTTTATAAATAATGCCATTCGCACACTGCCATTCAGCTGAATTATGCAGCAATGCTCCCTGAAAACAACATCCTGAAGCCCCAAGTGGTGGAATATCTAAAAGTTTTGCACTAGTAGAGTGACATACCGTCCCTAGGATACATGTAGGAATGGGTTAATGAGGGTTTCAGAGGTGTGCATTTATTTCAGAATGCATTTTTAACATGTAAGCCATTTATTTCAGAATGCATTTTTAACCTGACCCTCATCCCAGTCAGAATGGCTGACGAGGGCAGTAATGACGAGGGCCTGCTCGTCACAAAAATAAATCAGTCTCACACCAGGATGCTTTTTTGTAAAGGGTCTAACAGCCTCAGGAGAGAGAGAGAGAAAAGCCTCTCTGGAGCTGCAGCCCAGCATTTTTATTAAGAACAGTACAACAGTGTATCAATCATCATGCAAGGCAAACACCAAATATGGGGATCACCCCATTATCAAGCCATACAATAAGAACCAATCACCTTCCTTGCATGAGGCGATCACGCGCTCATCATGCCTAACACAGCCTGCAGTATCAAAAGGTCAAACTATAGTAAATTTCCATCCTGGCATCCATCTTGTCATGTAGGTACAAACAACCATTTTCCTACATGCCCTCTTTTCTTATTTGTTTTATGAAAAGTAAAAAATAAAATTTAACAAAACCTAATCAAAATCATTTGTTTCATTTCCTAAACGCTGATATCTTGCAATGTAAATTCCTCTTGTGACTCCAGTGGTAGGTCTTGGACGATACCACCAGGTACTACATTGAGCAAACAAAGAGGGTAGGCATTGAATGCAGCAACACAACACAATAAATCCTGCAACAAGCAAAATTACAATTAGTAAAATTTTTCTTAACCACACTCTATTAGGCAACCAGGAAGACAACCATTCCCATGGATCAAAACCTTCGGGAG
This sequence comes from Podarcis pityusensis, assembly GCF_964106645.2. Lineage (NCBI taxonomy): Eukaryota > Metazoa > Chordata > Lepidosauria > Squamata > Lacertidae > Podarcis > Podarcis pityusensis. Next base: position 75,182,808 of record NC_138030.1, read on the forward strand.
GATTCAAAGGATTATGGGCTATCATTTGTTCCATATAATCAATAGTAGCAGAAATATTGGCCGATTGATCAGATATATACATACAACAATGGGAATGAATTAAAGCACAAACTCCACCTTTGGAAGCAAGGATTACATCTAAAGCATAACGATTTTCAAGAGTCACATCTCTCATTTCTGACATTTCTTTGTTAATTAATTTTAAGGCCAAGATAGTAGAATTAAACAAGGCTTCAGTCCAATTAGCCAATTTGTGCAAATCACGGTAATTCATGCCTGCACCTAAAGAGGGCAGGAGAGATCTAGAGACGGCTGTCCCTGTATATTGAGAGATAGGTGATCGCACTTCCCTTTTGTTACGCAAACGAACCACTGGGAGCTTGTCCAGTTTATAGACCAGGGGTATGACTATTCCTAAGGTGCACGTTCCAGAAAAGGCAAAGGGGATTTCTTTGTAGGCTCTAGTACCACAAAATAACCATAAATCAGATTGAAGCAAACATGTAGATTTGCTGCTTTTCTTCATCCAATCAAACCAAACATAAAAATCTCTGCACATAGCCTGTTGTTCATAAGTCATGTTGGTCGTGACATTATTAACTAAAACTTTTGGCCTACCACTCATAGTGGTAACATTAAGAAAACAAGAAGATCCATTAACATACTCATAGGTCCAATTACAATATGGATAATGACCTAAAAATTTACTACTATTATGGTTGAAAAGAAAACAATAAGACGCTGTTTCTACAAGCGACAAAAACACAGGGGGTGAACTAGTACGATTATCTTTCATATTATTACTAATCTTATATGAAGCATTTACAGGAATACCATGCAATAATATGCCAGATCTTTTTGATTGAGGAGGAATATGCATACACACCCAACATTCGGAAAGATTAAGTATAGAAGCAAAATTATTTATGTCCCTAACATACGTATTGTTGGTCCAAATCTGATGATAAAGTTCAGGCTTACGAGCCTTCTGCAAAAGAGCAGCACGACGAGGGCGGCGCTTCACAGTGTCCACGGAGGGGTAATTGGTAGTCATGGTGACTTCCCAGGGGGAAGGGGGGTCAATGCGGTAGGGACGAAGATGACCTTTCGACGTGCCAGGAAACACCGGAACAGCTGTAGAAGGCGACTTTATCCAGGGTGCATCAATATGGCGATGTCTCCAACTGCAACGCGGGTTGAAGTCAGGTGGGAGGTCATCACTGGCAGACAGCGTAGAATACGATTTCAAGGCGTTGGTGTCTCCTTGGGCGAAGACGAGGCAACAGAAGAGCGCCAAGGTCGAACGCACCGGGCTGGAACCCATCGTGTTTCTCCGTCCACGTCAATGGCAGCGAATCCACGACCCCAGGAAATCAATGAAGTTGGACCCTTCCACTGTGGATCTGGAAGCAACCTGTAAGACACTAGAGGGCGCTGCAGTACTTCTTCTTTCCTGAAATGAAGTTCAGCAGGCGTAAAATCCTTATTGTGAGGGTACAACAAATGATTTAAGGTAAACAATACTTGATGCACAATATTAGGTATTTCAGAAACAGTAGCTGAGCGGCCTCCCAATTGCTTGTTGAGAAGAGTCTTAAAAGTCAAGTGGGAGCGCTCGACGATTGCTTGTCCTGTAGAATTGAATGGAATACCATGAGTCAACCTAACATCCCACAAAGAACAAAAATCAGAAAAGGCCTGAGAAATATATGCAGGGCCATTGTCAGTTTTCAAAGTATGGGGTTTTCCCATAACAGCAAAACAACGCATTAAATGTTGAATAACATGACGAGTAGTCTCTCCTTTCAAGGGCGTGGCCCAAATAAAACCAGAGGCAGTGTCCACAGTGAGATGTACTTTAGAAAATGGAGCCAAAGATGGCGTGTAGGTGACATCCATTTGCCAAATTGCCAGGGGATGCAAGCCTCTAGGGTTGACTGCATCATAAGGAATGACTGTGGGTGATTTGGAACACACAGCGCACTGTGACACAATGTCCCTAGCTTGAGAAATTGGTAATGAAAAGGATTTAGCTAACACCTTAGCATTTTGATGAAACACTGAATGGCTCTCGAATGGGTCAGAAAATAAAGAAAAGATGCCATTCTTCAAAGCTTGATCTGCCCGGTCGTTACCTTCTGCCAAATAGCCAGGGTGACCAGTATGTGATCTAAGGTGTGCTACATAAAACTGACAAGTCCTAGCTTGTACCAAGCTCTGCAAAGTGGAGAATAATGCAAACAAATTATCATCAATGGCAGGAGTAATATACGACAATGGTAACACATTCAACAGATTATACACATACTGCGTATCCACAATGAGATTGAAAGGGATATCAGCAAATTGTTGGAAAGCTAAAATTACAGCTGCCAATTCAGCACGTTGTGCTGAGGATTGCTCAGTAGTATATAAACTTTTCCATTTCCCCTCCTCATCCCACACCACCACCCCCCTGGACTTAGTGCCATCGGTGAATACAGTGAGAGCGGAGGGTAAGGGTAGAGGGGACAAGGCAGTTCGCAGGACATAACGTAGCCCTGTAAGGAAAGACAAACGAGGGTCTCTAGGGGGATTGTGAATAATTTTTCCTAAGAAATCAGCAAAAGCTATTTGAGTAGGAACGGCTGTCATCATTAAATGCATGAATTCTTCCTGGGAGAAGGGCAAGTACACTGACTGTAAGTCCATTCCAGAGAGGGCAAGGGCCCGATGTCGGCCCTTGACAACAAGGTCCATGACGCTGTTGGGTGTAGCATACACATTACGCGGAGGAGTATGAGGCAGGTGAAGCCACTCCACAATAGACACAGTCCCAGGCTTCTGGCCTGTGGTGTACAATATAGCTGTTGGAAGGAGTGGGGTGGCAAACACTGCAAGAGATAATTGTGCCATGGAAAGGGAAGGGATCCTGTCCACCATACATCTGCGGAGATGGTTGTTCACAGTTGTCAAAGCCTCTTCCATAGCAGGGGTAACTGTGATCTTGCTTGCTGGATCCTTGTGGCCTTTAAGGGCAGAAAATAGTGGAGACAGAGTGGAGGTGGGCAGGTCCAAGTAACTCTTTATCCAATTTAACTGTCCAAGGAGTTGTTGCAAGTCCACCAATTTAAGATGATCAGGGAACTGTAGTTGAGGCGCAACTGGAATGGCAGCAGCAGCAGACAACTTATGTCCTAAATACGTAATAGGCAGGGTCCGCTGGATCTTTTCTTTAGCCACTGTCAATCCTGCTTGCATCAGAGCATGGGTCAAATCCTCGAGAAGAATATCAGAAATGTGCGATGAGGAAAGTAAAATATCATCCATGTAATGATAACAGGTGACCACAGGGTGGCGCTCACGGAATGGTTGAAGTGCCTTATCCACAAAATACTGGCACAAAGTTGGAGAATTTCGCATTCCCTGTGGGAGAACCACCCATTGAAAGCGCTGGGTAGGTTGGGAGTTGTTCAGGACAGGCAGGGTAAAGGCAAAACGCTGTCTGTCTTGTGGTGCCAGAGGGATAGAGAAAAAGCAGTCTTTGAGATCGATGACAGCAAGCTGATGGTTTTGTGGTAGCATGTTGGGATTAGGAATGCCGGGTTGCAAGGTCCCCATCGGTTGCATTTGTTCATTAACCCTTCGAAGGTCTTGGAGAAGACGGAATTTTCCAGATGCCTTTTTTCTGATGACAAAGATGGGCGTATTCCACGGGCTGGTGGAAGGTTCAATGTGCCCCAGTTCAAGTTGTTCTGAAATTAACTGGGCTGCCACTGCAAGCTTTTCTTTAGGCAAGGGCCATTGGTCTACCCACACGGGGGTGTCTGTGGTCCAGCAGAGAGAAAGCGCAGTCCGGGGCATGGCAGGGGCAGCCCTTAGCATAAATTTGTAGAAATGGTGGTATCCGCTGCAGCAAGCAGATCTCGCCCCCAAAGGGAGACAGGAATGTCCAGGATCAGTGGCAAAATAGTCATTTCAAAGCCTTGAGAGCCTTGAATCAAAATAGGATTCCTGCTGCGGCGGGCCGAGGCAGAGCCTCCAACGCCGACAACAGAAGAAGCTGGTTCGGTGGGCCAAGCAGGAGGCCAATCCTTGGAGGCGATCACGGAGCAATCCGCCCCCGTGTCCAAAACCCCTTCAATCATGCGGCCTCCAAGGGTCATCTGGATCTTTGGGCGCTCCTCTGTGACTGAAAAAGTAGCGGCAACAAGAGGATCATGGTTCTGGATTGTCTCCGGAGCGCACACAATCTTGGCAATAGGAGAACCAGACGGCAAATGCGTAGGGCGATCAGAAAAGACAGTCACATAAGGGTCATTTTGTTGTAATCCATGTAACACATCTGGAACAAGATGGACCCCTTGCTGCAAAACCTCTGACAGTGGGAAGACAAGGCACTGTGCTGAAGAAGAAAAACCAGCCCCTATTGACACTTGAGCCTGTTGTGGTACATAGGGGACTGGCAGGCATAAGTCCTGGGTTAGAGAAAGGTGAGGTAGTGCTGGCGGTGGAATGACCGGAGAACATGCTGAATCCCCTATTGTTGTGCCTGGGCCCGGGGTGGGCCCGACTGCCGGTTTCCCGTCAGTTGGTTTTGTTGATGTTGCTGTTTTTGTTGTTGTTGTTGACTTTGTTGAGGTACGGCAAAGCGGCACTGGTTAGCCCAGTGAAAGCCTTTCTTACAAATAGGGCACTTTGTGCTAGGGCGGCGTTGCTGCGTGATGGATCTGCACTGCGCACGAAAATGTCCCATTTTTCCGCAACCAAAACAAGTTTTGTCCTTGGCAGGATTCTGGGATACTGTAGAGGATAGAGCTGCGGCTAACAGACGAGCTTTGTGCGTCTCAGTGCCCACTGACTGGCAGGCCTTAAGCATATCTGCAATGGCAATATTTGGCGTTGTCATCAAAGGGCGCAGTGCTTGCTTACAGTCCTCATTTGCATTATCAAACGCAAGCTGGCGGACAATCACTTCTTGGGCTGCGACGTCCTGAACTTGCCGCTTGAGGGTGTTATACAAGCGATCGACAAATTGTCCATAAGGCTCTGCAGGGCCTTGCCGGACGCTGCCCCAACGTCCATCACGCTCAGTCTTTTCATCAGGCACAGCGGACAGGGCCTCCTGAGCGGCAGCGGTAGTGGCTTCCCAATACATGGGATCAAGGGCTAGCTGCTGGGCGATGGTAAGAAAATTGCCCCCACCTGTCAGGCCGTCAAAAACATCAGTATGGGTCAACATAACAGGGGCTGGAGGTGGAGCGCCAGCGGCGGCAATCGCGGCTTGGTGAGCTGCCTGCGCAGCATTGTTGAGATTGTTGCGAATGCCATCAACGCGACGTTGGCAAGCCCAATGCCAAGCTTGTATAAACAAAATCATTTGATGAGGCTGCATAACAGTGCGGGCTAATAATTTTACATCCTCTGGTATTAGATTTTGCTGGAAAATAGTGCCAAAAAGTCCCAGGGTATAAGGAGAATGTAAGCCATTGTCCCTGACAGAGGAATACAGTTCCTTTATGAATCTTAAATCAAACTGTTCGTGGCGGGCTGGGCCTCCCCCCACGGCGGCAGGAACAATTACAGGAAAAAGATTTGGTGTGGCAGAATCAAAAGCCAGCAATGGAGCAGCGACACGGAGAGACTCTTGAAGAGGAGTGGTAGCAACGTTGGGCACCCCTGGTGAAAAAGCCGGAGAAGGGGCAGAGGGAGGCGGTGGCAGGACAGTAGGAACCGAAGGAGAGAGATCCGGTGGTTTAGGAGGTACATAAACTGGTGGTTTCGAAGAAGGCAATGGTTGGCATAAAATTGGAGAGGGAAGAGGCAAAGCAGCAGGCGAAGAAGCCAAAAGGATATTAGCTGGTGTCAGGCAGGACATTGCTTTATAAACTTTAAACCATGCAAGCAGAACCTTGACATTAATTTGAGGATGGTTATGGAAAAAATGTCCTATTTTCTCCCAGTCTTTTAAATCCAAAGTGCCATCCTGAGGAAACCAGGGGCAATGAGTGTCCAAAGCTAGAAGAAGTGCCTTAAGATCGGCATCCGAAACAGCAAGGTTGTTACTGGCCAGGAGAAATTTAAGTTCATCAAAAAACTTCTTTTGTGGCGCTGAAAGAGACTGCCCCATGATAGCAAGAGTAGTGAAAAAAAAATCACAGGGATCCACAAAGGATGAAAAGGAGCGAAAAAAGGGAGCACCCACCGGGATCCTAGGAGAGGATGAGCGGTACCTGAAGCCCTGGCCGGGCGTGGTGGACGCTGAGAGGGCCGCAGCGACGCGAAGTCCGAAATCAGTCGAAGTCCAAAGGAAAGGGAGCGCTCACCGGGATCCGAAGCGGATGAAAGACGCGTGGCGAGCGCTGAACGATGAGGAACAACGAAGAGTCCGAGGGTAGTCACACGGGGCACCAAATGACGAGGGCAGTAATGACGAGGGCCTGCTCGTCACAAAAATAAATCAGTCTCACACCAGGATGCTTTTTTGTAAAGGGTCTAACAGCCTCAGGAGAGAGAGAGAGAAAAGCCTCTCTGGAGCTGCAGCCCAGCATTTTTATTAAGAACAGTACAACAGTGTATCAATCATCATGCAAGGCAAACACCAAATATGGGGATCACCCCATTATCAAGCCATACAATAAGAACCAATCACCTTCCTTGCATGAGGCGATCACGCGCTCATCATGCCTAACACAGCCTGCAGTATCAAAAGGTCAAACTATAGTAAATTTCCATCCTGGCATCCATCTTGTCATGTAGGTACAAACAACCATTTTCCTACAAATGGCTGTTCAAGGATGCTTGGTTTCCCCCCGCATCTTCAGCATGGGGTGATCTTGCACAAGAGGGGCCTGTCAGAATCTGAAACTCGACTTTGGCTCCTAGCATTATGCCCTTATCTAATCCCTTTTCATGAGACTACGGTTTTCTGTGATAAACTCTAAATGTTCTTATTGGCAGCTTTAAAGGTCTGGATAAATCCATACGCCTCTGCCCTTGTCAGAAAGCCCAGGTTGAAACCCTCCCACATTATTTACCGAATTGTAAACTTTACCTGAGACATGGAGGCGGGGGCAGGGGGAGAGACTCCCAGCGTTTAAAAATGGCTTGTATCATCGACCAGCTATTTTAGATAAGGTGGATGATTTTTCTCCCAGGGAGTTAAAGGCAGCTGATATGGCTGAAGAAAAGTCTAGTGAAGCCTATATTCTATTTCACTAGCAGAAAGCAAAAAGTATAAAATACAGGGGTGGGGGACCCAACATGATCTAGCTTTGCTTACTTTCCCCCTCTTGCTCCTCAGGATGTTCATGGCAAAAATTTATTAACACAAAAACCTTATTTGTTTGGTGTGTGTTTTTCTCCAAGGGGGAAAAATAAAACATGGATATTATATTGTTTTCCATTAGCCTTACGTTGTCAAACCTCCACCATCCACACACAAGAAAGAGGTATCAATGGGTCAAATATGGCCCAGAAGCCAGAGAACGGTTGGCTGACTGGTGGTTGTTGTTGTTTTGGTTAGCCAGATAGGTTTTGCTTCACAGGAAGGGGGCCACCACAGAGAAAGCCTTGCTTCTCATTGCCATCCACCTGAAACAGTGCTTTCCCATATTCACACACTCTCCAGAGCAGGTGCTGTTCTACTGAAACACTACATTCAAGATTTAGGAAGGTTTTAGGCATATATTCTCTAAGCAGGGACGGCTAACCTGAGGCCCTTCGGGTGTTGTTGGACTCCAATTCCCATCAGCCTCAGGTAACTTGACCAATGGCCAAGGGAGATGGGAATTGTAGTCCAGCAACATCTGGAGACCTCTACGGAACTCTCTTTTTTTGTCCACAGCTGAACCCACTTGGGTTTGGTCTGCTATCCTTTTCTAGTTCGCCAAGGAATTATGGAATCTCCACATAATTACCAACAATGCCTCAATAATTGATGGAGAAATGGTGAATAAACCCAGTTTGTGCATCGGGACATTCGGTGAAGACCCAGCAAGCATGGTTGTAAGAGAGATACCGGGGTGCATAGCAATTTAAAGCAAGCTCAATGAAGTTTCTTATGACTTTCTGTGTGTGTGCTGACAGCTACACTCTATCTTTGCTTATTAGCTGTTGAAGCTAAATAGGGGGACTCTGTATAAATATCAGAGCTAGCATTATGAAGAACTGTAACTGCGACATTTTAATTAGCAACGAATTTCTGGATCCCTTCTCTTCGTAGAAAGGGGAAATGGTGGGAGCAAAGAGTGGGAAATGGGTAGCAAAAGCACAAGATTATATATATATATATATATATATATATATATATATATATATATATATATTTGGCTGTGCTATCTAAGGAGCCGCAACATTCCCTGTATGTTTGACACTGGAGTCTGGCATCCTGCCAACTCTCATACCTTTCAAAGCGAATATAATGGGAGTGGCTGTCAAAATTAACAAGAAGAAAGCGGGGTGGGGAGAGAGAGAGAGAAAGAAAGAGGGGGAGGAGAAAACATGACGACTTGGAATTGTTTCAGCCCTTGCTGCACGATATTCTGCACACGCTGCCAGTTTGTAAAATGCTGGACACTCACAAGCAAAGAGGCAGCATCAGTAGGGAGGAAAGTGCGTAGGATATTTTGCTAAGGCTGGATTCACATGAGCAGTTCACATTGTGATTGTCGCATGTAAGCTTTGCCTTCAATTGACAGGTACCGCTGGCATGCAAGGCAGTGGCTCTATGAGAGCAGACACTCAATGGGAATTTCAGCTGACTAAGGTCTTGTGAATCTATCTTCAGCTCTGCAAAACGTTAAGGCTGAGCAGACCGAGGGCAGAACCCATATGCACAGGCTGTGGCAGCTTTTATGATTTGGTCAGATGACAAAATGTCTTGAAGTTGCACCACAGCTTGATGCACAAGGTGAATTTATGCCACAAATGTATGTGTGTGTATGTATGTGTGTTTACATACTATATAGACCTGATCTCTCTCTGCTTGTGGGTAATTTTTCTTAGATGTAGAGGGGAGGTGGAATTAGCCATTTAGCAGAAAGAAAAGGCCGATATTAATAATGGAAGGGGAAAGTAGCATCTCCTACTTGTCTGTGTTTACCATCAACAACCCTCTGTCCACCGCCTGAAATGCTTCAGAAGTCTCAACGGGCAGAGCTCGACTCTACAATGCAACTCACTTGTCAAGGGGTGAGTGTAACATGTAGTCGGACTCTATGTCAGATTAATTCACTACAAACCAAGGCTCAGAACCAAGTTGTGTAATAGATCACATCCGTCTCTAGCGGAATCAGAGATCCACATTATTTATCTTTAAGGGGCAAGTTACACAGTATGACTGGAAAATATAGAAACTAAGAGAAACCAGAATTGACAAATTCACCCATCCCAATATTTAAGATCTCCTTGAAGTCCAACAGGCCAGCTTGCTTTATCTCCTGGATCATTCCTGTTGGAATAATTCACACCTTGTCACTTTCTCCCTTTTAAGATCAATAGAAGAGATTTTTCCCCCCTACCAAATTCAAGGGAATTGTCAGTTGTCCAGTTGTAGGTGCTTCTGCTCAATTTGAGCTCGAGAGTTGACAAGCAACGTGACTGAGCCTTAACAGAGTGGGAGTTTTATTGTGTGTCAGTAATGCAGAATTCATTGCTTGAAAATGCAGACGTTTCAAGGGATGACATCCATCCCTGGTGACATGAAAGAGAGCATTTACTTTCTGTGTCATGTCTGAACAGGTTTAGGAGAGATAAATATGTGCAGCATTGGTAAGCATGTGAAGTACAAATAGAAGTAGCAGCCTTCTGCCGAGACCTTTAATAAGTTGTCTAGTCAAAAGCATCCATACAGCTAAGGCATGCTGATGGAACCCAGAGATGACACTGTGTTGTTTTCTCTCTTTTTTTGTTACATGTTACAAAGGCTCTGATGTGGACCAGGAAGAGAATGGAACAGCAGTAGCAGCACTGAAGAGGACATGATGCTATTATCACTATAATTAATGTGGAAAGGAGCTTGTAGAGATGCACAGATGCAAAATCAGCATGGTTCAAATACACCTGCTGTATTAAACAAGTTGATATATGTGACTGCACTAAACTTTCAGAAGAACATAGAAAGAGCTTTGCTGGATCAGGCCAAAGGCTTATGTCGGCAATCATCTTCTCCTCATGGTGGCCAACTATTATGGACTGGCTGAATGCAGAGAAGTGGTGGGAGGCACCAGCTAGGGAACCCCCACGGGAAGAAGGCTCAGAAGCCAGGGATTGGTGGTGGGACAATGATGAGTGGTCAGAGGGAGCAGACTGGGAGAAGGTAGTGTCAGAAACTGAAGGGGCAACAGGATTTAGTGAGCAGGAAGAGGCTTGGGCAGAGAGCAGTGCGGACTCAGAAACAGAAGTGGAGGCTGGAGGCGGAGGGGGCCAAGACGCAGCAATGAAGCAAGAGGCTGAAGAATCCAAGGGGTCTCCCCTTCCTGCTGCAAACAGCTCCCCTCCCCGCTGGTCTCCTGGAACACACAGAGAAATGAAAAGGGCAGACAGAGATTGGTTGTGCCCAGACACAGAATACAACTGCTTTGGGGGGGGGGGATCCCAGAGAGGAGGGGACTTAGGCAGCTATGGGAAGAGGGCACCTTCAGTCCTCGCAGCTGCTTCATTGGGGCAAGACCTACTGGGAAGAGTTCCTGGGATCACTAGGCCTGGGCTGTTTTGGTTGCATTGAATAAAGAGTTAATGTCACCTACACTGTGTTTTTATTGCTGTCCTACACTTGACTCTGGCTCCCGACACCTGTTGCAACAGCACCATTTCCTCACGTGCCCCCCATCAGCAGACAGCCTCATCCTCCATGGATCCAGTTTTGTTTGTTTTCCTAGAGCCTCCTATGGGGCTTAGTTTGGCCAGAATCGAGTATACACTTCCTGAGTTAATGCTAACTACATTATTCCTGGCAAATGAGCCACCATAGCTTCTAGAGGGGCATGGAAATTTGTGTCCCGGGCTTTTTTTAGACTCGTCTACCCATGTACTATCAGATACCAAAGGGGCGCATTGGTTGCCAGATGTGAGATATATTGACATAATTTTCAGCTCTCCTACCCCACAATTAGTATAAAATGTAATACGGAACTATAGCAGAGCAGATAAAGGCCCCATCTGCACTATACATTTAAAGCAGGATCATACCACATCAGACAGTCATGGATTCCGCCCCCCACCCCTGGAAAGTGTAGTTTGTTAAGTGTGCTGGGGGTTGTTAGGAGACCCCTATTCCTCTCTCAGGGCTACAGTTCCCAGAGTTCCCTGGGAAGAGAGATTGACAAATAGTATCTCTGTGAAAGGAATAGGGGTTAAGTACAGGGGGGAACGCTAACTGGTGGTGATGTGAAGAGATGGAAGGGAACCCAGAAGTGAGCTCTCTCTCCCTATAGCTGAGCATTTTGAGGGTTTAGCAGAAAGCTGTGCGTACCACTTTCCTCGATGTTCCTGGAGAACGAAGCACACCAGAGGTGGAACAATGGAATCTTTGACTATCAAAAGAGTGTATTAGTAGCTGTTTGCTACTCATGACATTTCGGCATGTCAGAAATGTGAAGAATATAGAGCAAATCATTCGCGCATCCATTCCCACACTTGTCACAAAATTGCTGTAGCAATTTACTGCCAGGTCACTGAAATACTTTTGTGGCAGATTGACATGGAGGATTTCCGTCTCCCCCCTCCCCATTGTGTTGCTAGACTCTCTGGAGCCTGGGAATCTTTATGTGCAACCCCCCCCCCCTTGCTTTTCCTAAATTCTCCAAGTATATGAAGAGGGGAACCATTAAGAGATTATTTTTATGCCAGTTCATCTTCTCAAATCTGACTGAAAGTCCACGACCTGATGCTGTATCCAAATAGAGCAACAACTCCAGAGTTCTCATTTGGCAGAGTGTGAACTTGTCAGATTTTGCCTTAATGAGGCTCATATCTGAGGACAGGGAAGGAATAAACATGGCCCATGCGAAGAGCTAAACAGCTCAGTAATTGGATGAAGTAGAAGAGGTGGCACTGCTGGGTACAAATACAAATGCTTCCAATCTTAATTCTTCCCTCACATCACCCCATCCCCGTATCCTTCCAAACATGCTTTTATGATTATTCTCTTCAGGGCTGTTTTAATAACACTCTTTAAAATGTTAATAAATGCAGAAGCAGGACTTCCGTACAGCCTGAGCACGAAGTTCAGTTGATATATATATATATTTATTTTTAAGTAAATTGGACAAAGAGAGAAAAGGATGTGGAAGCTCCTTCTCTTTCTCTGTGTGTAGATCAGTTTCTCCAGATGTTGGACTACAGCTCCCCTGACCATAGGCCATGCTGGCTGGGGCTGATGGGAATTGGAATCCAACAACATCTTGAGGGTACTAGATTGTCAATCAATTAAAGAAGGATGCTTCCCACTGATCACTCTTTTATATTTAATTTACATACATTTATATAGTACCAAAATCTCAATATAATACATTTTTCACAGTGAAAATCCATACTGGTGGGGGTTTTTTTTTGGGGGGGGGGGAAATATACCAATAGCAATCTCAAATTTCCAAGTGTTCTGCCATCATGTAGTCAGAACAAGACAAGCAGAAAGGAGAAGTTTCAGCATGCTCAGGGGAGCCTCAAGTTTTGCAGAAGTGCAAAAAAGGAAGGAAGGAAGGAAGGAGGCCAGTGCATGCCCAATGAGCGCAGAATGTTGACTGGCTAGGGGGAGAGGGGGCAGGAGGAGATAATATAATAGAGTGGTTGAAACCCTGAGCAGAACCAGTCTACACTGCCCACTTGTTCTTACAAAAATATTTTCATTTTGTACTACAACTACATCATACCTCAACACGTAACCTCCAAAGAGCACAACATGTAAACAAAGTGTTCCTTAATTTAGTGCCATCCATTGAAAATCACCCCACCACCAATTCATCATCTCAACACTTTGTTGCTTAAGATACTATTTAATGCTTGCCATTCTGAAGGATGCTTATTGATTTCTCTTAATTCTTGGTTGGATTATGGCCACCAAACGTATATCTACAGACACTAAATATCCACAGCGTCTTCAAGGAGGATGCAGCCTATTACAATTATGTACAAGGGCAATCCGTGATGCCTGTGTTGGTGGTGTAGGAGAACAAGGTAGCCTCTGAGCTTCTGACAACAGACACTGCACATGGAAGCTCTGCAATCTGGAGGGAAAGAGCTATATGCAATCCCTGATGTTGTCTGGTCAAAGGGTGAAAAACCTCATGACCCAAATTAACTAAAGCTTAGCCATACTCCCTGTATATCTGTCAGTCCACCACAAAGCAAGTAGCTATTTCTGACCCTGCCTTTGGTTACAATCCTAAACCCACAGTGCAATCCTTTACATGCCCACTCAGAAGTCAGCCCCATTGAGTTCAATGGGGCTAATTCCAAGATATGTGGCTACAGGACTGTAACATGACAGGTGGATTAACACGTGTTGAGCACAACTTCTGAGGAACATTTCAACAGATCCGCAACTCCACCGAGATCATTCACACACTCTTTGGAATCAGTTTCGTCTGAAATGGAATTGTAAGACAAATCAGAGGTTCCAATGAGATCAAATAGAAACGTCAAGAAAGAAAGAAAGAAAGAAAGAAAGAAAGAAAGAAAGAAAGAAAGAAAGAAAGAAAACTATACCGATCAGAAGGTTGGCGGTTTGAATCCCCACGACGGGGTGAGCTCCAGTTGCTTGGTCCCAGCTCCTGCCAACCTAGCAGTTCGAAAGCACCTCAAAGTGCAAGTAGATAAATAGGTACCGCTCCGGCGGGAAGGTAAACGGCGTTTCCATGCGCTGCTCTGGTTCGCCAGAACCATGCTGGCCACAGGACCCGGAAGCTGTAAGCCGGCTCCCTTGGCCAATAAAGCGAGATGAGCGCCACAACCCCAGAGTCGGCCACGACTGACCTAATGGGCAGGGGTCCCTTTACCTTTTACCTTTTTACCTTAAGAACTTAATTCGTTTTGGAGGTCCGTTCTTAACCTGAAATTGTTCTTAACCTGAGGTACCACTTTAGCTAATGGGGCCTCCTGCTGCCGCTGCCACGCAATTTCTGTTCTCATCCTGAAGCAAAGTTCTTAACCCGAGGTACTATTTCTGGTTACAGGTCTGTAACCTGAAGCGTCTGTAACCCGAGGTACCACTGTATTGAGGGGAAATTCACTGGAGGTTTCTTCCATGCTTCAATACTTATGAAAAGGCTAGATGCTAGGAATGCATTTGATCACACTGCTGGCAACCAGACTCTCTTGACCTGCCTCACTGTGCTGTTTTAAAAGTCTGGTCAACCTTCTACCGTTTCTTGTTCCTTACTGTCAGTGGAAAAGGTTCTCTTTCCCCGCCCAACCACCCCTCTGTTGTTATTCACCTCTAACATTCAGCAAGGCACATCTGCTGAACAATTTGTGAGCAAAGTTCTGGGGCAGCCTTGCCCTGTGTGAAAATGTCAGATGTGGTGTCTCTGAACTTGTTTTTTTTAAAAAATAAAAAAATAAAAACCCCACAATGACAATGTTGAACTCTGGTTCTTTACTGTGCATTATGCACGGGTCAGCTTTCATGTAGTTAACACGCTGTCCATCAAGCACCTCACACAATGATGATACCAAGGAACTACAAAGAATCCCCATACGTTGAACATGACATAAGAGATCTCGGTTCACTCTGCAGTTGCTAGCACAGGCCTCTTAAAAGATTACAGGAACTGCGTGTCCCAACCCTCTGATCAGCCAGGAACTTAAGAAAGAGCCTTTCAAGTGCTAATTTAATCACAGTGGCATAGCGCAATTGGCTGCAAGCAAGCAACAGTTGACCAGAATCAGAAATGCAGTGAACTTTACAAATTCCATATGAGTTCTTGCTATTGTGCCTGCTCTTTGAATGGGACACATAGGCAGAGAGGCAAGCTGCTTCATGATAAGGTTACCCAGGCGGATTTCAATTGCTTTGTCCTCCTAAACCTTTTCCCTTTTGCATCTGAGGTTCACTGAACTTAGTATGTTCCCAGTTGGCTCAGAACTACAGGGCATCTAGGATTATCTTTTGAGTTGCAACAGTTAAGAAAAATCTACCCAAATTCCAAGGCTACAAGTACAGTCATACCTCTTGTTACGCTTGCTTCAGGTTAAATCTTTTCAGGTTGCATCTCGCAGCGACCCAGAAGTACCAGAAAGGGTTACTTCCGGGTTTCGCCGTTCACGCATGCGCAGACGCGAGTTGCGTTCTGCTCATGTTGCAAACAGGACTCCAGAACAGATCCCATTCGCAACCAGAGGTACTACTGTAGTGTGAATGGAAGTCCAAGCCAAAAATAGACAAAATCTTGCAACCCATGTGTTGAATTTCACTAAAAAAATGCACTTTAAAAAGTAATACACTTCTTTGGTTTTCTGGGGGGGGGGGGGACGACAGTCTACAACAAACAACTACAACACTGATTATTCTGTTCCTAAAAGTTCTGTGGTGATTATTGTGAAGTGGAATGCACTTTTAAAATAAATATTGTCTTCCACCACTGTCTCATTTCATGGAAGGAAACTCATGCTTTGAAATTCTGAAAGTTGAGGTTTACAGAGACAGCAATCCAGCTAAATGGAAACATCTTTAAGTTTTGTCAGTTTCTACTACAGGAGAGAGAGTGCATGCTTAACTTTCCCATTAAAATCAGCGTGATTTATTGGTACTGAACTTTGAATCATAATTAAAGGTTCACAAGTTATACCCTATTACAGCACTATCCAATGTTTTATCTGTACAACTCTGCCCAACTCCCCACATCAAAGTAGCAGTCAGCCCAGACCCCATGAGAATTTCTTGTGATTTAAAAACACTGAATTCAAGAAGGCAAAGGTCTTGTTGCTATTCATAAACTGCCTAGAATACTAGACACAAGTGCTTTTTTGACTATAGAGATACACCAAATGTCACCATTCTACTTCACTGGGACCAACTCAAACACTCTTGATAGCCTCAAAATCAGTAAGCCAGTCTGGGACGCCCAAGCTTTCATATATTGATGTGATGTTGGCTGTCGCATTTCAAATAAACTTTTTTTTAAAAAAAAACAAATAAGTGCTGTTTTACACATGGTGAAGTGGAGTGCATGTATTCAAGTGGAATCATGAAATCATGGATCCAGGAACAATTCTATTAGGAGATCTAGTGGTGAAAATTAAAATTGGCTTGCTTTGTTCTGCTAGGGTGGCTACGCCTGCTGCCTGGAAAGCGAGTTAAACTCAAAACCCTACTCCATCTATAGCTAGACATCATGACGAAGTCCCAGTGAAACTAGGCAGTGGAACAGACTCCCACGAGAGGTTGTGGACTCTCCTTCCTTGGAGGTTTATAAGCAGAGGTTGGATGGCCACCTGTCATTGGATGCTTTATTTGAGATTCCTGCATTGCAGGGGTTTGGACTAGATGACCCTTGGGGTCCCTTCCCAACTCTACAATTCTATGATTCTATGATTAATCACAGCAGACTTAATTCTTTAACTGCTATCTAGGCTGCAACCCTGGGGATACTTATCTGGGAGGCAGCAACACTGTAAACAATGGAATTTGCTTCTGTATAAACATGCACAGTATTGTGCCATTAGTCATGACTAATTTGAGGTGGACTGAGGCCCTAACACATATGACTTTCTCATAGAAGGAGAAAATGATAGCAATTACCTCTGGTATAAATGGCCATTGCTATCATTTTGCTTTCTTAGATTAGACAGTCATATATGCGAGGGCCCCAGTTCAGCAGTTCAAAAAGATTATTGGATACTTATTGACAAGGGGCTGCCAATTAGTAGAAAAGCTTCGTGGAGCATGGGACCTATCTATTCAATACTGGGATGATAAATATAACCATAGTATTTATCTCTCCATGCCATTTTCATTGTTGAGATAATTCCAATAATGTGTGTGTTTCATATCCATTAAAAATACACTGTAGACCTGAAGGAGCATCTCCACCTTCATTGTTCAGCCTGGACACTGAGGTCCAGCTCCAAGGGCCTTCTGGCGGTTCCCTCACTGCGAGAAGTGAGGTTACAAGGAACCAGGCAGAGGGCCTTCTCGGTAGTGGCGCCCACCCTGTGGAATGCACTCCCACCAGATGTCAAAGAAACAACTGCCTGACTTTTAGAAGACATTTGAAGGCAGCCCTGTATAGGGAAGTTTTTAATGTTTGATGTTTTGCTGTGTTTAATGTGTCTAATTTTGGGGAAGTCACACAGAGTGGCTGGGGCAACCCAGTCAGATGGGTGGCATATAAATAATAAATTATAATTATTAGTACTACTACTAACACTTAAGCAATGTTTCCAATGCCTAGACAGGCCATGCACGTTAAGGTGGGGACCCTACAGCCAACACCTTGATTCAGGGCCTAACAAATGTCCAGCCCAGTTAGAACAGAAAGCGCTGAGTCTCTTGTTATGGGGCAAAGAGAGAGTGAGAGGGAGAGTTTGGATTTGATATCCCACTTTATCACTACCCTAAGGAGTCTCAAAGGGGCTAACATTCTCCTTTCCCTTCCTCCCCCACAACAAACACTCTGTGAGGTGAGTGAGACTAAGAGACTTCAGAGAAGTGTAACTAGCCCAAGGTCGCCCAGCAGCTGCATGTGGAGGAGCGGGGAAGCAAACCCGGTTCACCAGATTACAAGTCCACCGCTCTTAAACACTACACCACACTGGCTCTCCACATAAGCTTTGTGTGCTGCTTCAAGCATTAAGCCCACTGCTCCATGTGAGAATCATTGGCGTAAGGCCATTGTACTTCAGCATCACTGCCTTCTCTCCCGAAGCTGCCTGAATGTTTGCATGATGAGAATTTCAAGTTTCCCCTTGTGCCGTTTGATTAACTCATTCTCCTCAACGTGCCATTTCTGAAAGTAAGCCATGCAATCAAGCGTTTTTGGATGTCTGAAAACCAGGCATCGTTTGAAAGCCAAAAAAACGATATTGCTGAAGAATATGCAATCTGCTTGTGGACATAATGTGATATTCTTAAACCACTGATGACATTTCAAATGTGTGGCTTCCAGGTGCCCAACTCCAGCAGCCAACATTGCCCAACAGGAGTCTGAATCCCTTGGCTAACCACCACTCCCCTTGGCTTCCAAGATATATGTACACTTGCTTCCTTGTCCCAAATAATTATCTGCAGTTTTTCATACAGAATCTAGTCTTGGAGCAAATGTTGCTTTCTGGAAAATATAGGCCTTCGTTCAAACACACACACCATCCCTGTTGCCTACTTGCCTGGCCAGTAACCCACAGTGTTCAGTCCCAGAACAGGACTTGCTCATAACTCACATTTTTTAATTATCCAGATTATTCAAATAAAGAGGCAAGGCTGCAGAACACTGCATGACTACCACCTTTTCTTACATGGACTACATTCATATTTCCTTCTCTTACTCAAGCATCCCATCCATCCTTCTTTACATTACAATTTAGCCCTGTTTCCACACGTGATGTGGAAGACCAGGGGCAGAAATGGGATCCTCATAACAGAGGGTCCTGGTTGCGCGCGGGACCCAAGAGCTCACCTGATAGGGTTAAAATGAGGGGGTAGGAGCAAGAAGTCCTGGCCATTCCCCTGGGATCACACCAGGGGATTTTAGCCAATAGCCAGTAGGTGGCGTGATCCCAAGGGCTTTAAAAACAGCAGTGTGATGCAAGGAGGGGCACTTGCATCGCACTGTTGAACACCCGCCCACCCTCCCTAGTTTAGAGTCGCTTGGCCTTGCTTTGGTTTGGGTTGTCTGTTTTGGAACAGGGGCTGGGTAGAAATTTTTCCATTTGGCAGACTGGCTTTAGCCATTTGGTTTTCACCTACCCCTTAGTAAATCGTCACAACTTGTAAGGTGGCGGTTAGGCATTGGCTCAGTTGGATTGTGGGGAGGGGAGGTGCGGCCATCACCTGCCCCTCCAGGAACTGGGTATTCCCTTAAAGGAATCTGGGGTTGCTGGATCTCATCCAAAGTCCGCTTGAGGGGCTAGGGCCATGCCAGGACCACAGGAACCCCGGGGTGAGCTTAGGTTGGTCCTCATCGACCTTGCTCCCTCATTTGGTTTACCCCATTTGACGATCACACTGAGAGGTGGAGCCAGTTATAGTGGGGAGTCAATGCCTAAGCCAATACCGCTCACGTGATTGTATTTCAATAAAGTTGTGGCCAAAAATTTTGCCCTAAAACTTAAACTAATATAAGTGTCCGTGTGTATTTATTTTGGGGGTGGGTATTGGGGCCTCAAGATGCAAACATGTAGCTCCATGAAAATACCCAACTTGCCAGAGAGTTTCACAGTGGAGGAGTCTCAGGCGCAGGTGTATGTTTAGCTCTCCTCACCTGAAACTTCATGTAAGATTTCACAGAACTGTCTTCTGTGCAAAAGGGCACCCCATTGCTACTGCCCCACAGCCAGGGAGGGGAGAAGACTCTCAAGCCTCATCAGGGCATGGCAAAAGAGGGCATAGCATTTTAAAGTTACAACAGCTTTCCTTCAGATGGGGGGAAAAGAGGAAAAACCCTCAGCTTACAAGTTGCTTCCAGAGGAGCTGCTATCAATCATTCATCCATATTTGTTTGTGGGGAGGTTATATGAAGTTGCCGCAAACAATTGTTATTCCACACTCCCCAGAACACTTTCCTGTTGCTTTCATTACTGGAAAAAGTCTGATTTTGGTGTGTAACATAAAACACAATTTGAAGTCTATGGGTTTCAATAGGTCAACTTTGAGTACGACTAATGTTGTATATCACTTAACAATGACAATATTCTCCAACAACACCCTCCTGTCTATCATTAGATCCCAGGGTGAGTGACAATCAAAGTACAAAAAAATGAGAGCAATACTCTCAAGCTTGCTGCACCACAGACAGCTGACAGGGATCTTCATCTCCTGCACCAAGCCTCCTAGTCTGACTAGTGTTTACAGTCCCTCCTGCCACAATTCCTTTTATTTAAAACACACACACAAATAACCTAGCAAAATATGCACAATTTTCCTCAGCCACCCAAAATATCTCCTCCCACCGAACCGCATGGGATGTACCAAGAACACAGGCATTTGTTCATGTAGTATTCACTCACAGGTGACATTTTCATGGCGTTTGTTATGTACTGAGTTGAATAGGATCCAAACTGCAGCAGTCTGATTGGTCCTAGAACAATAGGATCCAAATTGCAGCAGTCTGATTGGTCCTAGAACAATGCAGCAGTATGATTGGTTGGCAGGAACCACCCAATCATGCTCCAGATATAAGTGAATCCACAACCTGATTGGCTTACAGTAGAATTCCAGAATTATCCAATCATGTGCAGCCCATTGTGTAAATAATGTATATAAAGCAGATACTTTGAGGGGACTTTCATTCATTCCTCCTCACCACTATGAGCTGAATAAAGAGCATGAAATCACTTTGCGGCTCTGAGTATATTTCACTGGCGTCGAGGATGGGATCCCGCTGAGCTGACTGCCACACACAGCACCGCAGCACCGCCACCTGCCGCACCGCTGCCTCGCACCGTGTATCCAGGCTTCAGCTCCGGGACACAAGGAACTCAGAATGGCAACCGACAGCAGCTTCTTGCCGTTCAACCCAGCATCTGGAGACTGGGAAGTGTACGCCTCCCATTTCACCTTCCTCCTAGAAGCCAAAGGGGTCACCGATGAAGGAGACGCCAAGAAGAGGGCGATATTCTTCAGCATCTCCAGAGAGGAGACGTTTGAAATCGCCCGGGCTCTCCTTGCACCTGTAGACGTCGCTACTGTTCCATACAAAACAATAATGGAACAGCTGAAGGGGCACTTTTCGCCGCAGCCCTCAGTGGTGGCTCGTCAAAATGCCTTCTACGCAAAGCGGCAAGCCCCTGGGGAAACCATAACTGGGTTTGTGACCTCTCTCCGCCAAGCCGCCCGGTTCTGCAACTTCTCAGAGCTGGAGAACATGCTTCGGGACTGCCTCGTCGGTGGCCTGAAGGATGAGAAGCTGCAACGACGCCTCTACGCTAAGAAGGACCTAACGTTCCAAGTCGCTCTGGAGGAGGCCCTGGCAACGGAAGCTGCCAAGAGGTCGACGCAAGAGGCATGGCCAAGCCTGCCATCCCAACCGAGAGTCCACCACGAAGACCTCACCGACGACTCAGGATCTGACAGGGACGAGGTGCACCGAGTAGCGCACTCAAGCAGCCCACATATCACAGCTGCCTTGACGAGAAGGAGGGAACTGCGCAAGCTGTGGGGAAAGTCACGAGAGGAGGACCTGCTGTTTCCGCAACGCAGAGTGCAGGCAGTGCAGAAAATTGGGACACATCGCCCGGGTGTGTCGAGCTCGGCCCACCCGACGCCAGGCATCAGATGACCAATCCAAGAGCCCCAGGTCCCAGGGCCCAACGCACCAAGGCAACTCGACGGAGCTCATGGACTTCCAGGTATACCAGTTGCCCCACCCCAACGTAGAGAAAATTTATGTAGAGGTACAGATAGAGGGGGCCCCATGCCGCATGGAGCTTGACACGGGTTCAACTCTATCCATAATCTCGGCAAGGACCTTAAGGAAACTGTGTCCTACTGGGGGTCCCAAACTCAGGCCGGCCCCATTCACCCTCCGGGACTTCCAGAAATGTAAGGTCCCCACAATGGGGGTGGGGACCTTCAGGGTGCAATACCGAGGGCGGACGCGGCAACTGGACTTGCTTGTGGTCAAGGGCCCCTACATTAGCTTACTGGGATTGGCATGGTTTGGACCACTGGGGCTAGCCATCACCGGGGTGAACCACACTACCTTACAAGTGGGCGTGGACGCCATATGCAAGGAATTTCCAGGGGTTTTCGATGGGAAATTGGGACAGTATACGCCCCCCGCATTGCTCTACAGCTTGACCCTGCAGTACGACCGGTCAGGCTCAAGGCCCGCCGGGTCCCGTTCGCCCTGAAACCCCGTATAGATGAGGAATTGGACCGGCTCGTGGAGCAAGGAGTGCTGGAGCCGGTGCCTAATGCCCCCTGGGAAACCCCAATCGTCACATCCATCAAGCCTAATGGTTCGGTCTGCATCTGCGCAGACTACAAATGTACCATAAACAAGGCCCTCACGGCCCATGCATACCCAGTGCCAGTGGTCAGCCATGTCCTTGCCACCCTGGCTGGGTCGAAAATTTTTGGCAAGCTGGACTTGGCCCAAGCATATCAACAGCTGCCAGTAGATGAGGCCACAGCAGAGGCACAGACGATTGTGACGCACAGAGGAGCGTTCAGGGTAAAGTGGCTGCAATTCGGTGTCAGTGTGGCACCAGGCATATTCCAGAATCTAATGGACTCGCTCCTTAAAGGGATTCCTGGCGTCACCCCCTTCTTCGATGATGTGTTGATTGCCGGGCCCACACCAGAGGAGTTTGAGGACCGCCTCCGCACCGTTCTGCACCGTTTCCAGACGGCGGGTCTCAAGGTGAAGCGGGAAAAATGTCTACTAGGAGTGCCTCAGGTGGACTTTCTGGGATTTATGGTGGACGCAGAAGGGGTCCACCTGACTGGGGACAAGGTACGGGCCATTTGTGATGCCCCAGCGCCCAAGAGCAAGACTGAACTTCAGGCCTTCTTGGGACTATTGAACTTTACCATTCCTTCCTTCCCCACAAGGCGGTGGTAGCGGAGCCCCTACACAGACTCCTGGACAAGCGGGCCCCTTGGGTGTGGGGCCAGCACCAGGAGGCTGCATTCCAGGCAGTCAAGGACTTGCTTGTCTCAAACTCGGTCTTGGCACACTTCGACGAGAGGCTGCCGGTGGTGCTAGCATGCGACGCCTCGCCCTATGGCATTGGCGCTGTCCTGGGACACCAACTCCCGGATGGAAGAGAGGTACCGGTAGCATACTTTCCCCAGACACTCAACACAACCGAGTGGAACTACTCGCAAATAGACAAGGAGGGGCTGGCAATCATGAAGGGAGTAAAAAAAATCAATGATTTCTTGTATGGGCAGCCCTTCACCGTGGTGACTGACCACAAGCCGTTGCTTGGCTTGTTTGCCCCCGAAAAGCAGACCCCCCAAGTGCTGTCTCCTCGCGTCCTCAGGTGGTCAATTTTCCTTGCCAGCTACCAGTATGCACTGATTCACCGCCCAGGGAAAGCGATGGGCGATGCGGATGCCCTCAGCAGGCTACCACTACCGGAAACAGGCCCCGACCCAGCACCTGCACAAGAGGTTATGAGCCTGGAGCTGCTTCCCGACCGCCCCATTCAGGCACAAGAAGTTGCACACCATTCCAAGAAAGATAGGGTCATCTCCCGGGTCCTAGACTGGGTGTGGAGGGGATGGCCCAGCAGCAGCCCTGGGCCAGAATTCGCTGGCTACACAACCCACAAACATGAACTGTCGGCCCACAAGGGGTGCCTGTCATGGGGAAGCAGGGTCGTTGTTCCCCAGCCCCTCCGCAAAAGGGTCCTCACAGCCCTACACGAGACACACCCAGGGGTAGTAAGAATGAAGGCCCTGGCCAGGAGTTATGTGTGGTGGCCGGGGATCAACGGAGAGATAGAGGCCTGGGTCAAACACTGCCAGGCCTGCCAAGAATCCCGCCCAGATCCCCCAAGGGCCCCAGTCCAGTCCTGGGAGTCCGCCCGGGCACCATGGTCATGCCTGCATGTGGACTTTGCTGGCCCCTTTCAGGGGAAAACATTCTTCATAGTGGTGGACTCCTACACCAAATGGCTGGAAGTCGCACTGGTACCATCCACTTCTACATCTGCAGCCATCCGGGTCCTACGCAGGCTGTTTGCAACCCACGGGCTCCCTGACACTCTCGTCTCAGACAACGGGACTGCATTTATGTCAGGAGAATTCCAAACCTTCACAGCGCAGAACGCCATCCGCCACATCCGTTCGGCGCCATTCCACCCTGCCACCAATGGCCAAGCAGAACGCATGGTGCGGACCACCAAGGACACCCTTCGCTGCATGACGCAAGGGGATTGGGAGTACCGCCTTGCCACATTCCTCCTAGCACAGCACAGCACCCCCAGCTCAACGGCTGGCCAGAGCCCCGCTGAACTACTGATGGGTCGGCGCCTTGCAATCAGATTGGACCGCCTTCACCCCAATAGAGCTCAGGATGAGGTAGTGGTGGGGGAAGGCAGGAACCCCCGGACCTTCGAGGCCCAGGACCCAGTGTACGCAAAGAATTTTGGGGCAGGCCCAGCATGGGTACCCGCCACAGTCACCAGGGTCACTGGCCCCATGTCATACGAGGTGCTAACGGGTGGGGGGCAATGCTGGCACCGCCACTGCGACCAGATACAGCGACGATTCCCAGGAGAAAACCAGGAGGAGGAAAGGTCAGAGGAGTCCCAAGGGAACAGAGGGGCAGTGAGGCCCATAGAGCAGGAGGGGCCAGCAGGAGAAGCAGAATCAGTAAATACAGAGAGGACCCGCGAGGCCGAAAGGACACCGGAACCAGAACCACGACTGAGCGAGCCGGTTGCGCCAGACCAAACAGGCCCATCACAGCCAGCATCCTTGGAACACGAGCCAGAACCTGAACCCCGGACCAGGGAACACCACAGGCCGCAACGCACACGTAGGCCACCGGCGTACCTCGAGGACTATGAATGCGACCTCCCGGGCAGGACTGGAACTTAGAGGGGAGGGGTATTATGTACTGAGTTGAATAGGATCCAAACTGCAGCAGTCTGATTGGTCCTAGAACAATAGGATCCAAATTGCAGCAGTCTGATTGGTCCTAGAACAATAGGATTCAGAATGCAGCAGTCTGACTGGTCCTAGAACAATGCAGCAGTATGATTGGTTGGCAGGAACCACCCAATCATGCTCCAGATATAAGTGAATCCACAACCTGATTGGCTTACAGTAGAATTCCAGAATTAGCCAATCATGTGCGGCCCATTGTGTAAATAATGTATATAAAGCAGATACTTTGAGGGGACTTTCATTCATTCCTCCTCACCACTATGAGCTGAATAAAGAGCATGAAATCACTTTGCGACTCTGAGTATATTTCAGCGTTTCCCACATATTTTGTGTGTGGTTGTTTCGTTTGAACTCAAACACTCAATGCCTTTCCCCACCAGATCAAATAGTGTTTCTTTCAGGGTTCTGGGCACCTGAGAAAAAAGTCTCTTTCATGAGACTTTTATTGTTTGCATTTTCAAATCCCAAATATTGTGGAACTAGAGATCCTTTGTGAGGCTGATGATATTGGATTGTAGTGGGATTTCTAAATAAATAAATAAATAAAGTTGCAATTAGAGGGAACTCATCACAGTACATATCAGGAGTGATTTTTAAAAGAATTATTATCTTTGAGGGGTTTTTTTGTTTTCATTTTCTCAGCACACACTGTGTCACAAGTTCCACATTCAAGAGAAAATCATGGCATTTTTTTTTCCTTTTTGTTCAAGAGATCCCTGAAGAATAACTGACCTCTGAGGAGCTATTTCTTAGTAGGAGACTAACTAATTAAGCAGAAGGAATACATTTCTCTGTTAACATGCTTAAATTACCTCTTCTTATTCTTCAAAATATTATTCTCTAAACAAACTGTTGACTTCAGAAGAAGCCCACAAATACTTGCAGGGTTTATTTTGCTTTTTAATTTTACCTCAAGATGTAGCCATGTGTTTTCAATATATGGCGTGCATGCAGACAGAGGGGCAGATGTGGCCCCTCTGTCTGGGAAGGTAGCCCATCTAGGAGAAAAACACTGATCCTAAACCTCAGCTCCCTTGAGACTAAACTCATTCGTGAGAAAAGCTTTAGGAATAAACCCCAAGATAAAATCTGTACCTGCTGCCTTGCAGGACATCGTCGGGAGAATTAAAGGCTCAGGAGTAAACCCTACAAAAATCTGGAGTGGAGTCTCTATGACGGTTGGATGGCGCCTTGCACACCTCCTTCCGGCAACTCCTGCTGCCAAGCTGGTACCAAATGTATTGCTCTGCTCAGGGCCGGGTTTAGGTTTGATGAGGCCCTCAGCTACTGAAGGTAATGGGGCCCTTTATAAGTTCAGCTGTCCTTTGTCAACAACAAATTGCCACTGGTTTTTTGTGTTGAATATATGCTATATGGTAATTTATCTTATATTTTGGAAATGTACATTGAGGTTGTTTTTCCTTTAATTTTTTGGGGGGGCCCAAGGTAAACGGCGTTTCCGTGCACTGCTCTGGTTCACCAGAAGCGGCTTAGTCATGCTGGCCACATGACCCGGAAGGTGTACGCCGGCTCCCTCGGCCAATAAAGCAAGATGAGCACGCAACCCCAGAGTCGGTCATGACTGGACCTAATGGTCAGGGGTCCCTTTACCTTTACCTAAGACAGTGGAGCCCTAAGCTATAGCTTGTTTAGCTTATACGTAAATCTGGCACTGGCTCTGCTTTCCTTTGGACCTCATCAGCAAGGCCGAGAGTCTGGGCAGCCCAGGACCTCCATGCACTGTCCAGGCCTGTGCCCCAGAGAGGTTTCTCTGATGCTGCTAATGCAGCAAAAACAACACAGGAGGCAGTAGTTGCCAGTTACCAGTTTCTGCAGCCACAGCAGGTGCTGTGATTCTCTAGCAGTTTGATTTCACACCCAGAGGCACACTCCATTGTCAACAGACTGATGGCAACATTGCAGACCAGAGAAAGGAATCAGGGAGCCAAGCAAAAGAAAAGTTGGGAAATCCACTAGGAAGCTAGGGCTGACTGATCTACTCACTGACAGCCCCTCTTTATGACCACAGCAGACATTTCCAACATTTGATGGGCTTCTGGCTAATGTGCAGTGATCAGCCCACCAAGTGCACCCATGCTTCTCCTTCCGAAGAGGAATTGGGGGAAGGAAATGAGCATTCTTGCCCCCCCTTGTGTGTTCTCTTAGCCCCCTGGAAGCCGAAGGTCATTTGTGTGCCTTCAAGATAGACCATTCTGGCAACTAAATTAGCCCTCATTTACAGAGACATTGAATGCAGCCAGCATAATGGTGGTGCAAGTCTAATTGGTTCCCAACATGTGTCAGTGTGTATACTCCTCAAGCCATAGAAAAGATGCATTATGGGACTAATTTTTTAAATGTTAATGGGTATTGGACATTTGCCAGGCACCCAGCTGTGCACAAAACATTGAGCTGGTAAATAGCTCTTGATCTGTTTAGAAACAAATTATAATGGTTGTTAGGATTCCACACAACTGAAGGCATGGTAACCACCAGCAGCACACAGACTGACCCTATTAATGGTATGACGGAGGGGTGGGAGGGATGGCTTGCTTTCACAGTCAAAATAAGAGGCATAAAATTAACCAAGAAATTATTTTAGGGCATTCAAAGAGTGGGGAAGCAATTCAGCTTTCATTGCAGCCATTGAAGGCAGCAGAGATTTCCTTCCTTCCCTTCCCTTTTGCCTGGCATGGGGTCAGGAAGAATATGTTGCCGCCACTCACCCGGTTTTAATTTTAAAGCTGACTTTCGGATGAACAAGTTCACCTGCTCTTATCAGGGCTCATCTTTCCTGCCGTATATCAGAAGCAGGTTTGACAGGATCAACAAGCTGGAATTTCACTTTGCCGGAGCTCCGGTTCGTTTTAATAGGGAAACAGCGAAGATCTGCATTGGCAATATGAAATAGTTCGCTAACTGAAGATACTTGGTCAATAGAGAGCATTCCCTAGATTCCTCTCACCTGGCAAAAAAAAATAAAAAAATGAATTGAATGGATTGAAATAATCCCCTTTACTACTAGAAACCACGCTGGCAGAAACCCCATTGGCCACAGTCCTAGAAAGCTAGATAGATGCATATGCGGGATGGAAATTGACATTGAACTTTCTTCTGCAGCTGCTCATCCTATATATACCAGTGGCACATTCATTCTCCGAGTGTGGATCCCTTGGCAGCCCAACTGCGATGTCCACACACAAGTGGGAGGTATCAGCATGCTCAGAGGAACCCCAGGTTTTCCAGAAGATATGTAAAGCCATCTTTGGGGGAGGGGAGGGGGAATTTGAACCTGGTTCTCCCTGATCCCAGCCCAGCACTGTAACTGCTACAGCACACTGGCTCTCAGGAAAGTGACTGGTACAGCATACTTGTGCAGGGACTCTGCAGGAGCTCTGGATTGAGGACAATGAAGGCACATACATCTTCTTTCTTCTTTGGTGATCACTCGAAGCCGAGTAAGATTGTCTTCCAAAAACACGGTTTTAACAATGAGTCCATATGTGACTGTGGAGGCCAATTCCAGATCCACACGTCCTTCCACAGTGGGGACATTGGTTTCCGGGCGGGAGTTGATCATGGTGTGGATTTGCCAAGTGTGCCTTCCTCTTAGCATGTTTCTCCCTTGCGTCCTGAGTTTGAATGTCTTCAAAGCCCATGACACCTTTGGTAAAGGCTGTTCTCCAACTGGAGCGCTCGCAGGCCAGTGTTTCCCAATTGTTGGTGTTTATACTACATTTTTTTAGCTTTACCTTGAGACTGTCTTTAAACCTCTTTTGTTGACCACCATACATGTGTGCTGTTAAAAATACAGTGCTGGGTGTGGGGATTAAAGGACCATAGGGGACAAGAGAAACCTTAAAACAGCACAGGAAGTTGTTTTATACTTAGGGGTCCATCTGACTCAGTATTGTTTACACTGGGTTTTCATTAGGGTTCCAGGCAGGGGACATTCCCAGCCCTACCTAGAGACAGGGACAGTTTGTCCCCGTTTGCCATTTGAGGTGAAACAGAAAGTGCCAGACAACTCATAGGGCCAAGGTCCCTTCACTCCCCCAATAAAATATTTGAGGGGGCAGGGCCCCCCAAAGTTGATGGCATTCAAATGGTCTTCATGCACCATGTCTTGTGATGGGTGGGGCTTACCCAAACCCCCTCAATATTTTATTCAAGTTGTCACCCCTGCCAGCCACCTGCCCTGCCACCTCTGCTGCTGCTGGAGAAGCGGTGCCAGCATGAGTGCCAATTTGGGGTGAGATCTCAGCCTAATTCACCTGCACCTGTGGTGCTGCTGCCTTGTGGGCTTCCACTGCCGGAGGCACTAGCTGTCGGGATCTCCGCTCGGCCAAGCTGATAAAGCTCATCTTCCAGAATCGCCCTCTGACGTGATTGACGACCTGAGCCTCTGATAAGGCCTCAGGCACATCCCATTCAGCAGAGAATCCAACACGCGGAAGTGATGAGATTTATGGCTACATGCTATGCTTTATTACTAAGCTACGCAGACAGCTAAGGAAAATACATCCTCTCTCTATGAGAGCAGAGAGCAACCGAACAACAAAGGAACAGGAAACCAGTAACGTCACATCCGTCTGCCATTCCCGTGAGACTTCCAACAGCCTGGACTGTCTCTGGAATGTAAACAGAGCCTTGTGACTCTAAGCAGCTGCTCAGTGGCAAACAGAAACTAACACTAGCCTCAGCCCAGCTAAGGGAAATGCCAGGGATTGAAACTGGGCATTGAAAGGTATCATGGAGCTACGGCCATTCTCCATCATAATACAGGCTAGTCTTTTCTGGCTGCAAAATTCTGGTGGGAGGTTTTGCAACACTTCACACCATTAGCTTGTTTATGGGCACATTCACACCCCACTCATGTTCTTGACTTCAGTAGAACTGGCTTCCAAATAAATGTCCTTGGAATCGAAAGCGCTGACATTGACGTTAATGGGACAAACTCCATACCATGCCAGGGAGACCACCTTGACACAAAGAGTGGTAGGGAGGGAGAGGGAGAGGCTAGCTCTCAGGGTTCTCTTCCCACTCTTTTAACCACTAATATTCCAGCTTTCCTTTTCAGCCAAAGTTATCTACATGGCCAGGGAGCTCACTCTACGGCGGCTTTTCGGATGAGTCACCCAGCTCCCGCTTTTCCTTTATTAAAATAATACAAAAGAAAAGGGCTTTGCCTCTCCACTCCCAGAATGAACGTGGAGGTGAAGGCTTGCATCAGAAGTGTAAACAGTGACACTGAAATGAGAACTATAATAAAAGCAAGGAGGGGGAAACTATTTCATGTCAAGGACAGCATGCTACATTTTCAGAGCAACCTGTAGCAATCAGTTTTGAACATCTTTCCATCATAGATCATTCTGTCTCTCCTCTTTGCTTGACCTGTAGTCAAGAATTCACAATGTCAAGCTAAGCACGGGGAGGGGGGAGTTTGTAAGAGCAAAAGCAGCAACATAACGGCAAGGAAGCTAACCAGCATAATATAGGTGTGGGGGACCCATTCATATTTTGCTAGCACTAATTATCTTTTAGTGCTAGCAGAAACATTCCACTTTGAAGTTTGCATTCAGTTAAAAGCAGTTTTTTCACCTCGAAATATCCAGTGCAGGTAGATAGCTGTCACTCTTCTGCTTTTAGCAGCATGGGGGCATGTCCCTGTGTAATAATCTCAATAACGGCTCCGGGAAATAAATTTCACATTTTTGCCAAATGTGAGCATTTGTTTCTTATTGGCGAGTTGTATTTCATTACAAGCTATGGGATACACAAAGGTCTGAATTCCATTTGGGTGGCCCAGGGGTTTAGTGTTGTGTCTAGCTCGCCATTAAAATTGTAATTAAATGTTGTAGCAGGGAGGTTATTCGCACACACAGAATTGGGTTTATTTTAGGGGTGGGTAATTTATCAATCAATCCCTTTTCACAGGGAACTCTGGAAATTGTAGCCCTGTGAGAGGAAGAAGGGTCTCATAACTACTCTCAGCAGCCTGAACAAACTACCGCTTTCAATGAATTGTGAGAATGTGGCCCAGCTCAAAGCAACGGCTGTAATCCGATGAATAGATTTCAGAACTTGGACATGAAAAGCACCAGAGATCTGGTAATTTTGCAAGGCAAGTTGTGTCCCTGGTCTAGGGCACATAATGGCATTCCTGAATGGGCTTCCACATTTGACCTCCGAGCCTGAAGTTAACCCATCCTTTCTCTAGCGGCTATTCTGTTAAACAAATGCAACAAAACTGGGCTTTAATTCTGAGCCGATCACAAAAGCAGGGATTTATGGAGAGAAATCACGAGACAGTTTACATAAGAACATACAAAGAACCCAGCTGAATGAGGGCAAAGGCACATCCAGTCCAGTATCTTGTTCTCATAGTGACTAACCAGATGCCTGTTTGGGACACTGAAATATTCTTGGAGTCCTGTACTGATTTCGTGCTCTTTATTGCAGCTTGTAAAACAGTGATTGAATTGCCCCCCAAACTCAGGCTTTTATATACATTATTTACACAATGAGTCCCATCTGATTGGCTGATTCGGCTTCCCTCCTGGAGCCTGATTGGTCTTTTCCTGCAGGCCAATCAGTTGTTGCATTCTACGATCCTACCAGCCTAATAGGCTGATTAATTTCCCCCTGAAGCCTGATTGGTCTTTTCCTGCAAGCCAAGCAGTTGTTGCATTCTAGGATCCTACTTGCCTATTGTTCTAGGATCCAAGCTTAGTACATAACAGACACACAGAAGGAGGACATGAGCAAAACAGCACTTTCCCACTTGCGATGCTCAACAACAGGTGTTTCAATCCTTAAAGGCCTCAAATAGTAGAGGCAGGGCAACAACCATCTTGACTGGTAGCTTTCCCCCCCATGAATTTTCCCAATTCTCTCTCAAAACCACCTATGTTGGTGGCCAGCAGTACATCTGCTGTACCATGGGCTGTGCAAAAAAATGCTTTTTGCCTGCCCTCTTGTCTCCCAAAATTCCGCTTCATTGCATGACCCAAGGTTCTAGTGTTTTGACAGAGGGAGAACAACTACTCTCCATCCACCTTCTCCACACAAACACAATTCCACCTCTCTCGCTTGC
Organism: Podarcis pityusensis; assembly: GCF_964106645.2. Classification (NCBI taxonomy): domain Eukaryota; kingdom Metazoa; phylum Chordata; class Lepidosauria; order Squamata; family Lacertidae; genus Podarcis; species Podarcis pityusensis. The sequence continues at coordinate 75,214,661 of NC_138030.1, forward strand.
AACTTCCTCAGTGCGTTCAGTTCCCCTTATATTTTGAGAAACATGCATTTGTAGAGAAGCCAAGGCACCATCAACATGCTATTGCCATACTTCACATAAGCGAAGGGCATTCCCCTTATGCTATAGGCTCCCGCACATTCTGAAGATGCATAGGAAGCACACCTGTTCCACCATCAATGGGGGAGAAGCGTGACTCATCCTGGCTAGCTCTCAGGTTCCAACAGCTTGTGCCTGCCGATCGCAGGTGAACAATGCAGTTGCCATGGCGACTGGCTTAAGAGTGCAGGAAGCCTCGTTCTGACAAAGTTATATTAGGAAGTAAAGGCAGAGAAATTAATATATCCAGCCACAATGGCATTTGGTTAAAAAAAAAAAAATGTTTTTGATGCACAGGTTCTGCAAATAGCAGTGGATTTCTAGTGACCAGAAGTCAAACCTTTCACTAAAAGCATTGGCAGTTGCAAATAACAGGTTTTGGACTGGATTAGCCAAATCCAAAACTGAGCATCTAGTAAATAGTACACCAAAAATCAACCACGATGAACTATCCAATGCTCCCTAGGTTCTGATCCTACCCCCATCCTGAATCATCACTACAATGCAAGTAAAGTCTTTGTCAGTCTGGTGCCCTCTAGGCATAATTGGGATTTCAGCCCCTAAGAGCCCCAGACAGCATGGACAGTGATGAGAGGGATAATACAGCAATATCAGGAGGCGAAGGCCTTCCGAGCATATATCATATAAGGGTAAATTTGCTTGCAATAGGATGGTTTCATTCAACCAAAAAGAGGCCCACACCACATACCAAAATGGAAAGAAGTAAATATCAGTGGGCACCAAACCCAGGTATATTAATTATTGTTGTCATCATTATTAAAGAGTTGCCTTTTGCATGCATTTCAAGGCAATTTACAAATATACCATAAAGTAGCTAAAAGTAGCTTTAAAAATGGCAGAAAACCCAATGAAAGATAGGTTTTCAAGCAACGCAAAATAAACACCTCTGTCCTGAACCCCTGGCCTACCTTGCAGCAAGTCAAGTCCAAAATTCAAAGTTGGGGGGGGGGATCAATCCACACAAGCAAAGTCCAAAGGTGAAGAAATGCAGTCCAGGGTCAATCCAAGTAGACAGGTCTGAAGTCCAGCAGTCAGGATACAGTGTAGAGTCAAACCTGAAGCACAGTCCAAGAACATCTAAGTCAAGGTCTATCGATGTGGGCAGTTGAGCAAACACAGCCTTTTAGCTTTGCTTCCCTTTGCTGTTTTGCCCACTGATTGCAGCACCTGGGCTTGATGAGGCAGGTGACCCTCACCTGTTCCTAGTCTGCTCCATCTGAGAAATCACACCCCTCCTCCCAGAGATAGCCAGCCCCACCTGGCCAGCTAGGGAGCTGGCCTATGGGGCCTTGCCTGCCTCAGCCTCCTAGACCACCCCTCCTGCTTCTCCCTAGGCCTCTGCTCTGGTTCCTGTGTAAAGGTAAAGGAACCCCTGACCATTAGGTCCAGTCATGGCTGACTCTGGGGTTGTGGCGCTCATCTCGCTTTATTGGCCGAGGGAGCCGGTGTACAGCTTCCGGGTCATGTGGCCAGCATGACTAAGCCGCTTCTGGCGAACCAGAGCAGCGCACAGAAACACCGTTTACCTTCCCGCCGGAGCAGTACCTATTTATCTACTTGTACTTTGAGATGCTTTTGAACTGCTAGGTTGGCAGGAGCAGGGACCGAGCAACGGGAGCTCACCCCGTCGTGGGGATTCAAACCGCCAACCTTCTGATCAGCAAGTCCTAGGTTCTGTGGTTTAATCCACAGTGCCACCCGCGTCCCTAGTTCCTGTGTACTGGCCCCCAACCCCTTGCCACCCTCCTCTGACAGATTCCTCTCTGCTCCAGTCAGTCATTTGCACTTTTAAATGAAAAACAAAACAAAAACAAAAATCCATATTATTATTTTTTTGTTTCATAATGGAATAAAAACACTGGCAATTAATTTCCCAGTTCTGGGTGCATTGACAAATACCTATCCTTGAGGTGCTGAGTTCAATGGGTGTTTACTTTCATGATGTAGTAGCTATATGCATTGTTATTAGCCCCATTAAAAGCAGCACCGTTTAGTCTATATGAAGATATTCTACATCACAGAGCATGAGAGAATTGGGTGTCTGGGTTAATAAGATCCTTCACATGCATCTCATTAAACAATAGCAGCAATGAGCCTAAATCTTGCATGTACATTAATTTGGATTAGGTTCAATTTATGAAAGGCGAAGAGATAAGGCCTTCCTTTTTCAAGGTGCAGAATTCTCTGCTGATGAGACACAGTGGCCCAGGTCAGTCCTTCCTTGGGAATATATAGGAAGGATGGGGAGTATCTGGCCTATTGGCACAATTAGGCTTAGCCTAGGTATCAACTTGGCCCACAAGGCTGTTTCTCCAAAACCATACCCATCCAAGAAACATCAGGCATGGGGCAAGTAGAAGCACGGCTGTCAGTGCACAATTGGGAGCCTTAAGTTGTGTTTTCAATTGCTCATCACCAAGCCTGCTGAGATCAATGTGTCAGGAGCTCGTCCTACACTCGAGTAGGACCCTGGCAGAGACACATGCCTGACTGGCATGTTCTCTCCCTCCTGGTCTTTCATTCAGGAGCTTCAAAAGCTTTCTTCTGCCCAAACATCACAGTGACTGATGCCAACAGACCGGCACACTTAGGGATCCGCAGAGTCTTTGCAGCTTACGTAACAGATCTCAGCAAATCAGCATTTTGGTTAATCTACTTTATTTACATATAAACACACACGGAGCACTGCAACATGGCTCCCTCTCTCTCTAGCATCAGACAGCAAAGAGAAAGAACAAAGGATAATAGTCCCACTTCATGGAACACAGTAATACAAACATCCTGTCTCCGTCACTTCCCACTCTGTGGAGTCAAAACATACATCGTCATGTGAAAGACAACAATCCCATGACTGCAATCACGGAACAGGAATTCTAACACAATGATCCTGGGTCGTTTCCCACTGAGAGCTCTAAAGTGCATCCCCACTGGGTCTGAAGTCAGCACCTATTACAAAGGAAAAATGGGTCACCTAATGCCATGGTTCTCCACCCTGACCCAAGCTAAGTCACTGTGGTCCCATATAGGTGCATTGGGTGTTAGGGGATGGGGTACACATCATGCTTCTTCTGGGGTGGTTTGTCCATGTTTGGTCCCCATCCTGAACTCAACTCTCACCTGTGGCTCCTAGAAGCTGTCAGCATGCAGCAACAGCAGCCACACCCTGGGAATGGCTTCGACTGGCTGGCTAAACCAAGTGAGAGTAGCCAGTGGGTCTCAAACCCTTGGTGAGTTAGGGATTTTCCCTGCATGCAAAGACAGTCTCTAGGACAGGCATAGGCAAACTCCGGCCCTCCAGATGTTTGGGACTACAATTCCCATCATCCCTAGCTAACAGGACCAGTGGTCAGGGATGATGGGAATTGTAGTCCCAAACATCTGGAGGGCTGAAGTTTGCCTATGCCTGCTCTAGGACGAGAACAATAGTGAATCCACTGGTCAAGAAGGCAATTTCCTGTACATGCTGTAGGGGGAAGTGAGGGGCAGATGGGGCTTGTCAACCTGGGAAGGTAGCCCATCTAGCAGAAGGAAAACTCTGGTCCTAAACCTCTGCTGCTTTGTGGGATATTTTCGGGAGAAGAAAAAGCTAAGGAGTAAACTGCACAAATCCAGAGTCCCTAAGATGGCTGGACGGTGCCTTGTATGCCTCCTTCTGCCAACTCCTGCAGCCAAACATATTGTCCTGCGTTCTTTTGGGACCACATCAGTGGGCTTAAACACCCTTAACTCTTTGCAGGATCATACCCATTCAGAGTGGGGGAGGCCCTTTAATTAACACACCTTAAATGCTGTCAGTCAAAGAAAAACAAAGCTGTTGGGACAGGAGAGGGATTTCCTGTCCCCGGGCTGTCAATAATTAATACATTATTTACACTATCACACTCCTGCTTACCAACTTTCAAGATTCCATTTACACTCTGATCCTTCGCTCAGTAGCCAATTTAACGTCAGGCTGACCTTTTCTTGCTTATCAGATAAGAAAAGAATATCATCAAATATGTGCATTTATTATGGCAACTATATTCAGAGCTATTTTCTTTTCTAAAGGCATTTTAAAAGAATATTTTTAAAAGAATCTATTAACAGCTAGCAACTCCATACCCTTCAACATTTCTCGGGTGAAAATAGGGACGTCCTATTCAATAGTAGTAGTAGTAATAATAATAAGAAATTTATTAATTAAACCCCACCAATCTGGCTGGGATGCCCCAGCTATTCTGGGAAGCTTCCAACATATTAAAAAAATCATTTTTTAAAAGAAAAACTTCCCTATGCAGGGCTGCCTTCAGATGTCTTCCAAAGATTATATGCAGTGGTACATCTGGTTGTGAACAGGATCCATTCTGGAGGCCCATTCGCAACATGAAAAGAATGCAATCCACAGCCGTGCATCTGCGCATGCGTTGGTTGTGATTCACCACTTCTGTGCATGCACAGAAGTAACCCTTTCCGGTACTTCCAGGTCGCCACAGGACGTAACCTGAAAGAACGTAACATGAAGCGGACGTAACATGACATATGACTGTAGTTACTTATCTCCTCGGCTCAGGAGTCAAGTAATTCCACGCCCTCCAACATTTCTCTGAGAAAAATAGGGATGTCCCAAGGAAAAGCAGGGCATTCTGGGATCAAATCAGAAACCAGGATGGCTTCTGTAAATCCAGGACTGTCCCTGGAATATAGGGGCACTTGGAAGGATTGCAACTCTGCATTGCTGTGTTGGAGACAACAGTGTTTACACAACACACAAAGCTCCGATAAAGAAAAAGAGTCTTGCTTATTAAATCCCAAAGGAACTGGCAGTGAGTTCAGAGCCGCCATACCACTAAACCAGTTATACAACAGGAAATCTGATGAAATAATCCCAAACACACTTCACTCGAAGCTGAAGCACATTAAAAATGTTTGAAATATCTATTTCATCAGACTCCAAATTAGTTACGGACTCCCAGAAGAAACATCACTGCATGTTTATAAGATGCCACAGAGATGTCATTTCATACAAAGTGTTCAATAAGGTCTGCGTCTCTCCCTCCCTCTCTCTCTCTCTGTGTAAAAGTTGTGTATCATTATGATGGCATCTAAAACATCAGAGCAGATGTAGGACCTGGAACGGCATGTGTTGTGAGACTCCAATGCTCACTGACCCTTGCCAGCATGACCAATGGCCAGGGATGATGGGCATTGTAGCTCATCTGACATTCCTCTAGAGCAATGATGGCCAAACTTGCCCTCCAGATGTTTTGGGACTACAACTCCCATCATCCCTAGCTAACAGGACCTATGGTCAGGGATCATGGGAATTATAGTCCCAAAACAGCTGGAGGGCCACGTTTGGCCATCACTGCTCTATACCAACGACTGACATGGTAAGAATTCAGAAGAGAGATGGCTAACAGGAAACGAGGCCTGAGACTTTTCAGAGATTTGCACTGGGAGTCTACTAGTAGTAACTAAACGGCATATACACATACATAGTAAAGGTAAAGGTACACCTGACCATTAGGTCCAGTCGTGGCCAACTCTGGGGCTGCGGCGCTCATCTCGCTCTATAGGCCGAGGGAGCTGGCATACAGCTTCTGGGTCATGTGGACAGCATGACTAAGCCACTTCTGGCGAACCAGAGCAGCACACGGAAATGCCGTTTACCTTCCTGCCGGAGCGGTACCTATTTATCTACTTGCACTTTGGCATGCTTTCGAACTGCTAAGTTGGCAGGAGCAGGGACTGAGCAACGGGAGCTCACCCCGTCGCAGGGATTCGAACCGCCAACCTTCTGATTGGCAAGTCCTAGGCTCTGTGGTTTAACCCACAGCACCACCCGCGTCCCTATACACATACATACATACAGTTGAATTTAAGTAGTGCAGACCAGAAAAATCAATTGCTACTTGATAGTATAAATACGCCCTTAGGTTGCCGTGGGGGTCCCTTCTGAATAGACATGTATTCAGAAATATGTCCTACTGACTTGTGAATGTTTGTGGGTGAGCAGATTTACCAATTTTAACCTCCGAACATTGTTTAAAAAGATTCCCCGGAAAGGAGGAGCAAGGACAATTAAGGCTACCAGGATGTGGCTGACTTCCCCTGATAAATATAATGTCGTTGGGAGTGACTGTCTTTCTAGTTTTTTGTTTTGCCATGCTCTCCATGACAGCCATTTTGTGTTATGCAATATACACACAACCCTCCCCAGCAAATATTTTGTGAGTGGCGCTCTCCACAAATTTGAAATGTACCCTGTGGTCAGAAAAGATTGGCAGATCCTCTTTTGAGTATATGGAATATCAACAAAATATATATTTTTATATAGTTCAATTTGTAGTATTTAATGGTGATATATTACCTAGCAACTCTAAACGATGATTCATTAGTTACGTGAATAGTTTGCCCGTCTGGTGAATCAGCATTTGTGGTTATTAATGAATGTATTTGCCTTATCCAACCTCCTTTAATGGAATTCAGAATGAATATCTTGCCCGTCTCGAGGAATTACGAATCAACATAGTATCAAATAAACATTATTTACATCTACTAAAATTAAGAGCAGAAATTATCGAACATTAGCATAATTCAAACAAAATTCCCCTATTACAATAATTAATGACTCATTTAATACTACTTGAATGACTTCTTTGCTTTCATTTTGGCAAACTTATTATTAGCATGTTTACTCAAAAGTAAGTCCCACTGAGTTCAATGGGGCTCACTCCTGGGTAAGTATTTATAAGGGTTGCAGACTTTAAAAAGGGTAAAAAAATATTCACCTAGTGAGTTCTCTTTCCGTGGACAGCCTTATAAAGTGAATAAGCCCACATCCTAAACCATGGGTAGGCAAACTAAGGCCCGGGGTCCGGATCTGGGCCAATCGCCTTCTAAATCTGGCCCATGAACGGTCTGGGAATCAACGTGTTTTTACATGAGTAGAATGTGTCCTTTTATTAAAAATGCATCTCTGGGTTACTTGTGAGACATAGGAGTTCATTTATTTTTCCCCCTTCAAAATATAATCGGGCCCCCCACAAAGTCTGAGGGACAATGGACAGGCCCCCTGCTGAAAAAATTTGCTGACCCCTGTCCTAAACACACTTACTAGGAAGTAAGCACTATTGGACACAGTGGGATTTACTGGGATGCGGGTGGTGCTGTGGGTTAAACCACAGAGCCTAGGGCTTGCCGATCAGAAGGTCGGTGGTTTGAATCCCTGCAACAGGGTGAGCTCCTGTTGCTCCTGCTCCTGCCAACCTAGCAGTTCAAAAGCACGTTGAAGTGCAAGTAGATAAATAGGTACCGCTCTGGCGGGAAGGTAAATGCGCTGCTCTGGTTTGCCAGAAGCGGCTTAGTCATGCTGGCCACATGACCCAGAAGCTGTACGCCGGCTCCCTCAACCAATAAAGCGAGATGAGTGCCGCAACCTTAGAGTCAGCCATGACTGGACCTAATGGTCAGGGGTCCCATTACCTTTACCTTATGAATGTGGGAAGACAAAATGACACAGCCAAATCAGTGGAAAGGAAAGAGAAGAACTTTTCTGGGAGGAAAATAATTGCAGTCTGCTTCCTCCTGCTTCTTGATGTTAGTCCACAAACACCTCAACTTGGGCTTTTGTCTTTCTAACTACCAGCTACTGGAGTCCCCACCCACCCATTTGTCCTCTGGCACAGAGCCCATTCCTTTGCTCCCTTAACAACCCATACTTAGGCTATTACCGGTACTTCACCGGGAACCTGGGCTGGCTATTTTAGCAACTGAATTCCTGTTAGAAAGCTCAGTTGGTAGAGCATGAGACTCTTAATCTCAAGGTTGTGGGTTCAAGCCCCACACTGGGCAAAAGATTCCTACTTTGCAGCGGGTTGGACTAGATAACCCCCTATAGTCCCTTCCAACTCTACAACTCTATGATTCAGGAATTAGAAAGGATTCAGACATACAGCCTAACTGTTGCCCCCCTGCCAAATACTCACAACACTATACAGTCGTTACATATTACAGACTCCGCTAACCCAGAAATAGTACCTCGGGTTAAGAACTTTGCTTCAGGATGACACCAAGAAATCGTGCTCCGGCAGCGCGGTGGCAGCAGGAGGCCCCATTAGCTAAAGTGGTGCTTCAGGTTAAGAACAGTTTCAGTTTAAGAACGGACCTCCGGAACAAATTAAGTTCTTAACCCGAGGTACCACTGTATAGCACACTAAGAAAAAATACGCTGAAGATCTGAATGGGTATGTTTTTAGATGGGAAAGAATGGGTTATTTCTGGAAGGAGACAAGAGGTGAATGTTCGTGGTTTTACTGGGAGAGTGACTGATTGCTTTGACTACTACAGAACAGGTTTGCTGATACTTTAATAGGAGCCTATTATGGCAAGCTCCCGTTTTCAGACACATTTTCTGCAGCTGGTACATGCAAGTATCGGAAGCCCCCAAAAGGAAACCTCGATGTTTCAAAACTGGATTGGGCCTCAGAACCACCAGCCCTCCTTAACACTTGTTGCCGATATGTTTGCAGAAGACAGCCTCAAAGTAACAGCCTGTGATTTGTCACCTTTTCTTTCTAGCGGGACCATTAAGTTCTGATGATAACCTTTCTTCTCAGCTGACAGGCTGCGGCAGTTTTGTCAGACTAAATGTTATGCACAAATAAGTCGCTAATGACAGATCTAAAGAGGCCAGAGCAGTCCAAGTTCTTTCATTCTCCCTGATTATAAAGATATTTGCATAATGTATGAATTCAAACATTATTGCTGTTAAATAATGCACAAATATTCTCCCATGCTGCAATACATACTCTTTCCTCTTCATGGATCATTTTGAGTGTATCATTCAATTGGGTTGTGGGTGTGCGTGGGTGTAGGGTTTTTTTTACCCACTATTTAAAAATGTTACAACTCCACATTGATAACCATTTGGCTGGGAGAGGTCTCATCACCCCGAAGCTGGCTAACTCTCCAAACTGTAAATGATGTATACATTATTAAATGAGCCGTGTTGCCCTCTTTTCAGAATGCATTACCATCAAAATGCAAAACTTAGCATTCCAAAAATGTCAGTATGGGATGCAGGTTCATCCCAGAACACTTCATTATTGGCCAAGGCTCGGTCGGAGAGAATCTAACGTTTTCATAGCCAAAGAAACTTCCCCACATACCAATATTTGGGGGGCTGCTTTGTGTTTACACAGACAAATACATTCTTCTGAAGGCTGGTGCAACGAGTCCACATCAGAAGCAGTGGGCATCACCCGCTTACTACTGACCCAAACATTGATTGCCTCTCCCGTCATTACTGTTTTCTTATTCTGTTTTCTCCCGTTTAAAATATATCCCAATTAAGAGTGAATAGTCCGGACCATTTCCATAGCGAAGCTAGAAAACGGGTCCCTGTGGCAGCACGACAGCAGTTCATGGCACACAAATTATACAGATGCCATTCTGCACAGCTGAGCTTCCAGCCAAAGAGGCTGGGAAGGGGCCACAGCTCAGAGACAGAGCACACACATTGCATGCTAAATTCCAAGGTTCGACCCCTCAGCGTCTCCAAGTACGGTTGGGAAGGAGGGTCTCTGCCAATTAGTGTTGACAGTACTCAGCTGGTTGGACCAATGGTGTGACTCAGTATAAGGAAGTTCCTAGATGGGGGGAATGGAGTGAAATTAGTGAGGGCTTACCTCTTGGAATTCCGCTACCATGTCCCAAAACAGAGTGAGTCAACATACTCTGGGAGAGTTTACCCCACCATTTTTGTTTCCCACAAGTTGCCATTGTGCCCAGTGAAAACCTCCCAGACATGGTTTAAGCTAGAAGCAACCCAATGAAAATGGGTTGCTCATTTTCTGATAAAACCCTTAAGGTAGCGGTTCTCAACCTGTGGGTCCCCAGGTGTTGTTGGACTACAACTCCCATCATCCCTGAGCTCTGGCCTTGCTAGCTAGGGATGATGGGAGTTGTAGTCCAACGACATCTGGGGACCCACAGGTTGAGAACCGCTGCCTTAAGGGTTGGCTAGTACTCTAATGTCAGGACTCAAGCCAGCTGTGAGGCATGAGCAGGTAATTGGAGGGTTCTCCGCCTGCGCATCATTACCCAACTCAAAAGAGAGAAACCAGTCGTATCACACCAGCCAAGGGAGCCTCCTCTCAACAATAGGTAACAGTGGGTCAGTTGGTACATTTCTGATCTCTCTAAAATGTATTTAGGTCAGGAACATTTACAGTGGTACCTTGGTATTCAAATGCCTTGGTTCCCAAATGTCGAAAACCCGGAAGTGTTCCGATTTTTAAACATTTTTTGGAAGCCAAACGTCTGATGCGGCTGTCGGCTATTGTTTCCAGGGCGCCTGCACCAATCAGAAGCTGCGCCTTGGTTTTCAAACATTTCAGAAGTCAAACGGACTTCCGGAACGGATTAAGTTTGGTGCTTTTATTTTTGCTATTTATTTTGCCTTTTTGTTTTTGAGGCTTTTTCGGTTAATTTGTTTTTGTGACTGTGTGGAAACCAGTTCAGCTACTGATTGATTGATTGACTGATTGTGTGACTGCGGAAATGGATAAAAGTCCCCAATTCAAACAATAACTATCATCAGTGCAGGTAAGAATTTGTTTTTTTAATCATCTACAATAATGCCTTATTTATTTTATAGTGCAGTACATTGATTGCTTTCATTTTATGGATCAATGGTCTTGTTAGATAGTAAGATTCATGTTAAATTGCTGTTTTAGGGTTGTTTTTAAAAGTCTGGATCGGATTAATCTGTTTTGCATTACTTTCTATGGGAAAGAGCGCCTTGGTTTTGGAACGCCTTGGTTTTGGAACAGACTTCTGGAACGGATTAAGTTTGAGAACCAAGGTACCACTTTACTGGTCTGGAACAGAGGTGGTCTTGTTGGCTGCAGAAAACCACCACATTTGTCATAATGAATATATTAGCCTGCTGGAAGGAAAAGGGAGCAGACCCATAAGGCCACACTTTCCTTCTTTCTCCGTTCATGGCAAAGCCAACAAGGTGATAGTCGACAGCCTTGGAAATTATCAGCCTTCACTAGTAAGCCCATAATACTATAGACGTAATACACATTTTTGTATAGAGTGGTACCTTGGTTTACAAATTTAATCCATTCCGGAAGTCCGTTCCTAAACCAAAGCGTTCTTAAACCAAGGCATGCTTTCCCATAGCAGTGGGGGGACTCAGTTTACAAACAGAACACACTCAACAGGAAGCAGAACATCTTCTGCTTCCAAGGCAAAGTTCACAAACCAAAACACCTACTTCCGGGTTTGCAGCATTCTTAATCCAAGTTGTTTATAAACTAAGCTGTTCTTAAACTAAGGTACCACTGTATTATGATCTTTTTGAATCAACTGTTCTGAATGCCTCGTCTTTATGGGGCTTGCAGTACTTCCAAGCTGAAACAATTTCCCTTTATAACCGCAGGCGTTCAAGATTTAAATATTGACTTCATCCCCTGCCTTTCTCTCTCTCTACAAAGCATCCTCTTCGCCTGGGTCACATGAGTGCCTTGCCCTTTGAATTATTTTTTACTTACCGTGTAGCTACAACTAAATTTTGCATTCAGATCCAAAGTCGCCGGATTCTCAAGCTTAAGTCAATTTTCTATTTGCTTTGGATATGAAATAATAAAGTCTCCGGCGCACATCATCTTTATGATTTGCCATTCTAATGCTAAAAGGTGCCTCTTCTATTTGCACTCCTAAGGTTACTTTCCCTATATACACTCTCGCTCATATACATGCATGTAGAGAGAGCCCATTTACTCTGTCAAATGGATTTTCTGTCATTTCCCTTCCCTCTCTCCTACTTACTGTTGTTGATAGCAAAGCGAATACGTTTCTGAAAACCTAATAAACTGATACGACGGTGAGAAAGGCCGCGTTCCCCCCACCTTGCATAAAGTGATTCTGCATATCCTGCAGAACGTTCTGAAATGGATCAGATCAACCTTAAACAGTCAATTGCGAATTGTATGTGCTTCAAATTGTATATAGTTGGGGAAATCAGCAAAGCAAAATGGACTGTGAGAATTTGTCAGGTATGTAGTAGTGTGTTTTCTGGGGTGGGGGGGGGGAGAAATCCTCTGGTAAACAAACACAGGCTACATGGCAAATTAAATTATACAATTTAAAACAGCAAAATGGCTGCCAGGGTGCATGTTTTTATAGTCTCAAATATATATTTGCAAACTGAAATACTGTCTCCTTTAGACAGTATTATGTAGTTCAGCTACGTAACTTTTTAAAATATATACATTTTTATTTCAAATGCAGTAAAAAGGCTACAGACAAATTGAATTTAAAGCACTACATAACTTTAAATGGGGGAGGTTAAAAAAAATTGGCATGAGAGCAGCAATCACTCTAGGTCAGGGGTGGGGAAAAATTTCGCCTAGCAGGCTAGATCTTCATCTCCCCGCACCCCTCTGGCCAGCTTGGACAAGTGGTCAAAGCCATCCATGGTTCCATCATTTGGCACCATAATTGCCTGCAGAACATCCCAGGTTCAATTCCTTACATCTCTCGTAACATACCCCTCAACCGTCCCAATTTGAGTGCGACATCTCTGAATTACAGAAGACATCCCAGCTTCTGATTAGATCCTGGAATGTCCCTATTTTGTTTTATTTTATTGTCTGGCACTCTGGTGCGAGTTAGCTGGCTCACGCCATAGCGGCAGACCAAAAGACAATCATTTTTTGTTGCTCTCACGTGAGTCAGCTGGCTCCCACAAGAGCTCGCGACCAAAAACAATCATCCTGATCAATGGGATCATAGACTCAAAGAACTGTAGAGTTGGAAGGGACCCCAAGGGTCATCCAGGCCAATCCCCCTGCAATTCAGGAATCTCAACCACTGTATCCATGACAGATGGCCATCCACATTTCTGAAAGCTCCTACAGTCTCTACCATGCCTCATTTCTCCAAAGGAACACTGACCCTGGTTGAATGCATGGAACCCCATGGACTCTTGCCACCACCTGGCAGAGACACCCAACTTCTGTAACCACACATAACCAAGAAAACAGACCATTGTTACACATGTGACTTGAGGAGTTTTAACCTTGTTTTCCAACCGCTGGCATAAGCTTTTAGGCCTGGAGTGAGCAAAGCTTGTGGCATAGACGGAGCCACTCTGCATTTTTGGGAGCTTCTATCTCTTTCCTGGGTCCCTCACTTTGATCCCTGCCTTCAATAGTGATAAGAAGTGACAGCAGTTGGGTAAAACAATCAGAACTTGAGCTGAAGAGCTCATAAACCCTTTGACACTTCAATAAACCAAAAGGCAATATAAAGCTTCTCGAAAATGTTTCCGTTTCCATTTGAAGGGGCCTCAGAGGGTGGAACCAACTCCTTATTTGAAAGACTTCATAATATTTTTAACCCTTCTTTCATACATTTTTAATTAAAAGTAAATACTAAATTCTACATAGAGAATTTTCTCCCTATATATATATTTCAATGGCTGCTATCCCCACAACAGAGCTTTATGCCTGCTGCTTGAACATCTGTAGATCAATATGTAATATTTTAAAAAATGAAACCTTAATTAACCATCTCCTTTATGTTGAGCAAAAGCAGCCCCCCCCCCTTCTTGTAATGGATTGAGTGCTACTTTACTAACCAAAGCTTTTCATCATGTAGGTCAGATCAGAAGTTTTTTCTACCAGTGTTGTATATTTGATGTCCTAATTCACAGTTCCATAGATCAGGATATGCAACTAAATATTATCTCGGTGAGGACGACCATTCTTTAATCATGTCCTGTTTTTCAGCTCTCACAATTGTCACTGACAGAATGGACTGGACTATAGTTCTATTTAATTTTCAGGATTAAAATGTGAATCTTGAGGCTCCAGGCTGCAAGCAACTAATTGCCAGAGAGCAAAATGTTTTGCAGAACTTGGAAGCCAAATAGCTTGCAGGGTGGGGGCCAAGACCTACATGTACCAATGTCAGGAGAGAGCTTGTTTTCACTGCCTCATTCTGATCACAATCTCGCCTTCACTCATACACACCCATTAGTGTTTAACTGAGAGGTGTCAGGGCTCACATTTGCTTGAAAGCCATAGCCTCTGACCTGAAGGTCTTCTCTGGTTAATGCAAACCCATTTGATCTCCACTGTCAAGAGGCAGTGTGCTTATGAACACCAGTTGCTGTGAAGTTCAGGTACGGAGAGTGCTGTTGCATTCAGGTTCGGCTTGCGGGCTTCCTGCCAGCATCTAGTTGTTGAGGTAAGGGTAGCAAAATCGCAGCCAAGAAGCTCAAATCATATACAGGACTGACACCCTTCTTTGGAAATTAAACCAATGTCCAGATTTTAACATTCAAAAACTTTACTTGCAGAAACCTATAGGTGAATCAAAACATGATATTTGCAGCCACATGTTTCTCCAAGCATGGGTTTACAGTCTCTTCCAAACAACTGTATTTTCCTCTTTTTCCAGAGCCTTCTGTATCACAATTAGGCCATGCCTTGCAGCTCCTAGGAGAGATTTCCACTTTTACCTTTTTCTGCAATCTTGCTCTCTTTCTTTCAAGTAGAGAGGAAGCACTCCAACACTCTATTGAAATTAGCAGTGTTCACAGTGGATTCCAAAACACAGTCATCTTAAAAGTCATCTCACATAAAATGGAGTCTCTCCTTCACGAGATACCAACATTAGCCAATCACATGAGAACTACTAGAGAACTCCCTAGCATTCAGTTACCAACAAGTAAAAATTAAAACACATAGTAATGCATGCAAGCACTTACAATTTCAGTGAATTAAATAACTATACTAGTTGGCTACTGTGAGAACAGGATGCTGGTGTAGATGAGTCCTGCTTACATTCCACACTCTTAGAAGAAGAACTGGGCTTCTGCACTACTCCACAGAGAGAAGCATCTTGACTTAATGACAGATTGAGGAGGCGTATTCAACGATAAAGCCAGGGTTCCTTTGTGGAGCAACAATGACAGTCAAGCTGATTCCGGCCTACTTCTAATCTGCACCATATATGTGTCCCAGAAGTCAAGCTGGGAACGTGCCTGATGTCTATCCTTTCGGCAGTCTTGCTCCCCTTAGCAGTACAGCTTCCTGTCATTGTTGAACTCCACTGCAGAGCCCTTGCCATAATCCTCTCTTCTCTTTTTCCAGCGTTAATTTTATTAAAATGACTTCCTTTCTATTATATAGCAGAGAAGCTGTGTGCCTTAATTGACTTCAAATTGTGCTATTTCAGTTTAAAGCCCATCAGAATATAAGTCCCCGTTTCCTCACATCAGTCAGGCTATTTCCTCATCTCCATGACCTGAATGGATAAGATTTGCTAGCTCCATTTATCCATGAACCGAACAAACCGGAGGAGCTAATTCTAAATGGATGGCAGACAGACTTCAATTATTATTTTTCCCAGGCAACTGCTAAACTCTTTGCACTATGTGTGTAGTATTTTAAAAAGAGACAATTGTGCAAATACTAGAAACATCCAATAAATACCATACCTGTCATTTTAGTTTTATGTAGTGCCTTTTAAAAATATATTTTATTAAAATGCCATCCTCCTTTGAATGGAGGGGGGGTTACCCACCAAGGTTGTGCTTTCATGATAAACAGATGAGTGAAAAAATTAAGTGGGACCTTTCTTTGTGTGTTGTCCTGAGCATGTAGCTCTGTCAGGAGAGCACAAGACTCAGAGCTGTGGGTTCAAGCCCCACACTGGGTGAAATATTCCTTCATTGCAGGGGGCTGGACTAGATCAGGGTTTCCCAAACTTGGGCCTCCAGCTATTTTAGACTACAGTTCCCATCATCCCTGTCCACTGGCCCTGCTATCTAGGGATGATGGGAGTTGCAGATCAAAAACGGCTGGAGGCCCAACTTTAGGAAACCCAGGACTAGATGATCCTTGTTGTCATTTCCAACTATATGTTTCTACGCTGTCCATAACTTGAAAGCTTGCTATTTTGTGACATTTTGGTTGGTCCGAATGAAGTAGTGCCAAACTACGGATTTCTGACTTTGTCATGGGGATTGGCATGGCTTCTTGAATAGCGCCCAGGATGTGGTGCGAGATGTAAGTGTTGTCGAGCCAACTGAGAGCAGTTACCACAGTGCTGTTAAATTCGATATAGACATAAATGGCCAATTATCAAGAAAATCTAACACAGGACCATTTGATGATGATGATTATTATTATTATTATTATTATTTTAAAAAAGAGGAAAGTTCCCCAAAATGAGGAGCTTGGTAAAAAGGAAGTTGAAAGGAAATTCAAGAGAGTCAAAGTCACTCTGAAATGCTTGGGAGTTTTTAAAAAACACAATATTAGAAGTTCAAGCAGAGTGTGAACGCTACTATGAGGGCCAAGAGGATAGCAGTGTGGTTATTCAGCAGGTCAAAGAAACTATTAGAGGCAAGAATGCGTCATTCAAAAAAATGGAAGCCTTGTCCACCTGAAGAGAACAAAAAGGAACACAAACTCTTGCAAAAATAAAAGCTCTGCAAGCAGACAGTAAGGAATGCCTAACCCCACCTGAAAAACCTATCTCTCCTACTCCAATTTTCAAAGTATAGGGAACTGCCAGATTTAGGGAGAAGAAAGTAAGGGATGAGTAGCTGAAGGACACCACATGGATAGGTGGTGGTTAAAGAAGGCACAAGATGTTCACAATCCACATTAAGCCAGGGTGTGGGTGGGTCCCTCGTGAACTTGGACTTTCAGAAAGCTTTCAACAAGGTCCCTCACCAAAGACTCCTGAGTAAGCTTAGCAGGCAGGGAATAACAGGAGAGGACTTATCGTGGACCAGGAATAGATTAAGTTGTAGGAAGCAGAGAGTAGGGCCGGATGGACAGTTCTCTGAATTGAGAGATGTAGGGAGGTAAGTCCCCCAAGGTCAGTCATGGGACCTGTGTTTCTTAACTCGTTCATAAATGATGTAAATTTAGGAGCAGGCATTTTGCTCTTTTGGCTAACTTCTCGACCTACCCTTCATCAATTTGTCTAATACATTTTGAACCTATCTAAGCTAATGGCTGTCATAGTAGCTTGACTTCCCAAACCCTTAAGAATAAAGAAGCGCTCTCCACCCCTCTTATGTCCTGAACCAAATGCCAATGTATTTCAGGTCCGCTATCATAGCACAGGTGGGGAACCTGCAGCCTCAACCTCATTTTCTGCAGCTCCCAACACCTCCTGAAAAGGCACCATTCTTTCATCCCATCAGAATGCCTTTCTTCCTGCACACTTCCTTCTTATGACTCCAGGCTTTTTAATGGGTTTCTTCCTTCTTTGTATGCAGTTTCTGAACAATCTAAAGGGGCAGTATTGTATTTGATAAAAAGCACACTGATTTTTCTTTCTTTCTTTTACCCTGGTTGTATGGCTTGAGGAAAAGGTGGTTTTCTGAGAACAAATTGGTAGGCTTCTGCTGTGTGTGTAACATACTAAAGCCAGGAGTGGGTGGGGAATTGCCATTGTTCACTTTCCAGAACAGGAGCTGAATTAGTCTATTATAGTGGTGGGGGGGGGGATCCTCTGTATCTGTATTTGAAAGTAACCAGGACAAACCCAGTGGGGCTTACCTCTGAGTAGGGAAAGGCAAATCTGTCCATTTTGGTTTCTCAGTTTCTCCTTTTTCCATTCTGAAGTTTGGTTCACCATATTTCCACACCAGTTTTGTGATTTCTCTCCCCCACACACAACCACACTTTTGGGTGATCTCATGAAAATTCATCAGCATTTTAGTGCAAATTTATTCTAATGTGCACTTTTGGTGTGTGCAATTTTGTTTGAAATAGACATTTTTGCAAAGCAATTTTTGCACAATACATTCTGGTATTCCCCTGCCACTCTTACATATGCATTTACATGTACACTTTCCTCTGGTATATGCAGTTTTTGTGTGGAAATCACCATTGCAAAATTCAGGGAAGTGCAAATTTCAATGGATGGCTGTTTTTCAGTTCACATGTCAGTTTCAGAGAATGTGAATAAGATATGGATCTTTAAATGCAAACCTAATCAAATTTCTCTCCTATCCCTGCACAGGACTGGGAATTCTAAGATAAAGTAGCCATGATGAAAACAGAAGCAATACAGAAAGCGCAACAGGCTGAATAATAATAACTGTAAACATTTTATCGGTTATTTCCTAACGTAAAGATCTAGCCCAGTATGTGCAACCTATACAGTTCCTATGCATGGTATATAACCTATGAGACTAATTCCAATATTAATACATTTCTTCTTTTCTTATCTTTTCCTATTGTTTCTTCTTATAACTTCCTGTATAACAATCCTTAGGCTTTCTTCTTGTTTCTTCTTGTAAGTTCCTGTATAACATAATCCTTAGGTAAAAAATAGAAAAGTCCTCAAGGTAACGAGAACAGCACAGCTGATGTAGACTGCTGGCACAAACTGGCTGGTGCATGTCGGCCAATTGGTGCCAAAGAAGGACAGAACCTTTTTCATGTATGCTACAACAGCAGCAAGAATACTTATCGCAAAGTATTGGAAGACACAAGATCTACCCACTTTGGAAGAATGGCAGATGAAGGTGATTGACTACATGGAATTGGCGGAAATGACTGGCAGAATCCGAGACCAGGGAGAAGA
Source organism: Podarcis pityusensis (assembly GCF_964106645.2). Taxonomy (NCBI): domain Eukaryota; kingdom Metazoa; phylum Chordata; class Lepidosauria; order Squamata; family Lacertidae; genus Podarcis; species Podarcis pityusensis. The sequence goes on from NC_138030.1 coordinate 75,233,390, forward strand.
GTCGGTGAAAGAAGACTGGAAAAAATTTAAGGACTATTTACAGAAATATTGTAAAATTAAGGAACTTTAGAAGGATGCTGGATAGAAATTAAGAGGTTTCTAGCTGTAATGCTTTAAGAGACATGGGAAGAAAAAAAAAGGTTAACAATTGGGTAAAAGATTAATGGTAAGGATTTGCTGAACTAACAAACTGAATTGGAATACAAAGAAGGGAGGTATGAGGAGGTCTGGGGAAATAAGAGTAAGGAAGATAGATTATGGAACATTAGTGTGTTTTTAACTGTTTTATTTTGCATGTTTTTTCTTACTTTTTGCTTTTTTGCTGTAATTTATACTTTTTTCTTTGTTTTCTGTATTTTTGTGAAACTTTAATAAATATCATTTAAAAAAAAAAAAAACTGGCTGGTGCAGATGCAAACTGCTAACTTAGGCAGAACAAGGTTTCCAGATATCTCCCTTGTTTCACCCCAAAAGGCTTCCTCAGCTGATATTAGATCTATACAATATAAATAAACGCATGGTAATACAATATTTGGTATCCAAGGTACAATAGTAGTGAATAAGATATCTACTGTATCGTTACTGAAAAATATAGTACACAAATGTTTTTTGCTTACAGATCAGCAGGCCAATAAATTGTTTACAGTTATTATTATTCAGCCTGCTGCGCTTTACGTATTGTGATAACTGTATTTGTGTAGCAAGGCATTGAATTTGTTTTGAAAACAGAAGCAAGGCAGACTTCACTCTGGATTAGTTAACTCAAAACACTTTTTGGTCTCTGTCTCTGCCCATGACTGACTCCGATGCCACCCACCAGTGGCACAGTGCCATGGAGAGAATGTAACCCTCATCAGAAAAAAATGGTGCCTGCCCTGGATTATAGTATAAGTTCTCAAACAAACACCACTGTCAGATACATAGTGTATAACCAATTGATCGTTCAGCTTGCTATGTAAAGATGACAGTAGGCTTGGGGAGGATTGTCTCATGCAAAAATTGCACATGGAGACAGTTAACCTATAGGAGGTCACTTGGAGATAAGAAATGAAAGAAAAGGAACTGTGTCCAAACACAAGTTAAAAAGTTAATGACTCTTTGAGGAACCTCGAAAATGCTGTAAATTTTTAATATCTGGGTCGTCAAACATTTGTTTTTCAAAATGCATTACAGGATGTGGAATACATTGGGAAAGTAATTATTGCACTCAAGAAAGTTCAGCTCCTCATCTTCAAGTTTGAACTGCTGTATGTTCTGTCTCAGGTTTTTTGTGAGGGTTTTTTTGTGGGGGGGGGGATAACTTTTTGGACATTACATAAAGTACCACAAGTTGAAAATGGTGAAGCAAATTATACCAGAAGTACCGCAGGAGTGCTTAGACTACAAAATATTGCCCTAAATTTTATTGTCAAAAATGGTGTTTGCTGTGACTTAGAAATATGATTTACTGTTCAGCTGATAAGCAAAAATATACCCCTCTCCAGCTCAGCTCTTAATTCTATGTTGTTCCTGAATTTGAGATTGGAAAAGGGAGCCTGGATATTCTGTAATTCTGTACAGTCACTAGATTGTAATAATTAATGTTATAAGAAACCTCTTCCTGACTGTATATACCAGCCAGAGCAATGGTAATTATTTTATGGATTTATTTTTTGTTCCATTTTTAGTTATAATTATTCTCCTTCCTTTCTGTTATTAATTATTAATATTAAATATAATGAATATTTAAAAATGCATTAGTGATTTAAATAACAGCAATAAAAGAAGCATCCCTCATTAATCCAAAGTTTGGGCAATAACTACAAGATTTGTAGATTATAAGGTTTGTATGGTATCATAATAAAAATTGATTAAGGTTCTATAGTTATGATCAAATATCACGACTTGGTCCTGTTCCCTTTAAAACACCATTTTGTCTTTTTAAAGTATGTTAGATTGAATGGTTGATTTAAGAATTCCCCGTGTTTTAAATCACCGTATTTATTATTTAGCATATATTTGTCTCACCCTTCATGTTACAATATCTGCGTGAGCTACAACAATTAAAATGGAAATGCAAATATAACACAACCCCCACCAAAAAAACTAGCAGAAAAACTAGCAAAAAAACAAACAAACACCCCGCCTCCTAAAAATAAACTGTAAGCAATCCTAGAAACATATTGTGCAACCAAGTGCAACTCTTACAATAGCAACAACTAATATAGATATTAAGGTTTGGCGTGGGCAAATGGGTAGGTTTTAAATCGGTGGTCAAGTATCAAACAGATCAGTGCTGGACTCCCTGGGAAGGATATTCCTAGGAACATAGGAAGCTACCATATACTGAGTGGAGCAGCCTCCCTTGGGAGGTGATGGACTCTCCTTCACTGGAGGCTTTTAAGCAGAGGTTGGGTGGTCATCTGTCATGGGTGTTTTAGCTGAGATTCCTGCATTGCCGGGGGTTGGGACCAGATAACCCTCAGGGTTCCTAGCTCAGGATTGTCTGAATGGCCCTCCAGGATTTCAGACCACAGGGTCTCCCAGTCCTACCCAGAGATGCTGGGACTTAAACCAGGGACTTCTGTGTACAAAGCAGATGTTGTACTGCAGAGCCATGGCCCATAACAGGGGTGCCCCCATGGCATAGCTGTCAACGTTTTCCCTTTTTAAAGGGAAATTCCCTTATTCCAAATAGGATTTCCTTTTAAAAAAGGGGAAAGTTGACAGCTATGCCCCATGGTGTAGGATCTGACTCCACTGTGGTCCTTAATGGTGAAGCTAATATTTAGCCATTTGCAAATTGACAAAAGCCGACGTAGAGATATCAAAAGACCAGTTTTCCGAGAGTTAATTTTGAACACTTTGCCCCCGCGATCTACCCCAAATCCCAAATCAGATCAGATACATGATGGACCAATCTGCCTCTGACTTCTCTGTTTTGCCAGCAAAAGGGAGAGGAAGAGATGGCTTCCATCAAATTTATGCTGAAAGCTTCAAATGCTTTGGAGGACAAGAAAAACCTTTCAAATAATTTGCACTAGGTTAAAAAAAGAATGCAAGAACAAGGTTTTTAAGCAGAGTGTTCAGGAGAGCACAAAGGCCAGGTTAGGGGAAAATACAGGTCATGAGGGAGTAGCAAAGTAGACCATTTTACTTACTTATTTCACAGCCGAGAATTATTTACTAGGTGCCTAAGAGGGGGAAAATGAAAGGTGGAAATATTTAAGCTTGACAAGTGGTTACATTGATTTTAAATTAATTTTAATGGGCCTTTCAGTTGCTTGCAGTTCAAGTCAGTGCAGTGTGCTAAACACACACGCACATACACTGGAATACATTAATGCTCCACTAGCCAGTATATACAGTAAGCATCTATCCAATAGATTATGGCCTGTGGAAATCAAGGTGCCTACTCGTCTATGATGGCTTGTGACTAAGGGACCGAGTTGGGTTGTCTGGGGGGAGGGGGAATGGCATGGCTAGGCTGTTTTGCACATTTAAAAGCAAGCTGAAATGAAACAAATCAGCAGACAGAACATTGCACAGCACGTAAATGAATATTGCCAGCACACCCATAAAGGAGACCCGACAGCCAAACAGAGTGGTAAAATTGTTAGAGTTATTAAATATAACAAAATTAGAAGATTTGCAAAAACAATTACCCATATTAACTAAATCAAAAGAGTGGGTTTATGTAACAAGGAAGGAGTACACACATCTACTTCATGTCCTAGGCCCGCTTACAGCTGCAAACTGTGGTAATACAGCAAAGAATTGGAAGAAACTCTCCTCCTTTGTTATGTGAACCTAGCATGCACACACCACAGCCCCTTTCCATGGTTCACTAAAGTGTGCATGCTAAGCCTAAGGGGCGCCTCAGGGACCTCTGCCCACAAGCCAAAGGCAATGGGAGATGGTGAAAGAGTATCCCAGGACCTGACTTGCCAATCTACTACAGTGGTACCTCGGGTTACATACGCTTCAGGTTACAGACTCCGCTAACCCAGAAATAGTGCTTCAGGTTAAGAACTTTGCTTCAGGATGAGAACAGAAATAGTGCTCCAGCGGCGTGGCAGCAGCAGGAGGCCCCATTAGCGAAAGTGGTGCTTCAGGTTAAGAACGGACCTCTGGAACGAATTAAGTACTTAACCCGAGGTACCACTGTACATGCCAATTTTCCCCCCCAGAGAGGAACTCACCCGATCAGCCAGGAAGAGGAAGAGGAGAATTGCATGCATGAAAAGGGTTAAAGAACCTCTTTTATTTCGTAAGGGGCTGGAGTTCAAATCCTCTTTCTCAGGAACAGCCAAAATGTCACAAATTAGCAAGATATTGATCTGGCGGTTAAGCTAAATAGGACTGGGCATGTGGGGCAGGGGAGAGCTGGCTTAATATTGAAGCCACCTTGTCTGCATTGGTAAAAAAAATTAAAAAATCAGAATTGTTGTGTGAGGGTGTGGCTGTGGGGACTGTCACAAAGAGTACCTGCACTTCAGAATGTACCACTGCACCTCAAGTGTACTGTGTGTGGGAAGGGCTTCATCAGAGGACTAGACCCCACCCCATCCAAACGTTCAGTCACTGTTAACACATGGGTGAGGGTCCTGTGTGAATGGCACAAGTACATGAGTACCGCATGTTAGTAGGAATGAGTGTGTGAGAGTAAGAACGGAGGGAGGATGTGAGAGATTGTGAAGGAGGAAATGGACATAACAAAGATAGTGAAGAACCTGCATTCTCCAGGTGATGGAATGTTCCATGGAACCCTTTCTAGGGTTGACTTCGTGGTGCTGTGTGGTAATAAGACAGAGCCCTGTTTTTACTGCCCCAAAACTCTGGTTTTGTATTAGCTAATGTAGCGAAGATGCAATTTTTCAGTTCACCTCCCTCCTTTGATTAAGTCTCAGCTCACAAAATTCATTTCGGCAATAAGTGCCATGTAAACTTCTTACTCTCTCCCCCCCAGGTTCCTTCCATTAATGTTCACACACAAAGAAGAGAGATGGCTCTCCACGGATAAACCACAATGGCTGTTTCAAATAGCAAAACTCTCCCTTGACAGATTATGGGAGAGCTTGGCTATAAGCAACACGCAGATATATACACTCAAGCATTCCGACAACACCCCCCTTGCCTTCAGGGAACGCACTGAGGGTGGGAGTTGCAAAGGGATGCACTCTGCTGAACTCACAAATGTGAGAAAGGAAGGATAATATCTAATAAGTATATCCTCTCCTAGTATCTACACACACCCTTACAGGATGGATGACAGAGAGTGGTGTGAGCATGTGTCTAGAAATGAGCTTAATGTACAGAGGCAAAATTTATATATGTTGGACCTATCCATCATTATCTTACCCTTGTCTCACACAGAAGGGAGTGCCCCCCCCATCTCTCACATGGGGGCTTGCCTATCTTCTCCCATCTTGGCAGATCTTCCCTGCCAGGGTCTTTCAACAGTCTTCCATCGCCTTCATATGTGTACCCTCATTAAACCAAAGTCAAGGACATCAAAAAACTAAACAAAAATTAAGCAAAAGCAAAAGCAAGGTGCCCTTCTGAGAGCTGACCAGAAAGGCATACCATCCAACATTTCTCTGATGAAAATAGGGATGTCCCATTCAATAATAATAATAATCATAATAATCACCATTTTATTATTTACACTCCACCCATCTGACCGGGTTGCCCCAGACACTCTGAATAGCTTCCAATATATATAAAAACATAATAAAACATTAAACATTAAAAAAAACTTCCCTATACAGGGCTGCCTTCAGATGTCTTCTACACGGTTGTCTAGTTACTGATCTCCTTGGCTTGGGGGTCACCTAACTCCATACCCTCCAACATTTCTCCGATGAAAATAGGAACGTCGGGACATTCAGGGATCAAATCAGAAACTGGGATGGCTTCTGTACATCCGGGAGTGTCCCTGGAAAATAGAGGCACTTGGAGGGTTTGGAAGGGAATGCAGGTGTCAGTGTGAAAAAGGGTTCCTGACCCTGCCCTACAGTATAAATGTATCCAGGGGCATAGGAAGGGGGGTGGGGGCAGTCTGGCCCGGGTTCCATCATGGAGGGGGGTGTCAAAAAGGAATAATTACTGCCTTACTAGGGCAGTTCATAAAAAACTTTTTTTAAAAAAATGCCTGCTCCAAAGGTCTTATCTTACTACACTATATTATATACTTACTACACTACATTATATAGCTATATCTGAAATTTCATGTTTATCAGTTAATATCTTGACCCTCCTCCACGAAAATAACTGTTTTCTTGGCTGTTTTCATATGTTGTGAAGGCTGAAATTTCAATTCAGTGCAGCTGAAATGCAATCCACCCTGTAGATTTAAGTATCTGTCCACAGTTGCCTCCTTGTTATCAGAGGCCCATGATCCACATTCCTTTGTAAGAAAATATGAAATAACGTAAAACTATTTTTGCAGGCAAAATTAAAAAAAAATCAATGTGGGGGGTGGGGTGACAAGACATTTTCCACACCGGGTACCACCTGACCTTCCTATTGGCTTTTTCTTACCCATTGTTACCTTTACCTCTCTTCCTTTCCATTCTACCTCTTTGATGTCTTCTCGTTCTTCTAGTCTAAGTGTAGATTTAAGCTCCTTGTAGGGACAGGGTACATAGTTCCCTGTTGGGACCTACCTCTTGCATGCTTTCTCCTCGCCTGTCTCACTGATGACACTAGGCTAAGCAAGCGATAAATGACAAGGACAAATGCTAACATTCGTGCAACCACAGAAGCGCCACCCACCTCCATCTCTCTTAAACTAGGATCATTTCAGTTCATCCTCCCAAGCCCTCCCTGAATTTTTTCAGGAGGACGTGCATTTGGCTGCTTTCCGTCAGTTAATATAAAAGCTGACTCCAACAGCAACAAGCTCATTGTAAGTGGGGAGAAAAGCAACAATGGTCAGCAAATAAATAAAAAATTGCCCCCTACCAGCAAAGTGCTGAGACAGCCTACAGTGATGAATTAAGCTCTTAAACCACCATAAGCTGCTGAAATGGTTTCTCAGAGGCCTCTGTCAAAAGTTCCAGGCGGCCACTAAGCGACTTTTAGACACCTTTAGACAAAAGTGCTTGAGACCACCCTCTTAGCAAGTTCAAGAGGGCCAACAGCAGTAAACTCTTTGCTGTATTTCACTGCCTTAATGGGTGGGGGGAGTTTGGGCATAAATGACTTTATTTGTTCAAGTGGACTGCAGAGCATTCCCAGCCCCACTCGAAAATGATTTGTTCAATGAACAGTAACCGAAATGGGATTGTGACTTCTGGCATTCAGCATACTTGGACATACTCCCTTAAGGATAGGGCTGTAGCTCAGTGTTAGAGCATCTCATACCCTCCAACCTTTCTCCGATGAGAATAGGGAGAACTGGATATGGAACAACTGATTGGTTCAAAGTTGCGAAAGGAGTACGACAAGGCTGTATATTATCTTCCTGCTTATTTAACTTATATGCAGAATTCATCATGCGAAAGGCTGGGCTGGATGAATCCCTAGCCGGAATTAAGATTGCCGGAAGAAATATCAACAACCTCAGATATGCAGATGACACAACATTGATGGCAGAAAGTGAGGAGGAATTAAAGAACCTTTTAATGAGGGTGAAAGAGGAGAGCGCAAAATATGGTCTGAAGCTCAACATAAAAAAAACTAAGATCATGGCCACTGGTCCCATCACCTCCTGGCAAATAGAAGGGGAAGAAATGGAGGCAGTGAGAGATTTTACTTTCTTGGGCTCCATGATCACTGCAGATGGTGACAGCAGCCACGAAATTAAAAGACGCCTGCTTCTTGGGAGAAAAGCAATGACAAACCTAGACAGCATCTTAAAAAGCAGAGACATCACCTTGCCAACAAAGGTCCGTATAGTTAAAGCTATGGTTTTCCCAGTAGTGATGTATGGAAGTGAGAGCTGGACCATAAAGAAGGCTAATCACCGAAGAATTGATGCTTTTGAATTATGGTGCTGGAGGAGACTCTTGAGAGTCCCATGGACTGCAAGAAGATCAAACCTATCCATTCTGAAGGAAATCAGCCCTGAGTGCTCACTGGAAGGACAGATCCTGAAGCTGAGACTCCAATACTTTGGCCACCTCATGAGAAGAGAAGACTCCCTGGAAAAGACCCTGATGTTGGGAAAGATGGAGGGCACAAGGAGAAGGGGACGACAGAGGACGAGATGGTTGAACAGTGTTCTCAAAGCTACCAGCATGAGTCTGACCAAACTGCGGGAAGCAGTGGAAGACAGGAGTGCCTGGCGTGCTCTGGTCCATGGGGTCACTGTTATGTATTGAAGTTCTCACCCTGGCGAAAAGGAGTATCGTGTATGTAGTTTTCACTCAGGTCCATGTCAGTTACTTTAGGCGGGAAACCCTGGGTTGTTGTTGCTACAATGTTGGCAGCCAGCTGCCTATAAAAGCAGGCCAGCTGAGCTGTTTGCTGTTCAGTTCAGTTCTGTTCCAGCTTACAAATAAAGAGCTGCTTTGGAGAAATCGCTGTGCTGTCTGATATGTTCACCCACAACTTAACAGTCACGAAGAGTCGGACACGACTAAACAACTAAACAACAACAACAACATGTCATAAATCAGGAATTTCAAACAGTGAAAAATCCAGACAGAACTTGTCCAAAGTTGCACTGCTTACATGGGCTGCTATACATCTGGATTTCCCTGGACATTTTGCCAATTTCCACCCAGACACTGCTGCCGACTACAGTATTCTGTATATGTCTGGTAAATTCTGGATGTATGGCAACCCTACATTAATTATTTTACTATTTATACCCCATGCACCTGACTGGACTATCCCAGCCACTCTGGGCACCTTCCAACATACCGTACTTTTCCGTGTATAAGACTATGTTTTTCTCATAAAAAATCATGCTAAAAAGTGGGGGTCGTCTTATACATGGTTAATGAATAGGGTGGGTGTTTGATTGGTTGCTGTGTCAATGGGTGGTGTTGATTGGCTGATGCTACAGCAATCCCCCCCTAAAAAAAGCTTAACTACACTGTGCCATCTCCCCCCATTTTCTTAAATTTGAGTCCCCCCAAATAGAGGGTGTCTTATACATAGGGGTGTCTTATAGACGAAAAAGTACGGTATATAAAAACTTAATAAAACATTAAACATTTAAAAAGCTTGCATATACAGAGCTGCCTTCAGATTGTTTGGGGGGGGTCACATAACTCCATACCCTCCAACATTTCTCCTGTGAAAATAGGCACATCTTAAAGAAAAGCTGGACATTCCAGGACAGCCATGCCACCACCTTCAGCAAGCCCAGAGACGGATTCTTGTAAACACACGCCGTAACATATCATCTTCCTTTTTTGTAAACAGACTTCTGCTTATTGTGCGAATTGTCTAAACGTAGCACCTGAGAAAATGAGTGCTGTTTCCTTTAAGCACCTACCAACAGCAACAGAGCTGACAGATGGGAAGTGTGTGATCAGTCCGCTCAGCTTTCCGTTCACCTGCCAAAGCAACAGGGAAGTTGAATCTAACCTGAACTTTCAGAGGCTTATTTTGGATAAGGAAGAAAGGGCACTAGATTAGAAGAAAAGGGAACGGAGGAAGCATTCCAAATGCAGCTTGATGCATCAGCTATGGACGTGTGTGCGTGCATCAACTTGGCTTTACTCTGCTATCATCCAGAGGGGAAAAATATAGTAAGGTTGCATGTCACCCCCAAACTCTGCCAAGTGGCAGCAAGATTCCACAGGGTTCCAGAAATTGTGTTTAAATTAGGAAAACTGAGGGACAGCAGAGGCTAGTGTCTTTAAGAAATATGGTTTCTTTTACACATATTTACACCTGGAGTCTTCATTGGAGGGGGTGCAGAACATTAATATAATAATAATAATAATAATAATAATAATAATAATAATAATAATTTATTATTTGTGGTTCGAGGACCCGATCCCCGCGTAGTGGAATGAAAACACAAGGACACGTGATATAAGGTTAATGGGCAAGAAAAGGCCACAACTTTATTGATTACAGCAAGTGAAAAGGTATTGGCTTAGGCATTGGATTACGTCAGCTGACTCCACCCCCTCAGAGAGGGGTGAGTCTAAAACGGGGGGGTTTATTCACCAGTAGGTGGAGCCTGTTGATGCTAATCCAACTATAAGCTCTCCCCTGATGTCACCGAGGGTCGTGCCATGGCCTCCCGCCACGCAGGCATTGGACAGAATACACGCAGGCATCGGACAGAAGGCGCAGGCGATGGCCACACCTAGCCCTTCGACGCACCACAACACATTATTCCAATGCCTAACCGCCACCCGAGCCAAAAAGGCTCGCCGCCAATGCCCTCACAGCTGTAACCAATCCCTGATGCTGATGCTGATGCTATTTAACCAAATGTCATTCCCTTGGTCTGAAAGATGAACCCCATCATTCCGGTACAAGGCCTGATCGCCAATCCGGATATGGTCGTGAGAAATGACTCGGCCATTCATAAAGCGCACCCAACGGGCTATTGCATGATTTAAGAGTTTCCTGGATTTTTCAATGGCCATACAGTTCTGTGCACCGCGCCAAACAATTCTCTTCAGGAAGGAGGACCAGAACACCGTTGTTCCGGGACACAAGGCAGCAATCTCATCCAAATCTCTTTTTATGTTCCATGACAAGTCCGCACTTCTTCTGTTAACAAGGTCATTTTCCCCTAATTGAAGGATAAGGATGTCGGGAGGGCCAAACATGGCGACTTTCTCCCTCAGCAATGGCACAAGCTCTTCCCAACACATGCCTCGTCTCAAAAACCAGGAAACTCGCACTCCAGGTGGCAACCCAAGATTAGGGGTGAGGCCGCAGCTAGCCGATACGGGCCCAATGGACTACACTGTGGCCGCAAATCCAAACACATTTTCTGAGAACGGCTGAGAATAAAGGAAAGAAAAAGATGGGTAAGTAGAGCTAATGCAGCGGAGCGCATACTAGCGAATGTAACCTTTATAAGCATCGGATTTCCACCGGCCCATTTCTTTAATCCTATCCGCCGGCAGACCCAAGCACGCCGCTGTTGTGGTGGCGCCAATCCTGAATGAGTGTGCAGCATAATCCTGGGAAGATAAACCACAGGCATCAATAGCTTTGTGGAGTACCCTTGTGAATTGGTGTCTCAACAAAGGTGACCCATCCTCGTGAACCAGGAGCGGGCCAGGACCGGGCAGTCTGAGGTAAAGGAACCATCTAGTGTCCTTGACCGAGCATGGGCCCCGCTGTGCTGAAGCTGTAAGTTTTACGAGGGAACCCCTACCTGCCTGATCCATTTTGGATTGACGTATCCGCACTGTCATGCTAGCTTCGGACAACTGCACATCCTCCGAGAGGAGGCCGCGCGTTGACCCAGTTGCGTTAACCTCAGCTACTACTTCACCGACCCTCAAGGTGCCAAAAAAGCAATCTCATATGCAGCGGAAAAAAGGCGGGCCTCAAACTTGGTCCAGCAGATTGACCTAAGCTTTGTGCATATCTGAGAGAGCAGCCCGTAAGAAATTGGCTTAGCATATGCTGCAGAAAAGAGGCAGGCCTCAAACTTGGTCCAACAGATCGACTTAAGCTTTATGCGTATTTGAGAGAACAGCCTGTAAGAAATCGGCTTATGGCCCTCGGCTCTAGGGGGTTGCAGCTTACCCCAACCTTCAATAGCTCTGCGGATCAGGAAGTCACTGCACGGGTCGGAGGAAAACATGGCTTTACAAAAGAAGCTGATGGCGGCTATGTGTATCTTTAAAGTTTTGGGGGCCCGGCCTAAAGGAGGTTATAACGTATGCCGCAGAGAACACCCGGGCCTCGAACTTGGACCAGCAAATTGACCTAAGTTTTATACGGATTTGGGACAGCAGCTCGTAAGAAATAGGCTTGCGGCCTTTGTTACTTGGAGGCTGCAGTCAACTCCAACCTTCAATTGCCCTGCGGACCATGAAGTCACAGCACGAATCGGTGGAAAAACATGGGTCTACTAAAGAATGTGATAGTGGCTATGTGTATCCTCAAAGTTTTCGAGGCTCAACCTAGGCCATGAAGGTGTGTTAAGTATTGCAGAACGTTTTCTGTGGAGGGTGTAACATTAGTGGAAAGGGAGGATACTTTGGACCTGAACCCCATGAAATCACACCAGACCTTCTTATATGATCTAAGCGTAGAGGGTGCAACAGATGCTAATACTCCCTTAACCACTTCACGTCTCCAAGGTTCCACAGGTGCTCCGGAACGGGTTCTGGCAGTGGCTGAGCCCTGAGAGCTAATGCTCGGAAGCAAGGCACCGGAGGACGAATGATCGGAGTAGGCGCACTCTCGGAACGCTATGACTGCTTAGCCAGTATGTTGACCACCGCCTGGTTATCAGTTCTGAAGCACACCCCGCGATTCTGGAACTCCTCAGTCCAAATGTGAACAGCCACAACTAAGGGGAAAAAACTCCAGAAAAGTGAGATCCCGCGTGATAGCCTCGCCTTGCTCCTCTGCTGGCCATTGTTGAGCACACCAGCGTCCCCTAAAGAATAAACTGAAGCCCAAGGACCCAGCAGCATCAGTGAACCTGGAAATCTGAGGACAGGTTGAGGATTTCCTGCCATAAGGAGACTCCATTGTAGCGTTCCAGAAACATGATCCAGATCTCAAGGTCTGTCTTAACCGATTTTGGGAGTCTTACCCTGTGGTGTGGTTTGTTTGTTTGTTTGTTTGTTATTTTATTTTATTTTTTAAGGTTAGGTATGCACACAGGCCCCAAGACTCATTTTGTATCATGACTTTTAAACTTCTGATTTGTTTCTGAGTCACTTGGTGCTCTCTGTGCTGAATCTGAAGGGGGATGGCACACAGACTAACTGAATGTGGATGTTCATTATGCACTGTATCATAGTATAGTACAGTGATTATAAAAATATCTGCTTGAGTATACATTTTCATCATGTGTAAAACTCATAAGGAATAAACAAATAGTTCTATATTGTGATCAAGTAACTCCTAGAACAAAATTGTAAGTTTTAGCTTCAGAAAACCAGTTGCTTTGGGGACTTCCGGGTTGGCGCCACCGGCAATGGTGGAATTCCTCTGATCGGGAGGAATTTGCCTCATGGAAATTCAGGTCTGGCCGCCACGGTGAAGGCGGAGACCCACTAAAAATCACAGGCAGTTGAAGCCTGTGAACGTGGGATTCGGCAGGCACCTTTTACGCCTCCCCTACTCGCGGGGAAACCCGATTTCGGGGATCCGGAGCGATGTGGGGTGAGCGGCACGGTGCTTCGGATCGACTGCTTCTTCCATGAAGCGAAGCTGCATAGCTGTTGCCGGAGAGCGCTGACTTTTTCCTGTGGACAATTTGATCTTAAAGCAACTACCCGTGAGTAGAGTGAAGAATTGGATTTTTAAACATTTTAATTTGGCACCGAAATGGGGAGGTTCAAAACAGGAAGTCCACCTCCCCTTTTTGTAAATAAGACTGAGGCAAAGAGGCTGCAAGCTAAAGTCTTGGAAAGCCCATTGTAAAGGACTAAATTCTCATCAGTAAAAAATATTAGCCCCCCCTTGGAAGGCAGGAGAAGAGGGGGGAGGCTTTGGATTGTATATTCCTGCAGGAGTGAGTGAGGAAGTTAAAATACCACCGTTCCGAACCTGGAAACGGGCTGCCAGTAAAACCGACGTGCCTTGGAAGGTTCATTGACAGCGAATAGAATGTTCGGTGACAGCTAGCATAATAGAGATACATTGTTTCCATTGTCTTCGTCTGCACTTAAAAAGGAGCAAAGTAACGGAAAATTGAAACAATCTTACTGAACTTTATTAAAAAAAGGAGGAAAGTAACTGAAAATTGAAACTAATTTTGGATTATTGAAACTGTGTTTAAAAGAGGACATACTGACCGATACAAATACAACTCGCTTTCCTTTAGTGGAAGTGTTTGAAATTTACTTGATAGGAGCTGGGCTAGGGGATTTTCCAGCTGCAAGATAAGAAAGTGTGAGAGTTTGGAATTGACCTTGAATCTTTTAAGTGTTATGGCAAACGGAAAGGAAAAAACAGACGGGATGTCGACAGAGGAGGCCTTAGTGGCTGCATTATTGAAAATAAACGATTCGCTGGAACAACTCCACAAGAAAATAGATGCGAGAAATGTGAAATTGGATGTTGCAAATATTGAAACTGATTCAACTGTAGAAAGCTTAAACAACTTGGGACAAAAGGTGATTATTAATTCAGAAACCACTCAGAAACTGACACAGGAATCTATTTCGATATGGCAAACTGCAGATGAAGTCAGGGGAAAAACCCTTGCTGCTGAATCTAAAATAATACAACTGGAGAGGAGAGTCCCATCCATACAAAGACAACCTGACGAACATAAGTTGACATTCGTTATGATTGAATTTAAAGAAGAACGGATGAATTTGAGGACCAGAGCCCTATCTGAATTGACAGAGTTTCAGGAGGCGATACTAACATTGGTTGAGAAAGAGAGGCATTTGGGGGTTGATATGACTGCCATAAATGTGAATTTGCTTAAGGATAACTGTGAAGGATGTTGGATTGAAGAGAAGGGGGATTTGGAAATATGGACAAATCAGAAGTTGTCACTGTTGGGCCGAGTTATTGTGGTGGGGATGAGGGCTGCTGTGTTGTTGGGGATGTTGCTTTTGTTTCAAACACTGCAATCTTTGGATGGGATGGAGGGTTTTAGGAGGTGGCAGAGGGATGCTCCTAGAGTTGTTTGGCAGGGCAGGAAGTCTCGAGTAAAACTTAAGATATTGATGGATGCCAAAGAAGGAGGAGGACCTGCCCTGCTAGACCTTTAAATTTTGCTGTGAACCATCTGCTTTTTGCTGGTTGAGAGAATGGTTGCTTTTTGAAAACATTGAAGCCTTGGACAATGGCAGATGAAATTGATGGACTATATGGAATTGGCGGAAATGGCTGGCAAGATCCGAGACCAGGATGAAGAGTCGGTGGAAGAAGATTGGAAAAAGTTTAAAGACCATTTATAGAGATATTGTAAAATTAAGGAATGTTAGAAAAATGTTGGAATGAAATTATATGGCTTTAGCAGAAATGTCATAAGGAATCAGGTATAAATAGATTAATAGAAAATTAAAGGAAAAGTATGGCAAGAATGTGTTAAGATAATTATAGAACAGAAAACAGAGTAAGATGGAAAGGAATTGCTGAAACAAATAATAGAAGTGGAATACAAAAAGGGAGGTGGGAGGAGGTCGCTGGAAATAAGTGAATGAAATATAAGATATTGAAAATGTTTGAGGTGATTTTAAACTGTTTTTGCTTGTTTTTATTTGTTTTTTTAGTTCATGTAGCGTTTTTGTATTGTATTTGCATTGTTTTTTCTTTTTTCTTGTTTCTTTTTTTGTTTGTGTTGGAAATGTTAAAAAAGTAGTAACTATCATTTAAAAAAGAAAAAAGAAAACCAGTTGCTTCTAGCCAACATCCTGTTGCCAATGTAGCTAAAATTTTAGCACTTTTGATTGTTAGTTGATAACAAGATTGTTAGTATGACAAGAGATTGGTGGGATGCTCTCCTACAGATTTCCAAAACTGTTGTACTACAGACACAGCCAGGGCATTCCAGACACAGCCAGGACATTCCAGAACAATTCTATCTGATACTGTAAATGTCAGGTTTCAGTTTCACTCTAGCTAGAAAGAACTGCTACATATGCAACATGTTCTAGAAGATTGCCAAAGGTGAGCTCTTGGCCAAAGCGTTATCCACTTCAGTGAAGTGTTATTTCTCCCAAAACTAGCAATTTGTCTACTAGCTATACATGTTCCCTAATATGGTTAAAGCATTGAAATGATGTGATTCCGACTGTTGGGCTTAAAGGCTTACTAGATTCTAGGACTAAGGACTAAATCATTATTGTACTTCTTTGTAATTTTGCCCACAGCTGCCCTGCTCATTGGGAGAACAGGAAATGGATCTGGAACATTTCAAATCAGTACCATTGCTCCCATGTGTCTTCCTGTTTGGGCTGTCATTTTGTTAAAGCTGTGGTCTTGCTCTTGTAGTTGATCTGGGAGAAAAAGGCAGGTTCCCCAGGAAAAAATAATTCCTGTATAAGGTGTTATGGAATGATACATTTGGTTGCCTAATAATCTCAAAAGGGGGGTGGGTCTGGGAAGGGGTGCCTCTGTCCTGGAGACCAAGCAGGGGCTAAGTGGCGGCCCTGTTGGGTTCATCCCAATTAGCTGTATACCATAGTGTGACTCCAGAGGCGGAGCTAGCTGCTCTGGCACCCGGAGTGGCACACATGGTGTGCACCCAGGGGTGGGGCTAGCTACCCGTGGGGCGAGGCGAGCGTCCTTTCCCTTACTGACTTCTGATTAGGAGAGTCCTTCGTGGTTAAGGAGCCAACTGCTGGGATTCTGAAACCCTCTGAGAAACCCTTCCAAAGATAGGATGCTGCGCTTCCGTCCAGATGGATAGACAAGAGGTTGAGGAGAGGAGAAAGCTGAATTGGAGAAAATGCTAGACCCAGAAGGACTTTATCGATGGTTCCCTGCTGTGGGGGCTTGTCTGGAACTAGAGTGGTGGAAGCCCCGACCTCCCCGAAAGAGCCGCTTCCCTTTGTAACACGCTGTGGCTGGGTGAGCCCCTGCACATCTCTCACACTCGTGCGGGTACTTACAAGACTGCCTTTGGCATTGCCCTTTATTGAATTACCAGCACACCTTACGGTTTAAATCCTTTCTAAGGTCCAGCTTTCCAGTGCGATACACCTCTGATGGCTTCTTCTTGACATACGGGCTAACTGCCAGATGCTAATAGCGGCAGCCTCCCCAGAAAGGGCGTAAGCCATTCTGACTCATCATCACCGGCTGATGAGGTGCCTGATTCTGGAAGCTGGACCCTGGGCTGCTTATTCTGCAAAGAACTAGAAGAACTGGAAGCAACCAGGTTATTGATATGGGCCGGCAGCCTCCACGCAGGCGCCCCGATACGGTTCTGAAAGTCGGTGAGCAAGCCTGAGACCTAGTTTGCACAGCTGCCGTTCCTGTCTGAGGGCTTGGGCCTGCACCTGGGTAGTTTAAAGGCTGGCCACTGGTTTGCGAAACAAGGAAGTAAGAAATGCAAGGCAAATAGAACTAAAGAATAGCTAAGAGAAAGCGCTGTTCATAGTCAACAATGAATGATCTGAAGGCATTGAGGAAATGCGAAATGGGTTTGGGTTTATTATGATGATGGTTGCCAGCTGCAGTGTGTGCTGGTACTGCACCCGTGCGCTTCCTCTTGGGCGCCATGAGCTGCTCTGTGCACTAGTAAAATGCGCCTACTATTTATTTCGTCACTAATTATTTTATTTTATTTTAAATTTAATTTTTATTTATTTATTTATTTATATTTTTAATATTATTAATTTTAATTATTATTATTATTATTTAATTATTTTTATTATTATTTATAATTATAATTATTTATTATTATTATTATTATTATTTATTTTTCAAATTTATTTTATTTTATTATTATTGTTGTTATTTTTAATTAGTATTAATATCACCAATCAATTAATAACTTGACTGTAATTAAATGTTAGTATACAATTATTGTGCATCAATAAAGTTCGGAGCATGATTGATGAATTAATTATTAATCAATAGTATCTCAATTAATAGCCAATGGATTTATAGCTATGAGTAGGAATTACTATTATCAATTGCTCCGTGTAACTGCTGACAAAATGAACAAGCTATACGTCACTTAACTGCACCGCTTGTATTTATTTATATTTATTAAATCACAACCCAGCAAGAGTTCAAGCAGCAGCGCTCAGCTACATATTAGCACCTGGCTCCAAGGAACAATCCCATACACAAAGCAACCCCAACTGCAGTCAGACAGAATTAGAAGATAATTGCCCACAATAAAAAGTTGCCCCTTTTAAATGATAGGCAAATCTAGGCGCAAAGCAATGCCAAGTAATCAAACAGAATTGAAAATAACTGCTTACAAGGAGATGCTCAGAAGCTGCAGCCAAATTAAGAGAAAAGGAAATGAATAAGATTCCAGGCCCACACCAGCGGCCCTCTGAAAAGGAGGGGTGAGGTTGCTCTTAAGGGGAATATCTCACTGCTGGGGAAACTTCTACCAAACAAAGGAAACTTTGCCAAACAAAGAAAAGTAAATCTTTGCCCACAAGGTCGGCTCAAGACCAGTTGAGGGAAATAAGGGTGCTTAAACAGACAAAAGACTGCAATTGGTCAAACTGCTGGTTAGTTAAACTGACAGTGCAACTAGAGCTGCTGAACTGCCAGGTGCTTAAAGACAATGCCTCACAAACTGCCAGTCACTCAGAGAGCAATCAAGCCTGCCCCAGCAGTTGAAAAAACCTGTCTGGTAACTGTGATGACTCAGGCAAGAAGCAAAGGGAACTCCAAAGACTGATGTATCTTCTGAAAGCGTGGGGGGGTGTAGGGAGGGAGGAGGGGTGGAGGGAGGAGAAGAAAAGCGTGGGGGGGGGGAGTTGGGAGGGAGGAGGGGTGGAGGGAGTAAAATGAACATGCCGGGCAAGGAAAAAGTTTTTGAAGAAAAGGAAAATAGCTGTCCTTTACAGTGAGCCAAAATGAAGTGGAAATATAAACCGTGGGTTAACCTGGACTTTTCAGTAAGGTACTATAAGCCGTAACCTTTTTTGTTGTTGTTGTTTAAAAGCGGTTTTCTTTAGGGAGCCTGTACTGGCAAGTGAAGCCAATGACAAGAACCAGGCAAAGGCACACCTTCAAAGGTTCTAAACGTATAAACGTGCAGTGCTGAGGAATGGTTCCCTGATCAGAAACCCTGAATTGTCCACCCCAAGCCCTGCCTTATTTCTTCCCCCAAACATCAAGCGAAGGGGGGGGGGTGGCTTAGAGAAACCAAGAGGGGTGAGGTTTAAGCGCACAGTCTATTCCAAGCCCCGGCAGCCTTTAAAATTTTACAGGTGGCTCCCGATTTAAGTGGTACCAATGGAAGGGATGGCAGGGTAAATTAAACCCACGCTAGAAGAGCAATAAATCAATAAACGGCAGGCACAAACACACGCTGCAAGCACACACACACACACGACTTAAAATTAGATAGGAACAGGAAAAGGAACCCTGAGGATCATCTAGTCCAACCCCAGCAATGCAGAAATATTCAGCTGTCCCATACAGGGATCGAACTTGCAACCTTGGCATTATCAGCACCATGCTCTAACCAACTGAGCTATCCAGGCTCTCAAGGACAATGGAGGGGGGAAACGCACAAGCACCCTGGCCAACAAATTAAAATGTAAGGCAAACCCACTCAGTCACCCAGACCAGCCATGCAATTGGACAGGCAAGGGCAATAGAGGGGAAAACGTACAAGCACCCTGGCCAAAATTTAAAATAAAACGCACAGCCACCAAGGCAGAGGCAGGGGAAGGAAAGCGAGGAGACGAGGGAGAAAGAGAGACGGAGCCACACTCACACTCAGACCTCGCTGGGGGCACGTGCTGGGCAAGGGAACAAGCTGCAGCTTAAGAAAGGTAATTCACACTTAGACCGCACAAACAAATCAAGCACCAGGAGTGGGGGGAAATAGAAGGTTAAATGTGGGTATTTACACAGAAAAGAGGACACAGCAAGGCAAACCTGGATGCCTGGGTTTTTAAAAGCAGTAAAGCAATGAGAGCACGCAAGCCTCCTAAAGTTAAAAGGCAAGCCAGGAACCAGGCAGCCTCCACAGACACAGACCCCCCCCCCGACTCCAAACCTCGTGGCTCTTCCCTGTGATGACTGTGATGACTCGCAACGGGACGATGAAAAGTGAGGCCGGAAGGCTGGTGCCGCAGCAATTTAGGCTGCTAAACATGCCCCCTCGCAGGCACCTGGTTGGGTGCCTGCCCGTGGGCGTGGGCGCCAGCCAGGTGAGTGGGAGGCAGGGGGCTAACGCCCCCTGTTTGAGGCGGAGTCCGGCTCCCGACCACAACCACTCCCCTCTCTTGCAGGAGGAGAGTCTTTATACCACACCCATCCGGCAGTGTTTCCCCAGCTCCTCTGGGCAGCTCCCAACAGAATATTAAAAACACAATAAAACATTAAACATTAAAAACTTCCTGCCTTCAGATGCCTTCTAAAAGTCCGATAATTGTTTATTTCCTTGACATCTGATGGGAAGGTGTTCCACAGGGTGGATGCCACTACCAAGAAGGCCCTCTGCCTGGTTCCCTGCAACCTCACTTCTCGCAGTGAGGGAACCGCCAGAAGGCCCTCGGTGCTTGACCTCAGTGTCTGGGCTGAACGATGGGGATGGAGATGCTCCTTCAGGTATACTGTGGCAAGGCCTTTTAGAGCTTTAAAGGTAAGCACCAATACTTTGAATTGTGCTCAGAATCGTACTGGGAGTCAATGTAGTCTTTCAGGATGGGTGCTATATGGTCTCGGCGGCCACTCCCAGTCACCAGTTAAACTCTAAGAATGTCTCTCATTGCCACTCTCATAGTTTCAGAAACCTTGGGTTCGAAGCAGCGGTCAGTCATGGCTACCAGTCTCTTGGGGCAGCCACCTCCAGCCAGTGTCAAGATGATTCAGCTTCCTTCCTCCATCTTGTTCCCAGAACACCTTTACATTTCAAAAGGGACACATTTTTCTGTGATTCGTGCCCAGTCACCTTGGCAACCTCCCAAATCTCCTTTCTTTGTCCACTCCTGGGGCAGGCAGCAGGGATGTTTCTAGTGGTCACAAATGGCCCAGCACCTGGCTCCCCATTGTTTCACTATGGCTCTGCACTTAACTAGCCTAACCAGACTGCTTTGCATGAGCCAACCCAGGAATTTCTTGTCTGACCCATTTCTGTAGCTTGTATTTGTACAGAGGAGGGCAACCAAGATGATTAAGGCTCTGGAAACCCAGCCTTATGAGGAATGGCTGAAGCAGCTGGGTATGTTTAGCAGGGAAAAGAGAAGACTGAGAGGAGATGTGATCGCCATCTTCAAATATTCCAAGGGTTGTCACGTGGAAGATGGAGCCAGCATGTTTTCTTCTGCTCTGGAGGGTAGAATTCAAACCAGTGTCTTCAAGTTGCAAGAAAGGAGATTGCATCTGAACATCAGGAAGAACTTTATGATGGTATGAGCTGTTTTGACAGTGGAATGGCCTCCCTTGGCAGATTGTGGACTCTCTTTCCTTGGAGGATTTTAAGCAAAGGTTGGATGGCCATCTGTCATGGATGCTTTAGTTGAGATTGCTGCACTGCAAGGGGTTAGACTAGATGGCCCTTGGGGTACCTACCAACTCTATTATTCATATCCCAGGTATTATCTAAATGCTACCATGTATTAGTTTCTACCATTCACTAACAGACTCTGACATCCAAGATCTATGACAATGGTAATGGTTTTTACCATTTTAGCTTAATACTTCTGTTTTATATGTTACACACACACACACACACACACACACACACAGTTATGTAACACAGAATATTGGTATCTTCATGTTTTTTGTGTTTTTGGATTTCGAACCCTTTCACTACATCACATCTGCTTGCAGGAGGCAAATAATTCTCAGGCACTTTCTTCAGATGAAGATATAAATGTGATTAAAGTACTATACCCTCCGGGGCAAGATCCATTGTGCTCCTCACCTTCCGCTTCGTACTTTGTCTTTATTCAAAAAAAAAAAAAGGAACTTCACTGTACTCCAGTGCCTGCTAAAAATAGCCTTTTAACAACCTGGCTATATGCATGGAAGAAAAATTGCAGGAAGCACAGAATATCATCCCTGCCTGAGTCACCCTCTTCAGTAGTCAGACCAGGTAATGAAACCAATTCCGCATTTAGCAGGCAGACCACTAAGAGAGGGCAAAGCACAGAAACTCTTCCTCTGACGTGGGCAGTGGGGAAAGGAACCTGCTGAATTTGAATGCCAGAATGGAGAGATGCAGATGGAACTTCATTAGACTATGGCCTGTAATAATGTGGTGGCCCTGAGCTTCCAGAATATTCTAAGCTGACGCCATCACTGGCTCACTGGAAGCTGGCTCACTGGAACTTGCCCAAGTCAAGGTGAATGAATTGTGGCTTCCTGTGGCCTGACATAGCCACAATATCCTTTCCTGCAAAACTGTGCAGCAGCCACAGACTTCTGGGTAAACCATGCATGGACATCCATAGTAGATCAGAAATGTTGAGATTTGGTGGATAAGGAAGATCTCCGGGAAAGTCTTTGTGGCTGTGGCCTTCAGCAAGAAAACCTGATTGAGCATACACTGTTGTACGGGTGGCGCTATGGTCTAAACCACTGAGCCTCTTGGGTTTGCTGATTAGAAGATTGGCGGTTCAAATCCCCGTGACAGGGTGAGCTTTTGGTGCTCTATCCCAGCTCCTGCCAACCTAGCAGTGCGAAAGCACATCAAAGTGCAAGTAGATTAATAGGTACCATTGTGGCAGGAAGGTAAACAGCTGTCTGCGGACAAACGCCGGCTCCCTCGGCCTGAAAGCGAGATGAGCGCCGCAACCCCATAGCCTTTGACTGGACTTAACCATCCAGGGGTCCTTTTTGTATGGTACAGGTAATGGTGCAAGAGCAGTATACTGGAATCTGTACTAGCTCCTTGCAGGCTTTGGAGCATCGTGGGAGGTGCTCATTGCTTACGGAAACTGAAGGATTCAACTTCCATTTACTAGAATATTAGAGTGGAATGGTGCTTGTAGTTTCCATTGCCCCATTCTCCAAAAAGATTACAGTGGAAAAACTATTGCAGGGTGTGTGCGTGGAATACCCACCTGTCCCTTCCAAATGGATTACATTTCAGCAGAAGATGGTGTAAAAGAAATATTTATTGCTGCCTCTCAATGCACAGAGCTCTGCAGGTAGGAGATAAGCCAGTCAGTGCAGGGACATCATCAGACGTGCTCTCACAATGGGAATGTTTAGGATGTTGCTCTGAAGTCTAATTTTGAAGGGATTTTTTTAAAAAAAGAATTATCTTTCTATTAGAAATGCAGCACACTCCACCACAAAACAATATTGTTGCTGGGCACACTTAGGGCTGTGCCTTTTTATTATTAATTTCTTAAAAGCAAAACAGGCGGTTCTGTTATTTTCTAAAAGTGGAACGGGTTTGCAAATGGTGTTTACTTCCAAGAGAGATGAAGATATGCTCAACCACTTCCATTTAGCATCTAGTTTATTTATTGGGGAGCTTCACACCATCCTGGCTCCCTGATTGATTGTACATGCATGAGAGATATGCCTGCAAATCAGTCTCCTGATTTTTGGTGAAGTACATATATGGAATTTAGGGTAATAATATTAGGTAATAGGGCTTATTGAGCTGGGAGAGTCTGTGGCAGAAAGAAGTCAAGAGGCTGGTGAGTCAGAGGAGTCAGGCTGATGAAGAGCCATAGGAATCTCCCCCTCCTGCTGCAACTAGCTGCCCTCCTCCTTTGTCTCCCAGAACCAGAAGAGGCATGAAAAGGGCAGAGGAAAGAATGGCTACATGCAGACACAGTCTCTGATTGCTTGGGGAAAGCCCTGGAGCGGAGGAGACATAGACAGCTGTGGGGACTGATTTCATGGAGTATGACCCACAGGGAATGAGCTGGTCTGCTCATTAGGCCTGACACTCAGCCAAGTCTGCGGAGATTGTGTTTTTGATAATCAAGAGTCAGCTCCAACTTTGAAGTGTGTGATTTACTGACCAGCACGTACTGACCAGAGAAAAGGTGGGATCTAAGTGTAGCAGATAAACAAGCAAGCATAGCACTGTATCTTGTTGCTTTCTTCCCCAGCACCACCTTAAAATTAAGGCGCAAGATGACCACATCAAATTACTGGTGTCAATGTAGCAGGGGGGGGGGTGGATGACTGAGCATGCTTAGCTTTGAGAAAAGTGCACTGAGGAGAGGTAACCACTTTAATGAAAAGTTGGATTATAAATAGGCTGGTTATGGACGAAACCAGGGGTTGCCAACGTGGTGCCCACCACAGGTTTGGGACACCCAACACTCTTGACCATTGGCCATTCTGAGTGGGACCGATGGGAGTTGTTGTCCCAAACATCTGGGAGATGCCATGTTGGCTACCCTGGAATAAACTCTATAGAGGTAAACACTGTAGAGGAGAAAGGTGACCTCTTCTCTTGCATATGTCCTCTGTGGTCCTCTGTCAGGGCAGGGATGGGGAACCTGATGACTTCCGGCTACCATTGGACTATAATTCCCAGCATCCCTGATATAATGTAATTCCCAGCGGCCATACTGGCTGTGACTGATGTGGGTGGAGTCCCAACAAGGGCCTAGAATAGCACTGGTTCTGAAAGACCTACACTGGCTCCTGGTCCGTTTCCAAGCAAAATTCAGACTGTTGGTGCTGACCTTTAAAGCCCTAAATGGCCTCGGCCATGTATACCTGGAGGAGTGTCTCCACCCCCATCGTTCAGCCCAGACATTGAGGTCCAGCTCTGAGGGCCTTCTGGCAGTTCCTTCACAGCAAGAAGTGAAATTACAGGGAGCCAGGCAGAGGGCCTTTTTGGCAGTGGCGCCCTCCCTGTGGAATGCCCTCCCATCAGATGTCAAGGAGATAAAGAACGAGTGCTGCTGCTACCACTACTGCTACTAATAGACTACAGGTTTCCCATCCCTGGTTTATCCCTGGTATATCACTTCATCTGGAATAATCCTGGTTTTTTTATTAGGCCAGGCATGTACACAAACCATACATTCACCAAACTCTGCATTCACTTCCTTTTTGTTAAGAACACTGTGTGTCTTTGCATCTTTATGCCAAGAGTAAACTTGGAACAACATAACTTTATTTCCCTAATAATATGTTAATTCCTTAATAGCATGTTTAAGAATTCCAAACGATTGATGCTAATTTTAAGCTAAAGAGGTACAGTCTAGATGTGAATAAGGCTGGATAATTACACTACTCATGTCTGAATATTAATAGCCTTCTAAGCGTCTTATTTTGCATACATTTTGGACCACAGTCTGTAGCTGTTTTGTACCCGCAATTCCCATGATCAGGATTGGTCCCACTGTGACTGAACAGATAACTTTATGAATGCTGTAAAAAATATTAAGTTGTCAGCTGTCTGAAGCAAGATTTTTAATGATCGTCTCCTGTACCTTAGGAAAACTTAATGAGTTTATTCAAACTTTAGGCATAGTATAATACGCACACCTGGGTACGTAATGGGCATTTGTACAGCACTGCAGTGTAAAGGATATAAAAGCACTACAGTTGTGATAAATTACCCATCCAAAAGACACATTAGCACACATTTGGAAAACTGTTTGCAAAAATATCCCCGCCTTTTAAAGATTGCTTTGGCAACAGGAAATGGGGTTTGTTCCAAGGTAATTTTAGCATCAGTTCTATCCCACTCAGGATAACTTTAGGAAACAACCTCTTAAGTACCTATGTGTTCAACTTTCATTATACTTGTCTAACTTTCCTAGGCAAAAGCTTGTGCTATCTGGAACTGCCTGCAGAAATGTGCACGGATAATGAATTCCAATGCATTCCCCGCCCTCCAGAAATATCTACTCATCAATCTCTAAAAGCCATCTTATGTAATGGCAGCACCTGCCATTACATCAGAAGAGGCCTCTGCCTAATACTGGTATATTGCTTTGCAGATCTCAAATGCTATATCCTGGATCGGGGGAAATAACGCAAACGTACTAAATGTTCATTGTAATGTAAATGGGGTTTTCAGCTCTTAGTGGTATAAAAATACAAAAAGCAGCCTTTTTTGTTTTTTAAATTGCACGCTCTATCATATCACAAAAACCAAATGCTGCTATTATTCTGCAAAAACTACAAGGGAAGAGGGAAGGTTGCTTCCACCAATACGTAAATTTTAGGGTGACTGCATAAAATTCTGACCAGTCAAATCTAGCTGGTCAACATTTAAGGTCCATGCAAAAGGCAAAGCAGTATACATTCCGTTTCACTGGAATTATACTTTCTTCCTGCAGGCAAAGCCGTCAGCTTGTCTACCAAAGAACCCTCACATGGGATGGAGGACTTGGAGAGCCCACGTTCTGGGACAGGAAAGGGGCAGGGACTATCCGCTCACCTGGGATTCCAGGTGGGCAGCTGTTGCCACATGGCACGACTGCGGTGGGTCTAGGAAGGCCACCATCTTCCAGCATGGCGGGGAGAGGTGATGGCAGGCGCTGCCCACCTCCAGGCACGTCAGGCCCTCAGGTAAGGGCAGGCAATGCCTGCTCAGCCAGTTGAAGGCAGGAGCTTTGGGCTTGCAACCAGCCCACACCTAGCCTATTTAAGGGGGCAGCCAGGTGAACCTCAGGTTCTGGGGTTGAAATTCAGTCCTGCAGGCCTCTTTATCTGCCCCTCAATACTCTTCCCTAGGCTGCACACCTTCCTGACCCAGTCTGCACTGTCCCTGAGTATTTTTTCCTGGCTGGAAGATGTCATTAAGTTCTGATAATGCATCTTTTATGTCAGAATGGAGGTCAGGGAAGGGTGTGTGTTGTTGTTGTTGTTGTTGTTTTTGTGTGTGTGTGTACTAGCCTACTGTTCAAAGGGAATACAGTGGTACCTCGGGTTAAGAACTTAATTCGTTCTGGAGGTCCATTATTAACCCGAAGCACCACTTTAGCTAATGGGGCCTCCCGCTGCCGCCACACAATTTCTGTTCTCACCCTGAAGCAAAGTTCTTAACCCGAGGTACTATTTCTGGGTTAACGGAGTCTGTAACCTGAAGCGCCTGTAACCCTAGGTACCACTGTATTCACATTGCTCCACCCAACTTTCACCTCTGACTCTGCCTACCTTTGGCTCCCAGAAATTTGACTAGAAAGGAATGGGGGCCCTAGGCTGAAAAATATCCCCCACACCTGTTTTGGGGTGCACACTCAGTCTATATACTGTGTACTGCCCAGACCTGCACAGCCACACTTTCAGCCTCTGCACCTATGAAATGGGCCTACTACCAAACCCCAACACCTAATGACTCCACAGTCTGAAGAACTGCAATGGCTGTCAATTTGCAAATAGGTTTTTGGTGTACAAAGCCCTACACAGCTTGGGAATGATCAGTCTGCATCTGTATTGGAATAGTTTGAGTTTTTTAAAATTGTTCTATCACTTCTTGTTTGTCACCCTGGGCTCCCTTGGGAGGAAGGGCAGGATGTGCATTTAATTAAACAGATAAAAAGAACTTCTGTGACATTTCTAATTGAAGTGAGTCAGAAAACAGAATGAGGGAGGGGCATAGCAGATACTGAGGAGTCAATCCCTGACTCAGAAAACCTCTCTGTATTTCATTAAATCAAAACTTTTCCCTCAACGTATTCAAACAGTTCCAACTGTTCAATAAGATTATACCCGAAATAAGAAGTTTTAGGATTGTAGTAGTTATTTTTAAGGATTTGATGTATTTTGGGTTTTTATCCAAGTATGTGGTGTTCTTGTTTTCTCTGATGAAACAACAGTCGTGGGAACCCTCCTACAGATGTCCAGGTAGAAAGGTTTGCTGTTAGTTCCTGTACAACAGGCTGAAATGGAACAGGTGAACATATGCTCAGCAAAGAAATGCAGTGAGGGAATGCTCCATTTATTAAACAGCTGCCCAGCTCTTAAAAGCACAGGTGCCCCATGAAGGATGGAAATAGTTGACAGGAAACTTTAGCTCACGTCGTATCACAGGTTCCTAGAGAAATAGCCCAGAAGACTCAAGTAAATAAGCCAATCAACAGCTTTTGGTGTAGTGGGGCAGGTAAGAACATCTAGAAATCACAGACATGACCCATCCAAATCTAAGGAAAGAAAAAGGAGTCTCCAGATGAAGAGGATTTAAGAGGTGCAGGTGGACTCCAACACATGGACTCATTTCATGTAAACCAGGGTAGGAAGGGGGACTTTCAATCCAGCCTGTGACATCTTCTCTGAGTCTAAATTTTGGGAGGAGGAGAGTGGGTGGCATATGTGTAGGGGAATGTGTGTGTGTGTGGTGTACAAATGTGGGGGGCATGTGTGAGTGCAGATGTAGGGGTGGATGGGGGTGCATGGGAAGTGCAGATGTAGGGGTGCATGGGGGATTTATGTGTTGTGTGTGGCCACACCCACTTTTATCCTGGCCACACCCACCACAGGCACATAGAATGATAGAGTTGGAAGGGACCCCCACCCCCCACCCCAAGATTCATCTAATCCAACCCTCTGTTGAGTGCAGGAATTTCAGGTAAAGCATCCATGACAGATGGCCATCTAACCACTCTTAAGAATCTCTAAGGAAGGAGAGTCCACAACCTCTCAAGGTAGACTGTTCCACTGTCAAACGGCTCTTACTGTTCCAGTGGCGTAGCGTGGGTTGTCAGCACCCGGGGCAAGGCAAGTAATTTGCGCCCCCTAACCCATGGATTTTGCGCCCCCTAACCCATGGAGCGCGGCCCCCCAGATGTTGCGCCCGGTGTGGCCGGCCCAGCCTGCACCCCCCACGCTACGCCACTGTAGCACAGAACACCATCCCTAATCCTGCAACTGCAAAAAGTTCTGCAACACAGCACAACAGACCGTGCAAAAGGATCGTTGTTGATGCTTTTATTAAAAAAAATGTAAACAACAGCCATCTTTATTTACACTATGAGCTAACTGTCTGAGATGGGTAAAACCAATCCCAAAGGGCCCTTACAAACAGTAGATTATGCTACATTTTCCTTGTTTAAATCCACAATGTTTTGGTTTTTTTAAATGCACTCTACCTCCCCACCCTTATACCCTTTCCACCGAAGACGTACACCTGATGCCTTTGTCACACATTACATGCACCCAACCCCTTCCCTGCAGTCAGCTAGATTTCCCTCGCAATAAACGTGGGTGGGTAGGTACCGGAGAAGGGAAACCTGAAAAGAGGAAGTGGCTGCTTTCCTGCATTCTGCCTCAGGGTCTTACTGCCCACCCTGCTCTGTTTCGTTGCTGTGTTTGCTCAAACGGAACAAAGAGCAGGGAAAGCCCCTCCCCTCCAGGCAGAGAGAGAGAGAGAGAGAGAGAGAGAGAGAGAGAGAGAGAGGCGCCCTCCACGAGTTGTCGAGCTTGGGCAATGGCTGCGCGGCCGACGGCGAGGCGCTAAGGCGCCGGCTCCCCAGGCTGCAGCGCTTGGCCAGGCGCTGCGCTTGCATGCCTGGCCGCGCCCAGCTCGCCTCAGTGCAGCGGAAAACAGAAGCAGTGGCGGAGACGACGACCCCCCACCCCAACCAAGCCTCGATTGCTTGTCCCTTCCCTCTGGACTCGCGCCCCCCCAAATGTTGCGCCCGGTGCGGCTGGCACCCCTGGCACCCCCCACGCTACGCCACTGTACTGTTCCCCCGGTGTTAAGTCAGAGTCTCCTTTCTTGCAACTCAAAGCCATCGGTTCATGTCCCACCCTCCAGAGCAGGAGAAAACGCGCTCGCTCCATCTTCCAGCCCTTCAGATCTTTGAAGATGACCCTCAGAAGGATAACCAAGAACTACTGTAGTCCCTGACCAAAACAGGTTCCCCGCCTGTGGGGTAAAACATGCACTAAAAGGGCAGAGAGAATAGTAATGCATCTCTAACTTTAATACAGTGGTATCTCGGGTTACAGACGCTTCAGGTTACAGACTCTGCTAACCCAGAAATAGTACCTCAGGTCAAGAACTTTGCTTCAGGATGAGAACAGAAATTGCACGGTGGTGGCTCGGCGGCAGCGGGAGGCCCCATTAGCTAAAGTGGTGCTTCAGGTTAAGAACAGTTTCAGGTTAAGAACGGACCTCCAGAATGAATTAAGTTCTTAACCCGAGGTACCACTGTACTAGCAAAGTTAGTCAGACACAAGCCTCCTTGAAACTGGCCGCCCTGCCTAATCTGCTTACTTGTTCCTCACAACCAGGAAGCCTTTCACTGTGACTGCGTGGATGCCAATCATTAAAGAACACTACTCCCCACAAAGAACTGTGGGAATTGTAGATTGTTAAGGGTGCTGGCAACTGTAGCTCCATGGCAATTCCCAGGATTCTTTGGGAACTGATGTTCTTTAAATATATAGCTTGCATGCAGCCTGCTTGTGAGTCTTAATCAGGGTTAAGGCAACAAGATGTAGCTTGGATTAACCATGATTACACACTGGGTCTGCACCAAGCCAGGGAAAGTAATATTTCGAACCAAATTGTTCCACTGCAAGAGCTCAGAGACGGAATATTCAAACCTAGGCACTCTCCTTAGATACGTAAGTATTTTATTAATGTCAACATACTGTCGGCTCAAGGCGCAATGCTTTAAAAGCTTGTCTTCAGCTACAGAATCTCTCATTTCTCTCCTGTGACTTAAGAAACAGTAAATCAGAATGGGCAGGTGGGAAGGGGGTGGCAAGTCTGAAGTTGGTGGGATTTGTAAAAATGGGGAGCTATGTGGCATTCCCCCTCCCCCAGAAAATCTACATGTCATCTGAGGTTTATTTATATATCTTTGGGGATCCCCTTGGAATCTCGCTTATGGAGCTGATGGCTTTTCATGGGCTTGCACTGCTGAACCTGAGCTACCCGCATCTCATCCTGACAAAGGTGCAGAAAAGGCATAGGTGGATGCGGGGAGGCCTTCAAAAGCTTCCTCAAGCTAGCTTCTATACAGCACTGCCTCAGCCATTCTCCAGCCCAAATTTAATTAAAAACAGCAACAACACACATGCTCGACGGGCATTATGCGACAAAATGGCCGAAGGAAAGGGAGAGTAGAAAACAGAGCTAGGTTTTAGCCTGAGAGATTAAGGAGAAGGCAGCCTGGAGGCTGGTATTTTCAATTAACACCCTATATGTTTCCACAACCCTTAGCCTGCCTAAAATTAATGGAACTT
This sequence comes from Podarcis pityusensis, assembly GCF_964106645.2. Classification (NCBI taxonomy): domain Eukaryota; kingdom Metazoa; phylum Chordata; class Lepidosauria; order Squamata; family Lacertidae; genus Podarcis; species Podarcis pityusensis. Next base: position 75,264,221 of record NC_138030.1, read on the forward strand.
CCTCCCCCCGCCTTACACACCACACCAATTTAACCCTAAATTGGAGGAAAAGGAGAACACGCCTCGTTCCTAAAGGTAAAGCTGGAAGCTTTTCTTTTTTCTTCAATCAAAACTCACTAAACATTAATGAGAAACCAACATTTCTGCTCTGCAGCTGCCCTGGATAATCTAGTCTTTATTAATTTATTGCCGACTATGCTTGTGTGTGCATATGTGTATGTGTGTGCATACACAACCAAAACCTCACATATTATTTGTAATTATCATCTCTGAATCGGAGAGAACTCCATAACCACTTAGGTTTATTTTTTATGTTTCCTTCCCTAAAGTCCCAAGACTTAATTCCACTTACTGTCCTCTCCCTACCCTGAGGAGTGCAGGCTGTATTGACCAGTATTTCTGCTCAATTCCGATTATAATTGCAAAGGCACCTGCATTGAGATTAAACCTCCTGCCTCCCAACTTCTTGTGCACAGCAATCAGAGCGGGTTATTAAAATAGGCTCTGGTAATTTTCGACAGGTTCTTTAATCTTACCTTCTGTGTTTTTATTCTCCAAACCTCCCACCTTGTAGTCTCCTCAGACACAGGGGGTGGAGGGAAACATTAACTGAACGGAGCGGGAAGTTGATTTAGTGAAGCCTGCTGGACCTGAACAGAAGTATACCTCAGATATTATATGAAGCACTTGTTTAAAATTGTAACCAAATAACTATAGGCTTCGCCCCGCTCCCTCCAATTGCTTGCCTTGAGCAGAAATTGCTCTCTTCTTCTCCGAGAGTTTCAATTATCAAATCCCTGATAAAACAACCAGGAGAGGACAAGAAGCCATCTAAAATCTTCAAGAGTAAGTTAAGTGGAAGCACATCTTGCTACATGAAAATAGTAGCACTCAGATGCAAATGAACCCAAGGCTGCAATGTGTGTGCGATGGCAAGTGCAAAAGGTTTAGCCAGGGATGGAGAAACTGTGGTCCTCCAGGTGTTGAACTACAACTCCCATCATCCCCTGACCATTGTCCCTCCTGGCTGGGGTTGATGGGAGTTGGAGTTGGCAAGCCATAGGGCACCCATCGCTGGTTTAGACAGTTGCTATATATGGTAGCTTCTCATAAGAGGTTTTATCTTCAGCCTCTGCTGGTGGAGCCAAATTGCAGGTGAAGGTGTCAAATGCTGAAATGGACCTAGATGCGTATATATAATTTAACAGCCAGCAACCCCTTTTCTTGAGAATTTACTTTTGTACATTGAGGTATATAATAAATGTGCTGAAACACTTAATCCATTCCCAACATGCAGTAGGTGAAGAGCTACTCTCTGTGATTCTGCTGATTATGTTGCTGTTTAAAGACTCTGAGAACGTATAGAGTTCATCGAGTGGCCAAATGCACCAGACATAGAGGTGCATCTTCCTTCTGGAGCTTCTCAGACATTTACCACAGATCTGGGGCTTGAGAAAGGGATAGGAACCAGGACTGGTGTGTACTCAAGCAGATTTGTGGGGGAAACCATGTAGAAAGAAACACATCAAGCAATCGTTGTTAGGCTTCATTCTTGAAATTCAGCGGCAGAGCAAGCCGATTGGGCGCCTGGGGTGGCGCATGTGCTCAGCACCCAGGGGTGGGGCGAGCCGAGGCAGGGCACTCCATGGGGCCTCTGAGGATTATGCCTGCCTCCTCCCACTCCTCCGCCCTACAGCTGAGGGGGAGGCTGCAGGCAGACCATTTGGGGCAGCAAGGAGCGTGTGGGCACCCAAGCCACCACGTCACTCCCAGGAAAGACGCATGGCTCTGACGTGCTGCAGGCCCCGCAGTGAGTGCTGCCTGGCATTTTGTCACACCCCCTCAGTGGTGACACCCAGGGCAGCCTGCCCCCACCACACACCCCTTCCTCTGCCCCTGTTGAAATTTCATCTGCAGAGGGTGTGCATCTGCTGACATTCCAACAGCCTAATGGCTGACCTCACTTAACTGATAAATAACAGCACAACACCTTGTCTGCTGAGAAGTCCCCATTGTATTCAATGGGACTTACCCCAAACTGGAGTTAGGCTTGTAGCTCTAGTCATTTTCTTGGCGACACAGAATCTCCTCCCTCTGTGCTCTAGTTTTTGCTTTCCCCAAACACCATGTGGAATAGAATAACTTCAAAATCTCCCTTCAAGCATCTATATACCACATTCGCTTTCACAAAAGACATACATTGCAAACGGAAAATACATTTTTGCAGCTACTTTGATCAGGGATGAAATTTCTGTATGGATAACATTTCCACACAGGAAATGCACCTAATGTACTCATTATCATGTGATGAACATGCAGCACATACATTTCGTAGCCAAAGTCTACTTCATCACTGCCAATCAGGACTTATTTAACAGAATTCGTATACCGCTCAGTTGTAAATAAAACCTCTAGGTGTCTTTACGAAGACTACAAACTATACATTGAAATTGTCCATTAAAGTCATGGTTAAAAACAAGCTTTAAAAGAAACACACCCAAAATCTAGATAAAACCAAGATTTCCCCATCACTTGTACAACCAATGAACGATATACTTGTATGTTGATCAGATGTGATGGAATGCATATAGGATACGGGCAGTTCCCTACATGGAAATGACTGCGTAGCTGAAATGTCAGCTTCAAAGGGATGCTACAACTATTTTGTTGTCATCATATACAAGCTGGTAGGCTGAAGAGGGTGGTGGGAGGGGGAAAAGGAGAGAAACCAACCACATTTTAATGCTCCTTGATTAGCTCAATCGTTCCAAACAGCTGCAGTGTGTAAATACTGTGGCTGGCAACCATATTAAATGATTATGAGGTTGCTGGCACCAAACAAAGTGCGTATTTCCGAATCTTGCAGTTTTCTCAGCTCTAGAAAACTACTCTGTCGCTGAAGGAAATAGAGTAGTACAGCCACATGCGCCAAGGACATTAAACAGGCTGGTTTTAATTAGGCATATACGTTTCAGGGGTGGCTAACCTGTGGTTCCCTCCAGACATTGCTGAACTACAATCCCATAATCCCAGGTCACTGGTTAGCCTCAATGTGTGTGGAGATGAGGGGGATAGTTCCATTGTGCAAGCAAAAATCTTTGCACAGATGGACTGCATTAGGTGAATATTGCACATAACACTTAAGAGTTCCAAAGAGGATTGCCACATAATGTATGTTTTATGAAGTTGAAATATTGTGATTTTTTTATTTTTTTGCAAGATTTTTTAATATAGTCATATACCGTCTTCTCAGATGAAGGGCGGCCAAGAGTTGAAACATACATTTCTCACACACCCAAAATAGCCTCCAAAGTAAGCAACTGAGCACCTAATTCATGGACTTTCCCACCAATTAAATAGGCAAATGCTTTGATGGTTTAATGGCGGCATCCTTAAGTATTTCACATAAATGCTAAAAACGAGTCAAAGAACCAGGGCCAGCGCTTGCATGAGGCAATGTGAAGCAGCTGTATCAGGTGGCAAATTCTGAGGGGTGGGAAGTGGCTAGAAATGTGTGCCCTTTGCCCTGCAGCCCCTAAGCTAGCTTGCTGCCCTGGGGCGCAGTGGAAGACTTTGTTCCATCACCGGTGCTGAAGGAAGAGTCAACCTGGGGTCTAGTCAAATTTTGTGCACAGAGCGGGAAATACAAGATCTTGTCCTTTGCCTCAGGCGGCAAAATGGCTTGAGTCATTTCTGCAAAGAATGGAACAGGACTTGGTCAATCAACCCTAAACAGCCTCAGCCGTGTCTCCATCCCATTGTTCAGCCTAGACACTGAGCTGTAGCTCTGAGGGCCTTTCTGGCAGTTCCCTCACTTCAAGAAGTGAGGTTACAGGGAATCAGGCAGAGGGCCTTCTCGGTAGTGGCGCCCAGTCTGTGGAATGCCCTTCCCATCAAATGCCAAGTAACTACACAACCTTTAGAAGACCTCTGAAGGCAGCCCTGTATAAGGAAGTTTTCAATGTTTAATGTTTTATTATCTCTTTATATACGCTGGAAGATACCCAGAGTGGCCAGGGCAACCCAGTCAGATTGGCAGGGTACAAATAATAAAATTATTATTATTGTTGTCATTATTATTGGTTGATTGAGATGGCAAGGCAGCAAAGACTTTAGAGCACACTGGAAGATTCCCATAAGCCCAGAGGCACCACTTTTATTCCTGTGGTTGTTGTCGGGGGGGGGGGGGGAGAGACATGGGAAGCAAGGAGTCCACGTACTGTTCTGATCCGTGTGCACTCAGACACCCAACCCAAGGTAATCAATGGCCTATTAACTCTCTGGCAAAAGTAATCAGGAATCTGTAATTGATTAATTCTTAGATCCATTAATCAGGCACTTGAAATAAGAACTCATTTTCTAAGTAACCATTAACAGTAACCCTGATCAAATGAGACTTTCACACTGATTTGATTTTTATTTGCAGAGGTCATTGTTTTATTAATGAAAGGAAAATGAACTACAGAAGATAGATTAAAAAGCCTGGAATAGTGTATGGCTGAAACAGCGCAGGATGACAGCAGCGGTGGGAACAAACAGAAGTGGGAATGAAGAGCGCATCAGCACCAAAGGCAGAAATACGGATATGACAAAACATGAGGACAGAGCTGGGAGGTAGGGAACATTGCTCTCTTCCAAATGCACAGAGATACTTCCTGCTCCGACCTAGTGGGAAAACAAACCCTTATCTATAGGGAGAAAACTCAGTTGCTAACTTAGCTGTGGGTTTGGCCTGGCTCTTAGTGCTTCACTCTTGCTGAACGTCTAGAGCAGGGTGAGGGAACCCTTCTCATCCCAAGGGCCACATTGCCTTCGGAGAAACCTCCCAGGGGCTACGTGGCAGTGGCGGGCAGAGCCTGAGAAATACTACTACTACTACTAATTATAATAATTTATTTATACCCCACCCATCTGGCTGTGTTTCCCCAGCCATTCTGGGCTGCTCCCACCAGAATATTAAAAACTTGATGAAATATCAAACATTAAAAACTTCCCTAAACAGGGCCGCTTTCAGATGTCTTCTAAAAGTCAGATAGTTGTTTATTTCCTTGACATCTGATGGAAGGGGGTTCCACAAAGCGGGCGCCACTACCAAGAAGGTCTTCTGCCTGGTTCCCTGTAACCTCACTTTTCGCAGTGAGGGAACTGCCAGAAGGCCCTTGGAGCTGGACCTTAGTGTCTGGGCTGAACGATGGGGGTGGAGACACTCCTTCAGCTACACTGAGTGGAGCAACCAATGTATAATTTACCTTTACAGTCGTACTTCAGAAATCGAACAGAATCCGTTCGGGAAGTCCGTTCGACTTCCAAAACGTTCGAAAACCAAAGTGCAGCCAATTGGAAGCCATGGAAGGCCCGCCGGACATTCGACTTCCAAAATAATGTTTGAAAACCGGAACACTCAGTTCTGGTTTCCAATTGTTCGGTAGCCAGAACGTTTGACTCCCAAGGTGTTCAGGAGCTGAGGTACGACTGTATACTGTAGGCTGGTTTCTACACACAGTCACACACCCCTCCCTATCTTTCATCCAGGCAAGCAAAAAGCACGATCAGTTTAAGGACATATTCCAGTCAGGCAGAAACATCCAAGGAGGGCATAAAGTGGGGGCAGTGAAGGGTTGTGGCCTGGAGAAAGTCTTAAGGGTCAGGCAAAGATTCCTGGAGGGTTGCATTTGGTCTCTGAGCCTGAGGCTCTCTCACCTTTGGGTCTATGCAGTATTTGGGTGTGTGGGAACTAGATCTTTGACCTAAATCATGGGTAGGCATACTAAGGCCCGGGGGCCAGACCCGGCCCAATCGCCTTCTAAATCCAGCTCGCGGACGATCCGAGAATCAGTGTGTTTCTACATGAGTAGAATGTGTGCTTTTATTTAAAATGCGTCTCTGGGTTATTTGTGGGGTCTGCCTGGTGTTTCTACACAAGTAGAATGTGTGCTTTTATTTAAAACACATCTCTGGGTTATTTGTGGAGTATAAAAATTTGTTCACCCCCCTAAAAAAATATATAGTCCAGCCCCCCACAAGTTCTGAGGGACAGTGGACCGGCCCACTGCTGAAAAAGTTTGCTAACTCCTGACCTAGATCTAATTGTTCTTCTCCACATTCCAAGCTGAAGTTATCTTCAACAGGTGTGGAACAGAGCTATTGCTATTCAGAACGTTCCACTACAACCGCATCATTAAAAATACCTTTTGTAGATCATTGCCTGGTGAATCAGATATGATCAATATTACGACAATTAACACCATCAATTGCATGTTTATTCAAACCCTTGCCCGTTATTCCTTTCAAGTTTCATCACTCCCATTAGAATTCCATAACTGCTTTAAAAACAAAATAAGCAATTTCTAATGCTCAGTACACTTAACTGGCATATTGTGAACTGGTTCCATTCAAATGCTTACTGGTCGGCAACATAATGAAGGAAACAAGCAAGTTCTCCTGAACCCTTGGCCTACCTGACAGCAAATCAGTATGTTGAGACCCCAGTCAAGGGTCAATCCAGGTGTCCAGTGTCCAAACCAAAGCACAGTCCCACGTAAATCATGAAGCATCCAAGCCAAGGCCCATCAATATGGGCAGCTAAGCAGACACAGCACCTCAGCTCTGCTTCCTTTTGGAATTTCCATGCTGATTGCAGCATCTGGGCTTGATGAGGCACATGAAGCTCACCTGTTCCAAACCTACTTCCCTCCTTCCAGAGCTAGTGAGTCTCACCTGGCCAGCTAGAGAGCTGGGCTGTGGGCCCTTGCCTGCCTCTGATTCCTAGAGTGTCCCTCTTGCTGCTCCTTATGCCTCAGAGGCCACCATTTTCATGGAAACAGGGGGCGCTCTGGTTCTGGTGATGGGTCCTGCTGCTCTGGTTCCTGACCCCCTTCCAACCTCTCCTTCCCCATACCCAGCTTGCCCCAGTGTGCCCCGGTCCTGGCTACACCCCTCACCAGGATCCTCTCCCTCCTCTTTCTCCTCCATCTATGGACTAGACCTTACATTTTGCCTTCTTGGTGAAAAAACTACTTGCTTGTTCTTTGCAAATCAACAGCAAAAATCAAATCTGTGTACTGCTGCTATGAAATAAGTAGGATCTGATTTAATTTGTTAAGGCTTAAAATAGTCTTTCTTCTCTTTAACATGCCTGATGAACTTGACATTTTCTGATGTCAGCGGCAAGTACCTACTGCATCTTAAGTGTTGCTTCTGACTGTGTAAATCTGCTTGCTAAAACGGGGGTGGGGGGGTGGGGAATCTACTCATATTGTGCTCCTCCAAATAGCCAGGAACAAATTGGTTGAACTTGAGGTACCTATTCTGTGGCAGCATCATTTCAGAAGGCTGGAAAGGGACTCATAAGATTGAAGCATACCAAAAACAGGAAGAAAGCTATACTAGAACATCTAGTTTTCTGGATTGTGTTTTGTGAAGAACCATTTAATCACACGAGCCCTTTGCCTGCAACCTGAATATGTACTGCCCAAATACAGTTTTAACTCTTTAACTGAGAACCAAGGCAGAAGATGCAACGTTTTGTGCAAATACAGTGGTACCTCTGGTTGCGGACAGGATCCGTTCTGGAGGTCTGGTCGAATCCCAAGGTTTCCACAACCTGAGGACTGCTTCCGCACATGCGCAGACCGCTTCTGCGCATGCACACGTGGCAAAACCCAGTAAAATTCTTCCAGGTTTGCCACATGCACATCCCGGTTTACGTAACCAGAGGGTTACGTAAACGGAAGTACGACTGTACATCCAGTCTCCTGCCCATCTTTATTACACCCAAATTTGAATTTTCATGGATCTCCTTTTTGGCAAGCAAACACTGTTGGGGCAGTTTGTCCAAAGGGTGATGCAAATATTTTATTTTTCATGAAATAGAATATATAGAGGAACAGGGAGCACGAGCCTACATGTCCTTGTTTATAGTTTTGTTGGGGGTTTTTTGGAGTGGCTTCACATGTGATGATACTGCAAATGAAACAAGTTGCTTTTAAAAAAAAGTGATAGATGTGTCCGGTTCGGAGCGTTCTGAGTTTTAACACTGGAACCAGCTGTCAAGATCGGGATTTAGAGCAGCTTAGCACCATAGTCAGCTGTTCATGCCAGCACTCAGGCTTCAAACATGCAAACATTCAAGAAAATAGGAGTGCACAGCTCAGTGCTAACCCACATGCTTTTCGTAGAAGGCTTCCTAATCAAAATCTCAGCATCTCCAGCTAAAGGATAAAATAGAACAGAGTTGGGAAACCCTAAGACATGAAAAGGCAAAACTAGTCAGCACCAACCACATTAGATCAGACAGACCATTGGTTGGATTCAGTATGAGTCATCTTAGACAACTAATCAGTAAAAAAAGCCCAACATGGCCTGCCTTTCTTTGGGACTTCTGATGCTACAGAACACAAATGGTGGGTAAATCTCTTTTGAATGTTCTTTTCTTGCCTAGAAAAAAGCCAGCACTTGGAAGAGAAATCTGGGCTAGGGCCTCTCTTTATTAACAGCCCAATGTTCTAGAGCAGTGTTTCACAACCTTGAGCCCCCCATATGTTGTTAAGCAGGCTTCCTCAAACTTGGCCCTCCAGATGTTTTGAGACTACAGTTCCCATCATCTCTGACCACTGGTCCTGCTAGCTAGGGATCATGGGAGTTGTAGGCCAAAAACATCTGGAGGGCTGAGTTTGAGGAAGCCTCTTGTTAAGAGTACAACTGCCATCATTCCTAGTCAGCAGGACCAGTGGTCATATGATGGAGTTGTAGCCGAACAACATCTGGGGACACATGGTACAGTCTACATCAGGGATGGGGAATCTGCGGCACTTTCAGCTGTTGCTGGACTCCCCAAATCCTTGGCCACTGCATACTGGCTGGAGCGGAAGGTAATTGAAGTCCAACATCTGGAGAGCCACAGGTTCATCCTTGGTCTAGAAAGGCCTGGATCTCATGCTTTTTCTTTAAAACAGGGAATCGGACCTTGAGATAAGGGTGATTTCTAGGCAAGATTTAGCCCTATCTTCCATGTTCATATGAGTAGAGTTGGCTGTTCCAGACAGGGTCAGATTCTCCGTGAAGGACCAGTCTTGAAGCTTGAGGGTTCATCTGGGCTTTCCTCTGCCAGTGGCCAGACTGCTGATAGGCATTAGTTGGTAGAGCATGAGGCTCTTAATCTCAGGGTTAGGGGTTCAAGCCTCTCACTGGGCAAAAGATGACCCTTGTGGTCCCTTCCAACTCTAGAGTTTTATGATTCTAAGTAGCCTGACCAGTATTAGCACAACTGCAGTGGCTGCCTATAGAATTCTGGACCCAATTCAAGTCTTTATAAGATAAAGAGACTTATAAAGCTTTAAATGACTCAGGATCCAGACCACCTGACTGACCATCTCTCCCAGCAAGAACATAGCCAGACCTTATGAGCACCATCTGAAACCCTATGCCCCCTCCAAGGGAGTCTGGGAGAATGACGAGGGAGAGGGTCAGTTTTGTTGTGGTCTCCCCTTGTCTGTGGAATGTGAGGTCTGTCTGGTGCCAATACTGACGTCTTTTTGGCCTCCGGTCAAGACTTTTCACCCAGGCATTTGATGAAATGTGAAGTTTTAAACCTCAATTGCATGTCACCTAAAGACTGCCCTGTGTCAGGCAACTAACAAATAAGATAAAATTTGCAAAACGAGTCTCGCCCACCCCAAACATTGCTAAAACGGGTAGGTGTGCCCATTACTGACTTCCGAGCATATTTCTCTTTTTAAGAGATTTCTGGGTTATAGCTGCCTCCCTTCAGATTGCTTCCCCTTCTGCATTTATGCAATCGCCCTGGTGTTTTCTAGTCATGCTGGTTGAATCGTGTTTATAGCTACAGGGACACTAATTGTATTCTGTTCTGGCCACTGTGCCCTCTCCACAGGTTAATAAGTTCACTATTCATACGTGCTCGCTGCTTTTGAACGTTGCGATAAGTGTGTTTTCCTCCAGGAGTGTTAATTAGCTGCCTTTGAAGGTGCATTATTTCCCTCCTCTCCAGGCTACATAGTTGCTTTTAGGCGCAGCAGTTTATGATGCGTATGCAAAAGTACTGGAATGCAGCTAGGGTTTGCCAGGCCATAGCAACCTGCAGAGCACCTATCACCTTCCACAGAAAAATGTGGGGAGCCATGATTTGGCTCATCCCCTGTCTGATTTCCCCCTTGTCCTGAATAGTGAAAGAAAGGAAGGAAGGAAGGAAGGAAGGAAGGAAGGAAGGAAGGAAGGAAGGAAGGAAGGAAGGAAGGAGGGAGGGAGGGAAGAAAGAAATGCAGGCAGCTTGAGTGAATAGAACTAGTGGAAGTGGTTGTATTTACTTCCAGTGCTGCTAAAAGACCACAACTTCTCTTTGGGCTGCAATTTGGTAGTCACGGTGCATCTTGAGATTATTAGTCCCTCCAAACGGCCCCTGGCAAGCCCAACAAATTTTATTGGAGATCTATTAACTACAAAAAACAACACTGATGCTTTCAGGATATTCACATTTGTAGCTCTAATAGGAATTTTGTACCCAAAGAAAGAATAACTTGTACTGTTTTGCTATGCTATCCTGGGGCAAAAAGCAAGTTTTTTTGTTTCTGGTGGTGTTTTTTTAAATATAAAAAAGAAGCTTGAAGATGATTCCGGGACTGCAGAGGGTTGGACTACATGACCCTTGGGATCCCTTCCAACTCTACAATTTTATTATTCTATGTGCTTGGATAGCACAGCCAGAGTAGCTCAGTCAATAGAGCGTGTGGCTCTTCATCTCAGGGTCATGGGTTTGAGCCCCACATTGGACAAAAGATTCCTGCATTGCAGGAGGTTGGACTAGATGATCCTTGAAGTCCCTTCCAATTCTATGATTCTGTGGAAAGTGGAAAGGGCAGAAGAATGAACAAAGTCCTACTAAGTTCAGTGGAACGTACTTCCTGGTAAGCATATGGAGCCCTAGGTAGCTGGAAGAGACTATTCTCTTGTCAGGATAAAATATATGAGCCAATTCTCCAGAGTCAAGAAATGTATGATTCACAGTATTGCAAAACAGCTTACAGTATGCACACATACACAGAGATGCTCACAATGTGAATTGAGGTGACAACACAATCTGCTCGTGACTCAGGATTTGGTACCATCAAGAAATACCCTGTGAGTAACACAACACTAGGATTCAAGTTCGTAATAGGTTTACTAGATATAGTTAACACATTTTTCTAAGTAAAAAGAAGAAATCTGTATTTGATATTTTAGCAGGTAAAACATTTAGCAGTCTCCCCACCTCCACTAGGATGCTATTAGGGTGCGCCATTGAAAAAAAACTTACTTTCGAGTAGATATGAATGCACAGAATTGGATTGAATTCATTGCCGCACAGTCTGAAACTCTGATCAAACCTTATAATGAAATTATTATTGCCTATTAAGCGTTATGGATATAGAACACGTGCTTGTGAAAAAGGACATAGCTCAGGAGATCTCCTCCTTTAAGGTCCCCCCCAGAAAAGTTGTTGTTGTTACAAAGCTTGGGGCTCCCCCACCCCTGCTAATACATCCCTCTTGTGCATTTGTGGTGCCATTTTGACTATACAAGCAGTGGAACTCAAACCAGAAAACTGGAAAATAGAAGGAATCTTTCTGCAGTTGTCTTCAGATCCAAGCGCAACATTTTAACTCCCCAAAGCGGACAGTCCATTCTTGACAGTTTTCGCTCTTAAAAACAAGAAACACCAGTATGCAAAGTATGCATCTTAAACACACACACACACACACACACACACAATGTGCATGGTACAGCTTAGCATAATTGTACAGACAATAGTTGGCTCCATAATACAGCACAAATGGATTCAAGGCATCCAGATTAAAAACAGACAGCTGTTTAGTCTTGTTTGCTTACTATAAAAGTATCTTGGGTATCTATTCCTTGTTCCCCACTTAATGTTAAAAATCTATACTTTTATACCAGACATTTCCCTGAGGCTGAATATCTACTACTAAGTCTCATGCCTGAAATATCTAATTTCCAGTGAGTGGAATAAAGTTGCTTACCTTATTATTTTCTTACTATATGAGAGCTGCAAGATTTCATTAAAGCAGTAAGGTGACACCTGAGTGTTTTACCCAAGGCACAAGAGATGAACCAGATCTAGGCCACGTACTAAAATATTTCTTCATTCTGGGTGCTTATTCCTTTTGCCTATTGCTTCTAATAATTGAAAAACTTCCAGTTGACTGTAAAATTTTGGGAGGATCTAGAAGATGATTTGACATTTCACTGAAAAAGCTATATACAGCAAGTAAACAGTTGCTTACCTTTAACAATTCCCCTGCCAGAGGGAGATTCTTCAACGAGCTTTTTACTGGGATGTACATCAAGTTTAGGATTTTGGTTGGTTAAGTTATGAACCATGAGTGCCTCAATCTTTCCCCTTAAACTAGAGATGGGGAATCTTCTTCAGCCCTTTGAGGCAACCTTCCAAGGACCACATGCCGCTGATGTGTCGGCAGAGAGGTAAAGTGGAGAGTGACCTTTGTGCAGGAGGCTTTCTTCCTGCTCGCCTCCAACCCTATCTTTCAGCCAGGCATGCAAGAAGCATTATCAGAACTCAAGGATACAATGCAGCTGGGCAAAGTCCTGAGAGTTGGACAGAGGATCCTGGAGGACTGCATTTTGCTCTTGAACCTGGGGTGCCCTATCCTTGCCTTAAACCTTATATTTCAAAAGCATACCAGAGGGCAGAACTCACTACGAAGAACAGAGTGTAATCACCAAAAATGGCAGAACTGAGCTTCCCCTTGCATCTACTTTAAGCTCCTCTGCAATCTGATGTCTTGACAATATCTATTTCTACACAAACCATGATGCAGAAACGACCACCTGCCCATCAGAGCCTTGTCCATCCTGCCTTTTTAAAGCTAGCCAAGAGTGGGGTGACAAAATGGGTCCACAGGTGCGGTAAACCTATCTTTGTGTGATATAGGGTTGCATGCTGCCCTTAAAGAGGAACTAGGTAAAGGTAAAGGGACCCCTGACCATTAGGTCCAGGCGCGGACGACTCTGGGGTTGCGGCGCTCATCTCGCTTTGCTGGCCGAGGGAGCCGGTGTACAGCTTCCGGGTCATGTGGCCAGCATGACTAAGCCGCTTCTGGCAAACCAGAGCAGCACACGGAAACGCCGTTTACCTTTCCGCCTATTTATCTACTCGCACTTCGATGTGCTTTCGAATTGCTAGGTTGGCAGGAGCAGGGACTGAGCAACGGGAGCTCACCTCATCGCAGGGATTCAAACCGCCAACCTTCTGATTGGCAAGCCCTAGGCTCAGTGGTTTAACCCACAGCGCCACCTGTATCCCTAAAAGAGGAATTAGTCCACCCTTAAAAATCCCCCACTTGACCCAGTGGAGTGTAATTTGCTGTAATAACTGGACCCAGTCATGAATGCCCCTTTCTTGGCAGAAGGAGAAGGTGGTTGTGGAGCAACTGAGGATATTCCTGGATGAGGCTGATTATTACAATCTGATGGTTGCCCTGATGGATGACCGTTATCATGTGAGACAAGAGTAGTGCAACCCTGCTACTTCTGTTCAATCTCTCAGCAGTTTTTGATACCACTGACCATGGTATCTTCCTGCACTAGCTCAGTGGGATGGGTATCAAAGGCACCGTATTATAATGGCTCCATTATTATCTTCAGGTCCATGTTCAGAAAGGAGAAATGGGTGAGGGCTCATCTGCCGCCTGGGATTTCTTCCAATGGGTTCCACAGGGAACTATTCTTCCAGCAATGCCATTTAACTTATTATGAAGCTGTTGGTGGTTGTCTTTAGGAGTTTTGGAGGAAGGTGTCATATATATGATGTCAGAGACATACACATCATAATGACATCAGGCTAAAGAAAAAGTTAGATCTTGTAGGTAGAGGTGACTCAGCAAGGATAAATGTTCTCTGTAATGTCTGTTTGGCACAGAGACTTTGGTAGGGATCCAAAGACAGATTGACATATATGGAACCCAATGTTAGCAGAGATGGAATTTCTCCCTAACATCAATCTCAAGTGAATGATCCAAACTCTAAACACTGCCCAACGCTTAATTCAATGTAGAAGAACTCATTGTACGGATTTGGATGCATGAACCTGAATCCAGACTTGCAATTCTACACAAAAAGAGATTCAATAACGAATTCTAGTAAATGCCAGATATATGACTAATAATGTTCAAGTGCTTATTAGAAATTTGATAGATGTTCAGAAATATGTTGCTGTTGCACAGAAAAACACCCTCCGAATAATGTGCAACTCCAAAATGAAAAATTTGATGCAATTACTAATCAGGAAAAATGATTCTAATAAATCATTCAACGGTACATTTGCTCTTCATCAACTAAACCCATGGTATCTGAAGTTATTTACATTTTTAAAAAGCTCACCTGGCTTTGCAAATGACATTCACATCATTTGCATGTCACCTGACAAAGGCATCGTACCAATTGCTTATTAATTTTGTGAACTTTTAACAGACCCATAATGAACAAAATGAAGAGATGAGTCACTCAATGTCAACAACTAAAAACTTTAAAAAACACTGTCATCTTATAACTCCTGCTTTAAAGCAAGGATTAGTAAATTGTAGCCACTGAGATATTTTTCTACAAGCCAGTTTGGGTTTGCAAAAATTCTCAAAATCCCAGCTTTCCTGGAAAATGAAAAATGTACTGTTCTAGCCAACCTTGTTCTTAAATATCAAGAAAGCTTAATGTTGAACTTAATGGAAAAAAAATCTAACGTAAGACATTTTGTTCCTGAAGAATCAGGAATAAAAAAGACATGTTGAAGGAAGCCAAAATCCTCTTCTTTTCAATCCTCAAGTCCATCTCTCCAGATCTGGCAAGGTATGTTTCAAGTTTCACACTTCTGAGAGTGACTTGTATGACAAAAATATTGCAGAGTAAATGTAATGGGTTCACCAGCAAATCATATGCTGTAAAGTTAAGATGCCCTTTATGTGGGTGCAAAGATTCATTCCTGTCTAGTGCGACTTTTAGCTTTTTTCCTAAAGCAGCTATACTCATCTCTGGCATAATAGTGTGTGGAAGCTGCATTGCATGGTAGTGAACATCTTTTGTACTCTGCTTCTTGCACTATAATGTCCATTTTTGTATTGTAAGCTGCCTAGAGATTTTCCAAAGATCAGGAGGAATAAAATGTCTAAAACAACACAAGCACACAACTTAACACACATGTATTTAGATGTGAGGATTGAGGTTACACACACACTTTTTGTTACTGCAAGGGAGGGTTCTCTTCACTATTGGTAGAATACTTGGCCTACCTGTCTCCTAATCTGTGTACTCTGAGATCAAGCAGGACCAGAACCTACAACGTGTTAATGTTGTCACGCAAGTAAGCAGCAATTAAATGTAATGAGTCTGTGCTGTGTTGTTTTCACTATAATGAAACATGGCCCATTAACAAAGTACATGGAATTAAGATATCAAGGTCCAAAGTATCAACATATTGTGACCAATATACAGATGATGGCTGAAAATCAGCAGACTAGTCCAAGGTAGACCCTACTGAAATCAATAAGCAACCATCACTGCTATGTGTGTTTTAAACGCGGGTGATGTTATACTAAAGAACATGAAGTTCAAAGTAATCTGGAATTACTAAACTGTTTAGGTGAAGTTAAATGGAAGAAATGTGTAGTGGCATTTATAGTTTGAACATAAAGGAAGTTAAGTCTGTATTTGACGCCAGTGTTTTTCTGAAAAAGTCAGACTAATCTTTTCAGCACTGTTTAGAGCATGGTGTTGATGACGTGTCCCCGCAACCATTTCCTTCCATCCCCCTCCCTCCCCTTCTCTGTATCTTGAACACAGCCATTGCTAAATTTCTGTATGAGCAAGTTGGCTACTTTGCTTTGAGCCCATGAAGGTTATCTTATGATTAGTGGAAATTTGTTTAGCAGACACAGAAAATGGAAGATGAAACTGCAGCAAAAGCATGGCAAACCTGAAAGGTCAATTAGTGCATAAATCTATTTAAAAAACAGAAAAGATAGAACTTACAAGCTACAATAAAAGTTATGTCTTTAAAGCTGTAGGTTATATAACAGGGTGGGAAATGTTTAATATCGATTTTCATATGTGCTTCAACAAAGCATTTACAATCTTAAATTGGTGAAATATATACACTTTAAGAGATGCCACATTTTCCGTAGCATTTGATTTTCATATTGTATAAATCCAGACAATTATAAAAATCAGATTATTATGCTTTTCCCACCCTGGCAGAGAATAAACATGAATTCAGAAGCACAGTGGAAGTGGAAAACAAAGAAGAAAAGAGAGAAAAGGCAGCAGAGAAAGACAGAAGAGGTGAATACAGAGCTACAGAAGTGTTTATTGAGCATGCTACAGAGGCAAGCAGCGTACACATAAGAAGAAATTAAACAACCATCAAACCTCCCAACTTTGTTAGAAAATTAATTTTTAATTGTGCCGCTTTCAAACTATACTGAAATATTACATTTCTAAAGATGTAAAAACTCAACTAATAGAAAATATACATGACCTTTTTCTACATAGATAACAGAATCTATGACTCTTGGAACTAAGTACATCAATTGCAAAAAGTATTGGTCATTTGAACAGAATCAAGACAACAGTTCGGACTGACAGAGGAACTGCTTTCAAATTAATTAATTTTTCCTGTAGATTCTGAGTCATGTTTATAGTAAAGTCAGATCCATTTCTAGATACAAAATATTTTGAAGAGATTTATTAAAACTGAATATTACAATGCAAGGTAAATTAAGACTAAAGGCACATAAACTTTGGTCCCACCTGGTTGTCAGTTTTGTTTTTGTTTTTGTTTTATAAAGAAAACTGCCACAAAAATTATTAATCTTCCTGCAAAAGTTTGCAATACACTTTCTTCATCCTTGAAATACATGCACCAACTCCTGAACTAGCTAGACCGGTCTGCACATGCTCAGAAATCCACAACCATATTTCAAATTGTAATTACTAACTAAAAATGGCAATATATATTTAAATGCACATAAGTCATGTCAACTTCAAAAAACATCTACAAAAAATATTCAGCCACAAACAAGACATTACTTAGTGCCAACATTTATATGATACGCCCCCAGAGTGTGTGTACAAAAAAGGTTAAGACTTAACAATGCTTTCCCCACAGAGGCTCAAAGCCCGAGGGGTAAAACAAACTAACTAACAAACCCCAAACAAAATAATCATCCTGTCTTTAAAAGAAATTATTTCTCTGCATCTTGTTAACTCTGACTTATGCCTATATCCTTGACCAAACTAAATCTGGAATACACAAGGCCATTTTACTTAATTAAAAAAGAAAGAGACAAGAGAGAAGCACAAGTCAAATGTGCTACATATCTCTTAAAGTAACGCAACATATTTCATAAAAAAAAAAAAAAAGATTCATGAAAGCCAATAAATTCCAAGCAGGAGAAACAAAGCTTAACCCTTTTTACACACTCCTGCCTAATACACATTTGGCATAATCCTGCAAAAGTTAGGTGCAGCGATGTCCCTCTGAAATCAATGCTTTAAAAATCAATAGATTTCAATGGGATGTAGGCAAACCTAATGTTTACTGGATTGCACCCATTAATTCCCATGTAACAATGTGCCCCAGACAACCAATTTTTTAAACTAGTAAATGCAATTCTAGCAACTCTAGGTTTTCCTTTTTTAAGGCACGTATGTTAACTAAGTTGAAAAACTATGGGATTTCCTCAGAATCCCTTTTTAAACAAAATCCTTTCATAAACATATGCAAAACCAGCAGATAATACCACTGCTTCTTCCTTGTAAATCCTTTTTTGTTTTCATTTATACATAAACAATCAAGGAATGGTAACAGCATGAAAAACAGATGTCCATCTCTGGTCCCCGCTTTCCCGAACAGTCATAGATGACAACACTAAACAACGTGATACAACCTTATTATTTTGATCTCGCACTTCAAATGGTTGATTTGGAAAAAGAAACTCTCAGATGATGATTTTCTCCAAGATTGTAATTATGCAGATCAATCAAAGCCTGGATAGCTTCTTCTACTGTTGACATCTGAAGAAGAGCCATCTTGTGATCTCTTCTGGAACAAAGCAATAAAATTAGATACCAAAACAGCACTAGAAAATTGTAACATAAACCTTGTTCTTACCAAAGGCAGCTGTTCTCTCGTTTTAAATGAAGTTTCAAAGAAAACATGCTTACTGAAAAAATTTAAATGCTTTCACAGTTCCCCCAGTATTAGCAAACAGCATGCGTAGGTCATCTTCGGATACTGATGGTCTAAACAAAAAGGGGGACAAAGGGGAGAAGAGAGAGACGATTAGAAGCTAATGTTTGGATCTTGTATGAATCTTTCAGCCGTGTTCCCCACACTTACGGGATATTAGATAAATGAAGAGTTGCAGATGGAGGGAAAATATTCTGAAAGTTTTTTGACCCAGGCTTCTTGAAGCGATGAAGAGGTGAATTGCCAAAGTCTTTAGTCAGTCCTTGGTCATCAAGCCCTTCTCGAGGTAGCTGAACTGTCTGGTGTTTGGAAAGAGTCACACGAATAATCTTTCCATACATTTTCTGTCCGTTCAGATGGCTCATGGCTGGAAAACAAAACCAATTATTCATTTCAGCGTTTCTTCTATTGAATTCAGTATTGTAATTTCTACTCTGTTCAGTGTTTGGGGTGGAGCATTTGATGGCAATTTTCTTTCGATAAATTGACAAATTTAGCTATTATTGCTATCTGGAAATCTTTCAGTCTAAATCTAACTGACAGCTAATCTAAAAGCTGTGCTTATATTGCAAATGTGGCCAGCAAAGCAATAAACAAATTACTTTTTCATACATTGCAAGTCATTATTATGGTCACTGAATTAATACAAATTATGATTTCAATAGGGCTTTGTTTTCTTCAGACGTATGTTAAGTTTATGGGCAAGGATCCAAAAGGCCATACACATTGAGCTCCACATGCACCAGGTTTTTCAAGACCCTCACACCCGCCCCCCCCTTCCCAAAAGCTATGCCTTAAGATGCAGTTATATTTGATGTGACTAGGGAGATATACAAGGAAGGGAGAAAGCTTCAACCCTTCACCTGTGCAAGCAAGCAAGCATTTTATGTGTACACAGGGCTCTTTGGATCCCAACCATGGTATTCACAAAAGGAGCTTGTGTTAATAACAAGGAACTCTCTGGCCTAGCAAGTCACTCAAAAGCAAGGGGAACTTCAGGATCAGATTTCCAAAGCAGTGTAAGAAGTTGTGATATGAGGAAAAAAACATTCTTCCTACACAATCTCAGATTTTAGAAAGATTAGAAGCAAACGCTGAAATTTAAACATGGCTTGAAGGACACCGAAAACTAACGTTTAAGTGGCAAATAAGAGAGAAAAACCCACTAATCTCACCGAGCTGTGATTGGTTTCCATCAGCCATCTGTATAAGAGCACTGTCTTTCTTATTGTATAAAATCTTCACACGCTGCACATCCCCATAAACACCTTTTTAGAATCAGAGAAGTAAATCCAAAAGAAACAACGTTTTTAAGGATAGCTGAATATCACATTTTGACATATCAATGAAACATTTGGAACATGTCTCTCACTTCTCCCAACATTCACGCAAATGAATAAAGAAGAACAAGATTTTGAATAGGTGAATTTTGAAAAAGAAGACATTTTTTTGATAAACCCTCAAAGCTATGTGAATGATATTAAATTAAAGATCATGCAAAATAAAAAAGCATGCATTAAAAGAAAAATTTGCATCTATGGAGAGCTTTAAAAAACAGCAAAAGAAAAATAGCAAAAGATTTACTATTCAACTTTAAAGCCAAAGTGCTAGCTACAAATAAGGTGAAACAAATAATTAAATCAATAATAAAAGTATAGTGCTAACGATAACATACCGAAGAGGGTAAACAGACTTTGGGGCGTAACCATCTTTAGAAGGAGAGAAGAGCAAGCAGCATAAGACAAGAAGAGAGAAGAGTCGAGGAAGAGCGGAGATGAACAGATCATCCATAACGAAGGGTGGTTCCCGCAGAATGGTGAGGTGGTCATGGATCATGGTTCAAGGCGGTTAATTGGGGCAAGTTGGTCCGAGGAACATTTTGTTCAAGCACAGAAGCATGAACATAGGGGAATGGAGACAGGGGGTGTAGACAAGGTAGGCAGAGGAGAAGACAGGGAAGGGCGTGGGAATTTGGGAAGAGACAGGGAAAGGGTAGGTGAGAACAAAGGGAGAAGGATGAAATGGGGAAGGGAAACAGCAATGCAGAAGAAAAATAAGGAAGTGGGGAACAAAAAAAAAATAAAATATAGGTCAGTACATAGGAAATGCAGGAATTTGGTCAGAAAATGGTTGGTTTATGTATTGTACAAGAAAACTGAGTAAAATGTAGTCACCCAAGACAAAATATGGGTAAAGTACATCCATATCAAACAGTAAATTACGTCTCATCTGAATGTGAAAAGAAAAGAAAAATCCATGCAATAGAAACTTAAAACAAAAACAAGCCCAACTCTAAACTTTAACTGCATAAGCATGGCTGGTTATGAAATGCAGGCAGGAGTTTTTCAAAATGGCACTCTGATCCAAGCATTTTAATGTGCAAGAGTGTAAATGACAAAAATGAGAAAAGCATAATGGCTCATATTTAAAAAGAGGCCAATAAAAAAATGAAACACATATTCAAAGGAGACAAAAGGATACAAACTATCCCACATTTCATACCAGCTTTCACAGCAAGTCAAAGTAAAGGTACAAGATGATAAAATGCAAAACTAAAGAAAACCTCTTCGATTTCAGAGTTAAAGAAGTATTGAAGTAAAGTGTTGTTGTTGTTTTTAGGAGAAAAGATGAATAAAAACTGTGAAGGAAAGATAAAATTACTAAGAGAGATTGAAGAGTGCTGCAGCAAGATCTTTGGGAGAACCTTCAAAGAAAAATGTGTTAGAGCTGTTCACAAATTAATACTACAAAAATGCAATGACATGTAAGCATGAAATGAACAAGCAAATAATTAGCTCAGGCAAAACAGAACAGCAGTTTTCTTAAGAACCAATTTACAAAATGGAGCACATAGGTACTTGGAAAAATAAACTAAAAGGCATCCAGATCATGCAATATTTACCATATTTTTCTTAGGAAAAATAGGTAGCCGAATAGCAAAGGGTATTTAAAAGATGCTGGCTACCTAGGAAAACAGAAGTATTTAACTATAACAGAAACAATTTATTGGACTCTAATTGTAAAACAACCTTGAGTAGCATGGGGGGGGGGGGGAGCCACTGATCTTAATAAATAAAAAAAAGTAGAAGCAAGCTCAAGATAAAGAAGCACTTAAGCAGTTTACAAAATGAAGCATGGTAAAGGGAAAAAAAGAAGGGTGAACAAGTAGGTTCACTGACCTCTTCATTTAAATTGCTAACCAGGAGGACTGTGTTGCCACCAGCTGAAACTCCAGGCATACCCACACGGCCGGCAGCTGCCGCGGCAGCAGCAGCAGCAGCATTTGGAATCCCCAATGGACTCAGCGCTCCTGGAACAGCTGCAACAGGAAGCCCTAATTTTAAAATAAAGCATATTTTACGAAACACACACAAGTCGTTCCAATATAATCTAATTTAGAAGTGTTGTGTTGGTTTTGCGCCTTTGTCCAGATCTATCCATTTGTAGGTTGACCTATGTGGAATTCCGCTTCTTTATGACAAACCAATGTTCCAAAGAATCCTGAGAGCGAAAACCTCGTTACCAGTTCACTAGCACGCGACACAGAACCTTGCATTTCCTCCCTATCAGTCCCTAGCTTACCATTTCAGTTAACACAAACACTATCCTGTAAGAAATAGCTCACTGAAGGTGTTTGTGCTTAATTTACCCATCAGAAATCTATGGCAGCTTCAATGGCACATGAAAACAAGTCACACTAAACAAATGGGTCAAGCACTTTCAAGTTCAGCTACTCAATAAGGCGTGCCTCCAACATGTCTTTAACTATAAGAAAACAAAGACAAGAGAAATACATTTGACCTGCTCCTTTGATATTTTGCAAATATCTAAGATAGTGAGGGAGGCTTATAGCCAAAAACCATCAAATAATAGTAATAATAATAAATTTATTATTGATACCCTGCGCACCCGGCTGGGTTTCCCCAGCTACTCTGGACAGCTTCCAGCGCATAGAAAAACAAAATAAAATATCAAACATTAAAAACTACCCAATATAGGGCTGCCTTCAGCAAATGTCTTCTAAAAGCTGTGTAGTTCTTTATCTCCTTGACTTCTGATGGGTCTAAATCTTGAGTCTAAATCCTGTGAGGAACATCATTCCTCCTACCACTGAAATCATCACAACTTCTTGCAACGATATACAGTTTGAGAAAAGGCCCAGAGCCACAAAGCACCAAATCTCAAGTCTAGACAGTCACTCCTCCTAACACAGAAACCACAACTTCTTAAATCAAATGCTTTCTAAAAGAAAATGCTGTAGATAAGGAGCAACAAGTAACACCATGACACACCTTTCCCAGAATCCTTTATTCACAAGCTACCTGTGCTAGATGTAGAAGTCATGTGTACCTAAGGTCTTATAAGAGCTGTTTGTTCAATACAGTCTAAATATTATTCAATGCTGCAGAGATTAATTGAAAAATGTGCATGTACTATCAGCTGAACCCTTTGGAGATTAATGGGAGAACACCCTGTAGCAGCGCTGTAGCTGCTAAAGAGCTACTAGGTGCACAATGCCATCTGCAGCACTCACCTCACCTAAGGATGTTTTAAAAATTAACAAAACAAGCTTTTTACCAAAAAATAAAACAAAACCTGGAACATTAAAGCTTCCATATAAAGAATGTGTGCTTGTTCTGAGAACAGAACATTTCCAGTTTAAAAAAACCCAGTTGCAGCTGTTGTCATTCCTCTGCTCCATCAACCCACAAGAAAACGGAAGTACAGTCAACTTCACCCAATGACTCACCCAGCTCTCCCTTACCAAGAGCTCTCCTGGCTCAAGGTGTAGTTTGGAAGAATATTACCACCTTCATTGTGGCTGGGTGATCCGGGAAGCTACTGTGGCTTGTGAGGATGTTTAAAGGGGGTAATTTAAAGGGTGGTGCTTTTTTTGGAAGACTGCTTTAAATTACTCTTAATCTTCCTCTTTAAGCACTCTGCCAATCTGTAGTGAGTGAATACAAAGCATTTTCCCCAAAAAAACTCACTCAAAGGTGATAATGATCTCAGCCTTTAGCACTATTACCCTTTTCATTTTAAAGTCATTTTTTTAAAAATCCCTTTTCAGCTGCTATGATTGTATGAAAGGGTGCTAAAAAAAGTCTATGGTTTTATTGCAAATTACCCTCTAAAAGTTACTCTTTTTCAACTCTCTGCCATACTCCTTGTTTTATTGATTAAAATGGTTGTGTTTTTCCTCCTACTAAAGGCCAGAGAAGAGCAAACACATGCAAACATTACACAAGATATGGGCACAGCCCCCACTCCTTTTACACATAGTATTTCCTTAAGGGAGCTATATGTAGGCAAAACCTTCTGAACCACATTTCTCGCGTTATGAATTCATTTTTTAAAATTCAAACATAAAAACTTAAGAAGAACCCTACTGCTCCCAGTGGCCAACTATGGCCAACTAGAACCTTATGTGAAGTTCACAAGCAGAATGGAAGTGCAACAACACACTGTCTACTGGTGTTCCTAACAACTGGTATTCAAAGGCATGCTACCTCCACAGCATCAGAGGAAACACACACATTTTGCAACAACTATCATGACAGCATCTCTCCAGCCACACTGGTCTGGCGCCAACACATTCCTTTTCTCACAGGCACCAGGTTACAACTTCCCTTTTCCCCCATGCATCTGGTTTGCTGATAAAGTTTGTGGATGCTGTTGTTGTTTTATGTATTGATTTGCTACATGCTCATATCCATTGTTTTTAACCATGTTGAATAAATTTACTAAAGCCAATTCAACGCTAATTCTTTCTTACAACTAGGTATTACTTGTAGCATAAGGACTCACAGAGAAGACTGACAGCGATTGGCTTATTCACAGAAAATACAGGAGTGAATTCTGGTGAAAGTATCCAAATGCAGACAGAAAGGACTCAAATGCATCTTCAGTTTTAAATTTGCGAACTTTTAATTCCCAACCCATCCCCTGGGTTAAATTAAGTCACCACCATCATGTTATTGCTCTTAAGATACACAAATAGACATAGTGAACTTCTGGCATTTCTCCTCATCCAATTTTCTTTAATAGAGTACAAATTTTATATCATCAATCGAAATCAAGCACTTCTCCTAATAGATTGAAACTGAGTTTTTCTATTTGTAAATTGGCCATCCTTTTTAATGAGCAGTTATCCTTTTGCAGAAGAAAAAATTGTATGAGGAAACATATCATACGTATACATCTGGGCCAATGATATCCATTAAAGTTTTACCTTTTAATCCTGGATACCCAGAAATAGCACCAGACTGTATATACCTCAGATGAATTAAAGAATGAAAGTTAAGAGAAAGTATGAATAGCACTGCACTAGTTCTGAATATTATGTTACATCAGGAGATAGCAGACATGGACAGCAGAGCCCCAATGTTGTTGGGGGGTTTTTAAACTGAGGGATTGTATCTAAACTTCACACGGTCAGGAAAATCACTAGCTCATGTGCACCTAAGTATTTCTCAAGAGAACATTCTTGCTTCTATATTTAATGGGGCCTGGCTGATAAATAAAATAAACAGAATCAAATTACATGCATAATCACCTATAGCCATACTCACAGTTCAGTGCATTTCCCCTTGAAGCAATATTCATCAGCACAAAGCAAAAAGTAAATTTAATTGTCTTTCGACAAAAATGTGTTGCCCCAATGAAGGGAAAGAGTAATATGATTTCAGCAACAAGGTTGCCCCCACCCCACTGCTTACACCACAGAGAGGAAAGCAAAAGGAAAATGAGAAATAATTCTCAACTCTGCAGCAAGAACACATGGAAAGAAGTAAACATAAGAATTACATTTTCAAACTTATTAAAAATGCCTTGATATGCCACTGAGCTACACTGTAATACATATATAGAGACTGTAAACCTGGCAGTAGATGACATGAGAGTGGCTATAACTTAACGGTAGAGAAAATGCTATACACAGAGAAGGTTTAAAGTCATGTCTGAAGCAGTAAGGTTTCATCAGTTCTGTGATGAGAAGACCACATTGCTTCAGTTTTCATAAAAGAGGAACCATAGCGATATAGGAGTTAATGCATCTGAGATTGAGGGAAAAGCCAGGTGCTCTTGCTCTCAACTATGTGGGGCCAAGCAATCCCCATCCAATAATACTAGAAAAGGCCTTACATGAAATAGCACATGTATTAAGATTCATTTTATAGGTTCTGGGGGGTACCCAATGAATATAAAACATATGTAGTAAAGAAATGGAATAAAAGAAGCTGAAATAATGGGCAGCCCTGTTAGCTTCAGTAGCAGGTACTCAAGTTAAAAGACTGGGAGGGATACAGGTTAAAAAGGAGTGAGGAATCAGCTAATGTGAACAGAATTTGTTGAAAGGGAAGAAAAGTTTATTGAAAGTAGTAATCAACAGACCTATTCTTCAGAGCTCAGGGTCTACTTTATTCAGTATTCTCATTAATGATTGCATGGATAAAAAGTTAATACAATCTGCAGATACTATCTTAGAAGACGTTGTAAATAATGAGAATGGAGAGAGAAAGAAACAAAATCATACCTAGAAGAGAGGTCTCCTTTGCAAAGGCAGCAGCAATAGCAGGATCCAAAGCTGGTTGGCCATCACCAGAGGGAAGGTCAGGGCGAGTATAATCCCTACTTTTATCATTATTATACTTTACATTCAAGTTGACCAATTTGGAAAAATCAATCCGTAAGGTACAACAGGCATTATAAATATTCTGACCATCTAATGCCTAGAAAAATAGGAAAACATTAATGAAGATCACATGACAGATGTTACAGCTGAGGTTTAACCATATATACCCATACGTCCACTGAAATAAATATGAAAATGTTTAAAGTGCATCACCACATACATGGAACTGGATACTATCAAATATTATATTCAATAGTAGTTGGACATTATCAGCTAGATAATGCTGATATACTTGGTTTAACTTTGTATTATTTTTTATTTTACAAAAAGCGGGGATGTAAGGTAAAAAGACAGCCAGGAAATTACAGACTGGTTAGCCTAGCTATTCTAGAAAATTTACTAAAACCATTGGAACTAGAATTACCGTATTTTTCTGTGTACAGTGGCACCCCGCAAGACGAACGCCTCGCAAGACGGAAAACCCGCTAGACGAAAGAGTTTTCCGTTTTGGAGGCGCTTCGCAAAACGAATTTCCCTATGGGCTTGCTTCGCAAGACGACAGCCCATAGGGAAATCTCAGGGACAGCGGGGAAGCGCAGCGGGTCTTCCCCACTGTCCTCGGACCTCCTCCTCCGAACGGTGCTCCGAAGCCGGGCGGCGGGGCGGGAACACCTTCTGAAGGCGGGCGGGGGGCGAAAGTCTTTGCTCCCCCCTGCCTGCCTGTCCCGGAGGGCTTTTAAATCGCCCCGGACAGCGGAGAAGTCCTCCGCTGTCCCGGGGCGATTTTAAAATGCCGCCCGCCAGCATTTTAAGATCGCCCGGACAGCGGAGAAGTCCTCCGCTGTCCCGGGGTTTTTTAAAATGCTGGGGGTGGGAAGAAAAGCCCTTGTCCGTCCCCCCCCCCAGACTTCAGAAGAGGTCCGGGGACAGACTGTCCCCGGACCTGGCCTGAAGGCGGTTTCCCTAGGAACGCATTAATTGATTTTCAATGCATTCCTATGGGAAACCGTGCATCGCAAGACGAAAAACTCGCAAGACGAAGAGACTTGCGGAACGAATTAATTTCATCTTGCGAGGCACCACTGTATAAGACAATGGTTTTTGCTAAAAAATAATTAGTAAAAAAATGGGGGTGTCTTATACATGGATGGTGAATGCACAGGGACTCTGGTGGCCCGGGCTCAGGTTCAGTCTCTGGCATGGGCAGCCTGGGCTTAGGTTTGGGTTCTGATGTGGGTGGTTTGGTCTTGGGTTCTGGCAAGGGTGGCCTGGGTTTGGGCTTGGGTGCGGGCAGCCTGGCCCCAGCTGGCTTGGGCTTGGGTTCTGGCACAGGCAGCCTGGGCTTGGGTTCGGGCTCTGGCACAGGCAGCCTAGGCCTGGGTTCTGGCCTAGGTGCCCTGGGCTTGGGTTTGGGCAGCCTGGGCATGGGTTTGGGCTCTGATGTGCATGGCCCGGGCTCAGGTTTGGGCTCACAGCAGCCAACCTGATGCCTATGGAAAACATGTAAGCAGGCCCCGAGCACAAGAACACTCTCCCCTCCTGCAGTTTCCAGTAACTGGTGTCAGTTACGAAGTTCAAAACAGGTATTTCCTTCCTCAGATCTAAACTTCAGTGATGATACTTTCCACTGAAACAGAGGTGAACATAGCTACTACAGATTCCTTCCCTCAGATGAAATGAAATGGGGTTATCAATGCAAGCCTTCCAGATGAGTGAAACACCCAGTGGCACAGCTGGATGACAGTAGTTTTAAGGGCAGAAACTGAACATCTTTTCATATCCAACTCCTGCAAGGCTTCAATATAATGTATATTATAAGTATGAAAAAACATGCCCCCAAAATAAGCTCGAACAGATACCATACAGGCACAAAAGCATAAAATATATGTTATGTTGTCATGTACCCTATTAAATTGTAAAAATAAATATAGAAGTTCCTTTCCAACTTCAAAAATGAGGAAACAAGAAAAACCTGAGCTCACAAGTGACTCTAAATGAGCATCCATAAAAGCATCTCACAGCATGCATGCACATAATTAGCATCTCTTAGATGATGCAAACATTTGCCATCTGTTTTGAGACCTCAAGGAAACCAATCCAACCTATGGAACACAAGCTCTGACACTATGAATAGCTGTGGTGATAACGCTTTTCCCTGTCTCACACCTCTTCTCAAATTTCTCTCTCATCTCTCTCCCGTCTTCAACAGTATCTTATCACCACCTCAGTCAAGAAACACCAAGCAATGTCAAAGTATATGGACAGCAGGTGTACTAAAAAAATGAAATGGCACTGTCCTCCAGGCACATTGAAACCGAGAACAGAGTGGCTGGATCAAGGAATGTGTTTATCTGAAAACAAAGTAACACACAACAATGTTGCAACACTTGTCAGTTTGACAATATTCCTGTGAAGAGAACTAATCAAGGCCTTTCTTTCAGAATTAATTGGCAGTGAGCTGTGCTGCAACATATAGCTGATTAATCAAACTGATCACTTAAAAACTTTTTGATTAAGGAAGAGTTTCCAATTAATTGAGCAGATTAAAAGTAGGAGTAAACTAACACATGTTTCTGTTAAATCCAGATTTTAATGTATTGCTGGTTATTTTTGATGGAGACATCTGATCTTATATGTATATACAAATTACTTGCACACTTGATCTTAAAAGTCAACGTTTATCCACCATGATGGTATGCATAGAAGAGCTTATTTATAATTCGGTGTGTTTTGCAAAGGCAGAAATTTTAAGGCAATGGCAACGTCAGATGCTTCAGCTACAATAACAACAGTCTGATAGGGAAATAACCCAACCTGAGCCAATGTGAAATAAAGAGAATCATTTTATGCCAGAATTCACTTTTTCAACCTGAATAGCAAGTCTGAACGTCATAGGCACTTCATAGCCAACAGTGATGTTGACAAGGCTATTTTCATCAGACTCCTTAGGAAATGCTACTTCATCTAGGTGCTTGATTTTCTTAAATTGCTCTTTAAACTTCCTTATTGAGCCTTCAATTTCTTTGAAGGCCACATTCCGATTCCCTATAAAGAGCACTATCTGCAAAGTAATTTTACCATTAACCTTTATGGTAAAAAACTGAAAATTTCATTTAGCTTCTCTTCTGCAATAGTAGGTTTTTAAACTGACCCTTCAGAATGCTGGATATTTTATCACCCAGAGGCACATCATGAACCGCTTTAAAAAGCATCTTAACAGTGTATTTAGATGTCTAAGGTCTGTAATCCTATACATATTTTCTTGGGAGCAAATCCAATAGAATTCAGTGGGACTTGCTTTAGAATAGACACACAAATGATTGCATTGTAAATTATCTCTTCACATTTCTGCTTCATAGCTTTACTTATCAATTCAACGAATGTTTAGATTGTTTAATGTTTATAAATGCTGGCTAAGACTAGAAAGCAGGCTGTAGGATCTCCACCCTAATTTAGATTATTTTCTAAATGTAGCACATAAACAAAATTCAGGTGCTCAACCTAAATCAATGTACCAACTCCAGGCAGTTAAGCATTAGGTAGAAATATTAGATATGAAGTTCCCTGCCACAGCATTTTCTTAAAAAGGACCTCTGTCAATACTTTCCATTAGTTTATTTCTCAAAGCCTTAAGAAAACAGTTAAGAGAAACTTAGTAATTTGAAAAGCATAACATATTCATTTTGGTCCCAGGTTATTTTTGGGTGAAACAGTGATGATACTATTGATTTAGGAACAGAATGTTTACTCACAGGCAGTAAGATCCTGATGTTCATTTATAATCTCAAAAGTTACTTATTTTGTCCACACAAATACATTTTTGACAAAACAAGTACTGCCAGCTATACGTAACCCTATACTTATTAATAGAGGCTAAACAGAATTAAATATACTTACTAGCTTTGCTTGTTGGGCATTTACTGGATCACCATACTGTAACAGTGCTTGAAATTGATTATTTTTTGTGAATGTAATTATTTTCAAAACTGCACCAAATTTAGAGAATATCTGTGAAAAACAATCAAAAGTACACAGGTACTCAACTTTACAAGTCACAAAACAAAACACACCCACACAAACCACTAAGATGTTACATCAGTGTATCTGGTTAGTTTCAGAGGGGCAGCTGCAATGGTCTGTTGCAGCAAAGAATCTTGGGGCACATTAAAAAAATGAATATTTTTGGACTAGAGGATACTTCATCAGATGCAGGAAGCATTATGCTCACTTGGCAGGTATATACACACATGAATTTAGAGCAGGGTAAGATTTATTTATTTATTTATTTATTTTCCTACTGAGGGTTGCATTCCCTTGGGTAATTAGTTAGGTACATTTACTCATTCATTCAATTTGTGATAAATGAATGAAACAATCTAGGCATCATACACTTTTATTCTCTTTTTTGGGTGGGTAATGTTAGAACCACAATAACCTTAAGCAATAGCCAGCGTAAAGACCCAGATACAAAACTTGAAGAATAAAATACAGCACTGGGATGACACAGCTTGAAGTTGATATCATGGGAGGCAAGCAAACCAGTCAAACCAACCCTTCATTCTTGTTAACTTTGCCGGTGCCACCAAGCAAATTGTACATTAAAGCTTTTAATGCAGTAGTTTCAGAACTGGGGTTTGTTTGTTTGTTGGCATTTTATTTCCATCTAGCCACAGCATTCCCAATCCCTCCACCTGTACCTATGTGTATACACCTGCCAAAAGAATGACATATCCAAGTATAGCAACAAAAATAAACACTGCCAGGAGAGACATGAAGAGCTCATGTCAGAGCTCTTCAATGGGCAGTCAGCCAGCACCCAAAAGTCCTATTTTTTCCCACTGTGCTCATTCTAGCAAATAGGTGAATGTCAGGCATTTACAAGTGGAGCTGAACTGAATTTTCACCTTCAAACATTTTTGAGGTCTCCTATTTTCCACTTACAAAAAAAGTTTAACAGGACTTCTCTCTCCTTTATGACATAATACCAACCAATCAGGGATCACAGAATGAACACATTCTATTTGTAGCCTGCTCTTACATGATGCTCCAACTTGTTTCCCACCTAAGGAACTGATCAGGTCCACCCCTGCCTAACTGTAGTAAAGCTTCAGGATCAAGTACCCTTCATGCAGTTACCATGATAAATGTCAAAGACATTTTCAAAGACATTGTTTTCTGGCTACATGAAGACGTCACAAGGCCAGTCTGCAGCCCTGATTCAGCTCTAATTGCACCAGAAGGCACATGTAGGTACACAATTCACTAAGAGCAGTCAATTGTCAACATACAATATCTGCGCTCAGAAATACACCCAACCCAACACATTGTATTTTGCAATGCTGTTCTGTAGCAGTTTCATTGCAGCGGTGTGGCAAATTTAGGAAGACTCAGGAATATGAAACTCATGGAAATGTGCATTTCTGAAAACATTCATGAATCTTGGACCATACGGTTCTGCTGAATTCTTACAAAAAGTTTATACTCCCTTCCACATCTGGGGGGCAAAACAAACATTCTATGTAGATCCTGAAAGTGTATTTCCTGGCCAGTTTCTGTGGGTTGAATTGTGCAATAGAACCTCCCCTCCCCCCCCCCCTTTCCAAATATGCTACAGAAGGTTGGAAGAATTCCCCAGAGCAGGTTTGGGGGGAAATGGATGCAGAAGGAGGAGAGGGAAGGTAAGTTCCATTACACAAACTGAAGTTGCTTTCTTTACTCAATGACCATGTTTACTGACACATTTGCTTGGTTCTCGGCTCAAAAAATCCCCATAAAAAGAAAGACTTACTTGGTGGAGAACATCAAGAGTTACAGGATAATACATGTTATCAATAATTATTCTAAGGACAGGACTCTGAGCTGGCGTTACTGCACTCTCGCTAACTGTGGTTCCACTTATGGGAGTATTTGTTGTCTGTACTGCAGTCACTGCTTGTAGAACAGCTTGAGCTCGCTACAATAAAAGAGAAGGGAAAGCATTCAAAATGAGAATATGTGAATTAGATTTAAAGATTAGTATATTCCGTAGTTGCTTCAATAGTAGCTTTTAAAAAAGTCAGTGACAGAATGGAATTTCTAAAAATATTTTAGCTTTTTTTTTGCTCTCCATATGACAGTATGAATACTTTCATGCACCACATCTTGACACTCTTTATCTACATTAAACTGGATGTTGATAGTGTATCAGAGTGTAATAACTTAGACTAAATTTGTTAATGCATACCAGATGTATATTTTTCTGAAATGAAATCAAGATGGAAGGGGAGAAATCTGTGCTATTGCAGGACTTACCTATCACTTCTAAGCATCAGAAACAACAGTACTCTCATCAGCTGAAGAGAAGCCAGAGATGGAATAGGTATTTCAGCAAAAAAATACTGTACATTTTGTTGAAATAAGGTGCAGCAGTTGGCCACAAGCAAGCTCTAGAAGATTGGGGTATATTCTAGATGCACAGGAATGTAAGCTTAGCCATTTTTTTTTACTTTCTTTTTCATTGATGGGCCCAAGACCCATTATTCCCCACCTTTCCTCTTCAGTCCAACTAGTTCCAAAGATTGGAAGGAAACCTCCAGCAATGAAAGTACTACTGCTTGCTGATGAACAGGAAGAAGTAAATAAGAAGACTGCCTGAGAACATAAGAGTGCAAAGGAATCCAAGCTTCTGTATTGTGAATAATCTATTTTCTCACAGGAGAACACTTCTGGATCATGTATCTCTCGGTTTTAACAAAAAGGACCTCTCCCCCTTTTTGCAGTTAGCGTTTTAGGTTAACTTGACAATTCTTTGTACTATAAAACTTAACTGGAGTCAGTCAAAAATAAAGGTCAGCTTAACCAAGTGTTCTTCAGCTTTGAGTTCAAAAATGTTGATGGATTACAAATTCTATCACCCTGGTTAGTGAAATCCAGTCAAGAGGGGCTGACCGAATGGGAGCAGGGCATGATGAATTGCATTTTTATGTGATGGAGTGGCACCTGCAGCCCATAAACAGGCAGTGGCACACCCACTCCTGAAGAAACCCACCTTGGATCCTATGGTTTACAACTATTACCTGGTTGCAACTATCCCTTTCTCAGGTAAGGCAGTGGAGAGGCTGGAGGCCAAGCACTTACAGGAATTCCTGAGGGACATGAATAGTTGGATTTGTTTCCATCTGGGATCTGGTGCAGTTGTGGGACTGTTTGCCGTAATGGATGAAATAATAATATTTAATATTATTACCAATAATAATATTATTGGTAATAATAATATTACCAAGAGTGAATGGGGGAGTTCAACTCTGCTTCTCAATCTCTCAGGGCTTTTGATTCCACAGACCATGGTTTCCTCCTGGACCACCTCTGTGGTGCCTCCTGAAGTCTATTATATTATTATTTCAAAAGGCATTTTAACCGATTTTATAATTTTAATGGATTTTTTCCTTTTTGTATTGGATCCTCAGAAACCACTTAAGAGACTATTGTAGTTAATCAGTGTGTAATTAGTTTGTATGTATGTATGTATAAATAAATAAATATTAGGTACTATTGTTTTCTTCTTTTATGAATCACCTCCCATGAGGCATCCCAAAGTATTTTGACAACACTTATTAAAGGTGATTAAAAGTTCTATTCCCAGTTCAGCTCTAGTCATGCAAACCTAGTCCTATGCAACAATAAATGACCCTGGATGGCAATGAAAATCTACATATGCATCAAATATGTGTCCAGTCAGCCTAATGATGACTGGATGGGCAGCATAATCCATGTACTGAGTCATGCAGGTGTAATCCACTGTGATGCCTTGTTACTTTTTATATATTATCTCTAAGTGTACGATCCTGCCTTTATCTGTACAAGGTAAAGATCTTGTACAGGATCCTTGCCATTTGCAGCTTATATATTGAAGGTATCTGTTTTTATTTCTTTAAACTCCCCTTTAGTTTTAAAGATTCCCCTGTTAGCCCAGAATAACTGGGTTTAGGCTATGTGATGAACAGACCAGAAGTTTTAACACTGAAAGTCAATATTTATAACAATCTGTTTATATTATCAGATTATATGATTTTTGCAAGTTAGGTGTGAAACATTTTGTTTGATATTTACTTTAAAATGTTACCGTTATTTCAAAGTACTATGTACTAGTTTTCTTCCCTATTCTAAGTCAATAGCCTTTATCCCTTCCAGTTAACACATGGGCTTTGCAGAGGATTTAACCTTAAGTCTTCCCTCTAGTCACTTCTTCAGCTTCAGCCTTCTATGGTTTCAGCCCTGGTGTCCTGAATTCTTTCTCCCTGATGTCACCAGGACCGTTTGCCTCTCAGCCCTGCTCCAGCTGCTGCTTCTCCAAACTCTGAACAAAATCTTAAAGTGGTGTATATTTCAACCAAAACCATTTAACCAAGCAAAAGCTACTCTCTGATAATTCAACAGCTCACTGATTTTTAAACCAATGAGTTTGGAAAGTCCACTAAGAACCTATCAGAGCCTGACCTTTCTGATTCCAATATCTGACATAAGAGCAATGGTCTTACACATCAACTGACAAAAAGCTCACGGGACACACACAATCACCTCTTTAGAACTGTACTTGGCTAGCTGTTTCTTGGCAGTTTGCCAACTGAAGGCAGCCTGAACACTGTATCTAAGGTCTCAGTGAAAAGTACACTGTTATCTACCAACCCAATAAATGTACATATAAATTCATTTCACATTTATGCAACTTTTACCGTTTCTGCGTATCAACTTTATACTCAACACAGTGACAGAACTCCCGCTGACACAGTGGAGTGAACTTACACTTTTAAAGTCAATCAATTTATTGTATAAATCCAAAGACCTTTACAATGTACAGCAGAGGCTAAGAACAATGCTGAAATCACATAACATGACCTATAAAAGGTAAAACATAAAGATTTACAGCATGAGGTTTTAAAATTAGGAAGCATTAACGTATATAGAATGGAGCTTCTTAGCTGCCAGAGTGAACTTGGTACCAGATATGTAATCTGGAGATATTTATCAACTAGGGCAGGGGTTGGCAACCTAAGGCTCATGGGCCACAAGTGGCCCATGGACCCCCGCCGCCTGCTTGAGGACCCCTGCCGCCCACTTGGTCAGCTCCCAAGTGCCGCGCTAAACCGGTGTGGAGCAGAGCGGGGACTGTCTTCCGCGATGCTGGCCGGCTTCCCATTGGCTGCAGGAAGCTCCTGCAGCCAATGGGAAGCTGTGCATGCCTCCTCCGCGCCGGAAATAGTGTTTGTGCATGCGTGTGTGCACACTCCGGTCCACTGCGGTGTCTGCGGGACCGTGAACTGGCCAAAGCCACGAAATCTCTGCCGACCCCTGAACTAGGAGCTCAACTGTCACCTCCTGTGGTGATCGGACTGAGAGACAGTCAAGAACAGGTGATTTTTAAAAATCTCTCGACATTGAATATAAGGGGCAAAGCAGATGGTAATGCACAGCATCCTCAACCTGACTACATCCATAAATGCACCTGACTTCCATGTGGAGTTCCAGGTATCTCCCCTCTAAATACGTTGAGGGCATCTTAGTCCTATGCAGCTGCAGGGAAGTCAGTGTCTCAAGGTAATGGGGCCTTGAGTGGTTGATATTGATTTAGGGGTCACTTTTAAAGTGACTCAGATGTTGACTTAGGGTTTTTTTAGAGTCTTCTGAAGCAAGGTTTAACAAATGTTTATCAAAGAGTTGTATCCAATGTAGCACTAAGTTAGTCACTTAGCAGTATACTTGTTCCTGTAGCAAAATGTTTTGCATCATTGGAACGTAGTTGTGCAAGAGAATGCATAAGCATACTGCTGGTAAATTTTGGGGAAATAGACTGCTCAAGTTTCCGCTAGTGAAACTGTTGCATTGGATTCTATTGTAGTGCAGCCCTAAAACTCCTAAGAGCCCTAAAGCTAATGAATAGAGAATCTTGAATATAACCCAGAAAATCCAGAGAACTATCCATTCTGCATCTGGTAACTATGCTGGTTCTAAGTGCTCACTCACTCAAACAGGGAGCATGCACACACACAAAATCAGAAATGTGTGTGAAGTACTTTCTTAAATAATGAAACTAAAAGTAGTTAATGGCAAAATTAGTAAGTTAAGATCTGAATGAAACTTCTGTCCATGCATACAGCCCTTCACAGCAGGAGCAGACAAACCAGGAAGTCTTACATTAACTAAAGTTTCCCTTTTCAGACAAATCAGGAAACTATGGTTAACATCAGCAAAAACACGATTGAAGTCCAACTTCAAACCATTTATTCTAAAATTTATTATTACAATTATATCCCACTTTTCCAATAAGAAACCCAATATGGCACATGTGGTTCTCTTCTCTCTCCATTTTATAACCCTGTGAGGTAGGTTAGAGAGAGAGAGAGAGAGAGAGAGAGAGAGAGAGAGAGAGAGAGAGTCAATTGTCTAAGGTCACCCAGTGGATTTCATATGACCGAGTGAGGATTTGACTCCTGGTTTACCAGGACCTATCCCAACACTCTACCCACTCTTACCTTCATTGTCTAGCTTGTTCTGCTGCCGTTAACCAAAGTTTAATGGTTTGGCTATAAGGGGAAACTACAGTTAATGAAAGATTTCCTGGTTTGCTCACTCACATGAAGGGGCTGAATGAAAATGCCAAAAGGCTTGTTCATATCTCAGTTTTTTTCTTCTTAAGCTGAAATATGATAATCAGAATGCAGTCACCATTTTTAAAATTGTCCATACTTTTGTCAATACTGGTTTTTTTCTTATATAAAGCATAGATCCATTTTGCCTGAATGCATCATTATAGAGATGCTACAAAAATGTATATAAATATTCTCATTATTATTATTTGTCACAGCTTAAACAACACACATGCATATTTACGCACACCAGCATAAATAATTTTAAATAAAATATGCCAGAAAGGAATGCCACTCTTATTTTATATTTTACTTCCCATAAAACACCCCAAAGTGGTTTAACAATAAGAACACCAACAATAAAATATACATGTTTTATGATCTAGTGCGCAGAATGTAAATAAAATGGTGTCTTGTTACCACTGAAATCAATGGAACATAACCTTTTTGTTTATGTCTTAAAAACTTTATTTTATGAATATTGTTTTCCTAACACTTACACAAAACCTTTGTGGTAGCAAAATGGATTTATGTTTAAGAAGTCAATAGGAGATCCCCGCCCCCCCCTCTGGCAATATTATAAAATCGTACTGAAAAAGCTGTGGTTGGCATTAAGCCACATTTCATTAAAAGCAAGATAGCTGGATATCAATAGGTAAGTCTTCTTTCCCAATAAATGTGCTTTGGACTGAAAGGAATCTTCCGGAACTCTCACTTTAGCATTGCCATTCGCTCTTTCTCAATCTTTAAAAACCCATTACAATCTACACGGACACTCTTTACATCCTATATGATTGAGAGTCAAGTTCGATACAGTAACAATAATAGGAGTTCCGTCTTTTGTCTACTAATATGCAAAAATTTATTTAGTTCAATATGATTGGGTTATATCAGCTACTACAATGGTGACTACAGGGTTATGAATGGGAATCCTATGTGAGGAGGGAACCAATATATACTAAAAAGTGCAGTTTGTTGAAGTACAGTAGACCCTCTAGTTACGTACCGCTCTGGATACGTAACTTCCGGGTTTCTTTGTGCATGCGCAGAAGCACTCTGCACGCCGTGTTGCGTGCACAGAAGCGCTCAATCATGCCGCGTGCGTATGCAGAAGCGGTGCCTCTGCCTACAGATTTTTTGGGTTGCGGATGGACCCCCAGAACGAATTTACTTCGTATCTGGAGGGTCCACTGTACAAGGAAAGGAGAGCTGATGACACAGTAACACTTTAGGATAAACAATGACATCTGTACTAGTTCACAGTGCTAGTCCATAAAGGCAATGTCCAATGAGTCCAGGGCAGGATGCAGTACTTCTAAAAATTGTGTTGGCCTCCTATTATGGAATAAGTAAGCTCTTCAAATTGCAGCACATTCTCTGGCTGCCACACTTAAAAGTGTCATTCAACCGGATGTTATCAGAACAGAATTCAGCAACCATCAAGAAGACAGTTTGTCCTGCCCCTGTTATGTAAAATTATTTTGTAACTCTAACAGCTCATGAAGGCTTACTGCCAACAGGTCTTACCAGAAAATACACACTTTCTAAGGATTACCACCAGAGGTAACAAGCAAGTTTTTAACACCTATGGAAAACTGGCTAAAAAGTTGATTGGACAATTGTATTTCAAATGAGACATGCCCAGTCTCTAGGCAAGGCTTAACGAAGAGAAGACTAGAACAGAAAGAGTCCTAAAAAGTGTTGCTTGTTATAGCACTGTTAGTATGATCAAGGGAAAAACCACAAGAAACGAACATGAAGA
This sequence comes from Podarcis pityusensis, assembly GCF_964106645.2. Classification (NCBI taxonomy): domain Eukaryota; kingdom Metazoa; phylum Chordata; class Lepidosauria; order Squamata; family Lacertidae; genus Podarcis; species Podarcis pityusensis. The sequence continues at coordinate 75,302,512 of NC_138030.1, forward strand.
TATTACCATTTGACATAGCATGGGTCAGTACAGCTTTAACATCTTTCATAGGAAATGGGAACATCAAATGCTTAAAAAGATCTTTAAAGTTAGCACCTGTAGGAGCAGTAGTTTCCCTGCTCCAGTAAGAATACAGTCTTGATCTGAAAGAATAGGTTTTAACATCTTTAAGATCAAATGACTATATTCTCAGTTATTTCCTGGAGTGAATATGAATATATTTTGCAGTGACTGCATTATGGGAAGAGTAGATCAAATAAGGTGAGGTTACCAGTGCTATGAAATTTAAATGGGTTATTTAAACATACTGGAAATAAGACTGCACATTATCCACATAAGAAGGAAACAAGTTCCTTTTATAGGTGAACTCGAGCTCTTGAGCCAAAATTAATGTCTAAGATGACTTGAGGAAAAAATATTTAGGAAGTTTAACTGTTTAACACTATTAGGCATTTGCACTATTTGCCTTTACCATAAAATAATACCAAATGCAAATCTCCTATGTTAATCAGAATGGGGGGGGGGGCTGATGATGGGGTGTTCACACACAGGGAATCAATAAAACATTAACAACTATAATCTTGAGAATGGACAAGTTACCTGATTCAGTGTATTGTCGGTCTTTAACTCTTTATGGTTTGAATACTGGATATAAATGGGCTGATTACGAAGGTGAGGTGTCACAGCAGAGTAATAATTGACCATAGTGATCGCAGCTTCTTCTGTTGCCAATTCCAAAAAAGCCTATAAAAATATTAAAAATGGTTTTGTAGTATTTGCAGCATACATAACCATATTCTGTTTCTGAATTTGCCAGGCTCTTTCATGACGAGACATTTAAAACACTTGCCAAAATCATTCAGAATCCATTACACATTACAGATCTATAGATCTTACTAAGCAAGGACTAGGTCAGAATGTGCCCCAACTGTCCACAAAATGCTACAGGTTCCTTTGAGGGCACAGCTCTGATGTCTGTTTATAGAAATGAGCATGTATAATTTTTTCAGACATACCCACTTGAAGCAAACTTGGAGATATTTACAATCTGACAGTTAAGGTTGCCGACTTGCTCTTATCCATGGGTTGTTGACAACCAAAAGATGGCAAACTGTTTAAAAAAGAAAATGGCAGAGGGGAATCCCAAGAGCAATTTTCAGAAAGAAAAGCACTTTTATGTGGGTTCTCCTCTCCAAAACACAGATAACAGGAGGACCAGTACCAGCCTGGCTGAAGGGAGAAGCATAGAGGTCTGAACAAGCAGCAGCGCTCCAAGCTCCATAACCTTAAAAAGCAAGTGACTTGTTACACCTATCAGCAGATCACTGTGGCTATTTGAAGTTTGCCAAACCTGATCCTAAATGAAAGGGAGCACTGCTCCACTATCCCAATTTCTGCGAGAAATATGCAGGCTCCAGCAATATGTTGAAAGACATGGCGGCCAATTACCTTCCCCCGACCCAATAGAAAGTATTCATTTTTCCACAGGTTTGAAATTGGTAGATGACTATTTAAAGCCCTTCATATAAAAACTTCCAGTAAACTGTGTCTGTTTACTGGAGGGAATTGGGCAAAGGATATTTTCAACAGACAGCATCCAATACTGTAGGAGAATGGATCTGGATCAATATCCCTTTACCACAGGTTATTAAAGGTGTGCATGATCACCTGACTTGGCTGTTAGAACTCCTGACCAAGAAGTCAAAAGTTTATAATGTGCCTGTCAGAAACGGCTTATAGCAGGGAGGGGCTGACTCCTGGTCTGGGGACCTGATCCAGGCCCCAAAAAACAGTTTTTGAGCCTCCCAAGATCATGCTGATTTTGACTGCAAAAAAAAGAAAAGAAGAGACAGTGCTGGGCTGGATGGGAGGTTTAAATCTGCCCATCAGTTCAATCATTTGGTGAGTTGGGAAGGGATAAGAATCGCCTTCCTTAGCTAATCTGCACAAATAATGAGAGAGCTTTTAGTGGCCTTTGCAGAAGCTATTATGGTGAAGAAAACAAATGTTTCCTTTGGATCATGTACTAATATTGGGTATATTTGGGGAAAGAATATGAAGGACTATTCTATTCGCCTAAAATGAGTCTTCAGGCTGGTTAAAGAGTTAAGTGCTCTTTCATTGCATCCTCTAATAACTATGTAAAAACACTATTCAGCAGAAAGCATTCCTCAGGCTACTTGCTCAAGAACATCCTCAATAATCTTGCTCAACAAGATACATCCCATCTCATAGTTCCCAGAGTCTATTGTTTCCTGCAAACTCATGTACGTAATTTTCGATTAAGTAGCAAAACAAGATGGATAGTTGTCTCATCCTCATTCTCCAAGTTTAGCCCTTTGAACAAATAGCAGTCCCTTTCAGAAGGAGTAAACTCAAAGAGTGTAACATGACAATCCAAAGCCTGGGTGCAAGGCATGACGGCCACCGCCACATCCACAGCCCCTTGGTCACACTGGCCAGGGTGGAAGATGGGAGTGGATAGGAAAACCACCACATCAGCACTCAAGGCTAGATCAAGGTTGATGGTGTCAAGGGATGGCAGTGGGGCCAGCTTGGGATACAGCAGTCTTGAGCTGGTTCAGTCCCTCCCACTTCTTGCACTTCCACACGCATCCAACAGGGAGCTCCACACTGGCATTGCGACACTGGTGCCACTCCACAGGCAGAATCTTGCAGGGCTGTAATACAGCCTAAGTGGGACTTATTTCTGAATTAGGCTGTGTTAAGGAGGCAGGAGAAGCTCCTCAAAGGTTTTCATCTTCTTAAGTCTTTATTATCATAGCAGAACTATAATCTTTTTTATATCAGATTTGGTAAAGTGCTATCAGAATTTACAGTCTGAAAAAATTAGGTTTCTTCAAATGAAATATTTTTAGATAAGATTAGTTTTCAGACACCAAAACATAATTTTTTCACAAAACACATTGAAAGACACACGTTTTTAAAAATAACAAAAAACAGAAGTATAAGATGATAACTGAAGAGATGCTGCATTAACCAGTATTAGAAAGAAAAGCAACCATCAAGCCATATTTAAGAACCTGATATGCTAAACAAAAGAGCAGCTTGGCTCTGATTGCTGAGAATTTGAAGTGCTGCTCTCCCTCCTACTATTTAGGTACAAGAAAATGGAGGCAGGGCAAGGAAGAACTGGTATTTACTTATCTGCCCCTTAATGACTGCCTTCCTTTAAAGTTGGCAGGAGCAGAGAAAATGAATGAGTTACAGAGATATGAAACAGAAAAAAAGACTTCTCAAGAGTGTTAGCTTGTATCTCCATCAGAACTCCAAGTCTTCAGAATTCTCAGCAAACAGGCAGCTCTCACATTGGGGAGTGTAGCATCAGTTAGGCTCTTCACGATGAGTTTCATTGAGCTCAATATGGATTGGGCTCAATCAAATAGGGATATGATTGAGCCACAGCACAGGCCACTGCTGCTGTCCCTCTCTGAATTGATGCTCATAAGGTGGTGACAGTAGCAGAGAACTTAAACTTAAGGCCTGTTCATTACTGTATCTGCAGAAACATCTATTGATGCCACAAAACGTGGGAAAGGTAGCTCCCAGTGCCAGAAGACCACTGTACTGGTAGTCCCCCCACTCTAACAAGAGAAGGCTTGGGAAAGGTGAAACTGGTAGTGAGGGGCATGGTCATACAAAAACAAGCCCTTTCTTGGTAGGCCTGAATGGGCCGGTGCACAGCTTGGAAAATGAGACTTGGGGGCAGGGGGAGGAGACACATTTGAGTCCACCATTTTGAAATCTACCACCATAATCAATTTCAAGGGGAGATTACAATGTGCATAATTGTCTCCCACTGAAATCAGCATGAGCTACATGTAGTTACCTTTAACTGAATTGTGCTTAGGACCCAAACCTATGTACTGCAACACAACAGCAGAAGACAGGATCAAGTGAATAAAAGCAAATGTCCAACCAATGGGTACTGATGCTTAAAATCTGGCCTTTTATCTCTCTCTTGTAGATGGCGTGTGTGTGTTTGTGTCCATGAACACTGAATTCTGCACTTATTAACTTGAAATATTTCTCCAAGCCTGGCTAGTAGAGTAGGCTCCGTTGCTGGGATATGGCCTCAACTTAAGGCAGACAGAGTATTTAGACTGATTGGTGGGTAGATGTTTTCTATACTAAAATAGTAAGACAAAATTAGAAAGTACCTGGTTCTTTCCTTTCAGCATGAGAATGTTGGTTACCTTACCAAAAGGTAAGCCTAAAGCAATAACTTCTGTTTCTGTCACTTCCCCTGGTAATTTCCTGATATGAAGAACACGAGAAGGAGCCCCATCCATTTTATCTTCACCTTTGAATTTCTTGTTGTCGTTACCATTGGCTGAAAGACATTTTTTTATAATTCATTTCATATCTGAAAGCTACCCTATTTATTATAAACTCATCAAGAAAAATACAATTTGTGCATGCATACAGTTTCCAAATCAGGATGTGAAATGAGTATTTTTTTCTTTCAACCAACATTTTAAAAAGATTAACTGAAGTAAAATGCAGCTGCTAATGTGCTTCCTCACAAAGCCCTGCAATATTTGGCAAATCAACTTACCATGGATTTTTCCTGCAACCATTACATAATTAATTGCCTGAAGCACTGAGAAGCAATGATAACTGTACAATAACTGATAACCATTTCAGGTTATCCTAAACTATGTGCTAGGAAATACTAATGTGCCATGGGATAACTGGTAGTACACCTTAAAAAATAAATAAAAGCATCGGTGAGCCCAAAAGGCAATAATTCAGCAAGAAAGGAGCCTCCTCACTGTATTTCTGCATGGCTGACTGCTCTAGTCTTGGTTTTCTTTGAATTAACCTTCACTGCTCCATGGGGTAAGTAGTCCAGCTCCATCACAGTTATGGTGGGATCTGCATCATCACTGTGCAATCACAGATAATTACCTATCCTTGAAAGTAGCTCATGGGGTCTTTATATGTTACTGGTGTGGCTTGGCCTTTTTCCAGTCAGGAACCACGCAAAAAGGAGTTATGAGGGCAGACAATTCTCATTAAACCAAGAAACTTGCCTGGGCTTTGAGTGTGATATCTACGTTCAATTTTAATTGAGGTTTAAAAACAAAGTGCTTTAGCTCTCAGATGTTTCAGAAAAAAATGTGTTAATTCATCCTAAGTAGTCAAGCAACATGAACAACCACTGTGAAGACCCTATTTCTTTCCAAACAGACATAATACATTGCCTCCACCTTTTGTTTTCTGTTAGATAGAACAGTATGCCAAAAGTTTAAGAATCCTTAAATGATACTAAAAATACTATTCAAAATTCAGGCTGCTATCGTAATGTGCTACTCAACATGAGATGGTTGATTTATGTTGTGAGCAAGGGATGTGATCACAATTAGCACAGAGAAAAAAAGCAGATATTAATAGCTACTAGAAGGTGAAATCAATTACTTGTGGAGGGGGGTGGAACTGGCAATTGAGAAAAAGGCAATTAGATTAGAAACAACGAAGAATGCACCGGTGAAACAGAGAATGGTTATCATAATGTAGAGAATAGTTAACAATGTAAATGTTCTCTTATTTCCTACATTTAATAGAAATAATGTATTAAAATCGAAGGGAAGAAGCAATAATACTGTCCCACAAAACCTAGCAGAGTGGCTATTATCAGGTTTTAAATTTGATTACTCATTACAATTAATTACCTGAAGCACTCAAAGGGGGATTAGACAAATTCATGGAAGATAAGGCTGTTAGTAGCTACTAGCCATGATGGCTATGTGCTACCTTCTGGATCACAGGCAGTATATCTCCAACTCTACCTACCAGTGACTGCATTAGGTAAGCATTTGGTCGCATTCCCAACATATACACAGAAACAATTAATTGCAAAAAATACTTCCTTTGAAGGACTGTACTTGTGACAATAGTTACAGCAGAATCCTATAATTTCTTTACTCATAAGGCAAGTGTGCATAGGACTGCAGTCTTAGTGATCTACACTAAACTGCAGTTTCTTTCTCACCTCTTCCTACCCCAAGTTAACCCAACACAAATGCAAGGAGGGGCATATTCATATTGTGAATGCCACTCAAAAAGGTTGCTGCTTATACAATTAGCCTTTTCTTTCTCCTAAGAGCAAGGATGGGGAACCACTTTTTAACAGGCAGGCCAGATCAAAAAGTGGCCACTTGTCTTTTAGCAGGTGGGTGGCTCTGTCAATCGCCTTACGTCATAAGGTGTCGGGGGATTCTGAGTCCGCTTGAAAGCAGCAGGCTCTGTATACCATGTTGAATTTAAACAGGGCCAGATGCAAAGAAACAATTGGAAGAACACTTGGGAGCTCCTAAGCAGAGCCAATCTAAGCAGGACTTGCACTGGGCACTGAATCTGCTTCCATGTAACTAGTTTAACTGTAAACATAGAATGATTGCCAGTTAAGAAAATAGAAAAAGAGGGAGTTGTAAAAAGAACCGATCACTAAAAGAGTAGTAACTTCCACTGCAGGCTTTTACTATAGAGAGGCTAAAACTACATGTAGTGGTTTCAGGTTTTTCTACAGACAAGGGGGCAGCAAAGCTGGTAACTTAAGCAACCAGCATTAGTGAATGGGTGGTTAACACTCCCCCTTCATGCTGGTTTTGTGATTCCACCAGTCTACACACTCACAACTCTACCATATATTCCCCATGGATGGAAAACTATCAATCACCCACTTTGTGCCTCCCCCTTCCCCAGCACAGGTGCTATAATAAATATTACAGACCTTACTTCAACTGCATTTTCTTAGAAAATGATCATTGCAAGTGGATAACACTGGACTACACACCAGGGATGTTGTAATAGTAATAATAATAATAATAATAATAATAATAATAATAATAAATTTATTTATACCCCACCCATCTGGCTGGGTTTCCCCAGCCACTCTGGGCAGCTTCCAACAGAATATTAAAATACAATACTCCTTCAAACATTAAAAGCTTCCCTAAACAGGGCTGCCTTCAGGTGTCTTCTAAAAGTGTGGTAGTTGTTTTTCTCTTTGACATCTGGTGGGAGGGCGTTCCACAGGGCGGGTGCCACTACCGAGAAGGCCCTCTGCCTGGTTCCCTGTAACCTCACTTTTCGCAGTGAGGGAACTGCCAGAAGGCCCTCGGCACTGGACCTCAATGTCCGGGCAGAACAATGGGGTGGAGATGCTCCTTCAGGTATACTGGACCGAGGCTGTTTAGGGCTTTAAAGGTCAGCACCAACACTTTGAATTGTGCTCAGAAACGTAAGACACCATCCACTTTCAGTATCCTCTCAGACTTACCTCCTAGCAATATGGGTATAACGTTTGACACAAAACAAATGGGTTAGAATAGCACCTGCAAATTTTGCCTCCTATCTTGGTTTTTGTGAACCACCCTGAGATCTACGGATGAAGGCCAGTATACATATTTATTAAATAAATAAATAAATAAATAAATAAATAATAGATAGATAGATAGATAGATAGGCCAGAGGCTTCCATTCTGTTAAATGAAAGCTGCTAAAAACACCCTACTGATGTGTTTTTAGTTTAGTGCTGGATCTAATTTTTTGAAGCTTTTAATTGTTTTACTAAGTATTTTATTGTTTTACTCTTTTTGTAAACTGCTTTGAGGTTTTGTTCTGTTTTTACAGTCAAGCAGTAAATAATTTTATGAAATAAAAAAACACTCAGGAGGTACGTACAAAGGGGGGGGGATGAGCAATTATCGGTTTTCTTTTCCACCTCTGCTCATGAGCTTGCTAGAATTTTATGCTTGCTGTTTTGGTATAAGCATGCACTCAGTCAACCTATATTTTAAGAAGAAAAGGTCAACCAGTTTTATTGTTTTATTTTTGCTATTTGGGCATACCTAATTACTACACACTGCTTTAAAGACCAAAGCAGACGTAGAAAACTTTATTGAGCCGTATTTGTTTTAGTTCCAAAAGTCCATAGTTGGGGTGGAGGGAGTGGTCTCTCAGGAGAGTTACCCAAGGTAGGGAAAACTCAATAATCACATATAGGAGGTTAATTGCAAGTTTTGTCGCAGCAAGATTACTAAGTTCTCATCAACAGTGAGTAAACAGGACATCCTACTTATTGAAATCTACCAAAGATTAGGAAGAATGCAGGCACAACAACTAAAAATAAGCAAACCTGAACTAACTGAGAAATATAGGCTTCAACTTGGCGAAGTTAAATACTGAGAAACTGCGACTCAGATAAGAGCTGAAACCCAAGGAGAAAGACAGACACACGAGACCAAGTTGCTGATCCATAACTGCTACAGTTTGTACAAGAGCACATGCAGGAGGAACAGAAGCCCAACTTAAAAAGAGATACTGTGCCTGCAAAAGGTCCTGTTCACTAAAAAAAAGTTTTTTGAGTTTTTGTTTGTTTTGCCTGCCAATGCAACATTTGAAAAGCATATAGTCATAAATAACCAAAGTTGTTACTCAATGATGGAAGTAGATACGGGCACGATTTACCGTATTTTTCGCTCTATAAGACGCACCAGACCACAAGACGCACCTAGTTTTTGAAGGAGGAAGACAAGAAAAAAAATATTCTAAATCTCAGAAGCCAGAACAGCAAGAGGGATCGCTGCGTAGTGAAAGCAGCAATCCCTCTTGCTGTTCTGGCTTCTGAGATAGCTGAACAGCCTGCATTTGCCCAATAAGACGCACACACATTTCCCCTTACTTTTTAGGAGGGGAAAAGTGAGTCTTATAGAGCAAAAAATATGGTAATTCTTCCACAGTCCTGCTTCCTTTTCACTCATAAAAGTAATCTAGTTCAGCACAGCCTGTCTGAAAACTTTGCTGTCATGGGTGGCTTCTGTATATTGCAAGAGGCTGACCTTACTGGACAGTATACTATGTACAACTCAGTTTACTTGATTTTCCTCTACCAATTCAAATACCAGGGAGATATGGAAAGCCAAACTCTGTACTTCAGGGTAAAATTTATTTATCGTAAAGTTACTACTCAAAGCCTATGATAGAATATTCTAGCTAAGTGGAAGCCAATTATTTATACTCATTTTCAATAAATGATTCCCAAAATTATATTTATGAAATGCAAATTTAGTATGTTAAAAACAGCCATGTATCAGCATTGGTAAACTTTTACTTCAGTTGAACCCTATACTCATCAATGTAGTAAGTGGTAAGGTCATTCAATAACAGGACTATAAAGATAAAGAAACCACCTTGCAAATTGGAGTGATAATTGAAGAGTATTCACTTGCTAAAGAAGAACTGAAGAATGTAACTTGAAATCTATACAGTTTTCTGACCTATTTAGTTAGAATAGACTTTTGCAATGACACACATTTTAAGCTATGTTTAGCTTCTTCTTAAAATATTAGAAAGCTGCATTCTTGATGGAAAAACAGTAATGATTGTCCTATATCACATTTTAATTCCTTGTACATTTTTATTCGATTTTATAAATAATATACACAATCATACTTTTTATCTAATTAGCAACTGTGTCATCCACAAATATTGTAAGAATTATTTCTACCCCTTCATCTAAGTCACTGACTGATGAAAAATGTTGAAAGTGGGTAGGACAAAGCCCTACAGAAGACCCCCCCCCCAAAAAAAACATCCCTCCAGTTTGATGAGGAGCCTCTGATGAGCACTAACTATGGTTTTCAAACCAGCTGTGAATCCTTCCAACATTACCTAGCCCACATTTAAGCCACATTTAACAAAATTATCAAGGGGTACTCTGTCAGACACTTTGCTGAAATCAAGATAGATTACACCCATAGCATTCCCACCATCCATTAACCTGATTTTAAAGAGTGATAAGATTAGTCTAACAAGATTTATTCTTGACAAATGCTGGGTTCTACTAAGCACTTTCAAACTGATTCCCTTCTTCTCTGTTCTAGTATCTTCCATGGTATCAGTCAGAAGACATCAGTTGAAATACCCTCTTATACTACTAAATCTGCTTCCATGAAACACTTGTAAAATGTTTCAGGAAAGGATAATTTACATCACCATGTTTGTTTGACTGTCCATGGAAAACTCCAATCATAATTTTATTTTTTCCATCAATTTATTTTGACCCAGATGGTATATCTACAAGGCTACCTCGGTCACTCTCATGAATTCTGTGCAGATATGAGCATCTTTGACATATAATGCTACTCTCTTTCTGTTGCACCTATTCTTTTTTGAAAAATTTGTAACTTTCAATTATTACATTCAAATCACATGAGTTTCCCCACCAAGTCTGTTATACCCAGCATATTGTATTTATCTTCCTGTATTTGGAGTTCAAACTCATTTATTTTCAATATGCTGCATATTAGTGTATAGTCACTGAAAGCCTTGAAAATTCTGCTCCAATCTCTCTCCTGAGATTTTAGAGTTTGCTAGTCAGCCACACAATTCCCTGTTCTCCTACAGCACACAGATCCCTATCTTCAATGCTTACCTTTTGAACTTACCTATCTCCAACTGCTACAGAATTTAGTTCAAAGCTCCTGATCAGGTTCATATTTTTCTTTTGCCAGATACTTTTTTCCAGTCCTAGTAAGTTGCAGCCCATCTCCTTCCAGTAGTCCTTCTTAAGGAAGCCTGCACCAGTCCCAGAAACAGAACTTCTCCCATCAACTCTAATAACTTCAGGTATTATTCTCTCTCTTCATAACCCTCCACATTTTATAAGTAGAAATGGCATGACCACTACTTAAGCTCCAAAGTCCTTCACTTTCATCCCCAGAGCTTCATACATACATATGATAGTCATAGTTGTGCTAGGCAGTACTGTTTGATCTCACATGGTGTGCAAGAAGGAATAATCAGCAGTTTTGGTAAGTCTGACAAACCTGTCCATCACTTCCTGAATTCACACAATGGGAAGGCAGCTTATGTCACAAGTTAACAGGTCTGGTACATTCACAAGCCATTCTGTACCTCTCAGCAGGGAGTCTTCAACCACCACCACAACACTTCTCTTCCTTTTTCTGCAGGCTATGACTGTCACCTTTGTTTTTGAAGCACTGAAGAGTCTTCCTTCCCACCAAGAATATCTTTCTGTAGCTATCCAACAAGATCTTCAGAGCTGTTCTTGTTGAATTAATACTGAAAGTTCTTTCTTAGCTCTATTGTTGAAACTGTCTTCTGATTCTCCTGCTCCTAACAGGCGGTCTTTCTTGCGGTTTCTTCGCAACTCCTGTTGTCATCTTCTACTCTGATACTCTTTCTGCTTTTGTCTTTGCTACAACGCTTCCTATTTCCTGCTCAAGATCTCCTTCTATTCTCCAATGAGGTATGGCAGTATGGAAATTTGCTCCTGTTATCCTCTTTTCATCCCTTCCAACAGAGCAACAGGGTTATACGTGCAGCTGGTGTGGTCTATGGTGCTTTCAGGCAAGAAACTCACATTGCAGGCCACCACCATTAGAGTCCTTGCTGTTCATTTTCTTGGCTCTGGTGCATGTTCTAACACCCACCTCCACTGATGAAGCAACCTTCCTTCATCAATCGTTTATTGCTTGAAAGTTACCAGGGTTCCTGTGGTGAGCTGCTTAGGAGAAAATTTTAGCCTGCTAATAAAATGAGTGGCTCCATTTAGCATGTGCTGATCCCTGGCATCATCAGCAAAGGGCGCTGGGAAAGCCTGCAGAGCAACTGTTACCTTATCAGACACCAGACCTCTCATGGCAAAGGGTGAATCCAGTGTTGCTTCAGAGGTTACAAGACTGCAGTAGGCCTCACAGTGCACAGCAGAAAGACTTATGTGTTAGTGTGGAATTTCTTGATAACATTTTCACTCTCACTTTTACAAAAGGTTAAACAAATCTCTGCCTTACTAGAAAATCAAAAGTTGGACCACATAGAGAGTCTGTTCTAAGTAACTCTAGGATCTTAACTTATTCATGATGCTGAGGAACTTTAGAGAAATGCAGGAAACTTTTCTTTCAATTTAAGGAATCTGAATATGCAAATATTTAAACTCATATCACACGTAACAAAGTCAAATATTTGAAGTGTCAATATTGTTTCTCATCCAAACAGGAACAGCAACTTTCAAGATTACAAATATACTAGAAGCAAGTCAACCACATCAAACCCTATACTTTCATTATACTTCATATATGACCATTTAAGTCAGTGATAGCCAACATGGTGCCTCCAAATGTTGCTAGACTACAACTCCCATCATATCTGACTACTGCCAAAACTAACTGGGTTAACTGTGTTTTAAATAACATTGCTGTATATCAACAGCGTAAGAGTGCATCATGTTGGATACTCCTGATTTAAGAGCAGAAACTAAATGCTTACCTAGTGGTAAAATCTTTAAATCACTGTAAACAAAGCCTGGTATAATTTTTAAGATGGCTATGTGCCAACAGGAGGTTTAAGAGCTAGTAATAGAAAATAGTAGCCTGGCATATGTGACCAAAATATCAAGCATGAATGCATGAATGCAAAGGAGTGGGGGTTCTTTTTAGGCCCCTTCTGGGGCTGGGGGAAGGTCTCCTCCAGAGTAGCATCTGACATATAAGAAGATGCAATATCTTCTTTCCAATTAGTGCTGCACTAAATACTAACACTTAGATCTTAGATTTTAATGTCAAAAACCTTTGAAAGATGCAAAATCTTCTCCACACCAAAATGCAAAAATCTTCTCCAGACCAGATGCAAAATCTTCTCTGCCTTTTATTATTATTATGTTGTAGAGATATTACGCTGCTGCTACATCATTTGGAAAAAAAATAACTCTTCTTCACCAAAAAATAGGAATCAAGTGCTGAATATGATAAAGCCAAAGGTGACTGGCTATGTTACTGAGAGCAAATGAAGCAGTATTTTGACTTCAGTTTGGATGTCCATGAAGAGGGGCAAAGAACTTCCCAGCTCCCAAGGCAATCTACATTTTCAGCAAAAAGTTTGCTTCCTATCTTGATAGACTGAAGAAATACTTCCCTCTCACAACAAACATGTTTTTTATACCCTTTTACCCCTCACTTCATCCCAAAAAAGTCACCCAAGTAACAGCTCGTGGAGGGGTTCATGAAAATATTACCAAAATTATTTCCCTTGCCCTTCCATTTCAACTTGGAACTAATTTCAATACTTAAGGTAAAGGTAATTTTAAATATATTGCTACATCATTAATTTTGATCCCTGCTTAGAATCTTATAAACAAGAAATGTGTTTACAGTGCTCCATAATTAACATTTACATAACTCAAGTTTATAATTAGCAACTTACCTAGCAATTAAAAATTGCCTCCAGGCTACTGCACAAGTCTCCACTGATGCAGGGATATAGCTACATGGCTCTCCCACTCTAATTCTATTTTAATATATTTATATACGATTTCAAAACATATTACCCACTCTTCAGCCATACCTCCCAGAGTGGCTAAATAAATAAAATAAATAAAATACAATAAAATCTGATAAACCCAAATCTGATGGACAGTTAAAAGTCCAGCATAAAAAGAACACATTAATTACGGTATATTCCGGCATATAAGAAGACTTTCTAACCCCGGAAAAGAGGTTAAAAAGTCGAGGGTCGTCTTATACGTCAGGTATGGCTTCCTCCCGGCGTGGAGCCCACCACTGCATTGGAAGCTGCTAAAGCTGCTGCAGCAGCAGCAGTGGGTGGCGCGTTCTGGCTTAGCATCGCTGGGCAGCTTCACCGGGCAGCTTCCTCCCGGCGCAGAGCCCGCCGCCCACTGTCACTGCCCAGCGAAGCATATAAGACTGCCAATTGGGGGGGGGGGTCGTCTTATACGCCCAGTTGCCTAATACGCCGGAATCTACAGTATCTACTGGCTAGTTAAGGTGACAGAAGAGAAATAATTCAGCACTCAATTTCTATGACATTGTACAAGTGTATCATGAAGGCTTGAGCATGGGAATTTCTCTTTCCCTCATAGTATTGGGAGACAAAGGCTCATGAAGAAATAATAATTTATTTATACATGCATGCATACATACATATATATATATATACATACCCATCCCAGCCACTCTGGCAGGTACCCCCTTCAGACCTATCTGCAAAGCTGACACCAGTATTCAAGGGTAACTATTCACAATAAGTTCTATTATGCACTTAATACAGGCGTCAGCAACCTTTTTCAGCCGTGGGCCATTCCACTGTCCCTCAGACCACATGGTGGGCCGGACTATATTTTGGGGGGGAAATGAACGAATTCCTATGCCCCACAAATAACCCGGAGATGCATTTTAAATAAAGGCACACATTCAACTCATGTAAAAACACCCGGCGGGCCCCACAAATAACCGAGAGATGCATTTTAAATAAAAGGACACATTCTACTCATGTAAAAACACGCTGATTCCTGGACCGTCCATGGGCTGCATTTAGAAGGCGATTGGGCCACATCTGGCCCACAGGTTGCCTACCCCTGACTTAATACATTCTTAAGCATTGTACAATGATCAGGACAGATCTTACAAGCTGAGACATATGACACTAAAGCAGGCGTGGGGAACTTGTGGCCCTCCAACTGTTGCTGGACTAGAACTTTCATTACTCCTGACTACTGTCCATGCTCCCTGCAACTGATGTGAGCGGGAGTCCCTTCCCTGCACTAAGGGAAGGCAGGATGAGGAGTGGCAGTGAAAATATGCAGATTCAAGTGTCAGTTACTAATTGCTATATAATGACTACAAAACAGGAGTCCTTGGAGGGGAGGAGACATTTGATAGTTGATCCTGGCCTGATTGCTGGAGGGGGCTTGTATTTTCCCCCTCCTCTCCTGCTACATCCAGGTATAATAGTTATGGACAGTAGTAGTACTATCAGTAGTTCAAAAAGCCACCCAAACTAATAGGATATAATAAAAAAATCCTTCCAGTAGCACCTTTAAGACCAACTAAGTTAGTTCTTGGTATGAGCTTTCGTGTGCAAGCACACTTCTTCAGATACACTGAAACAGAAGTTGCCAGATCCTTCTATATGATCTGGCAACTTCTGTTTCAGTGTATCTGAAGAAGTGTGCTTGCACACGAAAGCTCATACCAAGAACTAACTTAGTTGGTCTTAAAGGTGCTACTGGAAGGATTTTTTTATTTTGACTATGGCAGACCAACACGGCTACCTATCTGTAATAGGATATAGCCATTCTTTTAGCAGAGGAAACTTTATAACATTTTGTTATTTGAAATGGTGTTTCACCTAGGGATGGAGAGGTAACCTGCAAAGAGGAATAGGAGACCTGGTACAAACGACACGTGTTGCTCTGACTTCCTAAAGCAACACAAACCTGTCTTAAAAAAATAGGGGCGGGTGAGAGGTTTCAACATAAATTAGGCATGTCGAAAAATCCGTTTCGGGGGCCTAATTCGGCCCGCTGGTTGATTTAATCCAGCTCCCGTGGCAGTATATGTCCTGGGGTAAAATCCTAAAAAAAAAAAATCAACAACTTTGGTCGGCCTTCACGCATGTTCACTTCATCAAATCTGGCCATCTTTGAAAAATGTTTGGGCACCCCTGACATAAATGAAACACAGGATATAAAAACAGATCCTGGCTGGATGACACAGTGCAGACAGGCAGAAAGCGCAAATGCCTGCATGACTCTTTCCTTGCCTGATGGAAGGTCCCTCGCCAAAAATCAATAAAAAATAAACTGTGAGAATCCCTTTTTTTAAAGTTATGCAGGCTTGGACTCAGACCTGGCATTGCACTAAATAAGAGATCCTATCATTTAAAGAAGGGACCAAGATCCAATGGAGGCTCCTTGGTGGAAGATGGGGGAGGTAATGTCCAGTGATTCTCCCTTTCCCCTGCAGTCCTTTATGCCTCCTACCCACAGTATTGCAGAGGGTTTCCCAACCCTCCAGAACAGATTTTTAGGGGGAAAGGTATAGGGGGCCACAGAAAGAATTGGTGAAGACTGCCTCACCACCCCCATCCAATTCTGCCCACGTGAAAGTCCAGCTAGTGTAGTTCTGCTCTGGGCAACTCCAAATCTCATGCATCAGAATTTTATTTTTTTACAAGTACTGTATTAGGCATTTGATATTTAAAAACGACAGTGCTCAGATCCTAAGAAGGCATAATAAACATTGTTTGTCCAGATGTTCATTCTTCTTCTGCAACATGGATACATTTTGACGCTACAATGAAAAAAGTCTCCTTTCAAAAAGCATCACTTACCAGTAACTACTATGCTGCTCATGTTAGAGTTCGGACTATTGAGTACACTGCCTGAAAGAAGCTCGTCAGATCCTCTCTAAAAAGAAAAAAACAGTAAGCACTTTGCCATTTAAAAAATACAAACACTAATATTAAGCATGTAAGTTTGAAATATCTTTTTTTTAAAAAAGAGTATCTAGGAAACCTAGTTAGAGGCCTGATTCACATGTCACATCAAACAAAAGTTTAAAACAAACTATTGCTTAATGTGAACGAGAAGCACACTAGTGCAAACAACTCAAATATTCCTGAGTACTCCTCCCCTCCTCTTGCCATGACATGGACAAAAACAAACCAGAGCCTGGCTTGTCATCCAAATTAAGACTCCTAGTTTGTTTCCCCCTAAACAAACCAGAAGCGGTAACCAACTTCTCACTGCTTGTGGTTTTTTTGGTGAGGGAAACAAAGCACAAATTCAGGTTCAGGCATGGGAAATGAGAACCTCAGAAACTTTTAAGCATCATGCAACAGCATAGAGCTTGTTCACATTAAATCACAGCTTGTTTTAAACTATGGTTTAAGGTGATGTGTGAACGAAGACTTATCAGATTTCCTCCACGACTCTTTTCAGGTAGCCAGTCAAAAGAAACTAAAATTATTAACATACAATTGTTCATCCAATACAGACAATTTCTTCACTGAAAACTGCACATAACTTGTAAAGATAGCAAGACTTACTCAACAGCCTATGGAAAGATTAAAATGTTTTAAAAAACTAAGAGTGCATCAGCTTCAGTTAGCATCCTTAGCTTACAACAGTCATGAAAAAAATAATATCTATATACAATCAAAATGATATTTGTAAAGGAACCTGATTATTATTATCATTTTGCTATGATTTCTAATATAGCTATTTAGGTCCCATCTCCTTTTTGGTCTTTTCCAGTTTCAAATTGAACTTTTCAGACACACTGGAAAGATAACAAGAAATATGCCAAAGATATATTTCATAAAGGGTCAAGTTACCCTTAAATTTGTAAACTAAGATCAATTTCTTGCAATGCATATGAAATGTGGCAAAGTATCTACTTTTGCTGCTTCCTCATGTTGCAATCACAGTAGACTTTTTTTATTGATATTTTATTTAAATCTGATTTTTGCTTTAAATTTCAATTATGTGATTTTTTAATAAGCAGGATGAAAATGAAATATGAACTTAATACAAAAATGTAAATTATATACTTATCTTAAAACTGCATATATAACCCTTTTCAAATATAATGGCTGTGTTCAGCCACAACATTAAACTATGATTTGGTGCTACATAAACAAGCCTTAGACTCCTACAGTTCTACTTCCCCATCTCTGGCATAGCTGCAAATGGTGACTAGAAGCATTTACTTCCATTTTCTACCAACCAGGATTTGCCAATATATCAAAACCATGGCAAACTATTGTTAACTTTAACTATAGTTTGTCCAAACAAGTAAATTTCAAACGGTGGTTTACAAATCGCTCTTGGACCAATGGCTAAAGTCGGAATGTAGCTCTAAACCATTATTTAGCACTACGTTCAAACAAGAACATTGAATTAAAGTCTGTTTCTATGTAAAAAGAAAACTAATTCACTTCAAAGGGCAATTGATATAAATATGTTACAAGCAGTCACAGATTATGTTCTCATTGCAGGAAATTATGAATCAACAAAATTGCCTGGATATTTATTTTCTTGGAGCCCTGTTTAGGAAATATATGAAGAAGATATCAATGAAAATCTTAATTCAAATCAATGATTTAAGTCAACTTTTCTTCTTGCTCATTTCAATAATAATTTAAATTAACTTATTCACAAAGCCTCCCAAGTGGATACTATCACTTAGAAATGAGCCCCAAAGTAAAGTGATAGCTAGTGATGTTTTTGTGACTGGCGTATGTTCTCAGTAGTCAGCCCCACTTTCACATTTCACATCAGCTGAATTTCCAAATTGTTTTCAAAAGGAAGCCTAAGTACACCAAATACGACTGAAGTTAGTTGAAGGCACATTATGGATGTCACCTATGCATCCAGCAGCAACGCTGAATGTAAAATAACATCCAAGTGTGAAGCTGATCCTTCAAGAAGCCAACCCAATTCAGAACAGGTTCAATATTGCTCCCATGGAAAGATATGCCATTATCAGCTAATGACACTTCTCTCTTGTCAGTTTACTAATGAGCATGCTATGCACCTATTCAGGACACCTATGCCCACATCTGGAATTAATGAAAAGAAATGAGAGAGAGCTTGATTTCAATCATATATTGATTGCAGCCATCAAAATGAGTTCTACCAGTAGTTTCATGAATGTGTTGAACAGTGCAAAGCACAATACAAAACCATGAAGGACACCATAGAGTAAATGCCATGATACTGAGCTACAGTATCCCACCATCACCTTCAGTTCCTTCTTGGGGGACAGATTCTGGTATAACTCAGAACTGAGCCAGAAAACTCCTCCAGGACAAGCAATCCAAAAGTATGTAATTGGTAATGGTATCTAATGTGACTCTGAGATTATGGAAAATCAACAAGGATGCTTTCCTCTGGCATTAATCATCCACCAAACTGTCTCAAAAATGAAGCAGAGGTCAGAATAAAGTACATCTAGAAGATCAGGATCACTGAGGAATGCCCTAGGGCTCAGCAGCCACTACCTGCTTGATCTCTTGAAAGGGAGATTAATCACCACACAATAATGGGGGGGGGGGGGTCCACAGGCCAAATATGAAAGCCAAGATTGATCCTCAGATCACAGGTTCACCACCTATTTCCATAAAGCCCTAGCCAGCATGGTTCATAGTTAAGAATGACAGGAGTTTTCGTCCAAACCATCTGGAGGGCACCACTTGGGGGAGTGCAGTCCCAAATGAGATTGAACACTGCATTAGCAGTCATACCAGCCACCTACCAACAGCACTTCCATGTTGTCTGAATGGAGTTTAGGTTGTTAAATTTCATGCAAACCACTACTGTCTTCAGACACAAATTCAGTATGCCCGTGTCATCTCACATGCATTGATAAAATGAAGAAAGAGCCTGGTGATAATCCCTTACCCAAAGTTATATAGAGCATAAGGCAAAAAAGGAAGTGCTAATGAACTCCAGAACGGATGCAATGGTTCAGAGCAATAGCCCCCAGCACCACCTTCTGGAACTGTCTCTCTAAGTAGGAAGCAAACTATTGAATCATGGCCCCTCCAGTTCCAATACTAGGTAGCCCCTCCAGCAGTATACTATGTTTGATGGTATCAAGAAGTGTTGAGAGATCCAGACATATTAGCAGGATCACACTTCACTTTTCCTTCTCCTAATAAAGTTCATATAAAATAACAACCAATGCAGTTTTAGTTCTGATGACAAGCCAGAAGCTATACCGAAGTCAATCTATTCCATCATCATTCAAACTATGCCTGAATTTTACAGTCACCACCCTCTAGCCATAGACAACCTTTCCAGTACAGGGAAGGTTTTATTTGAACAACAATCATGACTATGTTTGGTGTCTAGAAAGAGTTCCTTTGGAAATGGCCTCAAACCCACCTCCTTCAAAATGACTGCAACTATTTCTTCTCACAAAGAGGTATTAATCACTCCCTGAATCCAGCTGGTCAACCCTCTCCTTGATCAGCATAAATGAGTCAGGAGAGGCATGGAATTGAACAGACAGGCTGAATTTAGGCTGTATTCCTCGAAACACCTCCATATCTTGAAATTTATCCCCAAAAGAGAGGAAATTTAAATTGTATTACCTTCCTTAAGCACCATAATATAGTAATAAATTTGGTTAGGTACTTAACTAGTGCCAACAATACACTGGGTACAGTCAAATATCTGATTCTACAAATATTATCCTTGCACCCACAAATATGTAGTATTTTAGCAGGACATTCTTGTCTCCTAGGCCTACAGAGAAAATATCTGTTCTAGATTTGCCACAGTAGAGATTTTTTTTATGCCATCTGTCCACATAGCTGAAACAGGGCCATAAATTCTCTCCAATTCTCTGAGCCTATCATAGTAGGTCAAGTGATGACTCACCCTTTAATCTCTTTAATTACTAGGAAAGCATAACACAGGCATTTAGGTTTTTGAATAGCAAGAAGAAGAAAAACTTTGAATTCCCAAGTATTCAAAACCTTATCACCTCATTAAGCCATTAACTTTGGAATAAGAATAAGAATAGTAACATGTTAGCTAGGGCATTTCTACACGATTAAAGAATATTGCAGAAATACAGAAGGCGTTAAAAAAAATCTGTGGTGCAACCATGCTTGGAATACTGTGTCCAGTTTTGTTTGCCACACCTCAAAAAGGAAAGAAGGAAAAGGTGCAGAAAAAGGTAACAAAAATTATTAAAAAAAACAAAAAAAGAGTATTGTTGGACTTTAAAGACTAACAAGTTTATTATGGCTTAAGGTCCCACAAGAGTCTTTGTTCTTGCTCTTTTTACAGCAACAGACTATCATGGCTCCAGGGATGGAGCAACTACTCTATGAGAAAAAGTTACAGCAGTTTTTTTAGTTTTAGAAAAAAAGGAAGCAAACAGAGGACATAGTAAGAGGTGCATGGTGTGGAAAAAGTGGATAAAGAGACGTTTTTGTCCATCTCACATAAATACTAGAACTCAGGGTCATCCAATTATGCTAAATGTTGGAAGATTCAGGACTCACAAAAGGAAGTAATTTTTCACACAGCACATAATTAAACTATGGAATTCACTACCATAAGACATTATGATGGCCGTCAATTTGGATAGCTTTAAAAGATTAGGCAAATTAATTTATGGATGAGGGGACGTAAGTGGGCAGAGTGTTCTCCTGTTTATATTCTGCTTCCCATTGGTCTCTGATTGGCAGCTTTGAGAACAGGAGGTTGGGCTTGATGGGCCCTTGGTCAGATCCAGCAAGGTTCTTAAGTTCTTATGAAAGGCATGAGAGTAGTCACATAACTTTGAAGGTTAAAGTAATTTTTATATATTACTTTGCCTCCGGAGCCATTAACTAGGAAGGAAAAGTGATGTTTTTTTGTTAACCTGCTCTATAATGCTCACAGGCAGTGATCACATAGATATGAAAAAAAATCATTTATAAAATAGGTTGTATCTCATTACAGACAATTGTAAGTAAATCAATTATTATTCATTTAAGCTGCCCTCCTAATGTTTTCTGTAGACTACACACAACATTTCATTGCCTAACAAAAAAGATACTATGATTATAGAGTTCCAAGAATTTAAGTAAGTTGTTTTCTTGAATGGAAACCTGGACCTGAAACATATTTTCATACACTTCCACAGTACAGATTTTGACCTTCCTTGGAATAAAGTTCTTGTCATTATCTCCCATGCCTCAAAAATATTTTTTTCTTTTAAATCAAGTGGGTTGTGTGTTCCAAATATTTCCAAACAAATCTGTGTAGGTGGTTTCAAACAAAAAGTGATTCAGTCTACAAGTCAAATACGGATTTACAAAACTAATACCCTAGTTTCACTAACAGAAATACCGTAACTGCAATAGAGTATATGGTGAAGCACTGTATATTTGTACAAATATACCTGTCCCATTATAGCAAGGACCACATAAATCGACAAAACCTATAATCAGCTACTATTCAAACAGCAATTCCTATACTGATAATGGGAATAGGCAATATACATTTTGCAAAGCAGAACTGTAAACCAGCAATTTCTTGTGCTTTTTGCAGGCAAAAAATGGAATCATCACCATAGCCAAGAAGTTGCCAGATGGAAACTCCTAAACCAAAATCAGTCTAACAAAGGCCAGCTCCCCCCCCCCAACCCATACAGTCCCTCCTCTAAGACTTCGTTGCCCAGACTCATATCCAGCTCTAGCCGTTTTAAACATGTTCCAAGGAGGAACAGCAAGATTAGGTTGTTAGGTACACAAAAAGTACATCCTAGACTCATGCTTTTGGAAATGTTCCAGAATATTTGCACAATTCATTTAGGGCCTATAAAATTTTGTCTATAGCTCTAGTTAGAAGAGTTCATACAAATTAAACTGTATGACTTGCCTTGAGGAAGAAAACTGTGATCATTTCAGAAAGATGTGTGCGCCCAATGAATCCATACAGCCAGACAGATTTTTAACCTGCACTGCCCAATTTTCACTTTATGAAAAGCCATTTAACAACAGAGCTCCATTCAATTAATTGGTTTTTTGATGTCAGTCAGCTGGTCAGCTACAAAGCATGCCAGGAAATGTTTTGCTTCCCACTACCATTGTATTCTTATAAGTTATTAGTTAATATGTATTACTTAAAATAAAGTAATAAAGTCATTTCCAGTTAAGAGGCGCGGTTAATGACATGCTTATTTTGCTGAAGAAGGAAGGCAGCAAGCCAGACAGTCCTTTGACCAGAACTGTGCTGATATCACCAATGATGCTTTTGACAAATTAAACTATCTCCTCAAAACTGTCAGTTCAACTCTGCAAAAGGCAAAATGCCATCTGGAAGAATGACAGTTTATATTCTTCTTAGAGGCAGTTGTGTTGAAGAATATAAGATGGGTGCTCCCAGAATTCAATTCCATTTTCAAAGTATATATGCTTAGCTATGAGAGATTCTACTCCTGTTACTGGTCCAAATATGTTCACATATTCCCAAAAGAAGGGCATATTCATTTTATAAGCACAGCACTGTACCATAGCAAGCTTTATCTAAGTCAGGTATGGGGTAGCAGACGTCTCAGGATCCACTGGTAGATGAATAATTTACAGTGGATCTAAAGGGTGTCTGGCTATCAAATATTTAAGAACAAAGGAAGCTAGGGAAAATAAGAGTGATTTGCATGTGAAAGGATTTCAAAAGCAATTCTGATACTGAAAACAAATTCCTAGACTGAATGTATGCTCAGAGGTACATTGTTGCTTAATTCTTTCTCTTACCACCACTGTTTTTCAAGCACTGATGTAGTACGGTATATGAGTATAAAGTACAAAGCACCTGGCCTTTACTCCATGTTAATCCGAACTTACAATTTTACAGGTTCCGTGTTTCAGAGCAGTAGTGTTTTTAATCAAGACTACCCAAAATAAACCAGGATCTCAAATACCCCAAAATTCAAGGTTATTACTACCAGTTATCCTAGTATAATCTGTTCTCAGATTAGACAGTTTTGAAGATTCTTACTGCAGGTCCAATTCAAGCATGTTTTTTATCCCTGTGAGAATTCTTTGAGATTGCATGTTCCCATCTTCCATGTTAATTCCCCTTTCCATTTCATGGCCTGCTTTTGCTATGATGTAACATTACAGTTACATTGGTGCAAATACATAATTAACATTAACCAGAATCCTTCATAACCAGGGTTTGCAAACCCACTTCAAAGCTTGCATACAAGAGCCACCCTGTTTAACACTAATGCTACATAATTAGTATTTCATACATAAGGTTAGTTCACATCATTTAATACTGCATGTAGAAGCAGGCACACAATACCAATTACCATGGTTTGGTCCTTGGTTGCACAAACCATAGCTTAGGTTTGGATTAAATGGTAAACTGCAGTTTGTGGAGAATCCAGAACCCAGGATTAAGTAAAGAAATCATGACACATGAAGGGAAGCAGGAGGGTGACTTGGAGGTGTCTGCTCATGCATGTAATGTCAAACCACAATTTGGCAATATCTGAATCACACGTGTAATGTAATACCACAGTAAAAGCAAGCCACAAAAGGAAGAAAGGAGACATGCATGCACAAATCTACAACATACTTCCAGTCTGCAGTCTAGAAACTAAGAACATTATGGCTACTTTTGGGTCACTGATTAGAATCCTAGACCTTTGCAATGTTCATAATATAGCTAGAATCTAGTTCCTTTCAGTCCTATTTTATGAATTCTGCATTAAATATATTAAAAACTCTCTAATTCTAGTTCCACTTAAGACACACAGTCCCTACAGTAGGAACTATGATGAGAAAAATATCAAAGTATTTCAATTCACCATGAGGTAAAAACAGAAATATTTTTCTTCCACAGACATAAAGCTGGTTGGATCCAGAAGACTATTACTTAAACATTTGCTATCTATAGGAAGGTATTTCAAGGGGCTAACGTCCACTTTCCATTTGCTAAAACTTGTTGAGAAAAGAACCACTTAACAATAGGCCTGACAAGAGGATGGTACAGGTGAACAACAACAATTACAACAATTACCCTGCAAAGGCAGCCCATCACTAGTATATACACACACATATATACTGAAGGAGAGGGCAGTGGGCTGTTATTGTGAGAGCATGGGTTATATCAATCCTGCAACGCAGCCCACGGGAGGGCCCAGGAAGTCATCAGATTTTTCACTATGAGAGCAGAGAGGTCTGCCCTTGGAGAGGGAGATGTGATTTCCTAGGCCTCCAGTATGAGGTAAGGGAAAGGTACGTAGCCAGTTCTGTTCTGACAGAGCATGAACATTGGGAAGTGCAGAAAGAAAGCATTCCAGAAGAGGCTGTGGATCCACATCTCCTCCATTCCCCAGACACACACCTGGAACATGGGACAAATTACACAACTAGTAGAAAAATGGGAAAAAAACACAGGTGTGGCAGGGAATGGAAAGAGGCAGTTCATCCACTTTCAGTTATGTCCCCCACTGACCCTTACAGATTGCTCCGCACATATTGAATTATCCAAGCACAGGAAATTGAACCTATGTTGCAGTAAATCTTATATCTCTTTTGATACCCACATTTGAAATATCCTGCCTGGCCTTGGACAGAAAGTTGCCAGACCGAGATAAATTGATCAAAAGACCTGCAAAAATATAGCCAGTTTAGGACTCATGAAACGTGTATTCTTTGCATACTTTAGGATTGTTATTGGAGGAGAGCAGTGTTCTTGTGCTCTTAAAAGCTGCATGGCAGGCAGAAATCCAACTGGTTAAGCCCTTTCTGGGATGGAATACAATTATGGGAAAAGCTCCATCTGTTGACATTCTATCAGTCAGTCATTGTATTTGTGTATGGCTCCCAGAATGATTTTTTTTTGGTGGGTCAATGACCCTTTATAGAAAGAAGAAGTTTCCCATCACGGCCTTATACTTACCAAACAATCAAATTCACATAGGGTTACAAGGTCACCTGACATGGTTAAAGTTTTTCCCCACTATGGCAAAATATATTCAATTTCTATTTAAGATACAGTAATTATTTCTAAATTTGTATCTATAAATATAAATTAACATACTCAAGTTATTTGCAGATTGGTCCCTCTTTTGTGGGTGGGGCTGAGGATTCAATCCACATACAGTGTACTAGAAGCAGAAAAAGCTTCTGGCACCTCTGACCGAAAGTGACCGGGACAAATAGTCAACATTACAAATTAACATTTCATACCAAATTTGGGATTATTTATTAAATTCATAACCTACCTTCACACCAACTGCAACATCAGTGACAATGCTGAAAAAGAAAAGAAATTTTTAAAAGGGGGAATTCACTTTTATTTCTCTTTTCTAATAAGAAAGGAATTCTCTTTGAAACCAAACATTCAATATATTTTAAATATTTTGGCATTAAAATGCTTACTTGTAGTAATTTAGACTTACTCATGACATACTGAAGTAACAAGGTGGCAAGAACTACCTTGTGCCACACATACAACCAAACTTGGATTGGTGATAATGGGAGCCAAATAGGATAAAGAATACCTTTTGTTCATGTTTTCTTTACAACAGTAAAAGTACATACAAGAGAGCAAATCCGACCTAGGCAGATCTAATCAAGCACAACAGACCAGGCTTATAAAACTAGATGTAGAAGTTATTTTCCATGTCTCAAAACTAGAGTCTGGATCACTGAAGCTGAATGGTGGGGAAATCAGGATAAACAAAAGGAAGTACAGTGGTACCTTGGTTCTCGAACTTAATTCGTTCCAGGAGTCCATTCGACTCCCAAAACCGTTTGAAAACCAAGGTGCGGCTTCTGATTGGCTGCAGGAGCTTCCTACACTCAATTGGCCGTACCGGACGTTCGGCTTTTGAAAAATGTCTGCAAACTGGAACACTTACTTCCGGGTTTGTGGTGTTCGGGAGCCGATTTATTCATCAACTAAGCCATTCGAGAACCAAGGTACCACTGCACTTCTTTACACAGTACGTACCGTATTTTTTGCACCATAACACTCACTTTTTTCCTCCTAGAAAGTAAGGGGAAATGTCTGTGCGTGTTATGGAGGAAATGCCTATGGGTGGCATGCCTACGGATTTTCCTCCTCTAAAAACTACGTGCATGTTATGGTCGGGTGCGTGTTATAGAGCGAAAAATACGGTAGTTAACACTATGCTACTATGAAATGTGGTGATTACTTCAGAAAGGTATTAGAAAAGTTAATGGGGGGAAAAGGCTATCATGGCTACATAATGGCGATACAGTGGACATGCGGGTTGCGAACATGATCTGTGCGGGATGCACATTCACAACCTGCGTCTGCGCAGACGATTCAGCGCTTCTGCGCATGTGTGACCACTGAAACCCAGAAGTAACCTGTTCAAGTACTTTCGGGTTTCGGCGGTCTGGAACCTGAAAAAACGCAACCTGAAGCGTCTGTAACCCAAGGTATGACTGTATGCTACCGCCAGAATTTGAGGCAGCACACCTCTGAATACTAGTTGCTGGGGAACAGGAGTGAAATAGGAGTACTGCCCTCATGTTGCAGGCATCTGATTGGCCAATGTTAGAAAAGGATGCTGGACTACGATAGGCCTTTGGCCTAATCCAACAGGACTCCTCTTATGTCCTTAATGTCAACAAAGAGTTGCACAGGCAATTCAGCAAATGGATTTTAGCAAGGCAGGGCAAGAAACTTCATAAAGCCTAGAACTAGAACCCGGCACTGAATGTGGATGTAGCAAACAGCTGCTCAAGAAAATACAACTTGTGCGTATAATAATCTTGCCCGCTGCCAATCCACCGGCTTGGTTTCGAGTTACATGCAAGCCTGGGCCACAGAAGTTGACTAACTTTCCCAAGTCTTAGCAGGGTTCGTCATGCTCCTGTTATGATCGCCAACCATCATGCCGTTATCTTATTTCTTTTATATGTATAACAAAAGCCAGTGCAACCATTTTATCATGTACACAAGAGCTGGCCGGCTTCATTTCAAAAGCAGATTCAAGTCTGGCGAAGGCAGTAAAAAATAATAATCAGCCCTCTATTTACGCTGTCACTGAGCAGGGCCCCGAAAGCGGGACTTCCCAGCTTCCAATAAAAAGAGGGCCTTGCCTGTGATACGTCCGCAAGCTGCCCACCCAAGCTCCTCACCACCAATGGAGGGAGGCCCTTTGCCTTGTTTCCATATGGCTGACGCCTGCAATCCCTGCCTTCCTTTCCTTCGGCTTGGTCTGCCTTGTCTCCAGCAAACACAAAGGCATCTTTTTTTTCCACCTTGGGAGGTTGGGAGAAAAGAGGTGGCATGTACACACACAAGGCCCCAATGGAAACAAAAGAGCCTCCTTCCTCCTGCTTCCTTTGCCCCAAATGGGGGGCATCGCTGCTGCTGCTGCTCCTCCTCTGTCACCCTAACCCAAATGAAACAATGGGGAGGGGTGAGCTCGGGAGGGACGGGACAAGGGAGGAGACAAGGGAAGGGAAGAAAAGGGCGTTCCCCACGGGGAAAGGGGCCAGTAACGTGTGAACGCGGGGATGCCACGGGTCGCGGAGATGTAAAAGGGGAAAGAAGGGGGGCCTCTTCCCACAGGGGCCTTGTCTAGCCCAGCATCCCAGCGGGGTTGCCTCATTCCAGAGGCCCAGGCCTCTGTCAAAAGGCAAGACCGGCCCCCCAACCACCGCCCCTCACCCGGGGCAGTGACAGCCGCCTCGCCAGGCGCCTCCCCCCGGGGAGAGGAAAACACCCACACACGCCCCTCTTCTCCCCTCCTCCCGGGACCCCCAGGCTTTCCTCACGCCTCGAGCCCGGCAGGCGGGAAGGAAGGAGCTCGGGAAGCGCCCCTGACACATAAGGGATGCGCTGCCTGCCCCCCTCGGAAAAGGGGGAGAAGGGAGGCGGGAGAGGCGGCGGCGGCAACTCTCTCCTCCCTCTCTTCCTCCCGGTGGCGGCGGCAGTGGCGGCGTCCTTCCCTCACTCACCCGTCCATCGCCGAACAGGACAAAGCGCTGGCGACCAGGGCAGGGAGCCGCGCAGGTAGCGAGCAGCGAGAGAGCGAGGGGAGCAAGAAAATGGCGGCCGGGCCCCAACGGAAACCGCCGAAGGTTGCCGAGCGCTCTATCTAGCAGGCTCCGCTCTCCCCATCAGACCCGCGGAACTCCTTTGTTCTCAGTGGGCATGCGCGAGAGGTCTCGGGCATGCGCAGTCCGCGCGGCTGAGGGCTTTTGTGTATGTATATTTCTTGCCCTCAGAAGGCAAACAGGGGGGTGGGGGGAGATGGCGAGAGAAATTGGACGCGCGCACACACACAAAAAGAAAAAAAGAGCGGGATTTGTCTTTCTTTCCCTGTGTTGGGCTTTGAAGCACGAGTTAAAAGGGGGAGGGGGAACCTGGGGGGTTTTTTTGAGGCACAATTTCCGAAGGAAATTATTTAGGATCCCTGCACCCTGGAGTTTCATCTCTGTGTATATTGATATGCATCTCTTTGTTAATAATGATTATTTGCACGGGGAGAGACTCCATAAATTGTCTGACTTTGACCTGAGGGGGAAAGAAACCCTCTCATACACTGGGCCTCTCCCCCCCCCCTTTTGCCTACTTCAAGAACTATTTCCCCCCTAACTTTTCTGTTGATTTTGCCTCTCAGTGTGTGAATAGATACAGCATTGACATTAGTGGGGTTTACTTCCAGAAAGACAAGTTAGGAATGGGAAATAATAATAATAATAATTAAAAAGGAATGGGTGGCAAGATTGCCACCAAAGTTACAGGTTGAGACTGTGCACACGACATCTCCATTTTCACTAAAATTTCGTTTTTGCAAATATAGCAGTAAAACAAAAGACAGGAAAATCATCAGCTGACATGAACAATAAAAAAATACTCCTTTGGTCCTGATTTAAAAGTATAAATTAATATAGGCAGCCCATATGTCTGAACAGGTATCCAGATGAGATTGGTGTAGAAATGGCAAGGAGAAATTCAGAGCACTGAGTAGATGTTGGGTATTTTTCCTTTCAGCCTTGCTGCATAAGTATCTTTGCATCCATAAGGGCTCACAGGGTCCATTTACGTTGCGCATCTGTTAGTGCGCACGCCACAGGAATGCAACTCCAAGACTGCATGTGCCAGAGATCGGAGACTTCCTACTTAAGTGATAAAACATGGAAAGCAGTAGTGATGCTGCAAGCCTCAAATTTCCCAGGGACAAGAACGTCCCTCAAACAGGCTGGCTCCGAGGCAGCGCCTTGCTTTGACAAATAAGAACAGGGGTCGTTCTTCCTTAGCTTCGGCCTTTTTATTATAAATATATATTCCTTTGTATATTAATAAAACAGGGTGGACCAGAAAGGCAAAAAAAGTAAATCCACAGCCCATACAAATATAATTAATTAACTAATTACCTTTCTCTTACTCCCAATAATAATATTCAAGCAGGCAGGCCTTCAGTGTACTTGACACATAAGTGTGTGTCTCATCCTCTGGTTACATATTTTTAAACCCTTCTTGCTACCCCCACGGCCTGCACAAATATCTTGGGGGGGGGGGTCACATGGTTACTATGCCTGTGTTCAGAGTGCACTATATTCAGCTTTCTGACATTTCCTTATCTCTTTGTTTCCACATTTTATTGGATCTCCCGCACAACATAAAATCCACAGCTAGAACCTGAGTGGAAGTTTAGTGCTAATTCCCATATTGTTTACAGGGGGCGGGCGGGGGGAGTCCATTTGCAGCCCTGGAAACCCATAACATTACATGAGTTTTGCTCCCGCAACCAAGAAATTGGGCATACTGCATAGTGAATCACAAGGGAACAGAAATATGCATGCCCGGAATGGGTTGGGGAACAGCAACACATCCAAGGCTGTTTGTTTTTTGTGTCACACCATGTCTACTGGTGTGAATGAAATCTAGGGCAGCATGGAAATATATTGATCAAAAATCCACAGTTCCATAACACAGCAGGTAATACAGTGTAAAAGAAACATTAGAAATTGGGACAGAAACACTTGCATTATCACAAGTAAAACTAACACAATAAACTCAAAATCCAAATGCAGCCTTAATCTCATCAGAAACTCAAGCATGTCAACAAGGCCAACAAAGTCTGGTAGCATTCCAACAGAGGCTCCAAAATAAGGACAGCCCCTCAAAACATATCCTTGGAAATAGAACACAGTTCAAAAAACTTGTTTCACTGTTCACTCATTTCAAAACAGCTTTCCTCTAGCCTTTGGAGTCTTCAGTTCTCTGTTAGATGACTAAATAAGAAATGAGCAAAGAAATATTCAGAATCTCTGGGCTCTGCGAAATATGAACACCTGCAAATTTCCAAGGATACAAGAATATATGCACAATGTCTCTGTTGGATGTTTGTTCCCAATAACCTGCTGGGTGACTGCGCAGTCAGGAGTTCAACAAAGCGATTAAACTTCCCCCAGCAGACAAAGTGTAGCAGAGTTTTACTCAGTAAACATGAAATACACCATACACACACCATATACAGTTGCTTCAAGAATGCTTCTCTCTCTGAGCCCAGAGAGGGTTTTCAGCTATCAGAGTCCTTGCTTAAAGTTCCCAGCAAGTCCATAGTTGCCAAAGTCCTACAACTTCAGTCTTCCCAGCTCTCCAACAATCCTCCTCCACATGTTCCCACTACTCTCCACAACCAGAATGCTAAACGTTTCCTAAACTCCTACCCACTCAAACCTCTCTTGTACCTGCGATACATTGACGATATTTTTATCATCTGGACACATGGTCAACAGACCCTGGACACCTTTCACCAGAAATTTAATGATTTTCACCCCACAATCAACCTTACAATGAATCAATCTATGCAAGAAATACATTTTTTGGACACTACTATAAAAATACAGGATGGGCGCATAGACACCACCTTATACCGTAAACCAACTGACCGACAAACATATCTACATGCCTCTAGCTACCATCCCAAACATACCAAACAGTCCATTGTATATAGCCAGGCACTACGTTACAGCCGCATCTGTTCCAATTCTACAGACAGAGACTCTCACCTAAGAGATCTACAGCAAACCTTTTCAGAACTAAAATACCCAGCAGATGAAGTTAGACAACAGATCAACAGAGCCAGACTTATACCCAGAGAGAACTTGCTGCAAGACAGACCCAAAAAACAAAATAACAGAACACCTCTAGTCATCACATACAGCTCCCAAGTTAAAACAGTACAACGCATCATCAGAGATCTACAACCTCTCCTGGACAATGACAGTTCTCTTTCTCAAGCTCTGGGAGGAAGACCTTTCATTGCCTACAGACAGCCACCCAATCTTAAACAACTCCTAACCCACAATAATACTACAACCAGACTTAACACGGACACTGGCACCAGAGCCTGCAATAAACCCAGATGCCAACTTTGCTGCCACATACACCCGGACAACACCATTACTGGCCCCAACAACATCACACATACCATCTCGGGACTATTCAATTGCTCATCATCTAACATTGTGTATGGCATCAAATGCCAACAGTGTCCTTCAGCTCTCTATATTGGACAAACAGGCCAAACCTTACGCCAAAGAATAAATGGACATAAATCTGACATCAAGAATCACAAAACAGAGAAACCAGTAGGAGAACACTTCAATCTCCCAGGACATTCTATACAAGATCTCAAAGTAGCTGTTTTACTACAAAGGAATTTCAGAAATAGACTGGAAAGAGAAGCTGCTGAATTGCAACTCATTACCAAACTTAAAACCATGGAGAGACCTGGTTTGAACAAAGACATTGGATTCTTATCCCATTATACATGACTAAGCCATTTCTCACCTTCTAACCCCTTGCCTTTTCCTGTAAGACCTATTACAGTCGTTAAGAGTCGTCAGCAGGCTCATCTCAGCTATCTGCCAATCTCCCATTCCCACCACCCTTCTGAGTAATACCCCTCCCCACCTTCTCACTATATTGAAGGATCTGGCAACTTCTGTTTCAGTGTATCTGAAGAAGTGTGCTTGCACACGAAAGCTCATACCAAGAACTAACTTAGTTGGTCTTAAAGGTGCTACTGGAAGGATTTTTTTTTATTTTAACCAGAATGCTGTAATTGGAGCTTCTGATACAGGCCAGTTGGCACAACAACAAGGATAAGACAGTCAGGAGTGCTCTGCAGCTGTATCCTGGGGGAAAATCTTTTGCACTAACTTATGGAAAATTAACTCATTCCTTAACAGCTTCCTCTCCCACTTGAATCAGCTTTGAGTCTGTACAGTCACACATCGTTCCTATCAGCAAATCACAACCATAGTTCTTTGATGTGGAAGGGATAAGAGCATCTCCTTCAGAAGTGGTAAGCCCTAAGTTTCAAGGTTATTGTATTCATTTACAAGGCCTTAACAAATCAAGTCCAGCATACCTCAAGGACCACCTGGCTGTGAGGAAAATTTGTGCCCAGGGTAATCGCCCAGAGTATATTTTGTTCTAGAAACAAAGCACTGTCCATAACCAAGTGTAAATCATAAAGTGAGACGGTCTTTAGAGAAGATAGCTTCAGAAGATATAATCACCCCATAATACAGGAGTTGCCTGTGAGGTGCTCTACAGAAGTCATTGGATTGCAGTTCCCACCAGTCTCAACCAGCATGGACAATAGAGATGACGAGTGTCCACCATGTGGAGGGCACCACCCTCCATAATGCGAGGACAGCACTTTGCCTCCATGCAACAGGTTGTGTGGTGATAAAGATGGAATATAATTTGTTTTTATGTCGTAGGTGTATATGATCATATGATGTCCTCCTGATGACAGTGAAAGTAGTTGTGCCATTATGCACGATATAATTGCAACTTGTCATGTTTAGCCCAGTCTACACATATAATGTGCCTTACAAAATACTGTGGTTTAACTGGATTGTGGATCATAGTCCATTTATGCATTAAAAGCTATCCTAAGCACAAGCAGAAACTCTATAGTATTTCATAACATATTATCTGAAACAATAACAGATTTTACACAATGTAGTCTGTATCTCCCCCTTCATGGATCACTGCCTTGCCGTGGCGAAGGGGCTTGAAGAACTCAGAGAAGCTATGAACTATGCCGAGCAGGGCACCCAAGATGAACAGGTCATAGTGGAGAGTTTTGACCAAACGTGATCCACCTGGAGTAGGAACCGGCAAGCCACTCCAGTATCCCTGCCAAGAAAACTCCATGGACAAAGACAGGCATATAAAAGTTATGACGCTGGAAGATGAGCCCCTCAGGTCGGAAGGTGTCCAACATGCTACTGGGGAAGAGCGGAGGACAAGTACAAGTAGATCCAGAGCTGATGAAGCGGCTGGGCCAAAGCCGAAAGGACGCTCAGTTGTGGATATGCATGGAAGCGAAAGGAAAGTCCAATGCTGTAAAGAAAAATATTGCATAGGAACCTGGAATGTAAGAACCATGAACCTGGGTAAGTTGGATGTGGTCAAAAATGAGATGGCAAGAATAAATATTGACATCCTGGGCATCAGTGAGCTAAAATGGACGGGAATGGGCGAATTCAGTTCGGATGACTATCATATCTACTACTGTGGGCAAGAAACCCGTAAAAGAAATGGGGTGGCCCTCATAGTCAACAAAAGAGTGGCGAAAGCTGTATTGGGATGCAATCTCAAAAATGATAGAATGATCTCGATACGAATCCAAGGCAGACCTTTTAACACCACAGTAATCCAAGTTTATGCACCAACTACTGGTGCTGAAGAAACTGAAATTGACCAATTCTATGAAGACTTACAAGACCTTATAGAAGTGACACCAAAGAAGGATGTTCTTCTCATTATAGGGGATTGGAATGCTAAAGTAGGGAATCAAGGGATAAAAGGAACAACTGGCAAGTTTGGCCTTGGAGATCAAAACGAAGCAGGGCAAAGGCTAATAGAGTTCTGTCAAGAGAACAAGCTGGTCATCACAAACACGCTTTTCCAACAACACAAGAGACGACTCTACACATGGACATCACCAGATGGGCAACATCGAAATCAGATTGATTATATTCTCTGCAGCCAAAGATGGAGAAGCTCTATACAGTCAGCAAAAACAAGACCTGGAGCTGACTGTGGCTCAGATGATCAGCTTCTTATAGCAAAATTCAAGCTTAAACTGAAGAAAGTAAGAAAAACCACTGGACAGGTAAGATACAATCTAAACCAAATCCCTTATGAATACACAGTGGAAGTGAGGAACAGGTTTAAGGATTTAGATTTGCTGGACAGAGTGCCTGAAGAACTATGGGTGGAGGCTCGCAACATTATACAGGAGGCAGCAACTAAAACCATCCCAATGAAAAAGAAATGCAAGAAAGCAAAGTGGCTGTCCAACGAGGCCTTACAAATAGCGGGGGAGAGAAGACAAGCAAAATGCGAGGGAGATAGTGAAAGATACAGGAAATTGAATGCAGTTTTCCAAAGAATAGCAAGGAGAGACAAGAAGGCCTTCTTAAACGAGCAATGCAAAGAAATAGAGGAAAACAACAGAATGGGAAGAACCAGAGATCTGTTCAAGAAAATCGGAAATATGAAAGGAACATTTCGTACAAAGATTACCATAATAAAGGACAAAAGTGGTAAAGACCTAACTCAAGCAGAAGACATCAAGAAGAGGTGGCAAGAATACACAGAGGAATTATACCAGAAAGATATGGATGTCTCGTACACCCCAGATAGTGTGGTTGCTGACCTTGAGCCAGACATCCTGGAGAGTGAAGTCAAATGGGCCTTAGAAAGCACTGCAAATAACAAGGCCAGTGGAAGTGATGGTATTCCAGCTGAACTGTTTAAAATTTTAAAAGATGATGCTGTTAAGGTGCTACACTCAATATGCCAGCAAGTTTGGAAAACTCAGCAGTGGCCAGAGGATTGGAGAAGATCAGTCTACATCCCAATCCCAAAGAAAGGCAGTGCCAAAGAATGCTCCAACTACCGCACAATTTCACTCATTTCACATGCTAGCAAGGTTATGCTTAAAATTCTACAAGGAAGGCTCAAGCAGTATGTGGACCGAGAACTCCCAGAAGTGCAAGCTGGATTTAGAAAAGGCAGAGGAACCAGAGACCAAATTGCAAACATGCGCTGGATTATGGAGAAAGCTAGAGAGTTCCAGAAAGACATCTACTTCTGCTTCATTGACTATGCAAAAGCCTTTGACTGTGTCGACTACAGCAAACTATGGCAAGTTCTTAAAGAAATGGGAGTGCCTGATCACCTCATCTGTCTCCTGAGAAATCTCTATGTGGGACAAGAAGCTACAGTTAGAACTGGATATGGAACAACTGATTGGTTTAAAATTGGGAAAGGAGTACGGCAAGGCTGTATATTGTCTCCCTGCTTATTTAACTTATATGCAGAATTCATCATGCGAAAGGCTGGGCTGGATGAATCCCAAGCTGGAATTAAGATTGCCGGAAGAAATATCAACAACCTCAGATATGCAGATGACACAACCTTGGTGGCAAAAAGTGAAGAGGAATTAAAGAACCTTTTAATGAGGGTGAAAGAGGAGAGCGCAAAATATGGTCTGAAGCTCAACATCAAAAAAACGAAGATCATGGCCACTGGGCCCATCACCTCCTGGCAAATAGAAGGGGAAGAAATGGAGGCAGTGAGAGATTTTACTTTCTTGGGCTCCATGATCACTGCAGATGGTGACAGCAGTCACGAAATTAAAAGACGCCTGCTCCTTGGGAGAAAGGCGATGGCAAACCTAGACAACATCTTAAAAAGCAGAGACATCACCTTGCCAACAAAGGTCCGTATAGTAAAAGCCATGGTTTTCCCAGTAGTGATGTATGGAAGTGAGAGCTGGACCATAAAGAAGGCTGATCGCCGAAGAATTGATGCTTTTGAATTATGGTGCTGGAGGAGACTCTTGAGAGTCCCATGGACTGCAAGAAGATCAAACGTATCCATTCTTAAGGAAATCAGCCCTGAGTGCTCACTGGAAGGACAGATCGTGAAGCTGAGGCTCCAATACTTTGGCCACCTCATGAGAAGAGAAGACTCCCTGGAAAAGACCCTGATGTTGGGAAAGATGGAGGGCACAAGGAGAAGGGGACGACAGAGGACGAGATGGTTGGACGGTGTTCTCGAAGCTACCAGCATGAGTTTGGCCAAACTGAGGGAGGCAGTGGAGGACAGAAGTGCCTGGCGTGCTCTGGTCCATGGGGTCACGAAGAGTCGGACACGACTAAACGACTAAACAACAACAAGTCTGTATCTCAGCCAACATCAATGTATGTAAGAAACAGAGTAAATATCTAGAACATTGTAAAGAAGTGGGATAACTAAAAGTATGAGTATCTGTAGGGTCCACAAAGATTTTGAAAGTTTTGCTTGCTTTTTCACAGTATACCATAATAGTGTGATCCTGCACACACATTTGTTAGTAAGCTCCATTGAGCATAATAAAATTAATCTAAACATGCATGCATAAGATCAGCCTGCCACAGTTTGGAATTTCATATCACTTACTCCGGAGTAGCCCCACTGACCACAATAAAGATGATTAGGCTACAATCACTTGCAAACTTACCCGGGAGTAAACACAGTGGGACTTTTGTATAAATGTGGTTAGAACTGGGCTTTTAGAAAGTTAGTGATTTGTGGATCATAGCCCTAATTCTTAAGTGGGCATATTTGCATTTTAAATGTATCACGTAATTTGTTCAGGTTCAGGGAAACACATTAAAGACAGAGTCATTAGCAAAGTTGAGTTAAATGTGCTGGTTTAAACATGTTCAAATTAGATGAGGTCTAATGGGATCTTTCATGTTAACAGCTACAAAATGGATGTCACCTACTAGAAATACTTGATTTTCTGAAACACTCACACTTTCCTTTTTCTTCATCCAAGAGGAAAGGACTTTTCAGCCCTCTATAGACAACCACATGTCGTAAGTGATATAAAAATACTACATATCTTCAGACTTCGCCAGTTCTCTGGTACAATTTTCTGCTTCTGTCATTCTGGATGTGGTATGGAAAGAGGAGACAGTCCAATTCAAAGGTGCAGATAAAAAGTAAACTCAGTCTGTTCTCTTTGCTCAATACCAGAGACAGGGATGAAATACTGATGGGATGCTGCGTGTTCCATGTGAAACCTACT
Organism: Podarcis pityusensis; assembly: GCF_964106645.2. Lineage (NCBI taxonomy): Eukaryota > Metazoa > Chordata > Lepidosauria > Squamata > Lacertidae > Podarcis > Podarcis pityusensis. The sequence goes on from NC_138030.1 coordinate 75,339,978, forward strand.
GAATTTCTTTGCCTCTAGCTTATCTCCCCACAAGCTCCCAGAGCTTGCATACCAGGAGAGGGGGACCTTTTCAGCTCCGCTATATACCTAAAGATCTTGTACGCAAAGCCGACATGTTGTGAGGACAGGAAAGGGTTGCGCACAGATAAGTCTGCTGCAAGATACTGAGCTTACCGGAGAATAAATTCATGTCATATCCGCAGTGGAAAATGGAATGGGTAGAAGCTAAGTATTGGACATGGTAAAGAAAAGGGAACTCTTAAGGAAACCATGACCCACCTCCTCCAGGAATATCCACAACCACATGCAAGTATTTTCTCTCATGCCATTTGTAAAGTATGCACATATGTCCTACTTTAGTAAATAATTTATAGAAATTAAAATGTGCCTTTCAAACTACAGTGGTGCCTCGCAAGACGAAATTAATTCGTTCTGCGAGTTTTTTCGTCTTGCGAATTTTTCGTCTTGCGAAGCACGGTTCACCAAAGTCTTCAAAAACCTCAAAAAAGGCTACCACACCGCGTGCTATGAGTTGCTCCTCGAAGTCAAGTCGCAACTGCACCTCTTCAAGCAATGCACCCTGGGTATTAACGGTTTTAAGAAAAAGGAAACAAACTTGCAAGACGTTTTCGTTTTTCGTCTTGCAAAGCAAGCCCATAGGGAAATTCGTCTTGCGAAGCAACTCAAAAAACGAAAAACACTTTCGTCTTGCGAGTTTTTCGTCTTGCGAGGCATTCGTCTTGCGAAGTACCACTGTATGGTAAATTCTACATTCCTTCACTTGATGGTTCGAGACCCGTATGAAACATGCAGTCTCTGAATAAAGGAGTTGGATGTGAAGATCAATGATGATTATTGGCCTGCATTTAAGGAGTTAATGCACATCACATTGCTAACTCTGAACAACCATTAAGCTACAACCGAGAAAACATGGAGTAAGAATTCCTGGAAGTGTGTGTTCATCAATCTCTCCTTTAAACCTCATTGCTCAGTACTCATCATCTCAACCCAAGTAGGGGTTTTATCAGTTTTGTCCCAGTAGTCAATTTGCACAATTGACAAGCTAGATGGTTTGCTCCATTAAACAGGCCTTTTTTATTTATTTGATTTGGTGGCCCGGTAAATCAGGGGTCAGCAAACTTTTTCAGCAGGGGGCCTGTCCACTATCCCTCAGACCTTGTGGGGGCCAGACTATATTTTTAAAAATAAAATAATGAATTCCTATGCCCCACAAATAACCCAGAGATGCAGTTTAAATAAAAGCACGCATTCTACTCATGTAAAAACACCAGGCAGGCCCCGCAAATAACCTAGAGATGCATTTTAAATAAAATGACACATTCTACTCATGTAAAAACACGCTGATTCCCAGACCGTCCATGGGCCGGATTTAGAAGGTGATTGGGCCGGATCCAACCCCTGGGCCTTAGTTTGTCTACCCATGCTGTAAATTAACCATTTCCAAAAGTCAGCTTTGGTTTTGACTTTCCTTACTGGACCCAGCTGTGCTGTTGCTTAAAGGAGACGTTACAGGTGAAAGCCTCCATAAAGGTCTTCTTTTAACGTTCAGATCAGAAGCTCTCTTGTTAGTGCAAGGGATCTGAAATGTCAAAACAAGTCCTATAGGCTATCCTCTGGCATTTTCTTTCTTAGCAGGTTATGGTTTATTTCCCTGAAATAAAAACAAGCCATTCTCTGGGACAATAGGCCGCCTGCCCTTGTCTATCTACAGGTCAAAGCATGTAACATTTAACTGTTCATCTTCCACCTTCTCAGGCTTCTGGAGGGTGGGTGAAGACATCCATTCCTTTGCCATCAAGGGCTATTTCCTTCCCACTGGTTTCAAATATTATTATTTTTTAAAAATAGAACTGGGAAACAATCCAATCCTCTGCAGTGTGAAAGGAGCCCCAGGACATTGTTTTCTGCCTTCCCTTCCCAGTACAGATGCTTAAATTCAAATTCTCATTTCTCAGTCCCCTAGATTGGTTTTTCTTTGTCTCACACATAAAAAGCTCTCGGTGACAGCCTAGATGTCTGTGTTACTTTTGTTCACGACCAAAATTCTCAGAGGTGTTCTCAGAGAAGCAGATGGCTGGACAGAATGCCACTGAGCACAAACCCCCCCACTCTCTTAAAGAAGGAGCCAGTGGTGGGATGCTTTGTGACTGTTCCGAAGCCAAACAATTGAGGAATCCATTTCATCTGGAGATCTCAAAGCCCATGTACAAATGCTGGCTCCGTTTGCGGCGCCCCTGGGGAAATGGCAGAAGCTTTCAGAGAAAAACAACTATTTTGGAGAATTCCCAGTCTCCAGCCTTCCTACCATCTGAAGTGGCTAGCAAACCAGCAGAGTTCCTAAAATGCTATCAATAAGACCCAGTTGTTCCCTGTGGTCAGCCTTCTGTGTTCCATCGCCAGCATAGAAAACTGCCATGGCATACAGTATGAGTTGACTGGACCATGTATGCTGAATGGAGGATCACCTCCAATCCAAATTACAAGGACTATCCCCATGCATACTATGAAGCTGCCTGATTGTACTTCCCCTATTGAACTTCAGTAGAGGGGATACCACAAATACAAACCCTTTCGTCTTTGTAGAGATGCATCTTCCATTTTAGTGACCGAGGAAAGGAAGTTCTGTCTATGAACCTGTGATTTCCCTATATAAAATGTTTGCAGGCTATAACAGCTACAGGAATGGCTAACCCCCCCCCCCTCTCTCTCTCTCTCTCTCTCTCACACACACACACACACACCTGGCTGGCCATGCCCCCCACCCCTAGCTTTACACCATATCAGCAATGTATCTAATAATACAATGCCATCCACAAAGAGAGTCACCCTTGTTGGAATGGGAGATGCCCTTCTCTCGGTCCCACGCTCCTCACAGGCACACTTGGTAGGGATGCGGGAGAGGGCCTTCTTGGTGGCTGCTCCCAGACAACTTTGGAACTCCCTCCCTAGATGAGTTAGACTGGCTCTCTCCTTATTGTCCTTCTGCCAGTAGGTGAAGCCTTTCTTATAGCAACAGGCTTTTGGAAACTGGTTGTTTTTAATGAAAGGGCTGGTGTCGTGCTGTTTTTATTGGAATTATCTGTATGTTTTTAATAGATTTCTCTCTCTCTCTCTCTCTCTCTCTCACACACACACACACACACACACACACACTTTTAATTCAATTAATGTTTATTTTATTTTTTTAATGTTTGTTCTTTAGCTGTTCTTTTTTTATCTGTAAGTTGCCTTGGATCCCTACCAGGGAAAAAGGTGGAGTGATGATGATGGTGTTGATATAATGAGCACACACATATTTGGCTCCAGGAGAGGAGATTTGTCCTTGCTCCTTTTAGTTTAGGGCAATGCAGTAACTATAAGCCATGGTTTGGCTTCAAATGTTATCTGAACATGGAACTGTGGTTAAGCTCTCACCTCTTCAACCTAGATCTGTAACCATAGTTTCTTCTACCAATCATCGTTAAAGAGGAGAGAATTTTAATCACAATCCAACATTTGGATGACATGCAAAGCCAAACTCCAACTTAGCTGGTGCACAGCACTAAACTAAAAGGACCAGAGAGGATCAAAGCAGGTACAGTCTCCGCCCTGGGAGCTGGTACAATGTTCAAAGCCATGTTTTGGCTTAGTGCTACATGCAAATGAGGATGACTCTCTGCATGTAGAATAAAGTGATGTTTAAAAGTGTTTTTGGAAAATAATTCATATAAGCTGCAGGCATTCCACATCAGATCAACGTGTGTTCACCCATCATTAGAGCCAGTGTTGTGTCATGGAAAGAAGAAACATCTTGGTTCAAATGCCTTAACCTTGGGAAAGTCACAGCGGATGCATCTGCATGCAACAATAAGCCAGATTTTTTGGGCTTATCGTGACTTACTGTGAACAAGCAGCTCACACTTCCCTGGTGTAACTGTGATAACAAACCCAGAAGTTTTGGCTCCCTACTCCATCTGAATCTGAGATCGTGGCTTCTTTCTCAACAAGCCACAAACACTAGCTGGCCTTAAACACAATTCATTGTTGACTTACAGATTCTGACCACAAAAACCCAGAAACCCTGGTTTGCTGAGATCTGTGAACACAGCCTATGCTTTGGAACATTCTGCCTCTGCTTGCTGCAAAATTAAAATGGGATGATGACTTGTATGACACCTTGCTTCCTTGGCATAAGAGCGGAATAAAAATGTAATAGCTAATATTATCTGGCCTGTTCTCAGGCAGCTCCTAATTGTAATTTCTGAAGATGGTGTCCCATATGTGAAAAGGACGTGCCATGCTAATGAGCTATAACCAAATTCAGACAAAGAGGACTATATTTTAAAGTGTCACTATTCTCCTTCTCAGTATGAATAGTGGCTAAGCCCACAGCACTCCCATTTAACCACAGTGCAATTATTATCACAATGCTGGTTTTGTGGATTCTCTTCCACATTCTGCAAATCATCAAAGACAATCAATGTCAGTGAAGGAACGATCACCTCTCAGCAATGTGAACGTATTCAAAGGGGAAATCCTTTAAGGTGTAAAAAGAGAGAGAGAGAAGAAACTCAACTTCAAAGAGGATACCCAAGCAATGTGACTGTGTCTGAAGAAGGAAATAATCAAAGGCAATGAGACTGTTTCCTCTGCAGAGTGAAAATCCTCAAAAGGGGATTCCCTCTGGAATGAGGATCTTTGAAGGTGAAATCCCTTCAGTGATGTACAAACTTTCAAAGCTGGGGGGGGGGGGAATCTCAAAAGTTCTTACTATTCAATATTCCTCATGGAGGAAATGACAGCATTGTCAGCCTAGAAAAGACGGCCTTTCCTTCTGTTTTCTCCTTGCAGGAGAAGATTGAGATTTAAAAAGGTTTGTAATCAACAGAGCCAAACGATTGCCTAGTAGATAAGCAACATGTTTAGGCTGGGAAACATTGGCTGCCATCCCAAATGCATTGGTACCAGCCAAGCTCCACTAGATTGAACAATATATTCCAGCTAATAGAATGAATTCCACAATAGCAATGGAATTGGGCAGAGGAATGAATGCACTGCTCTAACATTCCAAGGACTTTTAATAAAATATTTCAACGGTCCCGTCTTCTTTAATTATTTCCGAGGCACACTTTCCTCACGTGCCCAAAATACCTCACATACATCATTTTAAGGAGGTTAGGACGGGGACTCTGAAATGACTAGCATAATTCTGTTTTTCCGCTGCTGCACTTCTAAACTGTTCGGATCCCTAAACTACACCTGCAAAACTTATGCCTTGAATTACCAGGTGCTAGGGACAAATATGGTTGAGTTGTTGGACTTAATGATGTGAAGCACCTGGATGGCAACAAGGTGCCAGCCTAGGTCAGGGTTGGGGAACCTCTGGCCCTCCAGATACCATTGGACTCCCACTTCCCATAAGCACCATCAGTATAGCCAGTGGTCAGGAGTGATGGAATTTGCAGTCCAGGAATATCTGGAGGATCACAGGGTCTTCACTCCTAGTCTTAATGGATATTTGGTCTGATCCAGCAGACCAGTCATGCTTGATTGGGGTCATGCAGCCTCTCAGGGGGTGACTTACAAATCTTCCAAGGGGCATGTTCAGAACTTAGGAGGAGAGCCAATGAGAGACTACCAGGATTTTAGACAGTCCCTACACTCTTGCAATGGTTCCTGGCAGCTAGCAAAGGAGAGTTTGGTATATATGCTTGGTCCACCATGAGGATAAAATCCCAGATCCTAGGTTGCTCTCCAAGACTGTCAGGATGTTGTCAACGGCTCCTGGCTGGTTGCCCAGGAAAGTATAAAGACAATTAAATAGACTTCCGGGTTGGCGCCATCGCCGAATGGCGGACTCCCTCCAAGCTCCGGAGGGAGTCTGCTCGGCAGGGGCTGGGTCCTACCGCGCCGGCGACGCGGGGACCCTCAAAAACCACGGGCACGTAGCCCGTGGACATGGGGACTCGGCTGGCACCGTTAGCGCCCTCCCGACTCGTGAAGGAGCCTTTTTAAAGGCTTCGGATCGGGTGCCGGGGAGTGGCGTGGTGCTTTGAGTCCATTGCTTCCCCTGCCGAGCGCAGCCGCATGCCATTCGACGGAGAGCGCTGACTTCTTCCATTGGAAATTCGGACTATCAACAACAACCCGTGAGTAATTGGGAAACCGGGTACAAAAGGAGAAAAAAAGAAATTTTTTTCGGATTCGGCACGAGCGGGGGGGATTTAAAAAGGAAGTCAGTCCCCCCCCCCCGATTGTAAACATTCTAAAACAAGGACTGGGTAACCAAGATCGAAAGAGAAGTTTATTGCTGACAAAAATCATTAATTCCACGAAGGGAAATTACAAGAATTGTGCTGGAGGAGAAGAGTGGAGGGTGAGAGGGAAAATGCAACCCCCCCTGGGAACCGGGGCGATTCGTAGAACCTGGCGAAGAGAGACGGAGACTTTGACAGCTGTCAAAGTAGCTGTCAAAGCTGGAGAATATAAAGAGGACTTTGTTACAAGGACTTTGCTGGCTAATTCTGTTACAATTTGACACAATATGGATATAAACTGTCGGAAAATAAGGAACAACAATTTGACTTTTGGATTAGAGGATATAAAGTTACTACAATCCCCCTAGAGGGGTTTTGGGACATTACAAGTGGTCGTATGTGGAAAATCACTCTGGGATTCGCACAGGACTTATCTTCTGGGAAAGCTGCAAAGCTGATATAGTATTTTGTCTACAGAGGTGTTTACATTAAAAGGAGACAATAGAATTTTCTATTGAAGAAAGGAAGGGACTGGACGTAAGTTTTTGTTCCTGAACAACAAACCTCTGTAGAGATACCAGATTTCGGAATAAGAAAGTTTTAGCAGCTGAACAAGACAAGAAACCTGAGAAAGTAAGGAATAAAAAGAACAAAGGACTAACTACGACACGGAAAAAATAATGGGAGGAGCAGCAAAGACCAAGGAAATTAAAGGCATCTATTAGACTGGATTTTTGAAGTTAAACATTATTAAAATAAACAAATTAAAAGAAAACCGGCAAGGTGGAATGGGAAAAATCTGGCCATGGACTTGAGATCTCCAGGCTGACAACATATAGACTGATGGACATGTGGAATTCAAACCGGGGAAGGGAAGGGGGAGTTTTGGAATCCAAAGGCTAATGTAACCATCTTTCTGAACATTCTTATATTTTTTATCTTCTATTTCTTTATATAACTTTTGTATACCATGGTATTTTGATTTGGCATGTTTAAAAAAAAGGGAATTCGTGGAAGGAAATTGGGGTTGATCTTGGGGAAAAATCTTTTTTCTTTATCTGTTAATGATGAGGGATGATGATAAAATTGTATAATTTAAATTGGTTAATGGGTTAAACATATTAAGTTTTAAACTGGGAGTGAGAGCTTGTGGAACCAAATTAATGAAAGGGGAATACAGTCGGGGGGGGGGAGGAGGGAGTCCTAGAAAGAAGATAACGAAAGTAAGGCTCTAAATGTATTCTATCTTTTCTTTTCTGTTATTTTTCTATATTATTGGAAATTCTAATAAATATGATTTAAAAAAAAAAAAAAGGAAAGTATAAAGACAAGGGAAAGTTTCCTACAGTCCTTTTTTATTTCAATCTTTACAGAGACAGGCTATAGAACCCAGCCTCTTTGATAATGGTGTTGTCCCAAGTGAATCTCCACCCCACCCCCCGTCTCTCCCACTTCATCGTCATCTCTTCTACGGGTGCTGCGAAGTGCCCTTTGTCTTTGAGCTCTTTGCTCTCCTACTTTTAAGGCTCACCGGGTTCTGGGAGATGGAGGGTCTGGAATGCTTTCTAATGACAACGCATCAGCTGGGTGTTGTTCTGGCTGTCCCATGATTTCCCAGCTTTCTCCCTCATCTGCCTCTGAGCTGTGACCTCCTTCAAACCCCTGTTATAAATCTATACTGTCTTCCTCTTCCTCCTCCCTGGAAGGCTCAGGATGGGGAGCTGGTCTCCACCATTCCTCCCCTGCCCAGTCCCTGACAATGACCCCTGTAAAAAGGGGGTCACAAAACCAAGAGGAATCAAACATGAATGCCCCCTTTCTGCTTAGGGTAGAAGAAGAAGAAGAAGAAGAAGAAGAAGAAGAAGAAGAAGAAACCACGTATTTGCAATGAAACAAGGGTTCATCCAGACTTGCAGTTGTCTTGTGCCTAGAAAGCAAAGGTCCAAGCAGTTTTGTGCCTGATACCCTCTCCAGTCTAATAACCTCCAGTTATTTCCTCAGCCATCTCAATCAGTTTAGTCTTCTGTTAGCCATCTCATCCTCAACATTAAGAGCAGCAAAGCAACTCTGTGTCTGTATCGCTTCACGGACCTTACATTCACCTCAGCATCAATTTAGATATGCCCCCTTCACTTTGTCCTTTGACTGAAGGTGTTCCCCTTCTGGTCTTCCTCTGGCATCAGCATTGAGCTCACAGTGTCCAATGAGTTTTCCCTGTAGGGACAGTTAATTCATTCCTCTTCATAAAAACCTTTTAAGTAGACAGATGGAGCAATAGTGCACCAATGAATCGGCAATAAGCCGAATACATCTGGAGACGTTCATATATTTTGGTATAGCAGATCTGCTCTCAGGAAGCATAGCTTGTATGATAAACTGTTGGAGTAAGTTCATTGGTCCCCTTAAAGGAACATAAATACCTGTGAAATGCCCCACTGAGACAAGTGGTTCTAGGAAAGCACACTTCAATATGTTAGACTGTGTCATAGTTAGCAAAACATCAAAGCCAAGAAAGCCACTGTTTTTCTAGAATTATTAATTTTAGAACCTGGGGCTGCAACACAACAAATGCAAATTATAATCGTGAGAACAACTGACAACATTCCTAGACCTCTTGTTGCATATAATCCTTGGAATGGGTTTCCTGAGCCCCCTGTCCTGGCAAAATCTAGAAGCCCACTGAAGGATGAGTGGGGCAAGCGGGGGTGCAATGGTGGGAAGGGGCCAGCTGGCCCTGCTTTGCTTTCCCCTTCCCACATTTAGCAGTGAGGCTGTGTATACACTTACATACCTTTAGAGCACATTTACAGAACATTCTTTTCCTCAAAGAATTCTGGGCTCTGTGAGGGGTAAACTGCAGTGCCCAGAATTCTTTGAGGGAAAGAATCCGCTTTAAAAATATAGTGTGATAGAGCCCTGAGGTGGTAAGATCAGTGCTTTTTTCTGGGAGGATGCAGGGGTACGCATACCCCATAACATTTTGTGAATCTAAGTTTAGCCTCATTGAGGGGCAGTATTTCAATAAGAGCAGGAAAATGAGAGTATCCCTAAACATATTTTTTTTATATTAAAAAAAGCACTGGGTAAAATGAACCATATTACTTCTGGCTGCATGAGGGCATCACTTTGTTTGCTACAGTTTTAAACGCTTCCCTATTTAATTAAAAGGAAAACAAAACAAAAACAAAAGCCCACACTTCAACCCAAGTAGAAGCAAGAGTACTGTCTGAGCCAGCACCTTTCTCCTGTGTTGGGTTTGTGTGTTTCAAACTTGCAGGGAGCTTTTGTAGAATTATAGAATTGGAAGGGACCCTGAGGATCATCTAGTCCAACCCCGTGCGATGCAGGAATATGCGACTGTCCCTTATGGGGATCAAATCTGCAACCTTGGCATTATCGGCACCACGCTCTAACCAACTGAGCTACATTTCGCTGCAAAAATGAGAGACGGCGTTCCAAAGGTGATGTATATCCCTTCAAACTAATGTGGCACAGTCTACTACCTCATTCTGGCAAATGGGTAAATCAGGCCCAAGAAATAAGCATGCAGATGGCAAAATTTTCATTGAAGAAATGTGCGTAGTATCGGGTCCGTGGGTGTGGGTGAAATAGGCCCTATTGATAACCAATTAATATGAGACATCTATGATCCAGTTTGCAAAACACTGTTGCTCTCGCTAGCCCGCTTATGGTTTGGAAAGCAAGGGATGAAGGGCTATCAATTAGGACAGGCATAGGCAAACTTGGCCCTCCAGATGTTTTGAGACTACAATTCCCATCATCCCTGACCACTGGTCCTGTTAGCTAGGGATGATGGGAGTTGTAGTCTCAAAACATCTGGAGGGCCGAGTTTGCCTATGCCTGAATTAGGAGAAAGCCAGGTTCATATTTTGGATTTGTTCTTTTATCGCTGCAGATATGCACCATGCCTGCAGATCAATTTCACATATGGATTTTGGTGCGATTCACAATGCTCAGATCCTTCAAACCCACATTCGGAGGCCATGGTAATGTATCAATGAATTACAAAACTACAAACACTGCAACAATTTCAGGAGCAATTCTCCCCCCCACCCCACACACATCTGCACTCCTTGCTTTCCTTTCATTATGTTTGCTGATTCTATAATAATTCTTCACCTAATGACACATTTATAACAAGGTTAGGATTTGTCGGAGTTAACAAGATAATGGCATTAATGTATTGGAAACAGTTTACTGGGATGGCAAACCAATGCAAGTATTTAGTTAGAGATTATGTCACAGAGATAAGGATAGTGTGGGCCGACTCTCCAATGTGCTTCCCTAAACGATGAGCTGAAAAGCAATAGTGAAACAATGTAATGCTTCTATAAGTCATGAACTCATTTCACCAGAGATTATAAATTCAAAATTTGATCTTAAGCATGCTCGCTGGGAGCATAATTCCACTGAAATCAATAGAACTTGGTTCCGAGTACGTGTGTGGAAGACCGGGGTGTTAGCTTTGCAGCTCACCTTGTAAGTATGGCTGCCAGCTGATTAAAGATTTTTAATCAATTATCCCTCTTGCTTTTAACCAATTAATTAACTGATTAATTTACAGATGTAAATTATTACTTCCCAGAGCCACTAGGCTGATGAACATTTTGTATTAATTATCCATGTCGAGCCTTATGCTTAATTACTTAATCTAGAATTATAGGACTGGGAAGAATGAGAAGGTCATCCGTTCCGATCCCTTGACTGGAGGCAAGGCAGGATCTTTTGCACTTCGGTCCACTACAGATTGATACTCGAGACCACAAGCTGTCACAAGCAGAGAGCAGAAGGGGACGAGGTACGCCTCACCAAAGCTATCTGTAGAGCAGGGATGGTCAGTTTATACTAGCCTTGTTCAACCTGGTACCCCTTCCAGATGCCTTGGACTACAACTCCCATCAGCCCCAGCTGGCAAGAATGACAGGAATGATAGAATCATAGAATGGTAGAGGTGGAAGGGACCCCAAGGGTCATCTAGTGCAACCTTCTGCAATGCAGGAATTTCAACTAAAGCATCCATGACAAATGGCAATCCAACCTCTGTTTAAAAACCTCCAAGGAAGGAAAGTCCACCACTTTCTGACAGACACGGTTCCACTGTCAAACAACTCTTACTGTCAGAAAGTTATTCTGCTGGAATAACATCTAGAGGGCACCACTTTGGGTAAGACTGGGTTATACAATCAACAGAGACAGGTGGCAAAACCTTGATCTAGCTTCCCAAACTTCTGATAACCAAGGCACAGGATTCTTCTTAAAATCTAAAAATGGACACATCCTTTACTTCTGAAAGGGTTCTCCTTTTAGGGTGCATATGCAGAAAAATCACCTGTTCTTAGAGTAGCTACTCACACTTATTTTTTGGCATAAGTTGCTGGGCGTGGCTCTTGATTAGAAGGAAGCAAATATGAGAGTAGTCTGTCAGAAGCTGCTGGATCTGTAGGCATCTGCCCCATGAACTCCGCAGTCTTCTTAGACCCTCGCCACTGGATACTTCTGGGCAGGAATTAGCATAAAGGACTTCCTGCTCCAATTGAGCTTTGTTTGAACTACATGGTCTGTCTGAGCTCTTGTGTGGTCCAATATTCTTTGTGACTTCTGGTTTGCTCCTTGCTCCTGCTTCCTAGTTTGTCCTTCATTCCTGCCTCCTGGCTTTTCTGTGGTTCCTGGATTCTGAATCACTTCAGATTGCTGGGCCTGCAATCTGAAGTGATTCAGAATCCAGGAACCACAGAAGTGTGTACTTTGAGGGCAGTTAATTCTGTTGCACTGGGAGCAATGGAAACTTAAAAATTTTTACACCCATCACGCCCATTGCAAAGATTGAACGATATGACTACATACAGAGAGAACAGCCTCCAATTAGAGGGAGTTGAGTCCAGAACAAAGTACTGTGACACACACAGCCTTCTCTCTAGATGTTTGCTTTGGAGTTACAGGAGCCTTAATGAAGTAATGTAGTTCTCTTGGTGCTGTTTGGGAACTTAAGGTGCCAGTAGGCTCACATCAGACGATCTGGCAACAGAGACCAAAGAATGGTGACCTTCTGCACCACCAGAGCAGCTCTAGAGCAGATGGAACTATTATTTACTCTTCTAAATGCCGCCCAGATAATGCCCAGACATGAGATGGGTACCACAGCTTGTGTACTAGGTGACCTGGGGAGCCAATCAGGGCCTGGGTGGCTGACCTAGTAGCGCCATTGCTTGGTCCTTCAGTCCAAGCAACTTAAAAACACATGGGAAGCTCTGCTGGGCCAAGCCAGAGGCCTCTCTAGCCCATCATCTTGTTCTCACAGTGGCCAACCAGGGGAAAGCCCACGAGCAGGACCTCAGCTTATAAGAGGGAGTAGCTGCTTTCGAGGCTCCTGTGCCTTGCTTTACTTTTTTTTCTCATGGACTCTCAGCTTCCGGATCCAGACCATCTGCCAGACTTGGCTGTATAACTTACCTATGCCTCTCGATTGACCATTCTGCACCCTTGATGTCTGCCTGACCTAGACTGTCTTCTTGCCTGTGGCTCTTCCAGCTGATTACTTTCAGGCGAGATCCCCGCAAAGCCCTGACAAGGAATTACTGAGAGAGAGGATCTTCCTTTAAAAGCAGTTTCACACTCCTATCTTTTAAAGAGACCTAGTTTCCGCCCAATGAGTAGCAGTAACTTTTTTTCCTGCCTCAAGCAGTTCTTTTGGATGGTGTACATCAAATCACAGCTTTTCTTCATTCTTCTTAATGGGTAGCGAAGAGTTCAGAATATTTTAGGTTCAGAGACTGATGTAGTCTTGCTCTGACCTTTCTCGGCATGCGAAATGCCCTCCAGTGCTTTGCGCTCGAGTGTGGCGGCAGACACATCAGAAATTTCCATCGATCTCACGGAGACTGGTAACACGTCTGATTTACCCCATAGGATACAAATAACGATACATATAAGGCGCGAAATGAAGTCTAAGGCTACCTGTCACAATGGTGAGCGTATCCGTATCAGCAGCTAAACAAAATACGTTTGAACTTATTAGATCCCTGTCTGTTTGCACAAATGTACACTGGCAATATAGCTGATCCTTTGTACTTCAGGGTGAACCAACAGAGGCATTAGCTTTCCCCACATATTTCCAATTTGGGGCTATACCACTGCTGACTCCAACCCCACCACAATCTCCCCACAATGACCTCCTAGAGTGTCCCCCACCCCAAGCTTGCTTTTCACCTTCCCAACCCCATTTCTGAAGCCACCTATCTCTTCTATTCTGCAGCCAGGCTTTGTACCCATTTTCATGCCTCCTCTCTCGCATTTTGTGCACCATCTCCATGGTGACTTCCTGCATCTTCTTCCACCTGCACATCGTGTAACCTTTGGCTCCTGTTTCCCACCCTGACTTCATGCAAATCCAGGATTGTGGTGATTCGCACTACAAATCCTCCAGTGGGGGCTGTGTGATGACATGCTTACATTTTTACAAGGGGGAGGGATCCTTTCCATTGTCTATCACATCCCAGTCTCCAGACACCTTTGATCAGGGGTGGCTAGCCTGATGTTGCTGGACTACAACTCCCATCATCCCTGACCATTGAACATGCAGGTGGCAAGAGTTATCCTCCAACGACATCTGGAGGATCACAGGTTAGCCACCCTGGCCTTACAACAGCTTTTCCCTAACCTGGTGCCTTTCATATATTTTGGACTACAACTATCAGCCACAGATGGCATGGTTAATGGTTAGGGATGATGGGTATTGTAGTCCGAAACAGCCAGAGAATATCAGATTGGGAAAAGCTGATATTCTAAGCCAGAGAGTACTAGTATAACTGTGTAAGGCAATGGTAAAGGGACCCCTGACTATTAGGTCCAGTCGTGACCAACTCTGGGATTGCGGCGCTCATCTTGCTTTATTGGCCGAGGGAGCTAGCGTACAGCTTCTGGGTCATGTGGCCAGCATGACTAAGCCACTTCTGGCGAACCAGAGCAGCGCACAGAAACACCATTTACCTTCCCGCCAGAGCGGTACCTATTTATTTACTTGCACTTTGACGTGCTTTCGAACTGCTAGGTTGGCAGGAGCAGGGACCAAGCAACGGGAGCTCACCCCGTCATGGGGATTTGAACCGCTGATCTTCTGATCGGCAAGTCCTAGGCTCTGCGGTTTAACCCACAGTGCCACCCGCATCCCAGTATAACTGTGAGTCATCAACAATTTAGTTCAGGGATCCTGCAGGCTCCAAACTTGCCCAAGGACCAGCTGAAAAAGAGAACACTTTGAAGCCCACTCATAGAAAGAAGACTTGCTACAGGATTTTATCATTGAGGGCATGGATTTAAGCACCTTAAGCAAAGAACCAGAACCCACAGCTTCCCTACCTGCCCAATCTTTTTCACCTCCTGTAATTTCTGAGCAGACAAGCATACCAGGTTGTGGAAGGGAGGCATCTAATGTTCAAACCAGGGCCTGCTTTAAAAAACATTGAATCCTGAAACCAGTCTGAGCACCCACCAGATTTGTTTTACTATTTAAATACTCAGTTTTGCTCAGGCTGCTGTGCAAACGATTCAGGAGCTCTCCCAGGTCCTGAATAGGTTGACCACTTCCTGCTCTCTCAGTTTGGCTCCCTGAGATTGGCTATCTGTTGCCTAAATACACTGCTTTCTGAAACCAGGCAATCAAGTCCCAACTGAACCCTATTCAAGCCAGAGACCGATGGGCTGTCATGGTCAAATGCGACATGGCATGAGAGTTCCATGATGCAGTCTCTGGATGTCTTTTCTTATTATTCAGAGGGGGAAATGCATACTCTGCCATAGTAACTGCTTCACCTGGAAGGTAGGTGAGCTGTGCCATTGTCAAGTACCAGCATGTCACAGGAAGCTAGATCTGAATAGATTTGTAGCTGGAATCTTGACTGTGCAAGAAGTCTGTACTCCCTTTCTTCTTGTCTGCAAAGCAGCTTCCAAGTGCCATGACTGTTCTGAAATCACAGTACAAGTGTCCACTGGGGTGTGAAAATGCTGCCTATGAATACTAAGCACATGGAGAAGTTAGCTGCTTTCGGGCCAGAGGATGCTGAACAATGAAGGTCGCATCGCATTGGCTTCAAGCTTTCCAAACATCCATACAGCTTTTAACCCTGTCAAGTCTGAGCAAAGGAGCAACAATATAAGTTATTCCCCTGCTCCCTCTATTATAGGAATGGTACCCGCAAGCATTGCCACAGAATCTAGCAACTGGGTCATTCTGGAAATCCCATTTATGGATGTTGTTTTCTTGATCAAGGTCTATCAGCGCTGTCTGCCTGCTGGTAGGAGGAATTCGTCACATTTTAAAGTCTCAAATAATAGCAGCTCCAATAAAAACAGGGAACAAAACTTAATAATCCAAGCATTAAAACAGCATCTTGCTCATTCAAAAATGCTCTTTCCAAACAAATACCTTTTTTGCCAGTCTCCAGAAGAACATTAGAGAGGAAGTCTGGCTTCTCTAGCAGGGAATACCATGGCAGTGTGAAACTTATGGAAAGTCTCTGTGCCTTGAAGCCACTTTATAAGCATCAGTGGTTTGAGGTATTTGAAGGCCATATTGCTTTGAAGAGATCCAAGTGGGAGCAGGCATTAACTTAAGTACTCTGGACCAAGACTCTGCAGAGCTTTTTATATGTCTCCATCACACAAGAAAGTTGTATTCTAGAAGTGTGTGCATAGCTGAGAATTAACAGCCCCTCCCCCCCAAAAAGCACACATATTTAGATCTGGTTCATGTTACTTATTATTCAATTGATTAATCCTGAACTATGCAATGTTTATAGCCCAGAAATACATAAAGCATGGTCTAGTTCGCATTGATATAAAGCAAATAGAGATCTAGGAAGTGACCATTGATTACATTACTTATTTTTTTAAATATCCTTGTTGTTTAGTCGTTTAGTCGTGTCCGACTCTTCGTGACCCCATGAACCAGAGCACGCCAGGCACTCCTGGCTCCCACTGTCTCCCGCAGTTTGGTCAAACTCATGCTGGTAGCTTTGAGAACACTTTCCAACCATCTTGTCCTCTGTCGTCCCCTTCTGCTTGTGCCCTCCATCTTTCCCAACCAACTTTCTTTTACTTATTTGTCTTTCAAAATGGCTACAATAAAAATGTTAAGAAAATGTTTCTCCCCCACCCTCCACCCCTAGATTTTGGAATGGTATTTCTGTCCCCAGGCCTAAATGAAGGACATTATAAAGACCTTAGGCTTCTAATTTTCATTGTGGTTTAGTTTATTCTATCTAATGTATTTCTGTGTGAAGGAGCGGGTGTGTTTACAGAATGTCTTGTGTCTTATCATTTAAAAAATATGATTATGATTTAGCAATATATGAATTAATATTAAATCAAATTTCTCCCCTTTCACTAGGCAAGGCACACTGCAGAGAGGAGGTCATCCCATTGGTGTAGAGCTACTACACAAAAAGCCCACACACATTGCCCCTGACGCCTCACCAAAGGTTGTCCCCTGCTTACAGCTTCACCTTACTTAGGACTCAGCCTCTGTGTATCCAAACTTTCTCTTGGTCTTTTAGTCACATTCCTCTGCTTCTGCAAAATGCTGCCTTTCATTTGCACGCTTCAAGGTACACACACACAGAGAGAGAGAGAGAGAGAGAGAGAGAGAGAGAGAATGGGGTGGAGGGGGCAGAAGGAGCTGCGATCATTTCTCCACTCCCATTGCCAGATACATTTATACAGGTAGCTAACAGTCACTCACTGTAAACATTAGGCAGAGAGAGAGAGAGAGAGCAAGCACAATTTGCACCTGTATAAAGTGCTCTGAGCCAAAAGAAGATTGAAATGCCTTTTTTTTTTCATTCACTACAGCTGCATCATCTGAAGAAAATAACAAGTTTCCCGAGCCAAATGGGGAACTTTCCTAAAGTATCTACTATACTATCAAACAGATTGACGTGCTCCTGGTTCATACTGTGACATGCCAATAATCTAATTATATTGCTTGCCAGACATCCCTAGCAGAATGTTATTCATTGCTAATGTACTTTAGACTGGAAAAAAACCAAGAGATCTGAAAACGCGCTACAGTGACTCTGTTATTTTATCTGAGATATGCCTTTAATATGCTTTTACACGGATGACCGAGAGCTGGTATTTGGCTCTGTTCAACTTTTAACCAGTGACAGAAAATAACACAGAAGAGAGTTAGAGCCGAAGTTGGAAAGTGTGTTCTGACTGTGCCTCCTTTACATAAACTATGGCTCTTTAGGAGAGCTACAGCAATGTGACTAATGACCATTTGAAAACTTAGAAGTCCCTGGTTCAAATCATATCTTTGCCCTGTTGCAAATCATGCGACAGTGGCCACACTCTGGGAACAACTTTGACTGGCCAGCTAAACCAGGTGAAGGTGGCCGATGGGTCTCAAACCCTCAGTGAGTTAGGGATTTCCCCTGAATGAGAAAACAGGTTTTCATGGATTGAGACCAGCCGTGGGTCCAACAGTCAAGAAGGAAGCTTCTGCACCTGCTGTAGAAGGAAATGAGGGCTCATCAACTCAGGAAGGTAGCCCATTTAGGAGAAGGAAAACTCAGATCCGAAACCTCCAGTGCCTTGTGGAATACCTTCAGGAGAAGAAAAGGCTAAGGAGTAGAAGAAGAGAAGAAGAAGAGTTTGGATTTGATATCCCGCTTTATCACTACCCAAAGGAGTCTCAAAGCGGCTAACATTCTCCTTTCCCTTCCTCCCCCACAACAAACACTCTGTGAGGTGAGTGGGGCTGAGAGACTTCAGAGAAATGTGACTAGCCCAAGGTCACTCAGCAGCTGCATGTGGAGGAGTGGGGAATCAAACCCGGTTCACCAGATTACGAGTCTACCGCTCTTAACCACTACACCATACTGGCTCTCTTGTGTAAACCCTACACATCCCTGGAGTGGAGTCCCTAAGGTGGTTGGATGGTGCCTTGTAACTTCCTGCAGCCAAGCTGGTGCCAAACATATTGCTCGCTTTCCTTTGGACCACATCAGTGCAGCTAAGGGTTGGGATGGGGTCTTGTCATCTGGGCAGTCTAGGACCTCCATACACACTGCCCAGGCTTGCACTCCAGGGAGGTCACTTCGGTGTTGCTAATGCAGCAGTCTGACTTCACCCCCGGAGGCACACTCCATTGTCTCTCGAGACACACAGATGCCAACAACAACAACTTATTAAAATGCTACATATTGTTATTTGGAAAGTCTCCCTCTTCTATATAACATTATTGTTTCCAACTTGGCATTTGAACATGAAATTATGTTTGCATTTTATTTGTAATTCTGCCAAATGTGCCCTTTGGTCTGTGCAGTTAACAAAGGAAGGCTACAATCATCTAACCCTGCAGTGGGTAAACCGCAAGCCCAAATACTACATTTCAGCCACTGTGCAGACACAAGAAGCCATGGTTCTGCCCACTCCTACTTCTTTGCCACTGGCATGTGGCTATTGGAAGATTTCTCATGAGGGAATGTGGCCCTTGGGCAGAAAAAGCTTTGTCACCACCAGGGACTTACCAGGGAGTAAGTCCCACTGACCCCTTCATGGATCACTGCTGAGCCATGGCGAAGGGGCTTGAATAACTCAGAGAAGCTATGAACTATGCCGAGCAGGGCCATCCAAGATGGACAGGTCATAGTGGAGAGTTTTGACCAAACATGATCCAACTGGAGGAGGAACTGGCAAGCCACTCCAGTATCCCTGCCAAGAAAACTCCATGGACAAAGACAACAGGCATATAAAAGTTATGACGCTGGAAGATGAGCACCTCAGGTCGGAAGGCATCCAACATGCTACTGAGGAAGAGTGGAGGACAAGTACAAGTAGATTCAGAGCTGATGAAGCGGCTGAGCCAAAGCCGAAAGGTCGCTCAGTTGCGGATATGCCTGGAAGCGAAAGGAAAGTCCAATGCTGTAAAGAAAAATATTGCATAGGAGGCAGTGGAAGACAGAAGTGCCTGGCGTGCTCTGGTCCATGGGGTGACGAAGAGTTGGACACGACTAATGAGGAGATTTCACCCCTCCCATACACAAGAATCTCCTGATCATCTCCTGATGGTCTCTGCTGACTCTCCAGAGAGAAGGAGGCGTGTTCTGCCTATCTACTTATTCTGCCCAGCAACATATCTGTGTGTGTGTGTGAGAGAGAGAGAGAGATATTTTTTTTTTTAATGATATTTATTAAGATTTTCAGAAATACAGAAAGTAAAGATTAAAGTACATTCAAAGCCTTATTTTCATAGATCCACTTTCCGGGACTCCCCCCTTCCCCCACCCCTACCATATTCCCATTTCATATTGTTGGCTCCACAAGCTCTCAGTTCTAATTGAAACTTAATTTGTTTAGACCATTATTCGAATTTAAAATTTATACACTCCTCATCAATACCCCTAATAAAAAACAAAAGTTCTCTCCCCAGGGCCCACCCCATTTTCATTCCACAATTTCCCTTTTTTTAATGATAAGGACACCCCACACAATAGAAATATAAAAAGTAAGAAATAAAAAGTATAATAGATGAGAAAGAGCCAATTCAGAAAAAAAAGTTGACGAGCCTTTGGATTTTAGTTCTCCCCCCCCCTGTCCCCGGTTTAATTTCCCCCTGACCACCAAACCATGTTATCTGCCTGGAATTCTTAAAGTCCATAAATCACCTATTTCCACCAACTCCTTGCTGGCTTTTTCTTTTTATAATTATTTTTTAAGACATTTAACTTCAAATCTTTAATAAAACTCCCCCCATTGTTCTTTCCAAGTTGTAGTCCAATTTCCTCTTGTTCCGCTGCTGAAACGTTCTAATTCAGAAGTTTAGTAACTCTGCAGGGATTATTGTTATTCAGGAACAAAAACTTGCGTTCAGTCCCTTCCTTTCTTCAATAGAAAATTCTATTGTCTCCTTTAGCTGAACACCCTGTAGACAAAATATTATTTCCGTTTTGCAGCTTTCCCAGAAGATAACCAGTCCTGTAAAATTCCAATGGTATTTTTCCACTTACGACCATCTTTGTAATGTCCCGAAATTCCTCTAGGGGGATTGTTGTAACTTTGTTTTCTCTAGTCCAAAAGTCCGATTGTTATCCATGTTTTCGCCATTTTGTATCCAAGTTTTAACGGGTTATAGCAAATTATAACAAATTTAACCAGCAAAGTTCTCATAATAAAATCCTCTCTGCTTTCCGACTTTGACAGCTACTTTGACAGCTGTCAAAATCTCCGACTCTTTTCACCAGGCTGAGAGAGAGAGATAGTTAGTCAGTGTATCGGAGAGAGTGAGAGTGTTGGAGATCCTAGAGATAAGATTGCTGTTAGAGCAGCTGCAGACTCTCAGTGTAGCATTGATTTATGCTTAGAATATTCAGCTCTGTATATAGTTTTGTATCATAGTTGTAGTTATAGAATAAAAGGAAGATATTCTACAGAGCTGCTCTCCGAGTGGTTTATACTCTGCAAGACTCTGCAAAACTCTGCTGCGCAACGACTGTATTATTGAGACAGTGAATCCGGTGCTCTCAGCTCTAAGCTGTGAGTCCACAGCACTGTGACCTGTTCCTGTGAGAAGGAGGTCTCTGGCGGTGCTACCCAGCTCGCCTAGCCCAGTCGGGGTTGAGGTGCAAGAGTCCAGTTGGTGCACTGGCTCTAGGGCGATGCTGACATCGGTTATGGGCCCAGTCGTTGTTCCAGTCGTCTGACCTGGCATTGTTCCAGTCATCCCAGTCGTCCCAGTCGCCAGAGGTTTCTGTTGCTGATTGCCGGATGGTGGAACGGACGCTGCATGCTGGACTGATTTGCGGTGCCCAGAAGCAGAGCTGTTTTGGAGCAGAGTGTTCAAGCTGCCGCTGTTGCTGTTGCTGCTGCTTGATTTATGGAGGTATGTTGCTGACTGCCAAAGGAAGAAGATAGCATCCCTGTTTGCCTGTTAATTGCGCTCTGAGTGGGAGAGAGAGTGGCTGAGGGAGTCAAGGCTTTATCTGTGTTGCACGAGGGAAGTGTCTTGCTCTAAGTAATAGCAGACATGGCCTGTGCACATTCTGGCCAGATGGCTCTGTCCTTTCCTCTCCTCACGCCTGAAACCTATGCAGTTTGGCAAGTAAAGATGAAAGCGCTTTTACAGAGGGAAAAGCTATTTCACACGATAGAAGATGACCCTCCAGATAAGGATGATGATGATTGGGCTGAGTGGCATGCTGCAGATATGAAAGCCCGAGGGACAATTATTTTGAGTGTTTCAGACCACTTGCTGGTGAACTTAGAGGGTCAAGAGACTGCACAAGCTGTTTGGCATAAGTTGAGAGATATGCATCTTAGACAAAATGCTGGTTCCAGTGTGATTTTCTTTAAGAAGCTGTGCAGGCTGCAGTTGGAGAAAGGTGGTGATTTGCCTAGCCATCTATCTCAATTAAAGCGTCTCAGACAGGACCTTGTTCAGCGAGACCTGGCTATTTCAGAGGCTGTGTTTGCAATGCTGATGATCAATAGCCTAGATGAGTCTTATGATGGAGTGGCTGCCCAGATTTCCACAATGCCTTCTGACCGGCTAACAGAAGATTATGTGTCTAGCGTGCTCTTGAATGAGTGGGATCGCAGACAGGCTGTTAAAGAAAGCCGGGACTGTGCTGTTAAAAATATGCTTGAAAATGTGCCTGAGTCTTCAGCAGGGGAAAGTGAAAGTGAAACTGCTGCTGTTAAAGCTTTGAAATTGAAGCGGTGCTTTTCGTGTGGAGCACAAGGCCATTTGAGTTTCCAGTGTAAGAAGTCTTCAAAGAAGAAGGGAAACTTCAGAGGCAGAGGGGGAGGACGACGAAATCCCCATGCACCTGCTACTTCAAAGGCCTTGATCTCTCGCTGTTCCAGTCAACGTGGGCGGAGTTTCTTCGTGGTCGACTCTGGCTGTTCAAACCACGTGGCCAAAGATAAGAATCTCTTTGTTCAGCTTGAGAAGCAAGAGAAAGAAATTCATCAAGCAAATGGGACAGTTCTCACGAGTATGGCTCAGGGAACTGTGTTCTTAAAGAGCCTGAATGCAACTATTAAGAATGTCCTGTATGCGCCTGATATTCAGGACAATTTGTTGAGTGTTTCCCAGCTTGATCGTCAAGGGTTTAAGGTGGTGTTTGCTAAATCTCGCTGTGAAATTCTTAGAGATGGCAAGCTCATTCTGTATGCAAAATGTGTAAATGGATTGTACCAATTGCCTTTTGTTTCAGGTACAGGCACTGCAGAAGCAACTGAGAAAGAGTGTTGCAATTTGTCTGTAGATAAGAATGAGAAGTTGCATGACCAATGTATTCATTATTACCATCGCGTTTATGGTCATTTGAATTTCCAGGCTGTGGCAAAAATGCCTAATATGGTTCAGGGTATGAAGTTGAAAGAATGTCCCTACCACATGAAATGTGTTTCTTGTGCAGAGAGTAAGGCAAGGCAAGCTCCCAAAGGTACAGAGTCTGGGAGAGAGGCCAAGAAACCATATGAAGTCATTCATGCAGACTTAGTGGGGCCCCTAGCACTCTCTAGAGGCAATTCAAGGTTTTTCATGGTTCTGATAGACTCCTATTCGAAATATGTTTGGGTCTATATGCTGCAGAAAAAGTCTGAAGCCTTTACCAAGTTTCGCCAGTTTTGTAAATGGCTCAGAAATGTACATAATGAGAATGTACGTTGTCTTTTCACAGACAGGGGTGGAGAGTTTTGTTCAGAAGAGTTTGAGAGTTTTCTTTCTGAACAGGGCATTGAGTATAGGACGGCCACGCCCAGATCACCCTGGCAGAATGGTTTATGTGAGAGAGTAAACCAGACCCTGCAGCAAGGAATCAGAACGCTGTTACATGATTCGGGGCTGCCCAATCCCTTTTGGGCTGAAGCTCTTTCGTTTTTCTGTCACGTGTATAACAGGAGGTACCAGTCTAGTGTAAATTGCACCCCATATGAGATGCTTCACGGAAGAAAGCCATGTGTAAAGCATTTTAAAATTTTTGGTTCGGAGGTTTGGGTGCACACCTCGCAGGGTGACAAACTGAGCAAGCGTGGAGAACATGGTGTTTTCCTAGGATATGAGAAAGGGTCTTATCGTGTTCTGATCACAGACACGAAAACCATAAGGCTGACCAGGAGTATTGATGACAATCCACAATGGGACAGAGTTGGTGTCTTTCAGTGCCATCCCATTTGTGATGATGGTGCAAAAGGGGCAAAGAAAGTTAAGAGGGAGGCAAGTGTTATTGGTGATGATAATCCTGATGCCAATGTAGTTCCAGATGATGGCACAGATTATCAGAGCCCAAAAGCCTCAGGTGAGTCTGACGCTGACTCAGACTTAGCAGCTTCATATACTTTAGCTCCCCATTCTCCCAAAGAGGAGGAAGCACCAGAACAAGAGGATCAAAGAGTTCTGCGCAGGTCCGAGAGAACAACCAAGGGTGTACCACCGAAAAGGTTTTCTGAAGAGTTTGCAAAGACTGCGGTCACGAGCAACTCTGGTGGGGTTTTCAAACCTAGCATGAAGTGTGCTGAGAGTAGTAGCACAAAACGCTTTATTTATTTCCTTACCTGATATTTGAAGGAAAGCGTGTATTTGAGTTCTGAAAAATGGTTTGTTCAAATCTGCCTAATTAGAAATGTCAATTTGTATTTGAAAGGAAGAAATGTGTGTGAAGATTTTTCCAGAAGCTGCTTATTCAATGGTATTGTAAAAGTGTTTTATATGCCGGGAGAGAGATACCTGCAGATATGTTAACCAAGGTTGTAAGCAGAGAACAACTTTTGGAGTGTGTGTGTAAATTGCAGTTATGTTAAAGATTCTTGAAATGGTCGGATGAAATGGGGGAGGATGAGGAGATTTCACCCCTCCCATACACAAGAATCTCCTGATCATCTCCTGATGGTCTCTGCTGACTCTCCAGAGAGAAGGAGGCGTGTCCTGCCTATCTACTTATTCTGCCCAGCAACATATCTGTGTGTGTGTGTGTGAGAGAGAGAGACAGTCAGTCAGTGTATCGGAGAGAGTGAGAGTGTTGGAGATCCTAGAGATAAGATTGCTGTTAGAGCAGCTGCAGACTCTCAGTGTAGCATTGATTTATGCTTAGAATATTCAGCTCTGTATATAGTTTTGTATCATAGTTGTAGTTATAGAATAAAAGGAAGATATTTTACAGAGCTGCTCTCCGAGTGGTTTATACTCTGCAAGACTCTGCAAAACTCTGCTGCGCAACGACTGTATTATTGAGACAGTGAATCCGGTGCTCTCAGCTCTAAGCTGTGAGTCCACAGCACTGTGACCTGTTCCTGTGAGAAGGAGGTCTCTGGCGGTGCTACCCAGCTCGCCTAGCCCAGTCGGGGTTGAGGTGCAAGAGTCCAGTTGGTGCACTGGCTCTAGGGCGATGCTGACAACTAAATGGCTAAACAACAACAAAGTCCCACTGAATTCAGCAAGATTTGTTTCGGAGTGGGCATATACAGGGCTGCACCACCCCCACCCCCCGATCACTAAAAGAGAAATCCTTGCTTCTCATTATCAAATCTACAAGCAAAGCCTTTCATGTGACGGAAAGCAAGTCATCATCAACTGGCTGTTAAAAATACACACAAAAAGGCCTTTCCTTCAAAACAGCGTGCTCAATGAATTCCTGCAAAGAGAAAGAAAAAGCGGATACAAAACACGCCAAGTGCTCCTGCCCTATTATAACTCATGGTATAATGTTCCAATCAAAGGAACGACATAAAAAAAGGCTTGAAATGTGCAATTAGTAACGTTTCAGTTTTCTCATGTCTCAAATAAGTAGAAGGGACTCCTGTCTTCATTTTCCTATTAGGCCTTTTCTATAGAGTCAAAGGAACATAACTAGCAAATTATTGAGCTGTACAAATTATACACATTAAACTACCACTGTTAGATCCCTCATATCAGGTGTGGGTAACCTTTGCCCACCTCCCTACCCCAAGATGTTGCTGAAACCCAACTCCCATCATCCCTGGTCATTGGCCATGCTTGCGGGAGCTGATGAGCTATGTATTTTAGTAACATTTGGCGAGCCAAAGATTCCCCACACCTGCCTCACACATTGCACAGGAACTTCTGGTGACAGCCCACAGATGAAGGGTGATGCCTGGTAGCACAAGGCCTGGAAAAACCTTTATGGGAGAAGAGAACAAGAACTTATGCATGCTCCTCATCTGATGCACCAGTGGGTGAATAATGTGTGAAGGAGGTTCACACATTATTCACACAGCATCTCCAAAGCTTCCCATGGACTCACCTGAACTTCCGCTCTAATTTATTGTGGATATAAAATTTTAAAAATTCCTTCCAGTAGCACCTTAGAGACCAACTAAGTTTGTTATTGGTATGAGCTTTCGTGGCATGCACACTTCTTCAGATTCCAGATTATTGTGGATATGACTTTCTGCTTCCAAACTCTACCACCTTCAGTCACCAAACTCTCTTAAAAGACAGTACCTATTATCCTTTCCCACTCCTTTATGCCTAGAATTCTCTATCAGGACATCTGCCCAATGTCATATCTCTCTGTCCTCAAAACAGACTTTTTCCTGTGAAAGCTGTGGCTTATCCTCTTAGACCCTATCCCCAGCTGTAACTGTATCTGTTTAAGGAATCGTTTCTTGTTCTTGACTCTCCAACTTACTCCTTTTATTTACAGCCTTCTTGTTGAAATTCAGCTGGCAAGGTCCTTGGGATAATGCAAATATCACTTTGGCCTTTTTTTTTTTTTTTTTTTTAAAAAGGTAAAGGACCCCTGACAGTTAAGTCCAGTCGCGAACGACTCTGGGCCTGCGGCACTCATCTCGCTTTACTCGCCGAGGGAACTGACGTTTGTCCGCAGAAAGTTTTTCTGGGTCATGTGGCCAGCATGACTAAGCCCCTTCTGGCGAAACCAAAGCAGCGCGTGGAAACACCGTTTACCTTCCCGCCAGAGCGGTACTTATTTATCTACTTGCACTTTTTGGTGTGCTTTCGAACTGCTAGGTTGGCAGGAGCAGGGACAGAGCAAGGGGAGCTCACCCCGTGATGGGGATTCGAAACGCAGACAGAGAAATCTCTAAGTCGTTTGGAAGTATAATAAAAAGTTTTTAAAAACAACATAAAAACAATAGATACATTATTTAAACACAAAAAAGGAACCTTCCTCAGTTAAAAAGAACAGAATCAGCAACCAACCAGGATAAACATCAGAAAAGGCCCGAGTAAACAGATTTTTTAACAGACTTTTAAAACATCCAACCAACTTGACAAAATACCATGGCCTTCTATGTCACCTCCAGACTGTCAGAATTTTACAGATCAGAAGGAGTGATCAGTAAAGACATGATATTGTCTAAGCTCTGCATTAGTTGTCTGCAAACAAATCAGGAGCACCTAGCCCACCACAGACAGTATCTGTGGGCTTGGAGAGCCCCAAAGTGCGCAATGGAACACTGTTTGCCTTCCCTCGCCATGTGGCAAATGTGCAAGACCATTATAGAAAACCTGCAGTCTGCATGCACCTCCCATATCCCTGTTAAACTCTCCCTCTCCACTTGATAAAGGAAGACAATAAACATTATTATCTTCAACTCTGTAGACAAACCATACTAGTATTACTGTAAAGTTTATCTGGGAATGAAAGACCTCAGCCTTTTACTAGCCACACGAACACATTCTCATATATGGGCAAAGAAGATCAAGACTGCAATCCGATGCACACTTACCTGGAAGTAAGTCTCATTGAGCACAGCAAAATTTGCTTCAGAGTAAACCTGCATAGGCTTGTGTTGCACGTGCTCCCCTTTAAAGATGAGTTCAGGTCTCTCTACTGGTGTCATCATTTCTGATTTCCCCACCATCTTTGATTTTTTTGTGTGTCTCTGAGATTAATATCACTACTATTTGTGGAAAGTCCTTTCTTCTAGGAAGAGATTTCTAGGACATTTGAAGTAATATTGTTATCAGCAGATAAATTACTTAGAATTCCAGCTTGTCCTGAATTCTCCCGAGTCTCCACAAGGTCATGTCTTGTCTGTCTTGAGGAACAACTTGTCTGACTGAATCTGTCGCAGTAAGAAAGAGGTGGGGCACTAGGTCAGATATGATCACCAGGTTGATCCTTTTTTTATTATAGCAGAGGGCATCTTTAACCTGAGGGAAATGTGGGTTTTGTCAATGCATCCAGATTTTCTTTGCATGCATGATAAGCTGTTAAGCAGACGTGCCCTGGAGAGATGAGGAGAAGTGAAAGGAAATCAGGATTTTCTTTAGAAACACAAAAATAAGGGTAAAGAAATATTGAAATCACACAGGGGAGGGGCAAAGCATAAACCTCACAGAACAATAAAATGGGAACCCTATCTACAAGGCAGCTACAAGCTTTGTGAAATCAGCAAAGGTGGGGGTGGGAAGGACACACAACAGCATCCAACGTTTTTATTGTTGCTAATTGGTGATTTGTCCCTCCGCTTCAAATTCCATGCCCATATTACTGGGTGGAAAGTCATTCCACTTATGCTCATTTATGGATATTTCAAAATTATCCTTTTCTAGAGGTTTTAATTCCAGTTTGGGTGGACGTGGGTGTATATACTGTGAATAAAAACTAGTGAGGCCTAGATGAGGGACTTAAAGATTGGCTTGTTTCCAAGGGAGAGAGAAAAATGTCGGAGTATATACAGGAAATGGCAGATTTCAAATCCCATTGGCTCCTAAATGTGTTTCGCTTTGACTGTGCCCTCCTCAAGTGCTTTTGCCTGACTGCAATGTGTCCTTGAACTGTTTGAATGCTTCCTGGATGGAAGAAGGAGGGGTGTTTGTGTGTATAAATCTCTGAGTTTTGTATCTTGCCCCACTGATCACTGGAATGTGGCGCTTGGGAGTTTGCCTACCAGGGAATACGGCGGCTGGGCTTAAAAAAAGCTCCCCACCTATGATATAACAAGACATTGGGTGAATTCAGACATTATTGTGTTAGTTTTCCTGATTAGAATTCTAGCGCGTCTGTTCTGGTTTCTAACATTCCTTTCACACTGCCTTCCCTGTTCTGTTACTGCGTCTTTTTGATGGATACACAGCCATGTTGCGCTAAATTGCATTCATACCAGGGTGACGCAACAGTGGATGTCGTTGGACATATCTTCACCCTTTATGTGCATGTGTGCCTCTGTTCACCCATGGAAATGGCAGGAAAGAACAGTTCGCCGGAACAGCACCCCAATTTTTTTCATGTGACAATAGCGGCAAAATTACAGTGCAAAACTCCAGTGTTTTTAAGGTTAACGAGGATGCAAAAGGATTTTTTCCCCTGAAAGCAGTGAACACAGAAATGAGTGCAAAGCTTCTACTAGATTCCACCAGAATTGCATTTTACATTGTGTGATCATGTGAAACAGGCATTATCAGGTTAAGGCAGCATTAGGAAAAAGGAACCAAGGCTTGTCTGAAAGCCATCCAACAGACCATTTTACATACAACACTCAGGTCTTGGCCTGTGGTTATTCCTTTTCCCACAAACAGGTCACAATGAAAGGATACAGCCACTTCCGCCTTAGGGAGGAGATGGGGTTGCGGGTTTCATGGCCCCTCCACGTGCCCAGGGGGTGGGAGGCCAGCCCCTGCGTGATTGGGAGATTCCCGGCTGCACCACCCCCTGGCCAGCCAATCAGGTTGCCCTGGGGGTGTGGCCTGCCCCTTAAAGGCAGGACGCAGCCAGGGATCTCCCTCTTTGCGCACCTGCCAGCTGCCCCTGTTTTCCCACTCTCCCGCCCTCTAAGGTTTGCTTTCTCTTGCTATGGACCTTGGTTGGTCGCCGTTGAGGGGCCTGGTAGGAATTTTTCCACTTGGCAAATTGGCACCAGCCACTTGGTTTTCACCTACCTCGTAGCAAATCGGAACAACTTGCTGGGTATAGGTGGTTAGGCATTGGAATGGTTCTGTACAGTGGTACCTTGGGTTACATACGCTTCAGGTTACATACGCTTCAGGTTACAGACTCCGCTAACCCAGAAATAGTACCTCGGGTTAAGAACTTTGCTTCAGGATGAGAACAGAAATCATGCTCCGGCAGCACGGCAGCAGCAGGAGGCCCCATTAGCTAAAGTGGTGCTTCAGGTTAAGAACAGTTTCAGGTTAAGAACGGACTTCTGGAACGAATTAAGTACTTAACCCGAGGTACCACTGTAGATGGAAAAAGGGGAGGTAGCATCATCACCTGCCCCGCATTTTGAAGGGTAGTCCGTTAAAGGATTCTGGGGTGTGCGGCCCTTTTCTGAAGCCTAGGGAGGTTAGGGCCTAAGGCATGCCCTCTATTGGTGACCCCAGGGGAGCTCCTAGTTGATGTGCATCAGCAAGACTCCCCCTACTGGTGGTTAACCCTTCCCGGACTTCAAGCAGATGGCCTGGAGTCAGATATAGTCGGTTAGGACCAATGCCTAAGCCAATACCGCTCATCACATGTAACCAATAAGGTTGTGGCCTTTTTGTTAGCCCATTAACCTTAATAATTGTGTCATGTGTCATTATTTCTACCGGGGGTGGGGGGTCAGGAACTCGCCACGCAGCTGTCATGTGAAGTAATTGACCATGATTTTGTGTGGCTGCCACCAGCTTTAAATAAATGCTTTTGACCCAATCCAGATATTTAGAGAAAGCTTGTGTGTGTGCACATGCGCCCAAGGAGGCAAACCTAACAAGAATGCACCTGAGATAGCAGGAGGAACTTCAGCATGTCATTCTCCCTTTGGAAAACTTTGGAGATTACTTGCATGTGTAAATCAGGCTTCCCTCAGCTGAGGGATCATTTGCATTCACAGTACTCAGGGGAAACATTAGCAAAACAAAAAGAAATCTGGGAAGAAAAATTATAACCACTTACTGCAGTCTTATGACATAGACGAGAGATTGCCGGTAGCAAACTATAATAGGACGTATCCTTAGAATTCCCATGTCAAGCAGGCAAATTCGTGGGGGGGGGGGGGAATCCCCTATGAGAGCTTGATTATTAAGCACACAAGTGTGCACTGAACTTGGTACACACAATTGCATTCTTAATTTGTGCGCTCAATTACTGTGATTGTGTGTGGAAATTGAATAATTGAATAATTACCCATAAAACAGTTAATTGCGATTATTTGCATGCATAATTACTTGATCTGCACATACAATCATGTTAATTATGCACAGAAATTAGGTATCACATAATTGCATGTCTTACCTTATTAAAAAATAAAGCCCAATTCATTTATTTCAAATTGCACTTGTTCAGTACAGCATATGCACATATGTGTCTGTATATCTATATGCGCACACACACGTTTTGGAGTTCCTACACAACACAAACAGCAGACCCTGTAATTTTCTTTATCAAAGACCCCTCGGTAAAATATTTTTCATAGGAGAGCAACGTCAAAAAGAAATCTAATTGGGATTTTCACATGGTTTTCAGAGAAACCCTCAGCATCCCATGAGGCATTCACCACTGAGAATAGAGTAATGAAAGGTTAGTCAGTCCACTCAGTGCTGATTTTTTCCTCAGTGTGTACCAGCAAGAAGTTTGGGGTACACTCTCCCACCAAGAATGTATAGCATGCTCTAAGGCAGGGGTGCCCCCAGATGTTGCTGAACTCCCACCAGCCCCAGACAGCATGGCCAGAGATTATGGGAGTTATAGTTTGGCAAACGTATTTAGAACCACAGCTTACATTCTGTTCTTAATCTGACAAAGACACTTTAGCATTGTCACAGACATTAATAATCTAGTATATTTTTGAAATATAAATTTGCCAAGTTGGGTAACATACACACACACATTATTATGTTAGTTGTCCTGGTTATAAGGCTAGTGTTTCTGTCTTGTTTTCTAATGTACACTGCCTGTTGTGATATGGAACTGGTGTTTTTTGACTGATACACTGGCATGCCTTTCTACTTCCTTCTGCTAAAGCTGTACACTATTTTCTTCATTTTGTTCAGTAAACATTTACCAATAATTTCTCTCCGGACTCAACTGCATTATTCAAGTGCTTCTGCCAACATTATGAGGGTGGGGAAAAGCTGCCCCGGGGCAAAATATGAGAGTTGAGGCCAAAAGTCACTTCTATCTTCAGCAAAACAACAACAACAACAAAAAACCACTCCAATTTCGAAGGTGCTTGTTCCTGGCCCCACATGAACAAGTTGCAGAGGCAAAACTGGAGAATGGGGGCTGAGAGCTACCTGACCATGGGTAAACTTGGGGCGGTGTGAGGCCTTAGCTTCCACCCTCCAATTCTGACCCCAAAGAAGATCCTTCCACACCAGTCAACCCGAACAGAATGCCAATCCCTTTAAGTAGTGGGTCAAACAGGAAAACCCACTCCACTCAAATGGTTTCAGTGTTTGAAGTGGCTCCTCAAAGGAGCACCTCGTAGTTTTTCAAACTGAGGCGGCTGCTGGTTTCTAATTTGCAGGTGGTTCTGCAGAAGCAATTGCTTTTTCTTCCCCTCGTGGTCCTCTGGATCCTGCCTGACATCCACTGCTGTTGTTCCATTGACTTCACCGACGTTGCCTCAGAGGAAAATAGCGATTGGACTGCCTACAAAGGTAAGTGGAGCACGTGAGCTTTCGCTGTGTGTATGTTTGTGTAAAGGAGGCATTCCAATTTCAACGGCAAACAGGAGGACTGAACCAACATTATAACCATAACATAATTGATGCAAATCATTTGAAGAGCCAGGTGTCAAAATATGTCAAAAAGCGTCACTTTAGTACTTTACAGGGAGAGGGGTGGGTGTGGGGAGAACCATATGAGTCCTCCAGAAGATGTTTTTCTATATTCTGATCAATGGTAATTCAGTCTAAAAATTCAGTAACTCTAACATGGAGTTTCACACCTGTTAACTTGTTTCTGGAAGAGCTTTTAAAAAAAGTGAAATAAAGTTGTCTCGTTTTCTTAGAAATGAATTGATATTAACAAAAAATAAAGTGTCATGGACTAGACAGTGTATATTTTGAATATAATATTTTATGGTTGACTCAAACCCTAGTAGGAAAAAAGGTTACACTGCGTAAGTAATACAGACACAGACATATATACAACTATACACACCTCTGTCTGCAGTTAGAACTACGGCCACATTCATGCCATATTTTTAAAGTAGTATGATACCCTTTTAAGCAGTCATCGCTTCTCCCAAAGAATTCTGGGAGCTGTAGTTTGCCAAGGATGATGAGAGTCATCAGGAGACCATCATTCCCCTCAGAAAGATGGATTGATTTGGAATTGTAGCCCTCTGAAGGGAATTTGTTGTTGTGTTGTTTAGTCGTTTAGTCGTGTCTGACTCTTCGTGACCCCATGGACCAGAGCACAGCAGGCACTCCTGTCTTCCACTACCTCCCGCAGTTTGGTCAAACTCATGCTGGTAGCTTCGAGAACACTATCCAACCATCTCGTCCTCTGTCGTCCCCTTCTCCTTGTGCCCTCCATCTTTCCCAACATCAGGGTCTTTTCCAGGGAGTCTTCTCTTCTCATGAGGTGGCCAAAGTACTGGAGCCTCAGCTTCAGGATCTGTCCTTCCAGTGAGCACTCAGGGCTAATTTCCTTAAGAATGGATAGGTTTGATCTTCTTGCAGTCCATGGGACTCTAAAGAGTCTCCTTCAGCACCATAATTCAAAAGCATCAATTCTTCAGCGATCAGCCTTCTTTTATGGTCCAGCTCTCACTTCCATACATCACTACTGGGAAAACCATAGCTTTGACTATACAGACCTTTGTTGGCAAGGTGATGTCTCTGAGGGGAATAGCAGTTTCCAAACAACTCTCAACCCCTTTAACAGATTACACTTCCCAGGATTCTCTAGGCAAAGGCAGGTGTGTTTAAATTCGTATGGTACTGCTTTAAATGTAGCCTAGGCTACATTTCTTTTCTTTTCTTTTTGAAATCATTTTGCAATACAAAATTATTTTAAAAATTCAAATTCATATCCATATACAGAGATTCCTCTGAATCTTGGGGGTCCCCCCACCCCCTCCCTGGAATCCCATTTTAAACAATTAAAACTGTGTTTTCTTCCAAACTCTAAGTATTATATCAATCCATATTTTCCATGGTAATTGTTACACTACAAGTGAAATCAAAATCCTGCCAATATTTTTATCTGCTTACAGTGATCTCTTAAATAACTTATAATTTTTCCCCATTCTTTTGTAAAGTTTTTGTCCTCTTGATTCCTGAGTTTTCCAGTCAGCTTTGCCGTTTTGGCATAGTCCATCAACTTGGTTTGCCATTCTTCTCTGATAGGGACTTTGTATTCTTTCCATCTCTTGGCTAGTAGCATCTGGGCAGCTGTTGTTCCATACATAAAAAGTCTTTTCTGGTCCTTCGGGATGTCGGTACCTGCAATTCCTAATAAAAAAGCTTCTGGGTTTTTTTTAAAACAAAAGTTATTTTAAACATTTTTTTTCTCATTTCATTGTATATCATCTCCCAGAAAGCTTTTTCCACCTTACGGGTCTACCACATATGATAAACCGAATCCTCCTCACAGAGGGTGAGATCATCAGGGCTGACCTCACTGTTTGTGTGGGTGGGAGCGACTGGATAGCCACAACAACCCAATTGGTGGTCTCTCGGTTGCTGGGCACATCTGGCAAATGGGGAATTTTGTGTATTAACCAAGGGATCTTTATATACCACTGCACGTTGTGTAGAGCTTTCTCTTTCACTTTGTGCACCGGATCACCTGCCCACCCTCCCTATATTTAGGGTCTTGCTATGCCCTTGATATGCTGTTGTGGGTCGTCTGCTGTTGGGGTAGGAATTTTCCTATTTGGCGGATTGGCTGGTGCCACTTGGGTTTCGCCTGCCGCATAGCAAATCGTCACAACTTTGTAAGGTTTGGCGGTTAGACATTGGTTCAAGGTGATATGATGGGGCCCAGTCGTCAGCGCTGCCCTGCTGAGGTCAGGTGCAGCTAGTCAGGAACCAATGCCTAAACAAACCACTCACTATCTGTAATCAATAAAGTTGTGCCAAAATTATGCCAATAACCTAAAACTAAATTCCCTGTCAATTGTGTCTTTATTTATTGGGAAGCTCCTGGGGATCTTAACACGCAAAAGGTACCTTCTTTTTCTTCACATTTCCAGTAGGTATTTGTACTTGTCCTATACATTTTTGCCAACTTTGTAGGAGTCAAATACCACCATAATTTTCATATAATTCTTTTTCTAGCCTAGGCTACATTTCAACCACACAGAAGTCTGGCGGTTCTATACACAAAACGCAAACATGCTTTCATCCTTCAGCTAGGCAAGAAATAGGCATAATTTCATTGCTCAGTGACACATTCCAACCAGGCAAAGGCACTCACAGAGGGTGTGGGTGAGGGATATGGCCTAGGAAAAGGGGTGGGTCTTGAGAAGGCTCCCAGGGGCCATATAGAAAGGCCTGGAGGTCCACATCCAGATCTGAGGTGACCCACCTCTGGTGCCAGGACAATGTTTAAAACAGCGTGTTGGTGTTTCAGGAGCATTGCACCATTTCCATGGCAGATATCGCTATGTTTAGGATCAGGCTGTGGGCATGCTAAATACTTGCCGTGCAGATTAAAGTAATATTATTATTTTTTATAAGTTGATTTTATTTTTTATGCTGCCAATTTAGCTCAGCTATAAGAGATGTGTCCTGGTATTTTTGTATAATGATTTCTGATTACTAAAATGCAGAGCACAAATGGTAATCAGTCCCCCTTTCAAGGTGAGGGCTGATGCTGAGTCCCTCCTATCAGCTTGATCACAGTGTGCGACTCACTCAAAAATGTGTCCTAATTGCCCCCCTTGAAGTTGGCTGGAGGGTCCAATTGCCTTATAACGCAACTGGACTTTGTCAGCAGCCGAAAAAACGCAATGTGCATTCCCTGGACGCAGAATCCTTCATTGAGACTTCCACAGGCGCGATTAGTCTCTTGAATATGGTTGCCGCCAGACCCATAAGGGACTCCCATATTTCCTTTAAAAATCTTTTTTTTTTTTTTTTGTCTGCAGGAGAATAAAAGCAAAAATTAATAGCAGTAGGTTGTTTTTGTTTTCGTTCAAAAAATTTTTTTAAAAAAAAAGCACATTGCCAGACGCTTTTCTTTTGCACTAAGATCAGAAATGATTGCCATCTTGTTAGATAATTAAATCTATTCTTTCGGCGAGGGCAGATTACTAAAAGCTGCACTGGGAAGCTTTTCTTCATTTCTACTGTTTTCACCCAACGGGGGGTTTGTTCTCATTTTGATACATGGAGAGCTGCATGTATAAATCACTGTACGCATATCTAGACTATAAGTCTTCTTAACAAATAGCAACAGCAAGAAAGAGAGAGAGAGAGAAAACACCAATACTCAGGAATATACAAAAACAGAAGCAACTGTACTGTACCTTATTTCAGTACACGGCAGCCTATGAGGCTATTTAACAGCCACTTGGAGCACAAAATTTGCTTGCCATTATGATAGATAAAGTCTTCAGCCTCTAATATCATTTCACCAAAGATAATTTTAGAGTTAGCCGCAGCTACATGAATTGTGAAAACCTGCCCCTCTTGTTCAGAAACAGAAGCCTTCACAAGTCATTTTCTGCCCCCCCCCCACAAAAAAAATCATGTAAAGGGGGAGAGTGGGGCTATGTTTGCTGGCGCCACCACCCTGGGGGAAGGGGAAGTCCTTGTGTGGGGAGGCATTTCTGTGCAGAGGCTTCACATTGTCTTTGAAACCCTGTATGTTCTTCAACAATGATTCTTCAACATCAACTTTGTTGGACTGGTCATGTTGTGCAAATGCCTGATTATTGTCTTCCAAAGCAACTACTCTATTCCGAACTTAAAAATGGAAAGTGTAATGCTGGTGGTCAACAAAAGAGGTTCAAAGACTCTCTTAAGCCAAATCTTTAAAAATGTAGTATAAACGCTGATAACTAGGAAACACTGGCCTGCGAGTGCTCCAATTGGAGAACAGCCTTTACCAAAGGTGTCATGGGCTTTGAAGACGCTCAAACTCAGGACACTAGGGAGAAATGTGCTAAGAGGAAGGCACGCTTGGCAAACCCTCACCGTGATCAACTTCCACCCAGAAACCTATGTCCCCACTGTGGAAGGATGTGTGGATCCAGAACTGGCCTCCACAATCACTTACGGACTCACTTTTCAAACCATGTTTATGGAAGACAATCTTACCTGGCTACGAGTGATCACCAACGAAGAAGAAGATGTTCAGAGAGCATCTTACCTGCTCTCAGACTGATTTGGAATTGGATGCTTTTAAAAAAAGAAAGTACAGTGGTACCTTGGGTTACATACGCTTCAGATTACATACGCTTCAGGTTACAGACTCCGCTAACCCAGAAATAGTACCTTGGGTTAAGAACTTTGCTTCAGGATGAGAACAGAAATCATGCTCCAGCGGCGTGGTGGCAGCAGGAGGCCCCATTAGCTAAAGTGGTGCTTCAGGTTAAGAACAGACCTTCGGAACGAATTAAGTACTTAACCCGAGGTACCACTGTGAAAGAAAGTGAGGACAAGGAATGCTCAGACATCTTTATGAGCCAATGAGGACCAATGAATTCTGTGCCCAAAAAGGTTCAAATCGTTGCTCAACTATGAAACTTACCACTATCGCCTATCAGCTGAATCTGCCAAGGAAATTGGTTGGGAAGACAAATGTTAAGAATGGTAAAAGCTTTTCTGTGTATGCACAAAGGTGTGTCTCAATAACATAGCAGCAGCCCTGCTAGACCGAGCCTTGTTGCATCTAGTTCAGCATTGAAGCTGTGGCAGTTAGCTCAGTTGGCGACAGCATGGTGCTGATGACACCACCATATGGGCTGCCTGCATATTCCTGCATTGCAAGGGGTTGGACTGAATGATCCTTGGGGTCACTTCCAACTCTGCAATTCTATGATCCTCAGTTGTGTGTTCAAGTGTGACGGAGGTCCTGGTACATTCACATTCACAGGCCTTTGTACAACCCAAGGAATACTTTAGATCAATGCTTGGTTACTTAGAGTGGTTTGACCTTTGTTGATGAGGCTACAGTGGGTAGTTGAGAAGGGCTTAGAGTTGCACCTCTATCTCTGCCCCCGATCCCGCAACTTAGGCATCCCGTTTTGCACAGTGTCGCACATACACCTGGAAAAATGAGGGGTGTGGATCACATACACAAGAGCCCGTAAATGTCTGGGTATATGCAGAAAAGCTCTGTACTAAAAACAGGATATTTGACTGCATAGAGGCAGGGGACAAGGCCACTGGGCCTCATCCTAATTCCTTCACAAGACCGGAAAATGGAAATGTCCAAAGCTCAGCCAGAAATCCTCTGCCCTAACAGTGGCACAATTTACAATTTGCAGTGTAACCAAAAACATCAGATGGAGCCTAAGAGAATTCTCAGCTTGCGTATTCTGAGGCTCAACACACAAACATATTCATTTCATGATCGTATGTGAACACCCAAAAACAAGATTTCCGTGAAAGCTGTCCTGAACTTTCCAAGGAATAACCCAAGACAGCATGCCAATGTTGGAGATTTCAAGTCAATCACTATTTAAAATGGAAACTTGGTAACAGGTTTTTTCCCCCCCACAGCGCTTGGAACCATTGTCACGAGGCATTTGTGTTTCCCAGAATAATTAATGCTGAAGTTCTTGAGTATATCTCACCAAGGTCATCTGAAGATTATTCCCCGAGCAGCAATTGTTTGAGAGGAAGAGGGGGGACGAAAACCTGTTGTGTGAATAGTAATTTCTCAAAGCACGGCAGAATAAAAGCTACACTAAATTCGTTCACAGTTGAACTGAAATGTTTAACACATGAAAACTCTAATTGACAATTCCATACCAAAGTGTAAATTTGTCAAGGAAGGATACACAACAAGTTTTTTTTAACTTCTTTGTTCGAGCTGTTGTGATTTGGATCCATTACTTTTGAATATTGCATGAAGCTGACAAGCACTTGTCATTTAAAGACCACATGGAGACATTTAGTTTTGCATTTAGATGTAATAACACATTATGCAAATCAGCTTGCCAAGGAAAGTAGGAGGCTTGCATTAAAGAAATGGTCAAAGACCAGTTACTAATAAATGAGTAAGTTTTTGTCTTGTATAGATTGCCTGAACTTGGGAGGAGGAGAGACAAGCTTGTGAGTGAATGGCAGTACAAACCTATCACATGGAAAATAAGTCTCATTGAGTTCAGTGGGACTTACTCCCAGGTAAAGGGGCATAGGATTGCAGTTTCAGTTCTAGGGCACTTGTACCAAAGAGGACATGCGTTGTCAAAACTTGGACAGAAATTTGCATAAAATATTCATATGTTAATTCATATGTGTTGGTGCAAATAGGGATGTATGGGGTGTTAGGAGAAGTACCTCTGACACATAATCAGGAGAAGAAAATACTAAGGAGCAAACTCTCCAGAAATCCAGAGTGGAGTCCCTAAGATGGTTGGATGGTGACTTGTCAGCCTCCTTCTAGCAACTCCTGCAGCCAAGCTGGTGCCAAACATATTACTCATTTTCCTTTGGACTACATCAGCCAGGCTGAGAAGAGGGTCTTGTTGTCTGGGCAGCCCAGGACCTCCATACACACCATCCAGGCTTGTGCCCCAGGGAGGTCACTCGGTGCCACTAACACAGCGATTTGTCTTCACCCCCAGAAGCACACTCCATTGTCTCTCGAGACAGATGGATGCCAACAACAGGCTCAAATAATTACTATAGTTTGTACAGAAATACCATACATCTTACCGTAGAAGGGAAGACTATGACCAGGTGGGCTCTGTACCTGCTCAGACTGCTGGTCCAGGTGGTGCTGATGGGCAGCTTCAGCAGTTAGCACCTGAACAAGTTTTCTGTGTGGGTACACAGCTGACCTGACCAAGGCCCCTCCCCTCCCCTCCCTCTGGTTCTTTATCCTTGAACCCAACTTGGGCCAGGCAGCCTTTTGAATAGAGGATGCCTTCAGGAAGAGGGCACTTAATTTCAGAGTAGGACATACAGTTTTCATAACTCTCCAGGTCATAGCCTATTTGGATGTGCAAAGCAGCCTTCTGCTGATATTTTAACAGAAAAGCGTCACTTTTTGCTTTTACATAATTATCCCCTTTCCTGGAAAAAAAAAGAGCGTCACTTTAAATATAGAGCTGTAATGACTCTTGGCTGGAGAGGAAGCAGATAAAATAAGGGAGGGGCAGTTTTTATCCCATGGTATTGGGAGAGAATATTGGAAAGTCATTAGGTTAAGAAGCATGGGGCTGTTTTCTTGGAGCAGAGAGAAATGGATGGTGAGAGGGAAGCTTGCTTTTCAAGAGGTAAACACCACCCCACATTTCTCTGAAGCAGGCCTGTGATCACAATTTGGAGTAGTATATCTAAAAGCCTCTATTCTTAAAATGAGGTTTATTTTTGTTGTTGTTGTTGCTGCTGTTTTAAATAAATTTCTAGAATACATCACGTGTAACCTGCAACAGCTCTGAAGTTTTAAACACAACATGTGGTCCTTTCTTGCAGCCATCCATGCCCAGAGCACTGCTCAGTAATCAAGACTTTTCTCTCTGGACTCCCAGCTCTTTAAGTGACTTTGCTACCCCACACACAATGGCCGAATCGCCACTGTATGATCTTGGCATGCAGGATGGCACAAGGCTACACAAATTCAGCCCTCCTCCCCAACAGCAGATAACCCGGAAGTCTGGCTGCAAGTCGGTTCCCCTTCTCCGTCACCAGCAAGTTCAAGAGTTGCCACTCTCTGCACTATTCCGTTCTGAGGGAAGAGAGGTACCCTTAAGCAGTGACGTACAGTGGGTTGCCAATTCCCCAGACCACATGGGAGGGAAATGTACACATGCACATTCAACTGCCTAAGGCATCCGTGTCACCCAGGAGATCACAGCAGCAAAGTTAAGAAAAGAAGAGTCATTCCGTTGTCTGGAGAGGTCACTTCCTGGTTCGCATGGAGAAGCTATTTTCAACAGAGCCTAGTGACAGAAGCGCAAAGTTGTACTGAAACAGCACCAGGTGCTGAAATTTTGCACCCCTAACAAAATTTGCATCCGGGGCAACCACCCCTGTGTTCCTACCATGATATGCCACTGCCCTTAGGGAATTTGGTAAAGCCAGCAGCGCAGCCTATAGATTGTGCTGGGACTTTTGATTTTGTTTTATTATTTCTTCTCTTTTGGAAGCTGTGTCCCAAAGAACCAGTGTCCTAAATTCTCCCTTCTTCCTTTCTAAGCTAATGTTGCATGGGGTTTTGTGAATTAATATGTGAAGTCTCTACCTCGTAGTATATGCAGGTGAGACTCTGCTCTCCTACAGATGCGTGGAGTAAACTGTGATGGAGTTCTTGTCACATAATAAATACATCACAGCGAAAGGAAGGAAGGAAGGAAGGAAGGAAGGAAGGAAGGAAGGAAGGAAGGTAGAGTTAGAAGGGACCCTGAGGATCATCTAGTCTAACCACCTGCAATGCAGGAATATATAGCTGTCCCATATGGGGACTGAACCTGCGACCTTGGCTTTATCAGCACCATGCTAAAAAAGAAAGAAAAAGATCTGCTACTCTGGGTTTTTCTTCTTGAGCCTAAGAGAGTCAGTTTATTTATGATCCACCTCTCCAACAAGAGTAGTGCTCGTCACTACCACCACCACAACATTATAATAATAGTAATAGTGATACAAACATTTTATTAGAAAATAATATAACTGTCACATTGTTCTTTCTCCCCTACATTTAAAACAAAATTACAAGCTATCTGGCAAATTCTACAGGAGTGGATCCAGCTGAACTCTTAAGGAAGCCAACTCCAGCGAAATCTGCGGTGGTTACTTTTTAGATTTACATCCATATATTTTTTTAAGCTGAAATACCCAGAAGTAAGTGTTCCTGCCCTGTCTAATTCCTTAACCGTTCTCAGCTTTTTGGTCCATTAGGACTACATCCAATGAGCCTACCTTACAGGAAGGTGGAGTTTGGTTGAACATTAGACGGAAGTATTAATGGTAAGATTAATTTTTAAATAAAATAAATAAATCCCTCTGCATTGGATTGCTAGCAGCTTCCTTGTCCTCTGAGTAATGAAGGAAAGCAGGCTGCCAGATTTCCAGGTATAGATTCCCCTGTATAGCTTCAATTCCCCCATGTGCACTTACTGGGGAATAAGCCCCATTGAACTCAGTGGTATTTACCTCTGAGTAAACATACGTAACTCTGGGGCATTGGCTCATCGGTAAATACATCAACAGAGCATAAAGGAAATAATACTGAGCTTCAGAAATGGTGAGGATTTAGACATATCTCAAACTAACTGGAATGAAATATAGATGTCTAGAGCTATCATATGTTCAGAGCAACGTTGGCTCTGATCCACATTCCTTGAAGCGGAAAATCTATTTGATTAGACAAATTAATATTGAGTATTTGACACAATTTTAAGCTGCAGTTTCCTACAGCATAAAGAAGACAGAAGCTTGGAAACTGCACCATTATATCCTCATTACTAAATTTAGACACAAGGAGAGAAACAGTTTTGGATTTAGCATCAAAACCAAACTACAGACAAGCTGTCTTTATCCCTTAGAGGCCAGGACAGCTTTAGAAGACCGTGGTAGACTAATTCCTTTTTAGGCTGTGTACAAATGTGCATATCCTGAGAAGTGTGCCTGGCATAAATTCACATTTATCTCTTTTTAAATGAATCGAAGTCAAGAGCAGCCGAATCGAAGTCCAATAGATCCTGGCTGTGCAGAGCATTTATTGGCTGTCCCTGGTGACAATGATGCAGCCATCACTCCTCTCCCCTCCCAACCATGCTCAGGTTCAATTGGCTGGCCTTTATGGTGTGCTGGTCCGGGAGGGAGGTTACCATGGGGCGAGGTCCAGGACCTGAGTCAAGGGTTGGCAGACAGTCCTCCTCGGGCGAAGCAGGGTCCACAGCGAGGAGCCGGGCAAGGACAGGAACTCTGGGGGAACTGGGCTGGGTCCTGGCCGAAACAGTTCTCCAACGACGTTGCTCCCGCAACCTGGGACCGGGCTGACTGGCCTTTATCTTCTCTGAGGCCAGGGGTGGTCCCGGCCCCCAGGAGACCCGCCTCTCCTGGCCTTAAGGCGAGCACTCCTCCTGGGAGAAACCAGTTCCCTCCGCCTCTCTGCCCTGAGCCTCTGCAGTTCAGGAGAGGCTGAAGGGTTACTGGACCCAGGGGGAGACTCACCTGTAGGCACTGAGTCCTCAACCACCTCCGGAGCCAGAGTAGATTCACCTGGTGCCTGCTCCTGAGGATCCGGCACAGGTGCAGGTGCCTCAGAGTCAAGGCCCTGCCCCAGCTCAGCCGGCCCTGGAGGCGGGGACTCCTG
The DNA here is from genome assembly GCF_964106645.2 of Podarcis pityusensis. NCBI lineage: Eukaryota > Metazoa > Chordata > Lepidosauria > Squamata > Lacertidae > Podarcis > Podarcis pityusensis. The sequence continues at coordinate 75,382,615 of NC_138030.1, forward strand.
TGCAGGCTGGAGTTCCTCTGGTTCGGCCTCTGAATCGGATTCCCAGGCCATCACACCATCCCCCCTCCCAGGCCCCCCCCTCAACCGAGGGTCTGGACCCGGCTTGCTGGGGTACGCCGCATGGATCACGGAGGCAGGCAGGCGCGTGGACGTTGGCTGCTGGTTCCCAGGAACGGTCCTCAGGTCCATACCCCTTCCAGTCTATGAGATACTGCAGCTTTCCCCTGTGGTATCGGGAGTCCAGAATGCGTTCCACCTTGTACTCTGGCTCCCCCTGAACCAAAACTGGCTGCGGTCGGGGACGGTTCGGGTGGAACTCGTCAGGCGGGGCCACCGGACTCAGAAGAGACCTGTGGAATACCGGGTGAACCTTCAGGGTTGCAGGCAACCGGAGACGGAATGCCACAGGCGAGACCTGGTCCACGATGGGAAATGGGCCGGTGAAACGGGCGTCCAGCTTCCGCGAAGGTCGAGAGGGGTGGAGGTGGCGAGTGGAGAGCCATACCAGGTCACCGACGTGGAGTTCCGGCCCCACCTGGCGGTGGTGGTCGGCCTGGGCCTTGTACGCCTCCTTGGCCTGGCACAGTTGCTCCATCAATAGTTGTTGCTGAGACTGGAGCTCCTGGAGCCACTCCGTCACTGCAGGGACCGCAGATGCCGGCAACACATCCGGGAACAGCAGGCAGGTACAGCCACGAGACGGGGGTAAGTCCACTACAAAGTCCAGCGAAACCGTGTGCCAAGGACGTGGTGGGACTGGCAACGGCTGAAGTAGGCCGGGGGGGTCGCCCAGTAGGGCCCTTGGCCCGCCGGCAGACGTCACAACCAGCGACGTAGTGAGCCACGTCAGCCTTCAGGTGGAGCCACCAAAACTCACGGCTTACCAAATGGGTGGTCCGATACCGTCCAAAGTGTCCCGCTGCTGGGGCATCATGGGTCATCCGGAGAACCTCAGCCTGCAGTGGCCCTGGCGGGATGTACAGGCGACCGTGGTGCAGCAGAAGGCCCTGGTGCAAGACCAGCCCCGGATACTGAGGGCATGACCCTTTGGCCAGTTCCCGGAGTCATTCCTGGGCCCAAGCATTGACCCGCTGCTGTTCCCACACCCGAGCCTGCAGTGGCTCAGCCTCCTGAGTGGCCAGGAACGCAGCCGGTGGTAGGATCGTGGTTGGTACTGCTTGCTGTACCGTGTCTGCGATGTCTTCAGGTTTCCGGGACAGGGCATCCGCCTTCTGGTTTTGGGAGCTAGGGATGTAGTGGATCCGGAACTGGAACCGGGAAAAGAACAACGCCCACCGGATCTGCCTTTGGTTCAGCTTGCAGGTGGTCTGGAGGTACTCCAGGTTCCGGTGGTCGGTTCTCACCTCCACCGGGTGTCGTGCCCCCTCAAGATGGTGGCACCAGACCTCAAAGGCCACCTTGATGGCCAGTAGTTCCCGCTCCCACACGGTATAGTTATGCTCCGCCGGAAGGAGCTGGCGGGAATAGAAGGCGCAGGGTAATGGTGCCACATCAGGTCCGTGCGGCCCCTCAGGGATGACACCTGGGGTGGACCACACACCCCACACCCCCTTCCTCTGCCAGTTCATGGAAGCGTTTTAATGGAGGCTGCCAAAGATTTATCATAATAAGCATGTTCAATGTTTGAAACAAAGAGATCCTCTTCCCGCCCCACCCCTGCCCCCGGAAATCCCAAAGCTTGCTCAAGTGTGGAGAAGCAGCAAAAAACAATATCTGAGCCAGAGTCATAGAATTTTAGGGGTCGCGGGGGTCATCTAGTCCAACCCCCCTTGCAATCCAGGAATTTTTTGCCCAACATGGGACTTGAACCCACAATCCTGAGATTAAGAGTCTCATGTTCTACCAACTGAGCTATCCCAGCTTGGCTTATAATTAGCAACCAAAGCCCCTGCGGCTGCCCTAGTGATGACAATCGCCTGTCCCTTTAGGTGGCTGGCTCCAGAGAAACAGTAAATCTCCGGCAGTGCACACTGTGTACAGTTCCTGCCTCCTGGCGTCTCCGTTGCTTTGTCTCACCCTGTTCCTGGAGCTCCATTCCTGAGAGGAGAGAAGGCATTGTATTCGCTCATCTAAAATATCTCTTTTTAGAATGGAAAGGCCTCCAGCCTTCCCAGCCGGAAAAAGTTCCTTTGACTATCTGGCCAGAAAGAGCCACCTAAGAAAGCAGAGTCATTTTCCAACCTTACAAAGGTGTCAGGGATCAGATTCAAGAGGACAAGATCACCTCCCCACCCTTCTCCTGATGCTGCAGCAGAAGAGGGAGACAGCCTTGATTTACAGCAGGGGGTTGAGGAAAGTCACAGCTCAGAGACAGAAGAACAGAAAAGTTGGGAAGTGTGAGAAGAAGGGGGGGAGGGACTGCGGCAGGGCAGCCAGATGACACGTTGTCACTGGAAAGTATTTCTGATCCCCCTTCTCCCAGAACGCGGAGTACAGGAACAAACGGCTCAAAGACATTTGACCATGAGTGGCCACCATAAGGGAAGATGCTGTTATGGAGGAGGGAGGAGGAGCCCAGTTTGGAACAACGCCATTGTTGAGGCTGGTTGCGTTCTTTTGCCTCTCGTTACTGGGATTGAATAAACCTCATTTGAAAAGGGCTCTACAGTGGTACCTCGGGTTAAGAACTTAATTCGTTCTGGAGGTCCATTCTTAACCTGAAACTGTTCTTAACCTGAGGTACCACTTTAGCTAACAGGGCCTCCCGCTGCCACCACGCGATTTCTGTTCTCATCCTGAAGCAAAGTTCTTAACCCGAGGTACTATTTCTGGGTTAGTGGAGTCTGTAACCTGAAGCGTATGTAACCCGAGGTACCACTGTATCTTGTTTTCTCTGCTCTTGCAACTGGGGGGAGGAATAGCTTTCGCAAAGCCTTGACAGAGCCTTGACAAAAGGTGAGCTGGAGTGAACCTCACGGCTGGAAGACCTACACTCAGGTGCATCTGTGCACAACATGTACACTCCTAGAAGCTGAATGAATCTGCCTACCAATTGTTTGGAATCACAAATGGGGACAGTGCTGTTGCACTCATTTCCTCCTTCTGGGCTCCCCATAGACACCTGGTTGGCCACTATAAGAAAAGAATGCTGGAGTCGGTGGGACATTAGCGCGATCCAGCAAAATTCTTCTTACTTTCTTAAATGAGAGAATAGCAAAAGGTTCCCTGGTGGTCTCTAAAACATTTTAGATTATTATTTTTCATAATAGCACTTTTATCCCTAATGTTTAAATGAGAACCTGTTAGTTTTCATTTCCTACAAAATTGGCTATATTCTCCAAATAACCCAGTAAATGCTTTCTTATCTGTTCGCCTCTAATCTACCTCGGTGGATTTGCTTGATATCTCCTACTAAGTCACTATTTTACAAAACTTTGTTTTAAAATAAAATCTTTGCATTTTATTACAAAGTCGAAGCTCGGAGAGAAATGCAATAATAATCTAATTTAACTCTTCTGCCTTAAGGAGAATTGCATTGACCCTGGTCTCCTGTATCAAGGCTGCAAGATGAGAGGGAGAGAGAGCCTCATTGAGCACAGTGGGGTTTTACATCTATGTAAGCACACATAGAATTGATCTGTCAGAGACCCAAATATGACAAAAATGTTCCAGGCAACCACTATATTTGCCTTCATTCTGCTGGCTCAACCCAAGACATCTGGCTGCCTCTAAGCTGGTCAAAGCATATATAGTCCTCAATGCCAACCATTTATTTTGTCACTTGGGACAGAACACCCCACAAGACCCTCTCATCGGGAATAAAAATACAATAATATATTGAAAAGTAAAAATTTGGGGTTCTTTCATTACAAAAATAATAATAAGAAGAAATCAATTGCTCAAAGCACCTGCCTCACTCTATCAAATGGTAGGGCTGGCCATGCCATTCTGTACAGCCAGCCATTATGGATCTGTTGCATGTCCCCATTCACTTGTATCTGGAGATGTGGCGTGACAGAAGCAGGCAACCTCAGGCCTGAGGTCCAAATGTATTCCTCCCTTTCTGACCATTAGGACTCTCCCCAGGTGGCACATCTCTCCATACCCTCTCTCCCTCAGCACCACAGCCTCACCACCCCCGTTTTCCACCCTCCTTGAGTATTTTTGCCTGACAGGAATAAGTCCTTGATCTCTAATAATGCTTCTTGCTTGTCTCAATGGAGGATGGAAGTGTGTCCCACTGGCTTATGGGAATGTAAGTGTGACAGTACCCACTTACCTGGGAGTGAGCCCCACTAAACTCAGTAGGATTAACTACCAAGAAAGCATCTCTGGGATTGCATGTTAGTATATTAAACTATAGACTACATTTTCATAAGCCTTCTTCAAGGAATATTTACATCACTGGGCAAGTGTTCCTAGTTTCTCCAACAGAGTATAAAGGCAGACCTCAGTGCTCCATAATTTTTGAACATCTGTTTCCTTGGGGCTACTTAGATGGCTACCAGCTAAAAAGGCCATTAATCCTACCATCCAATTCTGAAAGAGACCACTCTCAGATTGAATCAGTAGAATAGCATCCATTTTTAAAATATCTACTCCACTTTTAGTTCAAAGCAAACATCGTCTCTTTGGGTTTCCATTCAGCTGCTTTAGTGGTTTCTCATTTAGTTTGTACTAACCATCCACTCCAAAGTAATTAATCTTTTGATCACTAAAAGCAGTTTTCCTCCCCCCCCCCTTCCCCGTGATCAGTTTCCTCTTTGAAGCTACCCCTTTAGGTCACTTTCAAAGTAAACAAGGGTCTTCCTGGTCAGATATGATTACCAAATGAATGAAGCAATCGGCTCTTCCTCTTTGTACATGGTATGCTTTTATCTGACCCAAGGAGAGCATGCACACACATGAATTGCATAAACGTGACCTGTGGCTGATCATTATTACCTTAGTTTTTCCTTGATTCAGTTTCAGGAGGCTTGATGATGAGATAAACTAAATAAACACCATAGCACCTGGTGGAATGGAAAACAGAGTTGGTTGCCATCAGCATTAGGGCAAAGGCTATGTGGTAGTTCATAGTCTCCCTTATAAATATGACTGAAACTACGGGGGGGGGGAGGTATTGTCAATACTTCATTGTCAATGGCATCAGAAAGTCTAACAAGATTAGTATGGCACAATTTTCTCTTTCAAACACTTTGTGGGCACTGCAGCTATATGGAAAGATTTTGTGCTGTTGCTGAGTGCCAAATTAATAAGGGAGCTGGGATATGTGTGCACTGCTGGGTAAACACTTAACCTCCCTTAAGAATAGAATTTTATAATCTGGGTGGCAACTGACTGGGGGAGATGCCTCTAGGTTTTATTTATTTTAATAGATCCCACAGATTGGAGGTCATTTATTACTTTGCTCCACGATAAAGAAATTAGGAAAAGCACGGCACACTCAGAGGATTCTTATTTGGCAAGATGCTTCCCTATTATTCTGCAGGAAGTAAAAGGGCTGTTAAATGGTAGAGTACTTGCAATGAAAATGAAACACGTTCATTTCTAAATCTCAAATATGACAAGAACTGATAGGATGAATAACATCCTAGTAAGCTTTGCTTATAGAATGACTAATACTACAATTCCTGCTGCTCTATTGCTAATGCTTAACATCACCAGCGGGATATCAAAGGCAGAGGGACAGGCATTGCAACTAGGTTCTGGTGCCGTTTATATCACTTGACAATCACTTGACAAACGTATAATATTATGATTCGATATGGGAGTAACCTCAGTAAAAGGAATGTGTCAATCATTTTTCCAGATCAGAATGCTCAACACCTTTGATGGGAAGAGCCTAGACTCTCTAACCCACCCCTGATGCATCCATCTTTATGTTTTTCAATCCTCCAGATCGTTGGATATCAGAAAGGGTAGCATTCTGTTTTGCACCATGCCCCCCCCCCACCAAAAGTTGCCCTCGCCATCATTACAAGCCTATTATCCTGATTCCCTATAGGTGATGAAGGTGTTAGAAATCTTGTTTGACTTGCACTTAAGGCAAATCTGCACGAAAGAGAGAGGACAGAATTTGGATCAGATCTCAAGTTGCATCATTCTTCATTATTTTTTACTGCTACCTTTTTCATATATGTATGTGGATCTCTTCTCTATGCACCCTAACAACTTGGTCCTTAAATGTGCAGCAGTTCCAATCCAGAAATTTAGAGAGGCATACTGACTCAGAGGATTTTTTAAAAAATCGATATCCCGCCTTTTAACATAACATTTCACAAGCTAAATTCTGAATTTTGGCACACCTAATTTGGCCCACAAGTCAGAAGTTCCTTCTCACTGGTGCATGTCAGATTAAAGTGATTTAAAATATAACAACAACAACAACAACAACAACAACAATTACAGAACACACACCTCTAAACTGGGCATGTCATTGTTCAGTTTTCATAGAGATAGCCATGTTTGTTTATGGCAGCAAAAATAACAAAGAGCCACCGTAAAGGGGAACAGAATAAATATGCCATAAGCTTTTGTGGGCTAGAATCCACATCGTACATCCAGTGAAGTGGGGCACTAATCCACAGAAGCTTGTTGTTGTTGTTGTTTAGTCGTTTAGTCGTTTCCGACTCTTCGTGACCCCATGGACCAGAGCATGCCAGGCACTTCTGTCTTCCACGGCCTCCCGCAGTTTGGGCAAACTCATGCTGGTAGCTTCGAGAACACTGTCCAACCATCTCGTCCTCTGTCGTCCCCTTCTCCTGGTGCCCTCCATCTTTCCCAACATCAGGGTCTTCTCTTCTCATGAGGTGGCCAAAGTATTGGAGCCTCAGCTTCAGGATCTGACCTTCCAGTGAGCACTCAGGGCTGATTTCCTTCAGAATGGAGAGGTTTGATCTTCTTGCAGTCCATGGCACTCTCAAGAGTCTCCTCCAGCACCATAATGCAAAAGCATCAATTCTTTGGTGATCAGCCTTCTTTTATGGTCCAGCTCTCACTTCCATACATCACTACTGGGAAAATCATAGCTTTAACTATACGGTTGGCAAGGTGATGTACAGAAGCTTACACAGAATCTTACACCACAGTAAATAGGAATATATCAACATAGGAAGCTACCTCATATTGAGTGAGACCATTGGTCCATCTAGCTCAATAGTGTCTACACGGACTATCAGTAGCTCTCCAAGATTCCAGACTGGAAAACATTCCCAGCCCTAACTAGAAATGCCAGAGTTTGAGACTGGGACATTATTTGTGCAACGCAAATGTTCTACCATAGAGCTACAGCACTAATGCATTAGACTTCAAGATACCACAAGACTCTTTGTTCTTTTCATTATTCAGGTAAGTTGTAATGAGAAGTGAGTTCTGGGGTGGGGTGGGGGTTAAGATTTTGCATGCAGGGAAAACCTTCATGAGGTGGGGTTTCTGTGGACCAGAGCAGAACCGGCACACCCTCCTCCCCAAAATATTTAGCCAAATATTTCCCCATTAATACGAGCCACCTACATTTTGCTGATGTGTATGCAGGAGAACCCTTTGCACATTTTGCTCATGTGATGTCTGATTTTCTGAGACAGCTACCAGCAGTTTCCCTGTACCCTAATCCTCCTCATTGTGTAAATACTGCAGAATTGCTACAGGGTTATAAAAAAAGCATGCTGACATTAGCAAGTCTCTAATCAATGAGCGAGACACTGTTCTAACGGCAGGGCTAAAGCCTGCTTTTAGGTTTCCTGGATGCAGCAAAAAATAAAATAAAATGTTGGGATGAGTTGGTAAGAAATGAAGATACCCAGTCTTCTCGATATAGCAAGGCATTTTGGGTAGCTACTTATTGATTATATTTTCCCTGGCTCCTCATGACATAGAAACCCTCAAGGCAAGGGTTGCATGAATAAATAGTTATCTCTGGCACAGAGAGAAAGATGTATGAAGAAAGAGTTGACCACCACTCCTTTGTCTCCATCTGCAATTTAATAAAAGTTTAGGGGAGTTTTTAATGTGTGACATTTTAATGTATTTTTAATCTTTGTTGGAAGCCGCCAGGAGTTGCTGGGGAAACCCAGCCAGATGGGTGGGGTACAAATAAATTATTATTATTATTATTATTATTATTATTATTATTATTATAAACGTTGATGGGGGGGTGTTAATACTTGTTTTTAATGTTTCTTTTCATTGCTTTGTGGGAAGAGTGACATAATAATAATAAAACTGAATGTTCTGTTAATCTTCCTAATGTCACCTAGAATACCGCTGAAATAATCCCCTGAAACTCAATTGAATAGCACAACCATCAGCTTACAAACAGGTCCTTCTGCTTTCTATATTGTACCCTCATTATTTTGATAATGTGTAAAATGTGAAGGTGCACTGTTGATTTCGGCAAAAAGCACTCAGACCACAGTCACATCATATTTTAAAAGCACTATGATACCACTTTATGATACCACTGGCTGCCAATTAGTTTCCGGGCCCAATTCAAAGTACTGGTTTTGACTCATAAAGCTTTAAAGGGCTGAGGACCCCAATATCTCAAGGACCGCCTCAATCCCTATGAACCTCCCTAGACTCTGAGATCTTCTGAGTCCCTTCTTTGTGTGCATCCTCTTCAAGAGGTCTAGAGAGTGGCAGCACAAAAACAGGCCTTTTCTGCAGGGGGTTCCCATTTGTGGAACTCTCTCCCCAGGGAGGTTCAGCTGGCACCTTCAAGTGCTACGCAAAAATGTTCCCCTTCAAGCAGACCTTTGTTCTGATTGACACCCAATGCCATGTGCTGTAGGAGGAGGGTTATTGGTTTGTTGTTGTTCTTATTTTTATTGCATGTTTTGTGTTTTTTTATATTGTGATTTTATATTGCGAACCACCCTGAGATCTGTGGATGAAGGGTCGTATACAAAATCAATTAACAACAACAGCAGATTTAAACAGTTATGGCTCTCCACCCTCCCAGAAGCCTTGCAACTGTCGTTTGTTAAGGGTGATGAGAGTTCTTAGGGGGCCTTTGTTCCCCTCCCAGAGCTACAATTCTCAGAGTGGTTTAACAATCAATCACTCTTCTTCACAGGGAACTCTGGGAATTGTAGCTCTGTGAAGGGAGTAGGGGTGGGGAACTGGTTCTGGATTGGATCCTTACCCCCCTCACCACTTCAAGGGCCAACTTTGACAAGTGGATGAGGTCGCTAGATGTCATCATGATGTCATATGGTAGCACCAAAGAGGCTACCTCTCAGCACCTACCACAACAAACACTCTGTGAGGTGAGTGGGGCTGAGAGACTTCAGAGAAGTGTGACTAGCCCAAGGTCACCCAGCAGCTGCATGTGGAAGAGCGCGGAAGCGAACCCGGTTCACCAGATTACAAGTCCACCCCTCTTAACCACTACACCATGCTGGCTCCTCTTAGTGCTGATCAGCTGATGGGTGCTCTAAGCGCCTTCGAAACTGGACTTCAAAGGGGTCCCCTCTCAGCTGAAGTTTCTCTGCCATTCCAGATCTAATGGAGAAACCTCTGAGGAGCTTCTAAGGAATCCAGGGCTTCTCAAAACCTAGATGGAAACCACTGCATGACTCAAAGCAAATCTAACAATCAGATCTGACTGCCCTTGTTTAAGTTATACCCAACCCACATCTGGACTTTGTAAGTCAAATGATCTCTCCACCTAGACTTTGCTTCAAGAGAGATGATCAGGTGAAGGTGCGACGATAATCTAGCCAGTATTTGCTCAGTCAGCAAGAGCCATCTTCCAAAGAATAATCATTTTCTTAAATGCGCAACACATCCGTCTTCTTAAAGGAAAAAAAATATCAAAAGGCTAATTATACATTTGTTTCCTATTTTTGTTCTCCAAAAGGACCATCTGTTTAAATGCCTCTTTTAAGAAGAAAGCCAAGTGCTTCTTCTGCACCATCCTGATGGATTACTCCAGAGGAGTAAAGAAGGCTTTCACTTTTGTGTAACGATGTCTCTGGCAATGTGATAATGCCTGTCATCTTTCACCCCAGTGAAAATGATGCAGTTTGCTTGCGATTATAGAGTCCTATTGATTTCCAATTTTCACCAGACATGTTCAAGTCCCCTGGGCTCTGGGCGCTTGTAGATTCTTATCAGTCTTGTAGCAAAGAAACAATGTGGTAATATAATTGGCACAGTGTAGCAATAAGACTCTCCTATTCTACTTTCAATTTAGTCCTTTATTGCAATATCTTGACAGTAGATTTCTTCTTAGCGTAAATGGCCTCATATATGGTTCATGATGACCCAGCTAAATTTTGCAAAGGAGTGTGCATGTAGGGTCTTTTTAAGGCTGAAATCTAAAATGAACCTCATGTCCACCACTGATCATACCACAAAATTTAGCATTTTTACGGCATAAAATGGTCATGATTCCTGTGTTTCCTTTTCCCTACCTTGGTCACATCAACACCATAAACTCTCATCAAAGCACAGACTACCCATATGCCTTCAGCCATAAGATATATATTTTTTAAAATAATATTTATTATTTTTCCAAAAACTTAAACACTAAAAAGACAATACAATACAACACATCAAATTAACAAAACAAAACAAAAACAATAAAATAAATCAAACAATTTCATTATCCCATCTTTCATTCACTTATTTCCACGACCTCCTCACACCTCCCTTTTTGTATTCCACTTCTGTTAATTATTTCAGCAATTCCTTTCCATCTTCCTCTGTTTTCTATCCTACAATTATCTTAATTCATTCTAACCTTATTTTTCCTTTAATGCTATATTAACCTATCTGTACTTAATTCCTTATAACATTTCTACTAAAGCCATATAACTTCATTCCAACATTTTTCTAACATTCATTAATTTTACAGTATTTCTGTAAATAGTCTTTAAATTTTTTCCAATCTTCTTCCACCGACTCTTCTCCCTGGTCTCGGATTCTGCCAGTCATTTCCGCCAGTTCCATATAGTCCATCAACTTCATCTGCCATTCTTCCCGGGTGGGTAAATCTTGTGTCTTCCAATACTTCGCGATGAGTATTCTTGCTGCTGTTGTTGCATACATAAAAAAAGTTCTATCCTTCTTTGGCACCAATTGGCCAACCATGCCCAGGAGAAAGGCCTCTGGTTTCTTCGGGAAGGTATATTTAAATACCTTTTTCATTTCATTGTATATCATCTCCCAGAATGTCTTAATCCTTGGGCATGTCCACCGAAGGTGAAAGAATGTGCCTTCGGTCTCGTTACATTTCCAACATTTATTATCGGGCAAATGGTAAATTTTTGCAAGCTTGACTGGTGTCATGTACCACCTATAAATCATTTTCATTAAGTTTTCTCTTAGGACATTACATGCCATAAATTTCATACCTGTGGTCCATAATTGTTCCCAGTCAGCCATCATTATGTTATGTCCAACATCTTGTGCCCATTTAATCATAGCTGATTTCACCGTTTCATCCTGAGTGTTCCATTTCAACAGCAAGTTATACATTTTTGACAAATTCTTAATTTTTGTATCTAGCAATTCTGTTTCCAATTTTGATTTTTCCTTTTTTTTTTTTTAAAGCAATTTATTAAATTTTACAATAAAAATAGACATAATAAACAATGTAACATCGATCTTAACATATTTTCACATTTTCTTTGGACTTCCTCACACCTCCCGCTCCCATTTTCATCGTTAAAACATTTTGTCAGCAATTTATCATCTTGTTTAAATTCTTATATCCCTTCTATATTTCATAATCATATAATTCTCAAAAGGAGCTAATTTTTCACAGTCTTACTTATTTTCTTAAAAAAGCTTCTAAATTTAGTGGTGCTCAGTTGTTTTAATCTAGCATCTTATTTAGCATTCACTCAAATTACAATACTTTTGTAAATAGTTCTTAAATTTCTTCCAGTCCTCCTCAATCCTCTCTTCTCCCAGGTCACGGATTCTGCCGGTCATTTCAGCCAGTTCCATGTAGTCTATCAGTTGTATCTGCCATTCTTCCAGTGTGGGTAGATCTTGGGTTTTCCAATGTTTTGCGAGAAGTATCCTTGCTGCTGTTGTTGCATACATAAAGAATGTCTGGTCCTTCTTTACCACCCCTTGGCCGACAATACCCAAAAGGAAAGCCTCTGGTTTCTTAGTGAAGGTATATTTAAATACCTTTTTCAGTTCATTATAGATCATTTCCCAGAACGCCTTCACTTTAGGGCAAGTCCACCAGAGGTGGAAGAACGTTCCCTCGCACTCTTTGCATTTCCAACACTTATTATCAGACAGGTGGTAAATTTTAGCAAGTTTGACTGGGGTCATGTACCATCTATAAATCATTTTCATTACATTTTCTTTCAGGGCGTTACATGCAGTAAATTTCAGTCCATTATTCCACAACCTCTCCCAGTCCTCAAACATGATATTATGCCCAATGTCCTGTGCCCACCTTATCATAGCCGATTTAACCGTTTCGTCTTGTGTATTCCATTTCAACAGCAAGTTATACATCCTTGAAAGTACCTTAATCTTTGGTTCTAACAATTCTGTTTCTAGTTTCGATTTCTCCACCTGGAACCCTAATTTCTTATCATTTTTAAAAACTTCTTTGATCTGAGCGTAATGTAACCAGTCCCGCACTTTGTCTTTCATTTTCTCTAGGCTCTGCAATTTCCATTTGTCTCCATCCTTTTCTAGTATTTCCCAATATTTTGGCCATTTAGCCTCCATATTGGGTCTTTTTCGGGCCTTGGCTTCCAAAGGTGAAAGCCACCTTGGTGTTTTATTTTCCAGCAAGTCTTTATATTTTGACCAGACATTAAACAATGATTTTCTGACAATATGGTTCTTAAAGGCCTTATTTGCTTTAACCTTGTCATACCATAAATATGCATGCCATCCAAAGGTATTGTTAAACCCCTCCAAATCCAGCACATCAGTGTCTTCAAGAAGTAGCCAGTCTTTTAGCCAGCAGAACGCTGCGGCTTCGTAATACAACTTTAAGTCTGGCAGGGCAAAGCCCCCTCTTTGTTTTGCATCGGTTAATATCTTAAACTTAATTCTGGGCTTTTTGCCCTGCCAGACAAACTTGGAAATGTCTCTCTGCCACTTCTGAAAGCACTCCGTTTTGTCCAAAACCTGAAGTGTTTGAAATAAAAACAACATCCTTGGCAATACATTCATCTTAATAGCAGCAATTCGGCCTAACAAAGAAAGTTTCAATTTTGTCCAACTATCTAGGTCTCTCTTAATTTCTGTCCAACATTTTTCATAATTGTCCTTAAATAGACCTAGATTTTTTGCTGTTATGTTTACCCCTAGGTATTTCACTTTTTTCACCACATTAAGTTCCATCTCATTCTGAAACCGTTCTGACTCTGTATTAGTCAAGTTTTTCCCCAAAACCTTAGTTTTCTGTTTATTTAATTTAAATCCAGCCACCCGACCAAAGTCATTAATCAGTTGTAATACTCTTTTCGTACTGGGCTCTGGCTTCTGCAAGGTCAAAACCAGGTCATCTGCAAAAGCTTTTAATTTATATTGTTTCTGACCGACCTGAATTCCTTCCACCAACTGATCCCTTCTAATCATGTTCAATAGCACTTCCAGAACCGAAATAAATAACAAAGGGGAAATAGGGCAACCTTGTCGTGTCCCTTTTTCAATTTTAAACTCTTCCGTAACCACATTATTAACTATCAGTTTAGCTTTCTGTTCTGAATATATCGCCTCAATCCCATTTTCAAAACCCCGTCCCACTCCCATCTCTTTTAAATTTCCCATCATAAATTTCCAGGAGATATTGTCAAAGGCCTTCTCCGCATCTATAAAAATTAAAACTGCTTTTGTATTTATATCTGTTTGCAGAAGTTCCAAAATGTCAATAATGTTCCTTGTATTAGCAAACAGATGTCTTCCTGGGAGAAAGCCAGCCTGGTCCTTATGAATTACTTCATTTAAAACTTTTTTAAATCTATTTGCCAAAATGTCTGCAAATATTTTGTAATCCACATTTAAGAGAGAGATGGGACGGTAGTTCTTAAGTTGTGTCTTTTCAGCTTCCGACTTTGGTATTAATGTGATAAATGCTTCCTTCCACGACTCCGGTGCCCTCCTCCCCTCCATAATTTCATTGCTGACCTCCATCAAAGGTTGTATCAAATAGTCTTTCAATGTCTTATAGTACTTGGAGGTCAGCCCATCTGGTCCTGGAGATTTGCCAAGTTGCATGTTCTGGATAGCTTGTTCGATCTCCTGTCGTGTTATTTTAGAATTCAGGATTGTCCTATTTTCTTCCAATTTTGATTTTTCCACCTGGAAACCAACTTTTTTGTCCAAATTGTATCCCTCCATTATTTGATAATAATGGAGCCAATCTCGCACTTTATTTTTCAATTTTTCAAAACTCTGCAATATTATTCTGTCTCCATCTTGATCCAGAATTTCCCAATATTTCAGCCATTTGGCCTCCATATTGAGTTTTTTTCTGTGCCTTCGCTTCCATTGGTGACAACCATCTTGGGGTTTTCTTTTCTAACAAATCTTTATATCTTATCCATACGTTAAACAATGCTTTTCTAATATGATTTTTAAACGCTTTATGTACTTTTACCTTATCGTACCACAAATATGCATGCCAACCAAATACATTATTGAAACCTTCTAAATCCAACACATCAGTGTTTTCAAGAAGCAGCCATTCTCTCAGCCAGCAAAAAGCTGCTGATTCATAATAAAGTTTGAAGTCTGGCAGGGCAAATCCACCTCTTTCTTTAGCATCAGTTAGTATTTTAAATTTTATTTGAGGCTTCTTGCCCTGCCAAACAAATCTGGAAATATCTTTCTGCCACTTCTTGAAACAGTCCATCTTGTCCAAAATTTGCAATGTTTGAAACAAAAACAGCATCCTTGGCAGCACATTCATTTTTATCACAGCAATTCAGCCTAACAATGATAACTTCAAATTTGACCATATTTCTAAGTCCTTTTTCACTTCAATCCAACATTTTTCATAATTATCCTTAAATAGATTCACATTTTTAGCAGTCATGTTAACCCCTAAATATTTCACTTTCTTAACCAGTGTTAGTCCTGTCTCTTCCTGAAACTTCTCTCTCTCATACACAGATAGATTTTTCTCTAAGACCTTAGTTTTCGTCTTATTCAGCTTAAAACCTGCTACTTGTCCAAATTCTTGAATCAGTTCCAATACCCTTTTTGTACTAGATTCTGGTTCCTGTAAGGTCAATACTAAATCATCAGCAAATGCTTTCAGTTTATACTGTTTAGCTCCCACTTGTATACCTTTGACCTCTTGGTCCTTTCTTATCATGTTTAACAAAACCTCAAGGACCAATATAAAGAGCAGTGGAGAAATTGGGCAACCTTGTTGTGTCCCTTTCTCAATCTTAAACTCTTCTGTCACTACATTGTTCACAATTAATTTTGCTTTTTGTTCTGAATAAATTGCACCTATACCATTTTCAAAGCCCATCCCCTGTAGATTCTTCTTCATAAAGCTCCAGGAGATGTTGTCAAAGGCTTTCTCCACATCCACAAATATCAAGACAGCCTTAGTATTGATATTCACTTGAAGTTTTTCTAGAATATTAATTATATTCCTCATATTGTCAGACAAATGTCTGCCCGGGAGAAAGCCCGCTTGATCTTTATGAATTTCTTCTACTAACACCTTTTTTAATCTTTTAGCCAAAATATCTGCAAAAATTTTATAATCCACATTTAGCAGCGATATGGGGCGGTAGTTCTTAAGCTGTGTCTTTTCAGTCTCTGTTTTCGGTATAAGTGTAATGTAAGCTTCCTTTGACGACTCTGGTGCCTTTCTCCCTTCCAATATTTCATTGCAGACTTCCTTCAATGGTTGTATTAACCATTCTTTCAAAGATCTGTAATATCTTGAAGTCAAACCATCTGGTCCTGGAGATTTACCTAATTGCATGTTCTGGATAGCCCCTTCCACCTCCTGGTCCGTTATTTTGTAATTCAACATTAGTTGTTTTTCCTGAGAGATTTTGTGTAGTCCATTTATTTTCAAAAATCGATCAATGTCCATTTCTTTCTGCTTCTTCTGTGTATAAAGTTGTTTAAAATACCTCTGGAAACACTTCCTGATCTCCACTGGGTTCTGTATATTTTTTCCTTCCACTTCCAAATTCGTAATAGTATTGAGTTTTTGTCTTTTTTTCATTTGCCAGGCCAACAATTTCCTACATTTATTTGCCGATTCAAATGTCTTTTGCCTCATCTGTTTAATCTTCCATTCTATTTCCTGATTCATCAGCTTCGCATATTGTACTTGATATAACTTTATCTCTTTCAGAATCTCCTGTGACTTTGGTTTTGCTCTCAGTTTCTTCTCTCCTTCCTCTATCTTTCCCAAGATTTTATCCTTTTTTTCATTCTGAGTTCTCTTCTTAATTGCGTTCTGTTGTATTAGGAATCCTCTCATAACCGCTTTACTTGCATCCCAAATTACTCTTTTTTCCACTGTAGTATTCATGTTTATCTCAAAGTAATCTCTTAGAGTTTTTTGGGGCTTCTTGGTCACCTCTTCATTCCTAAACAAAGTGTCATTCATCCTCCATCTAAAGGAACCAATTGGCATCAATTTCATTTCCATCTTCACCGCATTATGGTCAGAATAAGTTTTGGGGCAAATCTCCACTTTGCTGATCTTCAGAGCCAATCCCCTGATACCCAGATTTGGTCAATTCTTGTCCATGTCATTTTAGCCTCAGAGAAGAAAGTTCCCTCTCTTCCCAGAGGGTTCTTCATTCTCCAAATATCAACTAAGTCCATATTTTCAGTCATGTCAAAAAAAGTTTTTGGTAGTCTACCATCTTTGGTGACTACCTGTCTCTGTGCCTTATCCATATTTGTAGACACCACTCCATTCATATCTCCCATCAAAATCATATTATAGTCCATGTAATCCATCAGAGTCTCATGTAACTTCTTAAAGAATTCCAATTTTCCTTCGTTTGGGGCATAAATACCTAGAATCAAGAATTTCTCTCCTTGTGATTGAATTTCAATTGCTACAAATCTTCCTTGATCGTCTTTAAATAAGAATTTCGGTGATAGGCTCTCCTTTGCATAAAGGACCACTCCTCTTTTTTTAAGTTTGTCTGATGAAATGAATTCTTGGCCCAATCTTTTATTACTCAATATCTTCTTGTGTAGCCTTATCACATGTGTTTCTTGTAAACAAATTAAGTCCAAATGTTCTTTTTTCAATAAATGAAACTCTCCGCCTTTTTTCTGGGGAGTTTAGTCCATTCACATTCCAGCTCGAGACCTGCAATGCCATCATGTAATTACGCTGATGTTCCTCCAACTGCACCCAATGCTTGCTCTTCTTCTGTTGGTGGTAATGGCACACGTTCACTGGGGAGTCCAATCCAAAAGACAATGTTGATATATCCAATATTCCCCTATTTGGTGATCTTCTATCCAATGCTCTCTGCTCTTGTCCTCTATCTGGTGATCTTCTGTCCGATGCTCTTGGCTCTTTTCCAAATCCCTTCTGCAGATCTTCTTCGTATTTGTACAGAAACTTCGCTTTATCCTCTACTGATCTTATTTTTATTTTCCTACCTTTGAAACTGAAAGATAAACCTTGGGGAAACTCCCACCTAAAGATAATTTTATTCTTTCTCAGCAGGGCAACAATATCTCCGTAATCAGGCCTAAGATCCAGAAGATATTTTGGGACGTCTTTAAAAATTGCCACTCTTGACTGTTGTACTTCTAGGTTCTTCTGGTAGTGCCAACCCAAAATTCTGACTCTCTCTTCTTTAGTTCGAAGGGTAATCAAGCAGTCTCTTATTATATTCTTCTCTTTTTTTCCTCCTCTTCCAAGTCTGAAGGCCCTCACAATTCTAAACTCTTCTTGTCCCAAGTCCAAGTCCCAAAAGTTAGCAAATTCCTGTGTAAGAAAGTCTATCAAACTTTCCTTCTCAAATTCAGGTAGGCCTCTGATCCTCAGATTCGTCTGTTTTTCTTTAAGTTCAATCATAGCAAGCGTCAACTTATGTGCATCAAGTTGCCTCTGTAGGGCTGGGACTCTCTCTCTCTCCAGTTGTGTTACTTTACATTCAACAGCAGCAGCTTTCTCCCTAGCTTCCTCCGCAGTCTGCCGTATCAAAGTGGATTCCTGTATCAATTTCTGAATAGTTTCTGTATTGGTATTCACCTTTAGTCCCAGATTGTTTATGCTTTCCGTATTTAAGTCGATTTTAATAGTTGCAGCATCCACTTTCTTATTAAGCTGTTCCAATGAATCATTTATCTTACCTAATGCAACCGCTAGTACCTCTTCTGGCAACATTCCTCTTGATTTTGGTTGTGCTGATATAGACACAGTAGCAGCCGGAGGAGTAGGGTCTGGTATTGAACTTCTCCTAGGTTGCTGCCTAATCTTCCCGGACCTTAATGTTTTTTCAGCAATTGACAGATCTGTTTTTTCCTTTCCATTTGCCATAACACTTAAAAGATTCAAGGTCAGTCCCAGAGTCTCACAGTTTTTTATCTTGCAGCTGGAAATTCCCCCAGCCCTACTCTTGTAAAACTCTTGTAAAACAACCAGTTTCAAAGGCTTCCACTAGGGGGAAAGTTTCTATTTATGTTATTTTGTATTAATCAATAATGTCCTCTTTTAAACACAGTTCAGCCTTCAACCATAAGATAATGTCACAGGGACAAAGCTATGACAAAACAGGCGTGCATAAAAACAATGCAAAGAAATTATCACCTCTAAGGCGCAGCAGCAGTGCTGAATTAAGACTTCAGTGGAGTGAGAAGGAAGTTACCGAAAGGACTACCTGTACCCA
Organism: Podarcis pityusensis; assembly: GCF_964106645.2. Taxonomy (NCBI): domain Eukaryota; kingdom Metazoa; phylum Chordata; class Lepidosauria; order Squamata; family Lacertidae; genus Podarcis; species Podarcis pityusensis. The sequence goes on from NC_138030.1 coordinate 75,401,403, forward strand.
TATGACCCTGCTTGTAATTTAAGATCTATACCAGAAGTTCTGCTTGTGAGTCTGCCAGTGAAATAAACCACGTTGGTGCACACACATAGCAGGGCCTCCTTGCTGGTGGCTCCGCAGTTGTGGAACCCTTTCCCAGTTAATAGTTGCTTGGCCCCTTCTGCATTCCCAGAGAAGAGGGATTGGCTGTTAAACCACTCAGAACTGTAGCTCTGTGAGGGGAATTGGAGTCTCCTAACATCTCTCGGCACCTTTAACAAACTTGAGTTTCCAAGATTCTTTGTGGAAGCCATGGCTGTTCCAAGTGGTATGATACTGCTTTAAATGTATAGTGCAGATGGACCACAGTTTGCTGTCTTCAACATAATCTTATTCCAAGCCTAATTTTGGGCTGAGGAAGGGGAAATGGGTGCATGGGTGCACATTGGTAACCCCAGACTTGGATTCAAAGAGGTCCTTTTGAGAATGGAAGGGTGTTTTGCTTGTTTCTTTTGATATAGTAGAGACTTCCACAAATGGAGAGGGAGATTATTTTCACCAGCCTCGCACACACACACTTTTCTATATGCCCTGCCCTCAGCTCCTCCCTCGCTGCTTCAGAGGGCCTTTATGGAGCAAATGGTGAGAAGGAGAAGGAGAGACAAGGGACGGATAACCATGGCAAACAGAATTGCCACATAAAGACTGTAGCGATTTTAATTCTGTGACTGACCATTATTATAACCTCTGGTAGAGTGCATTTATAGATAAATTTTGCACTGTGTGCATGCTGCTTTTTTAAAAGTACCTGTTGCTAGGGGAAATCATCAGGTGCTCCTATGTGTGTGTGTGTGTGTTTTTGAGTTCTGCAAAAGGGTAAACAGGTGTTTCCTAAGCACATCTCGTAAGCCATTAATGATTTTATATACCTCTACCATGTCTTCCACTCAGCCATCTCTTGTCTCGAGTGAAGAGCCCTAATCTCTTTCACGGACGCCTTGGTATTCAGAGCAGCTGTTCCGGCACAAAACAAAACCCTTGTCTCTTCTCATTTTGGTCTATAATACCTCTTCCCCAACCCCTAAATTTTAAACTGACAACACAGGCCATGAAACTCAGCTGAAGAGTAATTCACGATAAAGATCAAAGCAATTATGTAACGTTCTGGAGAAATCAAAGCCAATATGTTCCTATTTACAGCTAGAGAGTGCAGAGCATTTACTGTTGATTTAGAGACTTTGTAAGAAGACGAGGCATCATAATTATATAATGCCTGTTTTACATAACAGAAGCAAAGCTGGTGCTTTTTGTATCCCTGCCGAACAATACTATTTGGCATTGTGATCAAGCCTCTCTGACAATAGGAACATGATTTGGCATCAATAAATATTCCGTTTGTTTAAGGACAGATTACTTGTGGGGTTCCTCCCGCCCCCCTTACCATCACTTTATCTACTGACTCACTTTGGCAACACCTTAGAGGCAAAACACTGATTTTATTTTACTGAGAAAAGTTTGGGATTTAAGTATAGCATAAACATATCAGTTTGAATAGTTTACCTAGATCTGTAGTTTCTCTTCCATCCCACCGATAGCTGTTTTCTTTTGGTTAGGCTTATCAAATGCAACATGTCTCAGATCGAGGACAGTATTATAGTAAAATATAAATAAAATAAGCTAATACCATTATAAACAAACCTTTAATTCCACTGCCTTCACCTTTCTTGAGATGTTTTGTCTTAGGACAAATCTTCAAATTTGCGGGATGACTGCATTTTGAAATGATATCTGGAAAAGTTATTGTACTGGTAACAGCAAAGGAGGGAGGAAAATAGAGGGAGCATCTGGGGTGGGAAGTCATCTTTTAAATTTGTATTAATTTGTATAAATTTGGTGACAATTTGTTAAAAATGATGGAAAATCAATAAAAATAACTGGCAAAATAATAATAATAATAATAATAAAGAACCAAAAGTGTCTGGGGAAATGGAGTAAAGGATAGATTAGTGGTGGGAACCTTTGGTCCCTCAGATGTTGATGACTCCAAATTCCCATCATCCTCAGCCAATGGCCAGAGAGGGTGGGATTCACAAATCTGACATCATCTGGAGGGCTTAGAAGTTCCCCACTTCTCTAGGACAGATGTGCAAATGAGACAGGAAAAATACAGTGAGGAAACTTGGTTGAATCATCTGAAATTCCTCCCCTGCCCTGCCAAATAGCCAAAATTAATTGAACTGAAATATTTGATTAGGAGAAAGGCAAAAATCAATGCAGTGCAGTTACAGCACACTCCTATACAAGTGTGTCTCATTGTTTCCATTGAAGCATGTTCCCAGGTAAGTGTATATAAAATTACAACCACAGTGTGGTTTAAAATTACATTCAAATGGCTTCAAATGTTGACTTGGAAATGGTTTTTTATTGTAACACTTAAAAATATTTCAAGGCACAACTCGGCAACACTCCGCTTACATGATTGAGATGTTTTCTTTCCCCCTTGAAATCAAAGGTATTGAAAACTTAATATACTCATTTTAGCAGTCCTGAATAACTGTGCCTGCATGTGTGTATGTGTGTGTTTCTTTGATAGAGTCACACCCCTTAAACAATCTATGGCCTTTTAAAATGTGTGTATGTGTGGAGGGGTATTGTTTTGTCTGTCATTATGTTATGTATCGCTGTGTTTTTTTAATACTGTAAATGGCCCTGTGGTCCTCAGATGAAGGGCGGTACAGTATAGAATTTAATAAAATAAATAAATAAATAAACAAAAATGGCAGAGCATGCTTTGTATCCAGAATCTTCAGCAAGAAACAAGAAGGCATAGCGAGGGTTCCCTGAAAGTGGGAAATTTGAAATCCACTGGCCTCTGATAATCCCTATGTGTGTGGGGTGGGGGGGTCCCCAGCTTTTTAACAAGAATCTCCCAAAGTGGTGCACCAACAGATTGAAAATATTAAACGTGTAGGATGTGAGAACAATAGCTCTTACATTACCTATCCCCCCTCAGAATGATGGTAAAAGAAGGAAGGAAGGAGCTAAAAAAACTACTGTAAAGACATTTGCTGGTTCCCATCTAATCTATGACCAAGGCAAGACAACAACCACACCTGCAGATGTAAAGGAGACAAAGTCATGTAAAGGAGAAGAAGTGATACACTGCCTTCCCCATTGCCACTGCCCCAAATGCACACAAGGACAGGGTGGGGGACCTCAGGTGTGAAGGCCAAATGTGGCCACTCAAGCAGGCCATTGAAACTCTCCCCAGCACACACCTCTCATTAGCCCTCCTTCACATCCTAGGGTTTGGGGTTTTTGCCTGGCTGGAATGCGTCCTTGAGGATAGAGATGGTGTGTGTGTGTGTGTGTGTGTGTGTGTGTGTGTGTGGAAACTAGCCTATTGTCCAAAGGTGACATTTGCAATTCACACCCTTCTGTCTCTGGCTCCACCCCTCACCCCTGGCATGTGGCCCTCAGAGCATTGCCCAGAAGGGAATGTGGCCCTTGAGTGGAAAAAGTCCCCCACCCCTCCCTTAGAATGCTGAGTTAACAGCCCCCTGTAGCTGTGCATTACTGGATGTCAAGGACTGGCTAGGTGAGGAGGAGCGGTGGAAACCGCCTGACCAAGAAGAAGAAGAAGAAGAAGAAGAAGAAGAAGAAGAAGAAGAAGAAGAAGAGTTTGAATTTGATATCCCGCTTTATCACTACCCGAAGGAGTCTCAAAGCGGCTAACAATCTCCTTTTCCCTTCCTCCCCCACAACAAACACTCTGTGAGGTGAGTGAGGCTGAGAGACTTCAGAGAAGTGTGACTAGCCCAAGGTCGCCCAGCAGCTGCATGTGGAGGAGCAGAGACACGAACCCCGTTCCCCAGATTACAAGCCTACCGCTCTTAACCACTACACAATGCTTCAGGTTACAGACTCCGCTAACCCAGAAATAGTACCTCGAGTTAAGAACTTTGCTTCAGGGTGAGAACAGAAATCGCGTGGTGGTGGCACGGCGGCAGCGGGATGCCCCATTAGCTAAAGCAGTACCTCAGGTTAAGAACAGTTTCAGGTTAAGAACGGACCTCCAGAACGAATTAAGTTCTTAACCAGAGGTAGCACTGTATTTGTCTTTTTTCTGCAGCTGATGGGTGAAGCTTTATCCAGCTATGTTATGCAGCACTAACGCCAGGTGTGATTGAAAGGCCTTATTCTGCCTCGCCTGATCTTCTGCTACCCATTAGGAAAGTAATCAAATTCCCTTTCGTAAAACTTGCCTGTCCTTACTGAGGAACCCCTGAGAGGGCTCTAAGGAAACCCCGCTTCCCTGGTAAACAGTTGAACACTTCTGGTTTATTGAGGCCATGAGGTGACTGTTTGGGAAGGGTTTAAAACATGAGGAAACATGGGCCTGTAATGCAAGGTGCTTTGGAACCTGAACCAAGCCTCGGCATAAATTGAGTATTTGCTACTAGTGTATAATAAGAGAGGAAAAGAACCACAGAAACGGCATAATCCATTAAAACCAATGGGATTTTTTTCTCCACTGACGACAGGAGTATTGCATCCACCGCTTCTACTGCAGAACATTTCAGTTAGCAATAACTGTGCCTCTACAAATATAAATTAAATGAAGCTGTAAGCCCGTAGTTAAGAAAATTAGAAATGTCCCAGCACCATGAAGCAAGAATTGCTGCTTCTTCCGCTTGCTGTTGGCCTAACAGCAGCTCCCAGATAGTCTCAAAATTAAATATATCTAGTTATGTGAAGTTTTCAAGTACCACAGCTCTGGCCATGGGCATTTCATAATGCTTAGGTAATAACCAAACAATCTCATTTCTATCTGAGGGCAAAACAAGGAAAGGAAAAGGGAGAGAGGAGGAGGAGGAGGAGGAAAGAATTTCTGCATGTGGGTGCAGGAGAGAATGGAGTGGACACAAAGACCAAATCCATAGTTTCAGACACTCAGCACTCACAAATCTTGCTGATAAATTGGGTCTTTATAAAAGGGAGACCCAGAAGTACTGAGAATGGAAAGAAATAGTCTGGGAAGCGGAGTGCAGTTCTTTCACTAGTTCACTTTGCTTTACATGGAGTGGCTATGGTAAGAATAATAGTGTAAAAATATGCCACTTAGATCTTTGTCAGAGAGGGAGAGAGAGAACATGCACATGAGAATTATGGATGGTATTTATATTCCTTTAATAGCAAACCTATCTTTGGCACAAGGGTTAGATCCAACATATTGCCAAAAATGGAATAATGATTCACTGTTGAGCAGTGAGTTTACAGTGTGCTACCCTCTACATAACATTTATTTGGCAAAGCCTCCTGCAGTCTTTTGCCTTTCATGGCAAGTGGCTTCTATCAGTACTGACATCTTCCAGATGTTAGTGGCTTTGATTCCGTCCACCCCACTTTCCTCTCCCTCTCCCCCCCACCCCCCGCTCCTCTTTCCCATGCTGCAAATGAGTTGGCATGGAAACAACTCTTTTCTGGCAACATGACATACAATTCGAGCAAAATGCATTTAGCACAGATGAATAGTTCAAGAATATGCCTCTAACAAAAGTCATTTTGAAAGCCCTGCTTTGCATTTGTTACTGCTCATGACAATCTTCCAAACAAAAGTCTAACATTCAAATATTTTCAAGGGCAGATGTTTGGATTCATTTAAAGTTGTGTGCTTGGATGATCCCTGATCTATTTATTTAATCAATAACGAGGTACAAAGCAACATTGTACAAAGCCTGATTATGAGACGCTCACAGCAGCTTGTGCAAGGAGGTATCTGTGGAAGGAGAATGTTGGTTTTATTAATTCCCTTATATACAGATCTGACTTACAACCAAATAAAATAGCCTACTTGAATTTAAGCAGCTTCAAGATGAAATCCCAGTTGCCAGCCTTCAGTTGAGAGTGGTTTCAATTGATGCTAGAGATGGGGGAGAAATCTGATTCAGTTCACATTTAATGGCAAATTTTTCCGATTCATACTTGCCTAAGCAATGTGAGAACCAAAATGCAGTCATCCTTAAAAATTTGCATTTATCTGAATTTTGTGATGCAGTTCCCCAAACATACAGATTTCTCAGAAAAGAATATACTAGGTAAACGTGTGCATCAATGTGAACATATTAGTGAAAATAACATACAAAATGCATTATATTAGGAGAAATTGTTTGCAAAAATGTGTATGTTAGTCACAACTGCCTATAAAAATGTGTTCATGAAGAGAAATTCTCCGCAAAATGCTGTTGAATTTTCGTGAGTATTTTTTAAAACACACACAGACACAAATTGCAGCAGAAATCTGGAGAACTGAATTTAAGTTTGGAAAAAATGGCAAACCCTGAGAACACCCTAATTAGCACCAATGTATTCAGCGGAGTCAATCGGTCCTGTTTCTAAGAAAATGTAGTAGAGCAACACAATGTAACAATGCCAGTAGACCAAATCGCTCCAGATGACTGAAACAAGTCAGCCACCAGTTAATGGAAGACAAAGGGAAACAAAGAAACTCATGCAAAAAGTTCAACAAGGACCACAAACCATTCTGACATGGATACAATTTCCTTCTCACCCTCAAATATGGTGATCTGTTATGGAAAATGAATGAGAGACAGGTTGCAAAGTTCTTCCCAATTTTCTAAGGGTAAGTCGCATTGAATTCCATACTTCCTAGCAGACCTGCTCAGGATTGCCATGTGAAAGCTACAAAGTCCCGTTCTCAGATCTCTATGTAAGATGAGCTCCACATGACATGGTAGATAGGAATGTAATGCCTGAATTGAGGATGTTGGAGAATTCTGGAGAAAACAGAAATGAGAGCAGAAATTGCCTTGTCCAGAATGGGTAAACAAACCAGTGGATATTATCACTATTTGCTGTTTTTGTTCCTTTTCGTCTGACGAAGACCAACATATTGGGTCAGGATGTCACCAGCACTTCACACATCAACATTGGCGACCACACATTTGAGGTGGTAGACAATTTTGTCTACCTGGGTTCCACCATAAACAGCAATCTCTCCAGCGATGCTGAGCTGGACAAATGCACAGTGGTACCTCGGGTTACAGACTCTGCTAACCCAGAAATAGTACCTCAGGTTAAGAACTTTGCTTCAGGATGAGAACAGAAATCGTGCTCCGGCGGTGCGGCAGCAGTAGGGGGCCCCGTTAGCTAAAGTGGTGCTTCAGGTTAAGAACAGTTTCAGGTTAAGAATGGACCTCCGGAACAAATTAAGTACTTAACCCGAGGTACCACTGTATTGGCAAGGCAGCTACGGCAATGACTCGCCTCTCCAAAAGAGTATGGGAGAATGCGATGCTAACATCCAATTCCAAGATGAGGTATACCAGGCTTGCGAGCTGAGCACGCTGCTTCATGGAATTGAGTTGTGGGCAACTTACAACCATCAGGAGTGAAGCTTCAACACCTTCCACAGCCACTGAACCAGGAGGATTTGGGGTACCATATGGCAGGACAGAATTTCAAACAGAGATGTGCTCTTCCAAGCCCACATTCCTAGCAGGCTCACACTCCTGTCTCAGCGATATCTACGCTGGCTTGGTCATGTCCACAGAATGGAAGATGGCAGGATCCCCAAGGATGTGCTCTGTGGTGACCAGGCACTTTGTCAGGCCAACTCTGTGTTAGAAAGATGTCTGCAAACATGAAATGAAGGCTGGCAACATTAACTGCACCATATGAGACTCCATTGCAGACTATCACAGCACCTGGAGACAGTCAGGTCATGTATCCATAGCAGTGACCAGAGGAGAAATGACTGCTGGGAGGAGCTCAGAGAGAAGAAACGCCATGGTGCATCTGCAGCAGCACAACTGGATGCCTTCATCTGCCTCAGCTGCAACAAAACATGTCTCTCCTGCATCAGTCTCTACAGCCACAGCAGGCAATGCAACCTTCCAACAGCTCGACCTCATCCCCAAAGGCTCACTCCTCCATTGTCTCCTGAGGCAGACAGATGCCAGCACAGATTGCAGTACCCACATCCAGCTTTCTCTCTAGCAATTTCAGTCCCTCTGTTTAGTAAGTGAGCGAGTTCAGGCGCAGGTGTCTTTACCCAGAGAGGTAGAGAAATACGCCTTGCTCTAATACTCGGCTTTTCATTAGCTGAATGCACTGACCTTTCTAGCTTAAGGATGTGCACTTGATAACATTGCCAGAGAGTAAACCCGACCACTTTCCATCTTATTAATTCCTCACCATATAATTAGCTTGCAGTGGCAGATACAAACACAGCACTGTTTGCCTGGTCAGTATTTATATGATTTTCTTTGGTTTGCTAAGACTACTACCCCTAAGAAATATGATAAACATGAGCATCAAGAACATGGTGAGTATTCCTTGAAGATCTCTCATCTGCTTCATTCCCATAGTCTGGAACACAATTGAATGAATAAGTAATCTCAGCCGACTCCATTTATTTTGCTGATAACTGAGTGTAATTCCCCCTTCCCTGAATGAATGCATTTAGATGATAAATTACCCATTAGAATAAGGCTCAAGTGGGGCTGTGCATATGTGTGCATGCACACCTTTACTATCTGTTTTCATTATGCTGATGCTGATGTACCCTTGCATCTACTTTTTTTCTTCCTTGTTTCAGACCAAAATATAGTCTTACTCAAATGAACTAGAGGGTCATATTCCCTACCATGCAGACACACAAGGGTTCCACCACCCATTTTTGTTCACCCCATTTCAACTGAATTCCACACCATTGCTTCCTTTGACAAGTTGGCTGTGATCAATCAGTTATAGCATGATTAGATAGATATTTAGATAGATGGTAGATTAGATAGTTGATGATAGATGATAGATAGATAGATAGATAGATAGATGATAGATAGATAGATAGATAGATAGATAGATAGATAGATAGATGATAGAAGACAGACAGACAGACAGACAGACTGCTTTTTTCTGGGGGTACACAGGGGTATGCATACCCCTAAGCATTTTGTGAATCTAAGTTTGGCCTCATTGAGGGACAGTATTTCAATATGAGTAGGAAAATGAGAGTACCCCTAAACATTTTTATTGAAAAAAAGCACTAGATAGATAGATGATGATAGATAGATAGATAGCTAGATGATAGATAGATAGTGATAGATAGATTAGATAGATAAGATAGATAGATAGATAGATAGATAGATAGATAGATAGATAGATAGATGATAGATAGATAGAGAGGCATTTACCACAATCCATTGGAAAGGTAAGCATGCTTATGTTCTCTTATTTCAATTATTTTCTGATGACTTATGGCCATTATGTATATTTGTGATACATTGTGATATACTGGATATCTATGAATCAAACCTGCCTCCAGAATAAAGGGCAGAGGAAGCTGGATTTGTCACTTTTAGGAAACTGCAAGTGTGCCCCCACTGAGATGTCTTTAACCCATTCTCTCTTCAAATGTGTGCATGTTCTCATCATCTGATGAAAACACACACTGATAGGTACCCAGATGTGGCAACTGTTAAGGAACACCTCAGCTTTATAGGATTGTTATCTTTTTCCATCCACATTTCTCTTTATTAGAAGAAGAAGAAGAAGAAGAAGAAGAAGAAGAAGAAGAAGAAGAGGAGGAGTTTGGATTTGATATCCCGCCTTTCACTCCCCTTCAGGAGTCTCAAAGCGGCTAACATTCTCCTTTCCCTTCCTCCCCCACAACAAACACTCTGTGAGGTGAGTGGGGCTGAGAGACTTCAGAGAAGTGTGACTGGCCCAAGGTCACCCAGCAACTGCATGTGGAGGAGTGGAGACGCGAACCCGGTTCCCCAGATTACGAGACTACCGCTCTTAACCACTACACCACACTGGCTTAATTAATCACATGCTTATTGACACTTCCCTATTGGCTGGTCCCAAATTTGCAAGCGACACTCAGTTCCAAGTCTAAGGCTTGATTGGCCAAGAACCCCAAAAGAAAACTATGCATTCATATTGTACACATAGTACGACACAGTCTCATGCAACTCAGTGGATAACTAATAACTCTCTCTGTGTGCATTTAAATCAGGGGTGGGGAACCTGTGACCTTCTAGATGTTGTTAGATTCCAATCCCTATCAGCCCTAGGTACCATGGTCAGTGGTCAGGGCTGACCAATTTAGCAACACGTATGGATGACCATTGGTTCCCCATCCTGGTTTAACCGATTCCCCAAAGAATTGCAAAACCAAGTGAATTATTTGTATTTTTTTTTTAATGTTCTGTTGCCTACATAGGGGCCTAGTCCCAAGCTGGTGTGGCTGCATGAACATCTCTCTTATTCTGACCTTTCTAATAGGAATAGAGTTGTTGCCGTTTTCACTCCCCTGCCCATTTTGAAAAATCTAGCATGCAGGGAATGCTCGATACAATAATGATGTAAAGAAAGGGCTAATAATGGTACAGTATTTCAGTTTTATAGACTACCAAGATACCGGTTGGAAATTAAAGCATACATCTTTATTTTATGACTTTATGCTCTTGGCTGGTGTGTTCCGAAGTACCGGCAGCAACAGCAAACGGTATTTCATGCCAATATTTGCTCTGTTTCCTGGGCTGAAATACTACAGCACAATAAAGCCTTCAAGTAGGGCCTTCCCGAGAATAACCACCACAGTCAGGTCATCGTCAGGAAAGCGACTCGGCAAAGCTTCAATACATCTCACAGATGATTTCCTCTGTAACACGGAAAGCCACGGAGGAGGAGGCTCTGCCCCTTTAATAGCAAGGCCAGAACGTCTCGGAGTTTGCTACACTCAGGGCACTTTTATATTTACAGAGGCAATTTGGTTGAAACTGACCTGCTCAGAAACTTGAAATCTAAACGTAAGGACTGGCATTCATATACCACGGCTCTCGGCGCATGCCTTTATCGAATAGCTGTGCCCTTGCCAGGATAGGTCAGGCGGAATGGAGCGCTGTAATGAGCCGATTCCCCTTCCGTGCTTTCGCTTCTCTGACCTCATCAGCAACCTTGACTTTGGTCAGCACTGAGTCAGTGCTACCCGTTGAACCGAAGGGGATATGATGCACTTCAGGCCTAAGGTCAAGTGAAAGAGTGATGCGGACAGGAATTGCTTCCTAGGTTGGTCGTGGCATCATTATTATTGTATGCTGTGGTGGTAGGTGAGCACCAGGTTCTTAGACGGGAACAACAGGATTTCCTGCCACAGGATGTAGTGACGGGCCACCAACTTAGACACATTCATGGAGGATTACGGCTATTGGAGGCTACTATCATTTCCACTTATTTGATGTTAAAGGTAAAGGGACCCCTGACCATTAGGTCCAGTCGTGACCGACTCTGGGGTTGCAGCGCTCATCTCGCTTTATTGGCCAAGGGAGCCGGCGTACAGCTTCCGGGTCATGTGGCCAGCATGACTAAGCCGCTTCTGGCGAACCAGAGCAGCACACGGAAACGCTGTTTACCTTCCCACCGGAGCGGTACATATTGATCTACTTGCACTTTGACGTGCTTTCGAACTGCAAGTTCGGCAGGAGCAGGGACCGAGCAATGGGAGCTCACCCTGTCGCGGGGATTTGAACTGCCAACCTTCTGATCGGCAAGTCCTAGGCTCTGTGGTTTAACCCACAGCGCCACCCGCGTCCCTTGATGTTAGTTAGACATATATTAATCTAATTTTGGCTTATAAAAACAATCCAATAAAAGCTGTAAAACAAATCCAGCAGCAAAAAGACCCCATCAGCAAACAGCAAAAACATCCTCATCCATCAAAGCCTAAGAGAAGAGATACGTTTTTACCTGGTGCCAAAAGGATGTGGATGATGATGCCTGGTGGACCTTACTGGGGAGAGCACCCCATCAGTGGGGAGAAGGCTCTCTCCCTTTTTGTATCCTTTCAAACCTCCAACAGAACAGGGGCGTAGCGTTGGGTATGCCAGAAGGGCCGTGGCCCTGGGTCCAGATTTTTGAGGGGGCATGGTGTGTGTGTGTGTGTGTGTGTGTGTGAAAGAGAGAGAGGAGAGAGAGAGAGAGAGAGAGAGAGAGAGAGAGAGAGAGAGAAGGAAAGGAGAGAAAGAGACTGGACGAGCTTCTGATCTCCAGTTACTGTTTGTATCCTGAAGCGGCCACTGCCAAGTGCTTCACTATCACCATATTTAACAGGCATTACAAACAATAATAGCTTTACAGCAGAACATGAGGGATGCTAGTGAGGAAGCCTGAGGCAAAACATTCCTTGTCAGTTTCCTGATCAAAGTGTGCGGTGCCACAGGAGAGTCAAAGCAGAGGTATTTCATCAGGGCTTCCAAGCAGCTGTCAGCTAGTTAAAAGATTGTCCGGAAAGGCCAGAGAGATGCTCTCATTCTCCACCCAATAAAAAGCTGGATCGAAAACAAGTCTTGGAGCTTTGTCAACGTAACATCTTGCTGCCCTGTTCAGGTGGACTTCTGTCTCTTACAGGGGCCTGTTTACTTGCCAGTCAAGCTCATCCTCAAATGATTCACAGTCCATTTCAGCTTTGCATATACTTGAATTTGTTTGGACTTGCAAATTGGGAATCACCAGGCTCCTCACCCTGGGATAAAGCAAGACAACCAACAACAACTTGACTAGCCATTGGCCTTGGCAAGGGCCAGAAAAAATCTCCACTATGACAAGTTGTAATAAAATCTACTGAACCTGGGGTTTTGTTTTTTTAAGTTATATGACCTAGTACAATGAAATCCTAGCTTACTTTAATAAAAATACAGTGATACCTCGGTTTTCGAACATCTCAGAAGTCGAATGTTTCGGTTTTCAAATGCCAAAAACCTAGAAGTGAGTGCTTCGGTTTTTGAATGCTTTTCAGAAGAACTAAAAAGGGGTTTAGGAGATATGGCCAGGCAATCAAAAACCATTTGACTCCTTTACAAGATGAGGTGAAAGTCAAGATTCCTGGCTGTCCCTCAATGAACCGCAATCTATTCCAAATGTACAAAGTGCTACAGCCTATCATTTTGGCAAGACAAATTTTGGGCATTGTTTAGGCCGGGCTGGATACACACACACACACACACACAGAGAGAGAGAGAGAGAGAGAGAGAGAGAGAGAGAGAGAGAGAGAGAGAGTTTTGGTGTATAAGCTGTAACCAGCTCCTTTGTTGGGAGAGATGGAAAACATTTCCCCAAAAAATTGGACAAAGGGGTAGAAGGCAAGTTAAGCTGCACTCCAGCGAGGTCTCCTAAGTTGGGATTGCCAAACTTCTTGGGCCAGTGGGAACATGAGAAATTTTGAGAAAAGTGCCTGTGGGTGGCAGTTCCAGGGGTGTGGCTTAACACACAAAATGGCTGCCAGAGAGGCATGCCGGAGAGGCTGAAACGAGCACGAAGAGCAAACATGCATTGTAGATTTTTGAGGGGATATTTCCTAATACTTTTCATGGGCATCGTAGGTAATAACGGTGGGCACACTGGCACAAGTGGGTGCCACATTGGCAACATTTGATTTATGCAGTAAGTGAGGTTGCAATCTCATGCCCACTTACTTGGGAGTAGGTCCTATTCACTTCAGTGGCACTTGTGGCCTGTAAAAGATTGCACTCTCAGTTTATCGGTTGAGAAAAAACAAAATATAAAAAATTCTTTCATCCGAACAAACTTCCATCATTAGAAACAACCCCACACGTGCTTCTTTTTGACATGTGCGCATTGCAGGAAAATGCATGTGGAGGCCCGCATTTCCATGTATTAGCTGATTTCTCTTTGCTGAGACACGTTCAATTTCCTGATTCAACTGTCTTGACTGGTGAACAATGAAAAAAGAGAAGCTGTTCCAAACAGTTGCTTTACCACCTCATAAATAGAGCGACTCACCATGTAGTGAGATAAATCCACAGCTACAGTTACCTCAGATGCTAAGTCTCAAACTAAAGTCTCTACTGTCTCTTATATAAAAATGAATAGCAGCCATCCATCCACTCCGGGGGGTGGGGGTGGGAGTGTTACATGTGAGGACAATTTGACAGTAGTGGCAAAAACTGCCTCTTTCAATGAGTGGTGCCCAGTGTGGTTTTGTGACTGCGAATGGCTCAATGTGCTGGGAGGGCATAGCATCACTTGAGCAGGGCCCTCCTTATCCACACTCCTACTGCCAAGTAGCAGCTGTGGACAGGTAGAAAGTCACTGTTTCAACCTTTGCCCAGTGCCCTGGAGTGACACTGTGCCAGGGTATTGTGGGGGTGTTAATGGCAGACAGCATGCAGGTGCATACCTTCCAACATTTCTCCAATGAAATTAGGGACATCCTATTCTATTATTATTACTATTATTATTATTATTATTATTATTATTACCCCACCCATCTGATTGGGTTGCCCCAGCTGCTCTGTACGGCTTCCAATATATATAAAAACATAATAAAACATTTAAATTTTTTTTTTAAAAAAAAACACTCTGTGTTTGTATAGTTATTTGTTCTCCTCGCTCAGGGGTCACATAACTCCATACCCGCCAACATTTCTCTGATGAAAATAGGGACGTCCTAAGGAAAAGTGGGACGTTCCTGGATCAAATCAGAATCCAGGACTGCTTCTGCAAATCTGGCACTGTCCCCGGAAAATAGGGACACTTGCAGGTTTTAAGATAGTGGTGGCACTTATGCCTGCAAAGGTAAAAAAAAAAAGGTAAAGGACCCCTGGACGGTTAAGTCCAGTCAAAGGCGACTATGGGGTTGCGGCACTCATTTCGCTTTCAGGCCGAGTGAGCCGGCTTTTGTCCACAGACAGCTTTCTGGGTCATGTGGCCAGCATGACTAAACCGCTTCTGGAGCAATGGGACACTGTGACGGAAAACAGAGTGCACAGAAACACCTTTTACCTTCCTGCCACAGCAGTACCTATTTATCTACTTGCACTAGTGTGCTTTTGAACTGCTAGGTTGCCAGAAGCTGGGGCCGAGCAACAGGAGCTCATTCCATTGTGGGGATTCGAACCGCTGACCTTCTGACCAGCAAGCCCAAGAGGCTCAGTGGTTTAGACCACAGTGCGTGTGTTTGAATGCATGAGTCCATGAGATGCCATTTTGTTGTTTGCTGTCAATTCTGGTGCTGGCTTCCACATAGTAGAAGAGACTGACTTCTAGGCTAGCACACTTAAAATTGCAGCCTTAGACCACATTCACCCCATGAGTTTAAAGTGCTTCTCCACCAAGAATTCTGGGAACGGTGTTATTTTTAAGGGTGCTGAGGGGAGATCTCTATTCCCCTCACAAAGCTGCAGGGATTGGTTGTTAAACCACTCTGAAAATCATAGCTTTGTGAGGGGAATCGCATCTCCTAACAATTCTCAGCTCCCTTAACAGGCTACACTTCCCAGAGTTCTTTGGGGGAAGCTTCCTTACACGAAGTGAGAACACCATCCCTCCTAGCTGAGGATTAGTTTGTATTGACTGGCATCGCCTCTTCAGGGTTTTACATCGGAATCTTTCTTGACACTGCCTGGAGATGCCAGGGCTTGAAGCTGGGACTTTTCGCATGCCAGGCATGTGCATTACTACTGAGTTATGGGCGATAGAAGGCAACGTTTAACAGCCCTGCCAAAGGTCACTTATTTGTAAGCATTCCAATCTGCAGCAATAAGCCATGCTAGTGCTTGCTAAATACTGTAGATATACCAATTGTCAGCTCAAGTTTGTAAGACAGTGATGATCAGCCATATGGGAAATTTTAGGCTGAAGGGGAAACTGCAAAGCTTGAAAGGTATGAAGAAACCTAAAAACAACGACAACAACAAGCATTCCTAGCATATGCAGGCAGATGGAAACATGCTGCGCGAAACTTGTTAGTAGAAAGCACAGTATAAAGAGATGGCCTTGAGTTCCCCATTGGGCACATGCCATTCTCTGGTCCAAGTGAAAAAGATTCTCAACAGCTGGCACATTTAGACTGAGAAGGAAATGGCAGCCTTCATAACCTTACTGAGAGCCCATCAATATTTCTCATACTCTCTTTCATTGACTCTGAAAAGCCGTGTTCCCACAATCAGTCATTGCCTATTTAGTGCATCTGGTGTTGGAAGTGAAATTGTGATGTTAGGCCTCCATCTCCCCCACATAGAATCATAGAACTGTAAAGTTGGAAGGGACCTCCAGAGTCATCTAGTCCAACCCCAAACAATGCAGGAATTTCACCTAAAGCATCCATGGCAGATAGCCATCCAACCTTCGCTTAAAAACCTCCAACGAAGGAGAGTCCATCCCCTTCTGAGGGAGTTAGTTCCTGATGTTTGGTTGGAATCTTCTTTCCTTCTTGTAACTTGAATCCATTGGTTCAGGGCGTACCCTCTGGAGCAGGAGAAAACAAGCTTGCTCCATCTTCCATGTGACTGCCCTTCAGATATTTGAAGATGACTATCATATCTCCTCTCAATCTCCTCTAATCCAGGCTAAGCATAGCCAGCTCCCTCAACTGTTCCTCATAAGGCTTGGTTTCCAGACCCTTGATCATCTTGGTCGCCATCCTCTGCACACATTCCAGCTTGTCAATATCCTTCTTAATTCTGTAAATAGTCAGAAGAGACAATTGCCAATAGAAGTTGCTTTAAAGCCTAATTGCCATGTTGAGGGGGGCAGGTTTTGGTAGTAAGGGGAGCTGGTGGAGAGAGAACTGAAAATCTGCCCTCTTGCATGACAAATAGACATTAATAATAATTCTCATTAGCACGTAGGGCTACCTTTGAAGGTGACTCAGAAACTAATCCCGAACACAGCTGCCAGACTGGTGACACCAGCCTTAAAGGATCTACAAAGTGTCATTGCTGACCTTTAAAGCCCTAAATGCCCTCATCCCAGTGTACCTGAAGGAGCGTCTCCACCCCCATCGTTCACCCTGGCACTGAGGTCCATCTCCGAGGGCCTTCTGGCAGTTCCCTCACTACAAGAAGTGAGGTTACAGGGAACCAGGCAGAGGGCCTTCTCAGTAGTGGTGCTCCACTCTGTGGAATACCCTCCCATGAGATGTCAAGGAGATACGTTAACTATACAAGAAGGCAGCTCTGTATAGGGTATTTCTATAATGTTTTATGTCATATTTTGTTTTGACTTGTTGGAAGTCGCCCAGGGTGGGTTGGGTAACCCAGCCCGATGGGCGGCAAAAATAAATAAATAAATAATTATTATTACTGATACAAATTGGAATTGAGAGAGCGCTCACAGATGTTGCAACAGAAGATTTGCAGGTTTGTGACTGAACTAGGGCTACCATCATAGCTGTCAACATTTCCCTTTTTTTAAGGGAAATTCCCTTATTCCAAATAGGATTACTTGCAAGAAAAGGGAAAAGTTGACAGCTATGGCTACAATACATCTGGAATCCAACAACGTTTGTGTCCGGATTTTCACTTTTGAAATATGGCAGCCCTAGACTGAACCATATAGGTAAGGTCACTTCAGCAAGCACTCATGTTACAAGTTCACTGCCATCAAGGCAGGTGTGAGTGGGGTTGGCATGCTTCATCCCTGAGATCTATGTTGCACCTGTGTAAATATCCCAGTGCCTCAGGAGAGCAGGCAGCCCCACTTGCCCCCAAACCTATATAAATGACAGGTCGGTTGTGGTGCCCAGACTGACAGTTCACCTATCTTAGGTCACCAGCTCAAGATTCATTGCAGATTTGAGTTCGGCTGGATTTCAGAATCACCCATGCCTTTGATGAACCAGCTTATGAGTCTTTTAAGTATGCAAGCTATCATGAACAAAATTGGATGGCAGAAGAGTCCGGATAAGGAAAAGAAAGCACACAGTATTTGTTTACAGAAGTCACTGCTACAAGGTGTGATGGCACGTATCTGAAACTAGAGAAATTAATGGAGTCTCTCAATAGCAATAAGCCATAATTCCTCTACGGAACATTTTTCTCTGAATAACAGAAGGAGAGCTCTATTGACTTCAAGACCGGCTTGTAGTCTTTCCAGAAGAATCTGGTGGGTTCTGTGGGAAAGAGAAGACAGGACTATATAGAACCTTTGGTCTGTTGCAACAGGGTTTTTCTTATGCTCTTATCTTACATATGGGACAATAATATCAGCTTACCTTCCACAGCAGATTGCCAAGAGAACATGTGGAACACTTTGAAGACTCAAAAGTGCTATTTAAACATCAAGCAGCATGAGTACACAGGGCCCTCAATTTTGCCTGAGGAGATGGCATAAATGTAGGGGAAGGATTTTGCCCTTTCAGATCCTGCATGCTCCTGAGGAAGGGGAAATATCTCTAATTTAACTGGTGCATTTTCATAAGACTATTGCCCCCCCCACCAAAAAAAAATTCATGAAAAAGGGATTGACACACCTCACACAAACCTTAAAATCAATGCACTTTAACAGAGTCCAGAGACACATTTTCATCTTTTGAACTCTGATTGATTAGTCAAAGAAATCCGCACAGGGTACCATCTAATCTTGTTAATTAGTTGCACAGATCCAGCTCCTGTGCCAGAAAAGATACTCTGTAGAGAACAAGAGCAGGTCTCTTCAAGGCTCAGAGCAGCAACTCAGCCTGACCCAGAAGAGCTTTTATGGGATCTTGGGTTGTCCCATTACCAGGAATGGACAAATCTGTCAATTTCCGTTCTCCACATTTCTGCTTCAATTTGCAATTTTTATTTTAGAAATATCCTCATGGAAATTGTTGTTGTTTAGTCATTGGTTGTGTACGACTTTTCGTGACCCCATGGACCAGAGCACGCCAGGCACTCCTGTCTTCTACTGCCTCCCGCAGTCTGGTCAAACTCATGCTGGTAGCTTCGAGAACACTATCCAACCATCTCATCCTCTGTCGTCACCTTCTCCTTGTGCCCTCCATCTTTCCCAACATCAGGGTCTTTTCCAGGGAGTCTTCTCTTCTCATGAGGTGACCAAAGTCTTGGAGCCTCAGCTTCAGGATCTGTCCTTCCAGTGAGCGCTCAGGCCTGATTTCCTTCAGAATGGAGAGGTTTGCTCTTCTTGCAGTCCATGGGACTCTCAAGAGTCTCCTCCAGCACCATAATTCAAAAGCATCATGGAAATTAGTCAGCATTTAAGTCCTAATAAACACAATTTTATAATACACATTTTTTTGTGAGGAATTTCCCTTCTCTGATGCATTTTCTATGTTATTCTCACTAATATTTAGGCTTTTGTGCATATTTCCCCATAAAATATGCATTTTTGTTCATATATTTTAGTTGGAGAAGTGTGATTGTATTTTGGTTCACATAATTCAGATGAAGTAGGGCTGCCATATGTCCGGTATTCTGCCCTTGTAAACAGTGTCCAGGCGGAAATCACTGAAAAGCTCAACAACTTTTGAGCCTGGATTTTCACTTTTTGAAATATGGCAAACCCTAAGTTGAAGCCCACCCTCCCTAACTACAGGACTGTAATATTGTGCATATTTATCTGGGGAGTAGCTGACACTGAATACAGTGGTACTTACCACCAGATAAAAATACATAAACTTCTACTGAACAATGGAAAATTGTTTCTTACCCTCTGGAACACAAGCATGGAGGCAAAAGCTGCAATTAAAAAGGACCAAATTGTGCTTCTCAAGTGCAATGTGCAGTTTCAAGCCCAAACCTTTAGAGGTTTTGGAGTTCCCAACCTGAAATGGCTTGATTCCACTTGATTTAAAAAAAAAAAAAACAACAGAGGAAAAATATAATCTAGGCATTAGTTTGCAAAAAAGCAAAGAAAAAAGAAAGGGAGGGAAGGTTGATGCTGTTGTTCATTTGACTCTTCTGTTCGCCCATTGGTAAGCACGCTGTAGAATAGATTAGCCTGCTAGTGTAAAATCACATCCAAAGCAAAAATATCAAATTGGCAAAATTAGTCATTTTTAGTGAAACAGTTTTCTAGGTCAAGAATTACTTGCTGAAGATGCAGCATTATAAATGGACTTCTTTAAAACCACTTGTACTACTGGTCTGATAATTCATTTCTTTCCCAGGGAACACTTTACAGTCTATTAGCAGGAAAGAAAGATTAGGTGTGCATTAATCAAACTTTTCAGATGAGGAGAATCATGCATACTACATCCAGGAATTCCCCATTACCATTTTTCAGAAGCTGTATATAATCAATATTTCAAATATATCTACTTTGTCTTCTATCACTGAGTTTGAGGTTATCCCTTCATCAAATGGGGAGCCTATTCAAGTGGCAGCTAGCACCTCTACAGTAACATTTGAACTGGGCTACAAACCTACTATTTATTCAAGCAAAAAATCCCATAAGAGCAAATCAGTGCAAACTAACTGCAAACTATTTGGCTAAAAAGTACTTCACACTGTCATACATCTTGTCAGGCTCAGAGGTATAGCGGTCTGCGGTCATGAGAGGTTGAACACCCCATACTATTTCTGCAGCAGGAGTCCTGCCTCTAGCATTCTAGAGCCAACCAATCAGCATGAAAGAGGATCTTTTTAGCCATTAAGAAGGCTTCTGGCCCTTTGTGCTGATTGGAGCCAAGGAGAAAAGTCAGCCATTGAGGATTGGCTCCTAGGTCACTCTGGAGCAAGCACACATGAAGAGACCATTTTTTTCTGAATGCTCTGAAGCTAAACAATTAGAAACACAACGTGCTTTGGTTTCAAGATAATGGTGTACAAATTCTCTTACGTACAAAGCAACCTCAATGAAAACGCAACTTAAGTCACTCTGAAATAAGATATTGAAGCATTCCTAATGATTTGCCAATGTATGAGCACAGGAAATAGTAGATCTAGCTTAAAAGGCAACACATGGAGATGGCTTCTGCTAGAGGAATGGGCTAGTAGAATCTGGACCAATATATTTAAATACCAGGTTTTTTTTTAAAGTAGAGCAAAAACTGCATTTCTGCTGCTTAAAAAAATTGATTGCTCCCAACACTTAAAATGCAAATTGTTCAAATACTTGAGAGAGCAATGATCACCCAATCTCATGCCATTTCCTGTATGCAAAGTCAGCAGAGTGGTGTGCTATGGAGCCATGAGGCAGTGCCAACAATGCTGCTCCAGGAACTTTAAGAATAAGCTCCAAAACTTGTAAAGTTGGTGAGGAATGCAAGTGGATGCTGCCCCCACATTTGGATTATTACACTGGCAGCAATGCTGGGGCAAATGCTTCCCGAAGAGGTAAAAAAAACCATCAGGGCAATAGGATGGCAGCTCTACATTTTCTTTCTAAGGTGTCTCACACTTGTAAAGAATCTATGAAAGTTCAGTCATTAATTTTTAAGAGGGTTACTGTGAAAAGGTTTTTTTTTAAAAAGCAACAACACACACACACACAAACACCAATCACAATCCTCTTTACTGTTTACAATGCCGCAATCCAACACAAGCCTGATACTGAAGTCTTTTTCCTTTACAGAGCTAGGGGGAATCTTTCTCAGTAGTACTTGCCTCTGATATTCTTTCCTTCCCAATATGTGCCAGGGACTCCTGTTGATATCAATGGCACGTCACTCACGTAGAGCGAGCCGAAATGTCAAAGGTGAGTGCTGCTGTGTGGATCTGAGTGGAGTTATTGACTTTATCTCTCCCCATCAAAGGCTGATCCCTTCATTCTGTATTTCATCTGAGGCTTACAAGGTCTGCTTCCTTACTGCATTGTGGCCTTTGAGTGTGAGTACAGCTCTGCCAACTCTACTTCTTCAGTTGGTTGGAGACTGAGATCAGTGCCTCTCCCTACCTCCATCTCCCTCCATCTCTGTCTTATAAGGCTGAATCGTGGAACCAGTTTTGAGTTATTTATGGTTTGCCTTACAAAGAGACTGTGCGGTAAAACCTTCATGCAGTGCTTGGTGGTCCATGTCACCACGATCAAAGAATTATACGAATTAGACCACAGATTGCTTTTGTGCTTTATTTCTAACGTAAGAGGAGATCCATCTTTGAAGTTTCGTTGGCACTGGACATGTCATCGGTAGATAGAGTGACTATGTAACTATGATAAAAATTATAACGCAGATCCAGCTGATGACATATTGGTCTACGTCTCTCAGATTCCAGTTTGAATCCCAGATGCCTTATTGGTGCGCATCAATAGCTCCCTATGTTATCTCACTCATCTTTCTTTCAATTGGCCTTGATGAGGCTGAAGCATTCGGAAATTGTTCAGAGAGCTGAGGAAGCAGCTCCCTTGGCATAATTCTGCAGAAATTATATGTTGAAACCACACTCACTTGAACCACTGGCAGGATCACACCAACCTGAAACTGTCTCATGCAATCGTGTGTAAGTACGACATCAAGATTTAATTGTGCAAAGCTGGATTTAATTTGTGGCTTGGATCCTGGGGAAAAAATGGAACCCCTTGTAGCACAAAGGGTGTACATTTTTCCTGCTTCCTTAGGCATGCATGTAATTTGTGCTTCATGTTTCCCATGCTGCACTGATCCAGCCTATAATGGCCAGTGGAAGGGAAAGCCAGATCAGTTCAGTTGTGACTGCTCACCTCAATAAGTAAAAACCAGTGTCAAGTTGGTGGGAGAAAGGGGAGATCTCTGCAGCCTGTAGTGGCAACTACCCAGAACACTCTTACCCAGTCCCACCTTGTTAACCTATTATTGGTGTTGCCATTGTGCCAACAAACACTGCCAGTGCGGGGCACCATCAGGGCACCACCTTTAAAGCAAGGGTAGTAAACTGATGGCCCTTCTGATATTATTAGTTTTCAACTTTCCCATGTGCCCCAGTCAGCATGCCATTGGTCAGGGATGATGGGAGTTGGGAGTTGTTGCCCAGGAACATCTACAGGGCCAGTGATTAGCTACCTCCCTCCCATAATTGACTTGCTCACAGCCACATGAGAACATTGCTATGGGTGGCAACTTTTATCACAGTGAGCAGCAATTGCTAGCTTTGGAGAGTTGGGTCTTTTGGCTAAATGTAGTAATCATATGTTTAAGTCATAGTTTGAGCTAAAAACAATCCACATTCTATAGCCAGGAAGTGGTAAAATCCAATGCAGGGAAATTCAGAGATTCAGTATTTCACTTCCAGGGCTACCTTTGTCACTGCCAGCTATCAGGAATGTTGCTACAATGAAATGCCTGATCTGGACCCTGTGTAAAGTGGAAAAGAATTTGCCGTCCACCACAAAGAATGAGTTTCAAAGCTTTACTAAAACAGTCTTGAATAGTTACAGTTAAACATGGCAAGTTATGAAGTAACACATTGCTATTTAATGATCTTGTAATGTGGTTCTGTCTTCTTTTTAGTCCTTAATACAGTTCAATAAACTTTCCTCTCTCTGGTCCCAGAGAGAGATCCTAAGCTTGTTCATCATTGTGGAGCTTCACACCTTATCACTGCTGCTCTCAATCGTTGACAAACCATGCTAAGTTAGGTCTCGGTGCTGAGATTTCAGGTTTCCTCTTCCTGCGGATGATATACTGCTCGGGTTTCCAGGCTTCACACTGAAATGGAAATTTTCAGCCTCTCCTTGCCGTATTTGTCCAAGTGAACCCTCTCCTTTGTCTAATGCAAATCTCTCT